>NC_092373.1:71616449-72876449 GCF_030028105.1 Mobula birostris | reverse complement strand
TTCGGAACAAATCATTATCTGTGCACTTTCATCCAATCATTCAAAGTCAGAAGGCATGGGATCCAGGGAAATTTGGATGCATGGATTCAGACTTGGCTTACCCACAGAAGACAAAAGGTGGTGTTAGCTGCAGTATATTCTGCCTGGATGCCAGTGACCAGTGGTGTTCCACAGAGATTTGTTCTGGGATGCTGCTTGTGATTTTTACAAATGGTTTGGATGAGGATTACCAAGTCTGCAGATGACATGAAGGCTAATGGTGTTGTGGACAGTTGTATTTACAATTGGACATCAGTAGAATGCAGAGTTGTGGGCTGAGAAGTGGCAGATGCAGTTCAATCCAGAAAAGTGTGAAGTGATACACTTTGGAAGGTTAGACTTGAAGGCAGAGTAGAGTATTATAGCAGCATTCTCAGCAGTGTGGAAGAAAAGAGGGATCTTGAGCACATCCATACATCCTTCAAAGTTGCTGCACAAGCCGAGAGGATGGTCAAAGTGTATGGTGTTTTGGGCTTCATTAGACAGGGGTAATGTTGCAGCTCTATAAAACTCTGGATAGACCAAATGGAGTATTGTGTTTAGTTTTGGCCATCTCATTATGGGAAAGATGTGGAAGCTTTAGAGGGGATGCAGGAAAATTTACCAGGATGCTGTCTGATTAGGGAGCGAGTCATGAGGATAGACTGACCAAGTCAGTGTTTTTCTCCTTGGAGCAAAGGAAGATGGAAGGTGACTTGATGTAATAAGATGCACAGATACAGTGGCCAGCCAAAGACTTCTTTGTCCGGAGCAGAAATAGCTGATATGAAGAGATACAAATCTAAGGTGTTTGATGGAAAGTATAGAGGGCGGATGTCAAAGAGGTAGATTTTTTTTTACATGGAGTGGTGAGTGTGTGGAACACACTGCCAGGTATGGCAATGGATATATTAGGAACATTTAATTTTTAAATAAGCACATGGATGAAAGAAAAATGATGGGTTCTGTGGGAGGGAAGAATCAAATTTAATTTAGAGCAGATAAAAAAGTTGGCACAACACTGTGGCTGAACAACCTGTACTGTGCTTACTGTTCTATAATCCCACCTTTTCACCCTACAACTGTGGCAGATGAACAAACTCATGTAGTCTCCAATTCCCATGAATAAATTCCCCAGAAATCTATGAATGTTAAAAAATTATTCAACCAAAATGAATGTCACATCAACTTTCTAGATTGTAAATCACTAAGCCCACATGTAATATGTACACCACATTGTGTGGGTATGCAGAAGTATGACAAAGAGCAAGAAGGTAGAGGATGGAACTGCCTGTATTAAAATTTTATAACTTATAGAAAGCAGAAAAATAAACTCGTGACATTAAAATGGCAGTTTGAATTTCTACTTGCCTGCACCTGTATCACAATCCTTTATTGTCACTTTATTTGGGAAACAACACTTAGTGTGGACTCCCAATGAAATGCTAAATAAATGCAAGTAATTTATAATTAACAGCTGTAGTACTCTGCAGACAAAAAAATTGTTTTCCAACTGTAAATAGTAACGTGAAATCTACTTGCTGGCAATTCTAAATGCTTTCCTATACAAGTAGGATTTAAAAGTCAAGATGCAAAGCTTACAAATTACTAATTTCGAGGAGCTTTTAACATATACCTTGTATTTCTCCTTGGGGATCTTTATAAAACCACTTCATTGCAGCTTCATGAGACAATGGCAAGGTAGCAGCTTTAGTCCGTTGCTCTTGAATTTGTGTTGATAGCCTTTCATCATCTATGGCATTGTCCTGCAAAGATGCTACCATCTTCTCTGCTTCCTGAATTGGAAAAAAATATTATTCAAATTTTGTTGAAGAATGACTATACGCAAGATACAATCCAGTTATATACACTTACATTAAACTACATTGTACGTCTCTACTTCCTCAAATTTGGACCACTCCAACTACCTTTCACTAAAAACATTCACAAACACTAAGTTTCTTTCCATTCTCAATAGCACAATTTACACTTAGTGGCCACTTCATTAGGTACCTATTGGACCTAATAAAGTGGCCACTGAGTGCATGCTCATGGCTTTCTGCTGCTATAGCCCATCCACTTCAAGGCTTGATATGTTGTGTGTTCAGAGATGCCCTTCAGCAAATTACTGTAGTAAAGTGTGTTATGAGTTGCTGTCACTTTCCTGTCAGCTTCAATGCCAGTCTGACTATTCTCCTCTGACCTCTCATTAACAGGCGTTTTGCCCACTGAGATACTCAAACTACCCTGTCTTGAAGTCAGAGGACCTAGAGGAAATCCACGTGGTCACGGAGAGAACGTACGAACGCATTGCAGGTAATGACAGAATTGAACCCGGGTTGCTGGCTTTCTATTAGCATTATGCTAACCACTATGCTACTGTCCTTTATGTCAAGATAGTCAATCGCCACACATTTACTGACTCATTACTGTGAAACAAAATAAAGAAATTAGAACAGTATGTACAGTTAATACATTTTTACACCAGGTTCATCATGAATTTATGTAAAGGAATTAATGGTTGACCGATCTACCCAAGTTCATAGAAGGTATATCTAGCAGGGGGAAGCAATGTATTTAAATTTTCAGAAGGTGCTATACAGAAGGTTGGTAAGCAAGAATACAGTGCAAGATATTAGGACTAACATAATAAAAAAGACTGAACCTTAGCAGATAGAAAACAGAAGCAATAATGAGTCTGCTACAAGTTGACTTCTGGGGTAGTGCAGGAATCAGGTGTAATACAATGTGCTAAATTGTTGAGTACTTTCTTTTTAAATGATGAGATAATAGTAAACGCACAAGTTCAAAATGGATTTGAATACTCTTTTATGCAAGTTAATAGAAGATGCGTGTTAGAGAAGCAGGCAAATATAATGGAAAATGAATCACAAGTACAACAAAATGATTTCAATATACCTTGTTGTGCCTTTGCACCTTACCCAGTGCTATTACTCTGAATTGCAACACTGTATTCTGCACCATTGTTTCACCTTACACTATCTCAATGCACTGTTGCAATGAATTGAGTTGGTACAAGAAATGAGCAATTTTTCATTTACAACACAGGATATACAGTTCAAGAAAAAGCATACGAATTTTGACATGGATCTTCATATATTATGAGAAAAAGGCAAATTATTCATAATTTATTGTTCCTACTATCGAATACCTGTTCAAGGTGTTTAAGCCCTTCTTCATCATCATTGTCCTGAGGTATGCTATGGTTTCCAATATTTGGAGCTGTAGATGAGGGAGACACTGAAGACACATCAGCAGCAGGAGGAGAGGCATTACTAGGCAGAGTTGGAGATTTCTGATCTGAGGCAGCTCCGGTTTCTGTTACTAGAACACACGTAAAATAATTAAGCAACCTTGTATAATTTCATTTCTTTGGCTCCAAGTCTTGTAAAACATTCCTAAGAGACAAAGCAGTATGAATTGAAGCACAAGGGGTTAGAAAATATGCAAAAAGCAAAAAAATTCAGAGCATGAGGTCATCAAACTGAACAGCCAAATGTATATTTCTACAAATGATCTAATTTGAAATTCAGTTTCCATTACCTTTTAAGGTAGCGCATTCCAAGTCTTGTGTAAAAGAAAATTCTCATTTTACCTCTACCATTTAGTTAGAATTTTCATTGTTGTGCAAAAAGGTTACTTTCAAGGTTATAGACCAAAATAAGTGATTTTGCACATACTCGCTATGCCCAGTGAGAAGGAAATAATAAAAAATAATAAATTTCAGCTTCTTCCATTTGTTACATGCCTCAAGGAGATCTGTGATTTTTTTTTGAGAGAATGATGTAATGGTCTTTTACAGGTCACCTGTTGTAATTTTCCCGCCAATGTGAGGTCACGTGATGACATGTGTACCACGGGTATATAAGGGTAGACCCCAGGTGACGCAGTTAGTTTTTAGTTTTTAGATTTCCAGGTAGAATGTGCTGTGTCTCCGTTTTTGTTGCATGTTTGTTTTTGTGACGCAGTTTCATTTTTGAAACGGTTGTGCGTTCTGTTGCAAGGTACAATATTTCTGGACTGGAAATTTTTGCTAGATGCGCTGATGTACCTTATTCCAGCAGCAGTAGAAGGGAGAGTGAAGACTTTATCGAAGTACAGAACCCGAAGGATTGAGAAGGGTCAGTACCATTCGGCAGTTCAACAAAGGATCGACCTTATTGAGTTTTCGTTGAAGGAGTAGCGACCTGCATCGAAAATAACTCTTGCCAAAAGAGCGAAGAGTTCATGCAAAGGTTTGCTCTCTCTAAAAGAAATTAAGGTCAGCTGTTTTAAACTGTTTATTTACTGCATCGTGAATCCTTTGGACAGAACCAGCAGGAAAGTTGCGTCTATGAAGAAATCCTTCTCCAGAGAAGTGTCTCCCAATTGAACGTATAAATCTGTTGGACTTTCGAATTTACCATTTTAAGAACTACATCTGACTTTATTGCTTTAAGAACTGTTTTCACATTTAACGCTTTAAGAACCAGTGCCGACTGACCATTTGTTGAACAGCTGCTTAACAGTTAACTTCCGGTTAAAGTTTTCGTTTTTTTTTTTATCGTTTATCCGTGATTAATAAATATTTGGTTGTTTTTATATACCCTGTCTCGATTGATATTTATTATTGCCAGTTACATAACACATTCTAGGTAAAATAAAATCATAACTTCAGGTTAGAAAATTTACTTTCATTTTGCTTGCTGAATAGTTTTTCTTAATTAGCAATGACCAAAATGCCAAAGACCACTGCAACTGACTCACTATTTAAGCCAATCTAAAGCATTACAGCCCTAAGTTTCATTCATCTCTCTTAAGCAATAATTATGCGTTCACAAATCAGTTGTTTGAGAAACTACACCAGGTATTCTATTAAAGAAGATGTCTGCCCTAAGCATCATTCATTTGACAAATTCCCATGTTGGTCTATCTACACAAAACAGCTAACAATTGTCAGCAGTCCGACTTCAATAGGAACAACTGTTTTGCTGTGTAGAATTAGACATGAAAATATTCAAAAGGGATCAGGGATGAGATGGCAAAATAGGTGCCATGAAAGGAAATTCATGCTTCATTGCCTATATTCTAACTACAAAAAGTTTGATATTATGACAATTACATAGAACAGATAAATGAAACTAGAAAGCAACACAAATGCATGTGAAGAATCATATAAAATGAATATGGAAACACTCCGATTTCAAACTGATTTATGACCACATATTAATAAATCTTGGAATTAAAATCAATCTATTTAATATAGAACTAAATATAATATCTATTATATTTATTTTGGAAAATGCATGTCATTTCAATTTAAAACTACAATGCTATGAATTATTGTGCTCATTTAGTATTCTGTTTTATAAGGGCCAATTCAGAACAAGTAACCATGCAAATTCTCTGAAATAATTTCTTTCAGAAAATAATTACAAGGAGAGAGAATAAATGAATTTAAACATGGTCTCTTTAATTCTAAATGTCTTAAAGGTCAGAATACCAGGATGAACAGCACGATTTAAGTTCACGCAATGCCTCAAAACTTGGATACATTTTACAAATATTGATACCTTCAGGGGCAGATGTGTTTTTTTGTGTATCCTCACTTTTTTCTGGTCTGTTTTCTTCTTTTTTGGGTGGGCTGGAATCCATTGCTGTCTGTGGTTCTAAAGGAGGAGTAGGTGAAGCTGCACAGGGAACGTCTTTGGACTCTTCCATTTTGTTTGTTTCTATAAAATTAGAAATAATAAGCAACCCACTGCATATAATTCAACCACCAACAGTCCAAATTCAGCAAGAAGTTTCACATTTTACTTCCCTGTGCTACGAATACTGCCAAGATAATTTATTTAATAATTTGAGTTCAACAGATCAATTTACATGAATGGACATCTTTTACCAAGGAAAGGGAACACATAACAGAGTTCCTGTAGTATAATTTGAGATCAGCTCATGAAATATTCCTCAGTAAATCAAAGAAACCAGCGAATTTATTTGACATACAGATCTAGAAAATCTGTGATTCACGCAGTCTGTGACAAATTATCTTTTGTCAGCCAAATTAGTATGAAAAAAGCCACTGCCCTCCAGAGAACTTTGCCAGTAGTACGCATGTGAAGATGGTGGTTAAGGATTAAATCAGCCTAATTGCTAGATAAAGGTTACTTTGGCCGGGGCACCTGTGAAAATATCCCCAAATCTATAGGTACAGATGCCAAAATCTTTATGAAGGGAGTACAACCAAACACACGAGCAATTACATGGTCAAGTTCGCCTGTGATATGACAAGGGTTGGGCTCATCAACAACAACAAAACTGTCTACAGAGATAAGGTGAAAAAGTTTAAGGCCTGGTGCCCAGCAAATAACTTCTTCCTGAATGTCAACAAGACAAAGGAGATGGTTATCAAATTCAGGAAAACTCATACCCCCTTTTACATCGACAGCACAGCAGTGGAAACTGCAAGCAGCTTCAATCTCCTAGGAGCTCACATCACACACCACTTCTCATGGTCCCAGAACACATCCTACACGGTTAGGAAAGCTCACCAGTCTCTACTTTCAAAGGAGGCTGGGCTTTGCATATCTATACCCATGTCGTTCTACAGGTACACAGCAGAGTGTGTCTTCACAAGCTGCATCACTGGCAGACATGATGGCTCTACAATGGGTAGTCAAAACTTCCCTACGCATTGTTGGCACCAGCTTAACCGCCATCAAGAACATATGCACAGAAAGGTGCTGGAAGAGGGCCAGTAACATCCCACCTGCCCTGTTCAAGAACTGTTTGTCCCACTCTCACAAGGAGGAGACTATGCAGCATCTATGCCAGGACCACCAGAATAAGGTCGATATCCACAAGTAGTTAGGCTGATCAATATCTCCACCATAATTTTATTGATTTCTGTCAGTCACCTTATGTATAGCTAAGTATCACTTTATGGATATACAATTAATCTATGTAGAAAAGCTAGCTTATGTATTTGTATTTGTTTTTTTTTATTATTGCATTCTTTATCTTGCTTTTTTTGTGCCACAGCCAATCTGAAGTAACAATCATTTCATTCTCCTTTACACTTATGTACAGGAAACATTAAACAATTTTAAATCCTGTACCTTAAACAAGAAGGAAACTGACAAGAAAATCAATTGAAATACTTGAGGGTCATATCTTTTTATACTGAAGAACTTGATAATATACCTTCATCAGTCTCTTTTTTGGCATTCTTATCAGGTTCCTTAGCTTCTTTTTCACTTTCCTCTGAGTTTGATCTTTCTCCTCCATCCTCTATCTGCTTAAAATCTAATTCCTGCTCCTCAGGAATAGGTTCTTTGGGAGTCTTCTATAAAGCCATAAGGTAAAGAATATATGCAGTTAAAAACTTTTGTTAACAATTAAAACACATAAAACAAAGAAATTTTATGTTGACAGAATTATATTGCACAGATTTTGAAATCCTTTTATTAACCTGCTACAAACATTTTCACTTGAGGAATCTGATCAGAAGCAGAACTAAGTGAGGAACCTGTATATTTATGTCCATCTTTGGAAAGCTAGGCACTTAATACTGACTGACAGTAATCAAAGATCATTTTTAGCGTTATCTTCCAGATGAGATATTAATCAACGGACCATCTACCTTCGTAAGTGCATACAAATTGGTCATCACAAAAATTATGCCTAATTTATAAGACCACAAGATATAGGAACAGAATTAGGCCATTTGCCCCATCATATCTGCTCCACCATTTCTTCATGGCTGATTCACTTTTCCTCTCAGCCCCAATATCCCGCCTTCTCCTCAAATCCCTTTATATTCTGACCAATCAAGAATCTATCAATGTCTATCAAGACGGCCTCCATAACTACCTGTGGCAAAGAATTCCACAGATTCACCATTCACCAATACACTTCAAGAAATAGATCTACAATCATCATCTAGTTTGGGCTTTTCCAAAGACCAACTTCGAGCTCACACCAATGTGAGCACTCATCAAACAGCTGAATTATCCAGCAAATCTCATGAATATCAACATAATTTCAGTGTTCAAAAAAGATGGTCTTTGAACACCTGCCCATCCACTAATTCCTACATTTCCAGAAGTCCAGAGAACATAAAATATTTGGTGCAATCCATTCAACTTGCATTGCAATTGAGCAGCTTGTTTACCTAACCTTTCATGGCTCATCTGAATGTCCACTCTTCCATCACTTTACTATGACTCAATACTAACAGCAACTCTCACCAAGCTTCAACATCTCTTTAACCCATGACCTTCCCTATTCAAATCCCAAATAGCAACATACCTTTTTATTTATCAATGGAATCCAGGTGAGGCTAAAATTTTAGAAATCTTGGTTTAATCTTCATCTACAGTTCTGTAAGTGTGGTGTCTACACATTCTTCCAATGACCACCCTGGCTTCTCTGGCTGCTCTGATTTTCTTATACATCCCAAAGATATGGAGCTTGTCAGGTTATTTGGCCACTATAACATGCCCCTAGTGTGGAGATGAGTAGTAGAATCTAGATAGGGATCTAGGGAAAATAAATTGGGTTTTGTGTAGGATTAGAATAAAGATTAGAGTCATTTTTGAAGGGTCAACCTTAACCCAAGACTTCAGCAGAAATGTTCTTGAACTATATCTTTGCTTAAACATGTTTAGCAAATTTCTTAAATAATTTAAATTCATTCCAGAAATCATATAAAGCAGCAATATCTATAGTCAACAACTGGGATGGAGGTAAGGAGAGAGAGAGATACAGGTCATAATGAACCAGAAACTTAACCAACCAATTAAATACCAGAACTCCAAGAGCAAATCAAAAGGTGTCTGGGAACGTCTGGAAGAAACCCATACAGTCATAGAATTCCAAAACTCCACACGGACATCACCCAAGGTTAGGAATGAACCTGTCTTTCTATCACTGCAAGTTAGCACCTTGACCAGCTATGCCAATCTGCTGCCTGCTTTATTCAAATGGGAATAAAATCATGTAACACTAAGAGAATTGGCCTAATACGTTGGCTAAAGTGTGACTTCAACCTACATGAATACAATATCTGATCATTCATCTCATTTCTACTGTGGAATTTCTCTCTTGGCCACCAGGCACCACTTCAACAACTCTAAGTATTTAGCCAAAAAATATCCCTTGGCACGTCACACAGTCCTGAGGGCCTCAATCAAACTTAACTGCTTCTTATTTTATGTAAAATATTATCTTTCAACTGCATCATAATTTTCCAGTACTAGAAGACATAAGCATTACAATAGATAATAACTGTTAATTACAAGTACTCCAGATCAGAAATGGCAGATCAACTGCAGCCAACTTTCTACCTAACAATATCCCTCAACTACTACCTCAAAAAACAAGTAAACACCATTACTTTCTTTTTTAAAATTTTGCTAAATTAGCCCCAAACCAGTTAATTACATTGACTGCAAGTTTATAGAATAGCTTACTCAGAGTACAATGAAAGTCAATAGCCCAGAAGTAATTTTTATCCACATGTGGGTGTCATCAGGCATTAAGATGCAGAGGCTTCAATCAGATCTACATTATTTGGAAGCTAATAAAAATCTAGACACTGAAAGTAGTAACTTGAATAACAATACCCATCATTCCAGAAAGCTCAAAGTTAAAAATTGTGTATTAGAATTTCCCTACCTTTAAGGACATAAATGCGCCTGAAGAATCAAATGTCCCCATCTCTTCGTCTGCATCCTCTAGACACCACTCTGGCAAACTGTCCTTTTCATCATCCACACCACTGCTACCTGAGCGCACACGTCTATAACTTCGTTCATCATCTCTATCTCTGTAATCAAATTCAAACCGTCTCCTGCGCTCTGTAGCTTCTCTCCAACCTGTAGAACAAGCCCATCTGTTAAAAAGTTTGAACACAAATTAATGCTAAAAACAATGTAAATTCTCAAAATGATAATAAAAGAGGCAAAATAAAAAGTCTTAAAAAATCCAAGTAGTAATTAATCACAACAGATTAGGAGCAATGGCTTTAGTACTCCAGTTTGGAATAAAGATTTTGGTTTAAAGTAATTTCTGATCTGTGATGATAATCCATGCATATACTATGTTTTGAGAGAAGAAAATCAAACTGTAGAGTATATTAATCAACTAAACAAAATTCATTTGTTGACAAGAGATATATCATAGGTGTCAAAATAAGGGTGAGTGTGTTTATCTGTCACTTATTTCACCACTTTAACTATTTATACATTTCTACATATTTACTTTACCCCACAGGTTTTATGAAAATGTCTTTATTAGAGTCAAGAACTGTTTAAAAAACATGGCTGATAATCTATAAACACAGAAACTGCTATGAGAATTCAGCTCAAGATTTTCAATGTTCATTCAAATTTATTTTAATAAGTGCTTCTCTTTCTCTTTTCATTGTTGAAACTATCAACGAACCCAGCTGAATGCTGTTAACATAAAAATGGTAGCCAATTTTGGAATCTCGTTCATCAAATTCAACTGTGGAAATCACTAATTTCTCCACTTAAAGATGATGAATTTACATCAGGTAGATATGTCAATATACTGTAATACTTCAATTTTATTATTCTTTTTTATTATTCTAAAGACAGGAAGTAGGAATTTAAATATCAAAAACATTACAAAATATTTTGAAACACTCAAGATTGAGGTAAGTAGTAATATAATTTAGTAAAAAATTAAAAACCCTATTTATGTCTCATGCAACAAACCATTATGCTTCAGGGTATTTTATAGGTTTCAAATATTTGAAGTTAATCACTTCATTAATATCTCCAGGAAAACGCTGTGAAGAAACTTACTGTTGTTTGGATCTGTGTTTAACAGTGCATGTGTGAACTCCAAAAGATGCTGTTAGCTTCACAATGTAATGATGAATTCCAACAGGAATTCAGCTGGATCAATCTGTCGTGACAATACAGCACCATCTACAGGCACAACTCTGGAAACGCACTACAACTCCTTGGAAACTTGTATTATAAATTTGAAGTTCCAAATGTGTGACAAGCAAGGTATAGCACCCTATGTTAAGAAAGCTAGTATAACTGAGCCAATCAACATGACCTATTAAACTTTCTTGCAATAAGTATAAAAAATTTGATTGCAAAAGATAAGTAGAATCAGACACTGTTTCTATCAACTTCCTTTAAGATAATCAACTCAGTTTATCATTCCCATACTGAACTTAACAATAGAACAGCCTTCTATTTTCACTATTCAAGCTGTTACTAGTTAAGTTTACTAATTTTAAAGGACTACCTTAAAATTTATTCCATTATTTACAACAATATGCATCTTTTCTCCGGGCCACAATTTCAATCTCTTTTTCCAAACCATGACTGACATTAAGCCAAAGTTCCTTTATGTGTTCAGTACAACATGACAGACAGCAGCCAAACCTTTACCATTAGCAGGCCAAGAAACTTATTCAGCTCTCACACCTGGACTATGTGGTTGCCATCTATCACCTTCTCGACGAGGACCTGCTAAACGCCAACCTCCATCATCATCCTCACCATTCTGTTCATCTCTGCAAACCCGCCAGTTCTCACTCTCAGAGCGAGTAAATTCATGTTTTCTTGTGGATGATGTCCCCATTTCTTCAAAAGTTGGTCTCCCTAGAATTAAAAATATTTCCTCAGTTCACTTACATGCAAAGTATTTCATAACAAAGTGATCCTCAATATGAAATATAAACTAGCAATATTATTGAATGCTATTGTGGTCTACCAGATACAGAAGAGCCACATTAATGATCGATGGACACAATTTTTACATGAATTAGTTTTCATAATGGTTCAGAATACTCAAAATATAGCTTCTGGTTGCCACAATAGAGACATTTGAAAGATTACAGGGAAGAGCAAACAATTGAAGAGTTAGAGAAATTAAATTAAGCAGATAAATTGTAAGAACTGACAAGGGAAGAAATAGTAATTCAATGTCTTTTGGAGGACTCTAAAGTGATTCGCCTCTGTGAAGATCAACAAGCCATTTCATATTGATCCAGAACAGCAAAACCACAGTACTTAGCCTTCAAGACTCAGTGTAATAATTTCAGTAATCTGTGGAAGAGACAGCATTGATTTACTTTCATTTGGAAAAAAAATTACTTATAAAAATACCATGAGAGTCCTGAGACACAATGTTCTAGTAAGAATTAAAAAATAGACAGGCATGGAAGATTAATGTTTAACTAAAAACATGGTGCGGGAGGAAGGTTTCAGATATATGGGCCATTGGGACCAGTTCTGGAGCTGGAGGCGTCTGCTGATGCTAGATGCGGATGGACATGGGTTGGCTTGCTAGTGAATCTGTGGGTGGAATTTACAGTATAACGATTGGGGGGTGAGCAACAGTATGAAACCGTAGAAGTAACCACAGAAAATTGAGAGCTACCAGTTGGATAATCAGGAAGTGGTAAAACTGTGGATGGGAGGAGACAATAAAACCATGAGATGGACAAAATAGAACTATGTATAATATATAAATGCATGATTCAATAAGCAAGATTGATGAGCTGCATGAAAAATCAGTAGTGTAGGAACACAACAGAAGCAGTCCTTAAAAAGAGGTTTAACGAAAGAGTACAACTATGCACTTAATAAACCAGGCTACCAGATGTTCAGCAAACCTAGGGAACAAGCAGCAGTTTAAGAAAGATATCATGCTAGAAAATGATCTTTGAGGGGGCAAGGCTAGAATGCACTTGGTTGGAGTCATGCAGCAATAAAAGATGCTATCACACTGCTTGAAGCATTTATAAGTATTTAGTATATCAGAAATAATAGCAGTGATAGGAGAGAGCAGCAAATTTTCAAAAATGGAGAACAAAGACCAATACAGGATCACGTCCTTCAGCCTAACTAATGAAACTAGCATTTAAATACCTAACTCATCGTTTCTGCTTTCACAATATCTTTACCCTTCATCTGCCTATCTAGGCATGGTATTTAACTTCATCACCACTCATGGAAATGCATTCCAGACACCCACTACTGTGTAAAACACTTGCTGCTGCATATGCCCTTTGAACTTATCCATTCACCTTGGATGTATGCCTTCTGATACAGGTTGAGCACCCACTATCCAAAATTCATAATTCCAGAAACCTCTGAATTCCAAAATACTTTTTGATCACTGACATGATGTCACAAATAAAAAATTCCACAAGGTGCTAGGAAAGCTCCCAGGTGATGTGCATACAGGTTCTGCACATCAGACAATTCTGAGGTGACCTCACATACAATATCTTGAAAAAGTATTTGGCTCCCACAACGATTTTCACATTCTGTCTCATTTTCATATTTAAGATATATTGAAGTAGAATTTTTGAGCTAACCTACAAAACATTGTGCATCATTTCAAATCAAAAGAAAAAATCCAAAACCTGTCAATGATTTACTAAAACTTAAAAACCAAAATTGTTGGAAAAAATATTCAATTCCTTTGTAAATACTACACTTAGATGCAATATTACCTTACCAACTCACCCAATTTGTTGATGTAGAAAATCGGAGGATCACCTGTTTTCAAAGAATTCATAATAAATACCTCTCTCTATAAGGTCCAACAATATGGTAGATTTTCAACAGGCCAAACCAAATGGAAAATAAAAGAGCATTCAGGGAAATGACAGGAAATGTCAGAGATCAAAAATCCAGGATTGCTGCCAGTGCTGTGTGACAGTGATGGTAAGAATTGGAGGAGATGGCAGTTGAATGCGTGGCTGAGGAGTTGGTGCAGGGAGCAGGGTTTTAGATTTTTGGATCATTGGGATCTCTTCTGGGGAAGGTGGGACCTGTACAGATTGGATGGGTTGCACCTGAACCCGAGGGGGAGCAATATCCTTGCAGATAGGTTTGCTAGGATGGTTCGGGAGAGTTTAAACTAATTTGCAAGGGGTATGGGACCCAGAGCAATAGAGCAGTGAAAGTAGTACATGGAGTAAAGCCAGATCTAACATATAGAAAGGCTTTGAGGAAAGAGAAGCAGAATAAACGGTGTAAAGGTAGTAAGGCAGAAGGGCTGAGGTATATGTACCTCAATGCAAGAAGCATCAGGAACAAAGGTGATGAACTGACAGCTTGGATACATACATGGAATTATGATGTAGTGGCCATTACAGAGACTTGGTTGGCACCAGGGCTGGAATGGATTCTCAATATTCCCGGATTTCAATGCTTTAAAAGAGATGGGGAGGGGGAGGGGAGGAGGAGTGGCATTACTGATCAGGTATACTATTACAGCTACAGAAAGGGTGGGTAATGTAGCAGGATCCTCTTTTGAGTCAGTGTGGGTGGAAGTCAAGAACAGGAAGGGAGCAGTTACCCTACTGGGGGTATTCTATAGGCCCCCTGGTAGCAGCAGAGATACAGAGGAGCAGATTGGGAGGCAGATTTTGGAAAGGTGCAAAAATAACAGGGTTGTGATCATGGGCGACTTTAATTTCCCTCATATTGATTGGCACCTGATTAGATCCAAGTGTTTAGATGGGGCAGAGTTTGTTAAGTGTGTCCAGGATGGATTCCTGTCACAGTATGTGGACTAGGGGGAAGGCCATACTAGATCTAGTACTAGGAAATGAACCGGGTCAGGTCACAGATCTCTCAGTGGGTGAGCATCTCGGGGACAGTGACCACCGCTCCCTGGCCTTTAGCATTATCATGGAAAAGGATAGAATCAGAGAGGACAGGAAAATTTTTAATTGGGGAACTGCAAATTATGAGGCTACAAGGCTAGAACTTGCGGGTGTGAAATGGGATGATGTTTTTGCAGGGAAACGTACTCTGGACATATGCTCGATGTATAGAGATCTCTTGCAGGATGTTAGGGATATATCTGTCCCGGTGAAGAAGATAAAGAATGGTAGGGTGAAAGAACCATGGGTGACAAGTGAGGTGGAAGAAGGCAGCATACATGAGGTTTAGGAAGCAAGGATCAGATGGGTCTATTGAGGAATATACGGAAGCAAGGAGCTTAAGAAAGGGCTGAGAAGAGCAAGAAGGGGGCATGAAAAGGCCTTGGCGAGTAGGGTAAAGGAAAACCCCAAGGCATTCTTCAATTATGTGAAGAACAAAAGGATGACAGGAGTGAAGGTAGGACCAATTAGAGATAAAGGTAGGAAGATGTGCCTGGAGGCTGTGGAAGTGAGCGAGGTCCTCAATGAATACTTCTCTTCGGTATTCACCAATGAGAGGGAACTTGATGATGGTGAGGACAATATGAGTAAGGTTGATGTTCTGGAGCATGTTGATAATAAGGGAGAAGAGGTGTTAGAGTTATTAAAATACATTAGGACAGATAAGTCCCTGGGGCCTGATGGAATATTCCCCAGGCTGCTCCATGAGGCAAGGGAAGAGATTGCTGAGCCTCTGGCTAGGATCTTTATGTCCTCGTTGTCCACGGGCATGGTACCGGAGGATTGGAGGGAGGCGAATGTTGTCCCCCTGTTCAAAAAAGGTAGTAGGGATAGTCCGTGTAATTATAGACCAGTGTGCCTTACGTCTGTGGTGGGAAAGCTGTTGGAGAAGATTCTCAGAAGTAGGATCTATGGGCATTTAGAGAATCACAGTCTGATCAGGGACAGTCAGCATGGCTTTGTGAAGGGCAGATCGTGTCTAACAAGCCTGATAGAGATATTTGAGGTGGTGACCAGGCATATAGATGAGGGTAGTGCAGTGGATGTGATCTACATGGATTTTAGTAAGGCATTTGACAAAGTTCCACACGGTAGGCTTATTCAGAAAGTCAGAAGGCATGGAATCCAGGGAAGTTTGGCCAGGTGGATTCAGAATTGGCTTGCCTGCAGAAGGCAGAGGGTTGTGGTGGAGGGAGTACATTCAGATTGGAGGATTGTGACTAGTGTCCCACAAGGATCTGTTCTGGGACCTCTACTTTTCGTGATTTTTATTAATGACCTGGATGTGAGGGTAGAGGGGTGGGTTGGCAAGTTTGCAGACGACACAAAGGTTGGTGGTGTTGTAGATAGTGTAGAGGATTGGCGAAGATTGCAGAGAGACATTGATAGGATGCAGAAGGGGGCTGAGAAGTGGCAGATGGAGTTCAACCTGGAGAAGTGTGAGATGGTACATTTTGGAAGGACAAACTCCAAGGCAAAGTACCAAGTAAATGGTAGGATACTTGGTAGTGTGGAGGAACAGAAGGATCCGGGGGTACATGTCCACAGATCCCTGAAAGTTGCCTCACAGGTAGATAGGGTGGTTAAGAAAGCTTATGGGGTGTTAGCTTTCATAAGTCGAGAGATAGAGTTTAAGAGTCGCGATGTAATGATGCAGCTCTACAAAACTCTGGTTAGGCCACAATTGGGAGTAATGTGTCCAGTTCTGGTTGCCTCACCAGAGGAAGGATGTGGAAGCATTGGAAAGGGTTCAGAGGAGATTTACCAGGATGCTGCCTGGCTTAGAAAGTATGCATTATGATCAGAGATTAAGGGAGCTAGGGCTTTACTCTTTGGAGAGAAGGAGGATGAGAGGAGACATGACAGGGGTGTACAAGATAATAAGAGGAATAGATAGAGTGAATAGCCAGCACCTCTTCCCCAAGGGCACCACTGCTCAATACAAGAGGACATGGCTTTAAGGAAAGGGGTGGGAATTTCAAGGGGGATATTACAGGAAGGTTTTTTTACTCAGAAAGTGGTCGGTGCGTGGAATGCACTGCCTGAGTCAGTGGTGGAGGCAGATACACTAGTGAAGTTTAAGAGACTACTAGACAGGTATATGGAAGAATTTAAGGTGGGGGGTTATATGGGAGGCAGGGTTTGAGGGTCAGCACAACATTGTGGGCCGAAGGGCCTGTAATGTGCTGTATTATTCTATGTACTATGTTCTAATGACAATAGAGAAACACAAATCTGGGGAAGGGTACAAGACCAACTCAAAGACTCTGAACATACTTTGGAGCTCAGTGCAGTCATTGTGAAAAAGTGAAAAAAAATATGAAAGCATAGCCACACTGCCTAGGTCACACCACCCCTCTAAAACTAGTCACCAGATAAGAATGACAATCATAAGAGGCAACTAAACTCGAGTGAGCTGTAGAAGTCAGTAGCTGCAACTGGAGATGAAGTTCATGGTGCCACAATCCCTAAGCCCTTGCAGGCTCCACAATCACTAAGGCCTTGCACAAAAAAGGATATTTATGGAAGCATGGCAAGGAAGAAGCTGTGGCCTAAAAAAAGCATATCCTTGACCATAAAAACTTTGCAAAGCATCACATAGAAGGTACTGTAAAGATATGGAAGAAGGTCTTGTGGTCAGGTGAAACTTCAGCAGAACTTTTTGGCGTCAATACTAAGCAGTGCATGTGGTGTAAATCTAATACTGCAGATCAGCCAGGTAACACCATCCCTACTGTTAAAGTATGGTGGAGGTAGTATCATGCTATGGAGATGCTTTTCAGCAGCAGGGACTGGAAATCTCATCAGGATTGATCAGAAGATGAATGCTATTAAATACAGAGATTCTGGCCTCTGCCAGATACCTTAACTCAGGGAGGAACTTTGTCTTTCAAGACAAAGACCGAACACACACTGCCAGAGCACCATGGAGTGACTTCAAATGAAGAAAACTGATGCCTTATAGTGGCCCACTCAGAGTCCTGACCTTAACCTGATCAAACATCTCTGGCAAACCCTTAAGATTGATGTGCAGCACCTCTCCCCCAACTAACCTGGCACAGCTTGAGCAATTTTGTAAGGATGAATGGACAAATCTTGATCCATCATGTTACCTATCCAATTAATAGAGACTAATCCAAAAAGACTACTGGCTGTAATATCTGCAAGAGGAGGTTCAATGAAGGGGGATGAATACTTTTGAACTGCTAACATCTCAGTTTCTGAATTTTTAGTTCTTCATGCTTCATTATATGCAGTTTTAAGAAAAAGTTTGCAAACCCTTTGCAATTACCTGGCTTTCTACATTAATTAGAAACATAGAAAACCAACATCACAATACAGGCCCTTTTGGCCCACAAAGCTGTGCTGAACATGTCATTACCTTAGAAATTACCTAGGGTTACCCGTAGCCCTCTATTGTTCTGAGCCTATCTTCTGAGCATGTACCTATCCAAGAGTGTCTTAAAAGACCCTATCATATCTGCTTTCACCACCATCGTGGCAGCCTATTCCACATACTGACCACTCTCTGCATAAAAAACTTACCCCTGACATCTCCTCTGTACCTACTTCCAAGCACCTTAAAACTGCGCCCTCTCGTGCTAGCCATTTCAGCCCTGGGAAAAAGCCTTTGACTATCCACATGATCAATGCCTCTCATCATCTTATACACCTCTATCAGGTCACCCCTCATCCTCTGTCGCTATAAGGAAAAAAGGCCAAGTTCATTCAACCTATTCTTTTAAGGCATGCTCCCCAATCCAGGCAACATCCTTGTAAATCTCCTCTGCACCCTTTCTATGGTTTCCACATCCTTCCTATATTTAGGTGACGAGAACTGAGCAAGTGGGATCTGACCAAGGTCCTACATAGCTGCAACATTACTTCTCGGCTCCTAAACTCTTTCTTTTTAAATTTTTTATTAATTATTATTGAAAATCAACAACAAAAAAAAAACACTGAAGTAATCAAGTCGACATATCAGTATGTACAATAAGAGTTAAACTATCAACCAAGTTAAACAATATTTCAATAATAATAAAACAAAACAAAATGCTAAAGCTATTTTTTTCTTGGAAAAGAGAGAGGAGGAAAAAGAACCCCTGCTAACTAAAAAAAACCCCAAACAAAAAAAAAAAACATTTGAGGCACAGACTCGGAGCTATACGCCATACAAGCTTCCATAAAGGAAAGACATCAATCCGCCAACCAAATCCATTTACCCAAGAATCAGAAGGGGACCATCTTAATTAACTCAAATCAAATGATAGTAGTGGGCAAAAGATTCCCACCTTTTCTCAAAGTCAAATCAAGGATCAAAAGTTCGACTTCTGATTTTCTCCATCACCTGGGAAAACCACTGTATCAAAGTGGGAGCAGAAGCATCTTTCCATTTTAATAAAATAGCCCTTCTAGCCAATAGTGTGGCAAATGCAGTTACATATTGGTCAGATATAGAAACATTATGAATATATTGAGGGACTATACCGAACAATACTGTCAATTTATTAGGTTGCAAACTTTTTAAAGCTTTAGAAATTGTAGAAAAAATAGATTTCCAAAACTTCCAATACAGAACACGACCAAAACATATGTGTCAATATAGCTGTCTCAGTTTTACATTTACCACACTATTAACATTAGGAATTATTTTAGACAGTCTCTCCTTTGTCAAATTATAACAATGTACAATTTTAAATTGAATTAGAGAGTGACTGGCACAAATCGAAGAAGAGTTAACCAACTTCAAAATTCTTCTGTTATCAACGCAAACACGAGGAATTCTGCAGATGCTGGAAATTCAAGCAACACACATCAAAGTTGCTGGTGAATGCAGCAGGCCAGGCAGCATCTCTAGGAAGAGGTACAGTCGACGTCTCAGGCCGAGACCCTTCGTCAGGACTCAGTATCTGAAAGTCCCATTACAGAGGAAGAAATAATAACCGCAATCTCATCATTGAATTCTGGTACAGCACCCGGTCGGACGGGTTTACAGTGGAATTTTTAAAAATTTTTTTCCTCCATTCTCTCTCCAAGGTTGTCTAGAATATTCAAAGAAGCAATCAGTTTAGGTAAATTACCACAATCATTTTACAAAGCCTCTATCTCCTTAATCCTTAAAAAGAATAAAGATCCTACTGATTGTGCATCATACTCTTTTGATAGCTCTTTTGAATGTAGATTCAAAAATTTTTTCAAAAATTCTAGCAACCAGGTTAGAGAAGGTATATATGGATATATATATATATGGATCAAACCGGATTTATTAAAAATCGTTATTCATCCTTTAATATTAGGTTAATGAATATTGTTTATACTCCCTCACTTACTACCCTGGAATGTATTATCTCACTAGATGCTGAGAAAGCCTTTGACAGAGTCGAATGGCCTTATTTATTTAATGTTCTTGAGAAATTTAATCTTAGTCTGACATTTATATCTTGGATTAAATTGTTATATTACTCCCCGGCAGCCTCGGTTTGTACTAATAATCATAGATCTCCTTTTTTTCGTCTTTTTCGTGGTACTAGGCAAGGATGTCCCCTTAGTCCTTTACTTTTCAATATCGCCCTTGAACCTTTAGCAATTGCTATCCGTGACTCGCCCAATATTTTTGGTATTACCCGTGGAAACAAAACACATAAATTATCACTATATACAGATGATTTGTTATTATACATCTCTAATCCGGAGAAGTCAATTCCTGCTATTCTAGATTTGTTGGCTCAATTTAGCGATTTTTCTGGTTACAAATTGAATCTTAATAAGAGTGAATTATTCCCCCTAAATAAGCAGGTACCTACTTATGGACGTTTGCCATTTAAATTGGTTACTGATTCATTTATATATTTAGGGATAACAATTATGAAAAAGTATAAAGATTTATTTAAAGCTAATTTTTTACCTTTAATTGATCAGATTAAACTTTTGTTTACCAAATGGTTGCCAATCTCTTTGTCTTTGATTGGTCAGATTAATGCTATTAAGACGATCATTTTGCCCAAATTTTTATATGTATTTCAATCGGTTCCAATTTTTATCCCAAAATGTTTTTTCGATAATGTAGACTCAAAAATATCCTCATATATGGCAAAATAAAAATCCTAGGTTAGGTAAAAGGTATTTACAGAAATCTAAAAAGGAGGTGGGGCTTGCGCTCCCGAATTTCAGATTCTATTATTGGGCAATTAATATTCGATATTTAAAATTTTGGTTATGAGATTTGGATGTATCTTTAAATCCACAGTGGGTAAATCTTGAATGTAATTCATTTCAAGGGTTTTCCTTGGGTTCGGTTTTAGGAACTTCGCTTCCTTTCACTTCTTCCAAATTGTATAAACAAATGAATAATCCAATAGTTAAGCATACTTTATGTATATGGTTTCAATTTCGAAGATTTTTTGGGTTTAATCAATTTATTTTAGCAAGTTCTATTATATCTAATTTCCTTTTTCAACCTTCCACTATGGATCAAGCTTACTTTGATTGGAAAACCAAAGGTATAATATGTTTCCGTGATCTATCTCTGGATAATTGTTTCATGTCTTTTGATCAACTTTCTAATAAATATAACTTACCCAGATCTCACTTTTTTAAGATATCTACAGATTAGAAACTTTTTAATTACTGTTTCTCCTAATTTTCCACACCCATATCCAATGAACACTTTGGAAAAAATTTTAGATTTAAATCTCTCTCAGTAAAGTGTTGTAGCAATTATATATAATTATGAATTTATGTCCTGATGTTTCCAATAAAATTAAAGCTGACTGGGAAAGTGAACTTAACATTATTATACCGATTGAAAAATGGGAAAAAATTCTTCAATTGGTTAATTTATCCTCTATATATACTAAACATGGTTGATACAGTTTAAAGGAGTACACAGGGCTCATATGTCTAAAGACAAACTATCTCGTTATTATTCTTATATAAATCCTATTGATAGATGTCATTCCGAGATAGCTTCTTTAACTCACATGTTTTGGTCATTTCCTTTGTTGGAAAAATACTGGAAAGACATTTTTGACATTATTTCAACGGTTTTGAATATAGACTTACAACCTCATCCAATTACTGCTATCTTTGGATTACCAATGATAGATTCAAATTATCTAACCTCTTTAGCACGTAGGATGATTGCATTTCTTACTCTAATGGCTAGATGATCAATTTTGCTGAATTGGAAAGAGATTAACCCTCCTACGGTATTTCATTGGTTTTCACAAACTATGGTATGTTTGAATTTGGAAGTGCGGTTTATGACCCTTCCATTAGATTTGAAAAAACTTGGAAGCCATTCATTCAGCATTTTCATTTGATGTAATTTGACCATTTCCAAACTTGTTTTATCTTTCTGTACTGTTGGTTGAGAGGAGTGGAGTCGTCGACACTAAGGTTTTTTTCTTTCCCATTTTCAAGTTGTTAGTATTGCCCAAGTCTTTTACTTTAGTTGACTAATTCTGTTTAGTTTTTTTGGGGGGATGGGGTTTGTTTTTTTTTCTTTTTCACGATTTTTCTTCATTTTTTTTTGCTTTGTATTATTCATTATTATTCTGCATGATTGGGAGCTTTGTTAATTTTTACTATTTGGTTTTACAATTACTCATTTTAAATGTAACAATGTATCTCCTGCTACTTGTATTTTTGCTTTATGTTTTCATTCTATGAAATTAGTAAAAGGATTGAAGGAGGACTCAGTTATCAAGGTCATGTTAAGCTCCCTTTCCCAATCTTGCTTAATCTTAAGGATAATTATCCTGTTGTAATAGTAAATTATAAATTTTCCCAATGAAACCTTTCACTAAAGGGTTCATTTTTAAAATAATGTCTAACAGGTCAGAATCTTGTATATATGGAAAATTACTTAAATATTCTTGTAAGAAATGTCTGACCCCAAGATATTGTAAAAAGTGTGAGTATGAGAGAGAATATTTGGTTAGTAATTTCTCAAAGGACATTAATTGGCCTTCTTGAAACAGATCCATGAAGGAATAAACTCTTTTATTCCTCCAAAGAGAAAAGGATAGGATCACTAAGAAGATTTAAATAGTTTTGATAAATTAAACTAAGAAGGTTAAATTTTTTAAGATTAAAAAACTTACGAAACTGATACCAAATTCGTAATGACTGCTTAATCATAGGGTTTATATTTAGAATAGAAATTTTGGCTAGTTGTACAGGTAAAGAAGCTCCTTATAACGAAGTTAAGTAAAATTGTTTCACAGCTTTCAATTCCAGATCAGTCCATGGTGGTCGGTCATTTTTATCGGTCCAATATAACCAAGAACACGCTTAACGTACATTAACGGCCCAATAATACATTCTTAAATTAGGCAATGCAAGACCTCCATTCTTTTTTAATTTTTGTAAATTATATTTTCCAATTCTTGGTCTTTTATTATTCCAAACAAAACATGAAATAATAGAATCAACCTCATCAAAAAACTTCTTAGTTAGAAAAACAGGAATATTTTGAAATACATATAAAAATTTTGGTAAAATCATTTTAACTGCATGAATTTGACCAGCTAACTAAAGTGTAAGTGGATTCCATCTAGAAAATTCAATCCCACGATTGATAAAGACCTCTATGCTTTCTTAACCAGAGTCAACCTGCGCAGTAGCTTTGAGTGTCCTATGGACTCAGACCCCAAGAATCTTCTGATCCTCCACAAAGACAAGAGTCTTTACCATTAATACCATATTCTGCCATCATATTTGACCAACCAAAATGAACCACCTCACACTTATCTGGGTTGAACTCCATCTGACACTTCTCAGCCCAGTTTTGCCTCCTATAATGTCCCACTGTAACCTCTGACAGCCCTCCATAATATCCACAACATCCCCAACCTTTGTGTCATCAGCAAATTTACTAACCCTTCCCTCCACTTCCTCATCCAGGTCATTTATAAAAATCACAAAGAATAGGGGTCCCAGAACAGATCCCTGAGGCACACTACTGGTCACCGACCTCCATGCAGAATATGACCCATCTAGAACCACTTCTTGCCTTCTGTGGTCAAACCAATTCTGGATCCCCAAAGCAATGTCCCCTTGGATCCCATGCCTCCTCACCTTGTCAATAAGCCTTGCACGGGGTACCTTGTCAAATGCCTGCTGAAATCCATATACATCTACGGCTCTACCTTCATCAATGTGTTTAGTCACATCCTCAAAAAATTCAATCAGGCTCGTAAGGCACGACCTGCCTTTGACAAAGCCATGCTGACTATTCCTAATCATAGTATGCCTTTCCAAATGTTCATAAATCCTGCCTCTCAGGTTCTTCTCCATCAACTTACCAACCACTGAAGTAGGACTCAGTGGTCTATAATTTCCTGGGCTATCTCTATTCCCTCTCTTGAAAAATGGAACAACATCCGCAACCCTGTAATCCTCCGGAACCTCTCCCGTCCCCACTGATGATGCAAAGATCATCGCCAGAAGCTCAGCAAACTCCTCCCTCGCCTCCCACAGTAGCCTGGGGTACATCTCATCCCATCACGGTGACTTATCCAACTTGATGCCTTCCAGAAGTTCCAGCACATCCTCTTTCTTAATATCTACATGCTCAAGCTTTTCAGTCTGCTGTAACTCATCCCTATAATCGCCAAGATCCTTTTCCACAGTGAATACTGAAGCAAAGTACTCAGTAAGTACCTCTGCCATCTCCTCTGGTTCCATACACACTATTCCACTGTCACACTTGATTGGTCCTATTCTCTCATGTCTTATCCTCTTGCTCGTCACATACTTGTAGAATGCCTTGGAGGTTTCCTTAATCCTGTCCGCCAAGGCCTTCTCCTGGCCCTTTCTGGCGCTCCTAATTTCTTTCTTAAGTTCCTTCCTGTTACCCTTATATTCTTCTAGACCTCTATCATTACCTAGTTTTTGAACCTTTCCTAAGCTCTTCTTTTCTTCTTGACCAGATTTACAACAGCCTTTGTACACAACAGTTCCTGTACCATCCTTTCCCTGTCTCACTGGAACAACCTATGCAGAACGCCATGCAAATATCCCCTGAACATTTGCCACATTTCTGCTACGCATTTCCCTGAGAATATCTGTTCCCAATTTATGCTTCCAAGTTTCTGCCTGATAGCCTCATATTTCCCCTTACTCGAATTAAACACTTCCCTAACTTGTCTGTTTCCATCCCTCTCCAATGCTATGGTCAAGGAGATATTGTGATCACTATCTCCAAAATGCTCTCCCACTGAGAGATCTGACACCTGACCAGGTTCATTTCCCAATACCAGATCAAGTACAGCTTCTCCTCTTGAAGGCTTATCTACATATTGTGTCAAGAAACCCTCTTGAACACACCTAAGAAACACCACTCCATCTAAACCACTTGCTCTAGGGAGATGCCAATCGATATTTGGGAAATTAAAATGTCCCACCACTACAACCCTATTATTACACCTTTCCAGAATCTGTTTCCCTATCTGCTCCTTGATGTCACTGTTACTATAGGGTGGTCTATAAAAAACACCCAGTGAAGTTATTGACTTCCTGTTCCTAACTTCCTCCCAGAGACTCCATAGACAATGTCTCCATATCTTCCTCCTTTTCTGCAACCGTGACACTGTCTCTGATCAACAGTGCCATGCCCCCACCTCTTTTGCCTCCCTCCCTGACCTATCTGAAACATCTAAAACCTGGCACTCAAAGTAACCATTCCTGCCCCTGAGCCATCCAAGTCTCTGTAATGGCCACAACATCAAGTACTGATCCACACTCTATGCGCATCCGCTTTGTTCATAATACACCTTGCATTAAAATGGACACATCTCAAACCTTCGGTCTGAGTGCGCCCCTTCTCTATCACCTGCCTATCCTCCCTCTCGCATTGTCTCCAAGCTTTCTCTGTTTGTGAGCCAACCGCCTCTTCCTCCATCTCTTCAGTTTGGTTCCCACCCCCCAGCAATCCTAGTTTAAACTCTCTCCAATAGCCTTAGCAAACCTCCCCGCCTGGATATTGGTCCCCCTGGGATTCAAGTACAACCTGTCCTTTTAGTATAGGTCACTCCTGCCCCAAAAGAGGTCCCAATGATCCAGAAATCTGAATCCCTGCCCCCTGCTCCAATCCCACAGCCACACATTTATCCCCCACCTCACTCTACTCCTATACTCACTGTCATGTGCCACAGGCAGTAATCCCGAGATGACTACCTTTGTGGTCCTGCTTCTCAACTTTCTTCCTAACTCTCTGTAGTCTGCTTTCAGGACCTCCTCCTTTTTCCTGCCTATGTCGTTGGTACCAATATGTATCACGACATCTGGCGGTTCACTTTCCCACTTCAGGATATTGTGGACGCGATGTGAAACATCCCGGACCCTGGCACCTGGAAGCAATATTCCCTCTATTTTTTTAGTAGTCAGTGTGCGCCAGAATCTTTTGTGCAAATTTTTTTCCTGTGACAGAAGTATGTGCGCACTGAATGCACATATGGCACAGTTTATGTAGGTTTACAAAACATTTAACATAAAGCTGCACAGAACAACAATACCATACAGATTTAAGTCACTCAGTTATTTTTTTTCTCTCCTGTCTTTGACATTTAGCCATTCTTTGTAAACTATCTAGACTAATAGAACTTCCATCCAATTGATAGCTTTTGATTTTCATTAACATATCCAAATAACATTCACCTAAACGGTTTCTCAGCTTGTTTTTGAGTTGATTCATTAGGCTAAAACCTCGCTCACAGTGCGCACTAGACGCAAGAAAGGTTCCCCCAATGTCCATCAACTGTGCAAGGTTGCAAAGCTGTTCGCTTTGAAGTACGAATACCACAATTTGAGCAAAGTTTGAAATCAGCTTGGATTTAATTTTTTCTTGCACAGAAAATTCGAAATCATTAAACTATTACAGTATTTTCAGCTAGAAAATCATGATATTTTAGACATAAGGCATTAACTTGTTCATCACCAAATGTGCAGTCACAATCTGCAACTGCAGATAAATCAAAAGCTGACCATTCCTGTACCTCATCTTCAGGAAACCTTTCTTCTAAATGAACACAAAGACTATTTATAAAAGTCAACAGTGAGTTTGTATCTACTGTGACGTTCTTTTCATGTTGTTGGCTTAGCAAAACTTTATCTTTGTCACTCCATGAAACATTGTCTCCCAGATACTGCTTTCTTATCTTGTTAATTTTGCATCGGGCAAAATGAAGTGAATCAATTGGAGTCAGGCCACTCTTTTGCAGAATCTTGCACAGTGCAGCTAGTTCATCAAGAACATCACTTAAAACCTGTAAAGCTACTTTGTATGTGATGTTTATCAATTTCTTGTAACAGTATTTAGCCACAGGGTCATTTGACTGATCTTATTCAATAAAAACTTAGTAAGCCATCTACAGGATTTGAAACAGATCTTTGTAAACTTTACAATATGAACACTGTCCACCAAAGATGGCTGCCGCCGTGATGCAGCTGTACAAACCGGAACAGGAAAGGTCAGGTGACGTAAATTAGTGACCTGCATTGTGGTATTTGAAAAACCGACCAACTAGTTAACAGAAACATTTAGCTAAAAGATTATTTTCAATAAGTATAATTATTAATTACTACATTATTTTAGGTAACTAACCTTTTGTGCACACATTAATTTCATCTGGGTGCTGGTTGAAAAACATGTGTGCGCACACACGCACACAGCTTAGAGGAAACATAGCCTGGGAGGCAAACTACTTCCCGTGCTTCTTTCCTGCATCCACAGAATCACCTGTCTGACCCCCTAACTATAGAGTCCCCTTTCACTGCTGCCATCCTCTTCCTTTCCCTACCTTTCTAAGCCACTGGGCCAGACTCCGTGTCAGAGGCACAGCTACTGTTGCTTCCCCCATGGAGGCTGTCCCCCCAACAGTACTCAGGAGTACTTATTGTCAAGGGGTACAACCACAGGGGTACTGTCTAGTCTCTGACTCCTGCCCTTCCCTCTCCTGACTGTTACCCACTTATCTGTCTTCCCAGGCCCTGGTGTGACTACCTGCCTTTAGCTCCTCTCTGTCACCTCCTCACTTTCCCTGACCAAAGGTCATCCAGCTGCATCTCTAGTTTCACGAGAACACAGTCCCTAAGGAGCTCCAGCTCGATGTACCTGGCGCAGATGTAGCCGCCTGAGAGGCTGGGAGTCTCCCAGACTTCCCACATCTGACACCGAGCACAGAACTCCGGTCTCACACACATTCTTCCTGTCTGTATTCCACACAGATAACCAATCTCACCTCGACCCATTATCTCTGAAGCCCTGTTGAAACAAAGCCTTCCAACTCTGTCTCCCTCTACTCTGCTGCCCGGCGTACTTCTTGTTGTTCTCACTGGCTGACATGTACGCACTTGCGCAGTTGTGCCCCGATCAAGCCGCTGAAGAAATAACTGTCTCCTTTTAAACTCTTCTCACTCTTCTTAATTAGCATAAAATGTGGTATGATCTTCATCTAAGTCACAATATTAGGCAAAACACAATCTGCCTAAATTAGTAACAAACAATTGTACTTCTTGTCAATACTGAGCATGTCATTTAAACAATCACAGTCCAGGTTCAAAAGGGTATGTGAACCTCTGGGGTAATGCCTTCTACAAAAGTTATTTGGAGTCAAGCGTTTCAATCAAAGAATCACGATTGGAGTGTGGGTTGTAGAGGTGCTCTGCCCTATTAAAAAGGCACAGAAAGTCAGGTTACTGACAGAGCCTACTCTTCTCAAGAAAGATCTGTTTATATGAATAAGGCCTCAATCTAAACAACCTTAGAAGAATTGTAGAGATGCACGAAGCTAGAATAGGCTACAAAAACATTTTTAAATACCCAAGTGTTCAGCGGTCCACAGTAAGAGAAACTGTCTACAAATGGAGGAAACTCAGTACTGTTGCTACTCTCCCTACGATTGGGTGTCCTGCAAAGATCACATTAAATCACAATGTGCAATGCTGAAGGAGGTGGAAAAGAACTCAAGGGTTACAGTGAATAAATCTCTAGAACTTGCTAAAGTCTCCTGTTTATGTGTCCACTATAAGAAAAATACTGAACAAGAATGGTGTTCATGGAAGGACACCATGGAGGAAACCACTGCTCTTTCAAAAAAACATTGCTACACATCGGGAAGGTTGCAAAAGACCACCTGGATGTTCTGCAACATTTCTGGGACAATGTTGTGGGCAGATGAGACAAAAGTTGAACTCTTTGACAGAAATGCACAACACTATGTTTGGAAAAAAAAGGGGCACTGTATACCAACACCAAAACTTCACCTTAACTGTGAAGTATGGTGAAAGGATCATCATAATTTGGGACTGCTTTGCTGCCTCAGGGCCTGGACAGCTTGCAATTGTTGAGGGAACAATGAATTCAAAATTTTATCAAGACATTTTAAAGGAGAATGTCAGGGTAGTGGTCCATCACCTGAAGCTTAATAGAAGTGGAATGATGCAACAAGATGATGATCCAAAACACAAGAGTAAATCAACAAAAGAATGGAAATTTGTGTTTTGGAATAGCCAAGTCAGAATCCAGACCTTAACCAAATTGAGAAGCTGTGGCATGACCTGAATACGGTTGTTCATGCAAGGCATCCCAGAAATATTCATGAACTGAAACAGGTTCTATATAGAGGAATAGTCCAAAGGTCCTCCTCCTCTGATCAGCAGCTGCAAGAAACATTTGATGAAGGTTATCGCTGCTAAAGGAGGTTCCATCAGTTAATAAATACAAGGGTTTACATACTTCCGCCAGCGGGACTGTGAATGATTAAACAATATCTTCAATAAAGACATGAAAAGTACAATTGTTTGTGTGTTGTTAGCTTAGGCAGATTGTGTTTGCCTATTCTATTATTGTTACTTAGATGAAGATCAGACCACATTTTATGAGTAATTAATGCAGAGAACCAGGTCATTGGAAAGGGTTCACAAACTTTTTCTTGCAACTGTAGGTTCAAATATTCCAAAATCTGAAAAACTTCAGCCACAAGCATTTTGAATAAGGGGTGCTAAACCTGTATTAAACATTTTACAATATGTCAAGCAATCTGTTGTTTTATGGCAGCAATACATTTCAATAATTTAAAAAAACTATAAATTACAAAATAGTGTGTATATAAATAAATAATGTGGGCAAAAAGAGGGAAAAAAAGTGAGGTAATGTTCATGGATTTACTGTCTATTCAGAACTCTGATAGTGAAGGAGAAGAAACTTCCTAAAATGTTGTGCCTTCAGGCTCCTGTAACTCCTTGACGTTAGCAATGAGAAAAGGGTAGCATGTCCTGGGTGTTGGGGGTCCTTAATGATGGATGGCACCAATTTACAACACCGTCTTTTGAAGATGTTCATAACGCTGGCAAGGTTAGTGCCCATGATGGAGCTGGCTGAGTTTACAACTTTGTGCAGCTTTTTTCTGATCCTGTGCAGTGGGTCCTCCATACCAGATGGTGATGCAACCAGTTAGAATGCTCTCCAAAGTATATCTAGAGAATATGTCTTTGGTGACATACCAAGTCTCCTGAAGTTCCTAATGAAATAAAGCCACTGTAATGCCTTCTTTGTAATTGTATCAATATGTTGAGCCCAGGATAGATCTTCAGAGATGTTAACACCCAGAAACTTGAAATTGCTCCTTTCCACTGCTGATTCCTCGATGAGGATTGGTGTGTTTCCTCAACTTCCCCCTCCTGAAGTTAAAATCAATTCATCTTACTGATGTGAATGCAAGGTTGTTATTCTGACACCACTCAACCAACTGATTTATCCCACTCCTTTAATGCTTCATCACCATCTGAAATTCTGCCAATAGTCATGTCACTGGCAAATTTACAGATGGCATTCCAGCTGTGCCTAGCCACACAGTCATGGGTGAGAGAGCAGAGGAGTAGGCTAAGGGCACATCCTTGAGGTGCTCCAGTGTTAATTGTCAGTGAGGAGGAAATGTTATTTCTGATCCACGCAGACTGTGGTGAGGAAGTTGAGGATAGTTGCAGAGGTACAGAGACCCAGGTTTTGGGGCTTGCTGATCAGAATTTAGGGTATGACTGTATTGAACACCAAGCTGTAATTAACAAAGAGCAGCATGACATAGGTATTATTATTGTCAGGTGATCCAAGGCCAAGTGAAGAGGCAGTGAGATTGCATCCAATGTCGACCTATTGTCATGATAGGCAAATTGCAGAAGGTCCAGGTCATTGCTTAGGCAGGAGTTGCTTTTAGCCGTGACCAACCTCTCAAAGCACTTTATCACAGCAGATGCCAGTGCCACTGAAGTGCCACTGAATTATCACTGAGGCAACTCACCCTGCTTTCCTTGGGCACTCGTAAAATTGAAGCAGGTGTGAACCTCCAACTGCAGCAGTGGGAGATTGAAGATATCCTTGAACACTCCAGCCAGTTGTTTGGCACAGGTTTTCAGAGCCCTACCAGGTACACCATCAGGGCTTGACACCTTGTAAGGGTTCACCCTGGTTTCCAGTTAAGGTGGCAATACCGAATGTGTGTGACAGCTTCTAGTAGTCAAAAAGTTAAGAAATCTAACTAAAGACACCAATAAAAATACCTTTTCTGAGGTAAATTGTGCTAAATTAGCACCACAAATAGTGAAGGGGCAAGCAACAACGAGGGAAGTTCAGGGGATGAACCAAGATAGGATGTTGCAGATGGAGTTCTGATATTCTTACAGCTGGCCTGGGAGCAAGGTTGGATCACTTGGGGCACTGAAAAGTTGGGGCCCAGGCAGAGAAGATTCGGTGCTTGTTCAACTGGCCTGGAAGGAAGACTGGGTCGCTCTGGGTGCCAAGCTGATATGCAGAGCTAAGAGCAGCTTCAGGCAGGGCGATGGAATCTGGGCCCGAAGCGAGTTGCTGGGCGGCATGGTCTAGGCTCCGAGTCCTTCGCAGTAGCTGGGTCTTATTGCGAGGTACAGTATGCTATTTAGATCATTTAAATGCAAACCCAAATTGGAGGTGAGAGCTGATTTTGCTCACTCTCCACAATGGTCATCTCCATGGTGTTGAGGCTATGAAGACTGCCCGAGCTGCTGTGCTTTATGCCCACTAATAAGATGAAATGAAAATAAATCCGGGTTCAGATCTGAGGACTCAATTTTGATTCGGAATGCTGTTTGCTTCAATTGTTTGCATGATTTTTTTTTCTTTCTCTTGCATATTGAGTGCTTGTCTTTTATTTTTATTCTTTTTTCTTTAATTGGGTTCTTTCGGGTTTCTTGATTTGTGGCTACCTGTGAAGCAAGCAAACCTCAAGGCTGTATAATTTATGCATTCTTTGACAATAAATAGAATTTGAATCTTGAAAGATGTTGAAGTTGGCTTCTGAGACAGAGATCACAGAGCCACCAGATGTTGCGGGGATGTGCACAAGTGTTATTTTATCCTCCCTTTTAAAGTGTGCATAAAAGGTGTTAAGCTTATCTGCGAGTGAAGCATCACAGCCATTCATGATGCTAGGTTTCGATTAGTAGGAAGTAATGGCCTGCAAACCCCGCCAGAGTTGATGTGCATCTGATTCCATCTCTAACCTCAATCTGAGTTGTTGATTTCACTCTTAAAATAGCCTTCTGTATGTTGCACTTCGCCTTGTATAGTTCAGGATCATCAGTCTTGAAGGTTACAGATTTAGCCCTCAAGACTATGAATCCTGGGTATGTCCAATATGCTCTCAAAGGCACAAACTCATCACACAGGCTTTGAAGAAGGTGGTGACAACTGTAGCATATTCACTCACATTGAATCCCTAAACATTATCCAGTCCACGGACTCAAAGCAGTCCTGTAAGCACTCCTTCACCTCCTTTCAGCATACCTTCTTGGTCCTCACTACTGGTGCTGTGGTCTTTAGTCTCCGCCTATACACTGAGTAGGAGTACAGCCATTTATCAGACTTTCCAAAGTGCAGGCATGGGGTGGCACGGTAAATGTTCTTGATGGTGGTTTAAAAGTGGTCAAGTGTGTTAGCTCCTCTGGTTTCACATATGTTGGTGGTAGCTGTTCAGAGACTTCTCCAAGCTGGCCTGGTTGAAATCCCCGCCCCCCCCCGCACCCCACCCCAACAAATGACAGGGAAGGTACGCTGTTTCATGCCTGCTGATCACAGTGCCCAGCTCCTCCAGTGCCGGTCTGAGGTGGAATGTACACTGCTACCAGGATGATGGTGGAAAACTCCCTCGGCACATAAAAAGGACATTTGACCACTAGATGTTCCAGGTCAGGTAAGCAGGACTGAGAGAGAACTGCCACATGTGTGCACCACGATCAGTCAATTATAAGAGCACACCCCACCTCCTCTATCTCTAAAAAACTGAGCTCTCCTGTGTTTGCAGAGAATGGTGAAGCCATTAGGCCGCAACACTACATTGGAAATGGTGAGGGAAAGCCATGCTTCTGTGAAGCAAAGTACATAGTAGTTTCTGATGTCCTTCCTATATGATAAAATGTTTATAAAGTCAGACTTCAAAAGTTACTGTAATTGTAAAAGCAAATTTAAGCACAAATTCATACTAAAAGTAGTTAAAATTTGCATGCAACTTCCAGTTACAAGACAGAAGTGTTCAAGTTTAAAATTAATATTATCTTTTTAAACATATTCAAAATCTAAGCAAAGTTAATGAATTGACTACTTATCAACTTGAAATAGTTATATAATTGGGGTCCATGGCATCAAGGTTGAGAACCCCTGATTTAGAGTTAAACTGAGTCACTTACATAGTATTACACTGGCTGAACACACACTTCTCAACAAAACAATTCACTGAGAAATATAAAAACTAATTATTCTAAACAGCTGAAACTGCACTTTGTGGAGCAAGCTGTCAGATATTTTTTTAAATGCATCAATATTTAAATAAGGATTACAAGAAGCTGATGTGTTTCAGTAAAACCAAGATCATAAACAGAATGGATGACAAAATAATAGGCAAAGTTAGATTCTCAAAGTAAAACTGTAGGCTTGCCCTTTTCTTACAGCTTTATCAAACTGGAAATTTATACATATTTAGGATTTGTTGTTTAACTGAACTAGTTCAAGGAACAACTGAGTTTTTTAAGCACAAAAAGGTTCAAAGCCAAATAGAAATCTGAATTTTAAAATATGTATCGACTGGAAATTAAACTACATGGAAAATTACAGTTGTATTATTAGATTGCCAAATGTTACTTGACTGTTCAAACCACACTAAGCTATTTTCACTCAATTTAGTTGATGGAAAATTACAGTTCTGAAATCAGCCACTAATCTACATTTAAACAACAAAGGAAATAATTTTGACCACTGTAACTACTGAACAAAAACCAATCTTCCCAAAATAAAACACAAGGTCAGGTTCATTTTCCACAAATTGAAAGAAAGTAAATTTTTAAAAAGCCTCACGAAACAAGAATATTAATTACTTCCACACTGGATTTAAATACTCCATCTTTTTTAATTAAATTCAAGCTAAATGAACAAAGAGAAGGAATAAGGTTAACTGCAGACCTGCTGCATAATACGTTTTAATTTCTCATAGTTAACTTAAATCCTTATCTGTCATTTGTCTTACACTGAATAATTGTTAAATCTCTACATGTTTCAAAGTCCAAAAGCTCAGCAAATCTGATACATTCAAAAAGGATAATAAAAAGGGAAAATTCACTCAAGCTGACCACTCAGCTTCAATATTAAAGCAAACTATTCCGAACTCCTCAAAATATCCAGTATTCATTTGCAATAAAATGAATTAGTTTGTGTTCATAGTGTTCATTAAAAAATTGCAATGAGAATTCCATAAAGTTTACAAATCTGCACCCTATAAAAATAATCAACATTAGAAATTGAAAGAAGCAGATCTCTTGTAGGATAGAGTTGCTTGCTTAGTAGTAAAGACTACAGGTTATTCTGCTAAAAGTTAAATGACTAGTCCTGCACATGGGTAATTTCTAAAGACAAATACAGATTACATGATGACAAAGTGATTTTACACTCCCAGCAAACACTAACATTCTGATAAAATGTTCTGCAGCTAACCCAAAAGGTGGAAGCCATGGGCATCATTTTTGACAGTAGTGATGAAAAGGACACTTCTCCACTTATTGACTCAACGTACAAAAGAATTGTCACAAAGGATGGTCACAGGAACCTCAAGCTAGAACCCCTCCCTAGGAAAAGTACTGAACACCTAGAAGATACCTGGTCTTGATGGCCATTAGGTGGCACTGGGTGTTACTAGCTTTCTCGGGAGTTTTTGTGGCTCACTGGCTCTTCTTTGCTTGCTTTTGGTATTTATTGGCATACACGCATGGTGATTTAGTTGTATTAGATCATAACAACTCACTGGAAAACCACACTATCTGTGTGAAATACATTGATAGCTTCACTGCAGCTTTTTCTTTCTTGCTGGAAACTCAGCTTACAGTTGGTTATGGAACCATGTACCCTGACGGTGACTGCCCAGCTGTAATTGCTCTTCTTGCAGTTCAAATGCTGTTGGGACTCATGATGGAAGCCTTAATTACAGGTAATTATTTCTATGGAAAAATTACAGTTCAAGCAACGTGATGCATTGAATTTTATTATATACTAGCATAGGAGATTTTTGTGGTAGTCTCAGCAACTGAATTGTCAGATGCTATCAAAATACTTTAAAGAATTTATGATATTGAAAACCCATTAGATTACATAAAAATTTGTAACTTTTAACAAAAAAAAAGTACTATATAGCACCTTAGAAAATCAACCCCTGCTGAATAGTTTGAAAGCTACACTGTAATCACTCCAACTTCATGCCGCAGAACACAAATGTTCACCAAGTATGGAGCATAGATTATTAAAGTCATTTTAATACACTTTTTAACACTAATAAATGTTAAGTGGTTCTTCTATGAAGGTTATTAATACTGTATTTTTTAAACAGGTGTCTTTGTGGCAAAGATTGTCAAACCCAAACTTCGAACAACAATTAAATTCAGCTACCTTGCTACTGTTGCACAACATGAAGGGGAACCATGCCTGATGTTCAGAATAGCCAACATGTGGCAGAGCTCATTAACAAATGTTAAAGTAACTGCCATTTTATATAAAGCATACAAAACTAAACACCTTCATCAGACAAACATTGATTTTCGAACTGACCATCTAAACTCGAACAAATGTCCATATCTCATCTTTCTGCTTATGTTCTATCACACCATCAATCAATATAGTCCTTTCTATCCACTGATTCAAGGAAAGATGCCACCCTACTACGAATTAGTAATCTTTTTGTCAGCAGAACAGGAAGGTATTCAAGAGACTTGCCAGAAGAGAACCTCTTATATTCCTGAAGAAATCAAACTCAACCAACAGTTTGCTCCTGCGATAAGCTGCACAAGCTGCAAAAGGTACAAGATTGATTTGGACAACTTTGACAAGGCAATTCCAGGATTTCCTGAGCTACTTAATAGAAAGTATGCAAAGGAGAACGATTTTGTTGTGAACATCAGCGATCGTGCTGATATACTATTCCATGATAGTGCTATTTGATCAATTTTCATGAAAGCAATGTCAACAAAATTAATTTAATCCTCTAACAATGTCGGCAAGTCTCCCACAAAGATGTTAGGATCATTCTGGTTCACGTGCAACCGGTCTAATTTTACAGGTCCTACAGTCCTCAGAAGTGGTCCCAATGATCCAGAAATCTGGAGCACTCCCTCCTATACTCACCCTAGAATCACAAATCTACATGGAGTGCTGCCACAAGAAAGCAACGCTCAAAGGCCAACCAGCCTTTGCCTTGTTCTTTCCTCAGGCAGGAATTGCACAAGCCTCAGGTCCCACACCACCAGGTTCAGGAATAGTTATTACCCTATAACCATCAGGCTCCTGAACCAGTATGGATAATTTCATGCACAACTGTGAAATGATTCCAGAAGGTACACTCACTTTCAAGGGTTCTTTACAATTCAAGCACTCAGCGTTATTTTTGCTATCTGCAGGTTATCTTTTGCACATTCATTTATATACAGTTTTTTTGTAAAATTCTATTGTATTTTTTTTCTTAAAATGCTGGGAAGACAAAGAATCTCAAGATAGTATATGGTAACACATACACACTGATAATAAAATTACTTTGAACATGTTCATCTGAACTATCCTCCAATTTGCAGTCACATGGCACATCTCTGGAGGTCCTGCTCTTTAAACCTGTCAGCAAATTATCTTGGAATAAAGGTTAACACATCATTTGGTTTCTTAAGTGTTTGCTGTAACTTCCAGAGATTAACATGAAGGATACCCATATCCCTCTGAACACCAATGTGTCAGGCTCTTGCCTTTTAAAATGGTGCTTTGCTTTTCACTAAAGTAGATATCATATATTTTCTGCAATACAATAAAACATTGGCTACCTAGCTAGTACACACCAAAGTTGATCAATCAGAGGTAGCTCAGCCATCATTCAGCACTGCACCATCAACTCAGTCCAGCTACAACCCTGACAGTGCCTGCGTCTTGCTGAAATTAGTTACTGGAGTCAGCTAGTTTTCAAAGTGCCTGATCACCATGATTTTGAATTATATTCTATCTTCTATGTCCTTGCCCACTAAGCATCCCTCCATGCAACACCACCTACTGACAATAAAGCTCCATGATAAGAGCTCTGTAAATACGAACCACTTTCCATATCTTGGGAGTTAGATCACAAAGTCTTGAGGGAAAGTGTGTTTAAAAATCATAACCTGAAGCAAAGCACAAAGCTCAAGGTTTACTTCATAGCAGAGTTCTTTGTACTCCTCTACATATCTGGGTCATAGATCACATGCAGTTGGCATCTCAAAGCAATGGAGATAAACCATCATTCAAATCCAAATGAATTATCCAAATCCATTGGCAGGTTCAGAAGCACAACATCAGCATTTCCCCCAGATCAACATTCCACTGTACCATTAGCTTCAGAGCTACAAGAAGGGCTTTTCTTTGACATGGATCTTAATTCTGATACATCAGCTAAAACCCACAGGCATATTAAGTGCCATACCACCATATGAAATGGATTAGGACAGGCACCAGCATGCTTAATCAATACTTCTGTTGCCTACACCACTCCTGAGGCATGCATCATGCCAGACGTGTTGGCAGATGTGTACTACATAACTTCTTATAACACTTTTCATCCTTTGTCACCAGCTATAAAGTATTCTGCAGTGAAGTGAATGAAAAGGGGCCAAGGGAAGAGGAAAGCCTCTTTTTGCCAGGAATGTCCATAGCAACTCATCCAACAGTACTAACATAAGGTAGTGGGAGGTAAAGCAAGGGTTTGAAAGTGATGGAATGCATGAACAATGAAACTTCATTCCCATCCTTACCACTGAGCAATAGATTCTGTATTGGCTACTCTAATGACAGCAGAACTTTCTCAGCAAGAAAATAATTCAACCGCAACCTCGCTGTACAAAACAAGTGGAAGTGCATCAATGACTGCTGTGTGAAGTTCTTGGCTCATGTGCATGCCATGGTTAAAAACCTGTGAAGTGGGATGCATCACCAAGTGTAAGTGAGGTGAAATGAATTAATTGTATTTCAGTTCTTGATCAACAGGGAATGCTGAAACATGCACAGGCCAATGATTAGGTTATGAAATTTGAAGATCTATTCATTTACCATGCATAAAATTATTTAACAATTTGCAATATGGTCAGTTAAGAGGATCAATTCCCTGATAATAATCACTCCTGCCATCTTATACAACTAAAATGGAGCATATACCTAAAGGAATTTCTGGTTCCTTTTGAACATAATAAATATCCATTATTTCACATACCAAATTTATCAGTTTCAACAATGGAGCATCCTGAAATCAGAATAAGCTCCAAAATACCTGTAACATTTGCTGCAACCGCAATACAGGTTTCCCCTGCTATCGGAATGTAGAGTGCTCCTCTGAAACCATTTGTAAGCCGAAATGGCGTAAAGCAAAGAAGCAATTACCATTAATTTATATGGGAAAATTTTTTGAGCATTCCCAGACCCAAAAAATAACCTACCAAATAGCACATAAAACCTAAAATAACGCTAACATATAGTAAAAGCAGGAATGATACAATAAATACACAGCCTATATAAAGTACAAATAATGTATGTATAGTGTAGTTTCACTTATCAGAATCAGGAAGTTTGAGCCAAAATTGATTTGTCGGAAAAAAAATGGCACGTACACGCATGTGCACGTCACGCGTGCTCAAGTACACTCATTCGCACGTCACGCATGCACATACACCTGCCCACGCAAGGCTTCATGGCCATGGTAGTCCTTCTCGGGGTAAACACAAGTTTAAGCGAGCGTCTTTTTTCGTAAATAATGAAAATCCTCTTTCGGTTAACGAAAACAGGTACAAATGTAGGTCTTTCGTAAGAGCGAAATGTCGTAAAGATGTTCGTAAAGCGGGGGACACCTGTATTCATCTGTTGTAGACGCTGCAAACTAAACTTAAGCTTTCATTTATCAGCCTTCCATAGAAATGGGTACCTACTTCACACACGAGCAGGCAGCACAAATTTGCTGTGCTGACACCAGGGACTTCATTCCACCAAATTAGAGATGTTTGCAGACAGCTTCTAGCTTACACAATAAAAATTTTATGAACATATTCAGTTTCATTTCAGTAGAATTCATTGCATCAGTGAACAGCTCAACTCAAACATACCTGATTTTAAAGGGAACCCAGATGCTGAGAGGAAGTCATTTGGCATGCCCAAACTGGCGTGTTGGTCCTTGGAATGATTCAAACCTTAAATAAAATTATACAGAATTGATTGGGCTATTTCTTGAATGCTACACAGTAATACAAATATTTCTCATTGAAAACCATTTTTAAGCTGAGAGATATGGATTCAAATGTACTTATAATAGAGGAAATTAGTGATATATTTGAAATATTTTAAATGGCTTCAAAAATATAAAATTTCATGAATTCTCTGCTTATCATGCTAAAGTTCAAAGAAAATTTATTATCAAAGTAGATTTAAGTCACCATGTCAAAACCTGAGATTCATTTTCTTGAAGGCATACTCAATAAATCCATAACAGACTGCGCCAACTCTGTAATCAACCAGTGTGCAAAAGACAAATTGTGCAAAGAAACAAATAATAATAATAGGAAATAAATATCCGGTGAAGAGTCCTTGAAAGTGAGTCTACAGGTTGTTCAAATATCTCAGTGATGAAGTTAAGTGAAGTTATCCCCTTTGGTTCAAGAATCTCTGAAAGTAGGTACAGAGGAGATGTGAGGGGTAAGTTTTTTTTTATAAAGCAGAGTGGTGAGTGCATGGAATAGGCTGCTGGTGACAGTGGTGGTGGCAAATACAATACGGTCTTTTAAAAGACTTCTGGATAGGTACATGGGCTTAGAAAAAGAGGGCTATGGGTAACCCTAGGTAATTTCTAAAGTAAGTACATGTTCGGCACAGCATTCTGGGCCAAGGGGCCTGTATTGTGCTGTAGGTTTTCTATTTTTCTGTGTTTAACCTGATGGCTGAAGAATAATAACTGTTCCTGAACCTGATGGTGCAAGTCCTAAGGCTCCTTCAATTTCTTCCCAATGGCAGTAGCAAGAAGGGAGCATGTCCTGGGTGGAGGAGATTCTAGATGACAGATGCTGTTTTGCGGCGACAACACTTCCATGTAGTGAAGCTCAAACCTTTACCCACGATGAACTGGGCCATATCCACTTTTGTAGCATTTGCATTTCAAAGGCACTGGTGTTTCTGTACCAGACTGTGATGCAGCCAATCAATATGCTCTTCACTACACACCTATACTTCAAAATGCCACTTAATGTGCCGAATCCAGGACAAATTGCCTGAAATGATAATACCGAGGTATTTAAATCTGCTGACCCTCTCCACCTCTGAAGCTATGATCAGAACTGGGTCATGGACCTCTGCTTTCCTCCTCCTGAAGTCAATAATCAGTTTCCTGGACTTGTTGACATTAAGTTGTTGTTGTTATTATGGTACCACTCGGCTTATTTTCAATCTCGCTCCTACATGTTGATTCTCCAACTTTGCAAAGCTAGTAGAGCAGGGGGCTAGGCACACAACCTTGTGGTGCACCTGTGCTGATGGAAATAATGGATCCAAGTTGGTGGTGGAAGTATCTGATGAATACCAGAGCTCCGAAAAATTTTTCAGATTGCTCATATCTCAAATTAACACAATAATGTACTTTTTAAAGCCCTTCATGCAGTAAGTCAATCCAGCTCTCAAATTTGCTGTGGAAATTCCTATTATTTTAGCAACTAGAACCTTTCTCCAAACTCCAGCTCATGTTGTAACCTTCCAGACCTTAAAGAATATTTTACATTAAATTTCAACCCAGGCTTTAGATGCAAAAGTCATCAGCAAATTAAGCAGTTAAAATAGCAGAAACCTTTCTGGACCAATTCACAGTTAATGAGTTAATACTTCAACTTTTAACTAACCTGGGTCTTTTCGCCCTGGTTTTTCAAACCGCCGTTCTCCTCTATTAAAAACAAAAACAAGTTAAATTTGTTATATTAAAGTCCCAGAAGCAACACAGATAATTCAACATTAAAATCATTTTAGTAATGTGCTCTATTCTAATAAGCAATTTCTGTTTACCAGGATCACTTATTAATCTTGTTCAGCATCTTCTATAGAACATTCCAGATCAATGTAGAGGAATGTTCCAAGGACCCACCTAGATTCTTCAATATTTTCCCATAACCAGTATCGTATTCACTGATATAATTGTTAAAATCAAAAGCAGTGACTTGATTTTTCCATATTTATCACATCTACCATACATGTTACTGCAAATGAGTCTACAGAAATATAATTTTATGTACAATAGACAGAAAATCTGAAACTTCTTGATTTTAGAAGAATCAATCAATTTTGAAAAAGTTTGTGGTTATTCCTGCAAATTTGAAGCAGCTATTAAAAATTGCGATGCAAATGAAAACAATGTAATAAATGCATATTGACGTCATTACAAGAAAATAAATTTCAGTTTATAGTAAATGTGTAATAAAAAATTAATAAATTCAACAGCAGCATTGTTTATTCTCCTTTGAAAAGAATTCTGATACTGTAGTACTGAATTTTTTTTCCTAAACTTGTATTTTTCAGTATTTTAAAACAATAATTTTATAGCTATGAAAGGAAACAAAGGACAAGCATGCAGATATAAAACATGTTAAAGATCCATAAGATATTCCAGAATATTTTCAACTAATAATGAGATACTTTTTTTGGAGTGTGGTCATTATTGCAATGCAGGAAATTAAAAGCATGCAATGGAGTGTTTAATCTTCACAATATAAAAAAATCTGAAACGTAGACAGGTATCAGGACACTATCAGGATCAATCTTCAAGACACACGTCATAAAGTCAAGAGATTCTTCAGATGCTGCAAATTCAGAGGAACACACACAAAATGGTGGAAGAATTCAGCAGGTCAGGCAGCAATGATTGAGGGGACTAAAGACTCAATATTTTGGGCCAAGACCTGTCATAAGGAAAGGGATCGACATTTCAAGCGGAGATCACCTTCCAAAGGATCATTCTCTACTTGTCCACATGTCCCACCACAATGATATCCCCCTAATCATCTTATTTTCACAATGATTTCAAGTTCCCTTGCCCCGATCATCTTATTTTCACACTACGCACACTCTTGATCTTTTCAATGATTTCTAGTTCTCTGACCCTGATCATATTATTTTCACTATGGATGTTCAGTCCCTATACACATCCATCCTCCACCAGGAAGGCCTCAAAGCTCTCCATTTCTTTCTGGACACTAGACCCAACCGGTTCCACTCCACCACCACTCTCTTCCATCTGGCAGATCTTGTCCTCACTCTCAATAATTTTTCTTTTGGTTCCTTGCACTTCCTATAAACAAAAGGTGCAGCCATGGGCACTCACATAGGCCCCAGCTTTTCCTGCCTTTTTGTTCGCTGCATGCAACAGTCCACGTTCCAAGCCTACACTGGTATGACTCGCCAACTTTTCCTACGCTACATCAACGACCGCATTGATGCTGCTTCCTGCACCCATGCGGAGCTCGTTAACTTCAACAACTTTGCCTCCAACTTCTCCCCTGCCCTCAAATTTACCTGGTCCATTTCTGACATCTCCCTCCTCTTTCTCAACCTCTGTCCCTATTTCTGGAGACAACTCATCTGCTGATGGTCATTATAAACCCACTGACTCTCAGAATCAGAATTATTACCACTGGCATGTAATGTGAAATTTGTTAACTTAGCAGCAGCAGTTCAATGCAATACATAAACTAGCAGAGAGAAAAAATAATTTAAAAAATAATCAAATCAATTGTGTATATTAAATAGATTAAAAACATGCAAAACCACAAATACTGTATAATAGAAAAAAGGGAGGTAGTGTCCAAAGATTCAATCTCCATTCAGGAATCTGATGGTAGAGGGGAAGAAGCTGTTCCTGAATCACTGAGTGTGTGCCTTCAGGCTTCTGTATCTGCTACCTGATGATAACAGTGAGAAAAAGGGCATGCCCTGGGTGCTGGAGGTCCTTAATAATGGAGCTGCCTTTCTGAGACACCGTTCCCTAAAGATGTCCTGGGTACTTTGTAGGCTAGTGCCCAAGATGGAGCCGATAGATTTACAACCCTCTGCAGCTTCTTTCGGTCCTGTGCAGTAGCCCCTCCATACCAGACAGTGATGCAGCCTGTCAGAATGCTCTCTTCGGTACAACTATAGAAGTTTTTGAGTGCATTTGTTGACATGCCAAATCTCTTCAAACTCCTGATGAAGTATAGTCGCTGTCTTGCCTTCTTTATAACTACGTTGATATGTTGGGACCAGGTTAAGTCCTCGGAGTTCTTAACACCCAGGAACTTGAAGCTGCTCACTCTCTGATCCCTCTATGAGGATTGGTACGTTTTGCTTCGTCTTACCCTTCCTGAAGTCCACAATCAGCTCTTTCATCTTACTGACATTAAGTGCCAGGTTGTTGCTGCAGCACCACTCCACAAGTTGGCATATCTCACTCCTGTACTCCCTCTCGTCACCACCTGAAATCCTACCAACAATGGTTGTATCATCAGCAAATTAACAGATGATATTTGAGCTATGCCAAGCCACACAGGCATATGTATATAAGACAGTGTTGGCGCGTGGCCAAGTGGTTAAGGCATCGGTCTAGTGATCTGAAGGTCGCTAATTCAAGCCTCAGCTGAGGTAGTGTGTTGTATCCTTGAGCAAGGCACTTAACCACACACTGCTCTGCGACGACACCAGTGCCAAGCTGTGTGGATCCGAGTGCCCTTCCCTTGGACAACATCAGTGGCGTGGAGAGGGGAGACTTGCAGCATGGGCAACTGCCGGTCTTCCATACGACCTTGCCCAGGCCTCAGTCAACATCGAAATCGATGGACAGCCAAAGAAGATATAGAGAGTAGAGCAGAGGATTAAGCATACACCCCTCAGGTGTGCCAGCGTTGACCGTCAGCAAGGAGATGTTATCACCAATCCCCACAGATTGTGGTGTTCTGGTTAGGAAGTCGAGGGAGGTACAGAGGCTCAGGTTCTGCAACTTCTCAATCAGGATTGTGGGAATGATGGTATTAAATGCTGAGCTATAGTCAATGAACAGCATCCTGACATAGGTGTTTATGTTGTCCAGGTGGTCTAAAGCCGATGAGATTGTGTCTGCTGTTGACCTATTGTGGTGTCAGGCATATTGCAATGAGTCCAGGTCCTTGCTGAGGCAGGTGTTCAGTCTAGTCACAACCAACCTCTCAAAGCATTTTGTCACTGTCGATGTGAGTGCTACCGGGTGACAGTCATTAAGGCAGCCCATATTATTCTTCTTAGGCACTGGTATAATTGTTGCCCTTTTGAAGTGGGAACTTCTGCCCGTAGCAGTGAGAGGTTGAAAATACCCTTGAATGCTCCCGCTAGTTGGATGGCACAGGTTTTCAGAGCCTTACCGGGTACTGCATCGGGACCTTCCACCTTACGAGGGTTCACTCTCTTTAAAGACAGCCTCGGCCTCTGAGATGGAGATCACAGGGTCATCAGGTGCAGCAGGGATCTTCACAACTGTAGTTGTGTTCTACCTTTCAAAGCGTACATAGAAGGCATTGAGTTCATCTGGCAGCTGCCATTCATGCTATTGGGTTTCACTGTGTCGGAAGTAATATCTTGCAGACCCTGCCTGAGCTGCCGGCATTCAATCGCTTGGTTCATCCACGGCTTTTGGTTCCGGAACGTACAGTAAGTCTTTGTGGGCACACACTCATCCACACAGGTTTTAATAAAGTCGGTAACAACTGCAGCATACTCATCCAGGCTCAAAGATTAATCCCTGAATACAGACCAGTCCACCGATTCAAAGCGCTCTCACAGCTACCTGGACCATAGCTCTTCCAATCTTTTAACTTGTAAAAATGCCATACCCTTCTCTCAATTCCTCAATCTCCACCACATCTGCTCTCAGGATGAGGCTTTTCATTCCAGAGCTAAGGAGATGACCTCCTCCTTCAAAGAAAGGGGCTTCCTTTCCACCACCATCTACACTGCCCTCAACCGTATCTCTTCCATTTCGCACACATCTGTCCTCATTCCATCAGGAATAGGGTTCCCCTCATCCTGACCTACGAGCCTGCCAGCCTCCACATCCAGCAAATAATTCTCCCTAACGTCTGCCATCTCCAACTAGATCCCACCACCAAGAACACCTTTCCCTTCCCCCCACCCTCCCCACTTCCTGCTTTCCAGGATTGCTCCCTAAGCTATTCCCTTGTCCATTCATCCCTCCCCACTGATCTCCCTCCAGGTACTTATCCTTGCAGGCGGAACAAGTGCTACACCTGCCCTTACACCTCCTCCCTCACAATAATTCAGAGCCCCAAACAGTCCTTCCAGGTGAGGCGACACTTCACCTGTGAGAGTCTGCAGGGGTAATCTATTGTATCTGGTGCTCCCAGTGTGGCCTCCTGTATATCAGTGAAATCCGGCATAGACTGGGAGACCGCTTCACTGAGCACCCACGCTCTGTCCACCAGAAAAAAAAGCAGAATCTCACAGTGGCCACCCATGGAGTCCATGGCCTCCTCTACTGTCGCAATGAGGCTACCTCCAACCTGATGGCGTGAACTTTGATTTTCACAAACTTCTGATAATGCCCCTCACACTTCTCTCCACCATTCTTCATTCTCATTTTCCTCTCACAGATTCCCCCTTCTCTAGCCCTGCATCTCTTTCACCATTCAACTTCCCAGCTCTTTACTTTACCACCTGCTCCACACCAGTTTCATCTTTCACCCCACCTTTTTTAGATTATGAAGACACGTAGTCCTCTTTTATTGTCATTTAGTAATGCATGCATTAAGAAATGATACAATATTTCCTCTGGTGTGATATCACAAAACACAAGACAGGCCAAGACTGAAAAAACTGACAAAACCACATAATCATAACATATCGTTACAACAGTGCAACAATACCATAACTTGATGAAGAAGTCCATGAGCACAGTAAAGGTCAAAGTCTCTCAAATGTCCCACATCTCATGCAGACGAGAGAAGGAAGAAAATCTCTCCCTGCCATGCCGATCACAATCCAACTCTGAGTCATCCAAAAACTTCGAGCTCTGATCAGCTCTCCGACACCAAGTACTGAGCGCCATCTCTGTCCAAGCGATTCGACCTCCTTCTCGGTTGCCAAAAGCAGGTAAGACCGGGAATTTTGAGGCCTACCCTCCGAAAGATTCCCGATCACGCAATAACGACAGCAGCAAACGAGCGTTTCAGAAAATTTTCCAGATGTTCCTGCGCTCTCACATCCATTCTCTATCAAATCAGAATTGTCCACGGCCCCTATTTAACAGATACGATATCATTTTTCACCTGAGGGCTGCGCACACGCAGGCGCGCTGCCATCTTCTCCTCCCGCCTTCTTACTCCAACGCATCTTTTTTTCTCCAGTTCTAATTAAAGGTCTCAGCTCGAACTGTTGACTGCATTCTTTTCCATGGATGATGCCTGGACTGCTGATTTCTTCAGGCATTTTGAGTGCATTGCTTGGATTTCCAGCTCTGCAGATTTTCTCTTGTTTTTGTTATCACTCCTGGCATTTATCCCTCCAAGTAGGACTTGTCCCTTCACTGGTTAGTCATCTACTGTATCTGATACTCTCTGTGCAGCCTCGTCTCTATCAGTAAAACCCCATGTACACTGGGGGACTGCTTTGACCATCTTCATGCCATCCGCCACAAGCAGGATTTCCCAGAAGTCACCTATTTCAATTCTACTTCTCATTCCTATTCTGACATTTTGGTCCATGACCACCTCTACCTCCACAATGAGGTAACTCTCAGGTTGAAGGAGCAACACCTCATATTCTGCCTTCAACATGAGATCATGAACAAAGATTTATTTACAGTAATTTCTTCCCACTCCCTCTTCTCTCTTCTTCAATTCCCCATTCTGGCTCACCCCATTCTAACCCATTCTCTTCTCACCTGCCTATCACCTCTCTCTGATGTCCTTCCTCCTTCCTTTTCTCCCATGGTCCACTCATCTCAATCAGATTCCTTCTTCTTCAGCCCTTTACGTCTATCACCTCCCAGCTTCTCACTTTATCCCTCCTCCCCAACCCACCTAACCTTGCCCCTCTGCAGGTTTCACCCATCACCGGTTATCTTATTCTAGCTTCTTCCCCTTCCAGTCCTGATGAAGGGTCTCAGCCCAAAACATCTACTATTTATTCCCCTCCATAGGTGCTGCCTGACCTGCAGAGGTCCTCCAGCATTTTGTGTGTGTGTTACTCAAGACACGTTACCATTACATTTTAAATGCTTACAAGGAGTAAATAAAAAAAATGCAGAAACTGACTTTAAACAGCAGCAATTTTATCTTTCTATATAGCTTTCAGCAGAAACTTAAAGGAAATGAGTTTGAAGACCTGTCTTTGCATAGCATAGCAAAAATATCTACTTTGATTCAAATATATTAAAAGGCAGCACTCATTAAAATAAGTTACTTCAATGGGGAAATTTTCAATCTCTTTATTTTCTACTGTAGCAATTCTTCAAGTTCAGCATTAAGATAATAGAAATACAAATTTCTAATTATCAAATCCAAGATACGGACAGAGCTCAAGCAGCGAAAGCACACCCCAAACAAGTTGCCTTCCCCTATGCATTATCTATACTTTCAAGAACTTCAGCATTACAAATGAGCTCTGAAATTACCTGACAAATAACAGGGGCCTGTCAACAGCTTATTTTCTCATTTTTGTAGTGAACCATTATCACCAGTAATAACATATTGAAATAAACAGGTCTTTTATGATGAAGCTGATAAAAAAAAACTTTTGGCCCATCTCTGTGGCATGTTAAGTATGTACTTTAATTTGCACAACTATATCAACACAATGGGCATTCAGCTCGTCTACTCTGTGGGTTGGCTCATACTTACAATCATTTGGAAAACAGAGCAATAATTGTAATTTAACTGCAACTATGGCACATAGATCAGATCAACTTAAAAACAAAACTAATTCTAGATGTAACATTCTTAAAAGATGAATCTACTGTTGAATCACATGATAATAATCTTCCATTGCTGCATTTAACAATTTCTGCAAATTTTTGCATGGAGTCCACAGAAAGAGTTTATAGCTCTGAATGTTGTACATATGAAGCTGCAGGGGAGCAAGTAGTCTGAGAAGCACAATTTAGCAGAGTTTGCAAATTTATTCTGATAATCCAGTTAAGGCAGTTCTAAATTTTGTAAGAATATTTCACATTTCTCTAGCTGAGGTATGTAACCACTTCAATGCAATGGCCATTCTATGGCCTGCTAAAATAAACACATACAATTTTCCATTGCAGTGGCAGTTTTTTTAATACCAATTATAATGAGCACCTCAGGCCAACAAATAAAGTATCCTTCCACTCTACAATCATTAAATAAACAGTATTCTTAAAACTCCATGTTAACTTCTTGGATGCAGAGACTTTTTTTAAGCTCCTTTGAGGATAAAGACCAGATCTGATATTGAAATAAAAACATTACACATGCACATCAAATAAGTTGTAAATAAAGAAGTACAGCAAAACTACAAATGATCTGAGGAAAGTGACTAACTTGATAGCTCTTTCTTTCAAAGAGTCATAGGTATAATCATGGCCTCCTGTAGAGCCGTATCACTGAGTTTAAATTAAGTGCTTCAACCCCATCAGGTTGGGTTTGGAAACTCTGTATATTTGCAGAATGGATTCCACTTTAGGCAGCAATGCTTAAACTTAAAAATCAAATGCTGAAGCAATTGCACTTAAGTAATATGAAAAATTGATTAAATGTAGATATACTGCACATTCCAAAATGTGGTACTATTTTTGGGCACATCTGTTCGCTGAATTCACAATTGTGTTAAGTATGACTGTGTATCAAAAGCTGCACACTTCAAGATCATAATGGACATTAAGTAGCAATAAAGTGCATGTTATTTTATGACCTAATAAAACTATAGAAACATAGAAAGCCTACAGCACAATACAGGCCTTTCTGCCCACAAATTTGTGCTGAACATGTCCCCACCTGAGAAATTACTAGGCTTACCTATAGCCCTTGATCTTTCTAAGCTCTAAGTACCTATCCAAAAGTCTCTTAAAAGACCCTATCGTATCCACCTCCACCACCATTGTCAGCAGCCCATTCCACGCACTCACCACTCCGAGTAAAAAAAAACTTACCCGATATCTCCTCTGTACCTACTCCCCAGCACCTTAAACCTGTGTCCTCTTGTGGCAGCCATTTCAGCCCTAGGAAAAAGCCTCTATCGACGCGATCAATGCCTCTCATTGTCTTATACACCTCTATCAGCTCACCTCTCATCCTCTGTCGCTCCAAGGAGAAAAGGCGAGTTCACTCAACCTATTCTCATAGGGCATGCTCCCCAATCCAGGCAACATCTTTGTATATCTCCTCTGCACCCTTTCTATGGCTTCCACATCCTTCCTGTAGTGCGGCGAGCAGAGGTGAACCAAATTGGTAAAGGTGCTGAGGAAGAGGATTTCTTGGAATGTATGCGGGATGGTTTTTTGAACCAACATGTCGAGGAACCAACTAGAGAGCAGGCTATTCTGGACTGGGGGTTTTGAGCAATGAGGAAGGGTTAATTAGCAATCTTGTCGTGAGAGGCCCCTTGGGTAAGAGTGACCATAATATGGTGGAATTCTTCATTAAGATGGAGAGTGACATAGTTAATTCAGAAACAAAGGTTCTGAACTTAAAGAGGGGTAACTTTGAAGGTATGAGACGTGAATTAGCTAAGATAGACTGGCAAATGACACTTAAAGGATTGACGGTGGATATGCAATGGCAAGCATTTAAAGGTTGCATGGATGAACTACAACAATTGTTCATCCCAGTTTGGCAAAAGAATAAATCAAGGAAGGTAGTACACCCGTGGCTGACAAGAGAAATTAGGGATAGTATCAATTCCAAAGAAGAAGCATACAAATTAGCCAGAGAAAGTGGCTCACCTGAGGACTGGGAGAAATTCAGAGTTCAGCAGAGGAGGACAAAGGGCTTAATTAGGAAGGGGAAAAAAGATTATGAGAGAAAACTGGCAGGGAACATAAAAACAGACTGTAAAAGCTTTTATAGATATGTAAAAAGGAAAAGACTGGTAAAGACAAATGTAGGTCCCCTGCAGACAGAAACAGGTGAATTGATTATGGGGAGCAAGGACATGGCAGACCAATTGAATAATTACTTTGGTTCTGTCTTCACTAAGGAGGACATAAATAATCTTCCAGAAATAGTAGGGGACAGAGGGTCCAGTGAGATGGAGGAACTGAGCGAAATACATGTTAGTAGGGAAGTAGTGTTAGGTAAATTGAAGGGATTGAAGGCAGATAAATCCCCAGGGCCAGATGGTCTGCATCCCAGGGTGCTTAAGGAAGTAGCCCAAGAAATAGTGGATGCATTAGTGATAATTTTTCAAAACTCGTTAGATTCTGGACTAGTTCCTGAGGATTGGAGGGTGGCTAATGTAACTCCACTTTTTAAAAAAGGAGGGAGAGAGAAACCGGGGAATTATAGACCGGTTAGCCTAACGTCGGTGGTGGGGAAACTGCTGGAGCCAGTTATCAAGGATGTGATAACAGCACATTTGGAAAGCGGTGAAATCATCGGACAAAGTCAGCATGGATTTGTGAAAGGAAAATCATGTCTGACGAATCTCATAGGATTTTTTGAGGATGTAACTAGTAGAGTGGATAGGGGAGAACCAGTGGATGTGGTATATTTGGATTTTCAGAAGGCTTTTGACAAGGTCCCACACAGGAGATTAGTGTGCAAACTTAAAGCACACGGTATTAGGGGTAAGGTATTGGTGTGGGTGGAGAGTTGGTTAGCAGACAGGAAGCAAAGAGTGGGAATAAACGGGACCTTTTCAGAATGGCAGGCAGTGACTAGTGGGGTACCGCAAGGCTCAGTGTTGGGACCCCAGCTGTTTACAATATATATTAATGACTTGGATGAGGGAATTAAATGCAGCATCTCCAAGTTTGCGGATGACACGAAGCTGGGTGGCAGTGTTAGCTGTGAGGAGGATGCTAAGAGGATGCAGGGTGACTTGGATAGGTTGGGTGAGTGGGCAAATTCATGGCAGATGCAATTTAATGTGGATAAATGTGAAGTTATCCACTTTGCTGGCAAAAATAGGAAAACAGATTATCTGAATGGTGGCCGATTAGGAAAAGGGGAGGTGCAACGAGACCTGGGTGTCATTATACATCAGTCATTGAAAGTGGGCATGCAGGTACAGCAGGCGGTGAAAAAGGCGAATGGTATGCTGGCATTTATAGCGAGAGGATTCGAGTACAGGAGCAGGGAGGTACTACTGCAGTTGTACAAGGCCTTGGTGAGACCACACCTGGAGTATTGTGTGCAGTTTTGGTCCCTTAATCTGAGGAAAGACATCCTTGCCATAGAGGGAGTACAAAGAAGGTTCACCAGATTGATTCCTGGGATGGCAGGACTTTCATATGAAGAAAGACTGGATGAACTGGGCTTGTACTCGTTGGAATTTAGAAGATTAAGGGGGGATCTGATTGAAACGTATAAGATCCTAAAGGGATTGGACAGGCTAGATGCAGGAAGATTGTTCCCGATGTTGGGGAAGTCCAGAACGAGGGGTCACAGTTTGAGGATAGAGGGGAAGCCTTTTAGGACCGAGATTAGGAAAAACTTCTTCACACAGAGAGTGGTGAATCTGTGGAATTCTCTGCCACAGGAAACAGTTGAGGCCAGTTCATTGGCTATATTTAAGAGGGAGTTAGATATGGCCCTTGTGGCTTCGGGGGTCAGGGGGTATGGAGGGAAGGGTGGGGCCGGGTTCTGAGTTGGATGATCAGCCATGATCATAATAAATGGCGGTGCAGGCTCGAAGGGCCGAATGGCCTACTCCTGCACCTATTTTCTATGTTTCTATGTTTCTAAATGAGCACAGTACTCCAAGTGGGGTCTGACCAGGGTTCTATATAGCTGCAACATTACCTCTCGGCTCCCAAATTCAATTCCACAATTGACGAAGGCCAATACACCGTACGCCTTCTTAACCACAGAGTCAACCTGTGCAGCTGTTTTGAGCGTCCTGTGAACTCGGACCCCAAGATCCCTCTGATCTTCCACACCGCCAAGAGTCTTACCATTAGTACTATATTCTGCCATCATATCTGACCTACCAAAATGATCACACTTATCTGGGTTGAACTCCATCTGACACTTCTCAGCCCAGTTTTGCATCCTATCAATGTCCTGCTGTAACCCCTGACAGCCCTCCACACTATTCACAACACCTCCGACATTTGTGTCATCGGCAAACTTACTAACCCATCCTTCCACTTCCTCATCCAGATCATTCATAAAATTCACGAAGAGTAAGGGTCCAAGAACAGACCACTGCGGCACTCCACTGGTGACCGACCTCCATGCAGAATATGACCCGTCTACAACCACCCTTTGCCTTCTGTGGGCAAACCAGTTCTGGATCCACAAAGCAATGTCCCCTTGGATCCCATGCCCCTTACTTTCTCAATACGCCTTGCATGGGGTACCTTATCAAATGCCTTGCTGAAATCCATACACACTACACCTACTGCTCTTCCTTCATCAATGTGTTTAGTCACATCCTCAAAAAATTCAATCAGGCTCGTAATGTAAACGTAAATTTGCCGGATCAAATAACGACGGCACAAAAAGATCGTTACTTATCTTTTTACCAGTTTATTTCTTCAAGCTGAGTCGGCGAGTGAACTTGATCCCAACATCAGGGGAGAAGCGTTCTCATCCCTCTGGCGGTTCAAGTTCACTGCCTGATGTCAGAATTGTTAGAAGTTATAAGGACACCGATACAAAAAAACAATCAGTTTGATAACTATTCCAGCCAAGTCAATGGACTATTGTTACAAAAGAATAATCAGTTTGATAACCATTCCAGCCACTTTAATTAAGGAAGGAATGTCCTGTCTAATTTCCATCAGCTACTGCCTTTTGTCGAAACCAAAAGGTGTGAAGAATCAGGAGACATCTTATGTGGATCTGTGTGAATTTAAACCCTTATCTTGCTCCAAAGAAGCAGCTGTGAGGCATTATTCAAACACACTGCAATCACAGGTATAGTCGGTACTTAACACATTATTTACAGGTATCTGAGAATCCCCCAATTCCCTTAAACCTTATCAGTAAGGCACGACCTGCTCTTGACAAAGCCATGCTGACTATTCCTAATCATATTATACCTCTCCAAATGTTCATAAATCCTGCCTCTCAGGATCTTCTCCATCAACTTACCAACCACTGAAGCAAGACTCACTGGTCCATAATTTCCTGGACTATCTCTACTCCCTTTCTTGAATAAGGGACCAATATCCGCAACCCTCCAATCCTCCGGAACCTCTCCTGTCCCCATTGATGATTCAAAGATCATCGCTAGAGGCCCAGCAATCTCCTCCCTCACCTCCTACAGTAGCCTGGAGTACATCTCATCCAGTCCCGGTGACTTATCCAACTTGATGCTTTCCAAAAGCTCCAGCACATCCTCTTTCTTAATATCTACATGCTCAAGCTTTTCAGTCTGCTGCAAGTCTTACTACAATCACCAAGATCTTTTTCCATAGTGAATACTGAAGTATTCATTAAGTACCTCTGCTATTTCCTCTGGTTCCATACATACTTCCCCACTGTCACACTTGATAGGTCCTATTCTTCCACGATTTATCCTCTTGCTCTTCACATACTTGTAGAATGCCTTGGGGTTTTCTTCAATCCTGCCCAAGGCCTTCTCATGGCCCCTTCTGGCTCTCCTAGTTTCCTCCTTAAGCTCCTTCCTATTAGCCTTATAATCTTCTAGATCTCTAACACTACCTAGCTCTCTGAACCTTTTGTAAGCTTTTCTTTTCTTCTTGACCAGATTTATTACAGTCTTTGTACACCACGGTTCCAGTACCCTACCACAACTTCCCTGTCTCATTGGAACGTAACTATGCAGAACTCCACACAAATACCCCCCGAACATTTGCCACATTTCTTCCGTACTTTTCCCCAGGAACATCTGTTTCTAATTTAAGCTTCCAATTTCCTGCCTGATAGCCTCATAATTCCCGTAACTTCAATTAAACGCTTTTCTAACTTGTCTGTTCCTATCTCTCTCCAATGCTATTGTAAAGAAGATAGAATTATAAGACCATAAGACATAGGAGCAGAATTAGGCCCTTTGACCCACTGAGTCTGCTCCGCCATTCAATCATGGCTGATTCTTTTTTTTCCTCCTCCTCAACCTTATTTCCCGGCCTTCTCCCCATAATCTTTGATGCCATGTCCAATCAAGAACCTATGAATCTCTGCCTTAAGTACACCCAATAACCTGGCCTCCACAGATGCACATAGCAACAAATTCCACGAATTCACCGCCCTCTGGCGAAAGAAATTTCTCCCCATCGCTGTTTTGAATGGACACCCCCTCTATCCCGAGGCTGTGCCCTCTTGTCCTAGACTCTCCCACCACGGGAAGCATCCTTTCCACATCTACTCTGTCCAGGCCTTTCAATGAGAAATTCACTCAATCTAGACCTTTCAGTATTCAATAAGTTTCCGTGAGATTACTCCCACCCCCATTCAACCTTTTAAATTCCAGTGAGTACAGAGCCAGAGCCATCAAACATTCCTCGTATGATAACCCTTTCATTCCTGGAATCATCCTTGTGAACCTCCTCTGGACCCTCTCCAATGTCAGCACAGCTCTTCTAAGATAAGGAGCCCAAAACTGTTCACAATACTCAAGGTAAGGCCTCACCAGTGCCTCATAAAGCCTCAACATCACATCCCTGCTCTTGTATTCCAGACCTCTTGAAATGAATGCTAACATTGCACTTGCCTTCCTCATCACTGACTCAACCTGCCAGTTAACCTTCAGGGTGTTCTGCACAAGGACTCCCAAGTCCATTTGCATCTCAGACTTTTGGATTTTCTCCCTGTATATAAAATAGTCCTGATCACTATCTGCAAAATGCTCTCCCACTGAGAGATCTGACACCTGACCAGGTTTCATTTCCCAATACCAAATCAAGTACAGTCTCTCCTCTTGTAGGGTTATCTACATATTGTGTCAAGAAACCTTCCTGAACACACCTAACAATCTCCACCCCATCTAAACCCCTTGCTCTAGGGAGATGCCAATCAATATTTGGGAAATTAAAATCTCCCATCATGACAACTCTGTTATTATTACACCTTTCCAAGGTCTGTTTCCCTACCTTCTCCTCGATATCCCTGTTACTATTGGGCGGCCTATAAAAAACACCCAGTAAAGTTATTGACCCCTTCCTGTTCCTAACCTCCACCCAGAGTCTCCGTAGACAATCTCTCCATGGTGTCCACCTTTTCTGCAGCTGTGACACTATCTCTGATCAACAGTGCCGCGCCCCCACCTCTTTTGCCTCCCTCCCTGTCCTTTCAAAACACAGAACTTGAAGTAACCATTCCTGTCCTTGAGCCATCCAAGTCTCTGTAATGGGCACCATTTCATAGCTCCACACTCTAAGCTCATCCGCTTTGTTCACAACACTACTTGCGTTAAAATAGACACATCTCAAACCTTTGGTTTGAGTGCGTCCCTTCTCTATCACCTGCCTATCCTCCCTCTCGTACTGTCTACAAACTTTCTCTATTTGTGAGCCAACCTCCTCTTCCCAGTCTCTCCAGTTCGATTCCCACCCCCTAACAATTCTAGTTTAAACTCTCCCCAATAGCCTTAGCAAACCTCCCTGTCAGGATATTGGTCCCCCTAGGACTCAAGTGCAACCCGTCCTTTTTGTACAGGTTACACCTGCCCCAAAAGAGGTCCCAATGATCCAGAACTCTGAATCCCTGCCCCCTGCTCCAATGCCTCAGCCACGCATTTATTCTCCACCTCATTCTACTCCTATTCTCACTGTCGCGTGGAACAGCCAGTAATCCCGAGATTACTACCTTTGAGGTCCTGCTTCTCAACTTCTTTCCTAACTCCCTGTACTCTCTTTTTCAGGACCTGTTCCCTTTTCCTACTTATGTCATTGCTACCAATATGTAGCAGAACCTCCGGCTGTTCTCCCTCCCACTGCATGATATCTTGGACGCGATCTGAAACATTCCGGACCTTGGCACCTGGGAGGCAAACTACCATCCGATTTTCTTTCCTGCGTCCACAGAATCACCTGTCTGACCCCCTAACTATAGAGTCCCCTATCACTACTGCCTTCCTCTTCCTTCCCCTACCCTTCTGAGCCACAGTGCCAGACTCTGTGCCAGAGGCACGGCCACTGTCGCTTCCCCCAGGTAAGCTGTCCCCCCCACAACAATACTCAAACAGGAGTACTTATTGTCAAGGGGTACATGATAACTATGATAAAAATGGTTTCAAAACAAATGGATTAACTACACCAACGCAATGCAAATTAATTTGGCGATAAACATTGCTGCTAGTATGTGGAGGTAAACAATAGAATCCAGGGACTTGATGACAATGTGGGGTGACAAAAATTTAGATTAATGTAGGATAAGTGTAAATGGGTGACTGACAGTATAGACTTGCTAGGCTGAAGGGCTCGTTTCTGTGCTGAATCTCGCTATGATTCCATGACAGCTGGAAGAAAAAGATGGAACAGGAAAAGCTTATGGAGTCAAGCTGGACTTAATAGTAGAAACAATTTTGAAACTAAGACAAGAAAGACTTACTACAGGATAATGGAAAAAGCTACAAAAAGCCCAAAGTAAACATGAATACATTTAATTATTACATAATTGTTAATACCGCAGTTTCTAGAAGATTAACAGAATTGGAGACAAGATCCAAAGAATTAATTTAGTGCACTAACTCACCTTTCTTCCCAACTTTGCGATCTATGTATTTCGCGAACCCCTCGACCGAAACCCACTTCACCTTCATCAAAACTTCTTTGGTAAAAACCACCTTCACCTCGTCCTCGACCTGAAGAATGTTTTAATAGAATTTAGGATTATATAGTGCAGAATTTCCAAGTTTTGTGTTGTGCTATCCATATGTTTAAGTATGCTTCTCAATGTTATCGAATCTCCAGTAAATACACGGGGAAATTATTAAGTATGGAACTGATATACTGCACAAAGAATTGTTGTAAACTGATAAATTCCTGAACTGGTGACAGAACAGATTTCAGCCCTTACGGACGAAAACTGTATTGATCAGAAAGGTATTGGATTAAATTTTAAATTTCATCTACGGTAACTCCATGTAGACATATACAATGCAGCCCACAATACATTTGAAATTTTATCAGAGACTTCAGAAATAGAAAATCAAACTTCACAGAAAGTGCTCTCAGAGATACTTGGAAAATCTGATCCATTTTTTCAATACATGCTAATTTTTCTGATTAGCAACCGAATTGCCTATTCTTGCTTTCATATTGATTCTTCAACATACCACTGCTTACCTTAATTCCACTAAGGGTTCCATGATCACCAGTCCATTTCCAGTAAATCATCTTCTGTGAATAAAGCCTTTCCACCATTTTATTTTAGAGATACAATCAGAATAGGCTCTTCCAGCCCAACAAGCCACAACACTCAGCAACCCACCTATGTAACCCTAGCTTAATCATGGGACAATTCACAATGACCAATTAATCTACTAGTCTGTACATCTTTGGAAAGTAGAAGGAAACCGGAACACCCAGAGGAAACCCATGAGATACCAATCTTCCTTCATTGAAAAGTTAAATCACTAGAAGTGGGTGATATCATGTAGAATCCTTCTGTTGGATTGTTTCTGTTCTAAGTCACAATAATAGACAATCTGCCCAAACTAATAACGAACAATTGTACTTTTCATGTCTTTATTGAACATATTGTTTATTCACAGTCCAGGCTGGAAAAAGTATGTGAACCCTTGTATTTAACAACTGGTAGAACCTCCTTGACCAACAAAAATCTCCACCAAACATTTCCTGTAGCTGCAGATCAGACTTACACAATGGGAAGGAGGAATTTTGAACCATTCCTCCATACAAAACTGATTCAGTTCATCAATATTACTGAGATATCTGGCATGAACAACCCTCTTCAATTCATGCCATAGCATCTCAATTGGATTACAATCTGGACTCTGACTTGGCCATTCCAAAGCACAAATTTTCTTCTTTTTAAACTATTCTGTTGTTGATTTAATCATGTTTTAGATCATTGCCTTGTTCTATCATCCTACTTCTATTAAGCTTCAGCTGACAGATTAATACCCTGGAATTCTCCTGTAAAATGTCAATACAATTTCAAACTCATTGTTTCCTCAATGATTACAAGCTGTCCAGGTACTGAGGCAGCAAAGCAGCCCCAAACCATGATGCTCCCACCACCATGCTTCACAGCTGGGTTGAGGTTTTGATGTTGTTGCGTGTGCCTCTTTTCCTCTAAACATATCAGTGCGCAATTTTGCCAGAAGTTCAACTTTTGTCTCATCTGTTCACAGAACATTGGCCCAGCACATTGTGGAACATCCAGGTGGTCTTTTGTAAACTTGAGACATGCAGCATTGTTTTGTTTGGAGAGCAGTGGTTTCCTCCATGGTGTCCTTTCATGAACATCAGTCTTGTTCAGTGTTTTTCTTAAAATGTACACATAAGCAGAGACTTTAGCAAGTTCTAGAGATTTCTGCAAGTCTTTTGCTGTTAACACTTGGGTTTTTTTTTCCCTTCCTTCAGCATTGCGTGTGGCCTTTGCAGGATGCCCACTTCTAAAGAGAGTAGCAACAGCACTGAATTTCCTTCCTTTGTACACTATTTCTCTTACTGTGGACTGATGAACACTCAGGTCTTTAGAAATGCTTTTGTAGCCTTTTCCAGCTTCATGCATCTCTACAATTCTTCTAAGGTCCTCTGAAAGTTGTTTTGATTGAGGCATGGTGCATATAAACGAATCTTGAGAAGAGCAGGCTCCGTCAGTAATCTGACTTTGTGTGTCTTTTTTATAGGACAGGGCATCCCTACAACCCACACCTCCAATCTCAACTCATTGATTGAAACACCGCACTCCAAATAGCTTTTGTAGAAGGCATTGCCCCAGAGGTTCACACTTTTTTGAACCTAGATTGTGATTGTTTAAATTGTATTAAATTATGACTGTATTGATGAAAAGTAGTACAATTGTTTGTGTGTTATGGTGACTTAGATGAAGATCAGACCACATTTTATGAGTAATTATTGGAAAAAAAAAAACTAGGTCATTGCAAAGGTTCACAAGCTTTTTCTTGCAACTGCATATTGTGTTGCCCTTAAGGCATTTATTTGATTTTGTTGGGTCTACGCTTTAAATGATTTGTTTGTAACTATTTGCTAGTTAAAGGTTGATAATTATGTTACAGTATAACAAAGGTAAATTCATTGTCTATGGTATATTACGGCATGCGATGACGTCACCTCTGGTTTCGCCACATCGTGTGTAACCTCCGGTTCGGAGAAGGTATAAAGATGGGTGCCATGCGTGCAGCATGATCGTGAAGAGCTCCGTTCTACCCACAAAGACACATTATAGAAGCAACGCCTTTTCACCATACGATGTTAATGTGGAAGAGTGAACAGTAAATGGTTAACCTTACTACGACTCTGTCTTCATTGACCCCGGTTTAACTTGGTGTTTAGTCAGAGTTTCAACACACTGCATGAGAACACTACACATACGTCTAGAGTAGCATTGTGTGAACATGACAATAATGTTAATGGAATATCCCATTTTATGACTACATAGAGAGTACAGTCAATAAGTGTGACAGTGAATCTATATTACATTTTAATAAGACCACCACTCTGTTTGAGTTTCATACCGTAAGAGGGTGAGCAGACTTGGAAGCAAATTCTGGCTTCCCAAATTCAGCCCTTAAGCACTAAGTTGTGTGTAATATTCTTACAATCACATCTGGAGTAGAAATAGTGTTACTTAGAGATCTTGCTGTCACTTGCATCAATCCTACTAGGGCACTGTCTACTATTACACTAGAAACCAAGTGCTATTTATTTCCAAACTGTTGCACATCAAGCATTTATTGTCAAACAAACACTGAGCAGCTACAAAACTAATTATGCGCAATTCGCATCAGCTTTGAGGGGAACAAAGGGAATAACCACTACAGTGTACCTCTGCTGGGAGTCAGTTGTACAGAGACAAATCATGGAACCAGGACCTTCGACCCGCTGAGCCCACATCAACCGTAAATCACCTATTTATAATAATCCCTTTAAAATAAACTCTCTACTCATTCAAATAGTTCAATGTAAATTTATTATCAAAGTACATACATGTCACCATATTCAATGCTGAGATTCATTTTCTTGCGGATATACTCAAAAGATCCATATAACAATTGCAGCACGCAAACAGGCCATTTCGGCCCTTCAGGTCCGTGCCGAACTCTTACTCTCACCTAGTCCCACCCACCTGCACTCAGCCCATAACCCTCCATTCCTTTCCTGTCCATATAGCTATCCATAACCATAATAAAAATCAATGAAAGACCTCACTAATAGGATGAATAATCAGTATGCCAAAGACAAACTGCAAATACAAAAAGAATAAATAAAAAAATAAGCAATAAATATCACGACCATGAGATGAAGAGCCCTTGAAAGCCAGTCCAGTTGCTGTGGGCGAAGTAAAGTTGAGTGAAGTAATCACCACTGGTTCAAGTGCCTGTTGGTCACGGGAAAATAACCATTCCTAAACTTGGTGGTGGTGAGTCCTGAGGCTTCTGAACCATCTTACTTATGGCAACAGTGAGAAGAGAGCATGCCCTGCATGGTGGAGGTTCTGGATAACGGATGATGCTTTCCTGTGACAACGCTTTGTGTAGATGAGCTAACTGGTGAGGCAGGCTTTACCCGTGATGGACTGGACCGTATCCACTACTTTTTGTTGGATTTTCCATTCAAGGGCATTGATGTTTCCATACCAGACTGTGGTGGAGCCATTCAATAACCTCTCCACTACACATCAATAAAAAATTGTCAAAGTTTTTGATATCATGCCGAGTTTACGCAAATTTCTGAGGAAATAGAGGCACTCGTGTGCTTTCTTCGTAATTGCACCCATGTGCTGGGCCTGAGATAGGTCTGCCAAAATAATAACACTGGGGAATTTAAAGTTGCTGACCTTCTCTACCTCTAATCCCTTGATGAGAACTAGCTCCTGGACCTCCAGTTTCCTTCTTCTGAAGTCAATAATCAGCTTCTTGGTCTTGCTGATATTGAGCATTTTCAACTCTCCCAAAATATTCTACAATGCACACTACAGGTGATTTCTTTAGGATATGGGGGGGGAGGGGAGAGAAACCCAAACACCTGGAGGCAACCCATGCAATCACATGAAGAATTTGCAAACTCCACACAACAGCACCCAAGGACAGAAGTGATTCTGAGACTCAGTGCGATCCATTGGCGCATTAACCAGGAACTGATCTGGGTCTCCCATTAAACCACCAATGCAGTAGAGTTAATTTTGGAATTACTATGGAACTCTAAATGCCTATTCTGGATCTTCAGCTGGGTAGGGTTGGGCCTCTAATTTACAGATAACAACCTTAAAATCCTCATGGAGAGGTGCTACTAAATAGATGCTTTGCACCAAGGGTGCCAAGAAGTACTTCATTTTATGACCCCGTTCCTTCCACAACAGAAGAGTTAAGAAAGCCACACAGCATAGCCAGGGAGAATGACTGGCAGCACAGAGAAAAGCCACATGTGGGTTATACCAGACCTGAGACATAAATTGCTCAATCTCTCTCATATGGTCAAATATAATGTTATTTCCTGCAAAAGCCGCAGTATACTAATATTGCAGTTATTTTTGCATATTAAACAAATTAATTTTATCTTACAAAAACAATTTTCTGCTGAAAAAATGGGCTCTCACAATTGAAATTGTGTAGCACACAGCTCAAAAATATATAGATCACTTTCGCTTTTTGCTTGCCCACACTTTCAATGCATGGTAGATTTTACTTTTTAATCAATGTACACACAGGTGTCACTTTAACAGGTACACATATACACTTGCTCATTAATGCAAATATCCAATTAACGTTCAAAATATATTATCAAAGTACATACGTCATCATATACAACCTTGAGATTCAATAAATCTAGGATAGAATAACTTATATTAGACTATAGACAGAAGTTATCACTTGCTTCAAAAGAAGCAACAATTATACCAGTGCCTAAGAATAATATGAACTGCCTTAATGACTATTGCCCGGTAGCACTCACATCTACAGCGATGAAATACTTTGAGGTTGCTCATGACTAGACTGAACTCCTGCCTCAGCATGGACCTGGACCCATTCCAAATTGCCTATCACCACTATAGGTCAACGGCAGATGCAAAGTCAATGGCTCTTCACACAGCTTTAGATCACCTGGAGAATACAAACACCTATATCAGGATGCTGTTCATCGACTACAGCTCAGCATTTAACCCCATCATCCCCACAATCCTGATTGAAAAGTTAGAGAACCTGGGTCTCTATCTCCCTCTGCAATTGGATCCTCAACTTCCTAACCGGAAAACCAATCTGTGCAGATTGGTGATAACATCTCCTCCTCATTGACGATCAACACTGGTGCATCTCAGGGTGTGTGCTTAGCTCACTGCTCTACTCTCTCTATACCCACGAGTGTGTGGCTAGGCATAGATCAAATACCATCTATAAATTTGCTGATGTTACAACCATTGTTGGTAGAATCTCAGTTGGAGACAAGAGGGTGTACAGGAGCAAGACAGACCAACTAGTGGAGTGGTGCCTCATCAACAACCTTGCACTCAACGTCAGTTTCAGAAGAAAGAGCTGATTGTGGACTTCAGGAAGGGGAAGACAAAGGAACACATACCAATTCTCAGAGAGGAATCAGAAGTGGAGAGTGCGCACAGTTTCAAGTTCCTGGGTGTCAAGATCTCTGGAGACCTAACCTTGGTCCCAACATATCAATGCAGTCATAAAGGCGGCAAGACAGCTACTATACTTCATTAGTAGCTTGAAGAGATTTGGTATGTCAACAAATACATTCAAAAACTTTTATAGATGTACCGTGGAGAGCATTCTGATTTTGGCAGGCTTCATCACTGTCTGGTATGGACGGGCTACTGCACAGGACCGAAAGAAACTGCAGAGGGTTGTAAATTTAGTCAGCTCCATCTTGGGTACTAGCCTACAAAGTACCCAGGACATCTTCAAGGGGTGGTGTCTCAGAAAGGCAGCATCTATTATTAAGGACCTCCAGCACCCAGGGCTGCCCTTTTCTCACTGTTACCATCAGGTAGGAGGTACAGAAGCCTGAAGGCACATACTCAGAGATTCAGGAATAGCTTCTTCCCCTCTGCCATCTGATTTCTAAATGGACATTGAACCCATGAACATCACCTCATTTTTTTTAATATATATTTGTTTTTGCACGATTTTAAATCTATTCAATATACATATACTTTATTGGTTTACTTATTTATTGTTTTTTATTTTTTCTTCTATATTATGAATTGCATTGAACTGCTACTGCTAAGTTAACAAATTTCACAACACATGCCAATGATAATAAACCTGATTCTGCTTGAGAGGCCATACCAATGTGGGCGTTCAACCAGTGTGCAAGAGACAACAAACTGTACCAATACAAACAGAAAGAAATAATAATAAATAACCAATAAATATTGAGAACATGAGATGAAGAGCCCTTAAAAATGTGATCATAGATTGTGGGAACATTTCAATGATGGGGTAAACAAAATCAAATGAAGTTATTCCCTTTGGTTCAAGAGCCTGATGGTTGAGGGGTAATAACTGTTCCTGAACAAGGTGGTGGTGATTCCTGAGGCTCCTGTACCTTCTTACTGATGGCAGCAGTGAGAAAAGAGCATGCCCTGGGTGGAGATGGTCCTGGATGATGGATGCCACTTTTTTGTGACAACACTTGATATAGATGTGCTCCATGCTGGGGAGGGCTTTACCTGTGATGGACTGATCCATATCCACTACTTTTTGTAGGATTTTCTGTTCAAGGGCATTGGTGTTTCCAAACAAGGCTGAAATGCAGCCAGTCAATATTCTCCACTACATATCTATAGATGTTTGTCAAAGTCATGCCAAATCTTCGCAAATTCCTAAGGAGGTAGAGGCACTGTTGTGCTTCCTCTGTAATTGCACTTATGTGCTGGGACCAGGACAAATCCTCCAAAATAATGACACCAAGGAATTTAAGGTTGCTGACCCGCTCTATCTCTAATCTCCTGATAAGAACTGGCTCATAGACTTCTGGATTCCTCCTCCTGAAATCAGTAATCAGCCTTTGGTTTTGCTGACATTGAGTAAGAGGTTGTTATTATGCCACCATTCAGCCAGATTTTCAATCTCCCTCCTATATGCAAACTCGTCACCACCTTTGATTCGGCCTATGACAGTGGTGTCATATACAAACCTGAATGTGGCAATAGAGCTGTCTTTAGCCTTACAATCAAAACTTTAATGCAAGTAGAGCAGGGGGCTAACCTTGTGATGCACCTGTGCTGATGGAGATTGTGGAGGAGATGTTGTTGCCAATCCGAACTGACTGCGGACTGCAAGTAAGGTAATCTAGGATCCAACAGCATGAGATACTGAGGCCAACGTCTTGAAGTTTATTGATTAGTTTTGAGGGGATGATGGGGCATTGACTACTGAGCTGCAGTCAATAAAGAACATCTTGAGGTATTCACCTTTGCTATCCAGATATTCCAGAGCCAAGGTGCCGTACCTGCTTGGTTTGCCGAGTCCTTCAGAAGAATATGAAATCTGTAGCTCATTAAGTTGATTTAAAAGTACATTATTTAAAGAGAAATTACATGCTTCAGATTGCCATGAGAGTAAATCAGAAGTAGTATATTTAGAAATATTGTACACAGCCCGCAGAACGTCGCCATGGTTCACCAGCACCACCTTGCCACACACATTAGGTGGCAACAACTCAATACCCAACCATTGTGCAAACATGGTCAAGAAGTTCAGTTGCTGTTCAGACCAAACATCAGAATGGGGAAGAAATGCAATCTAGGTGACTTTGACTGTGGAGTGCTTGTTGGTGCCAGACAGGGTGATTTGAGTATCTCAGAAACTGATCTCCTGGGATTTCCACACACAACAGTCTGAAGAGCCTCCAGAAAATGGCGCAAAAAACGGGAAAAAACATGAGCAGGAGCACTATAGTGAAAATGCCTTGTCAATGAAAGAGATTAGAGGAGAATGGCCTGACTGGTTCAAGCTGATAGGAATGGGACAGTAACTGAAATAAACATGCTCCATAACAGCAGTGTGCAGAAGAGCATCTCTGAATGCACAACACTTTGAAGCCTGAAGTGGATAGGTAACAGCAACAGAAGATCAACACCAAGTTCCACTCCTCTACCTAATAAAGTGGCCACTGGGAGTATACTTCCTATGAATGCAGCTTTTCATCTAGCTCTCAGATGACCACTAGTATATTCTTCTGCCTTTATCACTACAGCTTCCCTTTGCTTAAGTTGATCTCTGCAGGAAGGAGCAGATCACTCTATCACATATGCATTGGCTTCAGGTCTTTCCTCAAATGCCTGGCAGCACAACATACCCAGCAGGACAACCTGTGAGGGATGCATGATAAGAGGCCAGTGACTGGAGAATTCTTTTTTCTGCAGTCTCCAAGAGTTATCAGTGTAATTTCTACTCATGGCCCCTCCAACCTGACAAGATACTATTTCCCCTACAAAACTGAACAAGTCTTTCATCCACTTTAACACAATGTTGGGGATGTACTGGTTTCCTATTTGTGTTTGATCCCTGAACAGGCAAACATAATACAATTTAGTCAGAAGGCTTCTCAGAGTATTGCACAGAAAGTAGAATCATCCTTGCACGTGCAGTACCAAGTACTCCTTGAAAAACAACAAGCAATTGTGTAATCGGTTCAAAGGGCACTATTTTGCAATGTTCTGTAGTGCATGACAGAATCTTTAGCCACAAAATATGAAAAAGAGAAAAAGATTCTGGAAATCATAAAAGGACTGCTGGAAAACACTCAGCAGGTCGGGCGGCATTTGTAGTTAAGAAAAACAAGAGACAACACTTCAAGCCAGTTTCTTGCTAGAACTGGGAAGGAGAAAAAAAGTTAGCATCGAGAAATACATTTAAAAAAAATAAAACAGTACTAGAAAAAACTCACAATCTTTGATCTCTCAAATAAAACATGCTAGCCAAAATTAACAAAAAGTTGTTAGAATTTTACCTAAATTATCACAATTCTTTCAACTGAAAATGTCCATTAAATCTAGTACAGAAATACATTCAAAACCATTTCCAGGGAAAATAAATGCGGGAAAGGGAATAATGAGAATGCTTTTGGAGCCAGAATGGATTTAATCAGCCTTTTTTCCAATATTATAAGAAAAAAATAAAGACAATAGAGCAAACAAAAGAATTTTCCAATGCCATGATATATTGGGGTTGCAAAGTTACTACAGAAGTCTGGCTTCAAGCTCTGACGAACACAAGATAGATTTCTGATGCCCCTTCAGAGTGGTTATGATCTACAATCATTTGATTTCTACTCTGCAGATATATGGAAGCTTCCATTTGTGCCTCTAAAAGGTTTGTGACTTTATTCTTTTGAAGGGCTTTGGATTTAATTGTCACCCAAAAGACAAAATCTCCAAACAGAATAGTACTCCCTCCGCAATGTGTTCAACTCTCCAGGTTTGCAACCACACATTTCAGTAATGAATACTGCCATTGAGCCAAAGTTAACAAGGTTGCAGTTTTCTTTTCAATGCTTTAAAAATCCAGTTAACAGTTTCTAAAACTATAAATGATGAATGCTTGTTTTAATGTGAATTGTCCATGTTCTGCAAGTTATCCCAATGGTGACACATAGTGGCATTACATTAGTACTACACATGAAAAGTTCAATATACATTCAATTCCAAACCCGTACAAAAGGTCTGAGGAAAAAAATTGTAAAGACCATAAGACACAGCAGCAGAATTAGGTCTTTCGACCCACTGAAATCATGGCTGATTTACTTTCCTTCTCGAGCACATTCTCCTGCTATCTTCCCATAATTTTTGATGCCCTTACTAATCAAGAACCTATCAACCTGCTCTTCAAATATATCCAATGATTTGGCCTCCACAGCTGTCTATGGCAATGAATTCCACAGATTCACTACCCTTTGGCTAAAGAAATTCCTCCTTAGCTCTGTTCTAAAGGTACATTCTTCTATTCTGAGGCTGTGCCCACTGGTTGACTTCCCTTATTATTAGAAACATCTCCACATACATTCTATCTAAGCCATTCAATATTCTATATGTTTCAATGAGATTCCCCCCCCCCACCCCCATTCTTTGAAACTGAAATGAGTACAGGCCAGAGCTGTCGAATGCTCCTCATGTGTTCCCTTGCCTTCCCAGGATCATTCTCGTGCACCTCCTCTAACATTCTCTAATGCCAGCACATCCTTTCCCAGATAGGGGGCTCAAAACTGCACACAATACTTCCAAGTACACCCTTTTAAAAGCCTCAACATTACATCCCTGCTTTTAAGATGGCATATTAAGGATGTACAGAAATGCTAGATGAATATCAAGCTTTCCTGTTGGTATCTTATTTCCTTAGGTCTTCCATAATTATCGTGGAATCACTCAATGTCGTAACAATCAACCACTAAGCAGTTATAACTAATAAGGCCAATTCCGACATTTTCTTTTTGATAGGAGAGGAAGAAATTGTAGAACAGATATCAAGATATAAGCTAACGTGAAAGAATGTTACAAAACTCTGGTTAGGCCACACTTGGAGTACTGTGTCCAGTTCTGGGTGCCTCACTATAGGACGGATGTGGAAGCATTGGAAAGGGTACAAAGGAGATTTACCAGGATGCTGCCTGGTTTAGAAAGTATGCATTATGATCAGAGATTAAGGGAGCTAGGGTTTTACTCTTTGGAGAGGAGGAGGATGAAAGGAGACATGATAGAGGTGTACAAGATGATAAGAGGAATAGATAGAGTGGATAGCCAGCGCCTCTTCCCCGGGGCACCACTGCTCAATACAAGAGGACATGGCTTTAAGGTAAGGGGTAGGAAGTTCAAGGGGGATATCAGAAGAAGGTTTTTTTACTCAGAGAGTGGTTGGTGCATGGAATGCACTGCCTGAGTCAGTGGCGGAGGCAGATACACCAGTGAAATTTAAGAGACTACTAGACAGGTATATGGAGGAATTTAACGTGGGGGGGTATATGGGAGGCAGGGTTTGAAGGTCGGCACAACATTGTGGGCCAAAGGGCCTGTACTGCTCTGTACTATTCTATGTAAAACAACAAATGATAATAATCCAAAAGTGGACAAATGAGTCTGCAAGGATATTGAAGATAAGAACTGAGAAAGAGAATTGACATGCCCATTTCACAAATTAATGTGGGAAGTGTGACTAACTGGGGTGGCATGGTAGTGTAGTGGTTATCACGGAATTATTACAGGACCAGCAACTCAGATTCAATTCCTCCCATCTATAAGGAATTTGTATGTGCTCCACATGACGGCATGGGTATTTTGGTTTCATCTCGCATTCGAAAAATATATGGGTTAGTAGGTTAGTTGTCAAATGGGTGTATCTGGGAAGTATGGGTTCATTGGGCTGGAAAGACCTGTTGCTGTGTTGTATCTCTAAATAAATTAAAAAATTTAAAAAATACTGAATAATAAGAATCAATCAAGTCCCACCACCCATAGTAGACATCTTTTTGTTTTACTTGATGACTCTAATGCCTTGTGGAATGTAGAGTAAAGAAACAAGGGAATTGTGTGTATTGAGAATAAAGTCATTTTAATCTTTTTAACCCCTAAACTACTAACTGATCCATTAAATGCTTTTGACAAGACACTGATAAACTATTACTATATTGACAGAAAAAAATCTGCAGAAATAAATGTAATCATTCACTTTCTAGTAGTATTTGAGTATATGCTATTACGACAAATATTAAGAAATAATGGGTACCTACTATATTTATTCAATACATATCATTCTGGTATTTTCTGGAAACAAGTACTAAAAGGACACAAAGCCATTTTCTGGAAAGTTTTTATTGGACTCAGAAATTCAAAAACTTCAGGTACTCGACTTCTCCTGGAGCAATCAATGTGAATAGAAAGTGCAGTTAAATTAACAAGTATCCAGCAGTTCATATACGAGTGAAATAAAATATTGCAAACGATTGCTTGCTTAAAGCATTTTTTTTATTTTTGATGGTCAAACAATATAATCAAATATTTTAAACAGATAAACATACAAAAATTGCTGCAGGAACTCAGCAAGTCAGGCAGCATCTATGGAGGGAAATAAACAGTCAACATTTCAGGCCAAGAACTGGAAAGGGAAGGGGCAGAAGCCAGAATAAGATGATGGGAAGAGGGGAAGGGGTATAAGCTGAAAGGAGAAGCCAGTTAAGCAGGAAGGTGAGTGGGTGGGGGAAGAAGGGAATGAAATGGGAAGCTGGAAGGTGATAGCTGGAAAATGTAAATGGCTTAAAAAGGAATCAGATACAAGAGTGGATCATGGGAGAAAGGAAAGGAGGAGAGGCACCAGAGGCAATTGATGGCTGGGTGAGAAGTGTGAGAGGAAATCCAGAATAGAGAATGGAAAAAGAGATAAGGGGAGGGAGGAGAATTACTGGAAGTTTGAAAAATCGACATTCATGCCACCAGATTGGAGGTTACCCAGACAGAATATAAGGTGTTACGCCTCCAACCTGAAAGTGGCCTCATCATAGCAGTAGAGGCCATAGACCAAAATAATGGAATGGGAATGAAAAGTAGAATTAAAATGGGTGATCACCAGGAAATCCGGACTGTTGTGGCAAATGGAGGAAACACACTCAATGAAGCAGTTTCCAATCTACATCGGGTCTCTCTGATGTACAGGCCACATCAAGAGCATCAGAAACAATAGATGATCCCGACAGACTTGAAGGGCCGGAAGGACTGTTTGGGCCCTGAATGATGAGGGAGTAAGTTTAGGGTAGATATTGCACATGTCACACCTGCAGGAATAAGTGTCAGGAGAAAGATCAGCAGGGAGGAATGGAAAAGGGAGTCACATATTGAGCAATCCTTACAGAATGTGGAGGGGAGGCAAGCACCAACATCAACTTCCCCAACTTCCAGTAATTTCTCCCTCACCCCCGCCATTCTCCCTTTTTACATTACTCATTCTAGTTACCCTCTCTCATCTCTCCTCACCTGCCCATTGCTTCCCTCTAGTTCCTCCCTTTCTTCTAGAGCCATTGTTCCTCCTTCAGCCTGTTATCTCTTCCATTTATCCCTCCTAGCTTCTTACATCATCGCTCCACCTACCCACCTTCTTCCTCAATTTATCTCAACTATCAACCTTCTGGCTTGTCCTCCTCCTTCCCCTCCTTATTCTAGCTTCGGTCCCTTCCTTTAAGGTCCCGATGAAGGGTCTTGGCCTGAAATGGCAACTGTTTATTCCCCTCCATAGATACTACCTGACTTACCGAGTTCCTCCAAAATTTTGTGTGTTGCTCAAGATGTCTAGCATCTGCAATATCTCGCGTTTCAAGCAGATAAGCTAATTGTATGAAAAAAGCTGCACAATTATTACCCGCACACTAAGTGTGTTACATCATTTTTTGGGGGGGGGGCATACATAATTAAAATGAAAAATAAAACTTAATAAAAATCAGAAACTTATTGACAGTTGTCTCTAAAAATGCAAACACGAGGAAATCTGCAGATACCGGAAATTCAAGCAACACACACAAAATGCTGGTGGAACGCAGCAGGCCAGGCAGCAGCTATAGGAAGAGGTAAGGTTGACGTTTTGGGCTGAGACCCTTCATCGGGACTAACTGAAGGAAGGGATAGTAAGAGACCTGAAAGTGGGAGGGGGAGATCCAAAATGATAGGAGAAAACAAGAGGGGGAGGGATGGAGCCAAGAGCTGGACAGTTGATTGGCAAGAAGATACAAGGCTGGAGAAGGGAGAGGATCATGGGACAGGAGGCTTAGGGAGAAAGAAAAGGGGAGGGGAACATCACAAAAGTTAGAGAAGTCAATGTTCATGCCATCAGGTTGGAGGCTACCCAGATGGAATATAGGATGTTGTTCCTCCAACCTAAGTGTGGCTTCATCTTGACAGTAGATGAGGCCATGGATGGACACATCAGAATGGGAATGGGACGTGGAATTGAAATGTGTGGCCACTGGGAGATCCTGCTTTCTCTGGCGGACAGAGCATAGGTGTTCAGCGTTTTCTCATTTTCTTTCCAAGTATTTTGTGCATCAGATGAGCTAATGCGTGTCCAAAAGCACTTCACACCTGCCTAAACCCTACTCCAAGGATTTTCCTGTCAACTAACAAAAACCCTACTCATCCAAGTCCTGACAATTCATCCCCATTCAATCCCCACGTCCCTTCCTGGCAACACGTAACCTCAATCACTACGTGACATGGTTAGACTTGCATGGCATCTTTGTGCTCTGCAAATGTGAAACAAGCAATCACTGTTTAGTAATAGACAACGCAGAAATTTCTAGCAGTGTTCCATCAAAAAAAAAATTGGTTCATCAGCCACATACTAACAGTTCAGCAAATCTAATCCTCACTGTTCAATTTTCTAAGCAATAAAAAAAACTATGAAATTGACATGGGTACAAATAGATAATGAGTTTTTTGGTTGAGTTACCCATTTGTGGAGTTTAATCAGGTCACTTTACATGGTAGGGCCCATGATGTAATTCCGGCATTAAATATTAGGAGTTGAACATAAAAAACGCTGCTAAATTACAACTGAAAATAACCAGTAAACAAGCAGGTAAACAACCTTTGTAGCATAAGACAGCAGGTCTCGTAGGATTGTATGGTAGTATAGTGGTTAGTACAATGCTTTACAGTACCAGCAACCTGGATTCAATTCCCACCACTGTCTGTAAGGAGTTTGTACATTCTCCCTATGGCCATACGGGTTTCCTCCCACAGCCCAAAGATGTACTGGTCGGTAGGTTAACTGGTCATTAAAACTGTCCCATGATTAGGCTAGGAATAAATTCAAGGATTGCTCGGCAGCACAGCTCAGAGAGCCAGAGGACCTATTCCATGATATTTTCAATAAAAGTGAGAGAATCAAAAAATCACGAAGTGAGACAATACACAATAGAGATTACAAGAAAACTTATCTCCTATGATTTTCTCCAATTAAAAAAGTCCCTCATTCAGTAAACTGTGAAGAACAAATTTAAAATGGCAATAGTATACTGATATAGCCTAACCCTTTCACTGCACTAGTATTCTAATTTTAAAACCCACCCCAAACTTAGCAATGAACATGCATTTCTCCCAGATTTTTTTCTAAATCAAACTACCCTTGAGACTGACCTTAATCCTATCACAACCATTATCATCAAGTTTCCCTTCCTGGCACTCATGCTGAGTACTAGTACTCCTTTCTCTCATGAACAATGCCCTTCTCCTTCAAATGCTCCCTCATCACTCCTCTCATTTAAAAAAGGCAGTGACTGCCTCAGTCAATTATTTCCTTTTTTTCCCCCTCACCTCAAATGTGTTGCAACTTCAAGTACATTGTTTTTTCAAATTTGCTTGAATGATTCACCCGAATCACATTTACAAGCATGCCACAATATCAAATCACCAGTTATCCATCATGAATGACACTGATATATATAGGCATCCGTTAGTTTCATGAGATGATAGATTTGCGTCTTCGAAGGATTCCAGGGGGCAGGCCTGGGCAAGGTTGTATGGAAGACCAGCAGTTGCCCATGCTGCAAGTCTCTCCTCCCCACACCACCAATGTTGTCCAAGGGAAGGGCATTAGGACCCATACAGCTTGACACCGGTGTCACAGAGCAATGCCTTGCTCAAGGACGCACACGCTGCCTCAGCCAAGGCTTGAACTAGCGACCTTCAAATCACTAGACAAACGCCTTAACCACCTGGCCATGCGCCAAATGACTATGATAAAGTTAATCTATTCTTTCTCATTATTCTCAACCACATTTAGCCTGCAACTCAGTTGAACACAAAATACCCTCCCCAACCTCTTCCCACCATCATCCAGCTGGGTATAACTGCACTCATCCAACTCTTGTCACAAAAATCCAGAAATGGCCTCTCTTTCTTCACTAAAGTATAACCTCAAACCTATCCATATTTATATTCTGTATCCTGTTCACATCAAATTCATACAATAATAACGGTTCAACTTGCAAATGTCTCTACATTTTCAGATATCACAATTGATATAACATGGTATAAACAACGTTAGGGCATATTCTGGACTTGGGGTGTACAGCAAAATATTAGACCATAAGGCCAGAAGACATAGGAGCAGAAGTATGCCATTTGGCCCATCAAGTCTGCTCCACCATTCAATCATAGCTGATCCTTTTTCCCCCTCCTCAGGCTCACTCTCTGGCCTCCTCCCTGTTACCTTTGATGCTGTGGCCAATCAAGAACCTATCAGTCTGAGCCTTAAATACACCCAATGACCTGGCCTCCACAGCTGGCTGTGGTAACAAATTCATCACCCTCTGGCCAAAGAAATTTCTCCACATCTGTTTTAAATGGATGTCTCTTTCCTGAGGCTGTGCCCTGTCTACGCCTTTCCACATCTACTCTTTCTAGGCCTTCAACATTCCAAAGGTTTCCATGAGATTCCCCCTCATCCTTCTAAATTCCAACAAGTACAGGCCCAAAGCCATCAAATGTTCCTGATAACCCTTTCATTTCCAGAATAATCCTTGTGAACCTCCTCTGAACCCTCTCCAATGCCAGCAAATCTTTTCTTTCATAAGGAGCCCAAATTTGTTCACAATACTCAAGGTGGGGCCTCACCAGTCCTTTATAAAGCCTCAGCATCACATCCCTGCACTTATATTCTAGACCTCTTGAAATAAATGCTAACATGGCATTTGTCTTCCTCACCACTGACTCAGCCTGCAAGTTAACCTTGAGGGTGTTCTGCAAAAGGACTCCCAAGTCCCTTTGCATCTTAGATTTTTGGATTTTCTCCCCATTTACGAAATAGTCTGCACATTTATTTCTTTTACCAAAGTGCCTGACCATGCATTTTCCAACACTGTATTTCATTTACCACTTTCTTCCCCATTCTCCTACTCCAAGTCCTTCTGCATCCTTCCTGTTTCCTCAACACTATCTGCCCCTCCACTAATCTTCATATCATCTGCAAACTTGGCAACAAAGCCATCTATTCCATCATCTAAATAACTAATATAACACTGATCCCTGTGAAACACCACAAGTCACTGGCAGCCAAGCAGAAAAGAATCCCTTTATTCCCACTCACTGCCTCCTACCAATTGGCCAATGTTCTAACCATGCTAGTAATTCCCATGTAATACCATGGGCTCTTAACTTGGGAAGCAGCCTCAAGTGTGGCACCGTGTCAAAGGCCTTCTGTAACATCCACTGCATCCCCTTTATCTACCCTACTTGTAATCTCCTCAAAGAACTCCAACAGGTTTGTCAGGCAGGATTTTCTCTGAAGGAAACCATGCTGACTTTGTACCATCTTGTCCTGTGTCAAGAAGTACTCCATAACCTCACCCTTAACAAACTACTCTAACGTCTTCCCAACCACAGAGGTCAGGGTAACTGGTCTATAATTTCCTTTCTGCTGCCCTCCTCCTTTCTTAAAGAGTGGAGTGAAGTCCTCCGAAACCACACCAGAGTCCAATGATTTTTGAAAGATCATTCCTAATGCCTCCACAATCTCTACCACTACTCTTTCAGAACCCTAGGGTGCAGTTCATCTGGTCCGGGTGACTTACACACTTTAGGCCTTTCAGCTTTTTGAGCACTTTCTCCCTTGTGATAGTAACTACACTCACTTCTCTTCCCTCACACTCTACAACATCTGACACACTGCTAGTGCCTTCCATAGTGAAGACTGATGCAAAGTATTTATTTAGTTCATCTGCCATCTTCTTGGCCCCTGTTATTATTTCTCTGGCCTCATTTTCTAGCAGTCCTATGTCCACTTTCATCTTATTTTCTATATACTTGAAAAAGCTTTTTCTATCCACTTTGATATTGTTTGCTAGCTTGCTTTCATATTTCATCTTTTCCCTTCGAATGACTCTTTTACTTGCTTTCTGTAGGCTTTTAAAAGCTTTCCATTCCTTCATCTTCCTGCTAACTTTTGCTTTGTTGTATGCCCTCTCTTTACCTTTTCATTAGCTTTGACATCCCTCTGAGCTACAGTTGTACTATTTTGCCATTTGAGTATCTCTTTGTTTTTGGAATGCACCTACCATGCACCTTCCTCATTTTTCCAGAAACTCAAACCATTGCTACTCTGCTGTCATCCTTGCCAGCATCTCCTTCCAGTTTACTTTGGCCAACTCCTCTCTCATATCACTGTAATTTCCTTTACTCTACTGAAATACTGCTATGTCAGACTTTATCAAATTTCAAGTTGATCTCAATCATATTATGATCACTGCCTCCTAAGAGTTCCATTACCTTAACCTTCCTAATCACCTTCGGTTCATTACATAACACCCAATCTAATATAGCTGATCCCTCAGAAGGCTAAACTACAAAACAGCTCTAAAAAGCCATCTTGTATGCATTCAACAAACTCACCCTTGAGATCCATTATCAACTTAACTTTCCCAATCTAACTGCATGTTAAAATCTCCCATGACTATTATAACATTGACCTCTGGACACACCTTTTCTATTTCCCATTTCAATCTGTAGTCCGCATCCCAGCTATTGTTTGGAGGCCATCAGGTTCCTTTCACCGTTGAAGTTTCTTAACTCAACCAACAAGGATTCGAAATCTTTTGATCCCATGTCACATCTTTCTAATGATTTGATGCCATTCTTTACCACCAGAACCACACCATCCCCTCTGCCTACCTTCCTATCCCTACAATACAACATGTAACCTTGGACATTCAGCTCCCAACTTCAACCATCCTTCAGCCACAATTCAGTAATGGCCACAACATCATACCCAATAATCTGTAAAAGTGCAACAAGATCATTCACCTTATTTCTTATACTCCATGCATTGAGATATAACACTTTTGAGTACTCTATTTGCTACCTTTTTTGATTCTGCATCCCTAATGTTCTGACATTCATCCTACTAGCTGCAATTTTGTCCTAACATCTACTGGCCCTTTCTGACAGTCTGACTGCATGCTATCTTTGCTTTTTTACCATTCATTCTATCCTGAGTCCCTTCACTCCAGCTTCTATCCCCCTGCCATATTAGTTTAATCCCTCCCCAACAGCTCTAACAAAACTGCCTGTGAGAATATTGCCCACCCCCCTTGGGTTCAGGTGCAACCTGTCCCTTTTGTACAGGTCATACTTCCCCCAGAGATCCCAATGATCCAAAAACCTGAAGCCCTTCCCCCCCACACCAGCTTCTCAACCACCCACTTATACTTTATTGTCACCACACAATTAATACTAGAACGTACAATCATCACAGCAATATTTGATTCTGCGCTTCCCACTCCCTGGTTTACAAATATTAAATTAAAAATAGTAAAAATTAGTAAATATTAAAAATTTAAATTATAAACCATAAATAGGAAATAGAAAAATGGAAAGTAAGGTAGTGCAAAAAAAAAAAAAAAAAAGAGGCAGGTCCGGATATTTGGAGGGTACGGCCCAGATCCAGGTCAGGATCCGTTCAGCAGTCTTATCACAGTTGGGAAGAAGCTGTTCCCAAATCTGGCCGTACGAATCTTCAAGCTCCTGAGCCTTCTCCCGAAGGGAAGAGGGACGAAAAGTGTGTTGGCTGGGTGGGTCGTGTCCTTGATTATCCTGGCAGCACTGCTCCGACAGCGTGCAGTGTAAAGTGAGTCCAAGGACAGAAGAATGGTTTGTGTGATTTGCTGCGCCATGTTCAAGATCTTCTGCAGCTTCTTTCGGTCTTGGACAGGACAACTTCCATACCAAGTTGTGATGCACCCGAAAAGAATGTTTTCTACAGTGCATCTATAAAAATTAGTGAGTGTTTTAGGGGACAGGCCAAATTTCTTCAGTTTTCTCAGGAAGCAAAGGCGCTGGTGGGCCTTCTTGGCAGTGAACTCTGCCTGGTTGGACCAAGTCAGGTCATTTGTGATATTGACCTCGAGGAACTTAAAGCTTTTGACCTGTTCCACTTGCGCACCACTGATGTAAATTAGGTCGTGCGGTCCGCTACTCCTTCTGAAGTCAACAACCAATTCCTTCTTCTTGCTGACGTTGAGGGATAGGCTATCGTCTTCGCACCATGCCACCTGGTTCTTAATTTCTTCTCCGTACTCAAATTCATCATTACCCGAGATACCGTCTACAATTGTTGTGTCATCAGTAAACTTATATATTGAGTTTGATGGAAACTTGGCTACACAATCATGGGTGTACAATGAGTACAGCAGGGGGCTGAGTACACAGCCTTGTCGGGCACCTGTGCTCAGAGTGATTGTAGAGGAGAGCTTGTCCCCTATTTTACAGCTTGGGTCCTGTCTGTGAGGAAGTTGAAGATACAGCTGCAGATCTGAGTGCTAAAGCCCAGGTTCCAGAGCTTAGGAATCAGTTTATTTGGAGTGATGGTATTAAAGGCAGAGCTGTAGTCAATGAAAAGGAGCCTTACATATGCTTCTTTATTCTCCAGGTGTTCTAAGGAGGAATGAAGGGCCAGAGAGATGGCATCTGCCGTTGACCTGATGCTCCGGTAGGCGAATTGCAAAGCGTTGAGGTTGACCGGTAGGCTCTGGTTGATGTGTACCATAACCAATTGCTCGAAGCACTTCATAGCAATTGATGTCAGAACCACAGGTCGATAGTTATTCAGGCATGCCACCTTGCTCTTCTTCAGCACTGGGATCATTGTTGCCTTCTTAAAACATGAGGGGATCTTACGCTGAAGCAAGGAGCAGTTGAAGATGTCAGCAAACACTCCAGCTAGCTCGCTTGCACAGGCGAAATCATCTGCCAAATCATCCTGTTTCTACCCTCACTGGTGGCGTAGCACAGGTAGCAATCCAGAAATGTCTACTGGGAGGTCCTCCTCCTCAGCTTTCTGCTTAGCTCTCTAAATTCTCTCTTCAGGACCTCATTACTTTTCCTTCCTACGTCATTAGTACCAATACGTACCAAGACATCTGGCTGGTCTCCCCTCCAAAATGTTGTGGACCCAATTTGAGACTTCCCTGATCCTGGCACCTGGGAGGCAACATACCATCTGGGTATCCCATGCACATCCACAGAAACTTCAGCAATCAATCTCTAGGCCTGAACATGGACTGTATATTAAATAGAAAATGCAATTCTGGACAACAGGTTCCTAGAGCTGTGAACAATAGTTAATTGAAAACCCATGCAATATTGACTAACATTCATTTTGGGAGGCTGGAGAATAGGCGTGAAAGTTGTATGTAATTCAAAACAAAACATTGTAGATGCATTGTAAATACAGAATTGTATTTTGATCTTTAGCATATAAAATGCCATGCAATATTAGGTCGAACAAGCCTCTTCCTCTGAAAGGGTCTCAATATGATGCCTGTTGTGTCTCATTTTATCAAACAAAATGCTAGTTCATATCTAACCTGCTGGGTCTCTCCGGTGAATTTGTTCACATTACAGCAAATAGGAAAAATTTCCTCCAAATGAACATTCATTAGAGCAAATCACCATTATTGGCCCACATCACTAATGACATTCCTTCCCCTTGGATTTACCATTAACAAGACTGTTTGCCACCTGATGCTAAGATAAGTTTCACACTAGTACTTGTGCCATTAAGATTTACTTATTTCTATCTCTGTAGTAATGCCCAGTTGCACCTAAAACTCTCTTATTTGGTCAATTTCCAACTATTCTAATACATTGCTACTCAACCTCATTTTTACTATTCAAAACTCTGCTCGTCAGCATCCTACCTACAGTAGCATCAAGTCCTCTTTGCACGAAGTTGTGCTGTCTAATCTTAGCAATGCACCCGTTTTTAAATCCTCTCCCTCATCCTCTGCATTGTCTCAGTTCCTTTGTCATTTCCCCCATTCACAGTGGCATCCCCACCTCAATTATGATAATTTCCGAATTTAACTGCTCCAACATTAGCAGCTATGCCTTCACTGTTGAGGAATTAATTTCTGAATGCCTCCAGTAAAAAAAAATAATCATCTCTTTTCATTTGTGAAACTCCCCTCAAACCTACCTCTTCAAATTACTTGGTCATCTACACCCCGCCCCCCACAAAATATTGCTGCGTTACTATGAAATAATAATGGTGGTATTGAAGCAGATACTCTAACAATTACTTCATCACTCTGAAGCATACATATGCATTAATCTATAAATCATTAAACCCATTAAGTGGGTATCTATCAACTGACAACCTCAAATACTGGATGCTTAAATTTATTATGCTTACCTCTACCTCTTGAGGAACTTCTACCTCTTGCCGCCCCTACCACTGTTCCTCCACCTCGTCCCATTAACCTTAGGACTGCTGCACTATTTACAGACATGGAAAAATTTCTCTGGAGGGTTTAAACAAAGAACAAAAATCAACCATTTAAAAAGACATAGGAATACAAATCATCCACAGAACTGCAAGGGCTCAATAAATCTTCCCAAGCCTAACACAAGAAACACCTAAAATCTAAATATGACATAACAAAATTACTTTGCTAAAGCATACCTATACACTACATGCAGGTTTGATACCTGTATATATGCATCACTACAATATACTACTGTGTGGCCCTAGTTACTCCATTCTTCTCACTTGATTAACTGGACCAATAAATGCATTACTATTTTAATAACTGCTGCATCCAAAATGGCTTCAATGGCAAAGTTATTATTTACTGCACATTCCTAAATGTCATCAAGGTGGCAAACTAATTAAAGTATTCCAACATTACTACATAGGGAACCCGATGGCTTTGACCAGTAATATGATAAAACTTCATGTCTAAGTTAAGGTTGCATGCAACTTGGAGGCATTGATGCTGACCAAGTATAAACTTGAAACACAAATGAAATTGAAGTAACTGAACAACATTCTTTAAAACTATGAACAAAAATGTTTGAGAAAGATTACTATGCAGAGTAATCCAAAGATAGTTATGATGTTTTAATGCTAACATAAGTAATCATTTGCTTACTGTTATAGCTATCTACCTGTTCTTCTTCTGTAAAAGGTACAAGTGCTAAAGGTGGCAGGGGCTCCTCTTGCAAAATAGGTAGAAACTCTTTATCAGATAGATCTACAGGAACCTAAAGTACACAAAACAGAGAATTAAAGCAGCTAAAATGAAACATACCATCATACCATTTCCTTTTTCCAAAATACTGTGGAGTAAAACACTACAGAATTTGAAACGTCACCATAATTCAATGTGAAGAAACAAAAGCCAGGCAGTAATTTTACAATGCTCAAAAAATTGTAGACATTACAAGATCAAAGGTGGGCTTAAACATATGCAGCAACAATATCGAACTTAAAAATAGTGTAACAAAATTACTTTCATTTTGGCATTTTTATAAAAACATTAAACATACATATACCTTCCAATTATATTACAAGCAAAGTATTGATATATCAGTGCTTGCTAATGCTTGTTTCCACTAGTTAACCAGCATGACAAGAATAATACAAATACTGAGTCAATTTATTTATTCACCACTAAGACAGTTGAACAATTTAATGGTTACTGAAATGCAAAAATGGAACAGACAGGAAATGAAATTCAAGGTACTACTCCTAATTAATCTGAAACTTTACAAGTTCCAGATGATAAATTTTTCTATTATCCAACTTTGCTGCATTGTCAAAACTCTTTAGCTACAGTGCCTTTAAAAAGTATTCCCCCCCACCCCCGGAAGTTTTCATGTTTTGTTTTACAACATTGAATCACAGTGGATTTAATTCGGCTTTTTTTTTGACACTGATCCAACAGAGAAAGACTTTTGTGTCAAAGTGAAAACAGATCTCTACAAAGTGATCTAAATCAATTACAGATATAAAACACAAAATAATCGATTGCACAAGTCCCTTCAAGTCAGTATTTAGTAAATGCACCTTTGGTCGCAATTACAGCCTTGATTCTGTGTGGATAGGTCTTTATCAGCTGTGCACATCTAGACACTGCAACTTTCCCCATTCTTCTTTACAAACTACTTAAGTTCTGAGAGATTGTATAGAGATCATGAATGAACAATCCTCTTCAAGTCCAGCCACAAATTCTCAATTGGATTGAAGTCTGGACTCTGGCAAGACCACTGCAAGATATTAACTTAGTTGTTCTTAAGCCATTCCTGTGTAGCTTTGGCTTTATGCTTGGAGTCATTGTCTTGCTGGAAAACAAATCTTCTCCCAAGTTACAGTTCTCTTGCAGACAGCATCAGGTTTTCCTCCAGGATTTCCCTGTAATTTGCTGCATTCATTTTACCCTCTACCTTCATAAGTGTTCCAGGGCCTGCTGCACTGAAGCATCCCCACAGCATGATGCAGCTACCACCATACGTCACGGTAAAGATGGTGTGTTTTTGATGATATGCAGTTTTTGGCTTATGACAAATATAGCATTTAGTCTGATGAACAAAAAGCTCAATTTTGGTTTTATCAGACCATAGAACACTCTTCCAGCTGACTTCAGAGTCTCTCACATGTCTTCTAGCAAACTCCAACTGAGATTTCATAAGTTTTTTTTCAATAATGGGTTTTCTGTGCTACTCTCCCATAAAGCTGCGACAAGTGATGCACCCGGGCAACAATTGTTGTTTGCGCAGTCTCTCACATCTCAGCCAATGAAGCTTGTAACTCCTCCAGAGTTGTCATAGGTCTCTTGGTGGCCTCCCTCATGAGTCCCCTTCATGCATAGTCACTCAGTTTTCAAGGACGGCCTGCTCCAGGCAGATTTACAGCTCAGCCATATTCTTTCCATTTCTTGATGACTGATTTAACTGTACGCCTACGGATATTCAGTGACTTGGAAATTTTCTTGTATCCATCTCCTGACTTGTGCTTTTCAATAACCTTTTTGCAGGGTTGCTTGGAGTGTTCTTTTGTCTTCTTGGTATAGTTTTTGCCAGGATATTGACTCGCCAGTAGTTGGACCTTACAAATACAGGTGTATTTTTACTGCAATCAAGTGAAACACCCGTCTCAAAAAACAGATATCCATATAAATAACTATATGTCTTTTAAAACCAATCAGCTACACCAGTGTTGATTTGGTGTGTCATATTAAAAAGGGGTGAATACAGTTTTCCCCCGCCATCCGAAGGTAGTGCGTTCCTATGAAACTGTTCGTAAGCCGGAATGTCGTAAAGCGAAGAAGCAATTACCATTTATTTATATGGGAAAAATTTGTGCGCGTTCGCAGACCCAAAAATAACCTACCAAGTTATGCCAAATAACACATAAAACCTAAAATAACAGTAACATATCGTAAAAGCAGGAATTATATGATAAATACACAGCCTATATAAAGTAGAAATACTTCCCTACAATCACTGCAATGTCTACAATCGTTCTCCGTCGCGAAAATTTCACGCAAGCACTCTCAGCAGAAACACTCTCTCCAGTAACCTTTAAGCTATGAAGCTGCCAAATCATACCAAATAACGCATAAAAATACACAGCCTATATAAAGTAGAAATAATGTATGTACAGTCTAGTATCACTCACGGGAATCGAGAAGTCAGCACCGAGCACACTGATGATGGTGTGTTAGACTGAGTCGTCAGAGGTTGGGGTGGTGCAGTGGCCCCCACCCTCCAGACCGCCGACCGATGCTGATCCGCGAAGCATGCAGGGGTACAGCTGTGGACAGGACGCACCCAGCACATCTTTAAGAAAAAAGCCAAAATAAACAAGCTAATTGATTAGGTGCCACCCAGCACGCAAATGTCGGCCCAGACCAGAGGCAACGCAATGGGCAATCGCCTCTGATCTGGGCTGACACTTACGTGCCGGGTGGCACGTAATTAATTAGCTTGCTTATTTCGGCTTTTTTCTTAAAGATATGCTGGGTGCGTCCCAGCTACCACTGCATTCTCCGCGGCAATGTATCCGTCTGCATCCCGGGGGTTGGGGTGGTGGGACACTGGGATGTTATCTCATCGTCGATCAGGGCAGGCAGGTCATCTTCTTCTATGTCTGCTTGTCTTGATGTCGAAGGTCGAGGTTTGTCGCCTGCTGTGGCCGATTGGAAGGCTTGCCTGACTGCTTAGCCTCGCGCATTTTTCTATCATACAGTTCTTTGTAAGCACTCAAACCATCCTGCAAATATGCCCTAAACTGACGTACCCTTTCAAAATTAAAGTCGTACTTTATCATTGCAGTGAAAATCTCACGCAGTTGCTTCACATTCAGTTCCTGGACAACTTCACTTTCGGTCTGTTCGCTACTGCATTCAGTTTCGATTGTTATCCTTTCCTCTTCCAATTGCATCAGTTCTTGGTCATGAGATGACAAAACCTCTTCAACATCATCAATTTCCACAAGCCAAACTCACTTTGTCCTTACTTCGTTCACCATGATCGAAATGCATAATTATGTCTAGTTTTTTTTACACTAAGTGTAACACCCTTACGAGTACTTTTAGGCTTTTCTGATGCCTTAGAACTCATTTTGTTAACGGCTGCTCAAAATAAATCGACAAAGCACAGATGCTCATAGGCATGTGTTTAAGCAATGCCAGCCAGAATACAGTTCCGGGGGAGGAGCTTGGCTGCTCGGGGCGCATGCTGCTTTTTTTTCGCACGCTGCCTTTTTTCGTAGCAGTGAAAACACCTTCTGTTAGCGAAAACAGGTAACTAATGTAGGTCTTTCGTAACAGTGAGGTTTTGTAAAGTGAACGTTCAAAAAGCGGGGGACACCTGTACTTATGCAATCATTTTGTGTTTTATATTTGTAATTAATTTAGATCACATTGTAGAAATCTGTTTTCACTTTGACATGAAAGATTCACTTTCTGTTGATCAGTGTCAAAAAAGCCAAATTAAATCCACTGTGATTCAGTGTTGTAAAACAATAAAATGAGAACTTCATGTGGGGGCGAATTCTTTTTATAGGCACTGTATATTCTATCAAAGATCATATTTCTATTTTCAAAATACAAAATACAAGTATTCCTAAGGATTATTTTATCCAAGTGACCATTTTACAAGTTTTTAATTCCAGTATTTAACAAATGGCTGACATATGCTGATGAATCAACAACTACATACCTTAACATCCTTTATATAAAGTGCTAGCATTTCTTCCCTCCCATAACGGTAATCTGCCAATTTATACTTTGGCAACGCCGGTGAGAGGGGTGGAGAGGTAATACTCCCACCACTTGACAATGCACGGAGCCTGAGGGAAAAGAAAATACTTATCCTTAGCAAAAAAGATACTAGCTCTCGTCTATTTAATTAATTGGAGATATTAAATATATGAAATACACAACTAGTGTCATCACAAAACAAAAATCAAATATTTAATGTTTGAAAATGATTGTTCTCCACTGATTGCAGTGAGTTAAATATAAATTGTGGATCAAATCAACTGAATTACCATCACAGTACTGTTACCTAGTTTGATCAAAAGTGGATTTTACACAATTATCTCCACTTCTATTGACAATTCTGTCACTAATGTCATCCTTACATTAACAAAGCCATTTCAGGAAAGTCATTTCTTCTTGTATTATACTATTCTATAAAACCCTTACACCTCATCAACCCTCCTTGTTGCTTACTCAATTAAAAAATCACAGGTTAAAAACAATTTTCCTTTATCAATCTTCACCTGCACCCTTCCAAATAAAGGCTTATACTGACTGTTACCTCAGATTTTCCCAAGTTGGCAAATCACTCCTTCACATACTAAACAATGGTACAACATCTGAGAAGTCTTCTGACTTTCTGACACCATTCCCATACTCAGACAGGTTTGAAATTGAAGATTAGAGGCTCCCTGATTTCCACCCTTGCTTCTTGTAACTGCTTAGCTTTACTTCATGTAGTAGACCTGTCACAAATGCTTAACTCAATAATGCTTCCTCTATGAACACTTTCAATATCATACTACTTAACTGCATCAGCAGCTTCCCACCCATCCACCCCACTAAGTTTCCAATGAAAGACCTTGACATCATGGTTATCAAGAACCATGCCAAAATCCTCAGACCTCACAAACAGGTTATCTTTTTGGTCCTCAACAACTGTCTTAAATAATAATACATAGAAACATAGAAAACCTACAGCACAATATAGGGCCTTCAGCCCACAATGCAGAGCCGAACATCTACTTACTTCAGAAATTACTGAATGTTACCCATAGCCCTCTATTTTTCTAAGCTCCATGTACCTATCCAGCAGTCTCTTAAAAGATCCTATCGTATCCACCTCCACCACCGTCACTTGCAGCCTATTCCATGCACTCACCTCTTTCTGCGTAAACAACTTAACCCTGACATCTCCTCTGTACCTACCTCCAAGCACCTTAAAACTGTGCCCTCTCATGTTAGCCATTTCAGCCCTGAGAAAAAGCCTCTGACTATCCACATGATCAATGCCTCTGATCATCTTATAGACACCTCTAACAGGTCACCTGTTATCCTCCGTCGCTCCAAGGAGAAAAGGCCGAGTTCACTCAACCGATTCTCATAAGGTATGCTCCCCAATCCAGCAACATCCTTGTAAATCTCCTCTGCATCCTTTCTATAGTTTCCAAATCCTCCCTGTAGTGAGGTGACCAGACTGAAAACACTTGTCCAAGCGGGGTCTGACCAGGGTCCAAGATAGTTGTAACATAACCTCTTGGCTCTTAAACTCAATCCCACTGTTGATGAAGGCCAATGCACTGTATGCCTTCTTAACCACAGAGTCAAGCTGCACAGCAGCTTTGAGTATCCTATGGACTCAGACCCCAAGATTCCTCTGATCCTCCATACTGCTAAGAGTCTAAGCATCCCAGAGTGCTTAAGGAAGTAGCCCAAGAAATAGTGGATGCATTAGTGAAGATTGTGGGGTGACCTAATTGTAACTTATCAAATCGTGAAAGGCCTTGATAGTATGAATGTGGAGAGAATGTTTACTATGGTGGGAGAGTCCAAGACTGGAGGACACAGCCTCAGAATAGAGCAGCGACCTTTTAGAACAGAGAATTGGTTGGCAGACAGGAAGCAAAGAGTGGGAAAAAATAGGACCTTTTCGGAATGGCAGGCAGTGACTAGTGGGGTACCGCAAGGCTCAGTGCTGGGACCCCAGTTGTTTACAATATATATTAATGACTTAGACGAGGGAATTAAGTGCAGCATCTCCAAGTTTGCGGATGACACAAAGCTGGGCGGCAGTGTTAGCTGTGAGGAGGATGCTAAGAGGATGCAGGGTGACTTGGATAGGTTAGGTGAGTGGGCAAATTCACAGCAGATACAATTTAATGTGGATAAATGTCAGGTTATCCACTTTGGTGGCAAGGGTAGGAAAACAGATTATTATCTGAATGCTGGCCGATTAGGAAAAGGGGAGCTGCAACGAGACCTGGATGTCATTGTACACCAGTCATTGAAAGTGGGCATGCAGGTACAGCAGGCGATGAAAAAAGCCAATGGTATGCTGGCATTCATAGCAAGAGGATTCGAGTACAGGAGCAGGGAGGTACTACTGCAGTTGTACAAGGCCTTGGTGAGACCACACTTGGAGTATTGTGTGCAGTTTTGGTCCCCTAATCTGAGGAAAGACATTCATGCTATAGAGGGAGTACAAAGAAGGTTCAGCAGATTGATTCCTGGGATGGCAGGACTTTCATATGATGAAAGACTGGATCGACTAGGCTTATACTCTCTGGAATTTAGAAGATGGTGGGGGGGGGGGATCTGATTGAAACGTATAAAATTCTAAAGGGATTGGACAGGCTAGATGCAGGAAGATTGTTCCCGATGTTGGGGAAGTCCAGAACGAGGGGTCACAGTTTGAGGATAAAGGGGAAGCCTTTTAGGACTGAGATGAGGAAAAACTTCTTCACACAGAGAATGGTGAATCTGTGGAATCCTCTGCCACAAGAAACAGTTGAGGCCAGTTCACTGGCTATATTTAAGAGGGAGTTAGATGCAGCCTTTGTGGCTAAAGGGATCGGGGGTATGGAGATAAGGCAGGTACAGGGTTCTGAGTTGGATGATGAGCCATGATCGTACTGAATGGCGGTGCAGGCTCGAAGGCCGAATGGCCTACTCCTGCACCTATTTTCTATGTTTCTATTAATACTATATTCTGCCATCATATCTGACCTACCAAAATGAACCATCTCACACTTACCTGGGTTGAACTCCATCTGCCACTTCTCAGCCCAGTTTTGTGTCCTATCAGTGTCCTGCTGTAACCTCTGACAGCCCTCCACACCATCCAAAACACCAACCTTTGTGTCACCAGCAAACTTACTAACCCATCCCTCCACTTCCTCATCCAGGTCATTTATAAAAATCATGAAGAGAAGGGGTCCCAGAACAGATCCCTGAAGCACACCACTGGTCACTGACCTCCATGCAGAATATGACCTGTCTACAACCACTCTTTGCCTTCTGTGGGGAAGCCAATTCTGGATCCACAAAGCAAGGTCTCCTTGGATCCCATGCCTCCTTACTTTCTCAATAAGCCTTCCACGGGGTACCCTATCAAATCCCCAGCTGATATCCATACACAGTACATCTACTGCTCTACCTTCGTCAACGTGTTTAGTCACATCCGCAAAAAATTAAATCAGGCTCCTCAAGCATGACCCGCGTTTCATAATGCCATGCTGACTATTCCTAATCATGATATGCCTCTCCAAATGTTCATAAATCCTGCCTCTCAGGATCTTCTCCATCTTACCAACCACTGAAATAAGACTCACTGGTCTATAATTTCCTGGCCATCTCTACTCTCTTTCTTGAATAAGGGAACAACATCTGCAACCCTCTAATCCTCCGGAACCTCCCCTGATTCCACTGATGAAGCAAAGATTATTGTCAGAGGCTCAGTAATCTCCTCCCTTACCTCGCACAGTAGCCTGTAGTACATTCCGTCCAGTCCCAGTGACTTATCCAACTTGATGCTTTCCAAAAGCTCCAGCGTATCCTCCTTCTTAATGTCTATACGCTCAAGCTTTTCAATCCACTGTAAGTCATCCCTGCAATCGCCAAGATCCTTTTCCGTAGTGAATACTGAAGCAAAGTATTCATTAAACACCCAAGCTATCTCCTCTGGTTCCATAGACACTTCTCCACTGTCACACTTGATTGGTCCTATTCTCTCACATCTTATCCTCTTGCTCTTCACATACTTGTAGAATGCTTTCAGGTTTTCTTTAATCCTGCTCGCCAAGGCGTTCTCATAGCCCCTTCTGGCTCTCCTAATTTCATTCTTAAACTCCTTTCATTTAGCCTTATAATCTCCTAGATCGCTATAATTACCTAGTTTTTTGACCCTTTCATAAGCCTTTTTTTTCCAGACTAGATTTTCAACAGCCTTTGTATACCACGGTTCCTGTACCCTACTGTCCTTTCCTTGTCTCATTGGAACATACCTGTGCAGAACTCTACGCAAATATCCCCTGAACATTTATGACATTTCTGCTGTACATTTCCCTGAGAAAATTTGTTCCCAATGTATGGTTCCAAGTTCCCGCCTGAGAGCTTCATATTTCCCCTTACTCCAATTAAATACTTTTCCAACTTGTCTGTTTCTGTCCTTTTCCAATGCTATGGTAAAGGAGATAGAATTGTGATCACCATCTCCAAAATGCTCTCCCACTGAGAGATCTGACACCTGACCAGGTTCATTTCTCAATACCGGATCAAGTACCTCTCCTCTTGTAGGCTTATCTGCATATTGTGTCAGAAAACCTTTTTTGAACATACCTAACAAACTCCACCCCATCTAAACCCTTTGCTCCAGGGAGATACCAATCAATATTTGGGAAATTAAAATCTCCCATCACGAAAGGTGTTATTATTACACCTTTCCAGAATCTGCCTCCCTATCTGCTCCTCGATGTCCCTGTTGCTATTGGGTGGTCTATAAAAAACACCCAGAAGAGTTGACCCCCTTCCTGTCCCTAACTTCCACCCACAGAGACTCGGTGGACAATCCCTCCATAACTTCCTCCTTTTCTGCAGTCGTGACACCATCTCTGATCAGCAGTGCCAAGCCCCACCTCTTTTGCCTCCCTCCCTGTCCTTTCTGAAACATTTTAAGCCTGGCACTCCAAGTAACCATTCCTGCCCGAACCATCCAACTCACTGTAATGGTCACAACATCATAGCTCCAAGTACTGATCCACACTATAAGCTCATCCACTTTGTTCATGATGCTTCTTGCATTAAAATACACATCTCAAACCATCGGTCTGAGCCTATCCCTTCTCTATCACCTCCCTATCCTCCCTCTTGCACTGTCTACAAGCTTTCTGTATTTGTGAGCCAACCGCCCCTTCCTCCGCCTCTTCAGTTTGGTTCCCACACTCCCCAGCAATTCTAGCTTAAACTTTCCCTAATAGCCTTAGCAAACCTCCCTGCCAGGATATTGGTCCCCCTCAGATTCAAGTGCAACCCTCCTTTTTGTACAGGTCATACTTGCCCCAAAAGAAGACCCAATGATCCAGAAATCTGAATCCCTGCCCCCTGCTCCAATCCCTCAGCCACACATTTATCCTCCACCTCACTCTATTCCTATACTCACTGTCGCATGGCACTGGCAGTAATCCTGAGATTACTACCTTTGAGGTCCTGCTTCTCAACTTCCTTCCTAACTCCCTGTAGTCTGTTTTTCAGGACCTCCTCCCTTTTCCTTCCTCCGTCATTGGTACCAATATGTACCACTATCTCTGGCTGATCACCTTCCCACTTCAGGATATTGTGGACGCGATCAGAAGCAGCCCGGACCCTAGCACCTGGGAGGCAAACTACCATCCATGTTTCTTTCCTGCATCCAAAGAATTGCCTGTCTGACCCCCTAACTATGGAGTCCCCTATTACTGCTGCCTTCTTCCTTACTTTACCCTTCTTAGCCACAGGGCCAGACCCTGTGCCAGGGGTGCAGCCACTGTAGCTTCCCCCAAGTAGGCCATTCCACCCCCCCCCCCAAACAGTACTCAAACAGGAGTATTTATTGTTAAGGGGGACAACCACAGGGGTACTCTCTAGTATCTGACTCTTGCCCTTCTCTCTCCTGTTACCCACATAACTGTCTCCCTGCAGCAGTGTGACTACTTGCCTATAGCTCCTCTTTATCACCTCCTCACTTGCCCTAACCAGACGAAGGTCATCGAGCTGCATCTCCAGTTCCCTAACACAGTCCCCAAGGAGCTGAAGCTTGACGCACCTGGTGCAGATGTGACTGTCCGGGAGGCTGGGAGTCTCCCGGTCTTCCCACATCTGACAACTAGTACAGAACACTGGCCTTACAGACGTACTTCCTGTTTCTATTCTTCACAGGTAACTTACCTCACCTCGACCATTATTGCCGAAGCCTGAATGAGCCAAAGCCCTACCACTCTGCCTCAGTTCACTCCATCGATAACTTCACCTTTGATGACCGCTCTGCTAGGCAGTGTCACCCTTTATGCCTGAACCTTCTCTGCTATCTAACTCACAATTGGTGCTTCGGTTATAGCCACTGATAGGCCATGTACAATGGACAAACGCTCTCGAAGCTCCCTTTTTAAATAACTGCCGCCAACCTGTGAGAAATCCCTCTTGGTAAAGCTCCGTTGACGCCACTGATAGGCCATATACAATGCCTGCCTGCTTATTTACTTTATTAAATACTGTCTGCTTATTTACTTTAATGGACAGAACCATTTCTTAGCTTTTCCGATTAGTCTGATTTTAATAAATTCTGTGTCAAAACCTTTTCATAATTGTAAATACAACTTTTTTCAGATCACTTCAACTTTATTTCTAAAGTAATCAATTATGATGTGATTTTAAATACAAAACTGTTGGTGTATTATTGAGACCAGTCAAGCTGATAATAAAGCTTTCACTAGCGACCAATCCAGACATTGGAAGTTTGGAGAAGAGAGGACTTCAATCAGGTCCACTGCCCGAGGATAAAAGGCAGCAGCAGGTCGTGGCAGAGTAATACAGCTTTCACCAGTGACCAGTTGGCATCTGGGAAGAGCAAATTAAGGGAAGGCAGGGGTAAGCACAGTGACCATCGTCTGAGTGGACTTAAGAGTGCTCATCTGGAGGTTGTAGCTCTTTGAGGTTTCTGGGAAAAGAGGTTTCACACAGGGAAAGCAAGGGAAAGAAAGGCTCAGGTTTTTTTTTCCCCTTTTTTTTTAAATATTAGCTCAGCTAGGACAGTAGAGATGCCAGGTAGAATAGTAAAATGCTCCCCTTGCAGGATGTGGGAAAGCAGGGAGACCTCCAGTGTCCCTGACAACTACAACTGCAAGAACTGCATCCAGCTGCAGCATCTAACAAACTATGATTAAGGAGTTAGAGCTGGAACTGGATGAACTCTGGATCATTTGGGAGGCTAAAAGGGTAGTAGATAGGACTTAGAGAGCAGTTACACCCAAGGTGCAGGACACAGGAAATTGGGTGACAGTCAAGAAGGGGAAAGGAGTTAAGAACTAGTGCATAGTACCCCTATGGCCATCCCACTCAACAATTCTGTGGGGTGAGGGGAGGGTGACTTAACGGAGGAGAGTCACAGTGGTCAGCTCTCTGGAATACAGTCTGTTTCTGTGCCTCAGAAGAGAAGGGGAAGAAAGAGACAAGAATAGACAGGGGGTTGCATGAGCAGGATTCCCAGATGGTTTGCTGCCCACCAGGTGCCAGGGTCCGGGATAATTGAACAATAATTGGTGGGAAGTTGGAGGATTAGGAAGCTTTTAAAAATCAACAGCAGGCAACTAAGAAAGTCATTATGGTAAAGATGGAATACGAAAGTAAGCTAGCCAATAATATGAAAGAGGATACCAAAAGTTTCTTCAGATAGATAAAGTGTAAAAGAGACGAGAGGGTGGATATTGGACAACCGGAAAATGATGCTGGAGAGATAGCAATGGGGGACAACAAAATGGCAGATGAACTGAATAAGTCTTTTGCATCAGTCTTCACTGCAAAACACACTAGTAGTATGGTGGAAGTTCCAGATGTCAGGGAGTATGAAGTGTGTAAAGTTACCATAGATAGAGAGAAGGTTCCTGGGAAATTGAAGGATCTGAAGGTGGATAAGTCACCAGGACCAGATGGTATATACCCCAGAGTTCTGAAAGAGGTGGCTGAAGAGATTGTGGAGGCATTAGTAATTATCAAGAACCACTAGATTCTGGAATAGTTCCAGAAAATTTCTTCAAGAAGGGACACAGGCAGAAGAACGGAAACAATAGGCCAATTAGTCTGACCTCAGTAGTTGGGAAGATGTTGGAGTTGATTACTAAGGATAATGTCTCAAGGTACTTTGAAGCATGTGATAAAATAGGCCATAGTCAGCATGGCTTCCTCAAAGGAAAGCCTTGCCTGACAAATCTGTTGGAATTCTTTGAAGGAGTAACAAACACGATAGACAAAGGAAAATCACTTGATGCTGTATACTTGGATTTTCAGAAGGCCTTTAACAAGGGGCCACACCTGAGGCTGCTTAACAGGAGGCAAAAAGGTGGGAATAAAGGGAGCCTTTTGTGGCTGACTGCTGGTATTCCACAGGTGTCCATGTTGAGACCTATTATTTTTATGTTATATGCCAATGATTTGGATGATGGAATTTATGGCTTTGTTGCAAAGTTTGCAGACAATATGAAGACAGGTAGGTTTGAGAAAGTAGAGAGGCTACAGAAAGACTTACAACAGATTAGAATGGGCAAACAAATGGCAGATGGAATACAGTTTCGCAAACTGTACAGTATGCACTTTGGTAGAAGAAATGACAGGGTTGACTATTTTCTAAATGGAGAGAAAATACAAAGACTGAAGTGCAAAGGGAATCCTTGAGCAGGATTCCCTGAAGGTTAATTTGCAGGTTGAGTCTGTGGAGAGGAAGGCAAATGTGACGTTAACATTCATTTCAAGAGGACTAGAATATAAAAGCAAGGGTGTAATGATGAGACTTTATAAAGCTCTGGTGAGGCCTCATTTGGAATATCGTAAGCATATTTGGGCCACTGTGAGCTGGATGTGCCAAAACTGATAAGGGTTCAAAGGAGATTCACGAAAATGATTCCAGGATTGAATGGTTGTCATATGAAGAGTGATGGCTGTGGGCCTGTATTCACTAGAATTCAGAAGATTGTGGGGTGACCTAATTGAAACCTATCGAATCATGAAAGGCCTTGATAGTGTGAATGTGGAGAGAATGTTTACTATGGTGGGAGAGTCCAAGACCGGAGGACACAGCCTCAGAATAGAGCAGCGACCTTTTAGAACAGAGAATTGGTTGGCAGACGGGAAGCAAAGAGTGGGAATAAATGGGACCTTTTCAGAATGGCGGCAGTGACTAATGGGGTACCGCAAGGCTCAGTGCTGGGACTCCAGTTGTTTACAATATATATTAATGACTTAGATGAGGGAATTAAATGCAGCATCTCCAAGTTTGTGGATGACACAAAGCTGGGCAGCAGTGTTAGTTGTGAGGAGGATGCTAACAGGATGCAGGGTGACTTGGATAGGTTAGGTGAGTGGGCAAATTCATAGCAGATGCAATTTAATGTGGACAAATGTGAGGTTATCCACTTTGGTGTCAAAAACAGGAAACCAGATTATTATCCGAATGGTGGCCGATTAGGAAAAGGGGAGGTGCAATGAGACTTAGGTGTCATTGTACACTAGTCATTGAAAGTGGGCATGCAGGTGCAGCAGGCGGTGAAAAAGGCGAATGGTATGCTGGCATTTATAGCAAGAGGATTCGAGTACAGGAGCAGGGACGTACAACTGCAGTTGTACAAGGCCTTGGTGAGACCACACCTGGAGTATTGTGTATAGTTTTGGTCCCCTAATCTGAGGAAAGACATTCATGCTATAGAGGGAATATAAAGAAGGTTCACCAGATTGATTCCTGGGATAGCAGGACTTTCATATGATTAAAGACTGGATCGTCTAGGCTTATATTTGCTGGAATTTAGAAGATGGGGGGGGGGTGGGATCTGATTGAAACGTATAAAATTCTAAATGGATTGGACAGGCTAGATGCAGGAAGATTGTTCCCGATGCTGGTGAAGTCCAGAACGAGGGGTCACAGTTTAAGGATAAAGGGGAAGCCTTTCAGGACCGAGATGAGGAAGAACATCTTCACACAGAGAGTGGTGAATCTGTGGAATTCTCTGCCACAGGAAACAGTTGAGGCCAGTTCATTGGCTATATTTAAGAGGGAGTTAGATATGGCCCTTGTGGCTAAAGGGATCGGGGGTATGGAGAGAAGGCAGGTACAGGGTTCTGAGTTGGATGATCAGCCATGATCATTCTGAATGGCGGTGCAGGCTCAAAAGGCCGAATGGCCTACTCCTGCACCTATTTTCTATGTTTCCATGTTTAGAACGGAGATAAGGAGGAATTTCTTCAGCAAAAGTGGTGAACCTGTGGAGGCCAAGTTTTAACTGGTCAAGGCATGAAGGAATACATGGAGAAAGCAGGAGATTAAGGCTGAGAGGAAAGTTGGTTCAGCCATGAGGAAATGGTGGAACAGACTCGATGGGCCAAATGGCCTAATTCTGCTCCTATATCACATCTCATAATTAACTTGTTTTCAACGTACATATGAAAATATACCCAAACTGCCCACATACTCATAACACTTTGATGTAGTGAACATCCCAAGATGCATCAGAGAAGCCTTATAAAATTAAATTACACAAGCCTTATAAAATTAAATTTCACAGCACTGTGATGCTGCAAATAGTGACAATGATTCAGCTTTCGACTTTACTTCCAATGTTGTGTGGAGTTTGCACATTATTTTGATTACAAAGGTTTCATCCAATTTCCTCCCAATCCCAAGTTGGCTGTTAAATTAATTTTTAAAAAACACAATCTACTGGAAGAAGTCAGCAGATCTGTGGAAGGAAAGGGACGATCACCTTTCTATCAAGACCCTGCATCTACACCCAGCATCAGCAGTGTCATGTCTCTGGCTAAGTTAACTATTGTAAATTGCTGCTTGTATAGGTGGTGAAAGTACCAGAAGGGCATTAATGATAAGAAAATGAACAGGTTACATGGAAAATAACTGGGGGATGGATTTGACAGACATGGACTCGACGGGCCAAGAGGCACCCAATTACTGTAAGGAGATATAAAGCAAGACACTTGGTCACCAAGCTAGGTTTTAAGGAACAATTTGTGCTGGGAAAACAGAAAATAGAGAAGATTGAGAGATTTAGAAGGAGGAATTTCAAAAGTTGGGTTCACCATGTGGCTGCCTACAGTGCAAATGTTGTTCTTAAATTGTGCGCTAGCAAAAGATCAGGGGTTGGGGACAACGTCGCAGGATGCTTTATGACCAAAGATAAGAACTCTAAAACTGACACACTTAAATGGAAGGGGTGATGGGCAAACAAAATCATGCAAGGGAAGGACAGTTTTTGATTACTTCAGGTTAACAGAGCAGAGAGCAAGGCTAGCCACCAGTGCACTGAAACCAGCCACCTTGAAACAAAAGAAACACAACTTCAGTAACTGTTAGGGTATATTCTAGAGTTAGAGTATACAGCAAATATTAACCTCACCAGCAACCAATCCTCAGACATGAACATGGATTGCAGACTGAATTTAAAGAGCAATCCCGAACAATAGTTTTCCTGGAGCTCTGGACTGAAATAATTGCAAACCAGACAATGAGTGTCTGGAGTGTGGATGCAAATAAGATGGTGTGTTAAAACTATAAGTAATTCAAAGGAAGCATTGTAGATATAGTGTAACTATAGAATTGTCCTGCTGTCACCTTTGTTCTTTAGCATATAAAAATGGCATGCAATATTGGGTCAGGAGGCCTCTTCCTCCAAGAGTGATGCCTCCTGCTTGTTTTTGTTGAATAAAACATTTCTATAACCACTAGCTGCAGTGTCTCTCTGGTGACTTGGTTCACGTTAGAACTCTAACCACGCTTAACCACTGAAATCAGTATTAGTAAAATTAGTATCACAAAACACCAATAATAGTATTGCGCTTTGTTCAAATTAAAAGCATTCATTTGGAGAATAGGATGCAAAAAACCTTCCCCACTAATTAAATAATAATCTGAATAATGCAATCAGTGTGTTGTTGGCTCAGATTAGTTATTTGGTTTGTATCCTACATCAAAAATCCATGTGATTCCAATGATCATGAAGCAGTACTTTTACAAAAATGGGGATTTTCAAACCTCATTTACACATTTTTGTTTGTCCCTGTAAAATCCCTAAAGACTTCTTTTGTAATTTATTCATACAAACTAAGATGAGAAATACTTCTTTCAACACTGAATAAAACTACTTCACCTTAATGTGAGTAACAGAAATTAAAAGGCACTTGACACCTAAAACAGGTTATTTTGCATCCCAGGGCTTAGATATCTCCAAGTCAGTTATTAGGACCACAAAGTGCACTACAATACATCACAAATTTTCCAAAATGTGAACTAAAATTAATGGAATTAATGGAACTTTAACAGGTATCTCTTCTGTACTCATTTGATGTAATATGAATGGTGGCTATGTTCTACGTTGAAATTTATGCAGTGCATGTCATGTTCTCTTTTTTTTAAGCTGTTTTGGTTGTTTGAATTTTGATTAGGGTTACATAAAACAATAGACTAATTTGCATTCTTTCTATTAAGGTTTTATTACATGAGACCCCATTATTTTTATGAGACTGAAGATCATCTTCTGTGCTACATTTCATCATTCAAACATTCCAACCAGATTTTAATGTGAATTCATTTTTTTAAATTTGCCATTTTATTGATGCAACAAACTTGTTATGAATTACAATCAGTGCACAGCCAGGGAAATGCTTACGACCATAGTGTCCTGGTTTTGTGGAAATCAGACATTGCGAAAAAAAGGCACACCTTAGAAAATTTTTCTCTGGGTTTAGTAACATGACAGAATATTAAAAGTCCATGATGAATTATTGAAAGAATCAATATTGGGGTAGAAAAATTAAGAGGCAAATATATTAAAAATAATCAACTTCAAGTGGTGGGAAAAATTAATGTAGTTTACAATGACATGGAACTCTTACTCAAAATTATTTCAAAGATCTACAGCACATTTTAATTAGATTGATCGATATAGGTTTCTTAAAAATTCTTATATTTCTGCATTGTCAATTCATTCACATTGTCAATTAATGGGCAGGTCAATTCATCAAATACGCTGAAAAGTCCGATTTATTCAAATTGAATCCCATATCTGCATGTTACTTCTACTGAAGATTTACAAAAGTATTTTGTTTTACTTCTAAACCCCAACATTCTGAATAACTTGGTATGTTGAGAACAACACATGTACTTCAGTGCTTTCATTTAAATGCTACACCAGTTATTTGATTCTGGCACCTACAAAAGCATAGGACCCATGTTAGCAATTGAGAAGCTAAAGGCCACTCAGTGACATGCCCTCTACAGAATAGAGATTTCTCAAACATTACATTCTCCAGGTGGCACACTGACAATCTAAACTAATTGTCTGCTACAAGTTGAATGCATTCAATGTTGTCAAAGTAAACATTTTACTATCAAAAGTCTAGCACAGTTCCTTATATAAAGTAATTTTCCCTTAAGACCAACACAAACCAGGTAAGTAATGTTTCTAGCATTAAAAATGAACTAACTACAAAATAATAAGATTTCTTACCACTCAGGTCCAAAGTTAAGTGTCTGTGTTTCTGCTGCCATTTTCTGTCACTCAATTCACTGTGGAAACAAAAATGAAAGTAACTTTACAAAATACTTAAGACGACAAACCATTGTTCACCTGATTATATTCTTTCCACTATGCCATAAAAGTGTTAAGAGGCACATTGCAAAATTAAGCTTACTACCGACAATACGAAGAGATGTGCAACATCGCCGATTAGTCTTATTTCGCTTGAACCATTGGCATTTTTCTGCCTTCCTGTGTGAGTAGACAATTTGAAAGGTAGGTTGCTCTACAGATAGTTTAACTATTTTGTCCCCTGAAGTTTAAAGTGAATATAGATAATTTGGAACACCTTAATGGATTCCACTGATGGCTCCAATATCACTTTAAACTTTAATGAGTGGAGGGGATACCAAAATGCTGGTTATATAAATACAGCAAGTCCAAAAGAAAAATTACACAAATGACAGAATCTTGCAGGTAAAGAAAATAATGGCATCCCTCACAGAATCACAATTCAATTTCAAAATATAGTTAAATAAGCAGATGTGCTAAAAATTATACTGGGGAAACAATGCTTAAATACAAGTCAGAATGCATAGTGGATGGCAAACCAAAGCATTTTCCATAATAATGGAGAACAAGATGCATGTAAACAGAATGCTACAAAGAATTGTTCTAGTGTGATTAAGCCAAGGACAGAATCTGGTTTCAGGATGACTTACATTAGCACAATCAGGAAAGTTACTAACAGAGGGATCGAGGAATAATGGTGCATAGTTCCCTGAAGGTGGAATCTCATGTGGATAGGGTGGTGAAGAAAGCTTTTAGTATGCTGGCCTTTATAGATCAGAGCATTGAGTATAGGAGTTGGGATGTAATGTTGAAATTGTACAAGGCATTGGTGAGGCCAAATTTGGAGTACTGTGTACAGTTCTGGTCACCGAATTATAGGAAAGATGTCAACAAAATAGAGAGAGTAAAGAGAAGATTTACTAGAATGTTACCTGGGTTTCATCACCAAAGGTACAGAGAACGGTTGAACAAGTTGGGTCTTTATTCTTTGGAACATAGAAGGTTGAGGGGGGACTTGATAGAGGTATTTAAAATTATGAGGGAGGTAGATAGAGTTGACATGGATAGGCTTTTTCCATTGAGAGTAGGGGAGATTCCAACAAGAGGACATGAGTTGAGAGTTAAAGGGCAAAAGCTTAGGGGTAACATGAGGGGAAACTTCTTTACTCAGAGAGTGGTAGCTATGTGGAACAAGCTTCCAGACGTGGTTGAGGAAGGTTCGATGTTGTCATTTAAAGTTAAATTGGACAGTGATATGGACAGGAAAGGAATGGAGGGTTATGGGCTGAGTGCAGGTCGGTGGGACTAGGCGAGGGTAAGCGTTCGGCACGAACTAGAAGGGCCGAGATGGCCTGTTTCCATGCTGTAATTGTTATATGGTTATACATGGTTAAGCAGAAATTCCAAAATATTTGGGATGGTAGTTCTTTTTCTAAAATCCAGAGAATAGTAAAAAAAAAAGCATGGATTACTAGTGTTTCTGGTAACAGTCACTGTATTTTGGTTGAAGAACTTCACCTAAAGGCAGAACTCAATTGTGAGCAATTTTGGAATACAATTCAAATACCTACAACCAAATACAGAATAGTTCTATTTCCAAAATCAAAGACACTGAAAATATGATTTATGCTAAACTGTACCACAAGAATGCAAAATAAGAGATTAATAAAGATGTGATGTGCTATATATAACTAATCTTCTGCAACTAATCTGCACAATACATTCATCACAAGGTTACCAGAAAGACAACCCTCTGCCAGATGATATCCAAGTAAATTAACTTCATCAGCAAAAAAAAGGTAGGTGTATTACAACACAACTCTACCAATCGACGATGCTAAAATGGAGCAAATACTTGATGATACAGAGATTACTGTTATGATACCAGATAAACTTTAAAATCCAGCGGTGCCATTAATACCTGTCAAAGTGAAAAAAATAACCAGAATACTACTGTTGGTGCTGCTATGCAAGTAGCAGAGAGAAAAGGTCCAAACAGTTGAGTCTAATTAACAGATAACAGGATCAGTACAACTTTATCCCAGTGGAATTATTCACAATGTTAAGTAAAATAATTCATGAATATGGAGACAACAGAAGGCAAATCACAATTAAAAGAACTGAAAAACTTTCAATTTTCTGTTACTTCAATGGTTTATGTCACCTTATACCCTGAGTGGCCAGTTTATTAAGTATACCTGGTTATTATGTAAATACCAACCAATTATGTGGCAGCAGCTCAACACATAAAGTGATGACATGTAGACATGGTCGAGAGCTTCAGTCGTTGTTCAGACCAAATATCAGAATGAAGGAAAAAATTTTTATCTAAGTGGAATGACTGTTAGTGCCAGACGGGGTAGTTTGAGTATTTCAGAAACTGCTGATCTGGGATTTTCATGAACAGTGTCTAAAGCTGACAGAGAATTGTGCAAAAAACAAAAAAAGTAACCTTGTTTACGAGAGATCAGAAGAGAATGGCCAGAGTGGTTGAATATGACAGGAAGGTGACAGTAACTCAAATAATCATGTTAGAATAGTAGTATGCACAATATCTCTGAATGCACAATTTGTTGAATCTTTAAATGGATGGGCTACCGCAGAAGACCACACCCAGTTCCACTCCTAAACTTAAGGTGGCCACTGAGTGTATATTCAAGTGGTTTCCTTAGCTTTCCTAAAATTGCTTCACATAAACTGCTGGATAATTAATTTTTGGTCTCCAAAATGTCCAGCACTTTCAATGGCCCTCAATGGCCTTTAAGATGTTGACAACACCTAATTTTAAACACTATTATTTCCCTATATCACAATGTGTACCTTTGAACAATATTTAGGTTCAAGTACGCTGGGGCATCCTAAGACTGAAAACTCACCTCTCAAAATTGAACTTTTATCTTTTTTTGAAAACATTTGCTATTATGCAATAAAAATCAAATTTATTACTCAGAATCAAAGCAACGGTCATAATGTAATGTGGACGAAACCAATATTGCAGAGGGTATGAAACTTTCAAGATACTGTAGTTAAACCTTCTGCCCTTCAGTATTACTTGCCCAAAATTAATTTTTGTATGTGTTTCCATCTACAATCAATTACACAAAAAATATTGATAGCCTCGCACACTCCTGCCCTGAACCACCTCAATAATTTTAACTTTATAGGTTCAGGAAGTAAGCGAGGCTATGACCTGCACTTTTCTTTTCAACTGTGACCAACTTTCCAGTCAGAGCCAAACGAAGAGGGCAGGGAAACAGAATCAGGAATAGCAGTCAATTCTGGGCATGAATGTTAGTCAATGCCAGCTAAATACATCTAATTAACATGAAACCTGCCTATTTCTCCATTATAAGAGTAACGGGCAAGTGAAATGTTAAGTTTTAGTCAGCAGCATTGTGTAAAACAAGCTTGTTGAAAACAGACAAAATGCTACCTAAATAACATCTTGGAAAACTCATTACACTGCAAGGATATTAGAAAAAAAACAATTCTAAAATAATAAATAACAAAAGTGCAATGCAATATGGTATGTACAGTTTCAAACTGACTATTGTATCCATCACATAAGTGAACATAACCAGTCTACTACTGTACATCTAACATCTTCTAACATCTTAAATACTGATGCAATATTAAGTACAAGTTTATAAAAAAATAAGCCGCTTTCAAAGCTGGATACCTAATAAAATTAAAGAAAAATGGTAGATAACATGTGCACCAATTATGTTTTCCTTAATCCATAATCAGAGGTTAACCACTAGGCCCACAACCATTTCTAGTTTATTCAGGAAGTCAATGTACAAACCGAACAGCAACCTACATTTTCAGAAACCTGCTTCAAGAAAATACAATTATGGTGTGAGATTTAGTTAATGGGATTCTGTAAGGCAATTTACCACCGTACATGGCTGAAGTAAACATGACCAAAACTGAGGAATAAGAACACATTTTCAGAAGCTGATGGGATCATACTCATGAGAAATGGTGATGATGTGACAATAAAAAATTGTCACACAGAATGGGACAATAAAAGATTTAAGGATTGGTGATGGAAATTTTAAAATTAAAGGTAATTCAGAAGCAGTGAACAATCAGTAAATTCAGGGCAGATGGGAACACAATGTCTTGGTACTCAGCTTAGGCTTCTAAAGGATGTCACAATGCCAAATGATCTAGTACCACTCTGGTTTAAAAATGAAGAGACCCTAGGAAGTGTGTGCACTTGTTGACAAAGGTACATGCAAATGAAGGCCAATGCTTCAATTGCAGAAAGGGCATTGACTTAGCTGACTCACAGAAAGAAGCTATGAAAAATGAGACATACACATGATGATTTGGGATGGGAGGGGGTAACAATTGATCAGTGAGTATAGCTGCTGCCTCACAACAGCAGAGACCTGGGCTCAACCCCAATCCAAATGGAGTTTGCATGTTCTTTACGACAACACAGGTTACTTCCAACTGTTCCAGTTTCCAAAGACATGAAGGTTGGCATAATTGCCCGCGAGTTGTAGAACCAGCACGGGTAAGAATGGGGAGAACATTTTAAAACTGGAATTAATGCAGGACTAGTGTGAGTGACCGTTGGTGGGCATGGACTCAGTGAAATAAAAGCCTGTTTTATATAGCCTCTCTCACTTCAATGACTCAGTGGCCTATTTGTATGGCCAAGCCAGACCGGGAGACAAAAGGAAAACCTAAAACAGGTGATCAAAAGTTTTGTCAAGTACTTAGAATGTAATGGCTTACCTGTAGGTAGAGAGGCAGTTGTAACTTATGTAGATAAATGTAGCTTATCAGATCTTAGAAGTTGTATTTGTGTGCTCAAAAGTGTGGAATATACATGTTTTCTAACCTTGAACAAATAAAAGCATGAGGAATTTCTCTGTTCACTTTTTGATACTGACATGGTATAGAATGTACATTGATCCAAAATGCAACTCCTCTTGTTACAAATCCATGTCTGTACTATCATCCATCTAAGGATGATCCATCTAAGGCTACAAGGAAGACCACATCAAATGAAAAAAAACTTCAGAAAGAAAGGGTCTATATTAGAGCTAGGGCCCACTTTGCAGCACCACTATGAGCATACTGACTAGGCTGGGCATGACTAATTTGTTGCTAAATATAAAACTTAAATAAATATTTTGCTCTGGCAACTGCTCAGGGTTGAAGACAATTTGTATCCATTCTGGTTCTGAGAATTCTAAGGTAGTCAAAGTCCTAGGTGGGATCTGCAAACTCAGTAACAGGCAAGGGCACTGGAGTTTGGCAGGTCAAGTATTGTGGTGGCTACCTACAATGCTGAGCTTTTTAGTGCAGTGCCTTAATGCGCTACAGCCATTGAAACTCAAGCTCTCAAGGAATCTGCTATTCCATGTTAAGAAACTGTATGGAGTTACTACAAATTTGTGAGGGTTTTACGTTTGCTCTAAGAACTGGAACATCAATCTCTCCTTTATTCCAGAACTCTCTTCCACAAGTAGTGTAATTCTTTCAGGAGTCAGGTGTAAGGCATGTAGACACAGCAGCCAATCCACCAAAGTTGCCTGAACATGATCAAAGCCTTAGACCAGAGGATACTGGCTAGGAGGAGGATCCCAACACAGTTTCACCAATCTTTCCAACAGATTTGGAGGCTTTGGCAGGAATGGATTGCTATTAAAATCCCAACAAGGGTTTATGAATGTTATTCAGTGAAAGAAAGATAAATCAGCATCCATACAGGAAAAACAGAATCCTGTAAATACTCAAGTCAGGCAACATCTGAAGAAAGTGAGAGAAACATAACATTTCAAGTTCCTGACCTTCCATCAGAATCATCAACTTGAAACAGTAACTGTTCTTCATTCCACAGATGCCACCTAATCTGAACATTTCTAGCACATTGTTATTTCAGATTTCCAGCACTGCAGTCTTTTCTTTATCCCATAACTTGTGATTCCAGACTAAAAGCAATAGGTCAAGCCATAATTTCCATATGAAATGGCCTTCATCAATTGAAGCAAGTCGGAATGGCATTAAATTCTGCCTTGCCAAAAAAATGCCTACAACCCACGAAGATAACAACCAGTACCAAAAGCAGTAAAAAGAACCACTCATTGGTTGGCAATAGTCTACACAAAGGTTGCCTCCACCTGCTCTATTACAGAGATCATAAGCACAATTCTTTCATTGGGGCCTGTACGTACTTCCTTCAGTCAAATGCAGCAAACATTTGTGTGGACTACACTTATCAGTATATATGCTACATTTAGTAAAGAGCAAGACCTTCCAAGGGCTCAGCTCACATTTGTTACCTAAATAGCTTTTAATTGATTTTATTGTCCCTTTGAGGGTGTGAAGGTATGTAGAATGCTTGTTTTCCACAGCAGTTCCACATTGATTTATGATACAGAAATAATCACCCTCCAAGGTTAAAAAATAATGCATAGAATTCTGTAATAAGCTTGGAGGCAGACTCCAAGCACCAGAGGAAAAGTGCAAAACTATGACGCAAGTACTACCTGCCACAAAAATCATGAGAAACTCCAGAAGCAACTGTTTCACCTTTACTGTTCAGCCACAGAATTTGACATGAGATTGACTACCAAGATGAGGATTATCGCCTACATGGCCAAGGCTAAAAGAAAAAGTTCTATTGTACATGCAAATTCTTAATTATTTCACTTTTTATGTTACTGATGTCACAAGTCTAAGAAGCTCCCAATTTTTTGTTTTGCGAAGTGATTTGAATTTTTCTTATCTGCTTAATCCAATTATAAAGACAATTTGTTCAATTATTTCCACTCCAACTACCAGTGTAAAACTCAATTACCAGTTAAGGTATTTTCAAGGTGCTTTCATAAATATCATATAAATATAAGTAACCCAAACATTTTCCCCATGTATACCATATTAAAGAGCATACTAAAATAGGTATTATCCAGGGAAACCAATGTGAATATTGTGGGCAAGGCTAACAGAGTGCAATAACAAATGGAAAGTAAATGTTAGTCTCACCACCCACTCCCGGCCCCAATTCCAAGTTGGCCTCTGAAAAGATAGACTGGTACATGAATACAAGATATTAGAGGGATACACAAATACTGATCACGACTTCCAAGGGAATCACGTATTTTTATGGCTAACTGCTTAGATTCAGAATAAAAATGTCAAAATGGACCCCCCCCCAAAAAAAGTCGGAGCCTTTTAAATATTGCTTTTCTTTAGAATTTTCGCAAACGACAATGGTTTAGTTTAATTCACTGAGAAAATTTTAGTAATTTGTTGCTTCAAATTTAATGTGCCACGTGCAAATTTAACATTCACCATGGCAAGACTTTCAGATATATAGCATTTTAATTGCAGCATTGGCTGAAAGTAGTATAATTATCTCCTCAAAAACAACTACTTGAGAGTCTGGAAGCCTGGGGGAAAAACAGAAAATACCAAAAATACTCAGCAGGCCAGGGAGCATATGAGGTGAGAGACAATGAGAAAATCAGTAATGATTCATGAAAACACATTCAAGAAAGATTCACACATCTGCATGTGTTGTGCTTTAAATCTCTGAAAATAGGTTCAGCTGACAAATTGACAATATCCAGTTTTAATACAGTAAAATGATAAATACTATCTGCAACTATACCAAACTTTTCAAAGGGTGTAGGAGGGGGAAAGAGTGCGAAAACAGAAGCAGGGTATGTAAAAATGTCTCAATCTGCATCTATAAGAAAGCACAAACCACCGCAACAAGGAACTGCAACACATTAGCAACCTTGTATTTCAGAAAAAAACATTCATATCACATCAATTTCGGATATTCTATTCCATTGGTTTTAAACTAAATATAGTACAGAGTTGTGATACATTTCCAAGAAATGCAGAAAATAACAGATTTAGCAGCAGATAAACCTATAATGAGCAAGATCAATATTACAGTAACGAATTCTAAACTGGCTGTCATTGAATGTACAGTATTGTCAGAACACTGCTGACAGCTAACTTTTAACTGTCACATAAAATCAATTACATATATCAATGTTTTACATCATTTTCAAACAGGACGATGCAACTGAAATGAAGGGCTTAAAGATTTGCACTAAATTATTTTGCATTTTATATACCATATACCAATTACACAGTACACTGTCAACCATGGGAACAGATTTACTAAAACTACCCAGAATGTACTTAATTAATTCAAAGCTATGCTGCCAACAAATACAACACTCTGGATACTAACATCTTCTACAAGTCAAAAATTCAAATAATCCAGAACAATAAAGTGCAACTTAAACAAGTTTAAGCAGATATCTCGGAAATGCTCCACCAAAAATAGACTCCAATGTGATCGCTGGTAACGATTGTGACATCATTACATACCTCATGGAATTTTTTTTTAAATTATGATTGTGCAAATTCTGAACAATGTTTATTGAAAAACAAATAATGTAGAATCTGGATTATGGCGTTTTAAGATTATGAGAATGAGGATTCATCTATACTTTAAAAAATTCTATTTGTCCTTCCATTTAGATACTATAACCACGTCGTAAATGTCAAAACACAATTACTGCAATGCTTGAGCATCAACAGACTTACAAGTCACAAACATGCAAACACCACTGACAAAAATTCAGATTTAAAAGTCAATGAGATCAATCCTAATACTTATATTTTATTTTGAGGAGTTCGAGAACAAGTAAAGCAAGACTTGAAACAACACAACATTAAGCTAGAACTTCACTGTAACCCCTGTGACAGTATAGAATTCAAGTCAGTTCAAGAGCTACAGCCTCCTTTCCTTATTAACAAACACAGTGGGCAGAAGCATCGCCAACGGTCCCACACACCCTGCCTGCTGCAAGCACTTTCTTTTAAGCCTACTTCAGGAGGCCGCTTTCCCGTGTAAGGTATCGGTTCGAGATACTACTACTTCAGGGTGGGTTTCCCTACTCGAGGGCGCGGTCTATTTGGTGCGCAGGAGGGTAGGTGGGGGTTTCGGGGCGGTCGGGATCTCCGGTTGCACCATGTGCTGATGTCGGCTTTCCCTTCTCAGCCGCCTCGGCCCGGGCAGCTGCTGGGACAGGTCGGCCGGGCTGAGGGTGAGGGGAGCGTTGAGCAGTCGAGTAGGTTGGTTGGCAGGCTGCTAGGCTGAAGACCCGCAGCCGGGCAATGCCCTGTGGTTGTCATATCACCAGAGCCGGTGTTTTACCTGCGCTAATCGCGAACAGGAAGGTTTATCGCAGCCACGCTCAAAGCGTTTCTACTCTCCTCGGCGACAAGATGGCGGATAATAGTTGTCACGTGATATCCGCATCGACTGGACGTTTGCGGATGCACGTTGTCCTCTTTGCCCCGCCCAGCTAACAGTGCGCATGCGGGTTCTTTCTGCCTTCGTCCGTGGGAGGTTTAGCTACTTAACTCTTGTAGTTGAGTATGCTTCAGTGCATCACATTTTCACAGGAAGAGCCTCTAAGACATTTAATGGTTGTACTACTGAAAGGAAACAACGCTAGCTTCAATGCACTTTAAATAGGATGTATCAATTTGATGGCAATCTGACGAAGTGTCTGGCCTCGACCTTTTTCATAAATGATGCCTGACTTGCTGAGTTCCTCCCAACATCTTGTGTGCGTTGAGCAAGATGTACAGCATCTGCAGAATCTCTTATGTTTAATATAAATATATTAAGTTGATAACGGATGAACGTAATTTTTTTAAAAAGTACCAAAATTAAACACAGATTCTGCAGGTGCTGGAAATCCAAAACAACACGCGCAAAAAGCTGCAGGAATTCAGCAGGACAGGCAGCATCAATGAAAATGAATAAATAGTCCACGTTTCGGGCATCAGGACATTAATGATAAATATGCCGATTGAATTTTCTTGTATATCTTTTACAAAAAAAGCTTTTTGAAATTGGGTATTTTCGCTATTTAAGAATGTTTATGCTGACCTTTATCTGATAAAAAAAATTAGATTAATGACTCCCATTCATCATGTGGTGTAACAAATGCAATCTCTACAAAAAAAGTTATTTATAAACAAGATTCTTGGGAGGTACAAAGACTGCAGTTCCTCCAGTAGATTGTATTTGCGTTAGATATCCTTGAAGTTTTTTTGCATCACAACTACCCACAATTTTTTTTTGTAGGTTTGCTGGGGTATTTAAAGTTAAAAATTAAATCTGCATACAAAAGTTTGGCATTCTTCCTTAAATTTCACCTTCAAGCTCAGGTTACATTGCACGTCTGTCTTTTTTCTCAATAGTTGCATGCTGCGCTGGTAGAACAGAAGGCAACTAATCAAGTAATCAACATCCTACTTTTGCACCCACACTGCCCATTCTATGTGCTGCTCTTCTCTTTATTCCTGCATGAAACATTTTAGATAGGATCAATTCCTTTGATTCTGTCTACTCAACAGGAATGACAGTCAAGACAACAGTAAAATTGTAATCATGGACTCAATAAAAAGCCAGAACTTGTATCCCATATGCTTCAGCATGGAATACTTTCCATCAGAAAAAAAATCCAAACAGAGGTCTTGTGAGGGAGGAGAAGATGGCAGCGCGACGCAGCGCACACGGCCGTTTTGAATGAATATCGTATTATGTAACTAGGGGCCACGCACAATGCGGATTTGATGGAGACAGCCATGAGAAGTGCAGAGGAACATCTGGAGTAACTTCTGAAATGCCTGCTTCACTGCCGCTGCTACTGTGCGATCGAGAATCTCTGGAGACAAAGGCCCCAAATCCTCGGCTTTGCGTATCGCCTGTTGCCGGGGCCGGGGCCAAAGCGCTCGGCAGAGATGGTGCTCGGTGCTCGGTGTCAAGGAGGTGGGTCGGAGGCTTGGAGTTTTTCAGACGGACTCAGAGTCAGACTGTGGTCCGATGCTTCCAGGATGCTGCACCAGCAAGTTGGCGGCGCTGGTGGTTTACCGTCTGCGTGAGATGATGAGACTTTGAGACTTTTACCCTGCCCATGGTCTGTTCTTATCAAATTACGGTATTGCTTTGCACTGTTGTAACTATATGTTATAATTATGTGGTTTTTGTTAGTTTTTAAGTCGGTTTGACATGTGTTTTCGTGATCATTCTGGGAAAACATTTTATCATTTCTTAACGCATGCATTTACTAAATGGCAATAAAAGGGGACTGCGTGACCTCATAATCATAATAATAATAATTTTTGCAGCTGGAATTGTTGATTATTTCTCAACAGGTAAACAAACACTAAAAAGAAAATAATGGTGTAAATATTGCCCATACAAACTTGGGACAACATTAATCACCTCTAGTTTCCAACAACTTTCATTCCGGATTTAACAGACATAGTCTCAAATACAGAAATCATATCTGGAAACACCTTCCTCAACCATTACTGCCTTGGTTCCAAAACACATGTTTCAGTAAACAAATAAGAAATGGAAGCAGCTGCAGGGTAACGGAGAGTGAAATGATTGTTACTCAGGATCTGATACTTCCGGTAAGATGGTGGCACATTCAAACGCAGCGGCTTCTCGGGGGCCAACCAAAGATGCACTCCTTTTCAAAACGTGTTTTTATGATCATAGGGTTATACTGTACTCCAAGATCAGCCGGTACAGCACGTCTACCGCACCAGTGATCTGCTTGTCGTTCAGAGCCGTTGGCTGGGGTGTCGAAGGAGCCAGCAGATGAGTCGGAGGAGTAACCGGTGCTCCGCCAGGCAAAAGAGAAGCTGGCACTCGGCTGGGAGAAGGGGAAGCCAGCACTTGGCTGGGAGAAGGAGAAACTGGAGGGTGGGCCAGAGAGGGAGAAGCCCGTGCTCGGATATGAGTAGTAGAAGCTGGCAAACAGCCGGAAGGAGGAGAAACTGGCACTCAGCTGGGAGAAGAAGAAGCCAGTGCTTGGCTGGGAGAAGGTGAAGCCGGCGCTAGGCCGGGAGGAGGAGAAACTGGCACTCAGCTGGGAGGAGGAGACGCCGGCAGTCAGGTCGTGAAGATTCAGAAGAGCTGACCTGGGCGCAGAGCGTGCTGCTGCCTGATATTTGAAGACTTTGGAGTCGGTGCATGAAAGCAGAGTGCAATGTAACTGTAAGAGACTGTCCTGGACGTTTCTCTTGAGATCACAAGTCCCTGTTGGACATTGATAATGTGAGCTGCTGCAGGCCTACTTCCCTTCTTTGGTGGTGTGACAGGCAACGAGGCAGCACCGTGGCCTCAGTTGTAGTGAGGACAAGGCCTCAAGCGGTTTGTCTGCTACTGCAGTGCAGGTGAGAAGATGCTGGAGGTGGTGCAGCGTGGAGTCTGTGCTCAGGTGGGAGCCAGTGTCTCCCGTCAGTGCTGCCCTCCAGTGTTCGACCAGCGGAATGACAGACTGGATTGCCAGGAGCTGTACCATCAATTTGAATGTTGCTCAGGGACTTGGACTATACATGTCTTTTCTTGAGTAACGATGTGTATGTGTGTGTATGTGTTTCTCTTAAACTATTTTGAATGTATGTTATGCATCTGGGCCCCAGAGGAAAGCTATCGCATTCAACTGATTTCACATGTGGTCTGAATGATAAATAAACGTGACTTGATTTGATGAAGCAAAAAAACACAGTAAAAATCACAATGAATATAAATACATAAGATCAGCTTATGTACATAGACTGGCATAAAGTGATGCTACATACGGTAACTGACAGGAAATGATAAAGTAGTGGTGGTGGGGGATGGCTGGGCTATTGGGTAGAGCTTTGATTAGCCTGACGAGTTGAAAGGAAAGTAACTTTTTTGAGTCTGGTGGTCATGGTGTGAATGCTGCATTTCCTCTTCCCTGATGGCAGTGGGACAGAGAGTTCATGAGCAGTTTGTTCAAAGTTCAGAGTTAATCTATTATCAAAGTACGTTTCCTTGTAGGCAATCACAGTAAATACAAAGAACACAACAGAATCAATGAAAGACCATGCCCAAAAGGGCAGACAACATCCAACGTAAAAAAAACAAGCACCGCAAATACAACAAGAATGGGAAAAAACAGAAACAATAAATAAATAAATAAACAAACAAACAATAAATAATAAGAATATGAGATGAAAAATCCTCAGAAGTTGAGTCCATAGGTTATGGAAACAACTCAGTGAACAGGCAAGTGACCTTGAGTGGTTATCCCTTCTAGTTCAGGAGCCTGACAGTGGAGGGGGAATAACTGTTCCTGAACTTGGTGGTGCAAGTCATGAGTCTCCCACACCTTCTTCCTGATGGCAGCAGCGAGTAAAGAGCATGACCTGGATGGTGGTGTTCCTTGATGATGGATGCTGCTTTCCAATGACAGCACTCTGTGTAGATGTGCTCTTTTGTGGTAAGGGCTCTACCTGTGATTATCTGGGCCGTCTCCGCTAATTTTTGTAGGATTTTCTATTCACAGGCATTGGTGTTTCCGTACCAGCTGTGTTGCAGCCAGTCGAGATACTCTCCATTACACGTCTATAGACGTTTGTCAAAGCTTGAGATGACATGCCGCATCTTCGCAAACTTCTAAGTAGAGGCACAGCCATGCTTTCTTTGTAATGGTCCTCTGAAATGATAACACCAAGGAATTTAAAGCTGCTAACCCTCTCCACCTCTGATACCCGGATGAGTTTCCTCCTCCTGAGGTCAATAATCATCCACTTGGCCTTCCTGACATTGAGTGAGAGGTCATTTTAGTGGCACCACTCAGCCAGATTTTCAGTCTCTTTCCTATGTGCTCATTTTTCGTCACTCTTGATTTGGCCAACAACAGTGTTGTTGTTGGCTAACTTAAATATGGCATTGGAGCTGTGCTTAGCCTCACAGTCATAAGTATAGAGCGAGTAAAACAGGGCAATAATCATTGAAATAGGTTACTGCGTTCTCTTTAGGCACCAGTATAATTGAAGCCTGCTTGAAGCAGGTGGGTATCTACGATTGCCAAAGTGAGAGGTTGTAGACTCAGCCAGTTCATCAGCACAGGTCTTCAGTGCTCTGCCAGGTACCTAGTCTGGACTGGATGTTTTCTGTGGGTTCACCCTCCTGGTGGATGCTTTCATGTCAACCTCAGAGACTGAAATCACATGGTCATCGGGGCTGTGGGAGTTTGTGAAGGTGAATCAATATTTTGATGGTCAATTTGAGCATAAAAGACATTGAGCTCATCTGGGAGCAAAACCTTGTTGTCACCCATGTTGCTCGGTTTCACTTTGTAGGAGGTGACAGCATTCAAACCCTGCCACAGCTGTCGAGCATCCTTCAGTGATTCCAGTTTGGTCCGGAATTGCCACTTCACATGTGTTGACTTTCCAGAGATCCTAAATGGACCTCTTGCAGTTAACTTGGTCACCAGACCTGAATGTTGCTGATCCGGCCTTCAGCAGATTGTGGATCTCATGGTTCATCTAGGGCTTCAGTTTAGGAAAAACTCTGAATTATTTTGTGGGACACACTCATCTATGACTGCTTTTATAAAGTTCATGACAACCATGGTGTTTTCCTACAGATTCTCTCATGAGTCCTTCAACACAGCCCAGTCTACCAACTCGAAGAAATCCAGTAGCCACTCCTTAGCCTCCTGCAACCATCTCTTTTTTGTCCTTATTTCTGGAGTCTTGCTGTTTGGCCTCAGCCAGTATGCAAGTAGGAGGAAGATGGCTAAGTGATCAGATTTTCTGAAATGCAATCTAGGTATGGAACGGTAGGCATTCTTAATCGTAGTGTAACAGTGGTTGAATGTGTTGGAGCCCCTGGTGCTGCATGTGTTGGATCCCCTGGTGATATGTTGATGATTACTGGGCAGAGTTTTCTTCAAACAAGCCTGATTGAAGACCCCGACAATGATTTGAAAGGGGTAAGGTAGGCTGTTTCTTCTTTGATAATTGTGACGTTCAATACATCGAGTGCTTGTTTAACATCTGCTTTTGGCTGTATGTGAACTATGGTCGGGATCACGGAATAAAATTCGCTTGGTAAGTAGAATGATCAGCACTTAATTACCAGATGTTCCAGGTCGGAGGAACAAGGGTTGTGACAAGACCGTTGCATTCAAACACCACAAAGAGTCTATCATGAAAAACAGACATCCCACCTTATGCCTTCTCCGAATTAGCAGTCCGGTCCATCTGGTGCATCAAGAAGCCCACGGGTCTTACCAATGTATCTGGCATGTCCGGAGTGAGCCATGTCTCCATGAAACACAGAATACAGCAATTCACCATTTACCACCCATGCAGCAATCTTGCCCTTAATTCCTCAATCTTGTTCTCCAGCAACTGTACATTTGCTAACAAGATGCCAGGTAGAGGGAGTTTCATTCCTCAGCATTTCAGCCTGGCTTGGAGTCCACCCCTCTCCCGCTTTTCCAGCCACGGCAATGTACCTTTGTCCAGTTAAAGGTGCCATTGTCATGGTCCGGTCTGTGAAGTCCGCATTCCGGTTCACGGACTCAGGACTCCGGTCTTCCAGCTGTCCCTTGTTTGACTACATCAAAGGCACCTGATTCCCATCTTTGGGCTTGCAATATAAGTAGCCTTGGGATTGAGTGCAGGTAGCTGGGTTGTCTTGTCAATTTCCCTTGGAGTAACCTGCTGATGAAACCATTTGTGATTTCTAGGCCTGGTTGGAGGACCACTGTTTCATGGAGCCTTGTTGCCACTTGTAGGAGTAGTCTTTGCGGTATGGAGTTCGCTGTTTCCTGGGCCAGCTGTGTGGCTGCCAGCCACTCTGAGCTAGGTAGGGATCTAGCTGTTTCTGTAACCAGCTGAGGTTGCTGGCTGAACTGAGACTTGGAGCTACCCTGGAGCAGAGATGGAACTATCTGTTGTTCTTTGGTGTTTGTCTCTTCTTGTCCTTGCCTCTGTGGGGTAAGTCAGGCTGTCTTGCTGTTGCCCTGTGGGGGGGGGGGGGGGGGAACATATCTTGTCTTTGCCTCTGTTAGGTAAGTCTGGCCGTCCTGCTGTTACCCAACAGATGGACCTGTCCCACCTTGCTGTGGAGATGAAGTTGAGTCATGGCTTGTTGTAGGATAAGTTCTGGCTCTATGTCTATGTTCTGTCCTGTCTCATTTAGTGTTGTGTTAAAGATGAGTCCTGGCTTTTCAAAGGATAAGTCCCGGCTCCATGTTGATGTTCAGTTCCCAGTCTGTCTCTCAGCTCCAGCCTCTGAGTTATCAGCCTCTGCATTTCAAGATGACGATCCTGCAGCCAGGCTCCAAGAACCCTAGCCTCGAGGATCCCGCAGCCAGGCCTGAGGCCCGAGATCCAGGACCCCCAAACCTCGAGGATCCTGCAGCCAGGCCCGAGACCCAAGACCCCCCCCAAGCCTCAAGCCATGTCATGCCCTTGCTCGGTTCTGGGGTCCAAGCCCGAGGCAAGACCCAGGTTCTGGGTCGTTGTCCAGTCTCGGGCTTGGAGTCCAAGCCTTGTCTCCTAGTCCATGGTTCCTAGTCCTGGTCCTGCTTTCCCTAGCCCAACACTGCATTCTTGTCCCTGCTCCTTGCTTGAATCCTGTCACGTCCCTACTCTAGTCAAGTCCTGTTCCTTGTACTTCAGTATCTGTGTCTCGAATTTGGGTCTGTTCCCAGCACCCCATTATGACAGCCATACCAGCATGCTTGACAGTTCAGTCTGCTGAGTCCTTCCGAAGATCATGTAATTGCCAGTTCATTAAGGTGATTCAAAAGCATGTTGCTCAAAGGGAAATTACAAGCTGCAGATTGCAGTGAGAGTAATGCAGAGGTATATTTAGAAGTTTTGCAAGCCACCCGCAACACTATGATTCAAGAGCACTATCTTGCATTGTGAGATCCTTCATGATTTTGCTGGCCTTTTTCTTGCACCTCTCCATATATATGTTCTTGATGGCAGGTAGGCAGGTGCTGGAAATACATTGGGCAGATTTAACTACCCATTGAGGAGCCCTCCTCTCACCAAAGTACAGTTTCTGTAGTACATGTTTGGATGCTTCCAAATTCAGATAAGAAGGCTGTGAGTACTAATGTGCTCTCTTCAGTCCTTCTCAGAAAGTAGAGTGAGTGATAAGCTTTCTTGACTGTGGAGGATGTGTGGAGCCCGTCTTGTCTGTTGGTTTATTCAATAAGATCAGAAGTGACCTTTCTTGCATGAATGTCATATCATAAGATTCTTTTAATATCTAGAAGAAAAAAAACAAATCTCTTTCCTAAGTATTCCTATTAACTGAATTTCCACCGCTCTGTTAAGCAAGAGTATTCCAAGGATTCATTTGATTTAGATGAGAACATAGGAAACAGGAGCAGGAGTAGGCCACCCCGCCTGTCGAGCTTGCTCCACCATTCAATAAGATCATGGCTTATCAGATCATAGACTCATCTCCACCTACCTGCCTTTTCCCTATAACCCTTAATTCCCCTACTGTGCAAAACTCTATCTAATCTTCTCTTAAATACACAGTATTTACTGAGATAGCCTCCACTGCTTAATTGAACAGAGAATTCCACAGATTCATTGCTTTGGGGAAAAGCAGTTCCTCCTCATCGCATCCTAAATTTACTCCCCGGAATCTTGAGGCTATGTCCTCTAGATCTAGTCTCACTTACCAGTGGAAACAACTTTCCTGCCCCTATCTAATCTATCCCTTTCGTAATTTTATATACTTCTATAAGATCTCCTCTCATTCCTCTGAATTCCAGTGAGTATAGTCCCAGGCGACTTACTCCTCACAAATCTAACCCCCTCATCTTGGAAGCAACTTGGTGAACCTCCTCTGCACCGCCTCCAAAGTCAGGATAACCCTCCTCCAGTAAGGAGACTAGAACTGCACGCAGTACTCCAGGTGCAGCCTCACCATTACCCTGTACTGTTGCAGCATAACCTCCCTGCTCTTAAATTCATTCCCCCAGCAATGAAGACCAACATTCCATTTGCCTTCTTGATAGGCTGCTGCACCTGCAAACCAATCTTTTGTGATTCATGCACAAGCACTCTCAAGTCCCTCTGCACAGCAGCATGCTGCAATCTTTTACCATTTAAATAATAATCTGATCTTCCATTTTTCCTTCCAAAGCAGATGACTAACATTGTACTCCATCTGACAGATGTTTGTCCAGTCACTTAACCTATCTCTATCTCTTTGTAGATTCTCCATATTTTCTGCACAATTTTCTTTTCTGTTCAATTTAGTGTTATCAGCAAACTTGGATACACTGCATGCGGTCCCATCTTCCAGGCTGCTAATGTACGAGGGTATATCATGAACGGTTGCAGGCCCAGCACAGACCCCGGTGGCACATCGCACGCCACTCACCACTGATTGTCAACCAGAGAAACACCCACGTATCCCAACTCTCTGCTTTCTGTTGGTTAACTAACCCTCTGTCGATGCTAATATATCACCCCCAACTCTATGCATCCTTATCTTATGGATGTCTTTGTGGCACCTTATCGAATGCCTCCTGGAAATCCAAGTAAATAATATCCACCTGTTCCCCATTATCCACTGCACTCATTATATCCTCATAGAACTCCAGTAAATTTGCCAAACAGGACCTGCCTTTGCTGAATCCATGTTGTGTCTGCCTGATGGATCAATTTCTTTCCAGATGCTTTGCTATTTCTTCTTTAATAATAGCTTCAAGCATTTTCCCCACTACAGATGTTAAATTAACTGGCCTATAGTTGCCTGCCTTTTCCCTACATTCTTTTTTGAACAATGGTGTGACATTTGCCTTCTTCCAATCCGCCAGGACCTTCCCACAGTCCAGAGAATTTTGATAAATTATCACCAAAGCCTCTACTATAACCTCTGCCATTTCTTTCAGTATCCTGGGATGCATTCCATCAGGACCAAGGGACTTGTCTATCTTTCGGCCCACAAGTTTACTCAGCACTACCTCTTTAGTGATAGCTATTGTATCGAGGTCCTCAACTTCCATCACATCCATATCATCTCTCTTCGGCATGTTAGAATTGTCCTCCACCATGAAAATCGACACAATATAGTGATTCAGAGCCTCAGCCATTTCCTCATTACCCAATATCAGTTTCCCCTTCTCATCCTACAAGGGACTTACATTCACTTTAGCCATGCTTTTCCACTTTACATAATTATAAAAACGTTCACTATCTGTTTTTATATTTTGTGCCAATTTATTTTCATAATCTATTTTCCCTTTCTTTATTGCGTGAATTGTCGTTCTTTCTTGCCTTTTAAAATTTTCCCTATTTTCCAGTTTCCCACTACTCTTGGTGACTTTGTACATGAGCTTTTAATTTGATGCCTTCCTTTATTTCCTTAGCTATCCATGGGCGGCTCCCCCCCTCCCTGCCCCCTACCCACTTACTGTCCATGTTTTTAACTGGTATATACGTTTGTTGAGCACCATGAAAAATCTCTTTGAAAGTCTTTCAATGTTCCTCAACCTTCCCACTATATAAAAAGATTGAATTAAATCTATACGTAAAGAAATCTGGATGCTCTTTTTCAATAGTAATGTGTTTTCCTTTTGACCCATTGCATCTTCTTCCCCATTGCTTCCTCTCCAAAACTAGAAAGTGAAAGAACTACACTGTGATGTTTGTGAAAATATTTGTAGATGCTTTTCCAAAAGTGCAATGCCCAATTGTGTAATCCCCTGAAAGTAAAAATACAGATAGATAAATTCATTAATACCACCTGGAAATGGGACATAGAAAGGCAAAAAAAGGTTGATTAATTTGAATATAAAATTAGATGAGCAACAATCAAAGACACGAGGAAATCTGCAGATGCTGGAAATTCAAGCAGCACGCACAAAAAATGCTGCTGAATGCAGCAGGCCAGGCATCATCTATAGGAAGAGGACCATGAAAAATAGGCTGCACCTTTTCCTATAGCTGCTGCCTGGCTCGACTGCACCTTTTCCTATAGCTGCTGCCTGGCTTGCTGCATTCACCAGCATTTTTTGTGTGGGAAACAACAATCAATACAGTTTAATACATCACAATTTGAGGAATACATACTTCTCTATCCATTTTAATCAGATGTTGACTATTCAAACCATCAAGTTCTTGCCTGCTCTTAAATGAGGAACTTAATTAGTCCCATCCTCCTCTCTTATTACCTCCTTGCAGCCTTCCAACTTAATCTTTCAAACATGCCCATCCACTCCATTTTTATTATTTTGTTATTCATCTATACCCAAAGAGGAATTTACAGTGGTCAGTTATCCTCCAGAACAACTCTGGGATTTAAGAGGAAACCAGAGCACCCAGAAGAAAGTGTCTCAGCACCCGAAGTCAGGTTTGAACCCAGACCATGGGGCATTAAGGCAGCTGCAGTCACTGCTCCACTATTGCACCATTGGAAATACGAAGTTTGGACTCGTAGCACACATTGCTCATATGCTAATCCATCTCTTAAGACTCAGATGTTATAGGCAGGATGTCTTTACTTGTTCTGCTGCAAAAGTACCACCATCATATTGATGAAGATCAAATAGAAGCGTCAGCTTGCATTGTCTATGCCTGAATTGAGCATTAGGTGCTTCACATATACATGGTGAAGGAACTCTGCAATAAAATTAAATTTAATATTTTCATTCTCATTTAGAATGAAGATTCATGCATAAAAATGAAACTCTGTCCCACTTCTACCCTGACTTTTATATCTACAATTCCAGCAGTGTTCGAACAAGGTCACACCTAAAAGATTTGTCCCTAGCTCACTATTCTATTCTGTCTGCACTCATGACTGTGTGGCTAGACAGCACTCAAATGTCATCGAAATATATTCACCAATGACAGTACTGCTGTTGGCAAAATCTCAGTTGGCAACAAGGAGGCATACAGGAGCAAAATGGATCAGCTGACTGAGCGGTGTCACAACAACAACCTTGCAATCAGTGTCAGTAAGACCAAGGAATTGATTGTGGATTTCATCGTGATAGATAAGGTTTCATGATCAGCATACTGTTAAGCGGCATATGCTCACTCCAACACTGACAAATGCACTCTTTCAATACACATTCAAGATCTTCATTTTTTTGCTTTATGCAGTGTTTTTCTATTTTTTATTAACTTCTGTTCATTACAGATTCTCACAACTGTCTTTGGTGTGCAGGGAACTGTGCATCATCTGGGAATGTTCCCAGCACTTTGCATCATCTGGGAATGTTCCCAGCACTTTGCATCATCTGGGAATGTTCCCAGCACTTTGCGGGATGTTCCATTTGTGCCATTATGTCACGGTCAAAAATATTTCAGATTTCAGAGGTTTGCGGTTTTGGAATTTCACATAAGGGGTGCCCAACCTGTATAAGGTATTGTTTAAGGCCTACAAAATGAGGCCTAGGAGAGATTAAATCAGTAAGATTGCAACAAAGTGCACAAAATAGAAATATTTCAGGATTTTTTAAAAAGTCAGAGCACAATGTTGCAATGTTGTTCTGAGTCTTACAGAAAAAGTTATGATTAAATAACTTCTTTTGTGTTAGAGTCATGTGATCAGCAGTTTCACTGGCAGTTAAATCTTCAGCAATTAAGGAGAGGTACAGTATAACTACCCATATTAAGGGAATTCATCAGCACACAATTTTCAGTTGCTCATGCAATAATCAATCTTATGAAAGTATTGTTTACTTGCATCACCATTGTGTCACTTTACCAGGATGTTGCTGAGGCCAAATACGAACTTCTTATTCAATTCAAACCTAATATCCAATTGAAGAACCAAATTCACTTACTTTTTAACTTTGCAATATTATAAGTCTTTTTCTCAACTATCTCCAGTCACTAAAATACTAATTGCTTTGCTGATCACAATTGGATAAGTAGGACTAGCTTTGTTTAATTTAATACATTTCAGCTGACCTTCTATACAGCAAGATACAGTATGTATTTCCACCATCTCCCCTGGCTTTGCCTTTCTTAGATAACCTGCAATCATTCCACCAGTCTTTTACAACTTTGGTGGCAAAAAGGGCAAATCAGATAGTATTAATAAAGCATTTTTAATGTTGGAAGAAGATGGCGCCAGTGAACAATGCTACAACGGACAAGATTCTCCAGATGGTCCACAAAACCATTTCTTTCACTTCTTTTATGTCTTTTTCTTTTAAATGTGGTACTGTTGGAGTCTGTGATCTACAATTTACTGGTGTGTTTTCGGGTTGATTGAGTGATCTGGCACTTTGCTATCTCTGAAAAGGTTCTGGGAGCCAAGCGGACTCGAGGCCAGAAGGCCAGGAAGCCTGAAGAAGGAGCATGAGCCTGTGATTGACTCCATCTTTCGCCGGTCTTGCCGAGGAAGGTTGAAACATCGAGGCAAGTGCTGACGGTGAAGAAGTGTTCAGCGTTGTCTATTAACCTCTCGTTTGCTGCTGCTGGAAGATGGTGTCCATGTGTGATAGTCTCTCTCCCTCTTGCCTGCTGCTCCTGAGGGAAGGTTCCTGCATTCTATCCCTCGATGCTGTTGGAGGATGGTACCGAAGTGCTGGGTTTCTGGTTTGTGCATTGGACTAATGCATACTGAGCTGAACAGTATATAGTCTCTTTCAATTTTGTGTTTATTTTCTATGTCTTTCCTTGTTCTTTCTTGTTGCTGTTTGCGGTGATTTGTTTTTTGTTTACACATGGAGGTGTTGATGTTCTTGTTGTCATTTGCACTTTTTTTTTGCGCAGGGGTGTTTGATGTTTTTCTTTGGAAGGTTTCCATGGTTTTTTTTTGTTTCATAGCTGTCTGAGGAGAAGTTGAATCTCATGGTTGTATACTGCATACATACGTTTGTATTTTGATAGTAAATATACTTTAAAACCTTTGAACCTGCTTTGCATGAGCTTCAGTAAAAATATGAAGCAAAAATATATTAGGAAATATTAGAGCAGATGACAAAAATGTTGGTTAAGAAAGTTGTTTTATAGAATATACTAAAAGAGTAAAGAGGTAAAGGTGCAAGGGTTTTGTTTTTGGTTGGGAGGGGGGGTCATCTCCAGAGCAAAAGATGACTGGCAATGGTGGAGCAATTAAATTCAAAGATGTTCATGGTGTTAAAATTTGTGAAGTTAGTTACCTTGAAGGTGGGCAGATTATAGAGATAGGAGGCTGAGGCCCTGAAGGGATGTGGAAACCTGGGCTAAGAATTTTAAAATAGAGCATTGCCTGACTAGTTCACTCTTTAGATTAGCAAATATAGGGACGATGAATGGCTTGCTAAGTTTCTCAGCTCTAATGCTGAATATCAATGCTGGTTCTTTTTCCACAGATGCTGCCCAGCTTGTTCTTGGTATTTTCTCTGTTTATTTATATATATATTTCAGATTTCCAGAGTCTGCACTACTGTACCTCTGATCTAACACTGTAAATCATACGAGCAGGTCCATTGAGTCTGTTCCACCACTTGATTATAGCTGATTTATATTCCCTTATCAACCCCATTCTCCTGCCATCTCCCCATAGCCTTACGAATCAGGAACCTATCAACTTTTGCTTTAAATATTCTCAATGACTGCCTTCCACAGAAGTCTGTAGCAATGAATTCCATAGATTTACCAGTTTCTGGCTAAATAAATTATTCTTCACCTATATTCTATGAGGATGATCTTTTATTCTGAGACTGGACCCACTGGTTCACGACTCTCTCACTACTGGAAATATCCACTCCACATCCACTCTATCCAGGCCTTTCAATATTCAGTAGGTCTCAAAGAGATCGCCTCTCATTCTTCTATACTCCAGCAAATACAAACCCAGAGTCATCAAATGCTCCTCAAACTGTAAGTGTAAAGATGTACTGAGTAAAGAGTGGAGTTGAACAACATGATGTGTATAGAATTGGAGGTCTGAGAGATAGCACAGTTATCTAGGTGTCAAAGAAGATAGCAAGGTCACAACAAATCTGATTCCATTACTCACTGTTGACAGGGATGGGAATGGATGCATTGATTATGAATGAAAGTTATGGATAACAACATTAACATTGGTCTGTCAATGCTCATTTGGAGAAAGTTTCTAGTTGCAGTACAATGAACATCAGACAAGGAGTCTGTCAATTTAGGGACTAAAACATGTGTGTGGAGGGACAGAGTTAGATATGATCATTGTGAATGTGGAAATTGATGTTGCTGAAGGATAGGATGCAAGTGAAAAATAGCAGGGAGATAAAGCTTGATTCTTGTGGGATATCAGTTAGTAGCGTGGGAGTGGAAAGAGAATTAATTGCAAATGATTCTTTAGTGCTGACTGGATAAGTAAAGCAATTCCTTGTAGGTGAATGGCCATAGAGAGATATTGTTTTTACTGGCAGGGTATGCTATGAACAACCACATCAAAGTCTGCTGACACTTACACTTACAATATGTCCAAGGAAATTTAAGATTGAGTCTGTCATGGCAGCCACATGGGAGGTGTTGTCATGTCAATGGTGTCCAACTTTTTCAAGTCTTAGTGTGTAACTAAGTTTATTTCGGGAAAAATGGGTAAAAGTCATTTCGCACTTTTGGGATGGATGAAATAGAGTAAATTTCTTTTGCCATTGTGCATCTTCCAACATGCTTGGTAAACCAGCCTAATCAACTGCAGGCTACAGCCACATTCTGCTTTCTGGCCTCAGAATAATTTCAGGCTGCTGCTGATCTCTGCCACAACTGACAATTTGCTGATCATTGACTCAGCTCACTCAAGGTCCATACTCAGGAAGAGAAGACTTAGTATGCATTTCCACCAACCATCAGGAACCAGCAGAACAGATATGGGCAGTTGTCTGATCTGCTTTTCCCCCCAAAGCATGAGCCTTCCTTCATAACCTTACAGAAGCTAACCTAGCACCCTTCCATCGGGGGACCCGAGTCTGGCATTAGAGCATCCCTGTGCCACCTTTCACAAAGAACATGCCTCCTGCAAGCTGTATTTTCACTAGCCCTTTCCGGCCTCTCTGACGCGTGGGAAACATGTTCAAACATGGAGGAATGTTAAAAGATGCAGAGAGTAGTGGACTGAGCCCAATACATTAAAGCTACGTCTCTCCCCACCATTGGTTGTATCCACAGGAGGCGTTGCCTCAAGAAGGCAACGTCCATTATCAAAAATTCCCACCACTTGGGCCATGCCATTTTCTTTTAGTTACCATTGGGCAGGAAGTACAGAAGTCTGAAGTCCCACACCACCAGGTTCAAGAATAACTACTTCCCTCCAAACATCTGGTTCGCGAATCGACCAGGAAAACCCTAATCACCACCACAATTTAGCAAAACCATGACCAATCCAATCACTTCACAATAAAATAGACTTATTTGGTTCTAATTGTATTTTCTTGTTAAAAAAAACGTATCATTTGTTTCTGTTGTAAGTACTGCTATATACCTGTGATGCAGTGGCAAGAAAGTTTTGTACTGTACTTTTGCAGACATATACTTGTGCATTTGAAAATAAACTGAACCTTAACTTTGAATACTCTCTAAATTGCTTTCCCATTGTTGCATCATTTATGTATTTTGTTACAATGCTCCCCAGTACTTGGAAATGCATGTTATGTCACTTTATGTGTTTGCTTCAGAGATTCTACCTGTCAATAGCTGGCAGAGTTTGCAGTAGATCAGCAAGAAATACTACTTGCGATGCCCAAGGAGATCCAACAATGCTTTACTTTGCTTGCAACTTAAATTCTTTACCAAACACATTTTTTTTACCAACAGTATTGTGGTAATCCACCTGATCTATCATGCAGTTTCAATGTTATTAAAAGGTAGTAGTGTAACTCCTAGCCCAATATATATCTTTGCATGCCATGTATGATAACAAATGCAAACTTTTGTATTTATGTCTTTAATGTTCCACCTTAAATTTTGAAATTAGACATTTTTTTCTACAGGGACTTGATAGTTCAGCAAGAATGATTAAACACGTATCACTAATGTATTATGATCTAGCTGACTTATTTCAGGAATATTAAAGACTGAAAGTTTCAGAACGTTATCATCGAAAGTTGTCAGGATTTGCTAGTTTTTTTAGTTGCCTGTTGCATGTTGAACATCTTTACTCAATGCCTCAACGTGGCACCCTATAATTCCATGGGGTTTGAGAATAAATTAGTACAGCAAATAATGTGGTCTTCAATTGCTAGACAGGGCCTTGGAACGGTAGGTGCTCACCCAATGTTCAGCATCATGTATTTCCTTAGTTGATTGAAGAAAGAATTAGCAATGAGGCCCTTATATCTCTCCCTAGAATATATGAAAATAAATTCACCCAATCTCTCAGCTAAAATGATAAATCAGGTACAAATACATTTTTGTGAAATCCAATAATTTTTCAGAGACAAGATTTTTCGATATTCAAAGCTACAGAGCTTCAGTTCATCATATCTTATCACTATTGGTGACATATTTAAAGAAGCATTTATTTCTGAATGAAAGCTACATTTTGAAAAATTTATTTACAGATTCATAGATTTTAAAAACGTGAATTAAATCTAACAAAGCACATCATGTACTGTAAAAATCCAGGTTTTACTGAAGCCCTAGCCAAAGCTTCGTAGAGAACCTTGGTGTGTTGTGCTTTATAATACTGCAACCATGACCGTTAAGTGATCCGGCACTAAAGATTGGGACATCTTGAGTAATCAGTTTTCAGGTTAGGTTTTTGTTTACTGCAGGAAAAAGACAGAATTCTGAGCAATGGTCATGAGGCTTCAGAATCTTTTAATTTTTTTTTAAGTAAGCTGAATCCATTTGATTAACAACTTCTTCATATAATTAGCTTTGCTGACTAAACTAAAGATGGAAAAATATACCTATGATACTATAAACTGGTGTAGCAAATGGGTGAACATGGTCTCCCTTTTGTAGTTCTTGATAAGACAAAAATCCTATTCTTAAAGGACATGCTGGCTCACCGTCACAATGCAGCATCACCAACAAACCTCTCCTCTTTCTTTCCAGTCCTAATGAAGGAACTCAATCAAAATATTGACTATCTATTTCCCTCCTAGGATGCTGTGTGACCTACTGAGTTCCTCCAGTGTCTTTGTGTATTGCTGCAGAATTATTTGCTCATTTGTATTTAAAATTTATTATTATAGATGCATGGTTAGTGATCATTAATTTCACTTTTTCATCTCCACATATGATCAGATCTCTCATAAGCAGTGCTCTTAAAAACACTCTGAAGTATTCCAATCACTTAAGCAAATGCTGCAACCATTTTACTCAAGTAAAGCTTAAAAATGAAATGGAGTGTGAGGGGGGACGTGATTGAAACATACAAGCTTCTGAAAAAACCTTTGGACAGAATGGATGTGCAGCAGATGTTTCATCTTGTAAGTGAATTTAGAGCTAGGGAATCACTGCTTAAAAATAATGGTCCCACTTCTAACACAAAACTAACACTTTTTTTCTCTCGAAGGATTGTGTGTCTTTAAAACTCAACCTCAAAAGGAGGTAAAGTTTCGAAGACATCCTTTTACATATTTAAGGCTGAGGTCAATAGAGGTTTGATACACAAGGTGTTGAAAGGTTATTGTGGGTAAACAAATGTACGGTAATGAGGTTATTATCAGCTCAGCCTTGCTCTTACTAACTAGTGGGACTCACTTGAGATGTTGAGTGGCCAACTTCTATTTTAATTTGTATGTTCATATAAAATTTTGACCAATGATGAAAAGGTATTGTGATAATCTTGCTTCTACAAGCAAAAGTAGAACACTCTGCGTGACTCCAAATGGTGAGAAGAAATAAAGGGAGAATAAAATGGAATTAGATTTGAAGATAGGACGGTGTAGCGTATTATAGGTCCTTCGATCCATGATGTGCCAATCTGGATAAGGCTACTCCACGATCAAATATCAGATAGGATTAGTGTAAATAGGTGTTTAATGCTCTGCATATATTTGGCGGGTTGAGGGTCTGATTTCATGCTATATGACATTGTGACGTTAAGGAATTTTATATACATTTGAGATAGCAGAGAAGGCGGTTCTTCAATATGTCAAAATTGACATCTCAAAATATGACCACATAATGGGTGCATTTGACTCAGAGACAAAAAAGTTGCCTAAATAAGACAGCTACATTTTGCATCCATATGAAACAATACATCCAAACTGGGAGCATATAGAGCACCACATACAAAATGCTGGAGAAAGTACAAAGGAACTGTAGTATCAAAAGTATTATTGTCACCATTTACAACCGTGAGGTTCATTTTCTTCCAGACAATCACAGTAAGTGCAAGAAACACGATAGAATCAATGAAAGACCACACCCAACAGGACAGACAGCCTTTAAGTGAAACTACAGGCTGCAGATTGCAGTAAGAGTAATTCAGAGTAAGTTTTGTAAGCAGCCTGCAACACGTCACCATGATTCATCAGCATCATCTTGTGAATCAGCAGGTCAGGCAGCAATTATGTCCAATTTAGTCCTATTGAAAGGAATAAACAGTAGACATTTTGGACTGAGACCCTTCATGAGGACTGCAAAGGAAGGGGAAAGATGCCAAAATAAGAAGGTGGAGGGAGGGGGAGGAGGAAAAGCTAGAAGGTGGTAGGTGAAGCCAGATGGGTGGTGGACAAGGGATGAAGTAAGAAACAGGAGGTGATAATTAGAAGAGGCAAAGAGCTAGAGAAGAAGGAACCTTATAGGAGAAAGTGGATGATGGGAGAATGGGAAAGAGGAGGGGCACAAGGGGAAGATGATAGGCAGGTGAGAGGAAGAGGTAAGGGCCAGAGTGAGGAAATGAAGAGGGGAGGGGAAAAGATTACTTGAAGAAGGAATTGATGCTCATGCTATTAGGTTGGAGGAACCTGATGAGGCTCCATCAAACTGGCCTCATTGTCACAGAGAGGAGGCCATGGACCGACATTTCAGAACAGGAATGGAGATAGAAGTTTAAATGGTTGGCTACCGGGAAATTCCGTTTTTTTGCGCATGGAGCGGAAGTGCTCAACAAAGCAGTCCCTCAATTTACAGTGAGCCTCACTAATGTAAAGGAGGCCACAAAAGGAACACCGGATACGGTAGATGACCTCAACAGATTCACAAGTGAAGTGTTGTCTCACCTGCAAGGACTGTTTGGCACCCTGAATGGAGGTGAGGAAGGAGGTGAATGGGCAGATGTAGCATTTCTATCGCTTGCAGGGATATGTGCCAGGAGGGAGATTAGTGGGGATAGACAAATAGACAGGGGAATCAAGGAGGGAGAGTGGGGGGGGGGAGGGGGGGAGGTAAAGATGTGTTTGGTGGTAGTATCCTATTGAAGATGGCAGATTTACAGAGAATGTTGTTTTGAATGTAGAGGGTCTTGGGATGATAGGAGAGACACGAGGAACTCTATCCCTGTTAAGGTGTGAGGATGGGAGAAGCGCTGATGTCTGGGAAATGCAGGAGATGTGGGTGGAGGAAGAGAATCCCTATTCTTTGAATTTGGAGGATATCTCTGCTGTCCTGGAAAGCAAAACCTCATCTTGGAAACAGATGTGCAGAGGTGAAGGAACCGAGAAATGGGAGAATGTACTTTGTTTTCCTGATTATCTCAATCTATCAAAATTAATGTTTGCTGCCATCATCTTGTCTTTGCATCTTTTCAACAGATTAAAGGAGATTTGATTGGGATCCTATTGAGATCTCCAACATAACTTAATCTATAAAATCTTAAAATTCTCAGATGTTTAATTTTCACTTCCATGTACACAGTAAAGGAAACCCTGCAACTTCCGCGTTTAACAGCCACTAGATGGAGCAGGTGAAATACAGTCTATTGCCTGCAGTCAGTGAATATTGTAGACTTGCTCCTTCATTATTTCGAAACTCATGAATGAATGAATCATTTTGGTTATTCATACAGTGATTCCAAATCTATGGAAGCATTTATTCATATCTAAAGTACACATATGACAATGAGAGGTTAAATTCCAATCCAATTTCTCACCAGCTCTTTTGAAATAGCAGTTCAATATTAAGATCATAAGGTACATGAGCAGAGTTAGGCCCTTTGGCCAAAAGAGTCTGCTCTGCCATTTCATCATGGCTGATCCATTTTTTCCTTTCAACCCCAACCTCCTGCCTTCTCCGTGTATCCCTTCAAGCCCCGATGAATCAAGAATCTATCAACATCTGCCTTAAATATATATATAAAGACTTGAACTCCACAGCAGCTTGTGGCAAAATATTCCACAGATTCACCACTCTCTGGCTAAACAAATTTCTCCACATCTCTGTTCTAAAAGGATGTCCCTCTATTCTGAGGCTGTGTCTTCTGGTCTTAGACACTCTCAACATGTGGATCCTCTCCACATCCACCCAAACAAGGCTTTTCACCATTCGATAGTTTTCAATTAAATCACCAGTCATTCTCCCAAGTTCCAGTGAATACAGACCCAGAGCCATCAAACGCTCTTCATATGACAAGCTGTTTATCGATAAATAATTTTTGTGAACTTCCTTTGAACCCTCTCGAGTTTCAGCACATTGTTTCTCAGATAAGGGCCCAAAACTGCACGCCATACTCCAAGAGAGCCCTCCCCAGTGCTTTATAAAGACTCAGCATTACATCCTTGCTTTTATATTCTAGTCCTCTTGAAACAAATGTTAATATCACATTTGCCCTCTTCACGTCAGACTCAACCTGCAAATTAACCTTCAGGGAATCCTACACAACAACTCCCAAGTCCCTTTGTGCTTCAGAGTTTTGTATTTTTGCTCCATTTAGAAAATTACATTTGATCTTTCTTAATTGTTAATTCTCCGTCTTTAACTGCAAACAGTATATTATTTTCTCCAATTCTATCTCAAGTAACTTTTTTTAACATACCATTGCGATAATAAGATTAATGAATGGGCAGAATTTTTATAGAAAAAGTTATCAATTAAATATCAAAATCATCGTTGCCGAGCTTCTGCAAGAGAAACTCTCCAAACCACTGTAACAGGTCCCATCTGCAGGTGAATCGCAAGCTTCCCCTCCGACAGGAGACAGCATCTGAGACTAGGCAAGCACCTCTTCAAATCTCGCTCTGTCAGTACTGATGCACCACGGGGGTGTGCTCTCTCCTCTCTCCTATTTTCAATGACTGTGTTTCCAGAGATACATCTGGTAAACTGATAACGTTTGTGGAGGATGCCACTGTCATTGGACGAATCACCAGAGGTGATAAGTAAGATCCAAGTACCACCAAGACAAGTGTCCTGGTGCAATCACAACAACTCGGAGTTGAATGCCCTGAAAACCATGGAGAAGAATATTGACTTCAGGAGAAATGTGTCTCCTCTCCACCCGCCCATCATCAACAGCACTACAGTTAGCACCGTTTCAGCATTCAGATTCCAGGGCATCATTATTTTGCAGAACCTCATGTAGGAGGATCACATCTCCTTCATTCATAAAAAGGCTCTCAGAGGATGTACTTCTTGCTGCAGTTGGTAAAATTCCACCTTCCCCAGAACGTACTGCCACGATTCTACACTGCCGTAGAGAGCACCCTCACATCAGTCACTACCGTCTGGTTTGGTGCAGCAGCCTCAGAACATATGGAAACTTCAGTGAACTGTCAGGGCAGCAGAAAAAGTCATTGGCTATGGCCTACCATCACTGCAGGACAAATAAGCAGGCAGGAAAAAAATCATTGCCGAGACTACTCACCCTGAAAAATGCCTTTTACAAAAGCTCCCATCTGGAAAATGCCATAGGGATATTAAAACAAAAAAAACACTTCACTCCACCTTAAAAGTTTCTTGCCCCTCCCAACCCCTCTATGTATTACCTCAGTCACTACGCTGCACTGTAAACACTTCAAACCACTTTTTGAAATGCTATTTACATCATAAATACATGCTGGTATTCATGCACATTCTATTCCATACTTCAACCTCTAATTTTATTATTTATCTAACTCTTTATTCTTTAGAATTGTTGAATGTTGTTTTCTGTTGCATGTCGCAACAACACACCACAGCAAATTCCTAATATATATTCCTCATGTATATGGTGAATAAAGTTGATCCTTGAAATGTTGGGTCCCAAGAAAGCTGGATGAAGGTCATTATTTTAATAGTAAGAAGCTGTGAACTGTGGAAAAGCAGACAGATTTGAAGCCTGGTAGTAAAATTCTCTGAAAACTAGTGAAAAATTACACAATAGAATTCAAAAAGATAGTTGAAAATTGGCCTTCATTTCAGGAACCCAGTCCGGGTTTCATCCCACAGTGTTTTAAAGCTATCATTACATGGCATTTGGAGCACTGCATTCAGTTTGGGCATTACGCAATCTATTAGCATTGGAGACACATGGTTCAGGTCCATCTAAATACAACAGTGGGTAAAAGGGTTCAATTCTGACTATAAGACTCACAGTCTAAGCATTTCATGCCATATGTTCAGAGGATTAAAATAACATTATTGAAGTGTTTAAAGTAGTTAAATGAGTTGTCAAGATGGGTATAAAAATAATCTTCTCTGCTGGAGGAGTCCAGAATATGGAACAATAACCTTAAAAAGAACTTTCTTTTGAAGTATTTACAGAGATTTGGAACTGAATGATGGAAGAGGATCATGGGCGTAATATTAAGAACAGGAGCGGAAAAAAAATTTCCCTTTTCACACTCAGTTCTAAAGTCAAAGTTCTCCACCCTTGAGTACAGTTCAGAAATTCACAATAGTCTCCAAACACCTGTCTTGCACAATAAAAGGACAATTACGAAACAGCTTTCTCCCTTGTACTGCTTATTCTTTAGCTCCCTCTAGCTTATTTTTATTCAATTACTTTTCTGTAGTTTCCTCTCTGGTTTGTCCTAAATTGAAAATATTTCTCTTTTGCATTTATTAAAACTCATCCCATAGTTTTAAACATGATAAATCTTCCTGCTGATTTCTTTCCTTTATTTTAGTTGTCTTAAATCAACTGTTTTAAAAATACTCATATGTGGTCAACTAACATTCACTCACTTCTTCTTTCACCTTTTCTCATTTCAAATTTGGTGATGCTTCCATTAATTAAGTTTTTTTTATTGATATTCACAGTGACTCAGAAGAAAAACTACAACATTCAGTGGCCATTTTATTAGGTACACCAGTATACCTGCTCATTAATGCAAATATATAATCGGCCCATCGCGTGGTAGCAACTCAATGCAGAAAAGCATGCAGACATGATCAAGAGGTTCAGTTGTTGTTCAGACCAAACTTCACAGTGGGAAAGAACTGTGATCCAAGTGGTTTTGATTGTTGAATGATTGAATATCCAAGAAACTGCTGATCTCCTGGGATTTTCACACACAAGTCTCTGGAATTTACAGAGAACGGTGCAAAAAATAAAGGAAAAAATCCATTGAGCAAAAGTGATGTGGGTGAAAATACCTTGTTAACAGGAGCCTCCACTCCCGCACCAGCAGGCACAGGAAGAGCTTCTTCCCTGAGGCTGTGACACTGCTGAACCTCTCATCACAGCACTAAGCAGTATTGCATCCGTATTGTACTGTCTCAGTACTTGTATATTTGTGTGCTGTAGCACTTTTTTTTATTTGCAGTTATTTTGTAAATAACACTATTCTTTGCATTTCAGGTCAGATGCTAACTGCATTTCATTGGCTTTTTATCTGTACTCAGCACAATGACAATAAAGTTGAATCTAATCTAATCTAATCTTAATGAGAGAGATCAAAGGATAATGGCCAGACTGATTCGATGTGTTCGGAAGGTGACAGTAAGTCAAATAATCATGCATTACAACAGTGGTGTGCAGAAGAGTGGCTCTGAACACACAACATGTCAAACCTTGAAGTGGATGGGTTACAGCAGCAGAAGACCACAAACATACACTCAGTGGCCACTTTATCAGGTTCAAGAGGTACCTAATAAAGTGGCCACTGAGTGTGTATCAGAAAAGGTTAAAGAAGTTGTAGTGATCTGGCAGGAAATGAATTAGAATGGGGCTCACTCTAATGTTGAAGGATACACTGATGAATAACTTAGATTTTACCTTCCAGTGAAACATCCAACCTGGAATCCCAGGTAGCAGGGAAGTTGCAGTTTTTCCTTGTTTTCCAATACACTTGGTTAGAAAACCATTGTGTAAGCAAAAATTTAAGCAGAAATCCAAAAAAATGTTCATGGACGTTTGTATTAAGCACCATAGCATAATATATAATGATATTGTGTCTGCATTTTTCAATTTCTTCAAAGCATGTCTATAGCTTTTGTTTTGTATTTCTACAGAAATGGCATTACAACTGCTGTGGAATTAGAAACCATTCTTGTCTATCATCAAGAATGACTCAGCAGTCACTGATCAAGCTAAGTGGCCTAGATCTGAAGATGGTTAACAGATGTTGCATAAGAAAATTGGTGATTGGCAAAATAACCTGATATTCGACACTGGCACAGGTTTCCTTTAAGTTGTCCTTAAATTTTGTACTTTTTAAAGAGGATCCTACAGCTGGAGCATGTGACCTGGTCCAATGGTAACCAGTTCAAATTACAAACAATATCAGATTCATGCGGGGTATTACCTTACATTTCACCTTGAGCTTATGCGGAAACTGGCCCCAACTTGCAAAGTTTTCTGTTTCACTGAACAAGGTATGGTACGGGTTGCTACCTTGCCTCCAAGTTGGCATTGTATGTTAATGAGGTTAGAAAATCCTCACCTAGTTTACATGTGCATAACAAATAGTCAGTTGGATTTCCAAAGCATTGACACCTGATATCTCAAGCATGACCTCTTCTAGACAAAGAAAAACAAGTGTATTTCCTTCAGAACAGACTACCCCAAAGGATTAGGGATTGGCCTTCTCTGCTCTTGATGTTTACTCTTTGCATCAAAGACAAATAGGCTAGACTTCTGGGTAGGAAAAACAAATGCTGTGAAACTAACTTCCGATGTCTCTACCTCAAAAGGAGATAACATACACAAATTGCTGGAAGAATTCAGCAAGTCAGGCGGCATCCATGAAAATTAACAAACAGTTGACGTTTTGAGCCAAGACTCTTCCTCAGAACATGAAGAGGTGTTGTAAGTACACACTGTACCTTCAGCCATGATGTACATGCTACACAAATGGAAATATCGGTATTTTAAACAAGAGAAAATCTGCAGATACTGGAAATCCAAGCAACAGGCACAAAATGCTGGAGGAACTCAGCAGACCAGGCAACATCAATGGAAAAGAGTGCAGTCAATGTTTCGGGCCGAAACCCTTCAGCAGGACTGGAGGAAAAAAGATGAGGAGTAGATTTAAGAGATGGGGGAAGGGAGATAGAAACACAAAGTGACACAGGGAGTGGGGAGGAATGAAGTAAAGCTGAGAAGTTGATTGGGGAAGGAGATACAGGGCTGGAGAAAGGAAAGTCTGATGGGTGAGGAGAAAAGACCATGGAAACAAGAAAAGGCAGGGGGAGCACCAGAGGGAGGCGATGGGCAGGCAATGAGATAAGGTGAGACAGGAAAAAGGGGATGGGGAATGGTGAAGAGGGCGGCTGTGGGGCATTACAGGAAGTTCAACAAGTCAATGTTCATGCCACCAGGTTGGAGGCTGCCCAGATGGAATATGTGTTGTTCCTTCAACCTGAGTGTGGTCTCATCGTAACAGCAGAGGAGGCCATGAATGGACATATCAGAATGGGAATGGGAAGTGGAATTAAAATGGGTGGCCACTGGGATCTGATGGACAGAGTGGAGGTGCTCGGAGGTCTCCCAATCTATGTTGGACCTCACCAATGTATGACCCCAACAGACTCACACCCGGAAGGACTGTTTGGGACTCTGAATGGTAGTGATGAAGGAAGTGTAGGGGCAGGTGTAGCACTTGTTCTGCTTGCAAGGATAAGTGCCAGGAGGGAGATCAGTGAGGAGGGATGAACGAGCAAGGGAGTTGCGTAGGGAGCAGAAAGATATGCTTGGTGGTGGGATCCCGTTGGAGATGGTGGAAGTTCTGGAGAATTATGTGTTGCACGCGGAGGCCGGTGGGGTGGTAGATGAGGACAAGAGGAACCCTATCCCTGGTAAGGTGGAGTAAGAGCAAATGTGCATGAAATAGAAGAGATGCGGTTGAGGGCAGTGTTGATGTTAAGAGGAAGGAAAGTCCCTTTCTTTGAAAAAGGAGGACATGTCCTTTGTTCTAGAATGAAAAGCTTCATCCTGAGGGCAGGTACAGCTGAAGTTTTGGCCCGAAACGTCGACTGTACTTTTTTCCATAGGTGCTTCCTGGTCTGCTGAGTTCCTCCAGCATTTTGAGTGTATATCAGTATTTTAATTGGCTGAAGTTGTTTCCTTAGAAAGAAAGGCTAGTGCATTCTGAGTTCAGAACTAACATCAAAGTGCAAAAAAAACCAAAAATGATTCACACTGGAAGATCATTAGTATTTATTTTATTACTTCAAAATATATTTTTTAAATAGCACAAAGTTGTATATTAAAACACAATATTAAAGAATTGGAAACTCAGAATTTCATCTTCTAGTGCACGTGTTTCATGTCAATGGGACTGAATTTTAGAAGAGGTGGCAATATGATTATTTCCTGTTTGTGACACATACAAGAGTGAAATTCTGTTCTCAGATTGCAAGGATTATTCCTCCCCAAAATAATTTCCAGATAACCAATTTTCAAATTTCCAGTATGTTGAATAACAATATGCAGCAGCTTTAACATTTCTGATTTTAGACCCTGCTTATAAATACCCATCACTTTCTTCCACTTTTCTACTTAAACCCTGCCCTGCCCTGCTCTGGTCTTGAACTATTTATAATCCAGCTGATTAGTTCACTAGTTCACTTCTCAAAGCCACCTACTGCCCTTTCTTTGGAAAGGTTGTAGTCACGCCAGATACCTGCTTTTTGAGCAAAACAGCACTTCCAAAATCTATTTGTAGATATGTACAAGTCAAATTTCATCCAAGGTGGAAAACGTGGGAGGAAGAAATATTACAGAGGAATAGGAGGAATAATCCTTTACAATACAAACCAGAAAATCAAGCAATTTTAAAATTCTCAAAAATCAAATTGCACAGTTAAGCATTTGCAAGATGGACATTTTTCAACACATCATATTTTTTTACATTTTATTAGAACTATAAACAAACCTTGTTCTCTTCAACCTCTTGTGGTTATTATGCTATTACCATTTTAACATTTTTTGCACTACTTCAGATTGCAATAACAAATTGCACCATTCTGTTGTTTTGTGCTTGTCACTATATTTATTGTAATATAACAGGTATATTACTACCTGTTATATTATTAATATAAACTGTAAGCTTCATATGAACAAGAAATTTCATAGCACCCTGGTGCACAGCCATCACACTTATTCATTCTATCCTGGTACAGGAGTAGGGTCGTACTGATAATTGTGCTTCTGGTCCAATAGATACTCCATGCAATATTAAAATATCATCATATGTCACAGCGAAAAAGTCAGTCTTCTCCCACACAATACTCTCGACATCGCCATAAAAAAGGTTTAAAGAGAAACATCCCTTGAATTTATTAATCAAAGTTTGTGAAATTAGTAATTTATGTCATTTACTGTTTGCAGGTTTCAAAAATTACAGGAGTGCATAGAGTGACCAGCACATGTAACCTTACAGAATAGTACACATCCTGAGGCATCTCGGCAAGGCCAGGCCAGAAGTACGGCAAGTTGATCTATGTGGTGGAGGAACTCAGTTGTAATCCCCATCAGATAACACATGATTTAGAAATGTTTGAAGAGGTTTGTTTCTGATCTCTGTTTTAATGAGTTTTAGGAGCTTTAGTGATAACCATTAGCTAATCTGCAGCTGCACAAAACATTCCAGGCAATACCATACTGAAAGGAGGCCAAAATAACTAGCCTGGTCATTAGCAGGTTCTTATTACTGAACAAGCAGAATTCCAGCGGTCCCATATTATGTGAGACTTCCTCTATCTGAAAGAAAGGTAAAGTTGCATTGCATATGGTATTGATACAGTTGACAATTTTTGCACAATGCTGAGTCAGGTCATGGGGGTAAAATTGGGAATGCCCAAGACAGCCTTGATATGATGGTTTACTATGCTTATATGTATGCTAAGACTTCTTAAGAATGAATGAGGCTAAAGTCAAACAACCTATTGGAAAATCACTGTGTATAATCATCAGAAAGTTTACAGAGAGTTCACACACTTATTGTGCTTTTTCACAACGCTCACAATTTTTGTATAACCAGTATATTGAATAATTAAAAAAAAATTCGAAACCTACATATACAATGTATTTTCAACACTATCAAAATGTAAAATGTTTAGTTGTAGCAGGACTTAATTTAATATTGATACAATATTAACATTTTTTGAAGTGGCTACACTATATTAAGTATGTAATCATTGTTTTGCGGATTAGGTTGTTAAAATATTGTATTTTTGGATTAAGTATTTGCTTAGAGCACAAAAAGCAGTTTCCACAAATAACACCGAGGAAAGTAAATAGCCTGTATCTAAAGTCTACAGTTGTTCCCAAATGAAATACTTATAAAAAGAGCTACAAAAGATAAAACTCAAAAATACTTCAAACAGTATAATTTAGTGCAGCATTTCTAAAAGACGTTTCAATCTACAAAAAGCAAAGCCCTGAGCCATTGATTTTACGGTACAGATCAGGAGAAAGGCAACTGCAAACAACCTCCTAATTGACAGCAGAATTTGTCATTTCCTCACATTGCTAGTATAAGCGCAATTTAGAGGCTTGTATACAGTATCAAATCAGTTAGATAGCTTAAAAAAATAACATGGCTAGATTTTGGATAAAATTAAAATAGAGTGGCAGCCAAGAAACAATCACTTAGTGCAAGTTTTAGATGTCCAGCTGTTAGGATTTAGTTCTACACTTTATAAATCTGTACAAGTAGTTGTTCTTGATGGGACTAAGACCTTTTTTTTTACTGAAATGCAGCTTTCAGTTCTTTAAAAGCTGCTCTTCTCTGCTTCTTTTCCTCTTCCATACGCTTACGTTGCTCCTGCTCAGCTTTGATTTCAGCTTCAAATTTACTGCCAGTTGTCAGTGCCTGAACCTGAAAACAAATGCAAGTAAAATTTAAAATAATAAGGATTTGTTTCCTGATTAAAGTAAAACTATCTCCTTCAAACCCTAAACAATGTGCTGTTCTTCAACTCAACCAGAAGTCTCAACTGAATAATGATTCTGCAGAGGTATGCAGATATTGTTTGCTGAAGTTTAGAAAAGCAATATCACAGAGACATTTATAACTGTTTTATTACTAAGCTTGGGGTTGAGAGGAAAAAATAAATTGATGATGGTTGAATGGTAGGGCAGACTTGATGGGCCAAATGACCTAATTCTGTTTCTATGTCTTATGGTCTAAAGGGTACACCATGTTATGGTCTAAAGGGTGGTAATTATTCAGATTAAAGCAATGAAAAAAGATGTCTGAAATATGAGAAATGAATTCTGGATTCTGACATTATAGGGATGCTGGGGGTTCTTGATGTTAATCAAGTTGGATTTAAAACTGTATGACCAGGTATTGATATTGAGTTATAATTCATTTTTCTTCTTCCTATAAATCAGTATTTTTATCCTGATCAGGTGTGATTCTAACAGACTGCAAACCGGAGTTTAATGTTAGAGATTGGATCAATTAGCATCCATTTTTAAGTGCTGATCAGGCACATCAATTTTGCCCTGATTAGAACACACAGAATCAGTTCTGGATTAAATAGCCATTTCTGCTCTTTGGCATAGGAATTGGGAGTGGATGGGTGCAACCTACAATCATCGCAGCACATGAGAAAATCAAAACTCAGTGGATAATGTCGCTTCAATAAAAACAATGAGCGATTGCAATCTGCTGACATTGGAGCATCTGCTGGGCAGCTATTAAGCAGTCTGTGGTCAATCTTAATGCCTACCAAAGTTCACAGAACATACAACAGTGAACTTTCACTCCAAGATTTAGCAATGGGAGCCTCAGTAGTGACATCAGTAGCAGCACTCCAACGACTGGGTATCATTATGGCAATAGCCAGTCACTCTAGGTGAGATTTCAGTGTCAGAGGGTAGAGGACCAAAGGGCTGCCTCCACTAGAGCCTCCTGAACTACCACACCACACTGCTAAGCAATGTGTTTACATGCTCAGGATTGCGAATGCTGTCATCATTGAGATACACGATATTTTGGGGAAAGATCATCAGCCACACTCCTATGTCTGGAATGCTCTTTCTGTGGAGGTCAAAGTCACAATGATTCCGAACTTTGTTGCAATAGAAACTTCAGGAGATGCCAGTGATGTCTTCCAGTGTGTTGCTTGCCACTGTATCAAAGACACTGAGGAACTGTATTCACAAAAGGAGTAATTTAAAGGAAGTGCTGAAAATATATGGGAGGTCAGAGAGCATCAATGGAAAGAGAAGCATTTAAGGTTTCAGGCCTAAAACTCCTCATATGTACTGAGAAACTCTTAATCAAGGTAGCAGAGAGGTAGTTGCATATTCGTGCTTATTTCGTAGCAGTTTGTAGCTTAGGACTGGTGGAGGTCATATCTTTGCTGACTGTTGAGATAGTGCTCAATAATGCTTAATTGTATGTTTGCTAATTGCTAATAATGGATTGAAATAAGGAATTCAACTCTTTGGAACAATTTTTGGAGCTGTGGGAGTGTCATGCAAGTATAACAACTTTGTCACAGGCTGCCGGTAATTGTTTTGTGTCGTGGTCTGGTCCGTGAAGTCTACGGTCCGGTCCATCGTTCGGTATTCCAGGTTTTCCGGTTTTCCGTCGTCCTGTTGTTTGCCTTAATTGGGGCACCTGATTCTCATTCTGGTCTGGTTACATAAATAGCTCCTGGGTTCAGCTTCATTTGCTGGACTGATCCCTTCCCTCCCCTTCCCCTTCCTTCTGAAGCCTCGCCTGCTACCTTCACCTGAAGCCTCGCTTGCTACCTTCGCCTGTGTCCTCACCTGTAACGCCATCAGGTTCAACTGGCAGGGCAAGATCAGGGCCTTGTTGTGTCTGGATAAGGAACTGTTTTTTTGTTGTTTGGAACTGTCTCTTTGTGTCCTCGCCTTCGCTAGGTATGTCCGGCTATTTGCCGCAACCTTGAGTTGGGAGCTGTCTCTGTGTCCATGCCTTCGTTAGGTAGGTCCGGCCGTTTGCTGCTACCTTGAGTTCAGAACTGTCTCTGTGTCCACGCCTTTGCTAGGTAGGTTTGGCCGTTTGCTGCTACCTTGAGTTGGGAACTGTCTCTGTGTCCTCGCTTCTGCTGGGTAGGTCTGGCCGTTTGCCGCTGCCTTGAGTGGAGATCTGTCTCTCGGTGTTCTGAGTATGAGTCCTGACCCTATGTCCTGCTCCCTAGGAGGGGTCCTGGCTCTGTGTAGAGCCCTGGCTCCAAGTCCAGTTCCCAAGGAGGGGTCCCGGCTCTGTGTTCCATGTTCCTGTTCTCCCTCGACCAAGGCTCTGCATTCCTGTTCTCCCTTGACCAAAGCTCTGCGTTCCTGTAGTCCCTCGACTAAGGCTCTGCGTTCCTGTTCTCCCTCAAACAAGGCTCTGCATTCCTGTTCTCCCTCGACCAAGTCAAGGCTTTGTGTTCTTGTCCTGTCCATGTGCCTCGCCCAGCCCAGGAGTGCCTCGCCCAGCTCAGGAGTACCTTGCCCAGTCTGGGACTGAGGTTCCTTCATCCTGTCCAGGAGTCTCACATCCAGTCCTGTTGCCACTCCTTGTTCTGTAGCCACGTCCTGTCCTTGCCTAGATCCGGGGTCGGAGCCCGAGTCAAGACATAAGTTCCAGGTCCCTGTCCAGTCTCTGGCTCGGAGTCCTTGTCCAGGTTCCATTTTCCAAGTTCCTTGTCCTGGTCCCGCTTTCCCAGTCTTAGTCCTAGCCTAGGCCTTGTATCCTAGTCTCGTCCAGGGCCCGTGTCTTGTCCAGCTTTGTTTCTTCCCCATTTCCCTTGCTTTCTTTACACACCTAGTCCTGTTCCTAGTACTTCAGTGCCTGTGTCTTGCATTTGTGTCCGCTCCCAGCGCCCCCGTTATGACAGAACAGTCCAGCCAAGCATAGACCCAGCGACACAGACACTGTCGTGTTACTCTCGCCATCCTGGGTTCTCTCCTGTTGTATGCCCCCCACCTGCCCGTGTCGTCCATAGTCTGAGATTGCCTGTTTGGTCACCAGGAGGCTCCCATTCGGTTGGGAGGGGGGGGACTTTCATGGTCCGGTCTGTGAAGTCCGCATTCCAGTTCATGGTCCGGTCCATTGTTTGGTATTCCAGGTTTTCTGGTTTTCCCTTGTCCTGTTGCGTGCCTTAATTGAGACACATGTTTCTCATTTTAGGTTGGCTACATAAATAGCTTCTGGGTTCAGCTTCATTTGCTGGACTGTTCACTTCCCTCCCCTTCCCCTTCCTTCTGAAGCCTCGCCTTCTACTTCATCTCTGTCCTCGCCTGTAACGCCATCAGGTTAAACCGCCAGGGCAAGATCGGGGCCTTGCTGTGTCCAGATATGGAACTGTCTCTTTGTGTTCTCGCTTTCGCTAGGTAGGTCCGGCCTTTTGCTGCTACCTTGAGTTGGGAACTGTTTCTGTGTCCATGCCTTCACTAGGTAGGTCCGGCCATTTGTCGCTATCTTGTGTTGGGAACAGTCTCTTTGTCCCCTCGACTCCGCTGGGTAGGTCTGGCCATTTGCCACTACCTTGAATGGAGATCTGTCTCTCAGTGTTCTGTGTATAAGTCCTGGCCCTACGTCCTGCTCCCTAGGAGGGGTCCTTACTCTGTGTAGAGCCCTGGCCCCAAGTCCTGTTCCCAAGGATGGGTTCTGGCTCTGTGTTCCATGTTCCTGTTCTCCCCCAACCAAGGCCCTGCCTCCCTGTTCTCCCCCCGACCAGGGCCCTGCCTCCCTGTTCTCCCCCCGACCAGGGCCCTGCCTCCCTGTTCTCCCCCCGACCAAGTCAAGGCTTTGTGTTCTCGTCCTGTCCATGTGCCTCACCCAGCCCAGGAGTACCTCGTCCAGCCCGGTGCTGGGGTTCCCTCGTCCTGTCCAGGAGTCTCACATCCAGTCCTGTTGCCACTCCTTGTCCTGTCCTCGCCTAGATCTGGGGTCAGAGCCCGAGTCAAGACCCAGGTTCTGGGACCCTGTCCAGTCTCTGGCTCGGAGTCCATGTCCAGGTTCCAAGTTCCAAGGTCCTTGTCCTGGTCCTGCTCTCCTAGTCTTAGTCCTAGCCCAGGCCCGGTATCCTAGTCTCGTCCGGGGCCTGTGTCTTGTCCAGCATCGTTTCTTCCCCACTTCCCTTGCTTTCTTTACACACCTAGTCCTGTTCCTAGTACTTCAGTATCTGTGTCTTGCATTTGGGTCCGCTCCCAGCGCCCCCGTTATGACAGTTTTGATTTTGGATCAATGTTTGCTGCTACAGTCAAGTAGAAGTAAAAAGCAATACCCACATGGGAACTGTAGTCCCTGAAGCAACTAGGCAATGTGTTTCACATTCCCATGATCATCAATAAAATAGGATACCTGTGATCACACAGGGGAGTTAGTGGACATTTAATAAACCTTCACACTGCAGGTGCAGCTACACTGAAAATGCAACAATAAATGGATTCCTGATTCAACTACTAACATGCCTTACTGAAACTACTTTCAGTGGTCTACAGCTTACTGTGAGAACATGAAAATTATGTGTTGTTTGACTGAGTGGAGATTCCCTCAAATGGATTCTGGAATTAAGGGGAGATTGGGAGTACTTGATTCTCAATGGGTCTCCTAGTCCCTTGGCAAATAGGAACTTCTTTCTGGTACTTATCTCATCTGATGACAATGCTCTCAATTCTTACCAAAATCTAGATGCTCTTTCACCATACCTGAAGTCCCCTGGGTAGTCCTTGTGTGTTTTTGGGGCACATGTCTTTAAAGATTGATACCTTATTCCAAGTGCTGTGTCCTAAAGATCTCTGATTCGGTACCTTTCTCTGTGTAAGCTACCACAATGGCATGTTGTCAGGTGTTTAAATGTTTGGCCAATTTTGCTTATTTTTTGTTAAAGATCCAAATCCGCATTAGAGAAAAACTCAAAAATAGTTCTGCACACCAAAATGAGGTCAAACCCAGTTTCAAAGTGTGGGTATTTCTTTCCCTGCAACTCCACTGTCTGAGACACTGATACCAAAGACACTTACAGGCTTTAAGTACCTCCAGAATGAAAATACTGAGCATGTTCACCAACTTGTAAATTCTTGTGAGGGTGCACTTTATCTGAACCAAAGAGTGCAATAAAACAGAAATACAGGAAATACACAATTCAAGTAGGAGGTGGAAGACAGTTAATGATTCAGGCCAATGAATGATGCATTTAGTATACATACTGTGAATGGTCTGAATTTAACAATGTAACGAGTTCCGGTGAATATCAGGTAATCTACAGCTGGGCTGTGTGATCGGATAAAATTATAAACTCTGGCTGCATGCTGCTCGATTACAGATCAACAACAGTCAAAGTCTACAGTCAGAAATGAAGCTTTTAAAATGAGAACTCTGACATTCCAAGAGATACCTGACCAGTTCTTTGGCCTGCAATTTTGAAATTGCTGGTTTTACCAGAGTTCTTTTCCAGACTTGAAATATTTGGCCCAAGTTAGACTTTACCTTTGCTTCAAAGAAGTTCTTGGCACCTTGAACTCCCTCAGTGGAAACGTCGATTTCTGAAAGTCTGGCAAGAGCCATCAACCCACTGTCTTCCTCCAACTCGCCTGCGGCTGCTTTATGGAAAATCAGAAGAAACTGGAAAGAAGCACAAGAATTCTGAACAAATAAGTAAACTTTTATCATCTCTACACAGAAAACTGTTTTGAACTTAACAAAATGGTATTTATTTCTATAAATATGCACATATTTAAAGGGTAGTTGAAATTCAATTAATCAAAATTCTAAAATCTTTGAATTCACTTCCACTGGAATCGTCCATCATTAGTCCTTCAAGCATTCTATTGTTAAACTCAATGATCAGGAAATCTTCCAATTCTCCAACTTAATTTATTTAAGGTAATTGAATCCTGGTTAGACAGGGTGCAACTACCACTGCACTGATCACCATTGAAGCCAGGAGTGATTAAGAACCTGCTGGACTCCCATTTCTTGCCTCTTACTAAACTGAGATTCTGTATTACTTCTCCATTCTTGTCAGCAAAATAATGGAATCTATCCTCACTTCCAGATTGCAAGAACAAGATACGTTAAGTTAAACTTTCCATCTGTCCAGCCTCCTCTTGGGAAATGTCTAGCACAGCAGGAGCTCAAGACAAGATGGAGAAGGTGAAATCTGCAACCTGTTATGTTTTGTAACAACAAAACATAAAACAAATAGAAAAAGAAAACATGGAGCAGGGAGGAAGATGTGTGCTTTTGTTTTAGTTTTTACTTTAGGCAAGTGTGCACTTGTGATGTGGTAGCATGATGATGTATGTCATTCACTTACTTTTATGTATAACTTGTAATGAACTATGTAGGCAAACAAAGAATGCTTAATCAAACAATATATTTATAATATTGCTCAAATATTACTGAAATATTAAATACATAACATTCCTTCCTGCTTAGCTATAAACTCCAACTCAGTATAGAATATATGTCAACTCACACACACACGGAGTATACTATATAATACAACTGCTATATAAACATCCACAGCATAGTAAATTTTTAATTTTAAAATTTAAAAAAATTTAAGATTTACAGACGTGGCTGTGAAACAATCTCAGGTTTTGGGGTCTCCTCTGTGGTGGTTGTAGGAGTTGACTCTGGGACTGCAGGAAGTGGTTCTGACAGCTCTGGACACCTTTCTTCTGGACATGTTGGCGCGTGGCAAGCTGATCTATCTCAAGCCACCAGACAAAGCTTTGAGCATTTGCTTTCATTTTGACTACACCTAGATGACCAACATGTAGCTCCTCCAACACTTGCTCTCAGCTTGGATGTTAAAACAACTCTCAATCCAAACATAAGGCACTCTCCACTGAGGACGAGTTCATCCCTGCATTGGTAAAAAATGGAGGAACTCGAATTTCTGCTGCATATTCCTGCCACTTGGGTGGCCATATAGATCTGAGACAGTGTGGCGTCTTTTGTAGTTTCCCTTTGGATCATCTTTGCCAGGGAGACTATTGATTTGTATTAAGAAGAATCTATCAAGAGGAGTGTCCTCTTCTTTAAAATTTTCAGATATTTCCTTTTCCAAGTGTAAACGGGTCAATCTGTCAGTATTTCCATTCGTCATCCTCTTGAATTAGAGCGTGTTATTGTGTCCTCCAAGAAAAAGAGTCCACCTCTGCATTCATGCTGCCGCTGTTAGTGGAACAGCCTTTGATGGATTGAAAATAGATACTAGTGGTTGATAAACAGTAATGAGGGTAAAGTCTCTCCCATACAGGTACTGGTTGAAATGTCCACACCCCAAACTCAAGGTTTCTCTTGTCAATCTGTGCATAATTTTTTCTCTGCAGCAGTAAGCAAACATGATGGAAAGATTATGGGGTTTTCACTTATATCACCAAAAACATGTAACATGACTGCACCTATACCACGAGGTGAGCTTCACTGGTCTATATGGATCATAAAGTGAGAATACAGAGTCTAATACCACCATTTTCTTTGCCTTTTGGAAAGCTACATCACACTGTTTTGTCCATTGCCATTTCTTCCCGATCTGTAATAATGAGGTCAAGGAGATTGGCGGGAATCTGTTATAGTAATTGATAAATCTTAAAAAGGACCACAACCGTGACACATCCTTTGGCTTTGGGCATCCAACACTGCTTGAACTTTCTCAGCATACTTACATAATCCTTGTGCGTCAGTGGTGTGGCCACATTAAGCAATGTTTGGTTTAAAGAATTCACACTTGTTGTGTTCAGCTCTGAGCCCATAATCTTCGAATCTTTTTAATGTTGTCTTGAGATTTTGGAGACGTTCCTTGTCATCCTTTACCAGTAACAATGATGTCATCCAGGTAACAATGAGTACCTGGCAGCCTTGCAGCACCTGGTCCTCAGCTTTCTGTCAGAGTGTAGGTGCAGATGCTACTCCAAAAATAAGTCTAATATAGCAATAAAGCCCTTTGTGTGTATTTATGGTGAGAAACATTTTGGACTCTTCTTCCATCTCCATGTGTAGGTAAGCCTCAGGTAAGTTTACTTTGGTGATGTTTCCCTCCAGAAAGGTTTGTAAAGGTATTGTCTATCCTGGGCAGAGGGTATTGATTGACTTTCAGTTCTGGGTGATGGTAACCTTAAAAGCACTACACATCTTGACAGACCCATTCTTCTTGACTACTGGGAATGGTATTGCCCATAGACTCCACTCAATTCTGAAAAGAAGTCCTTCAGCCTCCATGTGATCCAGCTCACTGACTACTTTGCTGCAGATGCTATAAGGAACTGGAGGGGCTTTGTAAAACTTGGGTGTGGCATTTTCTTTAGGCTCTATTTTACCCTTGATATGTTTTGAGTTTTCCAATGCCATCCTTGAACAGTGTTGTAGCATCATCCAATACCCTTCTAAATTGCTTTCAGTTGACTCATTTGCAGGAAGTGAGGCACACAAATAATAGGTGGATCTCCAATCAAGTTGTAGTTGTCTCAGCCAGTCACATCGTCACAATGTTTGTGCTCCTGATTTTACCACATACAAGCCCAATGTGGCTTGTTGGTTGTTGCAATTCACTGTGACGAATGTCATTCCCACAGGCATTATCTTTTCTCCAGTATAAGTTCTTAGTTGAATATCAGCACACTTCATTTTTGAATCACCGTTCAAATTCACTTTGTGCAATCTGATCCCCAATCAGTTCAACTGTTTGCACTACCAGTTTACTTGGTATAACAACCTTTATTATCCGCTGACTTAACATCTACCGATCCACCACTAACTACATCAGTTGTGTACTTCTGGGAATATCAGGACCTGTTCTACACATCTTCCTGTTGCCAGGTTCAGACACAGAGTAGGTACGACCTCCTCAAAAATCTCCTATTTCTCAATTTTCCAATAGAAAATAAAACATTAATTCAGTTTCAAGAGCTGTTGTAATGTTTATGATAGTATGATTGCTGCTCTCTAAATGTTCCCTCACGTATACTTCACCTTTTCCTATAAGAGCAAATCATCAAAGTATCCTTGCTCACTAGGCCAGAAATGCACTGATCAAAAAGCTCTTCTGAACATGATTTAATTGTTTTTCCCTGCTTGCCTTTTCTTTCATTGATATTCTAGTGTTAATAGGACCATTGAAGATCCCCATGCTCCTTCATATCTTTCTCACCAGATGATAACCTATTAAAAAGTTACAATATTGTAGATGTTCCTCTGTTGTTCTGTCCAACTCAAACAAAATAAATTCAATCCTTGACTGCTCAAGAATATCCCTTCTCTCCAACATTCTCCTAAAGCAATCCCATCACCTTCCCTACAACCTCTTTTACACCCTTTTGAGAACATTTTAGCATCTAGACCTGCTCTTTTTAGCCATGTTTCTGTTATCACATCATGATTGCATACAGCCAAATGCACCTACAGCTCTTTAACCTCATTTATTATGCTTTGTGTTTGTGCAAATAAATCCATCATAAGATCAAACTAAACCTAAAAAGACATAATTTGCTTTGGCAAAATCTCTAGAACTGACTGTCTTCACTATGATGCATTCATATGACTTCACAAAAATGCCAGCTTACCAAACCACTTCCAAAAGTACTCTAGAACAGCGGTCCCCAACCATTGGGCCGCAAAGCATGCGCTACCGGGCCACGAGGAAACGATATGATTTGGTGATATGAGTCAGCTGCACCTTTCCTCATTCCCTGTTACGCCCACTGTTGAGCCATTACGCATGAAAGGTCATGACCCGCGCGTCATCCATGTCAGCGCGGGAAGAAGATCAGCTCCACGAGCTTGCAAATGATGGTGGGCTGAAAAGTATGTTTGACATAATATCTCTGCCGGCATTCTGGATCAAAGTCAAGGCTAAATATCCTGAGATAGTCACGAAAGCACTGAAAACGTTGCTTCCATTTCCAACATACCTCTGCAATGAATGCAACGAAAACCAAATTGCGGAATAGACTGGACATAAGGAGCCTCCTTCGAGTATCGCTGTCTCCCATCACCTCTCAATGACACCGTCTTGTTGCAGGAAAACAAGCCCAGGGCTCCCACTGATTCAGCGATATTGGGTGTTGCAATGATCTTATATGTTCATACAGGGAAAATATGTGCTGTGTGTTTAATATCTAAACGATACTTAAAATGTTATGATGCTATTAACTTACTTATATAACCATATAACAATTACAGCACGGAAACAGGCGATCTCTGCCCTTCTAGTCCGTGCTGAATGCTACTCTCACCTAGTCCCACCGACCTGCACTCAGCCCATAACCCTCCATTCCTTTTCTGTCCATATACCTATCTAAATTTTCTTTAAATAATAATATCAAACCTGCCTCTACCACTTCTACTGGAAGTTCGTTCAACACTTACTTCAAGCTCCCCTGTCCTCCCCTGATAATTGACTTATCACTATATTCATGTGAGGAAAATATGTGCTGTGTGTTTAATATTAAATTCGTTAGATAAACCCTTTTAGAAACGAAACTGAGTGTATTAGCTACTTATCACCGATATTCCGGTTGTGATTAACATCACTCCCACCCCCCCCCCAACAGAATCGCCAAAAACGATTTGAAGGGAAGAAAATCGGCATGTACACGCATGCGCACTGGTGCCCGCGCAAGGCTTCATGGTCATTGTAGTCTCTTTGGGTAAACAATGTATTTGACTACTACTCTTGTCCGTTGGCAACCCTACATCGCCCCCCCCCCCCCCCCCCCCACCGGTCAGCTGGTCCGCAAGAATATTGTCAGTGTTAAACCGGTCCACAGTGCAAAAAAGGTTGGGGACCCCTGCTCTAGGATAGCCCATACTGTAGTTTTGTAGAATCCAGCCTTCTTTTTCAAACAACTTAAATTTGCCATCCACGCAGCAGCTTCTTATTTCACCAAGCTGTTTATTTGTACCACTGCTCTGCATGAGAAAGATCTGTACTAAGGATAGTTTTAGAACACATGTAAGTAAGAGAAACACACACAAAGTACTGGAGGAACTCAGCAGATCAGGCAGCATCTATGGAAATGAATAAACTGTCGATGTTTCAGCCCAAGACCCTTTCATCAATGAATCAGATTCATTGAGATTACATTGAAGATAATCAAAGTGGTGTAAAAAGCCAATGCATAACTGTTGTAAAACAGGAAAGCCACTTCTTACATGAAGGGCTGTTTTGATACAATAAGCTATATACGGTACATAAAATGCACAATATGTTGCACTTCAGCCAAATAAATTATGTTGATTCTGAGATGAAAACTGCCCATAACACCAAGATAAATTTCATGCCTTTGAGGTCAGTCTCAAGAGCTCAACTCCTTCTGTTACAAATGTAATTTCAACAAATGCATTAAATGACAAATCTACTTAAAGAAAGGTAGGAACAAAACAAGAGTCAACTGTTTCACATCCTATCAAAACCCTGGCAATATTATTTATTCAATCCCAGAATGAACTTCAACTAAGCAGATTTTACATTTGAAATATGGAGTTACTCTATATTTTCACAAATTATTATCACTGTTCAGTTTGCCAAGGCCATTTCATTGTAACTAGTAATAGATTGTAAATCATTGAATTACTTTTCATGAGGTATAGGCAGAGTTAACTTTCTCCCCCCCACAGAAACAATTAAAAATAATTTAAAAAAATTAAGATCTGATTATTACATTAAGTATCCCACTGTTTTTCATGTTAATCACGGAATCTCTCTCATCCTAAATTGCTGCAGCATTTACAAAAATTGCCTAAAAATCAGCATAGATCTATAATAAATTAATTTTAGGAAGATTACATATATTTATTTTTATTTGATTATCTTCCTATCAAACCAGTTCTATTGGTTTTGCAGTAATGAAGGAGATATTGCTTTGCTCCAAAATGCCTTTCCTCAGATATGCACATCAGCCTTTAACCAAATCACTTGGACTCAACTGCAACTGCATTTTTAACCAGATACCTGGATGGGGAATATTCTGGTTTTCTCTCTAGGCCCATCTTGGAATGGATCTGGGTAAACAATTAGACATGTAAAATAAATCCAGATGAATGCCTCCAGTTTTTGAGGAAACCACATTCCTAATCTCCTCATAAGCGCTTGCTGATTGCCGGACATCGCTCATGTGCATTCCTTTAGTGGCCAGTGCCATCAGATTCAGATGTAAAACTGATAAGGTCAGATGTTAAATTCTTCCAGGCCTCCAGTAGAGGAGGGGCTATTTTGCTATCCACTTCAGCACTTCGTAAACACAAAATACTCTGCAGATGTTGGGGTCAAGGCAACACTCACAACACGCTGGAGGAACTCAGCAGGTCGACTCATCGTTTCCAGGGGTGCTGCCCGACCTGCTGAGTTCCTCCAGCATGTTGTGAGTGTTCACTTCAGCACTTACTGGCACCACCTTCCTGACTGGGATAAATCTTACAACAGATGTATGCTTTTATGAGCTTTTGCTCATTACATTCTGTTAAACCCAACATTGGGGTACTCATTGTAGGTAGTCAAAAGAGTGGGAATAGCAGCCTCCAAAATGTACCATTGCAGAAGAGCAAGACAATCCATATTTGTGGTAAACCATATATATATGTTGTAACTGGGTTAACTGGACACGCCCCTCTGCTGACCACCCCTGTGGCTCCTCCCACAGAGTCCTGAATAAAGGTGATTTCGCCCTGCTCTTCCCCCTCAGTCCAGGGGCAGACACTCAGCATGCTGGAAGTCATATTTTATTGCAAATAAAAGCCTTTCAGTATTTACCCTACTTCAGTCTTTTAGAGTAATTGAAGGTGCATCAATTTTATTTACAGTTCGGAACAGGGAGAAAATTAGGATGGTCGTGGACTATAGCCAGACCATCAACAGGTTCACGCAGCTCGACGCGTACCCCCTATCCTGCATCGCGGATTTGGTCAATCAGATAGCACAGTACAAGGTGTACTGGACCATAGATCTAAAATCCGCTTACCATCAGCTCCCTATCCACCGGGAGGACCAACCTTACACCGCCTTTGAGGCGGATGGCAGGCTTTATCACTTCCTGCACGTCCCCTTCGGTGTCACAAATGGTGTATCTGTCTTCTAGAGGGCAATGGACCGGATGGTGGACCAGCGCCAACTGAAGGCCACGTTCCCATATCTGGATAACATCACCATCTGCAGTCACGACCGGCAGGATCACGACAACAACCTCCAAAAATTTCTCCAAGCGGCCAAAGCTTTCAATTTCACCTATAACAAGGATAAATGTGTGTTCGGCACCACCCGACTTGCTATCCTTGGGTGTGTCATGGAGAACGAAGTCATTGGCCCTGACCCTGACCATATGTGCCCCCTGTTGGAACTCCCTCTTCTCAACACCCTCAGAGCCCTCAAAAGGTGACTGGGCTTCTTTTCATATTACGCCCAATGGGTCTCTATCTATGCAGACAAGGCCCACCCCCTGGTCAAGTCCACCATATTCCCCTTCTCAGCCGAGGCCCGCGCGGCCTTCAACCGCATAAAAGTGGACATTGCCAAAGCAGCAATGCATGCCGTGGATGAGGCCATTCCCTTCCAAGTAGAGAGTGACGCCTTCGACTTTGCACTGGCTGCTACCCTCAACCAGGTGGGAAGATCAGTGGCGTTCTTCTCCCGTACTCTTCAAGGCCCTGAAATTCGGCACTCCGCAGTGGAGAAAGAGGCCCAGGCCATAGTGGAAGCTATTAGGCACTGGAGGCACTATCTCGCCGGCAAAAAGTCACCCTGCTAACTGACCAGCGCTCAGTCACATTCATGTCTAGTAACCAACAGCAGGGCAAAATCAAAAATGATAAAATTCTGAGGTGGAGAATCGAACTCTCCACCTTCAACTATGACATCATGTACAGACCTGGGAAGCTCAACGAGCCCTCCGATGCCCTATCCCGGGGAACGTGCCAGCGTGCAGATTGACCGGCTATAACGCCCTACATGTAGATCTTTGCCACCCGGGGTCACCCGGCTTTTCCACTTCGTGAAAGCCCGGAACCTGCCTTACTCCCCTGAGGAGATCAGGATGATGACCAGGGACTGCCAAGTCTGCGCAGAGTGCAAACCGCACTTCTACTGACCCGAAAAGGCACAACTAATCAAGGCCACCCGCCCCTTTGAGCGACTGAGTGTTGACTTTAAGGACCCCCTTCCCTCCTCCGACCGCAATGTGTACTTTCTTAACGTTATTGACGAGCACTCGCGGTTCGCCTTCGCCATCCCCTGCCCCGACACCACTATCACATCAGTTATAAAAGCCCTGCGCAAGCTCTTCACTCTGTTCGGATACCCATGCTATATCGACAGTGACAGAGGGTCCTCGTTTATGAGTGATGAGCTGTGCCAATACCTACTGGCTAGTGGAATTGCAACTAGTAGGACCACGAGCTATAATCCCCGGGGGAATGGACAGGTGGAGAAGGAGAATAGCACAGTGTGGAAAGCCACACTCTTAGCCCTCAGGTCAAAGGGACTGCCGGTCTCCCGCTGGCAGGAGGTCCTTCCCGAGGCACTCCACTCCATCCGCTCCCTGTTATGCACGGCCACCAATGCCACCCCTCATGAGCGGCTCTTTTCTTTTCCCAGAAAATCGACCACTGGAACCACCCTACCAACTTGGCTGACGTCCCCGGGGCCAGTGCTGCTTCGGAAACATGCGAGGAGTAATAAATACTCCCCGATGGTCGAGAGGGTTCACTTACTTCATGTGAACCCTCAGTACGCCTATGTGGTTTTACCTGATGGGTGGGAGGACACGGTCTCCATCCGCGACCTGGCACCTGCAGGAGCTCCGGGCCCCTACCCTGAACACTCCGTGGTGACTATTGACCCTGTACCCACCAATATATGTACTTACGAGACACCGTGCACCCCAAACCCTATACAGACACCACACCACACTCCCACACCGGGTGCAATGCACATGCACAAGGGATTACCGATGCTTAACATGCTGACACCTCAAGTCAGGCCGGAGCCAGCAAAACTGCCGTAGCCGATGCAATCACCACTGGTGCTACGTAGATCACAGCGACGGACTCAACCGCCTGATAGACTTGACCTGTAAATATACTTGTTTTAAATATTGTCAGTCACTTTACCCCGCAGAACTCTTTTAAAAAAAGGAAGGGTGAATGTGGTAAACCATATATATATGTTGGAACTGGGTTAACTGTCTGGACACGCCCCTCTGCTGACTGCCTCTGTGGCTCTTCCCACAGACCCCTGAATAAAGGTGATTTCGCCCTGCTCTTCCCCCTCGGTCCAGGGGCAGACACTCAGCATGCTGGAAGTCATATTTTACTGCGAATAAAAGACTTTCAGTATTTACCCTACTTCAGTCTTTTGGAGTAATTGAAGGTGCATCAATATTAAATTTCTCTAGGTGGTCAAAAAGAGAAAATCAGCTCTTTTATAAAATTCCTTTATGTTTAGGAGCCACCTCAGTACGGTAATATGTTTTCAATTTTTTTTGTCCTTCAATTAAAACTGAAGGTTGAACAAGAGGTGACCAATACCTCACGTTTTCCTATTTCTGAATGGTTGACTTGTTTAATAGTGATTGGTGCAACAATTAAGAACACGTGGATTAATTCTTTATACAGATAATGATGGCTCATTTCCTTTGGCCTAATCAAGAGTTAATGGTATTAGAGAACGCTCACTGCAATGCTTTGTAAATTCACGGCCAACAAGCATTTTTCCAAGAGGATAATCTACATCTGTTTCAAAATATATCACAATCAATTGTGTAGCTTTTAATACGAAGATACATTTTCCTCTGTGCAGATTCCACATCTGAGAAGTCAAGGGTATCTTTCTATAAACAAAGATTAGTATAAAAGATAAACAAGAGAAAGGAATTATTTGACTTGAAATTTGATTGCACTCATTTTTTTTAGCACCGATTTTAAATCAAGCCAAATCACATCCTCAGATCAAATTACACCATTTAGGAAATTCAGCTGGTACATCATACGAAGTCCCCTTAGCAAGTACAGTGAGATTTCATGTGATAACATCATTTCTCGTCCAAAGCTTCATGAAATTTGGATCTGTTGGCGCCAATAGTAGAGTGCGGGCAAGTGAAGAGGATACCTACAACTTTGGATGGTGAAACCTGCAGTCATGCCTGAGACTTGCCCAACCTGGCACCAGCCCAATGGACCATTTTCCTAACACTCCTGTTCTGTTCAGCTATCCTCTTCCTGATCCATATGTTATCCTATCCCTCCATTAAAGAAATCTATTCTTTGAATTATCACTCACAAAACACCTTCATGTCTGTTTCCCTAATTCCCATTCTCCAAAACTGGCTGGCATGACTAACGCCAGTGCTGGGCTCTGATGCCAACTTCCATCGCCAAGCACAGGGAGCACTTCTCTTTCAAGTATAAAACATGCAACACCCGTGATTTCTTAATGAATCCAGAAGTGATGGATCTTCCTTGTTAAATGCTTCTTTGCCACTGTCAGGGAACAGGGGAAGGACACTTTGTGAGGCAGTACAGTTAAAGTTGCTACCTCATAGGTCCACTGACTTGGTTTCAATCCTGACCCCCTATACCGAGTGTGTGGAATCTGCTTGTTTCCTGCAACTACATGGGTTTCCCCACAGATCCAAAAATGTACATGCTGCTAGGTCAATTGGCCAATGTAAATTGTTCCCTAGAGTATATGTTAGTGGTAGTATCTAGAGACAGCTGAAGTGGTGGTGGTGGGGGTGGGGGGGATGTGGAGTGAACACAATGGGAATAATTTAAATGAGTGGTTGAATGTCCAAAGGGCCTGTCTGTGCGTTGTATGTCTACAATTCCAACTAAGCCCTGAACTTTATTTCCAACTAAATTGAAAAATGATTGTGTCTAATCAGCTGGACATTTTCAATCTCTCACTGCTGCAGTTGGAGATTCCCACCTGTTTCAAAAGGGCACCAATCATATTGGCGCCCAAAGAGCATGGTGAGCTCTCTCGATGACTTTTGCCTGGTAGCACTCACACTTACTGTGATGAACTGCTTTGAGAGGTTGGTCATGGTTAGCATAATCTTCTGCCTGAGCAAAGACCTGGACCCAGTGCAATTTGGCTATTGCTACAGCTGGTCTACAGTGGCTCTCCACTCAGCTTTGGAGCACCAGAACTACAGCAATACCTAGGTTAGGCTGCTGTTTATTGATAAGAATTCACCATCATCCCATCGGTACTAATCAACAAGCTTCAGAACCTTGGCATCTATACCCCTCGCACCCACAACTGGATTCTTGACTTCCCATTTGGGATACTCACTGATAATCAACGCAGGCGCACTACAAGGAAGTGTGCTTAGCCCACTGTTCTACTCTGTCTATGCTCATGGCTATATGGTTAGGCACTGCTCAAACACCATCTATAAATTTGCAGATGGCACTGCTGTTGTCAGAGCCTCAGATGGTAACGAGAAGGCGTACAAGAGCAAGACAGATCGGCCGATTAAGTGGTGTTGCAACAGTGACATTGCATTCAACGTTAGCAAGGCCAAGGAATTGATTGCAGACTTCCGAAGGGGAAGTCGGGAGAGCACATATCAATCCTCAAAGACAAGCATATGAAGACTGCAAATGCACCAGAGGCTGCAGACAGTTGTTGACTCAGCCAACTCCATCACAGGCGTAAGCCTCTCTCCCCATCATTGTGGATATCTTCAAAAGACAATGTCTCAAGAAGGCAGCATTAAGGATCCTCACCGTCTCATTACCACCATCAAGAAAGAGATACAGGAGCATGCAGACCCACACTGTACATCTTAGGAAGAGTTTCTTCCCCTCTGCCATCAGATTTTTGAACAGCCCATGAACTCTGACTCGCTATTACTTTTCAGCGCTATTTTATTTATCTATTTATAGTAATCTTCTCTTGCACTGTACTGCTGCCACAAAACAACTGATTTCACAACGTAAGTCCGTAATAATAAAAACTGATCCTGATTCAATTATAGAATTTTATGTATCATCATTACAAATACCTGGTTGTGCGAGGGACAAGACTAGAAGCTCAACGTTTCTGAGCTTGGTTGTTTTAGATGTGTAGAGGATAAAGGAGGTGGAGGGGGGGGTGGGTGTTTAACACTAATGATGATAGAGAATGTCTCAGCCGTACTCAAAGACATACTGGAAGCCCTATCCACAGAAGCAATTTAGGTGGAGTTTAAAAATAAGAAAGGTACAATTATGATGTTGGTGATTATACTTTAGATGCCCTCGCCGCACCCCCCCCCCAAAAAAAAGGCAACGAGGTGGAGGAATGACATGTAAAACAGATTAGGGAAAGGTGCAGGAACAATAGCGTTGTCAATGTGATTTGAAATTCCTAAATTTCAGAAGCTTAGGTGGAGCAGAATTTCTTCAGTGCATCTAAGAGGGATTCTGGAAAATATATATGGAGAGTCAAATAGAAGAGAAAACATACTGGATCTGCTTTTGGGAAATAAGACAGGCCAGGTGACAGATCTGACAGTGGGTGAACATTTTCGGAATAGTGACCTCAAGTCATTAAGCTCTCAGATAGTTGTAAATAAGGATAAAAATGGGATAAGACTTGAGGTCATTGATTGGTAGTTGGACAGCACATGCCTGACATCTGCGATTTGTTTAAGAAGCAGCTGAATAGAGTGCACAATCAGCATGTTCTGGTAAAGAGTCATTGGAATTAGACCTGGAATTTGCTATAACTGTCACATGTACTGAGATACAATGAAAAGTTTGTTTGGCATACTGATATCAGATCATTACACAATGCATTGAAGCAGATCAAGATAGAACAATAACAATGCAAAATAAAGGCCTACAGCTACATTGAAAGTACAGTTCGGGTAATAACATGGCATTCGTGAGCAGACTTAAAGAGAATCCCAATGCGTTTTATTCTTACAATTAGAGGAAAAAGATAATAAAGGAGAGTGTAGGTCCACTCAAGGATAAATGAAGATATTTTTAGTTGGAGTTAAGTGAGATGCTAAATGAGTACTTTTCATCAGTATTTACTGACAAGAAAGATTTGGAGAAGAGTGAAAACATGTGCTTGTGCTGGGACATTTTGAAATTTTGGAGAAGGAAATGTTGGGTCTTCTGAAGAATTTTAAGGTGGATAAGTCCACATAACCTGATGGCAAATATCCCAGAATACTGAAAGAAGCAAGTGAAGAGATTGCTGGGCTTTGACAAAGATATCTGTGTCCTCCTTACCTGCACTGGTGAGATCCCAGAGGACTGAAGAATAGCAAATGTGCTATTGGGAAGTTGGGAAAATCCATGTAATTCTAGGCTAGTGAGTCTACACCAGTGGCAGGGAAACTATTGGAGAGGATATCCAAGCATAAGATTTATGCACATTTGAAAAGGCAAGGACTGCTGAGGTCAGCATGGTTTTATGCAAAGCAGGTCATGCCTTATAAACATGATTGAAGAGGTAGCAAAGCTGCTTTTTAATTGTAACACAGTGGACATTATTTATATTGCATTTATTAAGGCATTTGATAAGGTCCCTCAGGGTAGGTTAATTCAGGAGATAAAAATGCATGTGATCCAGGATGAATTGCAAGTTTGGATTTGGAACTGGCTTGCCAATAGAAGACAGAGTGTAGGGGTGGAAAGCTGTTATTCTTACTGGAGGTCTGTAACAATCGGTGTTTCACAAGATTGGTGCTGGAACCTCCATGGTTTACGATATATATCAATAACTTGGAGGAATTGTAGATGAGTGGATCAGCAAGTTTGTAGGTGACACCAAGATCGGTGGCATTGTGGCCAGTGTAATGGACTATCAGAGAATACAGGAGGATATACTGTAGATCGGTTACAGATATGGGCAGAGAAGTGGCGGATGGAGTTTAATCCGGGCTAGTGTGAGGTGTTGGACTTTGGGGAGGGTTGGGTCAAATAAAAAGAGAAAGTATACAGTTAATGCTAGACTCCATAAATATCATTCAACTACATCCAAGTCCATTGTTCACTGAAAATAGCAATGCAAATGGATAAGGTGGAAAAGGAGACATATGGCGTGTTCGTCTTCATTAGTAGGGGTGTTGGTTATAAAAAGCAGCTGGTCATGCCACAGCTATACAAAACTTTAGTTGGACCACATTTGGAGAATTGTGTGCAGTCCTGGTTGCACTATTATTGGAAGGATGTGGAGACTATGGAGAGCATGCAGAAAATGTCGCCCGGATTAAAGGATACAGGCTATAAGGAAAGGTTGGGTTGTTCTGCCTTGAACATTGGAGATTGCGGGGAGACCTGTCTGTAGATTTAAAGTTCTGAAAAATACATATATGCATAAAAAATATTTTCTCCAGAGTAGAAATGTCAAACACTAGAAAACATGCTTTTAAGGTTATAGGAGGAAGGTAACAGTGAGATGAGGGACTTTTTTTATGCAAAGAGTGGGAAGTGCCTGAAATATGTCACTACGGGTATTAGTAGAAGCAAACAGATTATGGAGTTCATGATGCTTTCAGATTGACAGATGAAAACAAATGAAATGAGAGTTATGGATAACACACAGAAAGAGGGCATTTGGTAGGAACTGGCACCAAGAGCAGTAAAACATTGTGGGCTGAATGGCCTATTCAGTACTGTATATATGTTCTATATCATATATACTACATTAATGGTCTTCTTAGTGTAGCCCCCCTGGCCAGCCTCAGGGTCGCTCGGCTCACTGTCGTCTAGGAAAACAACCCTCAGCCCCGCCAAACTGGGTAATCAGTTTGTGTGGATGCTGTGTGATGTACCCCACCCCGCCCAAATAACAGACAATACATCAGATACGATTAAATGATTTACAGTTTATAGATATTACTGGAACAATATAATTAATAGAGAATAAAATATAAAAAGAAAATCAAAGGTGCCACACTTATCAAAGTTCAATCTCTTCCTGCACAAACAGTTGGAGCTCAGTACTCTTATTCTTTACCCTGCGACCCCTCAGACCACCTCGACCGGCTGCCTGGGACCAACAACAGTGGTCGACCAGACGCTCCACACGAGTCCGTCTCCACCTCCTCTCCTCGCCGAATGCCCCGCTCGGGATCCGACCCCGTTAGCGGACTCACAGCACCTGGTCCATCCTTTGTCTCTCTCTCTCTCCCGCCTTCCCCCCCAAAACCCCATGCATACAATATTTTACAAACACACCAAAAGCATAACAACTATCGCAATTGGTTCATTCGTCCTCCTTATCAATAGATAATCCAAAACAAACTGCTAGCCGGAAGGACTTTCTCAGCAGTTAACATAACAAAGAAGCCCTTTCAATTATAACATAACAAAGAAGCCTTTTTAATTAGACTATGCAGTGACATAAAAAAAAGAAACCCCTTACATTAGCATGCTTTACAAGTCATTGGAATTTCTAAGCAAAACTAAAAATCACTAATTCCATCCAAATATTCTGAAAATTGAACTATTTTTCGTGCTTTGCTTAGTGTAATTGGTCTACAGACAGATTCCTGAATATAAAGGCAAACTGGACGCAGCCTACGGAACAATGCAATTATCAGAATAGTACAGATATTCAAGTACAGATCAGAATAACATTGGCAAGTAGCACTGTTCGGACCAGTAAGGAAGCCAGAATGCAAAAGCTGCATAAATTCTGTTCAATTGTCTTACGTTCCGACAGAGAGCTGTAGTTTGTCTTTGATGCTCCCGATGCAGCCTCCTCTACATTGTTGAGGCCTGTCGTAAATTGGGGTACCACTTCATCAAGCACCTCTGCTCCATCCGCCAAAAGCAGATCTTCCCAGTGGCCCCCATTCCTGTTCCAACATGTCGGTCCATGGCCTCCTCTTGTGCTATGATGAGGCCCCTCTCAGGGTGGAAGAGCCTCACCCTATATTATGTCTGGGTAGCCTCCAACCTAATGGCATAAACATCAGTTTCTCCCTGCGATAAAAAAATTCCCTTCTCCTCTCCTCTTCTTCTATTCCCCACTCCGGCCTCTTGTCTTCTTGCACCTGCCTATCTCCTCCCCCTGATACCCATCCTCCTTCCCTTTCTTCTATGGTCCACTCTCCTTTCCTATCAGATTTCTTCACCTTTGCCTTTCACACCCACCTAGCTTCATCTATCACCTTCTAGCTATCCATCATTCCCTCCCCCCACCTTTTTATTCTGGTGTCTTCCCCTTCCTTTCTAGTCCTGAAGAAGGGTTTTGGCCTGAAACGTCAACTTTTATTTACATAGAAGCTGCCTGACTTGCTGGATTCCTCCAGCATTTTGTGTGTGTTATAGTGGAAATCGTTCTCCCTTTAGTTCGGCAGAAACATCTGATTCTCACATGTTTTGCATGCAACGTGACTTTCTTACCCAGATTGAAATAAAAACCTAGATTAAATGACTAACCAGCCTCTAATGGATTAGAAGCAGCAACTAGTTTAATGAATGGTGTCTTGGGCATTCCTTAGAAAGAATAAAGGAGGATATAACTCGAGACATCCCAGCCGTCTTGGATGTGGGTTGGATGATAACCTCTTACAGAATTTCTTTGAAAATTAAATTGGAATGCAAGTGGTGGTATAGATGACATCCACAAAGCCTGTGCAGGATGTGTACTGAAGTCTAATTTTCTACAGCTGTAGCAATAAATTGTCAATGATTTACTCATTTTGGTGAGGAGCCTGTCAGTGTATGCTGCACACATGTATACATATGCACATGCAAGTCACTGCTATGGTAAAAATAAACTGCTACTTCTGTTTATTGGCAAACCCAAGTGACTGCAATTCATATAATTGCACATAAGCACGAATCAAATAGTTGATCTCCGAAGTCAGAGAGGGTGAAAGTTCGAACCTTCCACTTTAAAACTCACCAAAATTTAGGCTGAAATTGAGGAATTGGTGCATTATAGCACTCAACCTGCCCTGTCTCCTGGCCACAGGCCATCAACAAATTCAAAAGGCAAGTAAAAGTTCTTCCCATTTTAAATAACCGAAAATTCAAATGGGAAGATATATTTAACTTCACATCATTCCCTGTGGTATTGAGGATTTGTTGCGTCAGTTACAATGCCTTATTTTGCGGACTAATTTAACACTGACAAATGGTTGTTTTGATAAACGTATAATTTCCAAAAATCACTGAGAATGCTTTATTAGCCCACCTCTTTACCAAAGGATACCCCAATGTTATGAAGAAGCACAACCTTAAATTTCTTGCCATGCAACTTAAAAAAATCACTGTCATGGCTGGCTACAAAATGCCAAGAATTTAAGAGGCTAATTTAATTCTTGACCTGGAAATTAGTAAAGACTCAGTGTGATTTTATTTAGGTAGAATAAATAATTTTGTCAAAAATGTAGCTTTAATTGAAACAATGCTTCCAATAAATTAAATAACTTTCAGCATTTGTAAGTTTATGACATAATTCTCCCTTCTTGGTACTAGTAACTCAGAAACATGATTCCTCAATCTCAATCCATAAAATAATTCCTCACTCTTACATTTTGTTCATCCCCCAAGTCCTATTTTCACCTTCTGGCTGCTGATCCTTCAGCAGGCTGACTACCACACTCAGAAGTTTTTGCTCTATAAGCCAGTCAAGAGCTTAGGCAAAGTTTTTGGCAGCTCTTTAAGGGGCACAACATCCATTCAGGCAACCTGTACCGAGTTGGATGGCTGGCTGAAATCTGTCTGGCCTACCTGGGAAGTTTAAAGCCCGGGTGTATCAGCATGGCATTCTTCCCAGAATCCTGTGGCCCCTCCTCGTCTATGCAGTTCCGATCTCGACAGTCGAAACCTTAGAGGGGAGGGTTAGCAACCACCTCAGGAGATGGCTGGGGCTGCCAAAGAGCCTGAGCAGCATCGCACTCTATGGACACCACAACAAACTGCAACTGCTTTTCAAATCCTTGGAGGAAGAGTTCAAGGTAACAAGAGCCAGAGAAGTGCTACAGTATAGGGACTCAAGTGACCCGAAGGTGGCTAGAGCAGGGATCCAAGTAAGTACTGGCAGGAAGTGGAGGGCAGAGGAAGCTGTTCAGGAGGCAGAGGCGAGGCTGCGTCACAGGAGGCTGGTGGGAGTGGTCACACGAGGCCGAGCTGGGCTAGGATCTTTTCCAACTCCCCAAATGGACACCAGAGGGAAGGAAAGGCGTCGTCTAGTTCAGAAGGAGGTGAGAGCAGTAGTGGAGGAGACGAGAGCCTACAAGGCAGTGGGAATGAAGCAACAGGGAGCTTGGACAAGATGGGAGAATGCGGTTGAGAGGAAAGTGACCTGGGCTGATCTTTGGAAAGCCGAACCACACCGCACCCAATTTCTCATCCAGGCAGTGTACGATGTGCTTCCAAGCCCATCAAACCTGCACACATGGGGCAAGGCAGAGTCAGCTGCGTGCCCACTGTGCTCCAAGCGAGGAACCCTGGAGCACGTCCTCAGTGGCTGCACAAAGGCACTTGGTGAGGGACGGTACAGGTGGAGGCATGATCAGGTCCTGAAGACCATCGCTGAAGCCGTCAGCGCAGGAGTTGAGTGGGCGAAGCGGTCCCGACCCTCCAAGCAGACCATTGCCTTTGTCAGAGCTGGGGAGCAGCCAATACCTGCCAAAAGAACATCTGCAGGCATTCTGACCTCTGCAAGGGACTGGCAGCTGTTGGTGGACCTCGAAGGGCAGCTGAAGTTCCCCAACCATATCGCAACCACCACCCTGCGACCAGACATTGTCCTAGTGTCTGAGTCGACTAAGCAAGTGGTGCTGCTGGAGCTGACAGTCCCATGGGAAGATAGCTTGGAAGAGGCCTTTGAAAGGAAGCTCTCCAAGTACACAGGACTGGTCAGCAACTGTCAGCAGGCTGGATGGACAGCGAGGTGTCTCCCAGTGGAGGTTGGTTGTAGGGGATTCATAGCCCGTCCTTTAGTTAGAGCCTTCAGCATTTTGCGCATCGAGGGAGAGAGGAAGAGGAGAGCCATCCGCAGTACCACCGATGCGGCAGAGTGGGCCTCAAGATGGCTGTGGCTCCAAAGGGGGGAGCCATGGAGTCATAAGTAGCTAGCTATTGGGACACAAGCTGGGGTCTGATCAGCCCCGGCTGGGTCACCTGGAGGAGGGTGTATGATGTTGAAAGACCCAAAACACCCAATGATTCCAGGAACATCACTGAAGATGTGTCCAGAAGCATCAATAGATGTATGTACACAGCTTGTAATGGTTACTTGAAAACAAACCAAAAGCACTTAGAGATTAAGCACGGGGGAGGGTGGGTTGATACTCTACGATATGCTACCCATCCAATAATGAAGTTCCAAAGTCGAAGAATACGTTGAATCCTTTATTAAGAAACCAACTAAACAAATAATAGAAACTAATGGAACTAAATCTAGCGATGTAATGAAATAAATAGTCTTAACAGATTGAAATGTACCTAAGCTAAATGTTCTTAAAAGTATTCAAGAATATTCAAGCATACCAAGGTGTATTTAAGTGACTTAAAACATCAGCAAAAAGGATAGCACCCCTAGCCCACTCTCTAGCTCTACCCAAACTCGACTAAAAATAAAGCATGAAAATGTAACTGAACTCTTTGTGTCTACCATGTCCCAAATCATGTGGCTAACTACCCATAATAAGCACAGTAAGTGTGCACCTCAAAATGCAATACAGAAAGAAAGAAGATACATGGCTCCTACACCTTCATTAAGATTAATCTTAAAACTGTGCTTTTTGACCAGCTCCGAGTACGGCTCATTCATTATGGTTGTCTACATTTCTGTGATGTAGTCTGGGATACTTTCCCACGTTAAAATCACTTAATAATTAAAAATTATTGAAATGTTTGTTTCAATTATGCAATCAATTCAAAACAAAGAATTATCTTTGGTTGCCCAGATATTAAGTAATGGAAAATAACATCCATCATTAGTGATAGAGTTATTTATAAATCATGCTGGGAAACAGATCAGCTTATACTTGTTGTTAAATATCTGGAGTGGAGGGATTTGGCCAGCTATTGGCTGTAATTGCACTACGGTGTCTTAAAAAAGTCAACCTTGCTATGTGGATGACTTTCTACATCTTGTATTTAAGAATCCTGACAAGCATGCCGTCCACTGGTTAAGTCTGAATTTATTCAAAGTTCGATTAACTGCAGAAAGCAAGATTGAAAGGGAAAAAGGCATAGCCCCTCCAACACAACCCTCTATCTGGTGGAACTGGTCTTCACCTTCAGCAATTTCTCTTCAGCTCCTCCCACTTTCTCCAAACTCAAGGTGTATCCATGGGCACTCGCGTGGGCCCCAGCTACGCCTGCTTTTTCGATGGCTATGTGGAACAATCCATGTTCCAAGCCTTCCCTGGTAATATTCCCCAACGCTTTCTGCACGACATTGATGACTGCTTTGATTCTGCTTTGTGCACCCATGCTGTCAAATTCATCAACTTTGCCTCCAACTTCCACCCTGCCCTAAAATTCACTTGGTCAATTTCTGGCATCTCTCTCCCTTTTCTCGATCTGGAGACAAACTGTCTTTCAACATCGTTTATAAACCTACTGATTCTTACAGCTATCTTGACTATATCTCTTCCTACTCTGTCCCCTCTTAAAATGCTATTCCCTTTTCTCAGTTCCCTCATCTCTGCTGCATCTATTCCCAGGATGAGGTTTTCCTTTCCAGGACATCAGAGATGTCCTCCTGTTCAAATAATGGATTTTTCCTTCCTCCACTATTGATGCTGCTCTCACCTGCATCTCCTCCATTTTTGCAGACATCCGTGCTCACCCAATCCTCCTGGCAACGGAACAGAGATAGGGTTCCTCTTATCCTCACCTATCACACTATGAACCTCTGCACCCAATAATTTTCTCCACAACTTCTGCCACCCCCCCAGCTTTCTGCAGGGATTAATCCCTCCGTGACCCCCTTGTCCATTCGTCCCTCCTGGTGTGTATTCCTGTTAGTGACAGAAATACAGAAATGCTACACATGCCTATTCACCTCCTCCTTTACCTTCACTCAGGGCTCCAACCAGATCTTTCAGGTGAGGCAACACTTCACCTGTGAATCTGTTGGGGTTGTCTACTGTATCTGGTGCTATTCAATGTGGCCTCCTCTATATTACTGAGACACAATGTAAACTGGGAGACCGCTTTGTCGAACACTTCCACTTCATCTGCAAAAAGTGGAATTACCCAGTAGTCAACCATTTTAATTCCTATTCCCATTTCTGTTCTGAAATGCCAGTAAATGGTCTCCTCTTTTGCCACGATGAGGCCACTCTCAGTTTGGAGGAACAACCCCTCATATTCAGTCTAGGTAGCCTGCAACCTGATGGCACGAACATCAATTTATCCTTCTGGTAATTTATTTTTCTTCTTTTTATTCCCTCGTCCCATTCACTTCTCCTCTATTCCCCACTCTGGTGTTTTACCTCTTCTCCTCATCTTCCTATTATATTGTCCTGGTGCTGCTCCTCCTTCTGATATTTCCGTGGTCCATCTCCTCTCCTATCAGATTCCTTCTTCTCCACCTCTTTGCCTTTTCCACCTACCACCCCCCGGCTTGTTATTTCATCACCCCCTTCACCTATCACTTTCCAGACTGTCCTCCTTCCACTCCCCCACCTTCTTATTCTGGCATCTTCCCACTTCCTTTCCAGTCCTGATGAAGGGACTTGGCTCGAAACGTGGACTGTTTATTCATTTCCATAGATGTTGCCTCACCTGCTGAGTTCCTCCAGCAGTTACGTGCGTTGCTCTGGATTACCGGCATCTGTAGAATCTCTTGTGTTTAAAATAGCCATCAACTGTAATAGACTGCAACAAAACAGGCTGCCTGTATGCACAGACAAATAACAAGATGAAATATGAAGTGATACACTTCTGGTAGAAAGCATAAGGCAAAATAATATAGTTGTAATAAAGTCCAAAAAAATGTCCAGTAAATGGGAAATAAAGGTGTTTATGTCTATTGAAAGCAGAGGGGCTATGATTAATCTGTATAAAACAGATAAAAATATAGCTGTAGTATTGTGACAAATGAAGACAGATGAGAAAGTTAGTGGAATAATTTAGGGATGAAGGTTCATGGCTGCAGATTTGGAATGGTAAAGTGTGGCTGTTCTCCTTGGAGAGAAACATTGCTAGAGGTATACAAGGACTGTCACTGGTTTAGAAAAAGGAAATGGGGAGAAGATATACCCACTCACAGATGGCTCGAGGACCAGGGAACACTAATTTAAAATATAATGCCTATCATGGTAGAGCGATGTGCTTTTAAATACTCAGATTTATTATGATCTGGCAATCAAGTCACAGTTGGTAAGAACATAATCAATGACTTCAGAAGAGATTTGGACAGGCAAACAAGACAGCTCAACTTACCCTCATTTTATTGCCAGTAAATTTATCCTTTACCATAAGATCAAAGCCTTTTGTTTATTGTGCATCTTCTTGAAAATGCTCAAGTAATAAACATATAAAACTTGGAAGGAACAGAGCATTTGGGCAGTTTAAGAAAAGGCAGTTTTTCTATCGAGTCTCATCACATTTCCCATCTCTGTGAAAGCTGCAACATGTCATCCAGCTACACTCAAATATATTCATCTCTTCAAATTCCATCACCTTACTATCTTTGGAGTTTTCTACAACCTTCTTAATTGTGACTTTAGGCTATGAATTTAAATCCTTCCCAGATATGCAAGGGGCCCACAATTAGAAGCACAAAGGCCGGGTACTGCACCCGGCCTTTGTAATCAGAAACTTGTGTCAGTCATTATGTTTTATTTTCTGACACTATATTAGGCTCCAGTGCTTTTGAAGCAAAGTAAAAATAAACTGCTGCAAGAACTCAGCAGGTCAAGCAGCATTTATGGAAGCTAAGGAATGATTGACATTTCAGGTTGAGACCCTGCATCAGGACATCAGAACATGGCTATCCATTTGCCTGCATGGATACTGTGTGACACACTGAGTTCTTCCAGCAGTTTACGTTTTGCTCCAAGATTCCAGCATCTGCAGATCTTGTTTCTCATGTTTTTGAACTGTGGAAGAATAAATGTGCCAAGTTTTTCTATCCCTTTGTGACCATCATGGATATACAATGACAAAAATGGCAACTTAGCAAGCCTGACTGAAAAGCTGGAAAGATGCGGTTGTTGTCTGTGACAGTCACATTAGGCCTGAGTCCTCAGGTTTTAGAGAGCTTCTTGTTGTGAGATGCATATATCATGAAGTGTTGCCTTACTGCTTTGCTGTCCTTTTCCTTCTAATCTTAGTTTCCTTTTCCAAGTTTACATAGTAATTCGAGTATCAAATCTGGTCGGGCAACAGTTGTGGTTGGCAGCTCACTTTGGAGGAGAAAAACTCTCATCTCAAACCTCCACTGCCTTGCAGCTCTACCTACTCATGGGAAAGGCTTTGGGAATAAACCTATGGAAAAATCTAGAGCTGGAGTCCCTCAGTTGAATTCAACATTGACTGGCAACTCCTGTGATGCCACTGGGGTCAAACGACATTGGTCTCCGTCATTTCTTTGGATTTATCAGCTGTGTGGAGAGGGAGAGCCTGCTGCATGGGCTTGCTTTCCATATCGTATTGCCCTGGCCTGCATATTGACAGCTAGGACACAACATCCATGGTTGATCCCGACAAATAGAGAGCCTCCATCAAATCTGCCTCTGCCGCTCTCCCCTCTGAAGGTCTTTTCAGGTTCTCATCAGCCTGGTGAGTTAGTTTAAATCCTCCCAATGATGAGATTCATCCTGGAATAGGCGAGGCACAACACTTCCAGTTTAACCAGTATTTATCACTCTCAGAACGGTCCCAATCATCCGGAAATCCTAGAAATCCTGTCCTCTTTCCTGAGTATCCTTTCACACAACTGAAGTGTGTACAGAAATGTTCCCAAGAACTGGCTGTGATAAATGCCACTGAGGGCAATGAGTTGAAATTCCCTGCTTTGATTTGGGAAACATTTTGTATTACATACTATGTTTAGCAGGCAGATCCTGCTTACTTCAATATGGTTACCTTGAGCAGTGACTACAGCTACTGCTGGAAATAGTTTTGATTCAAGCTACAAAATGAATTTCTAAAATTTGTTTTAACACTCTTCAGTCTCCTATTACACTTGTTCTTGAAAATTATTGAACAATTAAGGAGTGAGCACAAAGAGGAGGCTTGATGCTATGGGTCACATGTGGGGGGGGGGGGGGGGGTTGGTGGAGATGAGTGTGTGACCAGAGACGGAGATAGTCAATTTGCAAATGCAAGCAAGTCACTGCTCAAGGTAACCAATTTAGAAACTGAAGTGTTTCTATATAGAGTATTACAATGAAAAACAAACCAATTGTTTAGATCAGTTCAACATATCCTTAAATACAATGGGTGTGCTTGAGGACTATCTACTAGTGTCCAGAGAATCTATTAAAGGCTTTTAATGCAAGGGTTAGGTCTGTGGAGGAGACAAAGTAGCTGCGAGCAATTAGCTGTTGGATGAGCCAGATTTGATAAGCAGTGTTTAAGGTGCATGCTTATCTAAGCAGATACTGCAATCATGAAAAATGTGGATATTATTTCACAAACAGTAACTTCTTAAGGATATAGGCATCTAAGGAAGACAAGGGTCAAGATAAGTTATGGAACAAAATGAATTAAATGTTAAGCAATTCATTGCAAATTGCAAAGCTAACCCACTTAATGCTTGTGCATTAAGGAGCCTATTGCTGAATAGCTTGGAGAGCATTAACTGTCCTTCCGGGTGAGGCCAAGAATCACGTCATATGATGTCAATACCAACTGCACAAATCATACCCAGTGTCATTGCAAACTATATCCAACTGTCTAGCCCCTGTTGAAATTTCATTTCCCCCAAAATCGACCTCTTTTTTTAAGAATCTTAAATGAGGCTCGAACTTATAAATGAAGAAGATAAGAGAAAACATCAGTTGGCATTTTCCATGCTAAAATTTAATTTCACTTTTGACTTCGAGTTTATTCTGGGATATTTCATCGCACAACCCCTGCCCAGGCCTCCCTGTTGGTCTACAAATGTGCCCATCCACGTGGTGTCCCATGAACTCAACTGCAAGTTGGTCGAGCAGCATTTTCCCAGCTTACTCCTAAGTTTTATTTTGGAGACTAGAAACCATTCAGAAAGAAAATAAAGCAACATCTTGTGATTTTTCACCAGTGTTATTCACAACAGTGCCCAGGAGAATGGCGTTTATCTGGCATTTCAGATATGTCAGCAGTACCAATGTCCAAGGTTCAGGAAGTAGATTAAGTACAAGGAAAAGAAGTACCAATTGAAATATGATTCACTGTACACAATGTAGTAAAAATCTGATACAGATTATCAGCATTTTGGTTTCCTGTAACTTTTTTCCAACATAGCCATATTTAGAAAAGTATCCTGGCAGGGAAGAGCAAATCATTTTTAGACTATTGCACAATCTGCTGGAAGGAATCAGCATATCTAAGAGGATCAGTGGGAGGAAAGAAATTGTCGACATTTCAGACTTAAATGTCGACACTTTTCTTTCCTCTTACCAAAGCTGCTTGACCCAGTGAGTTCTTTCAGTAGATTCTGAGTTGCTCCAGTTTCCAGCATCTGTGGTCTCTTGTGTATCCATTTTTAAAAACTAGAAGCTTCAAGATTATAAGATTTGGAAAAAAAATTAGAGCTTATTCTTCAAACAAAATTTGATATTTTACCAGTGAAAATACCAATGTGTATAATTCTATCTTGAGAAAATAAAACACCCATCTGCCAGGCCACGGGTCTTCCGCCATGTGTCATTAAGAAGTTATTGTTTGTGGACTAGGTACATGCAAATATAGGGTGACACAGTAGTGTAGTGGTTAGCACAACACTTTACAGGACAGGGGACCTGGGTTCAATTCTTTCCACTGTCTGTAAGGGGTTTGTTTACTTATTTATTGAGATACAGCATAGAGTAGTCCCTTCAGGCCCTTTGAGCCATGCCACCAATTTAACAGTAGCTTAAACATGGGACAGTTTACAATATCCAATTAACCTAACAACCTGCACGTCTTTGGACTGTGGGAGGAAACCAGAGCATCCGGAGGAAACCAACGCAGTCACGGGGAGAACGTACAAACTCCTTATAGGCAGCGTCGGGAATTGAACCCCGGTCACCTGTACTGTAAAGCGTTGTGCTGACCACTACACTACCGTGCCGCCTCTTTTTTTCCCTGTGACTGCATGGATTTCCTCTGGGTGCTCCAGTCTCCTCCCACAGTCCAAAGATATACCAGTTGGTAGGTTAATTGCTCATTGTCAACAGTCCTGTGATTAGGCTAGGGTTAAATGAAGGGATTTCTGGGTGGCATGGCTCAGAAGGCTGGAAGGGCCTATTCTGTGCTGTATCTCAATAAAATAAAATACATATATATAAAGGTACAGCTTCCAGGTGGCTTTATGGTTAATTTGGGAAGAGATTATAGGACAGCAGTATGAGCATAATTTACTCAGTTGGTGTGTAAAAAAGGAATAAAAATATAGAGATTTGATTGAGATAATAGGAAGAAGAAATGTCATTATGCTTTGCTTACTTTGTTCTGATATTCCACTCAATTTACCACCCAAAGATAAGCAGTTTACAGACCGATAAATGCACACAATTATTTTTAATGTTTCTGCCACCTGTCACTGATTTGTCGTCAATTTAGTCCTTTGGTACCTTGATCACTGAGAGGTGATCTGACTAATGGCGGGAAGAAATAGCACAGACCACTTTAAAAACCTTATGCAACAATCTATTTATATCCTGAGAAAGGAAAATGGGAAAAAAAACAATGTACATACAGATCTAAATTGTGTACATATTCGATTTAATTGATTCACGGTAAAGGTCGAGACAAGTTCAAGCAAACAGACTTCAATCAATTATGCTGATAGAACAGCTCTCTTCGTAAACTGCTTCAAGCAGCAAAATTACTTAACACTAAATCATTGTAGAATGCAGGATTTGTGAACTAAACAATATTTGCATTTCTGCATTTGAACGTGATCCATCAGAAGTTATTTTTAAGAACTTTGACATGGTTTAACTCACCTTCTTACAGACAATTATCAATCTTGAAAAATGCTTTTGCATTACTTTCATTCATGGTGTAGGTCCCACTCTTTTCAGTATTTATCTCTAGTCCAGTACAAGTAAGATACAGAAAATGCTTGTTTCCATCAAGTGAACTAAGTGAGCACTATAGGGACCCAGCAAAGATTTCTTGCCCAAAATATTTAAACCGTGTCTCCTTTTCTCAGGTTGAGTACAATTCAGTCAGCAGCTTTGATTAATATTGTGGTATAAACACCACAGTTCAGTCCTGTAAAGTCACCAGACTGCCCTCTCATACAATTGGTATTTCTTTAACCTTTAATGAAACCCAGTATTGCAGTGCAAATTCTGCTAAAATAATCCATGAAAAGTAGCACAAATGGATTCTGACCACTTGTTAAGTTTCCTAATGACTTTCTATTTGTGTTACACCTTAATTAGAATACATGCAATTTTTGTTCATAAGAAGGGTTAATATTAAATTGGTAGATACTATCTACCAAGATGGATCTATAGTACTGTGCAAATACTTAAGCACATTTATATAGGCAGAGTGCCTAAGACTTCTGCACAGTACTGTATTTGTCAAGGTGGAACAGAGAGTTAGTTTGTAAATCTGGCAGGAGCAAAGCATGTTGGGAATGGTGAGGGTGGAGCACCATGGGAAGGGTGTGAATTAGGTGACAGAAAAGGAGTGCAGGGGTGGCGGTTGGGATGGGTGAAGACACACCTTGCCCTGACACACCAGGCAAGGTAGTTTGATTCTAAATAATTGGCTTATTGATCATTACAGAATGTCTCTCTAGTGCTTCCTGCTCCTTCCCCTCCCCCTTCCCCTTTTCCCAACCATGAATACCCTTTTCCTGCCCTCTTCCCACTCTCAAACCACAACAGAGACCCATATCAGAATCAGGTTTATCATCACTCACATATGTCATGACATTTGTTTTTTTATGGCAGCAGTACAGAGCAATACATAAAATTAATACAGTACTGTACACACAGGTAGGTACCTAAAACTTTTGCATATCATTGTAGTACCCAAACTTTGGATTAAAAGGAACATAGTGCATTTAAAAAAAATTCACAATGTATTTTGATTACAACGTAGGTTTTATATTTAATAAAGCTCCCATCAGGTACTACTCAGTCTTGGTAGCAACCAATAGAACAGACATGGATTCTCTCCCCTTATCTCTAATACAAAGTCCATTAATATTGAATTTACCCTCCAATTCTACCTAAGACATCAGCTAAAGAATCACCATCTTCTTGTGTAATCATGGTCCTCAGCTCAACATCTTATGATGTGGTTTGTTTCCATTACAAACGCCATCTATAAATTTGTTGACAATACAACTATCGTTGGCAGAATTTCAGATGGAGTGAAATATATCAGCCAGTGGAGTGGTGTCACAGCAACAACCTTGCACTCAACATCAGTAAGACCAAAGAACTGATTGTGGACTTCAGAATGGATAAGATGAAGGAACACTCACCAGTCCTCAGAGGGACCCGAGGTGGGAAATTATTTCAAGTTCCTGGGTGTCAATATCTTTGAGGATCAAACCTGATCCCAACATAACGATGCTGCTACACAGAATGCACAACAGCAGCTATATCTCGTTAGGAGTTTGAGGAGATCTGGTATATCACCTAAAACACTCAAGAACATCTACATATGTACCATGGATAGCATTTTGACAGGCTGCATCACTGTCTGGTATGGGAGGGGGTTGGGGGCTACTGCACAGGACCAAAATAAGCTGCAGAAAGTTGTAAAATTAGTTAACTCCATCACAGGCACTAGTCTCTGTAGTATCCTGGACATCTTCAAGGAGTGATGTCTCAGAAAGGTGGCATCCATCATTCAGGACTCCATCACCCAGGTCGTGCCTTGTTCTCACTGCTACCATCAGGAAGGAGGAACCGGAGCCTGAACACACACACGCGCGCGCACACACACACGCACGCGCGCACACACACGCGCGCGCGCACACACACGCGCGCGCGCACACACACACACACACACACAGTGATTCAGGAACAACTTTTTCCCCTCTACCATCCAATTTCTGAATGGAAATTGAACCCATGAACACTACCTCACTATTTTTTAAAATTTCTATTATTGCACTACTTTTTAATTTAACTGTAAGAGATATATGTTTCATAAACTATGTTTTATTCTATTATTATGTGTTCCATTGTACTGCTGCTGCAAAAACAACAAATTTTACGACATATGCCAGTAATATTAAACCTGATTCTGATATATTAAACTAGTTTGCAGATAATGCCATGTAACTGCTGCATTAGATTGAAAAGCTAATATATTATAATAAAACAGAGACATGTGGCCTTTATACATGGATAAAAACAGTTCAAGATAAAGCTGTGAAAAAGAAACATCCTCACCTCTCGGAAGTTCAGCTTCCCATCAAAATCCTCGTCTACTTCTTTGATCATGTTTTTGAGGCCAAGGTGGGTCTGAGGGGCTCCAAGTTTTTCCATCATCAGTTTTAGTTCCATTAAGTCAATGAAGCCATCCTTTCCAGAGTCATAACTGCAGAAAGTTAGAGGAAGTGACAAATAAGGCTGATGTGGAAACAGGGAAACTCCAGCAGTGTATGAGGGTAGGAAGGTAATGGAGGATTGGGAAGGGGCTGGATGTGGTAAGGAGAATGAGAAAGGGAACAAATGAAAACTGAACCAATCAAACTATCTATAATTTCATTGTCAACTTCCTATGCACTTGGATCTGCAACTCTCACTTCCAAATTCACTGCAGCCTTGGTCTCAGCAAACCGTACTTATTTAGGCATTTTATTGACTCGGCTTTCAAAGCAGGTGGAGAAGTGAAGATCTCCTACACATGCAGTTTTCAACAAACATTTTCATAAAGTAGTGGGTCGTCTGGCATAATTTAATTTTTCTCGACTTTTGTCTGAAGGTTTTTCCTCATGTATAGAGTTCTGATTGGCCTTCATTGTCAGGGACTGCCATACTGTACCTCCATTCATTAACATTAATAAAGTGATCACACCTTCACATTTCTAGACTTCACAGTCACAGCCAACAGCAAACATTCCCTCAACGCTGACATCGGCACAACTTTGCGATGAAAATGTCCAAGCCGAAAAAGGGGGTGGCAGGCCACCAAAAAACAACAGAGAACTTGAAAGGACAAGAGCACTAAACTCATGTCTTCAGTACATGCCACTCCTGTAGTGAAGTGGGACAACACGCCAGGCGTGAGGAGAAATTCAACAGCTCTCACTTTTGCCACCTCAGGCCGACATCACAATCACAAGCAGCCCTGAAGCAATAAATGTGTCAAAATACATTTGTTCCGTTTGTAGATTGGCCGTACTCAGTGAATGAACAGCGAACCATAAGCAAGGTATGAAGAATGCATTGAGACGGAAAACTGGAATATTGTTGCAGAGTGTCGGAAACAGTCAAGAGGCAAAATGGCGTGGAAAGCTCGGTGGTTGAAAAGAGGGTCCAGAGAAAACTGAGGTCTGTAAATGTTGTACCTCTCAGCCACAGCTTTCATCAGCACATCAAACTGCCTTGACAGCTTGAGGATCCTGAAACATTTTGAAATATGTTCAGTACAGAGTGGATCCAGCACAAGAAAACCATCCCTCTGGGATGACCCATCAGCCTGTGGGGGAGGCATTTCACAAATAAAAAGTCAATTTAAAACTGGGATGATTGAGAGATGTTTGGGAAGAGGGTAATTAGGACAGTATTTTTTTACACACATAATTGTTGGATCATAAGATGTTTTACCATGGAGAGTGGTCCAGTTAAAGACTATTACATTGGAAGGAAAAATTGAATACACAAGAAAGTGCTGCAGCCAGAGCCAGACAGAAAACCATTTGGACCAAGGTATGAAAAGGCTACCTTACAGTAAAAGCACTGTCTACTCTTGAATTATTGACTATTTTCAGCTTTATAAATCATTCAATATTTCTCAGCTACCTGCTTAAGAAAACTGAAGGGGGTGTAAGAGCGAGTGGATCTGCTTGATAACAAATCCCAAATGTCCGACCTTATCCTGGTCCAAGAAAGTTTAAGTGTACTTACTGTATCATGCATTAGATGATCATTTCCATTAACCACTATTCCTGCAAACTTACCATAGTTAACATAAACTGTCATGACAGCGTCAGTCGATGATACGCACCACACCCTCCTCACCAGCACAAAATGTACAGACGTGTTTATTTATACAATTTGACCAAAATATGGCTGGAGTAAATATAGCTGAACTTTAAAAAAATACCTGGTCTTGAGAACCAACACATGAACACATTTGCAAACAACACTATTCTAGATCAGTAAACAACACCCACGTTTATTCTCAGGACACAAATAGAAATCATATCAAGTTAGGTCAGGCAAAGTTTGTTGGTATATACACAAGTACAGCGGGGTAGAAATATAATAAAAATAACTCCATATATTTGGAAAACACATAACTTAAATTATACAAGGCAGTGAAGAAAAAGATTGTGCAAAACAAGGTATCAGTGCAAAAGAGAATCAGTAACAAGTGCATGGTAGTGCAAGAATCTGGTCTGATGAGGTAGGGGTAGTGCTGTATAGGATGGTTCAACAGGAGGCACACTAATGTAATATAGGCTATCTAGGTTCAATTCCAGCCCCTGGCTAAAAGGAGTTTGTACGTTCTCCCCATGTTCGTCTGGGTTTCCTCCGGGTGCTCCGGTTTCCTCCCACAGTCCACAGACCTATTGGTCGGTGGGTTAATTGATCATTGCCAATTGTTCCATGATGAGACTGGGATTAAATTGGGGGATCGCTGGGCGGCATGGCTCGAAGGGCTGAAAAGGCCTACCCTGCGCTGTATCCCAACAAATAAATAGATAAGAATCTTATGGTTGTAGGACAGTAGCTGTTCCTGAACCTAGTGCTGACAACTTCGGGCTTCTGTTCGTTTGCCTGAGAGTTAACAGTGAAAAGAGGACATGACCCCGGTGACACCTTCTTGAATCAGAACCTCATAAACTGTGCTGTTAATGCTTTCAATGGCTTCTATGGCAATTAACATTATGACTCACTTTTGATCTGGTCAGGCACTTTCAAAAATGGAAAATAAACCATAAATAAAGAATGTAATAACAAAATATGGAACATACAGTTCAATAATGAATTATAAAGCAAGGGCTAATTAATGAGATACAGCTATTTCTTAACCAAACTATGCCAATAGAATATATTTTGTTTGGCAGCTAGTCCCCGCTGAAGTGCCAAATGCAGAGTGGTATTCCAAAATAAATCTTGTGAACTAAGAAAAACATCATTGGAGGAGTTGGTCACAAACAACTTGTGCTCTCTCCTTCGGCAGCTGGTTCAAGATTGTGCACTATAGGACAAACCACAATGAATCTACAGATTTATTTGAACCAGGACCAGCAGGCCTGCTCCTTTCTGTCCCAGGTTAGGGGAAAAATGGCCAATGAAGAAGTCTTAAAAACCAAGACAGATCCTTTATTTCTCAGCAAGCCGTATAGGGTGGCAACCTGTCCCCAATTATTCTTTATTTTAGTCACTTGCAGCTGCTCCCTCCACTGAAATCCATAAAAATCCTGTTCCTGTGTCAGGTCCAATATTGTGTGGGTCATCTTGCAGATTTCCAGCCTTATATGGATAGTCCAGACTGATGAAGCTGCATCCGCAGCTCCGGGAAATGATGCAAGGATAGCCTACATTCTGGTCTTTGGGCCAAGCATTTGGAGCCAGGGGAGAGCTGATCACAAAATTCAATGACACACTGCTACTTTTAAAAATTATTGCCGCAGAATCTAAAATAAGTTTGTAAAAATAAATGAGTACTTACTGAAACAGGAAGTTAGGGCATGGAGCCCAGCGAATGCCATGTAGCCAAGCATTGTGCATTCACAAGACCTTCTGCAGCACAAAGGCACACAGAAAGGGCTAGCTTACTAGACAAGTCTTCCATGTTAGTGGGATATGTCCCACTTCATTCATTAACAAGGTGGTCCTTTTAAATTAGGTCATCAAGATTTAAAACTAAAAGCAGTATGAAACATAACTCCAACACTCTGTAAATGTCCAAATTATAAATGAAGAATGCTGTCAGTACTCAGATGGTCAGGCTGAGGGGGAAGAGAAATGGTGTCAATGTCAAGTCAATGGACCTTCGTCAGAACTGGAAAACTGAGAAAAGAGGTGTGGTGTGATTTTAATTACGTAGAAGGGAAGGTTAGAGATTATGGGAGGTAAAATGTCTGTTCAATAGCTGCTGCCTGGACTCTGTATTTCCAGTTTTTTTCTGTTTTATTTCAGAATTCCAACATGTGCAGTTTTTATTTGATTTTCATTTGCAAGGTAAGAAGAACTTTGAAATCTGATAGTTTTGTTGTAGAAAGAACAAATTTCACGACCTATGACAGTGATATCAAACCTGATTCTGAAAGTTGGAACAAAATAATACACTTTGAAATAGAAGTGGAAGCAAAGGTACAGTCTTCCCTGTGAAGAGAAAATTCAAAGGGACTATCTGAAATTGTTAAACTCGCACTACTTTGCACATGTTTTTGACTCAACATGCATGAGTTTCGAGTTTATAACTAGTTAGAACTAATTGCAAGAGAGTTCCTAAGAGCCTTAGAAATCTCCCCGACTGTATTACATATAAAATAGCTATTTTTCAAATGACTGGAGGTAACCCTTTCTTCCCCAGCCCGTCACCTTTTTTGAGGCTCTTCACTCCTCCCGTTTTCTGCAATTTAAACACATCCCTAATTCTGATGAAGAGCACTTGACCTGAATGAAAGACTGTTTTTTCCCCCTATTGACGCACCATGATTTGCTTTACACTCCTAGCATTCTGTTTACAGCTTGACTTTCCAATATCTGCTCTTCTTTTTAAAAGGAATGTCAGTAACAAACTTGAAGAGAATTGACAATTCCTTAACCAGTTGCAGATTAGGTTATTACTGCGAAATAAGAGGTCAGCTGTGCCAGGATTACATGATTTTATCGCTATCATTCAGATCCAACGGTTCACCACTGGTATTATTACCTGACTGGTCTGTCTACTCATTGCACTTCCAATTGGTGTACCTATTAAGACCTTAAGATATAGGAACAGAATTAGGCCATTCATCCCATCGAGTCTGCTCCGCCATTCAATCATGGGCTGATCCAATTCTTCCAGTCATCCCCACTCCCCTGCCTTCTCCACATACCTTTGATGCCCTGGCTAATTAAGAATCTATCTATCTCCGCCTTAAATGCGCCCAATGATTTGGCTTCCGCAGCCACTCATGGCAACAAATTCCACAGGTTTACCACCCCATGACTAAAGTAATTTCTCCACATCTCTGTTCTAAGTGGGCGTCCTTCAATCCTGAAGTCGTGCCCTCTTGTCCCTAGACTCCCCTACCATGGGAAATATCTTTGCCATATCTAATATTGCACATGTTAATACCTTTCTAATATAAAAACCAATTCAATCAATAATAATGTATGTTGCAACCAATACAGCATCAAAAACAGAGCTCTATATCCATATGGTATAGCCAAGGTGATGACTGTCGGGAAGGCAAATTTTCACTGATAGCAACATTATCACTCAAAGTATGGTAGGCTCGGAAATTAGTTCCATGGAATTAATTGTTAATATTGTTTTCTACAAATCTGGTCATCTTTGACACATGTTGGCTCCTGACCCACGTTGCGTTTTGTCAGTATTGCAGTTACTTTGATGCCATATTGGTGAACTGATCGATTAAAGGTTGTGACTGCAGTTCTGGTCTTGACTTTACAGGAAACAAGTGACAGCACAACTGAGGGTGAAGAGGAAGTTTTATAGGGCTGGAGATATGTAACTACAAGGATGGGCACAGCCGGGGCAGAGGAACAGAAGAGGTGGAGGAGAGGAGAGATTTAAAATAAGTTGTAAAAATAATGTTGTCCAAGTCTAGGTATATAAAGAAGCGAATTTACCAAAGGTGAGAGTAAGTCGGGGATCTAAATTTTCAAACAAGAATGAAGGAGAAAATCTTTTCATCCAGAGTGTGGTGGGAATTTAAAACTCATTGCCTGAAAACAATAAGTAAGGCCAGAACACTCAAACATAATTTATAAAGTGCTTTGATGAGCACTTAACGTGTCAGATCCCAGCACTTAACGCGAGTGCTGGGAATTGTGATTATTTTGAATGGCTCTTCCTGATCCAGAAAGCGACTGGGCTGCGTGGTCTTGTGCAGTAGGTTTCTTGAGTTCCGTGTACTGAGCTTGCTGCCAACATCATCACTGCAATTAATGCTGGGCTATTACATACAGTACACTTTGCAGGAGATGTAATCACTTAACACTTCGCAGGAGATCTAATCATTTGACACTTCGCCCTTTAAATGAACTGAAATGACTAATCTCATTTTTGATGCTACATTAGCTCTGCTTTTGAAAGCTTGGTCAGGTTTCTAGATTTGTGCCCACATCAATGACTTCCTTATACCTGTAATCTGAAAATCCTGGCTTTAAACAGGTGGAACTAAGGCTGCAGCTGAGTCTTAGCACATGCTTTAGGTTCAACAGGCATGAGTTCTGAACTTATAAAAAGCAAAAGCTGGACTAGTTAGTCAGAACTAATTTCAAGAAGGTTAGAAATCTCCCTGAATATATTCCACATAAAATCGTTATTTTTCAGATGACTCGAGCCTCTCTCAAGGTCCAGAAAGTAGATTGTGATCTGTCTTTAGAGTGTTCTCACACAGGAATAAGCACTAACCAGCATTTTAATATAATGGAGAGTCTGGCTAGGACTGGCAAAGTACCAGGGATAAGCAAAAAGGATGCAAAACTTGAATACTTTTCATTCAACATGCTAACTGATCTGATGATAAGACAGATCATTTTTAGGTCTGTACAATAGAGCAAAGGTTGGTTCAGGTCAAGCTGAGGTTACTAAGGCACTGTGTCAGATTCCAAATCAGCTATTTTTATACTTTACACACATTTTGGTTTGTACTTTAAAAATTCTGGACATATACACAACTAGAGTGAATAGATAATCATCTTATTTTAAGCCTGTGTTAGTATCGTTCACAAACTCGTTTTTAGAGTAACAATGCAAAAGCTGGCACTTGTCGACTCCTGTCAAAGTGACAGCTGTCATCTTCAAAGGGTACTGATGTTAAAAACTGCATTGATCTAAGCCAACAGAGTACTGCTAGCAATTTAAATACATCTCTCACTCCCTGCTAGGCCTGATGCAATTTATCTAATACATATACACACTGAACAAAAACAGATCCACTCAAAATAAAATCTGCAAGTTCATCTTGGCCTCAAGGGAGAACACTAATTGGATTCAGAAGATTAAATATTCTGAAAACAAACATGTCTATGTTTCTCATAATATTAGTGGATGATGAGGGAAAATGAAGCATATGTTTAGAAAACAAAGTTTTTAAATGTAATGCAGTGGATTTGCAATTTTTCCTCCCCAAATCATGTTAATTCATTGAGGAAGATTTGATCTGTTTAATTCCAAGAGTTCAGTTGGGACAATTGGATTGCTTACTAAGATCTGAAGGCTACACATGAACTAAGTTGCCACGCATAGCCTTGCAGAAAATGCCGAGGGGTTAATTAATTCATCCAAGCAGATATATAAAGATTTATTCACAGACCACGGAAAGGATTTAATATGTTGCACAGAAAATGTTCTTCATTCATACACAAGGTTTTCACTTCAGCTCTGACATTTATAAATAGATTCTTTCATGTGTTGTGACAGGGGGGCCCAGGCAGGGCAGCAACTGGCTTCTCCACAAAAAAAAAGACCTGCATCTAAACTAGTGTGCACAACTGCACTCAGCATTTCTGTCCCCCATTCCCACATACAGCCGTCAGCTTTTTTTTTCTGTAGTCTAAGCGGAATTCACTTGGAACAATGCAGCTGCTCTATCTGGTAGCAAATGTTAACAAAATTTTTTTTTAAAAAGTTGTTTTATCCATCCAAGTCCTCAGTTACCACATTCCACACCTACCTCAATATGCCAAAATTCATGGCTTTCAATGAATGGTTAAGAGTCCAAGAAAAAACAGGCATGGCTTTGTATTCTGGATTCTTTACATCCATGCAAGTGAATAATGATATGCTGATGGGAGTTCCTGACGGTTAGAGTACAATAATGTTGCTTTCCTGCTTAATGCATTTTATAGGAGAATGCGAAAAAGGACACAAAGTTTTATCAAGCACGGACAGGTGCTGAGGGTTCTTCCATCACGCCAGCTGCAACAGGGAAATTATTTTCTGTCCAAAGCCCATATTAAATTTTTAAGCAACACACATCAAAGTTGCTGGTGAACGCAGCAGGCCAGGCAGCATCTCTAGGAAGAGGTACAGTCGACGTTTCAGGCCGAGACCCTTCGTCAGGACTAACTGAAGGAAGAGTGAGTAAGGGATTTGAAAGTGGGAGGGGGAGGGGGAGATCCAAAATGATAGGAGAAGACAGGAGGGGGAGGGATAGAGCCAAGAGCTGGACAGGTGATTGGCAAAAGGGATATGAGAGGATCATGGGACAGGAGGTCCGGGAAGAAAGACAAGGGGGGGGGGAGAAACAGAGGATGGGCAAGAGGTATATTCAGAGGGACAGAGGGAGAAAAAGGAGAGTGAGAGAAAGAATGTGTGTATAAAAATAAGTAACAGATGGGGTATGAGGGGGAGGTGGGGCCTTAGCGGAAGTTAGAGAAGTCGATGTTCATGCCATTAGGTTGGAGGCTACCCAGACGGAATATAAGGTGTTGTTCCTCCAACCTGAGTGTGGCTTCATCTTTACAGTAGAGGAGGCCGTGGATAGACATGTCAGAATGGGAATGGGATGTGGAATTAAAATGTGTGGCCACTGGGAAATCCTGCTTTCTCTGGCGGACAGAACGTAGATGTTCAGCAAAGCGGTCTCCCAGTCTGCGTCGGGTCTCGCCAATATATAAAAGGCCACATCGGGAGCACCGGACGCAGTATATCACCCCAGTCGACTCACAGGTGAAGTGTTGCCTCACCTGAAAGGACTGTTTGGGGACCTGAATGGTGGTAAGGGAGGAAGTGTAAGGGCATGTGTAGCACTTGTTCCGCTTACACGGATAAGTGCCAGGAGGGAGATCAGTGGGGAGGGATGGGGGGGACGAATGGACAAGGGAGTTGCATAGGGAGTGACCCCTGCGGAATGCAGAGAGCGGGGGGGAGGGAAAGATGTGCTTAGTGGTGGGATCCCGTTGGAGATGGCGGAAGTTACGGAGAAGAATATGTTGGACCCGGAGGCTGGTGGGGTGGTAGGTGCGGACCAGGGGAACCCTATTCCTAGTGGGGTGGTGAGAGGATGGAGTGAGAGCACATGTACGTGAAATGGGGGAGATGCGTTTAAGAGCAGAGTTGATAGTGGAGGAAGGGAAGCCCCTTTCTTTAAAAAAGGAAGACATCTTCCTCGTCCTAGAATGAAAAGCCTCATCCTGAGAGCAGATGCGGCGGAGACGGAGGAATTGCGAGAAGGGGATGGCATTTTTGCAAGAGACAGGGTGAGAAGAGGAATAGTCCAGATAGCTGTGAGAGTCAGTAGGCTTATAGTAGACATCAGTGGATAAGCTGTCTCCAGAGACAGAGACAGAAAGATCCAGACAGGGGAGGGAGGTGTCAGAAATGGACCAGGTAAACTTGAGGGCAGGGTGAAAGTTGGAGGCAAAATTAGTAAAGTCAATGAGTTCTGCATGCGTGCAGGAAGCAGCGCCAATGCAGTCGTCGATGTAGCGAAGGAAAAGTGGGGGACAGATACCAGAATAGGCACGGAACATAGATTGTTCCATAAACCCAACAAAAAGGCAGGCATAGCTAGGACCCATATGGGTGCCCATAGCTACACCTCTAGTTTGGAGGAAGTGGGAGGAGCCAAAGGAGAAATTATTAAGAGTAAGGACTAATTCCGCTAGACGGAGCAGAGTGGTGGTAGAGGAGAACTGATTAGGTCTGGAATCCAAACAGAAGCGTAGAGCTTTGAGACCTTCCTGATGGGGGATGGAAGTATATAGGGACTGGACATCCATGGTGAAAATAAAGCGGTGGGGGCCAGGGAACTTAAAATCATCGAAAAGTTTAAGAGCGCGAGAAGTGTCACGAACATAGGTCGGAAGGGATTGAACAAGGGGGGATAAAACCGTGTCGAGGTATGCAGAAACGAGTTCGGTGGGGCAGGAGCAAGCTGAGACAATAGGTCGGCCAGGACAGGCAGGTTTGTGGATCTTGGGTAGGAGGTAGAAACGGGAAGTGCGGGGTGTGGGAACTATAAGGTTGGTAGCAGTGGATGGGAGATCCCCTGAGCGGATAAAGTTGGTGATGGTGTGGGAGACAATGGCCTGGTGCTCCTTAGAGGGGTCACGATCGAGGGGTAAATAAGAGGAGGTATCCGTGAGTTGTCACTGTGCCTCGGCAAGGTAGAGGTCAGTAAAATTAAATTAAATTTTGAATTGGTTTTCAACATCAGATGCAAGTTTTATTTTAGGAAGACTGCCATCAGCTTTTCAGAGGAGAGATGCAATACCAAGGTCCAAGGACAAATTAGTAATATGTTGAAAAGATAGCTGCCATAAAGTAACCCTTTGTGTTATTAGGAGGTATGCTTACATAAAGCCAATTTAAAACAGTAAAATATAAACTCCATATTGCCACTAAAATGGGGTAAATTGTTCAAACTGTAAAGTGCCTTAATAGGTAAGAATTTGCTGAACCAGAAGTCTGAGTGAACGGTTTCCAGAGGTGACTGTAGAATCACAAGACTCCTGCCTGGAGGTTTCAGGCATCATATTATGCAATTTGCAGATATGGAGTTGTCCCTCCAGCAACGTCAACGTTATCCAGTTACTATACTAAGAGACAGTTCACAGTTGTTGCATTTTATTGCCTAACACAGTTATTCAGTTATGATGAGACGATTGTAGACCCTTGTGTCTATGCAGAGGCCTGGCCAACCTGGCTTTCCATGGGCTCAGAATGGAGAGGATTACCGATTTCAGAATGGAGAAGATTCGGGTTACTGTCTCTCTCCTCCACAGCTATGTACTGGTTCAGGTGACGCTAGGAGAGGAATTATTAAAGGAATTATTAACTATATATATATAGTTAAATTAAATAAGAGAGGAAGTGTTAAAGGGTTCAATGTCTATTCAGAAATCGGATGGCAGAGGGAAGAAACTGTTCCTCAATCGTTAAGTGTGTGCCTTCAGGTTTCTGTACCTCCTTCCTGATGGTAGCAATGAGAAGAAGGCATGATCTGGGTGCCGGGGGTCCTTAATGATGGATGCTGCATCTTTGAGACATCGCTCCTAGAAGATACACTGGATACTACAGAGGCTAGAGCTCGTGATGGAGCTGACCAATTTTACAACTCTCTGCAGCTTATTTCCAACCTCTAGAGTAGCCCCCCCCCCAGAGTCAGAGGGACAGAGGGAGAAAAAGGAGAGTGAGAGAAAGAATGTGTGTATATAAATAAATAATGGATGGGGTACGAGGGGGAGGTGGGGCATTAGCAGAAGTTAGAGAAGTCAATGTTCATGCCATCAGGTTGGAGGCTACCCAGACAGAATATAAGGTGTTGTTCCTCCAACCTGAGTGTGGCTTCATCTTTACAGTAGAGGAGGCTGTGGATAGACATGTCAGAATGGGAATGGGATGTGGAATTAAAATGTGTGGCCACTGGGAGATCCTGCTTTCTCTGGCGGACAGAGCGTAGATGTTCAGCGAAACAATCTCCCAGTCTGCGTCGGGTCTCGCTAATATATAGAAGGCCACATCGGGAGCACCGGACGCAGTATATCACCCCAGCCGACTCACAGGTGAAGTGTTGCCTCACCTGGAAGGACTGTTTGGGGCCCTGAATGGTGGTAAGGGAGGAAGTGTAGGGGCATGTATAGCACTTGTTCGGCTTACATGGATAAGTGCCAGGAGGGAGATCAGTGAGGAGGGATGGGGGGGACGAATGGACAAGGGAGTCGCGTAGGGAGCGATTCTTGCGGAATGCAGAGGGGGGGGAGGGAAAGATGTGCTTAGTGGTGGGATCCTGTTGGAGGTGGCGGAAGTTACCTGTGTTGGACCCGGAGGCTGGTGGGGTGGTAGGTGACCTCCCCCTCGTACCCCATCCGTTATTTATTTATATACACACATTCTTTTTCTCTCTCTCTCTCTCTCCTTTTTCTCCCTCTGTCCCTCTCACTATACCCCCTGCCCATCCTCTGGGCTTTTCCCCCCTCCCCCTTTTCTTTCTCCCTGGGGCTCCTGTCCCATGATCCTCTCATATCCCTTTTGCCAATCACCTGTCCAGCTCTTGGCTCCATCCCTCCCCCTCCTGTCTTCTCTTATCACTTTGGATCTCCCCCTCCCCCTCCCACTTTCAAATCTCTTACTAGCTCTTCTTTCAGTTAGTCCTGACGAAGGGTCTCGGCCTGAAACGTCGACTGTACCTCTTCCTAGAGATGCTGCTTGGCCTGCTGTGTTCACCAGCAACTTTGATGTGTGTTGCTCCTTGAAGATGTCTTGGATACTATGGAGGCAGTACCCAAGACGGAGCTGACTAATTTTACAACTTCCTGCAGCGTCTTTCAATCCTGTGGAGCACCACCATCACCAACCCCGCCCCCCCCCCATACCAGACAGCGATGCAGCCTGTCAGAATGCTCTCCACAGTACATTTATAGAATTTTTTTTGAGTGATTTAGGTGACATACCAAATCTCTTCAAACTCCTAATGAAATACAGCCGCTGTCTTGCCTTCTTCATAGCTGCATTGATAGGGTCGGACCAGGTTAGATCCTCAAGAGATCTTGACATCTGTGAATTTGAAATTGCTCACTTCTGATCCCTCTATAAGGATTGGTTTGTGTTCCCTCATCTTACCCTTCCTGAAGTCCATAATCAGCTCTTTTGTCTTACTGACACTGAGTGCAAGGTTGTTACTGAGACACCACTCCACTAGCTGGTATATCTCGCTCCTGTACGCCCTCTGATTTCCATCTGAGATCCTACCAGCAATGGTTTTATCATCAGCAAATTTATAGATGGTATTTGAGCTATGAGTAGCCACACAGTCATGGGTATAGGGGGAGTAGAACATTGGGCTAAGCACACACCCTGAGGTGCATCAGTGTTAATCGTCAGTGAGGAGGAGATGTTATCACCAATCCACACAGATTGTGGTCTTCTGGTTAGGAAGTCGAGGACCTAATTGCAGAGGGAGGTACAGAGGCCCAGGTTCTGTAGTTTATTGATCAGGACTGTGGGAATGATAGTGTTAACCACTGAGCTATAGTCAACGAACTACATGGTGACATAGGTGTTTGTATTATCCTGTTAATCGAAGGCAATCTGAAGAGCCATTGAGACTGTGTCGGTCGCAGACCTATTGTGGCAATAGGCAAATTGCACGGAGTCCAGGTCCTTCCTGAGGCAGGAATTCATTCTATCCATGACCAACCACTCAGCGTTTTATCACCGCAGATGTGAGTGCTACTGGATGATAGTCATTAAGACAGCTCATACCGCTCTTCTTAGACACTGGTATAATTCTTGCCTTTTTGAAGCGGGTGGGAGGTTCCAACCGTAGCAGCGAGAGGTTGAAAAATGTCCTCGAGTATTCCCAGCAGTTGGTTGGCACAAGTTTTCAGAGCCTTACCAGTAACTCCACTAGGGCCTGCCACCTTGTGAGGGTTCACCTTCCTTAAAGACAGCCTGACATCCTCAGAGATACTGGTACCCAGGAATTTGAAATTGCTCATTCTTTGCACTTCTGATCATTTGATGAGGATTGGTGTGTGTTCCCTCATTTTACCCTTTCTGAAGTCCAAGATCTGTTCGCTGGTCTTAATGATGTTGAGTGCAAGGTTGTTACAATTAGCTGATACAGAGGCATGCAAAAGTTTGGGCACCCCTGGTCAAAATTTCTGTTACTGTGAATAGTTAAGTGAGTAGAAGATGAACTGATCTCCAAAAGTCATAAAGTTGAAGATGAAACATTCTTTTCAACATCTTAAGCAAGATTAGTATATTATTTTTGTTTTGTACAATTTTAGAGTGAAAAAAGAAAGGAGCACCATGCGAACGTTTGGGCACCCCAAGAGATTTGAGCTCTCAGATAACCTTTACCAAGGTCTCAGACCTTAATTAGCTTGTTAGGGCTATGGCTTGTTCACAGTCATCATAAGGAAAGGCCAGGGGATGCAAATTTCAAAGCTCTATAAATACCCTGACTCCTCAAACCTTGTCCCAACAATCAGCAGCCATGGGCTCCTCTATAAGCTGCCTAGCACTCTGAAAATTAAAATAAATGATGCCCACAAAGCAGGAGAAGGCTATAAGAAGATAGCAAAGCATTTTCAGGTTGCCCTTTTCACAGTTCATAATGTAATTAAGAAATGACAGTTAACAGGAATGGTGGAGGTCAAGTTGAGGTCTGGAAGACCAAGAAAACTTTTCGAGAGAACTGCTTGGTGGGCTTTTGAGGAGAGACCAGGAGTAAGATGGACGTGTTGGAAGCATTCTCGTTCACCTTGGGTGGTCCTGAGCGGCGAGTCGAGGGGGTCGGAGTGGATCACAGGGTGAAGAGAGAAGACCCCAGGTATTTGAGCTCCAACTGTGTGCACGAAGAAATTGAACTGTGATAAGTCTGGTGCCTTTTTCTTTTTTCTTTTATATTGTATCTGTGTAATCTGTAAAGTGTACATTGCGTGCTGTCTGATATTGGATGTTTGAGGTTGTACCAGGTGGCATTGTACAGCAACTGACGCAATCGGGAGACACGGTTGGGCGGTGGACGGGGTTTCCCCTAGATAAATATGAGCCGACATAGCTGAGCATGACATAAACATCATCGAGAATCTGTGGATAGACCTCAAAAGAGCAGTGCATGCAAGACGGAGCAAGAATCTCACAGAACTAGAAGCCTTTTGCAAGGAAGAATGGGCGAAAATCCCCCAAACAAGAATTGAAAGACTCTTAGCTGGCTACAGAAAGCCTTTACAAGCTGTGATACTTGCCAAAGGGGGTGTTACTAAGTACTGACCATGTAGGGTGCCCAAACTTTTGCTTCAGGCCCTTTTCCTTTTTTGTTATTTTGAAACTGTAAAAGATGAAAATAAAAAGGTAATCTTGCTTAAAATATTAAAGAAATGTGTCATCTTGAACTTTATGCCTTTTGGAAATTAGGTCATCTTTTACTTGCTTAGCTATTCACAGTAACGGAAATTTTGACCGGGGTGTCCAAACATTTGCATGCCACTGTATATCTTGCTCCTGTACACCTTCTTTTCACTATCTGAAATTCTGCCAACAATAGTTTGTTGTCACAGACTGTGTCAAAATTGGCTATTGGAGGTGCAGGGATTAGTGCTGAGAGCAGCTAAAAATAATCCATTCAATACCTGGTGATCATATGATGATGCTTAAAACAAATCTTGTCCTAGCTATCACTTCTCAAAACATCTTTGCATGGAGCAACAAGATAGCCACAGACACTTTAGTGAAAAAAATACTCCCTTGCTGTATTTTGGGGCAGACAATATTTCCTCTCAGAGTTGGATCTTGGTTTAAATTGCTACAACAGAATGCTCTAACATCTGAAGGCTTCAGCTGTGAAGAGGAACATCAGGAATGTTGGATCCACCCAAGGAGCTGTATTTGGCATCACTATGTCCACTTTAACCACATTAATTCACTCCAGCTGTCTGCCAAACAGTCAGCAGCTGTTGCATTTGTAGAACTCATTTTGATAGATGAACACACTCCTTCATTTGAATAATGGGAATAGTGAAAGATTAAAATAAATTATTTTTCATCGCCGAGTTATGGTGGGTCAAGAGTTTAACATTCAAAGAGTCAAAGTATATTTATTATCAATGTATCTATGCAGTATATCAGTGGTCCCCAACCTCCAGTCCACGGACCGATACCGGGCCGCGAAGAATGCAGTGGTGCAGTGGTAGCCGGAATGCACCCAGCACATCTTTAAGAAAAAAAACAGAAATAAGCAAGCTAATTAATTAGGTGCCACCCAGCACGTAAATGTTGGCCCAGATCAGAGGCGATTGCCGATGTACGACACTGGACACTGGCATTACTATGAATGGTGATCCGAACAGGATGAGTGAAAGATGAAATCTTGACCTTACAGTTTCCCTTGTCATGGCACTCGCATCTTATTGTTTATCTGCAAAGCTAAAGGTCAAACTTCGACAAGTCCAGAAGGAGAAAGCCCAAACGTCACAGATTGGAGTCGGAGAGTCAGGAGGTAGAAGCTCGAGGGTCGAACCTGCAAGACCAAACCAGGGACTGGCCCAATGTCTGAGAGTCCAGGGCCAAGGCCTGAGGTCAAGAGGAAGCCTGAGCTGGAGTTGGAGGCTTGCTTGCGTATGTGAGGGTGGGAAAGGGGTTTCTGTTGCTGCTGCTCTTGTTGTTCTTCTGAATTGTGGACATGCTATGTTGGCGCTAGAACGTGTGGTGACAATTGAGGGCTGCCCCCAGCATATCCTTGGGTGTGTTAGTTGTTAACACAAACAGCACATTTCACAATTTTTCAATTTACATGTGATAAGTAAATGTAGATCGGACTTTCTCTGCAATGCTTTGTTCTGCATTGCTGTTATTGATTTTCTCTTGTACTACCTTGACATAGGTCAGAGTCAGAATCAGGAACAGGGTTATGATTACAGGACTTTGTCATTTATTTGAGATGCAGCATGCAATAGGCCCTTCAATTTGTGCTGCTCAGCAACCCGTGATTTACCCCTGGCCTAATCACAGGACAGTTTACAATGACCAATTCACCTACCGACTGAATCATCCTTGGACTGTGGGAGGAAACCAGAGTATCTGGAGAAAACCCAAGCGGTCATGGGGAGAACGTACAAACTCCTTCCAGGCAATGGTGGGAAATGCAGCCCAAAATTTGTGGTTTGCAGAAAAGGTACCATGCAATGACATAAGCATCACTATAAATTATAACATCAGTGCAGAAAATAAAAGAATAATGAGGTGGTGTTCATGGGCTCATCAGACATCTCATGATGGAGGTGAAGAAGATATTCAAGACAAAATTTAAATGATATCATACATGTTGCTTTAAGTGCCAATCTGAGCAGTGCTTGCAAGCTGAGTAAAAAGAAACATAAACCCAACTGTGCTAACTATGAACAGTTGTTCACAACTCCAGTGGCACAGCTGACTGCGCAATCAAACAGAAGGTTATGTGCCTATTTTTTATTCCCCTCACCCCAGGTGTCACTTCATCCCTGGTGACTGCAATAGCCAGACACTTCAACCTTTTCCCCAGGGTATTGTGAATCCAGGCTTTATTACAAAATCAACCTGGCTTCAGGTCTCTCTTGTCCACAAACTAATGCAAAATACAAGAATATAGCTTGACTTTGGTGCTAAACTACGAACATTAGTACAGACTTACTTTATTCAACTAACCACTGAAGTCTGATATCCGGCAGAAATTAAATGAATCAAACCAGAGCTGACGGACACGTCTAAGAAGAGGTGCAGGGACACAAGGGAATTATGCAAATGGGATAGCTCCCTGACTGCAACATGGATCCAAATGGCTCAATGGCCTCCTTCTCAGAATCAGAATCAGGTTTCATATCACCAGCATATGTCACCAAACTCGTTGTCTTTGTAGCAGCAGTACAATACAATACATAAATGATAAGAAAAAAAGAAAAACAGTAAGAATATATATATTAAATAGTTAAATTATGTGGTGCAAACAAGGAAATAAAAAAGTAGTGCGGTCGTGTTCATGGTTTTAATGCCCATTCAGAAATTGGATGGTAAAGGGGAAGAAGCTGTTCCTGAATTGTTGAGTGTGTGCTTTCAGGCTTCTGTACCTCCTCTCAAAGACACCAAAGTGACATACCAAATCTCAACAAACTCCTAAAGACCTGTAGCTGCTGTCGTGCCTTCTTTGTAGCTGCATTGATATGTTGGGCCCAGGATAGAGTATCAGAGATATTGACAGCCAGGAACTTGAAGTTGCTCACTCTCTTCACTCCTGATCCTTCATGTTCCCTCGTCTTACCCTTTCTAAAGTTAACAATCTTTTTTTTGGTCTTACTGATGATGAGTGCAAGGTAGCTGCTGCGACACCACTCTACTAGCTGATAAATCTCGCTTCTGTGTCTGTATAAGGAAACTAAGCTATTTTGTACTGATTGAGTTATTTATACTCCATAGGTACAGTAGCAAATCCCATGGAAATGTTACACCTTGCTCAAAATAATGGAAAAATAAACCCAGAAATTACAGGTCTGTCAGTTTAACAGAAGTCAGTGTAATGTTTTCAAGGTCCACCTTCCAGAAGTTGAATGAAGTTCAGGTGTCTCTGAAGTTAGACTGTGCTCAGGCCATTATTTTACTACCCTCCCTAGCCAAGTGGAAAAAAAAAGGCCTTGCAATTCTCCAGCCTTGTTTACCTGTATGTTTGCACTTAATCTCAGATTGCTCAACTATTAACAGACTTAACTGCCTTCCTTGTTTAAATTTTACTTTACACTAAAGAAAATCAGCAGATGTTACCATAGGTGCAATTACTTTCTTGGAATCAGAAGCTCTGCCTTTGATCAGGCCGCTAGTGTGTTATTATGTATGTAGATAATGAAGAACTTCAATTCCCAGTGGGCAATGTGGTTGGTTCACCCGGAACTGGAAGTTTTGAAGGCATGCACTCGGTGTTGAACAGTTTTGGGTAATAAGATATTCTAGTGTTTACCCACACTGAGTTTGTCTTTATTAATCACAAACATAACAACTAGGACCATTACAAAATACACTCACTGAGTCAGCAGCAGACTGAATCCTCAGTGGCTGGTTTGTAGACTGTCGGCCCTCCTTATCCGCGGAATCAGCTAACTGCGGATCGGGAAAACCCAGAAGTTCTCTCTCCAGCACTCGTTGTTTGAGCATTTTTTCTTGTCATTATTCCCTAAACAATACAGTATAACAACTATTTAATAGCATTTACATTATATTAAGTATTATAAGTAATCTAGAGATGATTTAAAGTATATGGGAGGATGTGCGTAGGTTATATGCAAATACTACGCCATTTTATATAATGGATGAGCATCCGTGTTTTTTGGTATCTGCGGGGGGTCCCGGAACCAATCCCCTGCGGATAAGGAGGGCCGACTGTCGTTCTTCATTTCTCCCAGAATCTATGAGATAAGAATGTTATTGGTAACATGTTGATTTGTCAAATTATATTAATGTCATTGCCAATTGTAGTGTATTCTGAGATGGATATAACTGAGTTTTGGAAAATTATTTTAATTATAACAACTGCAGAGCACAGGAGCATTGAACAAGATTACTCGTTATAATAGCAATGAACTTACTATAATTGTTGTTATATTATATGGCACATACGATTTCAATGATTTTGCAATTGTGATCAAAATTGAGATCCTTGTGGTAAGAAAATAATACAATATAACACAGTTATGTTTCCAAGACTTGTATTCAGACTTGCATGTCTTAAAATAATTGCCTTGCAATACCCATGTCAGGCTGCTGTTTACTGATTACAGCTCAGCGTTCAACACTGTCACGCCCTCAGTTCTAATCAACAAGCTACAAAACCTGGGCCTCTCTACTGCTGGTTGCAATGGAATCCTTGACTTCTTCATTGGAAGTCCACAGTCTGTGCAGATCAGAAATAACATTTCCATTTTGCTGACAATCAACACTGGCACACCTCAAGGATGTGTGCTTAGCCCACTGCTCTACTCTCTCTACACCAATGACTGTATGTCTATGCACAGCTCAAACATCTTCTACAAGTTTGCTGATGACACAACTATTGTTGGCAGAATTTCAGATGGTGACAAGGAGGTGTAAGGGAGTGAGACAGACCAACTGGTTGAGTGGTGTCACAGCAACAATCTGGCACTCAGCATCAATAAGACCAAGAAATTGATTGTGGACTTCAGGAAGGGGGCATTGAGGGAACACACCAATCTTCACCGAGGAATCAGCAGAGGAAAGGGTGAGCCATTTCAAATTTCTTGGTGTCAACATCTCTCAAGATCCATCCTGGGCCCAACATATTAATGCAATTACAAAGAAGGCACACCAATGGCTATATTTCATTAGGAGTTTGAGGAGATTCAGTAGGTCACCAAAGACTCTTGCAAATTTCTACAGATGTATTGTGGAGAGCATTCTATCTGATTACATCATGGTCTGGTATGGAGGGGCCATTGCACAAGATTGGAAAAAGCTGCAGGAAGTTGCGAACACAGCCAGCTCCATCATGGGCATTAATCTCCCTAGCATCTAGGACATCTTCAAAAGACAATGCCTCGTAAAGATGGATTTCATCACCCAGCACTTTGTCCCATTGCTACCATCAAGGAGGCACAGCAGCGTAGACTCAACATTTTAGGAATAGCTTCCTCCCCTCTGCTATCAGATTTCTGAATGGATAATGAATCAATGAAGACTATTTCAGTTTTCTTAAATTTTGTTTTTGCTTTCTTTTTGCACGACTTATTTAATTTATATATATATATTTCTTATTGTAATTCATATCGGGCAGATGACACTCATCAGCTGTGGTTGGCAGTTCATCCAGGAGATGGTAGCTCATCCTCTTGCTGGTGGCTATATCCACTCAGAGGGAAGGCTTTGGGCGTAAACTGCAAGGAAAAATCTGGAGCTGGAGTCCCGAACAGTTCAACACTCACCGGCAACTCCTGTGACGCTGCTGATGCCAAACTGTATCAGCGTCCGCCATTCCTTTGGATTCATCAGCTGCATCCCCTGGCTTGTATAGTGGCTTGAGTATCTCTTGCATTGGTCTCATCGGCCACAGGCAACAATATAGATAGCTAGGACACAACATCCACGGTGGACCTCGACTCAAGTAATTTATAGTTTTTTAACAATTTTATTATGCATTGCAAAGTACTGCTACTGCAAAGCAACATATTTCATGATATCTGCAAGTGGTATTAAACTGGATTCTGATTCTGAAATACTTTAGGATTTTTGTCCAAGTACTGTAGATCTCCCAAAAAAAGGATGATCACTGCCAAAGATTCATCTAGCAAATAAACAGTCCCTAAATTTAATCCTAAATTAAAACACTCATGTTCAATTTGCATTAGAAGCAAAATTCAGACAGAGGATACAAAGATGCCCATCATTCTCCAGGTAAAACTTACCCATCCAATTTTCTGCCAACCTATGACTAACGAGATCCAAAGATAAGACAGGCAAGTTGGATGTGGATGACTGAATAACTACAATGATGAAAATAAGTCCTACTGATAAGAAAGAATCCAATATTATTTTTGAAATATGACAATACCAGAAATAAATTTACAGGACTAAAATGATAAATCTCTTTTTTCGCCTCTGAAACTAAATTAAAAGTTGACAGTAAGAGAGACAATGCAACAATATATGAATTGTAGAGATATATTCCTTGAACTGGGATGGGAAAAAATTACACCTTCATTTTCACTAACTTCTAACTGAAATTTAGCACTTCCTTCAATTATGAACGTAGGGAACAAACCACAGTAGTATTTTGATAACTGTATTTCAATATAATTGGTTTCTTTTGTAATCCTAAGCATTTTATTTTATGTGTAAATGCATTACTCAGAGAAGGAATCTACAGGCTCCACCAGACAGTCAAAGGGGTCTATGGCATTAAAAGAAAGGTTAAGAAGGTTAAGGAATAAAAAAGTTGAGGCACAAAAACAGTAAAAGCAATCTGTCCATGGCTGAAAGGAGAAATTAAGGATAGCATGAAATGAAAGGAAGAGGCTAATGAATTTGCCAGAAATAACAAAAGGCCTAAGAATTCGCTGAAACGTGGAACTCAGTAAAGAACGATCCAAAAAATTGATGAAGGAACTTACAAAATTTGAGTAGACTCGGAGTAAACATACTAAGCCTCACTAAGCATATACTGTAAAAAGGAAAAGTTTTCTCAGTGGAATGGGCTACCTGAGAATTTATAGAAGAGAATGAAATGACAAAGAAGTTAAACAAAACCTTTGGCTTCACTGAAGAGAAAAAAAACCTGCCAGAAATGCAATAGAGAATGAGGAGCTGAGGGAATTGTTTTCTTGCGTGGTAAAAAAAATGGCAGGAATGGAAGCCAATAAATTCCAGGAGTCTGTTATCTACATCTTGGAGTTTTCAAACCAGTAGCCATAGAGATAGTGAATATTCTGGTTATCATCTTTTGAGATTCTGTAGACTTGAGAGTTGTTCTTGTGGATTGTAGGGCAGCAAATATGACCCTGCTGCTTAGAAACAATAGGGAAAGAAAAAAAAAACTTCAGAGTTAATAGACTAACATCAGTTGAAAGAAAAATGCTATTAAGTGTACATGAAAGACACTAAATTAAAACTTCTCAATGTCACAGGATTCAGCAGAGTCAGCATGAAGTTATGAAAGTAAAATCATTTTCTCCCTTCCTTCTCTGTCCTGAAAAAGTGTCTCAGCCTGAAACGTCAACTGTATTCGTTTTCATAGATGCTAAGTTCCTCTGCTGAGTTCCTCCAGCATTTTGTTTGTGCTGCTTGGATTGCCGGCATCTGCGGACTTCCTCCTGTTTATAATCATGTTAATTATTCCATTGGAATTCTTTGAATATGTGATGAGCAGAACAGATAAGGGGAATCACTGGAAGGCTTTTAGTAAGTTTTCATACAAGGTTAGAACACCTGAAATTGGGGATAAGTACTGGCGTGGGTAGACAAATGTTAACAGACAGTAAGTAAAGACTGGCAATAAATGGATCTCTTTTGTGTTGGCAGAATGTGATCAGAGACAGCCGAAAGGGTTTGGAGTATGAATCCAGCTGCTAAACTGGTCTCCACTAATAAACAGCCTACTGGGTCTCTCAAGAGCAGCTAGGAGACTAGGAGAAACGTCACCTTAGGCATCAAGAGGGAAGAGATCGGCTGTGCACATGAAGTTCAGGAACACTTGTTTGATAGCAATCCCCAGCGAACATGGCTGTGTATCAAGGGCATTGTTAACGATGCAAAGGAAAGCAGCATTGACTGCACCAGTGACGCCTCCCTCCCCGACGCTGTCAACAACTTTTATATATGCTTTGAGGCATGCAAAACAACGCCAGCCATGAAAGCCACCCTGCTTCCAGGTGAGCAAGCTCCGTGTGTAACAGCAGCAGACGTGAGAAGGGCTTTGCAGACAGTCAACCCCCGATGGGCTGCCGATCCAGACAACGGCCTAGACTGATTACTGAGGAAGCGTGCACACCAGCTCACTGATGTCTTCACAGCCTACAGAGAAGGGGTTGAAGAGCTGAAGGCCTAGTGCCAGGCAAATGACCCCTTCCTTAATGTCAGCAAGACAAAGGAGATGGTCATCCGCTTCAGGAGAACTCACACCACTCTCACCCCTCTTTACATCAGAGGCACAGCAGTAGAAACAGCGCGCAGAGTATATCTCACATAGACTCTCAAGGTCCCAGAACACATCCTGCACAGTCAAGAAAGCTCACATCTACTTTCTGAGGGGGCTGAAGAGAGCTGGTCTATGCACATCTGCACTCACGTAATTCTACGGGGCGCAGTACAGAGCATCCTAACAAGTTGCATCACTGCATGGTACGGAACCTGCTCTGTGCCGGACAGGAAGGCTCTACAGTGGGTAATCAAAACTGCCTAACGCATCGCCTGCACCAGTCTATCTGCCAAAAAGGTGCCAGAAAAAGGCTGGCAATATCATGAAGAATCCCACCCACCCTGCTCATGGACTGTTTGTCCCACTCCCATCAAGGAGGTTATGTATTATCCACACCAAGACCACTAGACTCAAAAACATTTATGTTCCACAAGCAGTAAGGCTGATCAACACCTCCACCCACTGACCAGTGCTTCTACACCTCCCACCACCACTACCTCTTCATTTCCAGCCAGTCACCTGACAAACGGGCACTTTAAGTACATAGAATCAATCTATGTACAGTATATAAGCTAACTTATGTACAGTATTTACTGTATATTTATTCTTTTTTTAGTATTGTGTTCTTTATCTTATTGTTGTTTTAAAATTATTTATTTATTGCGATACAACATGGAGTCTGCCCTTCCAGCCCTTCCCAGGGCCTCCCAGAATCCCAAGATTTAATCCTATACTAATCATCAGACAATTTACAATGACCAATTAACCTATCAACCGGTACATCTTCGGACTGAGGGAGGAAACCCATGCGGTCACAGGGAGAACCTACAAACTCCTTACAGGAAGCAGCAGGAATTGAGCCCGTATCGGCTGCATGTTAAAGCGTTGTGCTGACCACTACGCTGCCATGCCACGTTGGATCCAGAGTAATAATTATTTTGTTTGCCCTTGTGTACTGGAAGTGACATTAAACAATCTTGAATCTCATTATCTATATTTGACACTCTGCCTGGGGTAATGAATGTCCTTTTTCCAAGTTTATTAATGATACAAATTAGGTGGGATTGCAAGGTGTAAAAGCTCTTCAAGGGGAATCGATAAGCTAAGTGAATCAGCGAATACTGGGTGAATCAAATGTGTGAGAAAATGGGACTGCCGCAGTGGTGGGGAGTGTTAACAGACTGAAAAATATCAATGTTCAAAGGGACCTGTGTATCTTGCATGCAATTTAAAGAAAATTAACATGCAGAAGGAACAAGCAATGGTATAAAGGCCTTTACAAAATGACGGTGATTATCGGTGTAAGGACTTCTTACTGCAGTGTTCAGGGCCTTGGTCAGACTCTGTTAAGTTTCCATCCCCTTCTCTAAACATAAGAATATATTTTCAAAGTTTAAAGTTCAAAGTGAAATTTACTGTCAAAGTACATATATGTCACCACATACAACTCTGAGATTCTTTTTTCTACGGGCATACTTAGCAAATCTATAGAACAGTAACTGTAAACAGGACCTGCAAATTGTAAACATCAGGAAGTGAAACCGGAAAAAAACTTTGCAAATGCAGATAATAAGTAATTAGCAATAAATAACAAGATTAAAGAGTCCTTAAATGAGTGTAGTTATTCCCTTTTGTTCAAGAGCCTGATGGTTGAGGAGTAGTAACTGTTCTTGAACCTGGCGATGCGAGTCCTGAGGCTCTTGTACTTTCTACCTGATGGCAGCAGTGAGAAAAGAGCATGGTCTGGGTGGTGAGGATCTTTGATGATGGATGCTGCTTTTCTATGGCAATGGTTCATGTGGATGTGCTAAATGGTTGGGAGGATTTATGCTTGTACTGGGCAGAATCCACTACCTTTTGTAGGATTTCCCACTCAAAGGCCAAACCAGGCCATAGTGCAGCCAGTCAGCACACTTTCCACCGCACATCTATAGAAGTTTGCCAAGGTTTTTGATGACAAGCCGAACCTCTGCAGACTCCTGAGGAAGTAGAAGCATGGTTATGCTTTCGTCGCAATTATATTTATATGATGGGTCCAGAACAGGTTCTCTGAGATAGTGACACCAGGAATTTAAAGTTATTGACCCTCTCCACCTCTGATCCTCCAATGATTACTGGCTCGTGGACCACTGGTTTCCCTCTCCTGAAGTCTACTATCAGTTCCTTTGTCTAATAGACATTGACTGAGAGGTTATTGTTATTACACCACTCAGTCAAATTTTCAGTCTCCCTCCTGTATGCTGATTCATCACCATCTTTGACTCAGCCCACAACAGTGGTGTCGTCAGCAGACTTGAATATGGTGTTGGAGCTGTGGTTAGCCACACACGGGTGCAAAGGGAGTAGAGAAGAAAGCAAAGTACACACCCTGCAGTGCTCCGGTGCCGATGGAGATTGTGGAACGGATATTTTTGTCAATTTGAACTGACTGGGGTCTGCAAGTGAGGAAAGCCAGGATCCAATTGCACAAGGGGGTATTGAGGCCCAGATCTTGGAGTTTACTGGTTAGTTTTGAGGGGATGATGGTGTTAAATGCTGAACTGTAATTGATAAAGAGCATCCTGGTGTATGCGCCTTTGATGTCCACATATTCCAGGGGTTGTGTGAAGAGCCAATGAGATGGCATCTACTGTAGAACTGTTGCTTCGGTAGGCAAATTAGAGCCAGTCCACTCAGACAGGAGCTGAAATGTTTCAACACCAGCCTCTCAAAACACTTCATCACTGTGGATGTAGGTGCCACTGGGCAATAGTCACTGAGGCAGGTCACCATGGTCTTCTTGGGCACTGGTATGATTGAAGCCTGCTTGAAGTAGGTGGTACCACACACTGTCAGAGCCAGAGGTTGAAGATATCTGTGAATACACCAGCCAGTTGGTCGGCACAGGTCTCGTATACTCAGCCAGGTATTCCATGCAGACTGGATACTTACCCTGCATTCACTTTCTTGAAGGCAGCCCGCACTTCATCTTCAGATATCGAGACCAAAGGATCAAGAGAGATGGGGGTGCGTGATGGTTCCTCCATGTTCTGGTGATCAAAGCAAGCACAGAGGCATTGAGCTCACCTGGAAGCAAAGCTCTGCTGTCCCCCATGTTGCAAGGTTTAGCTTTGTAGTTGTAATAGAAGGAGCATAACAAATGATTCACTGGACTGCTTTTTGGGTTTGCTGTATGAGAAACTGAATAGTCTAGTCCAGTATTCTCTGGAGTTTAGAAGATTGGGAGTGGTGCCATTGAAACATACAAAACCTTTGGATATAATGCGATATGTGAAATGCAGAAAAATGGAACTGAGGGAAAAGCTCTTGATGATGGTTCAACCAACTTGAAATGCTGTGCAGTGTATACCCTATTCTCAATCCTGTTGCTCATGTTTTTGTATTTTGATCAAGCCTTGTATTATGATCACAGATATTAATTACCACATTCCTCAGCATTTCTCAAGTATGTGTGATATAACTAAGCCAGTGTCAAATAGTACTCTGCAAAGTACATTAGGAAATTTACAGCAGTACACTTCTGCCAAGAGAAATGAGTTTAGATGAATCAATGGCCAGTCTAAAAATTCCTCAGTTCACTGCAAATGTTTGGGACAAATCAAGCCCAGTTTACAGATGTTAAACTGATTGTGCAAAAACACTTCCATTTTTCACTGAACTTTTAGAAATGTGTATAATCACTAAAATAAACATTAACATTTGAATCTAGTCCAAATAATTTAAGCATTTTCATTACACAAAATTTTAAAGATCATTCATCTTGTCAGTCTTCTCCAAATCATACCTTCACTCAATTAAAGCCCCAGCATAACACCACGGAAAATGGTCATTGGCAAGGTAAATGAATAGGGAAAAAATGCAAAAATGGCCAAAATCAGATACCATTTGCAAAGACCTCATTAGAATCTTTTATAAATTCTGCAGCTACAAAAATAGAGAAAGGCAGCTGTACATTCCAGGATGATATGTGAATCTATAAACAAATACCAGATATCTCATACAGAAAAACAGCAACATTTTTGAAGAAACAATATTCCTGTAGGGCCACTGTCAGCTTCAAGATCAAGGGAATCATATTCATTATGACATTTATTACGGAAAAACAAATACCTCGATGATACTGTGGGACAATTTTATTTGAAGATCCACATTTTTTTTCTGTGTGGCGATATATCTGGTTCTAATTGTAAAGAGATCACTTCAGTCAGCTATTGTATGCAAACTGCCATAATGAAAATAGTCATTGAAAATGCTGTAAGTTAAAAAAGTAATTTAGTACAAGGGGAATTTACTTATCCGGTGTTACAATTATCTAAGGTACTTAATAATCAGCTTTAATTGAAGCACAAATTTGTAGCTTGTTTTGCAGTTTGTAGTTTAAAGTAGAATTTTCAATTATGCATTTGCAAAGTCTTAAAGCCAGTTATCATGGGAATGATTTTGATTCTAAACTGAAATAACCAGTGCAGATTTTCTGGTTTCTTTGTGTGCATTTTTCATCCAAATATTGGTGGCAAACTTTGATTCTTCTCGAGCAAGGTGATCAGACAGCAAACGATCAAGATACAAGAAAGCTAATACAATAATGAAACATCTATTAGCCACATGCAACTAATGTGTTTCTTAAAATATTAAACTATACTAATACTAAATTCCATAGGCATTCAGAAAATTAAGAAAAGCAGTCATGGAAATAAAGGAAACCACCCATGGTATTGGGAAAGCTATAGGCAACAGATTCAAATCTGATGAGCAGACCTTTAGAACCTGACATCCACAGATGTTCTTCATCACACATCCACGTTGCTGGCCTTTGAGCAAGGAGCAGAGGCCTAGACTGTGGCTTGACATTCCTGTCCCTCTAACTCCCACACATGTAAGTCATTATTGCATGTAGAAAGGTCTAGAGTTTGGAAAATACCCTGTCAGGACATACTAAAAGTAGCACTTGGATTATATGCCTGTTTGTTCCAGTCATTGTAATTTTTATACCAAATCCATGCAACACAGACTACTGGTAGCAGATAATTTATAACCTCAGAGTTTTTGTAGTTCAGGCTGTTTAATCCATTTGGATAATAAGATTTGCCTGTACTTGAAGTGTCCATTCTTGTTAAACTTGAGCAAAAGGACAGTCTTGTTTGTGAACCATAAGTATCTTATCATTTCCAATAAATTTTCAGCCTTTTAAAAAAAAGCAAAAATTCAACCTAAAAATATCCATTGTTAGGGCTAGCAATTTTCCATTGGACATTTGTATGGCATCAGCCAACAGGAAACCAAAAATATTTCCACCCTTTTCCTGATATCCCCATTGCATACTGCTCCTTTTTAATTATCAGCATTATGTAAGAGCTCTTTGGTATTTTAGTTTGCATTCAGAATTCAGAATTTTAACTTTCAGAGTTTTACTTATATTGTTCTACATTTACCTGTTATTCTGGACCAGGCTCAGGCTCAGCTGTTGGACAATAACCAGCTCACATCCAAGGGGCCACACGACTTAATACCTAACATCATCAGAACCATGCTCAACTTTCTCTTGGAAAGAGCCAACAGTTAACACTTCACCTCCAAGATCTTTTGTCAGAACTAATGAAGGGTCTTCAAAATGAAAATAAAACTGTTTATCTTCCCATAGATGCTGCCTGATCTGCATGTATACAGGTATTAATTCAGGATTTCCAACACCTGGAGTTCCTTTTTATTTCATTTTCAACTTTTTTTCCCCTAAAGTTGTTTCTCCCCTATTCCATCACATACGCAGTTGGAGATGAGAAGGCCAATTGAGGCACTGTATCAAACTTCAAATTAGCCAAAATGATGTGAAAACAGAACAGGTGGATAGCATCGGTTACCATTAAAATGTCAGGTAAACCTAATCTTCTTTCAAGAATAAAGTCCACTGTCCTTATTTGGTGCAGCCTTTGGGATCCTAATTTACAGAAAATTCACAGCTTTTCAATCACCCAGTAAAATGCCCTAGTGAAGCACTGACCTAGTAGACTAGGTACGTTTGAAACTATTGCAAGAACTTTGGAATCTTCTTTAATGGCCAGAAAGCTAAAGAATTTATCTCACTAACCGCCTCAGTGGAGCACAAGAATTGTCTGTACTCAGGAGAATTCTGTACTCCAAGTAGCTCAACCTTTGCTAAATGTTTAGCAAGGGAAACTTTTAGTACAAATTTAAGACTAAAAAAATGATCTTGGCCGCACGTATGCATACATTTTCAGCAGGCCAAATGAATGCTAATTTTAGCATCAGCACCAAATTTGAAATTACTAAATAAAAACAGTTGGGAAACCTTGTTTCTGTGGTATTTAAAGTGACACCACTATCATTGGCCGAATCAAAGGTGGCAACAAATCAGCATATAGAGAGAGATTGAAAATCTGGCTGAGTGGTGCACAGCAACAACCTCTCACTCAATGTCAGCAATACCAAGGAGCTGATTATAGACTTCAGGAGGAGGAAACCAGAGGTCTATGAACCAGTTCTGACTGGCGGATCAGAAGTGGAGAGGGTCAGCAACTTTAAATTCATCAGTGTTACCATTTCAAAGGACCTGTCCGCAGCTCAGCACACAAGTGCAATTACGAAGAAAGCACAGCAGAACCTGTATTTCTTCAAGAGTTTGCAAAGATTCAGCATGACAGCTAAAACTCTGACAAATTTCTATAGATGTGTGGTGAAAAGTATATTGACTGGTTGCATCACAGCTTGGTATGGAAACACCAATGCCCTTGAATGAAAAATCCTAAAACAAAGAGGTGGAAAGAGCTCAGTCCATCATGGGCAAAGCCCTCCCCACTATTAAGCACACCCACATGGAGCGCTGTTGCAGGAAGGCAGCAACCATCATTAGGGACCCCTACCACCCAGGTTGTGCTCTCTCTCACTACTGCCATCTGGAAGGTGGCACAGAATCCTCAGGAGTAACTCCACCAGATTCAGGAACAGTTATTACCCCTCAACCATCAGGCAGTTGAACCAGTGAGGATAACTTCACTCACCCCATCGCTGAACTGTTCGCACACAACCTATGGACTCACTTTCAAGGACTCTTCATTTCATGTTCTTGGTATTTGTTGCTAATTTATTTATTTTTTGTTTTTGCACAGTTTGCTGGCTTTTGCATATTTGTTGTTTGTCTGCTCTGCTGGGTTCAGTCTTTCATTGATTCTATTATGGTTCTTGGATTTACTGAGTATGCCTGCAAGAAAATGAATCTTAGGGTTGTAAATGGTGACATACATGTACTTTAAACATTGAATAACTTGAGCTGTGTGTTTGACAGACTGCGGCTTGAAGGACTCATAGAAGATAGTCTATGGGATACAGATTAGTCCAATTCTAGCATTATCCTGAGTCATGGAGTTGAGATGGTGAGGGGTGGTGCAGGAGGAAAAGGATAAGAAAAGGAAATTAGGTGGATAAGGCAAAAATTCTAATGGCATGTCATCCGAGTCATGGAGTGGCAGTGATTGGTCAGAATTGCCCTAGTCAGAGTGGGTGTGTGATCACTGATGTTTGTACTGAGTGGTGGCAAGTGCTATGCGAACAAGAACATAACCAAGGGATGAGACGAAGGGGGCAATATTAAATTGGGGGAGGTGGCCAACATTCTTAAACAAAACTCTGCTGTAACAGTGACTTCTTTAGCATGCCAGCCCTGCCCCCTTTAACTCACAGTGATTTAATTTCTGTCAGTATGATGTTGCCCTTGCTAAACTGTGCATTAGAAACCAGAGGTTGCAAGTCCTTGATTTTATTCCCATTTCTGGCATCTGGCATACTTAGTGCAGTGCGCACACTGATAATTGCATAACAAATGCAAGATGCAACATAGAAATGCTTTATCACTAGAAGTAGATTGTGTCGAAAAGTGCCTTGTCTAATTTCCCAACGGGCAAGATTTTAATCGAGATGTGGGCAACCACAGCGTGATTTTTGGACATCTTTTGTAATGAGTATTTAATGACTCAAAGAAAACAGGTGCAAATGGTTTTTTCTGTCCTCCAATTTCCATTTAATGGTCTTTTCAAAAGAACGTTGCTGGTTGTAAAGAAGACTACATCTTTACATGTGAATTATACTCATTTCCTACATTTAAAGTAAAAACAAACATGTACAGTGAATGAACTTTTAGTCAGAATGCATTTGAATTTATTATTCAGCAGGGAATTAAACAATGCTTTTACTGTGACATGGTACAAAGTTTAAAGCTGGCAACTTCACAAGCCAGTCTTCACTCAACCACCACCCCCCACCCCCACCCCCGTACTCCACTCCACAACACCACTAGGACCATTTTTCATCCCTTGGCAAATGAATGACTCCGGCTCGTCTCCAAGCAGCTGCTAGGATGCAAGGAAAACAAATTTGGGCAGTTATTCCGTTTGTTCTCTTCTCCTTTTTTAGTAGGAAAACCTCCAGACAGCTGCAACATACAGTAAAGTGCAGGGGTCTCTCGATGCCAAAGCTGCTCAGTGTTTGCTGATGCAATTTATTTGCAACATTTGGCCATTTCAATGTTACATTTCTAATTTTTTTTAAAAACGTTTGAAACAATATTTTGAAGCATCAATCAATTATATCACGTGTTGATTATTTACTATAAATTAAACATGTTGATATAGTTTTATAGCTGGTATTAACATTCAGAACCATTTCAAATAAACTTCACTTGATTTCATTAATTTACTTAAACATGAAATATATATAGATTCATAAGAGTTGTTATAAACCAGAAGCAGAAATATTTCTTCTGATTAAAAATTGGATCAGATATAGAATGGTATTGAAACTATTGTAAAACCCTGATAACCCATCATGCTTGCCGTTTGGTTGTGCTGGAGGAGCAGATTTTTTGGGCTGTATCTTCTGTCAATACACAAAGTCACTTATATTTCAATACAATTTTAAACATGTAACAAAGCAGAATAAATGAACTTTCCACTGAACCTAGTCCATTTAATGGGAGTGGGCAACAGACAAGCACTCTGGACTTGTTAAGGAGTTGGAGCTGGAACTGGATGAACTCTGGATCATTCGGGCAGCTGAGGGGGTGATATTTGGGACACGTAGAGAGGTAGTTACACCCAAAGTACACAGGACACAGGAAACTGGGTGACAGTCGGGAAGGGGACAGGGGCTAAGGAATCAGTGCAGAGTACCCCTGTGGCCATCCCCCTGAACAACAGGTATACAACTTTGGATATTGTCCGGGGGATGGCGAGGGGTTGGTGGAAGATGACCTAACAGAGGAAAGTCAGTGGTCAGGTCTGCTTCTGTGACTCAGAAGGGAATGGAGAAGAGGCACACTGTGGTGTTAGGGGATTCATAAATTATGGGAACAGACAGGAGGTTCTGTGAGGGAGAACTAAGTACCCCTGAAGGTATGTTGCTTCCCGTGTGCCAGAGTCCAGGTTATATCGGATTGAGTCCTCATCATTCTTAAGTGGGAGAAGTCGTGGACAATTTAGGTACCAATGACATGGGTAGGATGACTGGTGAGTTTCTGCACAGGGAGTTCAGGGAGTTAGGTGCTAAGATAAATGGCAGGACTTCCAGGGCTGTGATCTTAGGATTGCTACCACATGCCGGTGAGGCCGGGACTAGGAAGATTATACAGTTTAATATGTTGCTAAGGAGTTGGTGTAGGAGGGAAGGCGTAAGATTTTTGGATCATTGGAATCTTTTTCGTTGAAAGTGGGACCTGTACAGAAGGGACAGTCTGCACCCGAACCAGAGGGACACCGATATCCTAGCAGGAAGGTTTGTTAATGCTGCACGGTGGGGTTTAAACTAGAGTTGCAGAGGGATAGGAACCAGACTGCCAGAACAGTTAGCGGAGAGGTAGTGGAAGTAGATGTTGAGAAGACCTCAAAGTTAGCAAACAAAAGGTTGAGCATGTTGCGACAAAATTGAAAGGGTGAATACAGGACTGAAGGTGTTGTATCTGGATGTGCACAGTATACAAAATAAGGTAGATGAACTTGCAGCACAGTTGCAGATTGGCAGGTATGATGTTGTAGGCATCACTGAATCGCGCTGAAAGATTATACCTGGGATCTTAGTGTCCAAGGATACACATTGTATTGAAAAGATAGGCAGGAAGGCAGAGTGGGCGTTGTTCTGATGGTAAAAGATGAAATTAAATCATTAGAAAGCGGTGACATAGGGTCAGAAGGTGTTGAATCATTGTGGATAGAGCTAAGGAACTGCAAGGGTAGAACATAAGAACATAAGAAATAGGAGCAGGAGTAGGCCATCCGGCCCATTGAGCCTGCCCCGCCATTCATGGCTGATCTGTCCATAAACTCAGCTCCACTTACCTGCATTTTCCCCATAACCCTTAACTCCTCTACTATGTAAAAATCTATCTAACTGTATCTTAAATATATTTAGTGAAGAAGCCTCATCTGCTTCCCTGGGCAGAGAATTCCACAGATTCACCACTCTCTGGGAAAAAACAGTTTCTCCTCATCTCCTTCCTAAATCTTCTCCCCTGAATCTTGAGGCAATGTCCCCTGGTTCTAGACTCACCTACCAATGGAAACAACTTCCCTACTTCTATCTTATCTATCCCTTTCAAAATTTTGTATGTTTCTATAAGATCTTCTCTCATTCTTCTGAATTCCAGAGAGTATAGTCCCAGGCGACTCAATCTCTCCTCATAGGTTAACCCCTTCATCCCTGGAATCAACCTGGTGAACCTCCCCTGCACTGCCTCCAAAGCCAGTATCTCCTTCCTCAAGTATGGAGAACAGAACTGCACACAGTACTCCAGGTGCAGCCTCACCAGTACCCTGTACAGTCGCAGCATGACCTCCCTGCTCTTGAATTCAATCACTCTAGAAATGAAGGCCAACATTCTGTTTTGCCTTCTTAATAACCTGTTTTACCAGCAAGCCAACTTTTTGCGATTCATGAACAAGCACTCCCAAGTCCCTCTGCACAACAGCATGCTGCAATCTTTCACCATTTAAATAATAATTTGCTCTTCTATTACTCCTTCCAACGTGGATGATCTCGCATTTACCAACATTGTATTCCATCTGCCAGATCTTGGCCAACTCACTTAACCTATTCATATCCCTCTGCAGCCTCTCCACATCCTCTGTACAATTTGCTTTTCCACTCTGTTTAGTATCATCAGCAAACTTTGCTACGCTACCCTCAGTCCTCTCTTCCAAATCATCAATGTAAATAGTAAACAGCTGCGGGCCCAGTATCAACCCCTGCGGCACCCCACTCATCACTGACTGCCAACTGGAGAGACACCCATTTATACCAATTCTCTGCCTTCTATTGGTTAACCAATCCACTATCCATGCCAATACACTTTCTCCAACTCCATGCATCCGTATCCTATTTATAAGTCTCTTGTGCGGCACTTTATCGAATGCCTTCTGGAAATCCAAGTATACGACATCTACCTGTTCCCCTCTATCCACAGCACTCATTATGTCCTCAAAGAACTCCAGTAAATTTATCAAACAGGACCTGCCCTCTCTGAATCCATGCTGTGTCTGTCTAATGGAACCATTCCTTTCTAAATGTTTCATTATTATATAAAGTCCCTGATGAGAACTGTATACAGACCCCCAAACAGTAGTAAGGATGTAGCCAACAAATTAAATTGACCTAGAAAATGCAAGCCAAAAGGTCAATATTATAATAGTCATGGAGAACTTCAATATGCAGGTAGATTGGGAAAATCAGGTTGGTACTGGATTACAGGAGGGGGAATTTCTAGAGGGCCAATGAGATGGGTTTTTAGAGCTGTTGGTGGTTCAGCCCACTAGAAGATCAGCTATTCTGGATTGGGTGCTGTGCAGTGAACCATAATTGATTAGAGAGCTTAAGGTAAAGGAACCCTTAGGGTCCAGTGATCATAATATGATTGAATTTACCTTGAAATTTGAGGAGCAGAGGCTAAGGTGATTCAATGTTGTAAAACAACAAAACATGAAAACTTCCAAGGTGGTTGAATACTTTTTATAGGCACTGTATAGCAGTGTTTCCCAACCTTGTTTAGCCCAATGCCCCCTCCCCCCCAAAGCACTTTCGCAATTGCCAGCACCCCTCTTAGACACAATAAACTATCCGGCACCTGCATAGTGTAAAAGCATGTCTACCATATGCTAACCTAAGAAAAAGAATTCCGCTTTAAAATTTTATTTCGCTTTAAAAGCTAGCTTATACTGCACCTCTGCATTGTACAGCAGCTTCGACATCAATGCGATCCTTGAGCTTGATGGTTTCTAGTTGGAGTGGAAGTATCTGGTTCAAATTGTGATAGCAAAAGCCTCAAGTCCTCATATGTAACAATGTCCAAGCAGTTTTTGTTTTTTGTGAGTATGTGGTTCACTGATGGAAATGCAATGAAGAGCAGTTTGGCTCTTCTCTGAAGACCAGGAAACATTTGTATGACAGTGTAGCTATATACCACAAAAGCTGACATTTTTGAAAAGCATTTTTGATTCTTCATCATTCTGAGTTTCGATAATTTCTTCTTACAAGCTCTCTTCCTGTTGTTCCACCTTGCAAAGAAATGGGTTGATTACCCGGTCTGGAATTTCCAGATCATTCAAATGCTTGAATCAATTCTGAAAATCCTTCTTCAGCAACTGCAGGTGTAAGGCATACTCTTGCAAATCACCGTCTATGAAAGAGAGTGCCATACTTTCCATACAGGAAAACTGAGAACATTCTTTTCCCAATGTTTTGCTAATATATTTCCAATTTTCCGATAAAGGTGGACACTGCACTTTTTGTCTGGATTAAATTGAAATTCTCAACCTGTTTCATATTTAGAATATTCATTTTGTTGTACAGATGGGCTAGGTATGCCATACCTCCACATAGAAGTTCAATCTTGTTTCCCAAGCTCCTGTCAACATTGAATTGAGCAAAAATTTAACTAGTGTCAAGAAAATCAAAGAAACTTTTTAATCTGCAGCCTTTTGACAGCCAACACACTTCAGTATGAAGAAGCAAGGATTCAAACTCATCACCATTATCTTGGCATAACTGGCAAAGTATTCTGGTATTTAATGGATGAGCTCTAATTTTGTTAATAGCAGATATTACAAGAGACATGCTTGTAAAAAGACGCTGGCTGAGGTTTTTGGCTGTAATATGTTGACGATGAATTACACAATGGATTACAAACAGACTTTGAATTTATTTTTTGAGAAATGCTATTAAATCAGCATGGCGACCAGTCATATATGGTGCTCCAACTGTTGCACAAGAAATCAGGATCCTAATTGGAATACTTTTATCCTCAATTTACAATTTGACCTCATTGTAGATTAATTATTCCTATTTCTTACATTCTTATTCATTGATATTTGCTTTTAACTTTTTAAAAAAGAATCTCTTCATAAACTTTTCCACTTTTGATAAACTGTATATATGCCATTAACAATGTCTCATTGTCTTGCACAGTTGACTCATCCGGTTGTTTTGTGTAGCTCTGTGCATAATTGATACTCAATGTTTTCACTTATTTTGTCAGTACAACGAGCTACAAAGTTATTACTCAGAGGAATGATTTTAAAATTACTGGCATCCATTTTGAGAACAGTGGTGAGCACTTCTGATACAGCAGGCACTATTAATCTTTCACCAATTGTATGAGATTTTCCACACTTTGCTATCATTTTGGAGAAGTTATAAGAACCACTATCAAGGTCATTTTTAGCTTTCTTGACAAATGACTCGAGTGTGCAAAGCTTTTCAAAGGCTTCTTTGATCTTCTGAAACTGAGTAATACCATAAGTAGACAACAGGAATTCTGCAGATGCTGGAAATTCAAGCAACACACATCAAAGTTGCTGGTGAACGCAGCAGGCCAGGCAGCATCTGTAGGAAGAGGTGCAGTCGACGTTTCAGGCCGAGACCCTTCGTCAGGACTAACTGAAGGAAGAGTGAGTAAGGGATTTGAAAGTTGGAAGGGGAGGGGGAGATCCAAAATGATAGGAGAAGACAGGAGGGGGAGGGATGGAGCCAAGAGCTGGACAGGTGATTGGCAAGAGGGGATACGAGAGGATCATGGGACAGGAGGTCCGGGAAGAAAGACAAGGGGGGGGGACCCAGAGGATGGGCAAGAGGTATATTTAGAGGGACAGAGGGAGAAAAAGGAGAGTGAGAGAAAGAATGTGTGCATAAAAATAAGTAACAGATGGGGTATGAGGGGGAGGTGGGGCCTAGCGGAAATTAGAGAAGTCGATGTTCATGCCATCAGGTTGGAAGCTACCCAGACGGAATATAAGGTGTTGTTCCTCCAACCTGAGTGTGGCTTCACCTTTACAGTAGAGGAGGCCGTGGATAGACATGTCAGAATGGGAATGGGATGTGGAATTAAAATGTGTGGCCACTGGGAGATCCTGCTTTCTCTGGCGGACAGAGCGTAGATGTTCAGCAAAGCGGTCTCCCAGTCTGCGTCGGGTCTCGCCAATATATAAAAGGCCACATCGGGAGCACCGGACGCAGTATATCACCCCAGTCGACTCACAAGTGAAGTGTTGCCTCACCTGGAAGGACTGTTTGGGGTCCTGAATGGTGGTAAGGGAGAAAGTGTAAGGGCATGTGTAGCACTTGTTCCGCTTACACGGTTAAGTGCCAGGAGGGAGATCAGTGGGGAGGGATGGGGGGGGAACGAATGGACAAGGGAGTTGTGTAGGGAGTGATCCCTGCGGAATGCAGAGAGAGGGGGGGAGGGAAAAATGTGCTTAGTGGTGGGATCCCGTTGGAGGTGGCGGAAGTTACGGAGAATAATATGTTGGACCCGGAAGCTGGTGGGGTGGTAGGTGAGGACCAGGGGAACCCTATTCCTAGTGGGGTGGCGGGAGGATGGAGTGAGAGCAGATGTACGTGAAATGGGAGAGATACCATAAGTAGCCTTTTCAGGGTGCCTTATGCAAGTGTTCCTGCAACCTTAATGGTTTCATAGCTTCATTAGATGGCATAGTATTATAAATAAGACACAGGGGGTGTCGCTGGACTGATGGGGATGGAATAAAACCGTACTCCGGGTATGTAACATTGTATTAATGCACTTTCTGTAGTGTCTGTTTCTTAGCAGGATTAGAATTTAAAGCTTCACCACCTTCAGACTCAGATTGCACCATACATATTTATCCATCACTAACAGGGCTAAATTAAAATAAAAACTAACACAACCTGGGAACGTCCATCAGATGTTGACAACAGCAGCGAATTGACAGTCGATCAGGTCTCATGCCTCAAGTTAGGGCGTCACCTACTGCCCCCTCCCCCAAGGATCTTGAATGCCCCCTGATGACTTCTATTTCCCAAAATGTTCCATTAGGACACATAACTGCCCTTGTTGGGAATCCATGGAGGTTTCCCAAACAACATGGCATCCTTTTGCATGCAGCTCCTAGGGGAATCATCAAATTCATTCAGGACTACGGCAGCTGAAGTCCAGTCACAGCCATGCACACTTTGGTAAGTAACATCATTTTAAGATATTTAAATAACCTATTGATCCTTAAAACCAGAAAACACAAGATGGCAGACTCAGGTTGCGAGTGCAGTTCCTTTTTAAGAAAAAGGAAGCCAGGAAGGCGAGCTGGGCTGCAGGTTCAAATGAACACAGGGGTCTTAAACCTCCAACTTCCTACTGTACTGTTGGCAAATGTTCCATCTCTGGAAAACCTCAGAGCAAGATTGCAATAACAAAGGGACATCAGGGACTGCTGTGTCCTTTGATTCATGGAAACGTGGCTATTACCTACCATTTTAGATGCAGCATTTCAGCTTGAGTACTTCACATTCAATGCAAAGACAGAACAGCTGAGTCTTTTAAAGGTAGAGGAGATGGAGCATGCTTCATGAGCATCTTCTCATGTTGTACAGATGTGATGGTTCTGCCTCAGTCCTGCTCATCCAACCTGGAACATCTAGTGGTCAAATGCTGTCCATTTTATGTGCTGAAGGAGCTTTCTGCCATCATCCTGGTAAAGGTGTACGTTCATACCCTAGCCAATGTCAGGCAGGCACTGGAAGACTGAGCACTGTCAGGCTGTTCACTGTAATCAGCATTCACAAAACAATGCTCTCTGATGCCTTCCCTATCATTGCAGGGGATTTCAACCAGGTCAGCTTGAAGAAGTCTCTGACCAACTACTGCCAACATATCACCTGTGGAACCAGAGCAGCTGACACACTTGACCACTTTTATAGCACCATCAAGAAAGCTTATTGTGCCATCCCATGCCCACACTTTGGAAAGGGCAATCGCCTGGCGTATAGGCAGAAACTAAAGACCACAACACCAGTGCTGACAACCAAGAAGGTATGGTCAAGGGAGGCAGAGAAGTGCACACAGGACTGCTTTAAGTTAGTGCACTGGACAATTTTCAGGATTTATCTTTGAATCTGAATCAATACATCAGTGTTGTCACCAACTTCATCAAAAATTGTGTGGATGAGTGTGCGCCTTCGAGAACATATTGGACATACCCAAACCAAAAGCTATGGATAAACCAAGAGATTTGAGTTCTGCTGAGGGCTGCATCTATGGCCTTCAAGACCTGTGATCTAGAACTAACCAATAAGTCCAGGTACTTCAATAGCAATATCTATGTCAGGCTGCAGTTTGTTGATTACAGCTCAGTGTTCAACACTGCCATACCCATAATCAACAAGCTCCAAAACATGGGCCTCTCCACCTTTGTCTGCAATGGGATCCTTGTCTTCTTCATTGGAGGTCCACCAGTCAATGCAGATTGGAAATAACATCTCCTCCTTGCTGATAATCAATACTGTCACACCTCAAGGATGCATGCTTAGCCCACTGCTTTACTGACCCTACACCTATGACTATATAAACAGGTACATCTCAAACACCATCTACAAATTTGCCAATGGCACAACTGTTGTTGACAAGGAGGCATACAGGAATGAGGTAGGCCAGTTGAGTGGTGTCACAACAACAACAACCTTGCTCTCAATGTCAGTGGAAGTTGAGGGAACACACAACAGGCCTCATCACAGGATCAGCAGTGAGCAGTTTCAAGTACCTGGGTGTCAATATCTCTGAAGGTCTATCCTGGGCCCAACATATTGATGTAATTACAAAGGCGGCACAACAGCGGCTATACTTCATTAGGAGTTAGAGGAGACTTGGTATGTCACCAAAGACTTGTAAATTTCTACAGAAGTTTTGTGGAGAGCATTCTAACGGTTGCATCACCACCTGTTATGAATGGGCATTTGCGCAGGATCCGATAAAGTTGCGGAAAATTGCAAACTCAGGCAGCTCCATCATGGGCACTGGCCTTCCCAGTATTGAGTACATCTTCAAAAGGCGATGCCTCATAGAGGCAGTATCTATCATTAAGGACCCCCATCATCCAAGACACGCCCTCTTCTCATTGCTACCATCAAGGAGGAGGAACAGGAGCCTGAAGACACACACTCAATGTTTCAGGCACAGCTTTTTCCGCTCCGCTATCAGAATTCTGAATGGGCAATGAAACCATGCACAATATCTCACTATTGTTTTTCCACGACTTATTTAGTTTAATTTTTTAAATATATACAGTGGTTTCTGCTTAATTGAGACACACTGGTTCCAATATATTTTGGCCCAGTTAAGGGGCTTCCCCAAATAGCCAAAGTTTCATGGAAATAGTTTAAAAAGTTAAAAAAAAGTCAGACTATATTTTAACTAACAAATTATGTATCTAAGTGAAATATCAAACAAATTAGACCACCAATGCTACTACAGTATTATAAAACTGTATTATCGATGGAGGAATCCATCCAGTGTACATTGCCACATATGGGGTGTCTCCTCTGTCGTATCTATTCAGGGACAGCTCACACACCTTTAGTCCCCACTGGACACTCAACTCTCACCTGTGGCTACAAGTAGTTACTTTTGCATGCAACAGCAACCAACCCCTGATACAATACTTTAACAGGTGGGCTAAACCAGGTGAGGGTAGCTGACGGGCCTCATATCCTGGTGAAATAGGGATATGTCTGTCCTAGCATATCAAGTCATTTCTGGTGGACTGGGCAGATGAGATAAACAGTGAGATCAAATGGCCAAGAAGGCAGTTCTGCAATGTTTCATGGATAGCAAAGGGAATGCACGATAAGGCAGAAAAATTAGTCATTGATTTTCACTGCAAACAAGGAAGACCCTAATTTGTGATGACAACTTGCACCACTGCATCTGGACTTCTGAGGGTGATAGAGTGGAATTGTCCCAGTGAAATGGCATTTCAATTTTAAAAACTCTCCCACACAGGTTTCACTGTCATCAATGGATACGATGGACAACCAACATGCTGGTACGTTCTTTGGATTGACTGTAATTGAAGAAAGCTGGCGGAGACACCTAGTGCAGATAAAGAACTGCGTTCATACAACGCTTTTGATGAGTGCATCCGCCAAATCTTTATTGTCAATGGGACATCAATATGATTGTTGCCATCTTAAAATCCTTTGTAATTCCTAACTTGTTGAAGTAGTGAAATAATTTAATTTTCACTCCCAGCCTTTCTGGGATCTTCAAGCCTGAATGGTTGAAATCGCAGTAAGCAATTCAATTCTTATTTTTCACTAACTATGAATGACAAAAATCACTGCTTTGTGAGCACAAATGCACGCAACCGGTGCTATTTAAAAGCTCTTCACTCTAAGCATGTTCATGAAACTGGCGCTAGTTAGAAACTCTTCAGCAGCAGTCTACTGTTCCAATTAAGAGGCATAGAGCCCCAAAAAACAAATGAAATCCCAGCTATTTTCTGGATTAGTTTTTGCTCTTCCAGAGTTGTCCGAACTAAGTGGCTTCTCTGGATAATTGATTGACAAATTAACCAGAATCAACTGTATTTCTTAATTTAATTCATACTTTTTAAAATTACAGCTGCTGCAAAACAACAAATTTCACAACATATGACAGTAATATTAAACACGATGCTGATTATATAATTACAGAAAGATGCCCAATTAGTTTGACCTCCCTCTTTTCTCCAAGTCATTCTTGTAGGAAGATCGGACCTGATGGGAAATAGGAATGCCTAAAATTCAATGTGGGTGTCTGAGTGTCTGATCCCACATCTTCTCCATCAAAACATTCTTAAAATGCTATTCCTTCCAACTGGAGTTTTGCTGCAGCTGTTAAGTGACTTATTAGCTGATCAAGAATAATTACTTTACGCAATTTATTTGCTTTGAGCACAATGCTCATTCTTTCCCCTATATCAAACTCAAAATCTTTGACAAAGCATTCCTAACTTAATACTGCATGATGAAAGGGGTGGATGAGATACTAATTACAGACTTCAGTCTTACATACTAAGGGCTTGCATTAAGGGCAGAAAAACACACATAAAACATCACATTTCATAGTGCACAAGGAAGATGCAGTGGCAGTAAAATTCTATCAGGCAAATGCAAAAGATCTAGTGGCATGATTTTGTAGAGTCTGCGTTCAATATTGAATCCAAGATCATACGTACAGTATATGTCTATGCACTACCAGTTGATTGTAAGAGAAATGCTGCAGCAGGTTCAGTTGAATATGTTAACAACAGCTTCCTTTGACAAGGAATTTACTGCAATATTAGGCATGTTTGATAGTGTCGGAACCACAGCACACCTTGCAAAGTTCTTCATGGTTGACAATGCCTCACCAGTTCTGTGGGTTCTAAGGTGGGGAAAAAGCAACTTAAGTTTCACACCACAGGAGGTTCCCAAAAGTTTTAGAAGTGGTGTCATCCTTCCGTCATTTACGTGGGGCTTCAACATGGTTCTTGCTGTCATCCCATTTGCAGTTCTTACCCCCATGAGAGCCAATGCAATGCTGGTGATGAAATTCCGATTTTATGCAGAGTTTTAGGTCTTTATCGTTTCCAGGGGCATTGAAGGACACTGTTGGAGACTGGAGATGTGAATTTCATCACTAGCATTGCATTGGCTCTTGAGGAGTTCATGTTTTCTAGGGTTTGTTGTGGACCTTCCTTGAAAAGAAGTTAAATATTCCACATTTTTTTCTTATTGCACACTTGGAACACTGTGGGGGGGGGGGCAGACAGGATACTGGAATGCTCCTGTTTTGGGATGTGTGAAGGCAGGGAGACCTCCAGTGTCCCTGACCGCTACACCTGCAAGATATGTATCCAGCTGCAGCTTCTAACAGACCATGTTAAGGAGTTGAAGCTGGAACTGGATGAACGTCAGATCGTTCAGGAATTGAGGGGTTGATAGACAGGACACATGGAGCAGTAGTTACACCCAAGGTGGAGAACACAGTTATCTGGGTGACTGTCAGGAGGGGGAAAGAAGATAGAAAGCTGGTGCAGAATACCCTGTGGTCATTCTCCTCAATAATAGGTACGCCCTCTTTGGATACTATTGAGGTGGATGATTTAGCAGAGGGAAGGTCTCTAGCACTGAGTCTACCTGGTCTGCTGAGTTCTCCCAGCATTTTGTTGTGTTGCTCAAGGAGTTAGGTGCTAAATTAAGGGCAGGACTTTCAGGGTTGTGATCTCAAGATTGCCACAAGTGCCATGTGCTACTAAGGCCAGAAGTAAGAAGATCATACAGTTTAACATGTGGCTAAGGAGTTGGTTTAGGAGGGAGAGCTTCAGGTTTTTGGATTATTGGGCTCTTCCAAGGAGAGTGGGACCTGTCAGAAGAGTTGGTTTGCACCTGAATTATTGGAGGAGGACTAATAAAGGTTTGCTAGTACTGTATGTGGGGGGGGGGGAACTGTTTAAACTACCATTGCAGGGGAATGGGAAGCAGAGCGTGAGGACAGATAGTAGAGTGGTTGTGGAGAAGGATATTGTTAAGCCTACATACAAAGTCAGCAATCAAAGAGTCGAGTATGGTGCGACTAATGTTCTGAGCTGCATATATTTTAATGCAAGGAGTATTGTAGGAAAGGCGGATGAGCTTAGGGCATGAATCAGCACGTGGCATTATGATATTGTAGCTACTAGTGAGATTTGTTTGCAGGAGGGGCAAGATTGACAGCTTAAGAGTAGTGTACACTTCCAGTTTGTTTGTTTGGATGATATTGGGTCTGGAGGGGTGTGATCATGCCCATTGCATTTTCAGATGAACAAGAGGCAATTTGGGAAGGAAATTTCTATCTATTTGTATTGGCTTCTTACACGTGAAACTTAACAACCCTTCACTGAAAATTTGGATTTCAAAAGTTAATTTAATAAAGTGATGGAAAAATTACATTGTAAACATAACACTGGACAATTTTTTTTGGAAGTGTTGCTTCCTCAGAATTGTTTTTGGTTATGATAGGCTGCTTGAAGCCAAACACAAATGTAATTTCAGACTACTTGTATCACATAGGAATTTTGGAGAAACAAGAAATTAACTTTTACTTAATATAATGTGCTTAATTGAATAAAGGTGCTGACACTTTGCAATAGTTCAACTAAGTTAAAAATGTTTTGTTGATGATTTTCATTTGTATTCAGTGTCTGAGGCTTCTTGCTTAACTGTCCAACAATAATCAACCAGCATTAATAGACTCCAGTTGTCCTGATACCATTTCTCCAGGACTGCAATGTCCTGGTGAAATATTTCACCACACTCATCACTGACAGCACCAAGGTTTTCAGGAAACAAGTCTAAATAGGAATGCAGAAAATGAACATTTAGTGACATGTTGCACTTTATGGTTTTGTATGCTTGAAGCAAGTTGTCAACCTGCTGTACATAGTTTGGTGCTCTGTAGTTGCCAAGAATTTTTTCAGCAACATCCTTGAATGCCTTCCATGCGATTTTCTCCGGTCCCACTAGATGTTCTTTGAATTGCCTGTCATTGATGACCTGTTTGATTTGTGGACCACTAAAAATGCCTTCCTTCGTCTTGGCATCAGTTATTCTGACTTGAATTATAAATTGAAATAACAAATATGGTACATGATAGAAAAAAATTCACGGTGATTTTCATGATCAGCTGCCCAAAATCCCCAAGATACACCCAAAGGTATTCAAGGAGCAAAACCTTTGTAATCTGAATTTTGAATTTAGTTAAAAAAATTCAATATCCTGCAAAATGAAAACTTGGTATCCTTATATCTGTGAATCACTACTTTATTTACAAATTTCCATACTTGAAGTGTACTTTCCTTGGCTAAACAAAAAAACCTACCTAAAAACTCTGACAGCTTGAAGAACATTACACTCAGATAAGCTGGGAGATTTCAGTGTTAACCAGTATTATGTTCTATATGTTAAATTTCCAATTAGCTGGATGATATCCATGTTAACTAAAACACAGACAATATTATTTTCCTCAAGGCATTCATATGAAGTGCTCTGACAGGTGGGAAATTATGTAAAAAGGTGACTTCAAGGTAAGGAACTTTGCATAATAGTCTTTTAAACAATATACTGCTTTTTCAATTTATTCCATTTAAACAAAAGCCTGACAGCACTGAAGAACGACCCATTTCTAGGTCAACCATGTCCACGCTTGTTAGAGAAGCTACAGATCAATGTACAGAATACAAGAATAATGCATTTTTTTTTGCAGGAAGATGAATAATAACAGGGATGAATGTTTAACTTAACTTTTCCAATTTACCAAGAGGAACAGACACGTCAGTTAAAGGTGCCAGTACCTCTTCCCCACACCACCCATGAAAATATCTGATCTGTAAAAAGCATTTTTGTAGGCTGTCAGCCAGTCTCCTCTAGGCAGCATTAGTACGTTTAGGTAGCACTGCAGAGGGAAGTAGGAAGGAAGTGATTAGAACTGGCAGATATCCTTCCTTACCCGGCACAGTTCTGAACAGTGTGTGCTTGCAGCAATGGGTTGAAAGGGGAACAGAAGGAATCAAAGCAATTTGTCCTCGCCAACCCTTACTTTATTTACTCCGTTATAGTTGCTTCCTCCACGTTGGCTGTTCCCAAGCCAACTATCAGGGATTCTTCAGTCTCCAAATCACTCCCCTACTCTACTCGTGTTGGAATAAGTCGCCTGCTCCATCATTGCCAGATTGCCCTCAATCCTTCCTATGCACATTGCCAGGATCTCGGCAAATGTTCCCCAGAAAATAAGGTGTGCTCTACAATAATCCAAACTTCACTGTCCCTTTTGTTCCCACATGTATGATATTTTCTCCCCTGCTGCACAGCCAATGTTTGTTAAGTTACTAATTATAGCAGGAGTTAGAAGATATGGTATTATTGACCTAGATAGCAAATGCTTGCAGTTCCAGAGAACATTCCATGTTCTACTGCCAAATGAACTCAATGGCAGGCCAGCCAAGGATAATTTGTTCACTCCAGGACAAAATCCTTCAACTTCCACTACAGAAAGAAGAGAAGCACCCTGCAGTAACACAGTAATTCAGACTTGTGTCACATTTTCAAAACAATATCGATTTACTACCATGAAAATTTTTCTTTGAAGACTGCTCAAAATGTTAATTGTTCACTAACAGAGGAGCTGGTTGATTCAGACATAATTATCATCAGCTACTTTCAACCACAATTATCTCCACGGAATGGCCACACTTAAGGCTTTCACTAGAGAAAATCTTAGAAGAAAGAAAAGAAGCCTAGAAAACAATGTGATATCTGGGCACAACAAGTGTCTTCAGAAACAGTCATGTACCAAGGGTTTTCCTCAGCAATATCTAGCTGTTGCAGTGATTGGAAATCAGACAGTATTCCTTTTGGCCAACAAGGTGCAAGAGGGGCAGTGAGGAGTGAGCTTAGAAGCTATGACATCGGTACTGGCTCTTTGACATCAAGGCAAAATTAAAGGAAACTACATTTTGCTTCCCTGGCGGCAGCTCAGGTAGAGCTAGAGCAGAAATTAAATCCTCCAGTTAAGAAATGTTTATTGTTGATGTACACTTCCATGACATACATGGCATGAAATTCTGTGTAAATATTGTAATTTACTTGTTGCTTGACATTACTGCATATACTGAATAATCTCTACGTATCTTAACACCAACAAGGTCCAGGATCAAAGATCCCGATATAATCACCCATTACAGATTTTTGATTCAATCATTTGCTGGTTCTGCAGTTCTGACCTGGATTTTTTTTTTTTGGCTAACGTCATAGAATAGTATGAAGGTCTACAAGATCAGTCCGAAACAGGATGATAAAGAGAAATACAAAGTTTAAGGCAGAACTAATAAAAGTTGCCAAATAGAAATAGCACTTACATCAGCGGACATCTGAGCCTGTTTGTAATCCTAACAATCACATCAACTTTGCTGCTCAAGAACTATATTCTATATCACTAATATACTACTTGGTAATTTATTAAAGCAACAACATAATGAAGCTGAGCCACACCACAAATCCACAAGCTCCAAATCCTGGGCCTCTCTACCTTCCTTTGCAACTGGATCTTTGACTTCCTCACTGGGGACCACAGTCTGTGCGGATTGGAAATAACATCTCCTCACTGACAATCAACCAATCAACACTGGCACATCTCAAGGATGTGTGCATAGCTAACTCCTCTGCTCTTTCTATACCTACAATTGTATAGCTAGACATAGCTCAAATACCATCTCAAATTTTCCCATGATTTAGCTACTGTTGGTAGAATTTCAAATGGTGATGAGGCAGCGTACAGAGGTGAGATAGATCAGCTGGTTGAGTGGTGTCACAACAACCTTGCACTCAAAGTCAGTAAGACCAAGGAATTGATTGTGCACTTCAGGAAGGAGAAGTCAAGGGAACTCACCAGTCTGTATCAAGGGATCAGTAGTGGAATAGGTGATCAGATTAGAGTTCCTGGATGTCAACATCTCTGAAGATCTGCCCTTACCAAACATATTGACAAGACATGCTTGAGTGGAAACTCCAGCAGAACAACATTAGAGAGGTCTGGAGTGGGATGAGGACCATCACTGGGTTCCGGCAAACTAGCAAAAGAGGAGCTGAAGGCAGTGTGGACAGGGCCAATGAACTGTCCTGGAGCTGCTCCAGCCTATGGTCAGGCCACATTTAGATCCCCTCCAGGTCACCTACCAGCTCCGACTAGGAGTTGAGGATGCCATCGTCTACCTGCTGAACCGTGTCTACGCCCACCTGGACAAGCCAGCGAGCACTGTGAGGGTCATGTTTTTTGACTTCTCCAGTGCGTTCAACACCATCCGCCCTGCTCTGCTGGGGGAGAAGCTGACAGCGATGCAGGTGGATGCTTTCCTGGTGTCATGGATTCTTGATTACCTGACTGGCAGACCACAGTATGTGTGCTTGCAACACTGTGTGTCCGACAGAGTGATCAGCAGCACTGAGGCTCCACAGGGGACTGCCTTGTCTCCCTTTCTCTTCACCATTTACACCTCAGACTTCAACTACTGCACAGAGTCTTGTCATCTTCAGAAGTTTTCTGATGACTCTGCCATAGTTGGATGCATCAGCAAGGGAGATGAGGCTGAGTACAGGGCTACGGTAGGAAACTTTGTCACATGGTGTGAGCAGAATTATCTGCAGCTTAATGTGAAAAAGACTAAGGAGCTGGTGGTAGACCTGAGAAGAGCTAAGACACTGGTGGCCCCCCATTTCCATCCAGGGCGTCAGCGTGGACGTGGTGGAGGATTACAAATACCCGGGGATATGAATTAACAATAAACTGGACTGGTCAAAGAACACTGAGGCTGTCTACAAGAAGTGTCAGAGCAGTCTCTATTTCCTGAGGAGACTGAGGTCCTTTAACATCTGCCGGACGATGCTAAGGATGTTCTACGAGTTTGTGGTGGCCAGTGCGATCATGTTTGCTGTTGTGTGCTGGGGTAGCAGGCTGAGGGTAGCAGACACCAACAGAATCAATAAACTCCTTCGTAAGGCCAGTGATATTGTGGGGATGGAACTGGATTCTCTGACGGTGGTGTCTGAAAAGAGGATTCTGTCCAAGTTGCATGTCACCTTGGACAATGTCTCCCATCCACTACATAATGTACTGGTTGGGCACAGGAATACATTCAGCCAGAGACTCATTCCACTGAGATGCAACACAGAGCGTCATAGGAGGTCATTCCTGCCTGTGGCCATCAAACTTTACAACTCCTCCCTTGGAGGGTCAGACACCCTGAGCCAATAGGCTGGTCCTGAACTTATTTCCTGGCATAACTTGCATATTACTATTTAACTATTTATGGTTTTATTACTATTTAATTATTTATGGCGCAACTGTAACGAAAACCAATTTCCCCCGGGATCAATAAAGTATGACTATGACATGACAGTGCTGATATTTCATTAGGAGTCTGAGAAGAATTGGTATGTCACCATAAAGGTGGTGGTACAGGAGCATGAGGACACACACTCAACATTTCAGGAATATTTTCTCCTCCACCATCAAATTTCTAAATGGACAATGAACCCATGAACACAACCTCAATATTTTTTCCTCTCTTTTTGCACTACTTGATTAATTTAATTTTTTTAATGTATACTTACTGTAATTTATAATTTTTTGTTACAGTATTATGTATTACAATATGCTGCCGTTGTGAAACAACAAATTTCACGACATATACCAGTGATATTAAACCTGATTCTGGTTCTAATACCTGTGACAGAAAATACTGCACAATAAGAAGTTTACCTTATTTACTCACAAGCAGAACATTAAAATCAGTTTGAATCAGCAATGGCAAATACAAGGATGCACATCCTAGAAACGACAGTGAAATGGTGGATAAGAGATTGAGGACAGCAGCTATTTCGTGGGTGGCAAGTGCAGAAATAAAGAAAAACTTAATTAGGTAGGACATACATGATGTAATGATGCAGCTCTATAAAACTCTGGTTAGGCCACACTTGGAGTATTGTGTCCAGTTCTGGTCACCTCACTATAGGAAGGATGTGGAAGCATTGGAAAGGGTACAGAGGAGATTTACCAGGATGCTGCCTGGTTTAGAGAGTATGCATTATGATCAGAGATTAAGGGAGCTAGGGCTTTACTCTTTGGAGAGAAGGAGGATGAGAGGAGACATGATAGTGTACAAGATAATAAGAGGAATAGATAGAGTGGATAGCCAGCGCCTCTTCCCCAGGGCACCACTGATCAATACAAGAGGACATGGCTTTAAGGTAAGGGGTAGGAAGTTCAAGGGGGATATTAGAGGAAGGTTTTTTCCTCAGAGAGTGGTTGGTGCGTGGAATGTACTGCCTAAATCAGTGGTGGAGGCAAATACACTAGTGAAGTTTAAGAGACTACTAGACAGGTATATGGAGGAATTTAAGGTGGGGGGTTATATGGGAGGCAGGGTTTGAGGGTCGGCACAACATTGTGGGCTGAAGGGCCTGTACTGTGCTGTACTATTCCATGTTTTATGTTCTATACACAGTAAATGGTAGGGCACTGGGGAGTGTGGAGGAACAAAGGGATCTGGGTGTTCAGATACATAATTCCCTGGAAGTGGTGTCACAGGTAGACAGGGTTGTAAAGAAGGCTTTTGGCATCCTGGCATTCATAAATCAAAGTATTGAGTATAGGAGTTGGGATGTTATGGTAAGGTTGTATAAGACATTGGTGAGGCCAAATTTGGAGCATTGTGTGCAGTTCTGGTCACCTAACTATAGGAAGGATATCAGTAAGATTGAAAGAGTGCAGAGAAGATTTACCAGGATGTTGCCGGGTCTTCAGGAGTTGAGTTACAGAGAAAGATTGAACAGGTTAGGACTTTATTCCTTGGAGCGTAGAAGAATGAGGGGGGATTTGATAGAGGTTTACAAAATTATGAGGAGTATGGACAGAGCAAATGTGAGTAGGCTCTTTCCACTTAGATTAGGAGAGATAAATACCAGAGGACATGGCTTTAGGGTGAAAAGGGAAAGGTTTAGGGGGAACATTAGGAAGAACTTCTTCACTCAGAGAGTGGTGGGAGTGTGGAACAAGCTGCCATCTGACGTGGTAAATGTGGGCTCACTCTTAAGTTTTAAGAATAAATTGGATAGATACATGGAAGGGAGATGTCTGGAGGGTTATGGACTGGGTGCAGGTCAATGGGACCAGTGGAATAAAGTTTCAGCACAGACTAGAAGGGCCGAATGGCCTGTTTTTTGTGCTGTAGTGTTCTATGGTTCTCTGAACTATTCATACCAGAGACAGACTTCAGGGTGTACCTCATTCCACATCCTTAGCTGAACACAAGAGGACAGCAAAATGGCCATAAGAATACCACACACACATTTGTCCCCCGGGGTCAAGTCATTGCACTAAAATGGAGAAACAGAAAATAGATCATCACTATAGAGAATAGTGGGATACAGGCCCGCTTAATTTTGGTTTGATAGACAACATGCACACAGTTAAGTGCATCATAACTGAGGAAGATAGGAGGCACACAAAATGAAAGGTAAATTCCAACGTACAGATTTATAACCTTTATTTGAAATCATGTATGGAATGATTAATAACATTAAAACATTAGACTGGCATGCATTTTTGTATAAACCACTGAAGAAAAGGTAATAAATTACATGCTACTTAGGCCAATAGGGAGCTGTCTCAGATTCAAGCCTTTTACACAGTTTAAATGCAGAGTGCTCTGATTAGCAGAGTTCACATTTCACAGGTAGTAATGATCTGCCCAATATAATTTATGTGCAAGCATAATGATGGGTTTAACTATTCACAACATGCACAGAAACTCCAGAATATATCATGCTTCACCTAGCAGAACAACAGCAATCACCCACTTTATTTCACTTCCGCCTTTGACATTGAACATGCTTTAATAGGTGTAGCTATGGGAACGTGCATGTGAGCCTGTGGGTCTGGGCTCTGCCCATCTCCTTATTTATGGGAAAAATAGACCAGTCCTTGTTCAACGTAACTCTTGTTCTCTACCTCACTTCTTTTACTGGTGTATTGATACTAATTCCTGCCTTCATAGGAACTCAAAAGTTTAATTCCCTTGCTGTCAGTTTTCACCCTGTACTCACTTTCAGAAGGCCCATCTCCAATCTCTCTCAGTCTCCATCTCTGAAAGCAGGTGGCAGCCAGCATCCATTACATACCAGTCCTCACAGAGGGATCAGAAGTGAGAGAGTGAGCCGTTTCAAGATCTCCGAGGATTTAACCTGGTCCCAACATATTGATGCCATTATAAAGAAGGCAAGTGGGCAACTATACTTCATTAAGAGTTTGAAGAGATTTGGTATGTCAACATATACACCCAAAAACTTCTATAGATGTACTGTGGACAGCATTCTGACAGGCTGCATCACTGTCTGGTATGGAGGGGTTACTGCACAGGACCGAATGAAGCTGCAGAGGGTCGTAAATTCAGTCAGCTCCACCTTGGGTACTAGCCTATAAAGTACCCAGGACATCTTCAAGGAGCAGTGTCTCAGAAAGGCAGCGTCCATTATTAAGGACCTCCAGCACCCAGGACATGCCCTTTTCTCACTGTTACCATCAGGTAGGAGATACAGAAGCCTGAAGGCACACACTTGCGATTCAGCAGTAGCTTCTTCCCCTCTGTTATCTGATTCCTAAATGAACATTGAACCCTTGAACACTACCTCACTTTTTCAATACAGATTATTTCTGTCTTTTTCCATGACTTTAAATCTATTCAATATACGTATACTGTAATTGATTTACTTATTTATCATTATATATTTTTCTTCTATATTATGTATTGCATTGAACTGCTGCTGCTAAGTTAACAAATTTCATGACAGATGATTGCAAGTCCACCAACTCCCACAGCTCTCTTGACTACACCTCCCCTACCCTGATTCCATTCCATTCACTGCCCCACCCCCCTTCACAATTTCCCATCCCCTTTTCCCTCTCACCCATCTCCTTGTCTGCCCATGCTCCTCCCTCTGGTGCTCCTCCCTCTTTTTCTTTCTTCCATGGCCTGTCTGTTTCACCAATCAAATTCCCAGCTCTTTATTTCATTCCTCCCCCTCCAGGTGTCACCTATTACCTGGCATTTCTCTCTCCCCTCACCTTTTAAATCTACTCCTCGGCTTTTTTCTCCAGTCCTGCTGAAGGGCTTTAGTCCGAAACGTCTACTGTACTTTTTTTTCCCCATAGATGCAGTCTGACCTGCTGAGTTCCTCCAGCATTTTGTGTGTTGCTCAGATTTCCAGCGTCTTCAGATTTTCTCTTGTTTGTCCATTCCATTCTGCTTTCTTTAGGTTCATTACAGCTGTGCTAATAACGAACACTTCCCACATTATTGTTTCTAAGATGTCTTGCTTTACCCTTAATTGTGGCTTCCCTTCTACTAAACGTCGATTGGCTTATCATTTCCCAGTTTCACTCTCACTCTCTTTGCTCCCAGTCAAACCAAAGATAAGCTTCCCTTATCCTCATCTTCCATGCCACCAGCCTCCACATTCAACAGATCAGCCTCTAATTTAGAGCAGATTCACAGCAATTTTGCTACTAGATGCATCTTCCACCTTCTCCCTTCAGTACTGCTAAATGGTCATTTCCTCTGTGACTCTTTGGCTCAGTAGTTCATTCTCACCATCATCTGCTCCTCTTTTCAATGTACAACTATAGAAAATACAGTATAATACCTCCCCCTCTTTCGACACCACCCTCTCCCTTTCCAACTCCCATAACCATCCAGGACCTCAAGCACTGAATCCAGGTGAAGCCGAAGTTCACTTGTACTTCTTCCAATTTTGTCAATTGCATTCAATCAGCTGCAGTAACTGATTGTGAGTTGCCTGTTGCTTTAACTATTCGCCTCATTCCCACCCTGCCTCATCTTTGGGCTCCAAGAGGAACAACATTTCACGATCAACTAGCTACATTACAGCCCTCAGGGCTCGAGAATTCTGAAAAGCGGATTTAAAATTATTTCGGTTTTCCACCAACTGCACTGTTCTACATCTTAGTCCCGCTCATCTGTCCTTTTCGATCATCTATTTCTACCTTCGCCAAACAGATCAGCCATGATTAACAACTCATTTCAGCTGGGACCATGACAATCAAGTCTTTCAGTCTTCACCCCATCACTAATCCGCCTTTGTTCTCTTCATTCATCTCCCCCCCAACTGAAAAAAGATTTATTTAACAATTTTCATGGTAACCTTTCATCAGAACCAAAACATTCATTTTGCTTCCTCTGCAGATGCTGCTTGGCCTGTTGAGCATTTCCACAATTTTATTTTAATTTTACATTTTATATCATTATCATAGATTTTTAGCCAAAACCTTTCATCGGAAAGATGGTCAGATTTGCGCTAACATTTTGCATTCCATCCAACCTTAAAGAAAATTTTTGTCATCTATTTACAGGAGATAAATAGAGCAAACAGCCAGAAAGTACAAATGCTAAAAACAAATTATTACCAAAAGGCAAGATCTGGTGCCAACCACAACAGATCTCCCCCTTTCTCTCCAGACTGCAAACTAACTGTATTTTGAACACTCCCCAAATCTGACATCATAACCCAAGCAATATTATTTCAGCAAATTTTCATTTAAAATATTTTAACATTTTGCACTCAATTTTACTTTGTATTTCAGTCTACCCTAACTATTGCAATATTCTTTGTTTATCTTAAAGAACCCATTGGATTTTTTATAGATAATTCAAGAGCTCTTCAGAAAATACTTAAAGAAATTGCTCATTCCCTTTGCAGTTTGCATGGGTGAATAAGGTGGGTTGTGGTGCTTTGGGATGATGCGGAAGGTGTTGGCAGAAGACAGGAACAACACACCCTGGGTGAACGCTGACTATTCAACTTGCCAGAGGCACAGATTAGAACAGGACCTTCACCTGATACTGGAGCAGGTGCTGGTCTTCTCATTAGGGCCTTGCAGCCGTGTTCAATGCCCACGCTATTTGTTAATCAGGGTTAAGAAATCGTTCAACTGGTGCTTTGTGTGTTGCATTTCCAGCGGCTTCATTGTGTACAGAGGCATAGAATTTTCTGAAGTGAGCATAAAATTCAGATAAAATTTAAATTTCTCAATGCTGTACTCTGTAATGGAATTCATATGACCAAACGTATTAAATCTTTTATCCAGAAACATAGTTAAATGTGGAGTCCAGATAATACAAGAACGACCAAAGACAGGCTCACCCAATGTAAAATAAGAATCGTCAATTTTAACACAATATGCAATTTGCGATCACTCATGGAAGTGGTCAGAATTCTACTCCTTCCTTTTAAATCAAACTGCCCATTGTTATTCAAATAAGCTAATGTCATAATCCTTACAGAAACGGTCTCCACAGCCTGAAAGTACAGTCCATTTCCTGTTCTTAATCACATTCCTATTCATTCTTATCTTACCCATGCCACACAAAATATTATAATCATAATTTCTAAAGTACAAATCAACTATTAAAGGGAATTTCATTGGCTTATCATCAAAGTCCACAAAATATTGAAGAATTTTATCAAGCCTGAAATTCTGTAAAGGAAGTTTACTATTTCCTAAAAGATAAAAGCTGTAGGGCTCCACGTTTAGCTTAACAAAATGTACTTCATAGTATTTCTACCATGGAGGATATTCCACAAACCTTCCTGGCAACAGTGAATTTTCAAATCAGTTGCCTTTAAGTAAAAACATCAAACTTGATTTTGTCTTCCAGCTACTTGGGCCTTCAATGCTGCCATTCTTTCTTTCACAGCATCTAGCATCTACAATTACTATTTATAACAATGAGAGTTAGTATTTCAAAACATACTGTCACAAGGGTAGGAAATATAAGTTAGTAGAGACAACATCAAAACATTACCAAGCATTATCCAAAATATTAACTACTAACAGTATTAGAAGTTATCCATTTGCTGTACTATATCAAGTACATATATTATTATTTGGGAGGATATTATTATTATATATAAAGTTACACCTCATAAAATTATACCGAATAAAGTGGCTACTGAGTCTATGTTCGTGGTCTTCTCCTGCAGTAGCCTATCCACCTCAAAGTTTGACATGCTGTGCATTCAAAGATGTTCTTCTGCACACTACTGTTGTAGTGCCTGGTTATTTGAGTTACTGTCACCCTCCTGTCATCTTGAACCAGTCTGGCACTGTTCCTCTGACCTCTCTCATTAACAAGGTGTTTTCGTCCACAGAATTGCTGCTCCCAAGATATTTTCTGTTTTTCACACCATTCCCTTCAAACTCTAGAGACGCGTGTGAAAATCTCAGGAGATCAGCGATTTCTGAGATACTGAAGCCACCCCATCTGGCACCAACAATCATTCCACAGTCAAAGTCTTCCCCATTCTGAAGTCTGGTCGAACAACAACTGAACTTCTTGACTGTGTCTGCATGTTTTTATGCATTGAGTTACTGCCACAAGACAAACCAAGTACATTTAGCTTTCTTTCCATTTCTCCAAATCAAAGAAAAGGTTGGAGAAACCCATTCCAATTTTCTCATTGGTTACAGGAGAAAATGAGATGAAGCGAGATGGCATAAGAAAAGATATGAGGAAAAAAATGAAAAGGAATACAATTAAATTATGGAACCCTGATAAAAGGAAATGAGGCACTAAGATCACAACAGCGGAATACATTCTTGTTGCTTGTAATGAAACCCTTCAAGGTGAGGTGCAGGACAAAAGGAAATGAGCAGACCAACCACTTACCCCTACTTAGTAAAGACAGTCCTGAACTTTGAAGATCCAATCCTGGCATTGTACTGACCGACTCTGCAGAGGGAGTGTGGTTCCCAGAGGTAACAGCTGGACACCACAGGATTGATCACCCACTCGCTTCAGTCTTAGTCAGTGCCAGTCTTTGGTTATGTGTGGCAGTGTCTGACCAGTAAGTTAGTAGCAACTTTCTCGTTGCCCTTGTGGCTCATTCTTTCTCTACAAGATGAAGGAATCTGATCATGGTGCAATGCATATACCCCAACCTAACAGGTTTAAACGTCATTGTGAACAGACTATGGGGAAAATACCTCTGTCTCTACAAGAACTTGCAGTCTGAAGCCAGTTCAATTCTCCTTGGTACATTGAAAGGCGGGGGGTGGGGTGGCATTTGCAATTTAAAATTGTCATATGGACAGGGCCAGAAATCACTAAACGATATCCATGTCTCCAAAAAAAAAGTGCCCATCTTGTTTTATCATTTGATGAGTGATCATTATAGTTTTTGCCTTTATGAAACACATTATAATTGATATTGCTTCCAGAACCTTTGTCTCAGAATCAGCACAAGGGTTTGGCTCAAATGATAGTGTTCTTAATCCAAAGACAGTCCCGATTTTTCCAGCAAAGTACAAAGTCTGAGGGGGTGGATGTTGTACATTAGAATCCAAAATATGATCCAGATTCAGGTGTACAATGAAAATATCAAGCAACAGCAGCTTGTATTGTACAGCATCAATAGTACAGCAATGTATATCAAGTGGGTTTACATGAACAAAAAAAAAGTGATTTGGCCATATAAAAGTGGCCATACGAAAGAGGCCATAGTCCAGTCAGAGACTAGTTTTAAGTGCCATTAAGAAGGTAGATGTGCTCAGTGGTGGGTGTGAGGGAATATTCTAGACTTAGGATAGCAAAATATCAACTTCAAGAATCAACTTCAGCAACCAATCTTTAGACTTGACTTAATTTAAAATGCAGCCCTGGACATTAGGTTCCTAGTGCTGTGAACATCAATTAATTGAAAAACCAGATGATGTTGAATTCACTTTGGGTGTCTGGTGTGTGGGTGCAGAGGAGGACATGTGAAAGTTGTATGTAACTCAAAGGAGGCATTGTAGATACATTGTAAATATAGAGTTGTCCTTTGGTCTTAAACATATAAAATGTCATGTAATATTGGATCGAACAGGCCTGTTCCTTCAGAGAGTGTCTCATTTTGTCGAATAAAATACTACTTTATATCCACCAAATGCATCTCTCCAGTGACTTTGCTCACATTCCATCAGTGGGGAGGGCTTTAGAACCACTGCTTTAGAGTCAAAGAGTTAGATGTTATGCCGAATCTTCGCAAGTTTCTAAGAAAATCAAGACACTGCCGTGCTTTCTTTGTAATGGCACTTACGTGCTGAACCCAGGACTGATCCACTGAAATAACAACACTGAAGAATTTTAATTTTTTGGGCCTCTCCAATTCTGATCCCCTGATGAGGACTGGCTTATGAACCTCCACCTTCCTCCTGCTGAAGTCAATAGTTGTCTCCTTGGTCTTGCTGACATTGAGGGAGAGGTGGTTGTTGTGGCACCACTCAGCCAGGTTTTCACTCTCTGTCCTATATGCTGATGTAGCCCCAACTTACTAAATCCAGATCTGTGCAGCTGATCTTACTGACCAAATGGGTACAGGAGGCAAGCAGCGAGGCTCAGACCTTCAAATTAAGTAACCAGAGTACATGGGTAAGCCAGAACAAGCTCCACCAAAACCCACTATATTCCCAGCTTTGGTTCTGTCAACTGTGATATCTGAAGAAGAAATTTTGCAACATACTGTATATCAGTGATACTAAAGCTGATTCCAATCCACCCACAATGCTTCAGAATGCCCTTGACAAAACAAACAAAACTACAAGTTACTGTATTAACCACACTTTTTCTTGGATACGATCGTGCAATCAGTAGATGAGCTTTTGAACTGTCTCTACAACCTGGCATTTTTGCAGTGTGAACCCAAGTCTTGAAGGTGCAGGACAAGTGTAGGGTGTAGCGTATGGGCCGAATTGAGGCAATGGGACCCGGGCCCGAGAGCAGGGGGGAATGAGCCATTTCTGGAGTGGACTTGGCGGCGAGTCGATGTGGCAGAAATGAGGTGAGGCAAGTGAAGGCAAGGTGGAGTCAAGATGGCGGGACCCAGGCCCGTGCCCAAGAATAAGGAAAGACCCGAGGTTTGACCGACTGAGGCGCTGGGCCAAATTGGAAAGGTCAAGTATGAGCCAAATTGAGGCAGTGAGGCCCAGGCCCAGGAGCGTATTGAAGCGGTAGGGCCTGGGTCCGAGAGCGAAGAATGACCTGAGGTTTAGCAGACTTGAATGTTGGGCCGGATTGAGGAGGTCAGAGTGTTGGGACCAGAGGCGAGGGACAGGCTGGAGTCAAGCTCGCTGCTCTATAAGGTTCCCTCGTCTCTGCGCTGAACTGAGACTGTGGCCTGTAACTAATAGGCCACTGAATCGGCTGCAGTGATGACCGGCTTTGTGGCTCACTTGTGAACGCCAGTTCTGAATGTTAATTGCTTACTTTTATTGCTTGCATGATTTGTGCTGTTTTTTTTCACATTAGGTGTTTGACAGTCTCCTTTCTTTAATAGGTTCTGTTGGATTTCTTTGCTCTCTAGCTGCCTGTAAGAAGACAGATCTCAGAGTTCTATATAGTATACACATTTTGATAAATGTACTTTGAACTTTAAACTGTTAAAAATATTGAAAACCTGAACCAAAACTTGAAGCTTCTCTTTGCTGCCATAGGGCAGGACATATCGGAGCCAAAAGACCCTCAGCTTAAGATTCCAATACAATGTCTCCCCATTGCAGTCAGGTTCTTGAACTGACCTATAAAAACTCCAGTTCTGCCTTGGACTAAATTTGCCCCAATTTGCATTAAAGCTGTCTAGCTTTGCTTTTGTTATGCAAGTTGTGTATAATTGATGCTAATTTGTTTTATTTAATTTACAGTCAGTGTGACATGTTTGTAATACACTGTAATGCTACATAAAGCAACATTTCATTGCATTTATAACCGTGCACGTACACTCAATGCAATAAAATTGAACTTGAACATGAAAGTATTTAAGTGAGCACAATTTGAAAAAGAAGGTGACTTATCCAAAGTGGTACAGGATCCGAGATCAGGCTCACTGCGACAAATACTGGGAATTATAGGAAGCTCCAGATCCACTATTGATCTTTGTGCAGTCCAACAGCTAGGAAATTCTCAGCAGAGCTCTGACAGCAAGACTGCAAAAAACCAGGAAGGGCCTTTGGTGGGGAAGTGCTAGCAGTTTCAGATTTTTGAAGTTATACAGGATGGGATTTTTGGCCCACTGAGTCATGGAGAGAAAATGTAATTTCCATATGGAGAGCACTCAAGGCCAGAACTGAATCCAAGTCCCTGGGACAGGGAGGTAGCATCCCTGCTAGCCACATTACATGCTACGAAGCCAAACTTTAGACAATGATGTTGGACTTGGTTTGTCTAACAAAGACCAAAGACCTCCTGGAAAGTATATCTGCTTACTGATAATATAAACCTCAAACATTGGGACTCTTCACTGCCTGGTAACTACGCATTTTGCATTTTCATAATAAAAACATCAGCTATGTCTCTACTCAGGTATCTCTTGCTTGACTATTACAGGTCCAACCAGGGAAGGGACAGGCAAAGTAAGGTGCTCAAATGAGTTGGAGCTGACTGCAGATATATCCCCGAAAGAGACTTTACCATCAAGTACAGACAGACAGCTCGTTTTAAAATTGTATTACTATAATTAAAGTAATAGGAAGCTGTAATAGTTGGCCTAAATGGCAATTTACAGGAAATCTGGATCTCTGAATATTATAATTAATGGAGATACAGCCAGGTCATGGAGATAGAAAAATTGTTTATAGATTCTGATATATTAATGCAATACAATACTGGCAATCCTAGTGATCTTCAGGAAGTTGCACTCAAGTGCTAATTTGTAATATGATAGGCCTTATGGCTACACAGTAGGTCACAAGTCTCTAATAAAACTATAATTAAAGTTGCAAGCATCCTTGAGTGCAGAATTTATAGGATGAATGAACCATAAGATTCATTGCAAAATAGGAGGAACAAATAAAATATGAAAAAGGTAAATACAATTGAATATAGAAGAAAGAAAAGAAAATATTAAAACCACATAAATTATGTTCTGTGTGCTGAAGTTCAGTTACAACTCACTGTAAAATAAGCTTTAGCTCTGGGACAAGAAAAGTAACAGTTACACGTACTGTAGATTTTGATTACAGACATACCGGACCTGCAAAGCATTATTGCCAACAATGGGAACCTACAAAAGCATACGAGGGCAATTTAACAAACACTTCCTATAGAACCTTCTTGAGCTCTGCTGTACAATTTGATGTTCATTCTCATGCCCTCTTCCTTTTCTCCTCTCCTACCCCGACCCCGTCCCTTCATTATCAGCCTGCCAAGGAAAGCTGCATTTCTCTATCAAACAGAGCCGGAGCAGCAGACTGCAGGGTACTTGCTTTATCCCAGCATAGCTGGACGATGCAGCTGATTGGAGGGTGTGGTAACAATAAAATCCCCAGCAGATTAGCTATCCAGGAGGCTGGCACTGATAATTTGGTGACAAAGTTAAACCTAAGAATAGCATAATTTTTTCAAATTATTCAGGCAACTAAGTAAATCTAGAACTTTAAAAAAAAAGCACCCAAAATTAACGTCAGTAAAGTTGACTGTGAAAATGGATTGAGCTGAAAGTCCAAGGAGGTTGACAATATCTTTAAGAAGGAAACCAGCCATGTTGATACATGGCCCAATACCGTCAGCAATAAGGTCAACACTTACCTGTGTCCAGAGATTGCCTCACAGCCCTCTCATTTCAAGGGCAGTTCGGAGGGGCAATAACCATTGTGCAACTAGCAAAGCCTACATTCAAAGAATTAACAATAGAAAGAAGAAATAATTTATAACATGATTTAGAAGCCAGAGAGAGAATAATACAGTAACAAAAGATTTGTGAGTAGGCTTAAACTGAACAATTTGATGCGTGACAATTTTATCAGATTTACTAGGTTCCATCTTCTGAAAGTGCCATCATGATTTAAAACCAGCTCTGAATAATTTTTTTTGCAACCCCAGCTAAATCATGTTGGCAGAAGTCAGCAGTGTGAGTGCTGTAGAGATTCACAAACTGCGAGAAAAAGTAAAACTACATTCTTTGGATGGTACAATCGCTGGCCAGTGGACAATAGAGGTATCAGTACTGGACTTCAAGGCGACTGGTCCAGGGTTCAAATCCGGTCGGCTCCTTGCACACTTTCCATCCATGCTGGGCTGAGTGTCGAGCTAGCAACTCTGACTCGTAAAAAAAAAGCAGACAAAATGCTAAAGAACGTTAAAATATAAGAAGTAGGAGCAGGAGTCAGCCATCTGTCCCGCCGAGCTGCTCTGCCATTCAATAAGATCCTGGCTGTTCTGGTCATGGACTCATCTCCACCTACCTGCCTTTTCCCCATAACCCTTAATTCCCCTACTATGCAAAAATCTATCCAACCTTGTCTTAAATACATTTACTGAGGCAGCCTCCACTACTTCATTGGGCAGCGAATTCTACAGATTCACCACCCTCTAGGAAAATCAGTTCTTCCTCATCTCCATCCCAAATCTACTCCCCGAATCTTGAGACTATGTCCTCTAGTTCTAGTCTCACCTACCAGTGGAAACAACTTCCCTGCCTCTATCTTATCTATCCCGTTCATTATTTTATATGCTTCTTTATGATCTCCTCCCATTCTTCTGAAGGAGTACAGTCCCAGGTGACTCAATCTCTCCTCATAGTCTAACCCCCTCATCTCTGGAATCAATCTGGTGAAACTCCTCTGCACTGCCTCCAAAGCCAATATATCCTTCCTCAAGTATGGAGAACAGAACTGCACACAGTACACCAGGTGCGGCCTCACCAGTACCCTGTACAGTCGCAGCATGACCTCCCTGCTCTTAGATGCAATCCTTCTAGAAATGAAGCCCAACATTCCATTTGTCTTCTTGATAGCCTGCTGCATCAGCAAACCAACCTTTTGCGATTCATGCACAAGCACTCCCAAGTCCTTCTACACTGCAGCATTCTGCAATTTTTTACTATTTAAATAATAATCTGCTCTTTCATTTTTCCATCCAAAGTGGATGACCTCGCACTTACCAACACTGTACTCCATCTGCCAGACTCTTGCTCTTTCACTTAACCTATCTATATCTCTCTGTGGACTCTCTGTATCCTCTGCACAATTTGCTTTTACACTCAATTTACTATCATCAGCAAACTTAGATACACTACAGCAAGGTTGCTGCCTGATGCTCCACAAAGTGCAGAGAGGAATAACAATAATAACGATTGGATAGTATCGATCCACCAAAATGATTATCACAAGTGCTATCTAGAAATTGGTTGCGAGGATTCCTCTTCACCTAATGCACCTCTGTAGTATCAACAACCCCATCACTGAAAATAACAGAAAAATCACCTAGAAGTACAAATATGTCTTGGACACAATTTGGCACAGCAATGCTTCGAAAGTTTAGAAGAAGACTAGACTTGTTACTTTCTTAACTCAAATGCAATATCAAATTTTCATTGCTTAGTGTATGAAACAGTCCTAGGTATGACTCTAAACTGCAACTGGTGGTGAGGCTCTGGTTGGGGACTTTCAGAGCTTTGGGGAAAGTGGAGTTACCCCTTAGTCATTCATTACTCCCAGGGCCGCTCTGACCCTGAATGCTAGCACCTACAGGGGTTCCTGCTCAGGATACGAGCAAAGGACAACGGCAGATCCAGCAGGTTCAGTAACTGAACTTATGACGGAGAAGCTGGATGAGCTAGGACCTCAAATGTCAATAGCTATGGTACAGGCGGATGAACATTTGGGAAGAGAAATGGCGATTTCTTTAGTTCGCCCAACGGTAGGCAATAGCGAACCACCATTGCTATTTGAAAAGAAAACCATGGTCAAACTCACAAAATGTATCACACAACAACAGTGTCAAGAGGATCTTCAAGACAACTCTGAAGATGCTTCACTCGGTAGGGTTGATTCTGACCAGCAGGGCATCTCTGACTGTCATCAAGTTACTGCTCATAAAATTCAAGTAACACAAAAGAAAATTATTGCCACTTGGAATGTAAGAACCCTATATCAAGCAGGAATATTAGACAATGTGATAAATGAAATGCAAAGACTAAAGATTAACATCATGGGAATTAGCGAAGTTCGTTGGATAGGTGCTGGAACATGTCAGATTAAAAATAAAACACTATTCTTGTGGAACATCCCATACTAATGGAGTAGGAAATCTTATGGATGAAAACATGGCAAAAAGTGTTTTAGGACATTGGGCAATATCAGAAAGAGTGCTCCTTGTTAGATTCAGAGGACAACCATTTGATTTAGCAATTATACAGGTATATGCACCAACAACAGGTGGAACAAATGAAGATATAGATAAATTCTATGAAGAGCTTGAACAAGCAAAGGATGGATGCAAATCTCAAGATATTGTATTATCATTGGAGATCTAAATGCTAAAATAGGACAAGGTGCTGATGGAAATACCATAGGAAATTTTTGACTAGGGAAAAGAAATGAAAGAAGTGAGAAATGGGTAGAATGGTGCAAGATGAATAATCAGGTCATTATGAATACCTACTTTAAAGACCATCCAAGACACTTGTGAACCTGGAAAAGTCCAGGTGAGAGCACCAGAAACCAAATTGACTTTATTACTATAAACCACAGATTCAGAAACTCAGTGACTCAATGCAAAACATATCCAGGTGCAGACTGTAATAGTGACCATAACCCAGTAGTATGTCATGTAAAAGTAAAACTTAAAGAACTAAAGAATCAAAAACCTGAACAATCCCCTGTAAACACAAAATAATTTGCAGATGCTGGGATCAAAGCAACACTCACAACACGCTGAAGGAACTCAGCAGGTCGGGCAGCATCCGTGGAAACGATGAGTCGACGTTTCGGGCCGGAACCCTTCGTCAGGACTGAAGTCATTTTTTTGTTTTACTTTTACATGACATACTACTGGGTTATGGTCACTATTACAGTCTGCACCTGGATATGTTTTGCAGAGTCACTGAGTTTCTGAATCTTTGGTATATACTAATGGAGTAGGAAATCTTATGGATGAAAACAGGGCAAAAAGTGTTTTAGGACATTGGGCAATATCAGAAAGAGTGTTAGTTGTTAGATTCAGAGGACAACCATTTGATTTAGCAATTATACAGGTATATGCACCAACAACAGATAATATGCTGCCCGACCTGCTGAGTTCCTCCAGCGTGTTGTGAGTGTTGAACAATCCCTTGACTACTTGCAATTAATTAAAGAAGAAAACTTCAGACAAAAATTTACAATTGAAGTAAGGAATAGATTTCAAAGTCTAGAAATAGAATCTGTTGAAGATGATAGCAATCATGTAGAAATGAAATTTAACTCTCTAAAGGATGCCTTGGTAGAATCAGCAAAGTCAGTGATTTCTAAAAAAGATAAAAGCACAAAGAATAAATGGATGACAGATGAAATCAAAAATCTAATGGAAGTAACGAGACAGAAGAAAGCAAATCCTATAGAATATAAGTCCTTAGATAAAAAAAGTTAAAAGCTTAAGTTAAAAAGCCAAAGAAGAATGCTTAAACCAGGAATGTGAGCAAATAGAAAGAATCCCTATTACTGATCCAAAAAGGTTACATCAAAAAATCAAGAAAATCACTGGTAAAAAGCTCCTCTGTTCTTCAGGCGGATGTTTGAAAGCAAAGGACAGTACCATTATCATGAAAAAGGATGAGATTATGAACAGATGGACTGAGTATATTAAGGAATTGTTTGAAGACGATTGAGGCGAAAAACCAGAAATTAAGAAAAACATTGAAGGTCCAAGTATTTTAAAATCTGAAGTTCATAATGCAATAAATAAGATGAAGAAAGGAAAGGCAGCAGGTCCTGATGAATCAGTAATAGAACAAATTATCGCCCTTGAAGATTATGGAATTGAAAAACTTACTGATTTAATCACTGACATTTATGAGACTGGAATAATACCAGAAGAGATTAAAAAAATCAGTATTTATCACTCTTCCGAAGAAAGCCGGAGCAATAGAATGTGAATTACATTGGACCATAAATTTAATGAGTCATATCACCAAGGTACTTCTAAGAATTTTGATGACAAGAGCTAAAAGTAAGATACAAGCTGAAATAGGCAAAGAACAATGTGGTTTCGTGAAAGACAAAGGTACAAGAAACGCAATATTGATGTTAAGGATACTATCAGAACGAGCTATTCAAGTACAAAAAAATTTGTTTGTTTTATTGACTACACAAAAGCACTTGATAAAGTGAAGCACAATAAGTTATTTGAAATATTACAGAAAACTCTAGATCTAGATTCAAAAGACCTCCGCCTTATCAGAAATCTGTACTGGGAACAAACTGCCGCTGTAGGAATAGATGGAGAAGTGAGTCAGTTTACAAAAATCAAGAGAGGCGTTAGACAAGGGTGTGTTTTCTCCCCTGATTTTATTTAATGTGTACAGTGAAACAATATCACAAAAAATAAGAGACATCTTGGGAATCAAAGTTGGCGGTGAAAACACCAATAATTTCAGACATGCAGATGACACTGTGTTAATTGCAAGTACGGAGGAAGAACTACAAAACTTAATTGATATAATTGTTGAAGAAAGTGCAAAAATGGGTCTGTCTGTCTATTGCAAAAAGACAGAATGTATGGTAATATCAAAAAATAAGGAGAATCCTATCTGCAGGCTGAGAATAAACGGGGAGGACATAAAACAAGTACAGAACTTTTGCTACTTAGAAAGCTGGGTGACATCAGATTGCAGGTGCGACTTGGATATCAAAAGAAGAATAGGTATGGCAAAAGACACCTTTACGAGAATGAAGAGTATACTGACCAATACTAAACTAGGCATGACAACCTGCCTCAGGCTACAGAAATGTTACATTTATCCAGTTATGTTATATGGCTCAGAATGTTGGACAATATCTAGTAACACGAGGAAACGAATTGTAGCAGCAGAGATGTGGTTTTTGAGGGGATGCAAAGAATATCATGGACGAAATGAATATCTAACGAGGATGTCATGAACAGAGCAAACACAAAAAGAGAAATAATGTATGAGATCATGAAAAGGCAACATAACTTCATTGGACATGTGATTAGGAAAGAGGAGTTAGAATGCACGGTAATTATGGGAAAGATTGAAGGGAAGAAAGCAAGAGGAAGACAAAGACAAATGATGATGGAGACAGCGGCCAGAGAACTGGAAACGAATACCAATGAATTGATCCACTTGACCTGAAACAGGAGTGTTTGGGCCATGGCAGTCAAAGCTCAAACTGGGCATGGCACCTGATGATGATGATGATGATGATGATGATGATGATGATGATGAGTGTATGAAAAACAGTGGCAAAAGGTTCTAGACGCATAATGAAATACAAACGTATTTGAAAGGGCAATTTAAGTTTCTAAATTTAAGAGGGCATCAGTTTTTTGGAAGTAGCACAATGAGCCAGTTTGCTCCAGAGATTGTGATATCTGAGCATTTCTAAACTACAAAAATAGCCAATTATCCTTTTGTCTGTGAATCCAATGCTAACCAGCTGCGTCAAGGCATTGCTGCAACTTGTAAGACTAATACACACAATGTTAAACTTGTACTGGGCTTTATTGATTTCTTTTCTCTGATGGAAACATTCCAGTAAATCATCATCTCGTACCATTGCTGCTCAGCTGGCTATTCCGCAGTACAAAGAGCCGAGTCACTTGAAGCCGTTAAATGGCTCATGATGGCTATGTTACAATGACAATCAGAAATTTACAGAGTAAACAATGTCAATCTGCTCCAAAATAAACCCCGAAATGTTATAATTGCAAAACAATGACAAAATATTTAACTTGCCTCGTGTAATCTACATTCTTTTGTGGAACAGTCAGATAATGTACAGTGTAAAGCTACACCTCAGCTCAGGTCTTGAATGATTCATGTCAAGTCCTGAAATCAGTAACCCTTATGACATGTGACAATATAATCTGTCTATTCTATCTAAAATATCTATATTGTACTTTGATGAAGGGTCCTTGAACTGTTATGTTAGCTCTTTCTGCAGATGTTGCCTCACCTCCTGAATGTTTCCAGCATCATCCATTTTACTTCAGGTTTCCACTAACTGCAATTTGATTTTCACTACCTATTGTTATTGCTGGCACAGAAGAACAGCCAAATCAATACATCATTCTCCCGATGTTCCTGAAGATTTACATGTTCACACTGTTCTTAACTATTAGCTCAGCCATTATTGGAATTACAAAATACATTCCACAGCCCTCAAAGTAATGGCACAAGAGGCTGGAAATTTGGAGCAACACACAAAAGCTGGAGAACTCAACAGATCAGGCAGCATCTATGGAGGGAAAAGGACAGTCAACATTTTGGATTGAGACTCTTCATTATATTCCTAGCCTAGATCCATTGTCCTCCTGCTCTTTGCCACAGGAATTCAGACAATTTGACATCCCTTAAAATGTAACTTTCCCAGTAAAGCTTCCCTCCTTCTTCATGTTTCCCTAGTCCATAATGGCAAGAGTCCAAAATTAAAGAGTTCTTCAAAAGACTTTAGAAAAAAATCAGGTTAGTTTACAGTGTGAAATATTTATAGAAATCATGTATTGTACATTGGTCAATGTAGACATTAAATGGAATAATCACAATGAATTATGTGCCAAGGCTTGAAGATTACTTGAGGCATTTATTACACAAAGAAAATTTTAAGAATGTAGTAAGAAAGTGAAGTTATTTTCTACTTGATAAAAAAACTGCTTTATTTCCACATCTCTTCCAGAGAACTACTTAAGATTAGCTAGTCCATACTTCAGATCCAGTTAAGGCATAAGGCGACTTCTAGACCTTCTCCTTCCCATCTTTATGAATGGCAATGATATCAGAAGATTGCAGGAGCGAGCAGTTCATGCAGACTGTATCCTTATGCTTGACAAATCCAACCATCCCCCTCAAATATGACTTGAGAAGGCATGAGCCCGTCGATTCAAGACAATTAGTGTTGTTTTTTTATCCCCAGAGATTTTATTGTGTGAACTGCAGTTACTAAAATGTTACAATGTCAATATTGAGTCCAGTAAAATTTGGTACTATTTCAAATAGCTTAATTTTACTCAGTGTGAAGGTACATTCCAATACAGGTCAGGAACAAAGCACAGTACTCAAATGCCATGTTTTAGTCTCAACACCTACCAGGCAAAAATGTTAAAGAATATATGCATGGCTACAAGTCAAGGACAACTTGATTTAGTTAAATACTTATATTAATTGCACAGGACTAGTTTTCATGCAGTTTATTGCATTTGACATATTTTGATTCTACCACTAAAAAATACAGGAAATCTATGACAAGTCAAATACCTGACTGGTTCATTTAGAGATGATCTTAAGAAAAACTGTTTGTGACTCCTCTTGATAGTATTGACTGTCAACACTGATATACATAACACACTTTTATACTCATGGCAAAAGACTGTACAATGACTAAATTGTTCTAATGACTGACTTCTTAATTTAGCCTAGTCACATGATGAATTGACAGGAATTAAAAAAAGATTTTATCCATACAGAGAAAAAAAATTATACACTGAAGAGATAATGGTTGTTCTATGTGGTGTGAACAGTTCAGAGCAAGCAGAAGTAATATTATGCTATTCAACAATGAAGGTTTACATGAAAATTCACATTGACTAGAGGAAACATTGATGGATGTACAACCAAACTGACAAACATAACGTTTTCCTTCAGTTTGGAATTAAATTCTAATGCAAATTGCATAAATAATGGTGGCCCTAGTAGGTTTCACAGCAATTGCTGAGAATCCAAGTTCGACAATTTGCAATTGATGAGAATATTGTGATTTCACTGATCTGACAATGTTATGGATTGTAGACAAATTGACAAATCAATTGTAAAATGATCTTCATGGATCATCAAGGATTTTGAAGTCCTGCAATTGATAACTGCCAATTCACGTTTTTCATGCATGGGTGAGTAGGATGTTGCTCATTCTATTGTTTGCATGATTTGTTTTGTTTTTTCCCTCTTTCTCTGTGGGCACTGGGGGGGTTGGTCTTATTTTTTATAATTGGGCCCTTTCGCGTTCCTTGCTTTGTGAATGCCTCGACCAAATCTCAAGGTTATATCACTTCTACATTCGTTGACAATAGGTGCACTTTGAATCTTAGAATTTCCAGCAGGTCTATTATGTAGTAGCAAAGCATCTGCTGCTGGAGGAACTTAGTGCATGGAGCAGCATCTGTGAGGGAGTGGGTGGGGGAGGGATCGTCAGTACTTCAGGTCAAAACCATGGTTGAGGACTGCTAATCTGCCCCAGGACAGCTGTCTTTGTTGTGAAGTAGTATCCATAACTTAGTTTTAATACATTGCAAGACTTCTAACAAAATTAGATCCCAGCACAAAGTTGTCCAAAAGCTTAATGAGAAAAATGGAATTAAACAAACAATATGAGACTTCACTAGTTTAAAAAAATGAGAAAATGAAAGGGGAAGGATATAAGGAAGTTGTGAGGAATAAAAACACTGCTAATCCAAAGATAGTAACTATTACAACAAGTGAAATGATGCACAGTATCAGCAGTCCATACTCCACTCTCTTGACAGACGCATTCCCCACTGTCCAAATCAGCAGGATGGGGGAAATCTCCTTCCTTAAGAAAAGTTTATTGCCATTTTTTTGTGGTTGCAGTTTTCCCAAATTAAATTTCAATCCTCACAGAAAAAATTATCTTAATCCTCAGTTTATATCCTGACTGTGTTGTGGAGTTCAAATATATCTCTGATCAAAGACCAATATATTCTTGCCTCTGATGGGTTCAATACTCTGGAGTTTAGGAGAAAGATGAGCGGTTTCTTTAAAACATATGAAATTCCTGAAATACAGGATAAATGCAATACGAGTGACTTCCCAGGCTGGGTTATCTAGAACTAGGTTCACAATCTCAAAATAAGGGGTTGGACATTCAGAGCAAAGGTCAGGAGAAATATCTTCACCCAGAAAATAATGAATACTTAAAATTCTGCACCCAAGAGGGCTATAGAGGCTGAGTCACGAGAGAGAGATGGATATATTGTTGGATATTAAAGGAAATGACGGGATCAGTGGTAAGTGTGAGAGTGTGGCACTAGGTGAGAGTTTTGAACGGTGTTGCAGGCACAGCAGGTCAAATGAGCAACTCCTGCTCCCACATCTTCTGTTATAGAACAGAGTGCTAGAGGTCATCAGATGTCGCTGCTTCAAGTGTATTAAGGCAAAGGAAGATCTGTTCTCTGAATTCAAGGATTCCTAAATCTTCAACAGTATCCAGAAGTTGACAGGTTTTTAATTAGTAAGGGTGTCAACAATTATGGGGAGAAGGCAGGAGAATGGGGTTGATAGGGATAATAAATCAGCCATGATGGAATGGCAGAGCAGACTCGATGGGCTGAGTAGCCTAATTCTGCTCCTATATCTTATGGTTAGCCAAAATATGCAGGTAGGTACAAGACTGATGACCATCCTACCGATTTTCATGTTATGGACCATTGGGATTATTTTAGGCAGCAGATAATACTAGACAAACTTTTTTTTTAAATTCAGGACTAAAGCAGCCTTTGAATCTTAATTTTAAATGTGTCAATAATGCAAGCTTTTGGGTGCAAATTTCACAAGAGATTAACTTCTGTGAAATCCATTGCAAAAAGTATTTTAATTATAGGAAGGGGTGCAATTAAGGCTAGCAAAAAAAATGAGAAAATTGTTTCTATGGAGGGGAAGATTCTTCAGTCAAGGTGGGTGTTTAAGGATGAAATTCAGTTGTTTAGGAAACTAGCTGACCAGCAAATGTGCCATCAGCCGCTCTGGGTTCTCAGTCCAACTATGTGCAAAGGTCACTACTGCCATAAGCAAACCTGTTTTAAAAAAAGGTTCTAAAATTATAACGAACGAGTAAATAATTTGCTTTGGTCTCAATCAGCTGATTAATAGTTCAATACTTTATCAACTGACTTAGATTGTGTCTTTATTATTTCTCATATCAAAATCTGTGCTTTGACACCATGCCAATCTTGCCCTCTGAAAATTTACCTTCTGGAGTTCAGTCATGTAACTATACATAATACATTAAGGGAGGCATAAGATAACTAGTATGCACAGACTCACACAAAAAATTGAAAAATTTTCTGTATACATTAAAAAAATTGAATCAAGACTGATTGATAAGGTCATCCTGGGGGATATTTGAAATGTGATCCCAGACACTCTTACTTTAATTTCATTCATTAATCTCAATTTCAGCCTACTCAGAAGACAAGAGATTTGCAATTCAATTTGTGCTGTCAAAACAATGATGTAGCTCCAGCCATATTTTCTGTGCTCTTAGGTTAGGAGATTATGTTAACTGTGCTGCTAGTTGAGCACTACAGGGTTGGTCCTTATTCTCAACATCCTCAAGGCCAAGGTACTCTTCAATCTGCACCCATTGTATCACACTGTCCTCCAACAAATAGATTTAGATTAGATTTAGATTATGAGGACACTCCGTCCTCATTTATTGTCATTTAGAAATACATGCATTAAAAAATGATACAACGTTCCTCCAGAATGATATCACAAGAAAACACAGGACAAACCAAGACTAAAACTGCCAAAACCACATAATTATAACATATAGTTACAACAGTGCAAAGCAATACCATAATTTGATAAAGAGCAGACCATGGGCACAGTGAAAAAAGTCTCAAAGCCCTGATAGACTCATCATCTCACTCAGGCGGCAGAAAGGAGAAACTCTCCTTGCCATGAACCTCCAAGCGCCGCCAACTTGTCAATGCAGCACCAATGGAAGCACCCGACCGCAGCAGACTCTGAGTCCATCCGAAGACTTCGAGCCTCTGACCACCCCCTCCGATACAGCCTCTCCAAGCACCATCCTCTGCCATGTGCTTTGACCCCGCCCTGGCCGCCGAGCAACAAGCAAAGCCGAGGACTCGGGGCCTTCTCCTCCAGAGATTCTGGACCACACAGCAGCAGCAGCAGCAAAGCAGGCATTTCAGAAGTTTCACCAGATGTTCATCCATGCTCTCACGTCTGTCTCCATCAAATCAGGATTGTGCACGGCATCCTACTTACAAATAACAGACATCACCACCGGAGTGGCCGCTGCGAGCTGTGTCGCGCTGCCATCTTCTCCTCCCGCCGATGCTAGAAAACATAGCAGATATTAATGGTGAAATTAACCACCATTGTCTTTAATGTGCCATGGAGTCCTTCTTTGATTGAGGAAAGCAGTGTTGATGGTTCAGAGCTCAGCCCTGCACAAAACCCAATCTACTAACCAGTCATTATGATGCCTTCCTGTGTGCTTTCAAGACTTGGTCTACATCAGCAGGCATATCGAATCACAAGAAAGTTATCAAATGCAGTACCTGTGCAAAATCCTCCAAAGAATTTGAAAGGATGAATGAACAAAAACCCAAAGCCCACCTCCAAGCCAACATCCCCAGCACTGAGGTGCTAGTGACTCTCAGACAGCTACACAGCTCTGGACACATCATACAGATACCTAGTAACAGATCTCCATTTTGTGCTCACAGGAAGCATTAACCCAGGAGGACATAAAACCTGAAATCATCTCCCCCCCCGCCAACTCTCAGAAATTCCTGACAAGTGGTGGCTCTAGGTGGAGAAGATGCATTCAGAATGATGCTAAGAACCTCAAGTCTATGTATCAGGAACACATAGAAGTGCACCATGAAAGTGTACACTAACTTGAAGCCACCTACTTATCAGCCAGTTGCTTCCTGCCCCATTTTCTCTCCAGTCATCACAGAACACAGAGAGCAAGGGTGGAAGCAAGTTATCCTTGATCCTGAAGGACTGCCCAAGGAAGGTGTTCAGATGTGATTTAGCCCAAGAAAGAAGGCTGGCCCTATATCTGCGTCACTGGCCACATTCCTTTAGATACCCTGCATAATGTGGATAAAATAAGCTCACTTATTGCTGCATTTGAAACTTACAAGATATTTGTGTACTGATGGAGGCTAAATGAGTTAACACAGCAATCGTGGACTTAGGAAAAAAGTCCTGCTATTAGATTTTGAAATGTACTTTGTATCAAGGAAAATTCCACCCGAGGTCAGAAGTCAGAAGTTCCTGTTAATGCCACTTTAAATACAGGGAAATCTACTGAATTGGATTTACCAAAGTCTTGCATTGGAAGAATTCTGGCTTTATGTTTCACCTTGGTGAACAAGTTGGAAATTAAAGACAAGCAGTAAAATCTATGATGAGATGTATGCGGTGCACACGTGTGGCCTGACCTGACTCCACTACTGAGTCCAGAGAAACAGAAGTCAAAATGGTTCATCACAGGAATACACACAACTCCTACCATCACCTAGCTTTACTGTAGTAAAATGTCCTTAGGTAGCTCATCGGCTTGCTATTAGGCAATTCTGGATTTTGTGTTGTGACATGAAGCAGGTTTGATTAGGGAACTTAGCAGATAGATTTGAGCTTGCAGTTTAAGAGGGCGAAGCTAAAATCATATGTATTGGTATTACAGTTCAGTAAAGGTAACTAGTCATGAGAGAGCAGTTGGCCAAACTTGATTAGAAGGGGACACTAGCAGGAAAGGCGCTAAAGCAGCAATGGCTGGAATTTCTGATGGTAATTCAGAAAATGCAGGATTGTTTCCTCCCAAAATGGAATCAGAATCACGTTTATTAGCATTGACATATGTCATGAAATTAGCTGTTTTGTAGCAGTACAGTGCAAGATGTAAAAAATTACTACAGGTTACAAGAAGTTATAAAAGAGGAACAGTGAGGTACTGTTCAAGGGTTCATGGACAATTCAGCAATCTGATGGCAGAGGGGAAGAATTTGACTCTGAAATGTTGAGTGTGTATTTTCAGACTCCTGTACCTCCTCGCTGATGGTGCCAATGAGAAGTGGGCATGTCCCGGATGGGAAGGGTAATTTCTTGAGGAACCACCTTTTGAAGATGTCTTTGATGGTGGGGAGGCTTGTGTCCATGATGGAGATGACTGAGTCTACAATCCTCTGCAGCCTCATTTGATCTTGTGCATTGGAGCCTCCATACCAGGTGATGATGCTACCAGTCAGAAAGCTCTCCAAGGCGCTTCTGTAGAACTTGGCTGAAGGAAGTCAAATCTGATTCATGGCACACCAAACTCTGAGCTGCCTGATAGCAAGTCTATGAGCCTCCTAAGGACATCTTACAACGGTAGTTAGGTGGTAGGTGGAATCCTGTGTATTCTTGCTGTGGAATCTTTTGACATCTGTTTGTCCGGACTCAGTAGGGTAGTCAGGTCAGGTCACACTTGTTCACCTCATACATTTCATTTATTCGTCCATTCTAAAGGGAGAAGCAGGCAATCATGGCTGAGAAGAAAAGTCAAAAATAGCATGAAAGCAAAAGAGAGAGCAAAAGCTAGCAGGAAGGTAGAGGATTGGGAGGCTTTTTAAAACAGCAAAAGGAAGTTAACAAAGCAATAAGGGAAGAAAAGATGAAATATAAGGATATCAAAAGTTTTCTCAGATATACTGAATAAAGAGTAAAAGAGAAGCAAGACTGGACAACAAACTGCTGGACACTGAAGAGTGGTAATGAGAAAAAAGGAGATACCAGATAAACTGAACAAATATTTTGCATCAGTCTGCATCGTGGCAGACACCAGCAGTGTGCCAGAAATTCAAGTTAATTAGTAGGTAAAAGTGAGTGTAGTCACTATTACTAAGGAAACAGTGCTTGGGAAGCTGAAAGGTCTTAAGGTGGTTAAGTCACCTGGATCAGAGGGACTACACCCAAGGGTTCTGAAAAAAGTTGGTGAAGAAAGAGTGATGGCATCAGTAATGATCAAGAATGATGAGAGTCAGGAATGGTTCCAGAAGACTGAATAATTACAAGTATCAGTCCACTCTTTAAGAAGGAGAGGAGCTTAAAGGCAAGTAGTTATAGGTTGGTTTGCCTGGCTTAAGTCATTGATAAGATATTAGTCTCCATTATAAAAGACTACTTGGAAGCATTCGATGGAATAGGCTAAAGTCAGCATGGTTTCCTTCAGAGGAGATCTTGCCTAACAAATCTGTTGGAATGTTTTGAGGAAGTAACAAGTGGAGAGACCTGAAAGGCAAAAGGGAATCTGTAGATGTTTTTTATTTGGATTTTCTGAAAGTCTTTGACAAGGTGCTGCACATGAGACTGCTAAACAAGTTAAGAGCCCATGGAGAGATATTAGCATAGGCAGAAGTTTGGCTGACTAGCAGAAGGCAAAGAGGAGGAACAAAGGGAGGTTTTTCCTTGTTGTTTGCCAGTGACAAGTTGTGTTCTCAGGGGTCCATGTTGGTTCTGCTACTTCTCATGTTATAGGTTAATGATCTGGATAATAGATTTGATGGCTTTGTGGTCAAGTTTGCAAATGATACAGGGATAGGTGGAGGAAAGGTAGTGTTGAGGAAGTAGAGAGTCTGCAGGTGGACTTGGAGGGTTGGGAGAATGCAGCATCCATTTTTTTGCTTTAATATTTAAGAGTTCCAAGTTCTTAGTACAACAAACTTTTACAACTTGGTACAACAGGTTTATTTTGGATGTGAACGTTCTTCACTTTCCTGCTGTACTAAAAACATCCAATACAACCCAAATCAAAAACTAAAATCCAACAAGACATTGAAGCCAAATTCCTTGTGGAGATAATCCTGCTATACAAAAGCCATTTCAAACATTGATACCCAATTTACACTCCACAAGTTTAGCATGGTTAAGTTGTCAAAACCACTTTGCACCATTACTAAAATGGTGGTGTGAATGCACTTCAAGTTTAATCTTGTTGCCAATTTGTATTACATCTCATGGGAATCAAAAGTCTATGTATAGGACATCAAAAATTAAAGTGAAACTGGTAATTTAAACAGAATATTTATGACACATTGACATAAACTCTAAAAAAGGTCATTGCAGTAATAATTAGTAATTAATTAGAGAAGAAAATAAATCACATACTCAAGTTTCTAAATATGTAAAAACTACAAAAACCCAAGTACTATACCTCAAGGGACTTCATAGGCCATTAAAGATGAAATAGTTCTCTTCCTGCAATCAACCCATGAACAAGGCGAGCTTACAAAGTATAATACTGTTTCTAGGCCAGTTCTAGTGAAATGCTCATGTTCTGGCATTACAGTATCTCAATGATGTGATATGATCGCTTTGGGTGTAACTGCTATTTAAGTGTCCTTTCCATGTGGCACTGTAGATGCACAGTGATACAGAGCTGCTGAGTGCAGGCTAAAAAGATAAGGGTCGAAGCCTTGCACAAGGCCATATATGGTGACCTTCAGCCACTTAATCTACTTCAATGTTATTTCTGTGCCACATGTTAGGAAAGTAACTGCTCATTTTCAAAATTACACTGTCAGTCACATCGGAAGGAATGGCAAATTGTCATTCAATCTAATCACCTAAATGCATATCAAATAAACGGCATCCAGAACTATGATATCCTGCAAATAATTCAAAACAGGCTTCAAAAACAACCATTTCCAGTAATGTTGCTTGAGAGGGTTGTTTTGTACAAGGATCTGGTCTTCTATAAAGAATCCGCATCTTGATAATAATTCACATTAAAAGTTTACCTGCAGCCAAGCAAGATGTCTTTTCTTTTAAAAAAATATGTTATTTGATCATGTTGCCCTTGTTAAAAGAAAGTTGGAAGTTCTGCAGGGGATCACAGTGAACAGAAGAAAATAAGAGCAACTTGATTCAAAACTGAACTATTTATAGCACATCCTATGGATTTCAGGCTGAAGGGCATTGTGAAGTGGGGACAAAAGCTACTCACACACATAGAAACAATTCATTTTCAAACCTTGAATTTTCTATCCAGACAGGAAACATGGAGTGCTTGGAATTAGATACACAGGGCACAGTGTGTGTGTTACACTCAATTGGGAGCTGCAACTCCCCCCAAAAGAAAATTTCAGCATCAACTAACTAAACTGTTTTAAGAAAACTAAAAATTTCCAATGAGAGAAAATCTTTGTCAATTAGTCTTTCCAGTTGTTGGCAAGTCGGTTTATAATGGTCTCATGTACTGAGATACAGTGAAAAACTTGTCTTGCATACCACTTATACGGATCAATTCATTACAACAGAACATTTAGGTAGTACAAGGTAAAACAATAACAGAGTGCAGAATAAAGCGTAGCGTAGGTAGGCAGTAAGGTGCATGGTCACAAAGAGGTAAATTGTGAGGGCTAGGGTCCATCTCATCATATGAGAGAAACATTCAAGTCTTATAACAGCAAGATAGAGCTGTCCCTGAATCTAGTAGTACATGCTGTACTGCGCAGATGCAACAAAAATGTTCCCATAGAGGTGCGGCAAAGAGCTTTAAAAACCCAGTCTCTATAAAAGAGAGCTACTGCCCAGTGGAGCAGTCATCGTCCGAGTAGTCTGAGTCAGAATAGTAAGGCTTTGGTGAGTACAAGTGGAGGCTAGGTAATTAGGTAAGTTCATTCCTTACTTAAATCTTGAGAGAATTGGGGTATGTCTACAGAGCTGATTTTCTGTTCTGGGTGTCAGATGTGGGACTTCCAGACTTCCAGCCTCCCCGATGGCCACATCTGCACCAGGTGCATTGAGATGCAGCTCCTCAGAGACCGTGTCAGGGAATTGGAGCTGCAGCTCGATAACCTTCAGCTTGTTCAGGAAAGTGAAGCAGCGAAAGACAGGAGTTACAGGCAGGTGGTCACCCCAAAAGGCTACAGGAGACAGATAAATGGGTGGCTGTCAGGAGGGGGAATGGAGAATGTCAGATGTGGCCGTCCCCCTCAACATTTCGAGTACTGTTGGGGGGGACAACCTACGTGACGGAAGCAACAACGACCATGCTTCTGGCACTGAGTCTGGCCCTGTAGCTCAGAAGGGTAGGAAACCGAAGAGGATGGCAACAGTAATAGGGGACTCTATAGCATGGGGGGTGGGGAGGAGATAGGTGATTCTGTGGATGTGAAAAAGAAACACAGATGGTAGCTTGCCTCCCAGGTGCCAGTGTCCACAATGTTCCTGAACGTATCCACAAAATCCTGAAAGGGGAAAGTGAGCAACCAGAAGTTGTGGTACATATTGGTACCAACGACATGGGTAGAAAAAGGGAGGAGGTCCTGAAAAAGAAATACAGAGAGTTAGGAAGGAAGCTGAGAAACAGAACCTCAAGGGTAGTGATCTTGGGATTGCTGCCTGTGATACCCGACAGCGAGGTTGGGAATAGAATGAGGTGGCAGATAACGTGTGGCTGAAGAATTGGAGCAGAGCGCGGCGATTCAGATTTCTGGATAATTGGGATCCAGATTCAGATTTCTGGATAATCTGGGGCAGGTGTGACCTGTACAAAAAAGATGGGTTGCACTTGAATCTGAAAGGGGCCCAAATTCTTACAGGCAGGTTTACTAGAGCTGTTGGGAGTGGTGTAAACTAATATGGCAGGGGAATGGGAACCAGTATGATAGAGCTGAGGATGAGTCAGCGTTTACAAGTAGATGATGGATGTAACATGAATATAAGGAAAGACAAGCCAACGATTGGGTACAAATGCAAAGAGACAGCAGAGTTAGATTGTACTACAGAGGCAAGATTCAAAGGGCGAAGAATGCAGCACTGAAGGTGCTGTATTTAAATGCATATAGATTCGGAATAAGGTGGATGAACTCGAGGCACAATTAGAGATTGGTCGGTATGATGTGGGCACCACTGAGTCGTGGCTGAAGGAAGGCCATAGTTGGGAGCTTAACATCAAAGGATACACTTTGTACTGAAAGGACAGACAGGAAGACATAGGTGGTGGTCTGGTTCATGGTAAGAGATGGAATTACATCTTTAGAAAGAGGTAACATAGGGGCAGAGAACACTGAATCTTTGTGGATGGAGTTTACAAATTGCATGTGTAAAAAAAATTATGGGAATCATATACAGGCCTCCAAATAGTAGCCAAGATGTGGAGTTGAAATTGCAAAGGGAGCTGGAAAAGGCATGTAATAAGGTTAATGTCACAATTATAATGGGGGACTTCAATGTGCAAGGGGATTGGGAAAATTAGGTTGGTGTCGGATCACAAGAGAGGGAATTTGTTGAATGCCTATGAGGTGGCTTTTTAGGGCAGCTTGTGCTTGAGCCTACTAGGGGAAAGGCTATCTTAGATTGGGTGTTGTGTAATAACCCAGATCTTATTAGGGAGCTTAATGTAAAGGAACCCTTAGGAGAGAGTGATCATAATATGATTGAACTCATACTGCAATTTGAGAGGGAGAAGCACAAGTCACATGCATTAGTATCACAGTGGAATAAAGGGAATTGCAGAGGCATGAGAGACGAGCTTGTCCAGGTGGATTGTTGTATATTGGTGGGGATGACAGCAGAGCAGAGATGGCTGAAGATTCTGGGAATAGTTCATAAGACGCAGGATAGATAGCTCCCACAGAAGCTGCGTTCACCAGCAACTTTTATGTGTGTTGTCCCACAGAAGTTGTTGTTCTCAAATGGTAGGGGTAGGCAACTGTGGCTGACAAGTGAAGTTAAGGACTGCATAAAAGCCAAGGAAAAGACATATAAGGTAGCAAAACTGAGTGGGAAGTTGGATGATTGGGAAGCTTTTAAAATCCAACAAAAGGCAACTAAAAAAACTGTAGGAAGGGAAAAGATGAAATATGAGGGCAAACTGGCCAATAATATAAAGCAAGATACCAAAAGTTTTTCAGTTACAGAAAGAGTAAAAGGGAATTGAGAATTGATATTGGATCACTGGAAAATGATGCTGGTGAGGTAGTAATGTGGGACGATAAAAAGGCAGATAAACTTAGAGTACTTTGCATCTGTCTTCACTATGGAAGACACTAGCAGTATGCCAGAGGTCCATGAGTGTCAGGGAGCAGGAGTGAGTGCCATTGCTATTACAAAGGGAAATGTGCTGGGCAAACTTAAAGGTCTTAAGGTGGACAAGTCATCTGGAACAGATGGACTTCATCCCAGCATCCTGAAAGAGGTTGCTCAAGAGATTACGGATGAATTGTTCATGATCTTTCAAGAATCACTTGATTCTGGCATGGTGCCGGACTCTACTCTTTAAGAAGGGCTAAAAGTAAAAGAAAGGAAATTATAGGTCAGTTAGTCTAACCATAGTGATTGGGAAAGTGTTGGAGTATATTTTTAATGATGAGGTTTCAGGGTACTTGGAGACTAATGATAAAATAAGTCAAAGTCAGCATGGCTTCTGTAAAAGGAAATCTTGCCTGACAAATCTGTTACGAGTAAGTTGAGGAAATTACAAGCAGGGTGGACAAAGGAGAGGCAGTGGACATCATTTACTTACATTTTCGGATGGCATTTTATAAGGTGCCGCAAATGAGTCTGCTTAACAAGTTAAAATCCTCTGCCTTTACAGGAAAGATACTGGCATGGATAAAGGAATGGTTGACAGGCAGGGGCAGCGAGTGGGAATGAAGGGGGCCTTTTTGATTGGCTGTCAGTGACTAATGGTGTTCCTCAGGGGTGACTATTGGGACTGCTACTTTTCACATTGTTTGTCAGTGATTTGGATAATGTAATTGCTGACTTCGTGGCAAAGTTTGCGGATAAGACCATAAGACAAAGGAGAAGTAGGCCATTCACCCCATTGAGTCTGCTCCGCCATTCAATCATGGGCTTATCCAATACTTCCAGTCATCCCCACTCCCCTGCCTTCTCCTCATACCCTTTGATGCCCTGGCTAATCAAGAACCTATCTATTTCTGCCTTAAATACACCCAATGACTTGGCCTCCACAGCCATTCGTAGCAACGAATTCCACAGATTTACCACCCTCTGACTAAAGTAATTTCTCTGCATCTCTGTTCTAAATGGAAGTCCTTCAATCCTGAAGTCGTGCCCTCTTGTCTTAGACTCCCCTACCATGAGAAATAACTTTGCCATATCTAATCTGTCATGCCTTTTAACATTCAGAATGTTTCAATGAGTTCCCCTCTCAATCTCCTGAACTCCAGGGAATACAGCCCAAGGGCTGCCAGGTGTTCCTCATACAGTAACCCTTTCATTCCTGGAATCATTCTCGTGAATCTTCTCTGAACCCTCTCCAATGTCAGTGTATCCTTTCTAAAATAAGGAACCCAAAACTGCACACAATACTCCTAGTGTGGTCTCATGAATGCCTTATAGATCCTCAACATCTCATCCCTGCTCTGATATTCTGTACCTCTAGAAATGAATGCCAACATTGCACACGCCTTCTTCACCACCGATTCAACCTGGAGGTTAACCCTTAGGGTATCCTGCCCCAGTCCCAAGTCCCTTTGCATCTCTGCATTTTGAATCTCTCCCTATCTAAGTAATAGTCTGCCCTTTTATTTCTTCCACCAAAGTGCATGACTATACACTTTCCAACATTGTATTTCATTTGCCACTTCTTTGCCCATTCCCCTAAACTATCTAAGTCTCTCTGCAGGCTCTCTGTTTCCTCGACACTATCCACTCCTCCACCTATCTTTGTATCATCAGCAAATTTAGCCACAAATCTATTAATCCCATAGTCCAAATTATTGACGTACATCGTAAAAAGCAGCAGTCCCAATACCAACCCCTGCGGAAATCCACTGGTAATCAGCAGCCAGCCAGAATAGGATCCCTTTATTCCCACTCTCTGTTTTTTGCCCATCAGCCAATGCTTGCTTCCCTGACACTCTTGAATGTCCGGTATACTGCAGATGTCTTCCACTGTGAAGACTGATGCAAAATATACATTCAGTTCCTCTGTCATCTCTACGTCTCTCATTACAATATCTCCAGCATCATTTTGTATTGGTCCTATATCTACCCTCAATTCTCTTTTACCCTTTATATATACTTAAAAAAGCTTTTAGTATCTTTTTTGATATTAGTCATCAGTTTCCTTTCATAATTCATTTTTTCCTTCCTCATGACCTTCTTAAGTTTCCTTCTGCAAGTTTTTAAAAGCTTCCCAATCCCCTATCTTCCCACTAGCTTTGGCTGCCGGGTATGCCCTCCCTTTTGCTTTTACTATGGCTCTGACTTCACTTGTCAGCCACGGTAGTGTCCTTCTTCCATTCGCAAATTTCTTCTTACTTAGAATATATCTGTCTCATTTTTCACAGAAACTTCAGCCATTGCTGCTCTGCTGTCCTTCCTGCCAGTGTCCCTTTCCAGTCAACCTTGGCCAGTTCCCCTCTCATGCCATTGTAATTTTCTTTATTCCACTGAAATACTGACGCATTGGAATTTAGTTTCTCCTCAAATTTCAAAGTAAACTCGATCATATTGTGATCACTGTTACCGAGGGTTCCTTAACCTTAAGCTCTCTTATCACCTCTGGATCATTGCACAACACCCAATCCAGCACAGCCGATCTCCTAGTGGGCTCAACAACAAGCTGTTCCAAAAAGCCATCCCTTAGACAGTCTACAAATTCTCTCTCGAGGTCCAGTACTGAGCTGGTTTTACAAATCCACTTTCACGTTAACATCCCCAACGATTATCATGACATTGCCCTTCTGACACGTCTTTTCTATCTCTAGCTGTAATCGGTAATCCACATCCTGGCTGCTATTTGGAAGCCTGTATACAACTGCCATTAGGGTCCTTTTACCCTTGCTATTTCTTAACTCAACCCATAGAGACTCTGCACCTTCCAATCCTATGTCATCCCTTTCTAATGATTTAATATTATTTCTTATATACAGGGCCACACCAACCCCTCTGCCGACTAACCTATCTTTCTGATACACCGTATATCCTCGGATATTCAACTCCCAGTTGCAGCCATCCTTTAGCCAAGTTTCAGAGATGGCCACAACGTCATACTTGCCAATCTGTAGCTGAATTTCAAGATCGTCCATTTTATTTCTTATGCTGCATGCATTCAAATACAACACTTTCAGTCCAGCATTTGTTGCTTTCTGTTTTAACTGCACCATGCCCCTATTGTCCTGTAACTCATCCCACTGGCTGTGATTATGCCTCATCTCCTGCCTGTCCTTTCTATCATCTTTGTTGCACGCTATCTTTGATTTATTTCTGTTTTCCCCTTCCTCAGCTCTATCAATCCGGTCCCCATCCCCCTGCAAATTAGTTTAAACCCTCCCTAACAGCTCTATTAAACCTACCTGCTAGGACATTTGACCCCTTTGGGTTCAGGTGTAACTCATCCTTTTTGTACAGGTCATACCTCCCCCAGAAGATGCCCCAATGATCCTGGAACCGGAAACCCTTCCCCCTACACCAGTCTCTCAGCCATGCAACAATATGCCTAATTATCCTATTCTTGCACTCGTTAGCACGTGGCACAGGCAGCAATCCTGAGATTACTACCCTTTCAGCTTCCTGCCCAACTCCCTGAATTCTCTCTTCAGGACTTCCTCCCTTTTTCTGCCTATGTCATTTGTACCAATGTGTACCAAGACTTCTGGCTGTTCACCCTCTCCCTTCAGAATACTCTACACCCGATCTGAGATATGCCATACCCTGGCATCTGGGAGGCAACACACTGTGCGGTTATTTCTATCAGGCTGACAGAACCTTCTGTCTGTTCCTGTCAATATGGAATCCCCTATGACTACCACATTCCTCATCTTCTCTCCCTTCTGTACCACAGAACCAGGCTCAGTGCCAGAGAGCCGATCGCCGTGGTTGTCCTCTGTCAGGTCACCCCCCTAAACAGCATCCAAAACGAGATAACGATTACTGAAAGGGATGGCCATATGGGTGCTCTCTGCTATTTGAGGTCTTCCCATCCCTTCCCTGACAGTGACCCAATTATCTAACTCCTGCAGCTGCGGGATGACTAACTCCTTGTAGCTCCCATCTATCTCTTGCTCACTTTCCCTAATAAGCTGTAGGATGATACAAAGATAGGTGGAGGAGCAGGTAGTGCTGAGGAAGCAATGCTTTTGCAGAACCACTCAGACAAAATGGAAGAATGGGAAAAAACGTGGCATATGGAATACAATTTTGGATATGATAATGCATTTTGGCAAAAGGAACAATATTATCTAAATGGGGAGAAGATTCAAAAATCAGAGATGCAAAGGGACTTTTGAGTCCTGTTGCAAGACTCCCAGAAGGTTAATTTACAGGCTGAGTCTATGTAAAGAAGGCAAATGCAATGTTGGCATTATTTCAAGGGGAATAGAATATAAAAGCAAGGAGGTAATGCTGAGCCTTTAGAAGACACCCGTCAGGCTGCAGTTGGAGTATTGTCAACCGTTTTGGGCCCCATATTTCAAAGCGAGTTGCACAAGGATGATTCCAGGAATGAAGGGGCTAAAATATGAGGAGCGTTTAGCAGTTTTGGGCCTGCACTCACTGGAATTTGGGGGATCTCATTGAAACCTACTGAATGTTGAAAGGACTAGATAGGGTGGATGAGGAGAGGATGTTTCCTATGGTGGGGTATCCAGAATTAAAGGGCACAGCCTCAAAATTGAGGGGGAACCTTTTAGAACAGAGGTAGGGAGGATTTTTTTCCAGCCAGAACGGTGAATCTGTGGAATGCGCCGCCACGGGCTGTGGTGGAGGCCGAGTCCATGGGTATATTTAAGGTGGAAGTTGATAGTTTCCTGATCTGTTAGGGCATCATAGGGTATGGTGAGAAGGCAGGTGTATGGGGTTGAGAGGGATCCTGGATCAGACATGATGAAATAGTACAGCAGACACAATGGGCCGAATGGCCTAATTCTACTCCTATGTCTTATATGGCCTTTTGCTTTTCATCTTCTGTCTGATGGAAGGAGAAGAGGGAACGTCCAGGGTGCATGGGATCTTTGATTATGCTGCCTGCTTTACTGAGACAACAAGAAATATTAGCCCATGATTGTACTAACACCATAACAGACAGTTATCGTGTTAGTACAATCATGGGCTAATATTTCAACACCATTCAACACCATATTGATACAGACATCACTGAACACATCAATGCATTGTGTTGAAGATTAATTTAGTAAAGGTATTGACTAACCCCAAAATAGTTAGATAGGTTTTATTATTTTATTTTTATGTAATTTAGAGACGCAGAATGGCATCAGGCCCTTCTGGCCTAACTACACCCATCTGACCAATTAACCTACTAACCCGTGCGTCTTTGGAATGTGGGAGAGAAACAGAGCACCAGGAAGAAAGCCAGGCAGTCCCGAGGAGAACGTACAAGCTCCTCACAGGCAGCAGCAGAAATGAACCTGGGCCACTGGCGCTGTAGTAGTGTTAAGCTAACTGCAACACTACCATGCCACAGATGACAGAAAAAGACATGTTGCTGAAATTTTACTTAAGATGTCTTGCAACAGTTGTGTAATTTAATTTCTTATGAGTGAAGGTAACTTACACAACTAATTGCAAGAGATTGTCATGGTTTTCATATTTCCAGTGCCATGTTTACACCTCAAACCTATCACTCTTGCATTAACTGTGTAGTCAAAAATTGAAATGGATCAAAGTTTTTCAGTTTTCCATTCATATCGTCAAACCTTGGTGTAATGCTCAGCTGAAGGAAAATTCGGTGTGGCTTGCCATTGTGTGTCAGACATGTGGTCTGTCAAAGTAAAGTGTGGAATTGTTATTCAGAGAGATGTCGGAAATTCAGTATTAGTGTACTGCACATGCAGGTACAACAGACATGTCTACACATGATCACACCAGTAGACGTTAAACAAGAAGAATGAACCGTTGCGATATTGCAGGAAAAAACACCAGACCTAGGTAAGGCAGAGCTTCATTGAAGAGATCCAAATACAAATTGCAGGAAGTTATTGTATGGGGTTGAGTGAGGTCTGGGATTAGCCATGATGAAATGGCAGAGCAGACTCAATTGGCTGAATGGCCTAATTCTGCTCCTCTCTCTTACGGTCTTATGGGAATGAACATTAAGGAAATTGAAGGAGGCTGAAGAAGACCGTCCATATGAAAGAGACCGAGGTTGATATACTATTGGAGTATGACAACAGTCTATAAATAGAAGTGGGTGGGATGGTTCTATCTAGGAAAAGCAATCATTAACAGTGGTCTGTGGCTCTCTGTGCCAGCAACTTTTGAGTATGGGTCAAGGAGGCAGGAAGTGGATTCAATAGACAAGGTTGGTTAAAATGGGAAAGAGGTGGAGATCTAAATAGATAACATCCACCTTAAGTGACATACACTCAGCGGCCACTATATTATGTACACCTGGTTACTAATGCAAACATCTAATCAGCCAATCATGTGGTAGCAACTCAATGCATAAAAGCATACAGACATGGTCAAAAGGTTCAGTAGTTGTTCAGTCCAAACTGAGGAAGAAATGGGACCAAGTGACTTTGACTGTGGAATGATTGTAGGTGCCAGACAGGGTGGTTTGTGCATTTCAGAAACTGCTGATCTTCTGGTATTTTCATGCACAACAATTTCTAGAGTTTACAGGGAACGGAGCAAAAAACAAAACAAAAATCCGCTGAGTGACAGTCCTGTGGGTGAAAACGCCTTATTAATGAGAGAGGTTGGAGGAGAATCCCAGACTGGTTCAAGCTGCCAGGAAGGGGACAGTAACTCAAATACCCACGCGTTTGTTACAACAGTGATGTGCGGGAGACTATCTCTGAACACACAACAAGTGAAGTGGACGGGCTACGGCAGCAGAAGGCCACAAACACACAGGCGGTGCCGAATAAAGTGGCCATTGAGTGTAGGTCCATGAGTTGCTTCTGATTATGGCACAACTAGCAGCGCAGGATAAACAAAGCAACATGCTCTCAAAGCAGGCAAGTGGACACAAGGGAATACTTGAGCAGATCTCATGCTGTGGAACACTTGTGACGAGTGGATCAAAAAAACGTGGACCATGTGTATGCCCGCTAGGGGAATGGGTGTTAAATATTGTTGGTGCCAACACAGATGGGTCATTTGTCAATGTGTATTTTGAATTATAGGAACAGGATACAAGTCAAATCCAGTTAATAGGGAAGCCTAGATCAAATTACAATTTAATCAGACCTAACTTTCATTCCAGTCAATAGTTAATGCAGCAGCGGCAAGTTAATTAACGTTTCGTTTGTCCTTGAATTAATGCAGCTATTCCAAGGAATTCTTGGGAAATTTCCGGTTTGGCTGCAGATTTCACCGGCCAGCTTGCGAATGGATGAGTACACATGACATCGGTATCAACTGCACGTTTACAGAACAAACTGTAACCTAACAGTCCAGGTGGCCCTGTGTCGAATGGTACCATACTTAACTATTGGTTACAGTTTTATTGCTGGTACACGGCATACGGAATTTAATACTCTACAAATCATAAAGAAATCCAGAAGTGGAATTTCAATTACAGTACTTCATGTTTTTTAAAGACATGCCATGAATATTTCAAACTAGAATCAGCAAACTACCACTTCCGTCAAAAAAAAAGTATCCCTCGCTTGGTAAAGGACCTCTTCGGGTTCTGATGGTCTTTACGTGTCCCAGAACCTTTGAAAGGATGACAGGGGACCTTGTGAAACGGAATGAGAATAAGGTCAGATTCCACTTCCACAACCTTGTGCTGATCAACGCCCGGCGTAACGCGCTGCCTGTGGGGACCGGGATGTTGTCATCCAGTTTATAAACAGCCATGGATCAGCCTAAAGTAAAGCCGACTAGTAGGTAGTGATACTTTCCTGGGATCATTGAGGTGGGCTTGTCTCAGAGAGGAAGAGCGCTTCCTCGTCCTGTTTTAAAGAAACTGCTCTAGTCACCACCTAGATCTGCATTATTAACCATTAGAAAATCCACATCGCAGCCGGAGACCTTAACGCCACCACTAACAATGTCCTACCCAGTTTGAATAATTAGAAGTACATTGAAACACTAGGAATGTGGTCGGGGCTTGGCAAAGTGGGCGAAAAGCATCTACGTTCTTGGTCACTTATTGAAGGACAGGTGCTTCCTGACTGGAATCCAGCCAGTGCCATTGGGATAAGTACCGTGTTGGGCCGCGTTTCATCCTCCGCGGGTTAATTTGAAGAACCACACAGAGGGCGAGACCAGCATTTCCAGTCCTGGCTCACTGCAACAACGCGGCCACGCTGGGACAGATCCCTTCCGAGTCCGCAGAAACTCACTTCATCATTTGTATTAAGAAAAAACTCAGAGGTTCCTTTAACTAACGAGAACATCTCTAAGACCGCCACCATTTGAAATACAAAGACGACGGCAAACAATGAGAAAAGAACCGTTGAGAAAAACTTAGTCATGGGCTTGCTAACAACCGGAGTTAGAAGCAAGACTGGCCGATGTATATCCGTGCCCAGAGTGAATATACCGAACATTAAGAAAGAATATTAAACTAACAACGGAATTGGAAATATACAACTCGCAGGATCGCCTATACTCACTGTTTGAACATTTTTTCCATGTCCTTAATCTGTTTCCTGGTGAATTCTTTGAATTCGGTGTAAGGGTTAAACACTTTAGCCTGTTTGGGCTCTGTCGTCCCATCATTGATACCCAGTCTCCTGGTCAGTTTAGCGGATAGTTCGGTGTCTGCATTGCTGGTGACCGGTTTTTCCTCCTCTACACCCACCTCAATGTGATTATTATTTTCAAGGATGGCACCGTTTGAATTTTCTGTCGATTCTTCCAGCATCAGCCGGCGTTGGAGTTTTTTGGCCAGTTCCTCAGATGCCATGTCGCCACGTGAGAGTTTAAAATAGCCTCCTGCTACCAACACACGACTAATCTGTGAAATTTACAAACACTTACTCAACTTCAAAACCGCTGCCCTCTTTATAATTTAGGGAGGGAGGCGGAGCCGTACTGACTGACAGTTCCAGAAGCCATTAGAAAGGCGGGTATGCCTAACGTAAACCGTCAAGTAACCAATCAGCGCAGAGAGGGCAGGGAATGTATGTTACAGTAAATTGGAGATTGGAGTCAGGGTTATGCCGAGAAGGACACTGTATGACCTTTGCCGACCTCAGACCGGACCAAAACACTTTACAATCAAAGGTAACCAATTTTTAATTTTACCTCTCTCAGTTATTGTTACTTTAACATTTCTTTTGCATTGTCTCGGTCTGTACTACAGTCTTTGCCCCTATCTACCGCTTTGCGCTCGGTACGAGATATGTTGTATTATTGCTATGTATACGATTTAGTCTGTGAGGTTCCTGCAAGCAAAGATTTTCATTATATTCTGGTGTATATTACAATTGACTAGTCTGAACTTGAAATACTGATTCCTTTCTCTGTCCACAGATGCTGCCTGACTCATTGAGTGTTTCCAGCACTTTCTGTTTTTGATGAAAAACGAAATGAAAGACTTTTTTAAAGAGAAGACCTGATTTTTTGACAACGAAGGCTCCTCAGAAGCATTGTTATTTACAAAATCTAGCAAGAAATTAATTACTACATTTTCCACAGATGATTATTCTAGCAAAACTATTAAACAATTAACTTCTTAAAGTTTTTTTTTATTGAAGGAAGTTGAAGGAACCTTGCAAACTTTGTAATAATTGTTGGTGACAAGGCAGAGGCAAAGAAGCATTCACTCAATACAGAGTAAGAAGTTTGCATGTGCTCCAGTTTCCTCCCACATTCCAAAGAATTTGGGTTTAGTCACATGGTTGTAATGGGGTGGTGTGGGCTCATTGGACCAGATGACCTATTAATGTGCTGTATCTCTGAAAATAAAATAAATCTGAAAAGAACAGAAATGTTGGAAACACTTAGCTAGTCAAGCAGCATCTATGGAGGAAGAAACAGAATTAACATTGTAGATCCAAGACTGTGTTTCTGCTTCTGCAGATACTTCCTGACATGCTGAGTGTTTCCACCATTTTCTGACTTTTACTTAAGGAGAAGCAAGCACAGATGAGGAGGTTTGTGAAAATCGTTAAATTTTAAGCAATCTCATAAAAGAGATGTGTTCAAGGACATCTTCAATCACTCACTGCTGCAGTCTGACGTCCCCACCTGCTTCAAAAGAGTGACAGTGCCCAAGAAAATGGGGTGAGCAGCCTCGATGAGTGTCACACAGCTACTGTGATGAGGTGCTTTGAGAGCTTGGTCATAGCCAGAATCAGCGTCTGCCTAAACTAGGACATAGACCCAATGCAATTTGAGCTTGTCTATCACAACAATAGGTGTACAGCGGATGCTTTCTCACTGGTTCTCCACTCGGCCTCAGGTCACATAGACAATATCAATACCTATGTCAGACTGCTCTTCATTGATTACAACTCAGTGTTCAAGAACGTCATACCATCAGTACTAATCAACAAGCTCCAAAACCTGGGGCTCTGTACCTCCCTCTGCAATTGGATCCCTGACTTCCTCACCCGGAGACCACAGTCAGTGAGAATTGGAAATAGTATCTCCTCCTCACTCGTAACCAATACCAGCACACCTCAAAGATGTGTGCTTAGCCCACTGCTCTTCTCTTTCTACACCCATGACTGTGTGGCTAAAGCGCAATTCAAATGTGATCTATAAATTTGCCGATAACGCAATGATTGTTAGCAGAATTTCAAATGGTGATGAGGAGTGAGAGATCGGCTGGTTGAGAAGTGTCACGATAATAACCTTGCACTCAATGTCAGTAACAACAAAGAGTTGACTGTGGTCTTCAGGAAGGAATAGTCAATGGAGCACACACCAGCCCTTACTGAGGGATCAGCAGTGGAAAGGGTGAGCAGTTTCATGTTCCTGGGTGCCCACATCTATCCTGGGTCCATCATATTGATGCAATCACAAAGTAGGCATAGCAGCGTCGATATTTCATTAGAAGTGGAGGGGAGTTTGTATGTCACCAAGGACTCAAGCAAATTTGTAAAAATATACCGTGGAGAGCATTCTCACTGGTTGTATCACCATCTGGTATGGAGGGGCCACTGCACAGGATCAGAAAAAGTTGCAGAAAGTTGCAAACTCAGCCAGCTCCATCATGGGCACTTACCTCCCCAGCATCGAGGACATCTTCAAAAGGCAAGGCCTCAAAAAGGTGGCACCCATCATTAAGGACCTCAAGCACCCAGGACATGCCTCTTCTCATTGCTAACTTCAAGAAGGAGGTACAGGAGTCTGAAGACACACAATCAACATTTTAGTACCAACTTCTTCTCCGCCATCGTATTTTTTAACAATGAACTCATGTTCACTACCTCTCGACCCGAAACATCGACCGTACCTCTTCCTAGAGGTGCTGCCTGGCGTGCTGCGTTCACCAGCAACTTTGATGTGTGTTGCTTGAATTTCCAGCATCTGCAGAATTCCTTGTGTTGCCACTACCTCATTATTTATTTTGCTCTCTTTTTGCACTTCTTAATGAATTTAATTTTATATACTATTTATTTATTTATATTTCTTATTGTACTTTATACTTTTTTATGTATTTCACTGTACAGCTGCTGCAAAACAACAAATTGCACGACATATGCTGGTGATATTAAACCAAATCTAAATCATCAGGCAGATGATTGTTCCCTAGGTTTTTGTGGTGGTGTTGTATTGAGCCCAGGTTAATAGCATTTATTCAGAAATACTGGAAGTCCTAGGTATAACCTCAATTTAACAATGCATCTGAAAGACAATCAGTGATACATGGTCAGTATGCAGTTCTGCCCCAGAGTTGCACAATCTTGCATATGTTGGATGGAGTCATAAAGAAGTACAATACAGAAACAGGCTACTTGGTCCATCTAGTCCATGCCAAAACCATTTAAACTGCCTACTCCAATCAACTTGCACCCAGACCTCAGCCCTCCATACACCTACCATCCGTGTACCCATCCAAACTTCTCTTGGACGTTGAAATCGAGCTTGCCTGCATTACCTGTGCTGGCTGCTCATTCCACACTCTCACAACCCTCTGAGTGAAGAAGTTTCCCCTCATATTCCCCTTAAACTTCCCATCTTTCACCCTTAACCCATGACCTCTGGTTGTAGTCCCACCCCAGCCTCAATGGAGAAAGCCTGCTTGCATTGATTCTATCTATACCCCCTCATAATTCTGTATAACTCTCAAATCTCCTCTCATTCTTCTGCATTCTCAGGAATACAGTCCTAACCTATTCAATCTTTCCTTATAACTCAGGTCTTCTAGTCCTGGCAACATTCTTGTAAATTTTCTCTGAAATCTTTCAACCTTGTTTACATCTTTCCTGTAGGTAGGTGACCAAAACTACACACAATGCTCCAAATTAGGTCACATCAGCATCTTAAACAACTTCAAGATAACATCCCATCTCCTGTACTGAATACACTGATTTAAGAAGGCCAATGGGCCAAAAGCTTTCTTTGCCTACCTGAGATGCCAGTTTCAACACTTGATTCTCAGGCAAGAGTTCCTTCAGCTCACCAAAACTGACATATTAAAAATAAATATATTACCAAACTAGAGTGTAAAGATGAAGTTAACTATTAGACTCTTCTCTATATATCATAGAGAAGAATGACATGAATTAATTGAATGATGAACACATCATGTACTGGAGTTCACTACGAGGGGTGATTGATAAGTTCGTGGCCTAAGGTAGAAAGAGTCAATTTTAGAAAACTTAGCACATTTATTTTTCCTGCATTTACACACTTAGTCCAGCGGTCGTGGACATACAGATCCCTTCTGTGTAGAAGTTGGCGTCTTGGACCTCCAGAAGTGGCCTAAAAGTTAATGGCCTAAAATAGAAGGAAATGAGGAGAAACTTCAAACTTTCTGCATTTTTACTCAAAGAGTTGACTGCACATGCATGTAACGAGAGTTGTATAACTCATCTCCTTCTACCTCAGGCTACGAACTTATCAATCACCACTGCTGTGGACCACCTGGAGGTCCAAGGCGCTCTTGTTACATGCACATGCAATTCAACTCTTTGAGTGATAATGCAGAAAGTTTGAAGTTGATAACTCATCTCCTTCTACCTTAGGCCACGAACTTATCAATCACCCCTGCTGTGGACCACTTCTACAAAGAAGGGATCTGTATGCTCCATGACCGCAGGACTAAGTGTGTACATGTAGAAGGGGACCATGTTGAAAAATAAATGTGCTAGGTTTTCTAAAATTGACTCCTTCTACCTTAGGCCACAAACTTATCAATCACCCCTCGTAGTTTGGAAAAGATTTTTCTTGCAATCAAAGCATCATTTTATTTGCATTTCAATCAAAATTTAAATTTGTCTTTCTAAAACCATAGGCATCTAGTTACAAGATCAAACAAAATGAACTGCCCCAGAGATTTATTTTTGTGCTAAACAATCATTCTTTAAATAGAAATTTCATTTTTACAAAGACTGAAACAGGATAGTGGTGATCCCAGAGAGGGAAATGAATAGCCTCAAGGAGAGAAGTCGTGTTGTGTTGAACAGGAAGGATGTGAGGGAATGCACTGCAGGAGGAAAAACATATTGTTAGTAAGATCAATTAGATATGAACATTCCCTTTTTGATTGATTAACTTTTATCTTTTCGGCTTCCCATGATTTTTCAATAATTTGCCATTCCATTGTCTCTTCAAGTCATCTTCAGCTCAACATTAGTAAGAGAAAGGAGATGGTGATGGACTTTAGGAGGACTAAGCCTGCATTGCTCCCTGTTACTTTTGATGGTGAGGGCGTGGATGTGGTGAGGACCTACAAGTACCTGGGGTTGCACCTGGATGACAGACTTGAGTGCTGTGTACAAGAAGAACCAGTGTCACCTCTACTTCCTGAGGGTACTGAGGTTCCTTGGAATATGCGGGCCTCTCCTTCATATGTTCTACCAGTCTGTTGTCACCAGTACAATCTGCTGTGCAGTGGTGTGTTGGGGCAATGGCATCAACACCGGGGATGCCAACAGGTTCAATAAACTGAGTAGAAAGGCTGGCTCTGTTATATGAGTCAAAATGGGCACACTAAAGGCTGTGGCAGGACAAAGGACCCTACAGAAAATCCTGGCAATCCTGGACAGTGTTTTTCACCCTCTGCATGCAACCTTGGCTGAACAGAGGAGCACTTTTAGTAATAGACTAAGACAACTGTGTTGTTTCAAAGAGTGCCGTATGAGATCATTCGTACCCTCGGCCATTAGGCTCTATAACGAGTCCACCTATAGCCAGGGAAATGATGACCCCCTCCTGTTAGATTGTATATGGTAACTTATTTTTTATTTTTTCTACTTATCTTCTAATATCTATATGTGTGCACTTGTAATGCTACTGTGAAGTGTTACTTTGGGATCAATAAAGTATCTATCTATCTACCTATCATTAATAATGCTTCCCTGCTAATTTATTCACAAGCCTATTATTGCAAGCATTATGGAGCCTCAAATTGCCTCAACTCTTTTTTAACTACTGTTTTTATAAAACCCAGTGTTGCCTATGCAATTGAAAAATAATCCAACAAGCACATGAAACTCCAAATCAAAAATCAACAGAAATTTAACAAGTTGAAAATGAATGCAGGTACACAACCTACTGTGCAATTCAGTGCCTGTGTTGTCCTTCACTCATGAAAGACAACAAAACTTTTGCTATGTTTGCTCTTTCTTTAGTTTACCCAAGCATAAAAACACACAGAATAAAAACCCCCGCCAGCACCTCCCGCCACCCCATTCCATTGCCACACTAAACCAGATCTGTGCATTGAATTTAGCATTTAGAGGTGATGTTTAACTTACATACAATGATTAAAAATGAACTAACAAACATTCCTGCTGAAATTCATTTGGATTATGTTGCTTGATAACAAATTTAAGTAGTTTTATTTTTGTCCTCAGTCTTATAGTGCTGTTCTGGACAATTAATTGATTACCCGTTTCATTTAAATTAGGTACAATTTTTCTTCCAGTCTTCTCTAGATCTAACACCAACAACTGCTATATATATAAATTAAAATCTTAATTTTGTGCAAGCCAGCCATCAATCTTATTAATAAATATAGTAAAGTTCCAATATGAATTCAATTTAATTAATATTTATGAAGAACATTGCTTTTGATGTTTAATTTTTAATGAGGATTTAAATTTATCATCCATTTCTCCCAATCTGGTTTTGTCAAATGGTTTCTGTGTCCATCCCCAAGAGATTAGACCATATGTAAAATACTGTCGTAATTGATCAGCAGTTGAGCTCACTTTGTATACTTGACGGATTACCCTCAACGTGGAGCTTAATATATGTTTTTGTTAGGCTGTTCTAAGGGAGAATTTCAATGCCAGAGATTCAATCCTTTGAATAAGATATTACAGTGAAATTCATCTGTGTTTTCCTGGATTTGGGAAAGAATTAAAATTTCTATGCCTCTGTTCTTCATAAGCAGCTTGTTGTCCCAATTATAGAACCTAAGGTTCCTTACTGAGCTGATGTCATTAGTAGAAATTCAAAGGACTATTAACTTCTTTCTTGTGGTATATTCCTATTTATAAAATGTCTGCTGTTTGTTTATATAAAAAAATAGCACTGTATTTCATAGCATATCTGGCAATTTTAACATTTTAGAGATAAATTACATGCTGGCCAATGTAGTTGTACATCACTGCTTTTTTTTGTTTTATTCAGCTGTAAAATGATTTTTATATAAGTGAAACACAACAATGTCAATTACCAGGTCATGTCACCTAACTTGGAAAATTTAGCAGAGCACTTCCTCTTAGGTCACCGAAGTGAGAGTGTTACATATTTTTGCTGATATCTTTGATGGTCCTAGCACCGAAGATCATGGAAGGATTTGAAAATAACGATGAGGTTTTTTCATCAGTGGCACATGGGATGATACCTTCCCTCATGGCGTATGTTCTTTGGAGCGTGGCAGAGAAAGTTGCACAGCATTATCTGGATCTGACTCCATCAGCGCAACCTGGGAGTTCCTGGTGAGTGCTGATAATCCCTGAACCATTGCACGGCCCTACGCACTACTCTCCTGTACCATCTCCCCTCCATCCCTCTCCATCCCTCTCCATCCCTCTCCATTCTCCCAACCTTGGGAGAGCAGCCCTAAACTGGAAAAACTTAAAAAATATTATTTGCATCAAAACATTAGACTGCAAAATCAGCCAACCGCCTCAACGAAATCAATAGAGATGATGTGGAGAATTGCTACAACTGCCGTATAAATGTTTTCTTAGGTGTATTTCTACACATCATGACCAAAATTCACAAATTACTTCCATTGTGTATGGGAGTACATAAGTCATAAGTTAAACCTTGTCCTGAAAATTTGAGTTTTGTATTTCATGAATAGTTGGTCAGAACAGTTAATAATGTCTTTGTTCTGATTTTGCTATAGAGAAAACACAATGGTGACATAATTAATCTATTTGTCACTTGCTAATTCTAACACACTATTGTATCACAAGCTTGTGACCCATGCAGTGGTTGACTTAGATCCTTTAGTATGAAGACTTTGATTATTAAGTCAATACAATTTCTCGCCCACACTGTGTACTTCCTAGCTCAAAGCTGCAAAGTGTGCGTGTGTGTGCATGTCTGTGCGTGTGTGTGTGTGTGTGTGTGTGTGTGTGTGTGTGTGTGTGTGTGTGTGTGTGTGTGTGTGTGTGTCTGTGTGTGTGTGTGGTAGTAGTGGAGAACCCTCTGCCCTTTAATCCTCCTGAAAGTTATTTGCAGTAGAATTTCAGCCCATAACTGAAACAACAACATCTTATCTTTGTAATACATCTTTAATATAAACAAACACCCTAAAGCACTTCACAGGAGCTTCTTTAGACAAAAGCCAAACCCAAGCCATAATAAGGGAAATTATCAAAAGCATAGTCAAAATGGTAGGCTTTAAGGAATGTTCTAAAGAAGGAAAGCGAGGGAATGATAGAGGGAATTTAGGAGTTTTGACAGTTTAAGGAATTGTTGGCAGAGTGATGGGATAACAATTGGGATTGTAGAGAAAGAAGGAACTAGAAGAATGCTGATATCTTTGAGCCATCAACTTGCAGGACTTGTCACTCAGGGACTTGGACTAAAAATATGTTTTCTTCTGTGACTATGTTCTTTTTTCCTCTTTCTCGTGACTTTGAATGCCCGTCTATGTTTTGGCACCATAGCTTCAGATGAATGCTGTCCCATTCATGTATGTTTGAATGACAATTAAACTTGATTTGATTTGAGCATCCTAGCACTGAAGATCATGGAAAGATTTGAAAACAAGGATAGTTAGTTAGATAGAGCTCTTAAAGATAGTGGGGTCAAGGGATATGGGGAAAAGGCAGGAACGGGGTACTGATTATGGATGATCAGCCATGATCACAGTGAATGGCGGTGCTGGCTCGAAAGGCCAAATGGCCTACTTCTGCACCTATTGTCTATTGATGGGAGTTTTAGATTTAAGGCACAGATTTACTGGGAATAACGTAGGTTAGTGATTAAAAGAGTTATTTGAAAGGGGCTTGTTCAGAGTTTGGTATGTGTAGGCACATACATTGTGAAGATTGGTATGCTGGGCAGAATTGTATTGGAATAGTTGAGCCTGGAATGTAAAAAAGTATAAACAACTTCATCTCTGTGGTCTCTTCATCTCATGCTTTCCTTAATCATTACATCTTTCTTTAAGCACATAAATTTTATCCTAAAGAACAATTGGAAGTTGGACAAGATGATAGGTTTGGTAAAGATATCTAGAATTCTGAACCAGAAGAGATTTTGAATTTGAGGCATTGAATAGCCAATTATGTGACAAGGATGATAAGTGTGATTGAGGGTGAAGGATGGGAGGCCATTGGATTAATTGAATGAAGTAGTATCTACAATAACTTTGTTAATAGGCAAAAGAAGGATGGAACAGAGGTAATTAAAGTCAACAAAAGTAGAAATAGGTGGCAATGAAGATTGAAATAATGTGGTCAGAAACTCAGCTTGAAACTGAAACTGATTTCAAGGATGCTGACAAGGTCACAGTGTGAGGAAATGCTAAGTGTACGGCATAGAGTTGATGGCAAGCACATAAACTTTGGGTGTATTTGCAGATAATAGGTTTAAGTGAACTAGAGGAGATTATGGATTATACAATATTGATTATGAGACAAGTATTCTACCCTTTAATACAAAAGCCATTAGTGAAGCACTTTAGATCTTAAAAGAAGTATTGGTGTGGGGCCTAAATGCAGGAAAACATTCTTAGGAAGTTTTTCTTTTTACTCCATTTTACTAAACTGGTAAACACTGCAAGTATTTGAATAGAAAAATCCACAGGCTTAAAAAGGTTGACTACTGTAATATTAGTTTTTGCTCAACTACAGTGACTTCATTAAAACCTAGAAATAACACAAGGATCATATGATTATAAAATGCCAGTCTCCATAACCATAAATTCCTTTTTAATTAACTGAATATAACTAAAGTTATATTCACTTTACTTTGCACCTGTGAATATTATCTTCTGGTATAAGATTGGTGATTTTGATTTTTATTAAGTAAACTGTGAACTGTTGGGTGGAAGTGTATGATAATTGCACAGAAAATTTAATTCACTAAGTAATCACAGAAGATGATCCACTATAAATTAGATTTTATTAATGCATTTTTGTTAGGTATAAATTGAAGCATGCCATGCATTCTTAAAATGCATTTGGTTCATTACATTGAAAAGAATTTCACAGTTTGGTCTCTGTCAATTAATTAATATGTTTGTGGTGATCGTATAACTAATCTGAATTTCAATCAGTGCATATCAACTTTGTACAATGTCTTATTCACAAATGACCTTCATAATTGCTGCCACTTTGAAAATGCTTACAAAAAGTGCTGGATACTGTCCAGTCCGTCACAGGCAAAGCAAGCCCCACCATTAAGCACATATACAAGGAGCGCTGTCACAAGAAAGCAGCATCCAAAAGGCTCCCATCATCTAGGCCATGCTCTTTTCTCGCTACTGGAGGTACAGGAGGTTCAGGAACCTAAGGGTCCCACACACGGGATTCAGGAACAAGTATTACCCGCCAACCATCAGCTTCCTGAACCAGCTTGGATAACGTCACTCACCTCAACTCTGAACTGATTCCACAACCTGTGGACTTACTTTCAAAGTTTAAAGTAAATTTTATTATCGAAGTGCATATACGTCACTATACTCTACCCTGAGATTCATTTACTTGCAGCCCTACTCAATAAATCCATAGAATAATAATCATAACAGCATCAGTGAAAGACCGCACCAGCTTGGGCATTTAACCAGTGTAGAAAGACAACAATATGCAAATACAAGAGGAAAGATATAATAATAATAATAATAATAATAAATAAGCAATAAATATCAAGAACATGAAATGAAGAGTCCTTGAAAGGGAGTCCATGGGTTGTGGAGACATTTCTATGGTGGGGCAAGTGATGTTGAGTGAAGTTCAGAATCAGAATTAGATTTTTTATCACTGGCATGTGTCATGAAATTTGTTAACAGCAGCAGCAGTTCAATACAATACATAATATAGAAGAAAAATATGTAATAATAAATAAGTAAATCAATTACCATATACATATATTGAATAGATTAAAAATCGTGCAAAAACAGAAATAATGTATATTTAATAAGTGAGATAGTGTTCAAGGGTTCAATGTCCATTTAGGAATCAGATGGCAGAGGAGAAGAAGCTTTTCATGAATCACTGAGTGTGTGCCTTCAGGCTTCTGTACCTCCTACCTGATGGTAACAGTGAGAAAAGGGCATGCCCTGGGTGCTGGAGGTCCTTAATAATGGACGTTGCCTTTCTGAGACACTGCTTCTTGAAGATGTCCTGGGTACTTTGTAGACTAGTACCCAAGATGGAGCTGACTAAATTTACAACCCTCTGAAGCTTCTTTCAGTCCTGTGCAGTAGCCCCTCACCATACCAGACAGTGATGCAGCCTGTCAGAATGCTCTTCATGGTACATCTATAGAAGTTTTTGAGTGTATTTGTTGACATACTAAATCTCTTCAACAAGATATCCCCTATGATGTTCTCATAAATTATCCCCTATGGTTCAAGAGCCTAGTGGTTGATGGGTAATAACTGTTCCTAAACCTGGTGGTGTGAGTCCTGAGACTCCTGTACCCTCTTTCTGATGGTAGCAGTGAGAAGAGAGCATATCCTGGGGGTTGGGGAGGTCTCTGATGATGGATGCTGCTTTCCTGTGACAACATTTCATGTAGATGTGCTCAATGGTGGGGAGGAATTTACCTGTGATGGACTGCGCCATATCTACTACTTTTTGTAGGATTTTCCATTCAGGGGCATTGGTGTTTCCACATCAGGCTGTGATGCAGCCAGCCAATATGCCCTGCACCACACACCTATAGAATTTTATCAGTTTTAGATGTCATGCCAGATCTTTGCAAACTCCTAAGGAGGTAGAGGTGCTGCTGTGCTTTCTTTGTTCATACACTTAACTGTTGGGCCCAGGAGAGGCCCTCTGTAATAGTAAAACTGAGGAAGGTGCTGACCCTCTTCACCTCTGATGCTCCGATGAGGACTGGCTGATGAATCTTTGGTTTCCTCTCTTGAACCCAATAATCAGCTCCTTAGTCTTGCTGACATGAGTAAGAAGTTGTTGTTACGGCACCATTCAACCAGATTTTCAATCTGTCTTCTAAATGCTGATTCAGCCACGACAGTGGTGTCATCGGCAAACTTGAATATGGCATTGAAGCTGTGCTTAGCCACACAGTCATAGGTGTAAAATGACTAAGGACTCTACAACTCATGTTCTCGGTATTATTTATTTACTTTTTTTCTATTTGAACAGATTGTCTTCTTTTTCACACTGGTTGTTTATCGGTCTTTGTGTGTAGTTTTTCATTGATTTTAGTGTATTTCTTTGTTTTGTTATGAGTGCCTGCAAGGAAATTAATCTCATATATGATGACGTATATGTACTTAGTCAGTAAATTTACTTTGAGCCTTGAATTTTGAAATGGGAACAAATAAAATTACCTACAACTAGCTCCAGCTCATGGTTAGCTGAAGAACATTAGACTGTGGGGAGGCAGTTTCTGCAGGAGAAACTGGTTATCAATTTCATCAAGTTACTCACTCAATGATGGTGATCGAGCCCTTTGATAACTAAAGAAGGATCCACAGCTTTCCAACATTACAGATACTTGTCAAAGAAAATGAGGCAAAAGCACAGCAGTTGGGGGAGCTGAAAATATGATGATTTTCCAATACTTACTGACTTCCCTTGTTTACTGCCTGCCTCTGTGAAAGAATATGCTCCCAGCATTTGGGCATTATTTTGACAGCTTTGAAGGCTGCCTGATCTGCTCTAAAGTTCAAATTTGTCAGAGCATCATTGGTGATGCTAATGCTGTTATTTGTAGCCTCAGCTAGCAACCACACCAGTGCGAGCAGAAACAGCTGCAGTAACATCAGCACTAGCAGCAGAGAGGAGGACCTCACAGGAGCTTAAACTTGGGCACACAGATTCTTCAGGCAGAGAATAAGCTTCCTTGCCACTTTGCAACTCCAGTGATTCAGGAGGCCCGGTGTCTTGCATCAACTGGCTGCAGACATCTGCTGCGATAGCATCTTCCCGTTTGGTTTCTGTCCAAAATCATCAGTAAACTTAGCCTGTAGGTCTTTGGAATCCAGAAGAACATATTGGAAATAGTTGTTGGACCGTAAATCAGCAACTCTAAAATGTATAGAGGAGGAGGATTTTGTTTGCTAGACAGCTAATCCTGTGCACCTTTTTTTGTGGTGACACCATTTAAAATGAGCAGAGGTCTGGGTGTGCAGCACTGATGGGGGTAATCATCTGTGTGCGCAAGACAATTACCTCAGTCCTTGAGCATTCTAAATCATGAGGATTCCTCCTCCATCTGTAGGCAGCTGGTGCACAACCACAAGAAGCTCAGTGTGATTTGGGTTGGGGAAGGTTCACAGGCAGCTGCCAAGGTCCTTAATCTCTTCAGGATGCATTGGAGACATGTTGCCTGGCTCCTAACAAATGATGCCCACTTACAGCACAGCTGATGATACCAAGATAAAACCCAATCAACGAAGCCCAGGGGGTGGGGGGGGGGAGTGGATATTATGAGACCCAAATATCAACGGGGATGTGTCTTTGAAGGAAACACTGAGATGTTGAAAGTCTGGTTTGATAGTTCTAGAGGCATCCTTCAATACGGACCGGTCATGGTGCCTAAAATAATGGTGACACATTGCAGTCCGTGCAATGTAATTGCCCAGTATAGTTTGGACCACAGGAAGAATAAGGCACAGAGCCTTATTCCCCAAATAATCCCAAGGATGAGGAGAATGTGGAAGGTAATAAAGCCGCAGTGGGAGATTGTTTAGATGAAGTGATCTCACACGGTGTCCATGAGCAGGCAAAGCAAGGTAGCTGGGGATGGAACAGACATCGTGATATGGGTAAATATGTTGCTGTTGTCATTTTTGTTAGGGCCGGCAAACCATTTTAGGCCTTTGAATCTATCAGCGGTCACCCTCTGGTCATGTCATTGATCAGAATCAGGTGTAATATCACTGGATACAGAATGCCGTGAAATTTGCTCTTTTGTGGCAGCAGTAAAGTGCAATACATTAAATAACTATAAATTACAATAAAATATATCTAAAATTAAATTAAATAAGTAGTGCAAAAAGAGAGAAAAAAATAATAAAATAGTGTTCATTATCCATTCAGAAATTTGATGGCGGAGAGGAAGAAGCTGTTCCTGAAACAAAGAGTGTGTGTCTTCAAATGAAATATAGCTGCTGTCATGCCTTCTTTGTAATTGCATCAATATGTTCGGCCCAGGATAGACCTTCAGGTGTGCTGACACCCAGGAACTTGAAACTGCTCACCCTTTCCAATGCTGATCCCTCAATAAGGACTGGTACGTGTTCTCTCTACTTCCCCTTCCTGAAGTCCACAATCAATTCCTTGTCTTAATGGCGTTGAGTGTAGGGGTATTGTTTCGACACCACTCAACCAATGGATATATCTCACTCCTGTGTGCCTCCTCTTCACCATCTGAAGTGTCATCTGCAAACTCTTACATGGCATTTGAGTTGTGCCTGGTCGCACAGTCTTGGTTGTAGAGAGATTAGAGCAGTATGCCAAGATGGTGTCCTTGAATTGCGCTAGCGTTGATTGTCAGCGAGGAAGAAATGTTATTTCTGATCTGCAGTGATTGTGGTCTCCTGGAGAGGAAGTCAAAGATCCAGTGGCAGAGGGAGGTATAGGGGCCCAGGTTTTAGAGGCTGTCGGTTAGTACTGAGGGGATGATGGTGTTGAACGCTAAGCTGTAATCAATAAACAGTAACCTGACGTAGGTAATGCTATTGTTCTGATGGTCCATGGCCGTGTGGAGAGCCAGTGAGATTGCATCCACTGTATATCTATTATGTGTCTTCCTCCTGATGCCAAGGAGAAGTATCTCCCTGTGGGTGCTTTATAACTCCAAAATAAAATATGACTAAAATGAGACTCATCTTCTGGCAGTATTACAGCCATAGTCATAGAGTCATTCAGTAAGAGGATCATATGGAAACAGGCCTTGGGACCCATTGAATCTGTGATTAACATTTACACGAATTATGTTTAATTCTTTCCCCATTCCCATTTACATCCTCCAGACTCATATACACATGAGAATCAATTTACAGTGGCCAATTATCCCACCAGCCAACAGTGGGTTAAATGACATTTGCTGATGCACTGCATTAAACATGAAGAACATGGGAGTGACCTGGTTAGGAAATCAGTTTATTGGTTATAAGTCAGGACAGTGATAATGGACAGGTACTCAAAAGCTGTGCATTTTGAAGTCCTGCAATGATTGCTACTAGGGCTTCAAATTGAAAATCTTTGTGAATGGCATATTTGAGTGATGAGATAGAAAGTCATGTACCCGGGTTTGCTGATACACTAATAGAAACACAGAGATCATGGTGCAGTTGACACCAATAACTTATCGAGACAGAGTAGTTGACCAAGTAAATGAATGATAGTGGCAAAGGATTTCACCATGATATGTAGGAAGCCATCCTCATTGGATATAAAAGGAATAGTAGAGAATAATTTTGAAATGGTGAAATGCTCAAAACTGTGGAGCACTTGAAGGTCCATGACATTAGTCTTCAAAAACATAACTACCAGTAGAGAGAGAGCATAATCACAAATACTACTGAGATGTCGGCCTTTTTATTTTGAAATGTAGTGTGCACAGAGGTGGAAGCTATAGCTGAGCTGGATGGGCAACAACTGGCATATGGTTCTGTGCACTATACCATAGAGAAGATACATCAGCCTGAGTGGGAATGTAACAGAGGTTTATCAGAGAGATGTTGCTCTTCTACATTGTTACAAGATGATTGGATTTGCAGTTTATAGGGTACTGTGTGGAAAAGACATAGTATAGAAAACTATTTTCATTGGCAAAGTACTGTAGCCAAGGCTAACGGTAAAATCTAATGATTAGAACCAGGCCTCTCTAGAGTGGAGTTAAGAAATTATATAATTATTGTAATGCAAATATTATGATTGAAAGACTTTTGGAACTTGCTTCCATAATTGGTAATTAGTTTGAGGACAATTGCTAATTTTAAACATTATATTGGATAACAAAAATCCATCAAAGGTCATAAGGAAGATGAGAAGTAGGTGTATAACGGGAGGAAGAAGAAGGGCACAAGCCAGGTAGACAGGTTGGTGAAGAAGGCTTTTGGCATGTTTGCTTCCATCAGTCTGGGTACTGAGTGCAAGAGCTGGGGCATCATGATACAGCTGTACAAGATGTGGGTGGAGCACATGGAGTATTGTGTGCATTTCTGGTCATTTAGCTATGGGAAGGATGTTATTAAACTGGAAAAAGTGTAGAAAAGATTCATAAGAGGGTTACTCGGATTGGAGGCCTTGAGTTACAAGGAGAGACTGGAAAGGCAGGAACATTTTTCCCTGGAGCAAAGGAGCCTGTGGTATAATCTTATAAAGGGATCTAAAATTATGACGGGGCATAGATAAGGTCTTTTTCCCGGTGTAGGTGGTGTCTAAAACTAGAAGGCATAGGTCTAAGTTGAATGGGGGTACAATTTAAAAGAGACCCGAAGGGCAATATTTTCACAGTGAGTGTATGGAACAAGCTCCCAGAGGAGGTGATAGAGGTGAGTACAACTACAATGCTTAAAAGACATTTAGAAATGAAAGAGTAGAGGATTATGGGTCAAATGCTGGTAAATGTGATTAGCTCAGGTAGGCAACTTGATCGTCATGGATAAGCTTGGCCAATGGGCCTGTTTATGTGCTGTAAAACTCTAGGACACTGACAAAATAACATTCCTGAACACCTACTTTAATTTGAACTACACATCCATCAAGTAGCTTAAGTCAAAACAACATAAGTAGTCATCAATCTATATTTGACATAAAATGGAACACCTCTTTTAAATAATATAAAGCTGCAGATGAGTTGTTATTCTATGAATTCTCCATCTTGGACACAAGCCTTCCCACCATTAAGAACGTCCTCAAAAGGCTCTGCCTTAAGAAGGTGGCATCCATCATGAAAGACCCTCATCATCCAGGACATGCCCTCTTTTCGTTACTATCATCAGGGAGAAGGTACAGGAACCAGAAGACCCACACTAAATAGTTTAGGGACAGTTTTTTTCCCCTCTGTCATGGGATTTCTGAATAGTCCATGAACCTTTGAACACTACTTTATTATTCCTCTTTTACATTATTTGTTATTTTTTTATTGTAACTTATAGAAATTATTTTATGTCATGTACTGCACTGCTGCTATCAAGAATCTGCAGCATACGTCAGTGATAATAAACCTGATTCTGATTCTGATTCTAATTATAATATCTACCACCATTTTCCTATGATGTTTTGATGCCCTCTATTGGCAGCTCGAAAAAAATGCTTCATTATGAATTCCAGCTGGCACAAACATGTTTTTAACATGTTAAAGAAAGGCTTGCATTTTTACTGTACCATTATTTAGCGGGACTAAAGAACAATATTAGGAAAACAAAGTTCACTAATGTGGTGAGTATTAGTTCCCATGTTATCAAAACAAGTAACTTATATCCCACCTACCATAGTTTTAAAGTATACTGAGGGGATGTGTTTGCCTTGGCCAACATTGAAAAGTGCATCACCTGTCAAAGGATATGAACGCTCTAGCTTCTGACCTGTATAATGTATGCTCAAGCTTAATTAACATGAAACACTGGATCACTGTTCAAAGCCTTAATCCTGTTGCAAGCAGTGAGATCACTGAACAATAGTGAACATCCCTTCCCAGACAATCAAACGTGCCTGAGTTAATTCCTGACTGTAACCTTGCTTGCTGCTCTCCACTGAGTGAAAACCAGAAGACCACAAGACCATATGACATAGCAGCAGAATTAGGCCATTTGGCCCGTCGAGTCTGCTCCACCATTCAATCATGGCTGATCCTTTTTTCCCCTCCTCAGCCCCATTCCCTGTGCTTCCCCCGTAACCATTGCTGCTGTGTCCAATCAAGAACCTATCAAGCTCTGCCTTAAATACACCCAACGACCTGGCCTCCACAGCTGCCTGTGGTAATAAATTCCACAAATTCACCAACCCTCTGGCTAAAGAAATTTCTCTGCATCTCTTTTTTTTAATGGACGCCCTCTATCCTGAGGCTGTGCCTTCTTGTCCTAGACTTTCCCACCATGGGAAACACCCTTTCCACAGCTATTGTGTCTAGGCCCTTCAACAATCAAAGGTTTCAATGAGTTCCCCCCTCATTCTTCTAAATTCCAGTGAATACAGACCCTGAGCTATCAAACGTTCCTCGTACGATAATCCTTTCATTTCCAGAATCATCCTTGTAAAACTCCTCCAAACCTTCTCCAATGCCAGTACATCTTTTCTTAGATGACGAGCCTCAAACTGTTTCCAGTACTCAAGATGAGGCCTCACCAGTGTCTTATAAAGCCTCAGCATCACATCCCTACTCTTATATTGTAGACCTCTGGAAATGAATGCTAACATTGCATTTGCCTTCCTCACCACCGGCTCCATCTGTGTAACCCTTTAGGGTGTTCTCAACAAGGACTCCCAAGTCCGTTTGCATCTCCGATTTTTGGATTTTCTCCCCATTTAGAAAATAGTCTGCACATGTATTTCTTCTACCAAAGCACATGCCCATGCATTTTCCAACATTGTAAAATATCCAAGAGCATGTGATAAGATTGAAGGCAGAAAGCATCCAGTGGGCCTTCCATGCTTCAGAATCATTATCACTGGCATTTATATACATAGCTGCTGCGGAATATTGCTGTCAGGCAAGTCACATCAGCAAAGTTGGCATGGTAGTTCAGCAGTTAGTGATGCTACCTCGCAGATCCAGGGGTCCAGGTTCCACCTTGATCTCGTGTTTTCCTGTGTGGAGTCTTTGTGACCACTCTGTGATTACGTAAGTTTCCACTGGTTTTTCCCCACATCGCAAACCCACTGGTGAAGTTCCAAAAGACTGGAGGGTGGCTAGTGGTGTTCCATTGTTTAAGAAGGGTGGCAAGGACAGGCTAGGGGTCTACAGGCTGGTGAGCCTGACTTCAGTTGTAGAGAAGTTAGGAGAGAGTATTCTGAGGGACAAGATCTACCTTCACTTGATAGTCAAGGGCTGATGGGGAATGGTTATGTGTGTGGGATGTCACGTCTGATGAATGTTTTGGAGATCTTCAAAGAGGTAACTAAAGGGATAGATGAAGGTAGGAGAGTGGATGGTGTCTATATTAACTTTAGTAAAGTCTTTGACGAAGCCAGGCATGATAAGCTGATCTGGAAGATTAGATGGCATGGGATTAAGAGGGAGCTAGCGAGGTGGATTCAGAATTAGCATGATGCTAGGAATCAAAGGGCGATGAATGAAGCAGGTCTGTGATTAGTGGGGTGCCCCAAGAGTCAGTGTTGGGACCTCTGTCATTCATTATTTATGTAAATGAGTTGGATATGAATGTACTTGCATAATTAACTAGTTTACTGATGATATTAAATTAAGGGTCTTGTTGAAACAGAGGCAGATTACAATGAATTGCAAAGGTACCTTGATCAGTTGGGGAAATGGACTGAGGAATGACAAATGGATTTCAACTTAGGCAAGTGGGAGATGGGAGGGTCTTTTGGATCGGGACAAGTAGAGCGGCGTGGGAGCTGAATTCTGAAGGAAGGCAGTTTTTTTAAAAACTTCTTCGAGTGCAAGAAGGACGAGACTGCACAGGCGCATGACGTAGACAGGACAGCGCAGAGAGTTTGGAAAGGAGACCACCCTATACAGTGGGCAGTGGTTGGAGCGGGCAGCGGAGTGAGTGGCAGCAGAGTGTAGGGCTTTGGCTTCAACGGGCTTCAGTGGTAACGGGAAGAGGCGAGAACGAGGCACCAACTCTTTTTTTTCCCTTTGGCGAATTGGCCTGGACAGACAGCAACAGCAGGGCTCACACAGCTAACGGTACGAGCTAACGGTTTAAAAAGTTTGTCTGTTTGGCGAGGTAAGTGGGTGAGTAGACTTATTTTTCCTGTTTCATTCCTGTAGAATTAGATAACATGCCTGCAGGGTTAGTGCTTTGTTCAGGGTGTCAGATGTGGGAATCCTGGGAGACCTTCAGCCTCCCTGATGGCCACATCTGCACCAGGTGCACCAAGATACAGCTCCTCAGAGACCGTGTTAGGGATCTGGAGCTGCAACTTGATGACCTACTGCTTATCAGGGAAAGTGAAGAGGTGATAGACAGGAGCTACAGGGAGGTAGTCATCCCTAGGCTATGGGGTCAGAAAACTGGGTCACTGTCAAGAGAGGGAAGGGAAATGCCCGGATAGTGGAGAGCACACCTGTGGCTGTCCCCCTCAGCAACAAATATCTTGTTCTGGATGCTGTTGAGGGGGATGACCTGACAGGGGATGCCCACGGTGACCGGGTCTCTGACACTGAGCCTGGCACAGTTGCGCAGGAGGGAAGGAGGGAGAAGAGGAATGCAGTAGTCATAGGGGATTCCATAGTCAGGGGAACAGACAGGAGATTCTGTGAGCCTGATAGAGATACCCGCATGGTGTGTTGCCTCCCAGGTGCCAGGGTACGGGATGTCTCGGATCGGGTCCAGAATATTCTGAAGGGAAAGGGCAAGCAGCCAGTTGTCTTGGTACATGTTGGTACCAATGACATAGATAGGGCAAGGGAGGAGGTCCTGAAGAGAGATTTCCGGAAGTTAGGAAGGAAGCTAAGAAGCAGGACCTCCAAGGTAGTAATCTCAGGATTGCTACCTGTGCCACGTGCTAGCGAGGGCAAGAATAGTAGGATCAGCCAGATGAATGTGTAGCTGAGAGACTGGTGCAGGGGGCAAGGCTTCAGATTCTTGGATTATTGGGATCTCTTCTGGGGGAAGAATGACCTCTTCAAAATGGACGGGTTACACCTGAACCCGAAGGCGACCAATATCCTGGTGGGAAGGTTTAATAGAGCTGTTTGGGGGGGTTTAAACTAATTTGGCAGGGGGATGGGAACAGGAATGATAGAGCAGAGGAAGGGGAAAACAGAAATAAATCTAAGATAGTGCGCAGTAAAGATGTCAGGAAAGACAAGCAGGTGATGGGGCAATTTTGCAGCCATTGGGATGAATTGCAGTGCAATCAAAGCAAAAAGTACCAAATACTGGTCTTAAGATGTTATACTTAAATGCATGCAGCATAAGGAATAAGGTAGGTGATCTTGTCATACAGCTACAGATTGACAGGTATGATATTGTAGCCATCACAGAGACGTGGCTAAAGGATGCATGTCTCTGGGAGCTGAACGTCCAAGGATACACGATGTATCAGAAGGATAGGCAGGTAGGCAGAGGGGGTGGCGTGGCTTTATTGGTAAGAAATTATATCAAATCATTAGAAAGAGGTGACATAGGATCAGAAGGTGCAGAATCTTTATGGGATGAGCTAAGAAATCACAGGGGTAAAAGGACCCTGATGGCAGTTATTTATAGGCCTCCAAACAGCTGCAGTGATGTGGACTACAAATTACAACAGGAAGTAGAAAAGGTTTGTCAGAAGGGCAGTGTTATGATAATTGTGGGGGATTTTAACATGCGAGTGGATTGGGAAAATCAGGTCGGCACTGGATCTCAAGAGAGAGAATTTGTAGAATGTCTGCAAGATGGCTTTTTAGAACAGCTTGTTGTTGAGCCCACTAGGGCATCGGTTGTACTGGATTGGGTATTGTGTAATGAACCAGAGCTGATTAGAGAGATTGAGGTGAAGGAAGCTTTAGGAGACAGTGATCATAACATAATTGAGTTCACTGTGAAATTTGAGAAAGAGAAGCTGAAATCCAATGTGTCGGTATTTCAGTGGGGTAAAGGAAATTACAGTGGCATGAGCGAGGAACAGGCCAAAGTTGACTGGAAAGGGACACTGGTGGGAAGGACGGCAGAGCAGCAGTGGCCATTAAGAGGGAAAAGATGAACTATGAAAGGAAGTTAGCAAATAATATCAAAGGGGATACTAAAAGCTTTCTCAAGTACATGAAGAGTAAAAGACAGGTAAGAGTAGATATAGGACCGATAGAAAATGATGCTGGAGAAATTGTAATGGGAGATAAGGAGATGGCAGAGGAACTGAACGAGTATTTTGCATCAGTCTTCACAGAGGAAAACATCAGCAGTATACCGGACACTCAAGGGTGTCAGGGAAGAGAAGTGTGCGCAGTCACAATTACGACAGAGAAAGTACTCAGGAAGCTGAATAGTCTAAAGGTAGATAAATCTCCCGGACTAGATAGAATGCACCCTCCCCCTCGTGTTCTGAAGGAAGTAGCTGTGGAGATTGCGGAGGCATTAGCAATGATCTTTCAAAAGTCGATAGATTCTGGCATGGCTCTGGACGACTGGAAGATTGCAAATGTCACTCCGCTATTTAAGAAGGGGGCAAGGAAGCAAAAAGGAAAAAGGAATATCCTGCCTGATAAACCTATTACAATTTTTTGAGGAAATTACAGGTAGGCTAGACAAGGGAGATGCAGTGGATGTTGTATATTTGGATTTTCAGAAGGCCTTTGACAAGGTGCCACACATGATAAGATGTCTTTACAAGATAAGAGCCCATGAAATTATGGGAAAGTTACATACATGGATAGAGCGTTGGCTGATTGGCAGGAACCAGAGATTCGGAATAAAGGGATCCTATTCTGGTTGGCTGCCGGTTACCAGTGGTGTTGTGTTCCACAGGGGTCCGTGTTGGGGCCGCTTCTTTTCACGTTGTACATCAACGATTTGGATCATGAAATAGATGGCTTTGTGGATAAGTTTGCTGACGATACGAAGATAGGTGGAGGGGCCAGTAGTGCTGAGGAAACAGAGAGTCTGCAGAGAGACTAGGATAGATTGGAAGAATGGGCAAAGAAGTGGCAAATGAAATACAATGTTGGAAAGTGTATGGTTATGCACTTTGGCAGAAGAAATAAACGGGCAGACTATTAATTAAATGGGGAGAGAATTCAAAAAGTTCTGAGATGCAACGGGACTTGGGAGTCCTCGTACAGGATACCCTTAAGGTTAACCTCCAGTTTGAGTCGGTGGTGAAGAAGGCGAATGCAATGTTGGCATTCATTTCTAGAGGAATAGAGTATAGGAGCAGGGATGTGATGTTGAGGCTCTATAAGGCACTGGTAAGACCTCACTTGGACTACTGTCGGCAGTTTTGGTCTCCTTATTTAAGAAAGGATGTGCTGACGTTGGAGAGGGTACAGAGAAGATTCACTAGAATGATTCTGGGAATGAGAGGGTTAACATATGAGGAATGTTTGTCTGCTCTTGGACTGTATTCCTTGGAGTCTAGAAGAATGAGGGGGGACATCATAGAAACATTTCGAATGTTGAAAGACATGGACAGAGTAGATATGGCAAAGTTGTTTCCCATGATGGGGGAGTCTGGTACGAGAGGGCATGACTTAAGGATTGAAGGGCGCCCATTCAGAACAGAGACGCGAAGATATTTTTTTAGCCAGAGGGTGGTGAATCTATGGAATTTGTTGCCACGAGCGGCAGTGGAGGCCAAGTCATTGGGTGTATTTAAGGCAGAGATTGATAGGTATCTGAGTAGCCAGGGCATCAAAGGATATGGTGAAAAGGTGGGGGAAGTGGGACTAAATGGGAGAATGGATCAGCTCATGATAAAATGGCGGAGCAGACTCGATGGGCCGAATGGCTGACTTCTGCTCCTTTGTCTTATGGTCTTATGGTGATACATTTTGGACATTGGAAGCAGAGTAAAACTTGTTCAGTGACACTGATGAGTGGAAGCAGAGGGAAACTGTATACTGAAAGCAGTAACACCGGTAAATGAAGTGTTGTAAAAGGCATTTAGCATGCTAGTCTTCATCAGTCAGGGCGCGGAGTTTTGGAGCAGGACATTATATTGCAGTTATATAAGTTGTTGGTGAGTTCGCACTCGGGAGCATTGCCTATAGTTTTGATCACCCTGCTTAAGGAAGGACATTGTCATGGTGGAGAGGGTGCAGAAGGGATTTACAAGGAGGCAGCCTGGTGTAAAGGGCCTGAGTTATAGGGAGAGGTCAGGCATGCTGGAACAAGGACACGCATTCCTAGCTCCATGTTTCCTCTCAATTATTTTATGTGTTGGATAACAGCAGCAATGAGGAAGTGCGAAACAAACACAAGATGACTACCTACCGGTTGAAGCTTTTAAGTTCAAGCTTCTTTAAAAAAAAGCACAGCAACATACAGTCAGGTGAAAAAAAAACGCAGCACGTGTCTCTTCAGAAAAGGAGACAGAGGCGGCTGAGTTAAAAGAAAAGCAGAAAATAGACAAATTCAGGTGTTCATAAACAATGACGTGTGACCTTATTGGGGGGGGATGGTGCTAAGTAGGTACCACACCTTGCCCAAGGGTGACCTGCAGGCTAGTATAGCAAAGGGGCGCCTTATACATTCCTTTGGTAGAGATCTATCTCCACATCGCCACCCAATATATACACTATATATTATAAATGTTATATATTTCAGCAATATTGTAAATATATTGGTTGATTAAGCATTTAATAATAGTTGCTGTTTGAATAATTCATTATGGGTTATACGTGAATGGCTGATGTCGTCACCCACTATGTCAAATACACACACCTTGCATAAAGTAAAAGCGAAGCTAAGCCATGCATTCCTGGGTCCGTGTTTCCTTTCAATTAGTGTTCTGCTTTGGAGTTACAAATCATAACAAGTACCATCCTCCCAATAGTTCCCTGCTTGTTCAGCACTGCTCCACCAACAGATCCCTATATCACTTTAGAAGCCAGTCTCCAGCCATTTTGATTCACAGCACAATATGAAGAAATCATTGAGCAAACAGATATGACAGGGGGCAAAAAATGCTCCTTCTTGCATGTCAGGTGCTGCAGTAAGAATCAAACTCCAGAACTAGAAGTGCCTCTTGCCAACCTCTTTCATTATAGTACAGCACTACTTTCTGCTCGACAAATGGCAGGTAAATCCTGCCCACATAAAACAAGGCAAATACAATCCACCTGTTTAATACATCTAGCCTTCTCCCAGTCATCTCAACAGATGGAAGGGGATCTCTTATAGTAATTTACAATGTTTCTAAGAGGTACAAACTTACAAGAGACCTGTTCAACAATACTCCGAATCACTCTCTCTGAAGCTGTCAAGTCCCTTACTTCAACATGGCAAAAATTGCTAAATTCCAGAGGCGAGGTGAGGATGACCACCCTTGATGTCCAGGATTCAGTTGACCAAGCTTGACATCATGGGACTAAAGTAAAATTGGTCAATGAGTATACAGGGATGTCACTTCACAAGCTGGGTTCATATCTATCACAGAGGAAGGTAGTTATCCCCGTTGGATGCCATTTGTCAAACTATAGAGGATGAATGTGTTTAGCCCAATCATCTACCACAGCTTTGTCAATTACAATCCCTCTATCATAAGTTCAGATGTGGGGATGATTACAAAGGTTACAACTCTTTTAAGAATGAACACTATAATCATGAGAGCAGAATTTGCCCATTTCTCCCATTGAGTCTGCTCCACCATTCTATCCTGGCTGATTTATTGTCCCTCCCAACCCCATTCTCTTGCCTTCTCCCCGTAACCTTTGACGCCCTTACTAATCAATAACCTATCAACGTCCACTTTAGATATACCCAATGATGGCCTCCTTAGCTGTCTGTGGCAATGAATTCCACAGATTTACCACTCTCTGGTTAAAGAAATTCCTCCTCATCTCTGTTCTAAAGGGACATTTTTCTTTTCTGTGGCTGTGCTCTCTGGTCCTAGACTTCTCCACTGTAGGATACTTCCTCTCCACATCCACTCTTTAAAATGTAGACAAGATTTGAGGGTTAAGTAATTTGTTAATATTCACTCTATTCAAGTGTAGGGCTATGGTTATTTTTTAATAAGAGATAGTTGAATAACCTCCTCTTATAGCTGGGTAGCCTTAACTTACATATTCAACAACTGTCTTCCCAAACACTCCCCAGCATCTACAAGGCAGAAGGTAGAGGGTCATGGATACCTCCACTTGCCTGGATAAGTGCAGCTCCAACAGTGTGTGAAAAGCTTGACACCATTCAGGCACCAGCCATTTGTTTGCTCGGCAACCATCCTCCATCTCAAGTATTCACTTCCCCCAGCAACCTCATGCTGTTCTTGCATTTACAAGATGCAATGCAACAACAAGCTTGGGCTCCTTCACAGCAGCTCCCAAACACAGAAACTTTACTACCTAGAAGAATAAAGACGAGAAGTACACATGAACTCTTAATTTATATTTGTGACTAAGATAGAAATAAATCATAGTTCTCCCCACCACCTACATGTCAAAATCCTGAAAAACCAACTCACAGCACTGCATGAATACCTCAAAAGCACAGGACACAAGAGGTTCAAGAAGAGGCTCGCCGCTTTCTCCAGGGATGATAAATACTGCTCCTATCTCCTGAAGGATAAAAGTGGTAAAAAAAATTCAAAGATATTGAATGTTTTGAATAATATACAAATGAAGTTAAGCTGGTTTGAAATACCAGGTCGTTTTTTTTTTATTCTGTATATTTTTGTTCCACAATGAGCCATTAAGCAAGTATTCAAACCTACAATTAAGCACTACAACCACTGTCATAATGTAGCGGTGAACACTCACTAATGGGGTATTTCACCTTCTTGGTGACCCCTATGATAAGTGATGCTGTTCACAAAATGAATGGACATACTGTACACATATTATTATTGAACCTAGACATCCTATCTACCAAAACCTTAGGTGAGCTTTTACCACATAATCTACTAAATCTTCAGAGCTTCTGACTGTCCTTTCCCATGATTCCCTGATTGACTCACGAGTGCTAATATTTTTTCAGCCTAATCGTAGCGTCCTAATCTCTGGCACTTCTCCCACATTCTGGCTTTTGTACTCTGCTTCCCCCACCCACCCCCCCATGCAGTTACAATCATTTCTTCTACCAGCGGTTTGACTCACCCTTGTCCCTACATTGTCAGGTTGCAGTTTGGGTGCTCTCCAAGAGCATGAATGTGAGATTGCTGAAAATGCTCCACCCACACTCAGTCCCTTCATAAAAGCTCTTGTATCATATTCTCATCCTCTCCCCAACAAAATCAAGGAGTCCTCAGATAATTTAGCATTAATGTGAACTATCCCAGAACCCCCAACCCACACATGACATCCAGGTCCTGAAAATGCTCCAAAACATAGACGCAATAACTTGCCATCAACTACCCACCACATCTTTGTTGGTAATGATACTGAAGTATACCATAGTCTCAGGCACCCAGAATACTTGAGAACCCACTGCAACTATCAATTATGTGTCACATCCTTCATGTCAAGTCTGTGGCAAATCACCTTGGTGGCCATACTCTCCCAAGTACCTCCAGACCTCAGCCCCTTATGCATTCACAGACCAAATCGCTCTCAGACTTCCTTCTGGTACTCCAAGATTCCATATCTGTCCTGAGTCCCCTCAAACATCATCCGAGTTTATGCAAACGCCTGACACTGCTGAACCCCACTGAATTACCCCATCTAAACTATAATTCTATACTTAAGTTCATTTATCTATTTTTTCACAACCCCCATTACACTTCTGTGAACTTTAGTTCTGAGCGTTGTTGGCTTACTTTTTATTGTTTGCATAATTTGCTCTTTTTTTGCACATTCGGTGTACTTTGAACAGGTGGAAAATATGACATAATGTGTACCACAGCAGTCACAAGTAATTTCATAAGTGCTGTAACAATCTGGTCCTCTCATGCTTTACGCTCAAAAATAGGGAGCCATCATTCAGTAGTTTTATGGTAAATCATCTGCTGCATGATAAATTAGAGTTGAACATTGGTGAGCTGTATTTGTACCACAATCAAATTTTAATCCTGATGGAAAAAAAGTAAGAGAAATCATGCTTCTTAAATAAAAGTAGTTTTGACAAACATGCCCATGGTTGGCTGGTTTTTAATCTATAGTTACAATGGCAGCATTCAGACTAATGCTTCACAAATCCTGTGTTGTTCAGTAACCATCTCCTAGCTGCAGGGGATGTTAACAACTGACTATATTCCCATTCTGTATAAGCTAGTAAAACCAATGACTGAAGCAAAATTTTAAATGGACCTCCAATGTGTAGGTGGTCTCTCTATAAATATTCACATGCTTAATATTCCTAATACAAATGGTAGCTTTAGAAAATTAATGAGACGAAGATGGAGGTATTCTGGCATAGCATAATCATAAAAATATGCCTTGTGGCTGTGTGACTTAGCTCAGATTAAACTTACGGTGCTACTTATCAGCTATGAGTTGAAGCGATTTTAAATCCTACAGGGATTGTAGATCAAATAAACATGCATAATTGCACGTTTGACAGACATAACCACAAAAACTTCACTGGACTGATTTATTATAACACTGCTATTTTAATCATCCTCTTCGTGTGATTACAGAAATTCTGCATCTGTGTAAAATGAAGGACCACTTAATCGACAAAACTCTTCACAAGTTGCCGAAACTGTTTTACAATGCGAGACATTAATTTTTGTTTGTTCTTTACTCATGTTTGTTGAGATGTTTGAAAATGCTTAACAGTTAACTTAATGACTAATTCAGAACCACAATATTTATATCTGTAATTTTACACCATTTTACTCTGAACCTCTTGGTGTGCTGCATCGCTGTTAAAGAGTTCAGCCAATGATAACACTCTGTAGAACATAGATAGGTCAACTTCCTCCATGTTTCTGGGTCATTATTTATGCTCAGAGGAAAATCTGCCCCAAATAATTATAACACTACAATACATCTGATAACAAATGAGAGTAGAGTACATCTCCAACCTACATTAATGCTAATAAAATTCTGACACAATTAATGCTGAAAAGATCTTAAATCTCCCTTCATATTGTTGTAAAATTTATGTAATTTCTTCTGTTCTTAGTGATCAGCTCCGCTGATACCAAGGAAGACATGCATTTATTTTAAAGCACGTCTTTCACAGAACATCCCAGATTATTTTATAGCCAGAAATACTTTAGAAGTAAGGTCACCAATTTAAGGTAGGAAAATGGCATTCAATTTACACTTTGCAATCTTCCACAAAAAAAACAATGCAATTCCTTCATTCTTTTACTGATGTTGGTTGAGGAACAAATATGAGCCAGGACAACAGGATATAACTTTTCTGCTCTTTTTCAAAGTAATGGTGTTGGATGACTCGCATTCACTTTAAAGTGAATAAAAGACTTAAGCTTAACATTTTATCTGAAAAAATGGGGCATCTATCCAACCCTTACTCAAACCTCTACTGGAGTCAGAGATTCAGGCAATATGCGCCTTAATGATTTTTTGGGATCATTGGATAAAGTTTTCAGCATGGGACTGGTTGGGGCACAGCAGATGCAAGCTATATTTTAGAGACTAAAGAATAGGCAGTCTTTGTGATGAAGAGGATTCATGGTTGGTTAAATGAGATCCCAAGGAAGGAACAGTCTGATTCATCCTGAGACGATAGCTATAGAGCAGGTGTTGCCAACTTTTTTTATGCCATGGACCAATACCATTAAGTAAGGGGTCCATGGACTCCAGGATGGGAACCTCTCCGATAGAGCGTATAAAACTGGCAGAAACTGAGCTGAAATTGGATTGGCGCTAATACCAGTTCTTTTCCCTTTCCTTTAGACTCTAACTTCAGTGCAATTAAATCAGTGATAACATAGTTTACAGAAAAAAAACCCTTATAGTCATCAGCCTAGAAATTCAATTTTGCATTAATGTCTTCTTCAACAATAGTGTTCAACAATTTGCAAATCAATATATTTCAAGCTGAAAGTGTTTCTGAGTGGTTTCATCTCAATCCAGCACTTGTAGACACAAGTCCTCTTGGTATCCTAAGTTTGATTTCCGTTATTCACTGAACATAATGTTTCTGGGATATTGTAGGAGATTCTGCCCAGTATGATCCCAGAGCAAACTACAAAACACACCTGAGCCTGCTACACTAGACTATGACTCCTCTCATTTTGGTCCTTCTCACTTTGTTTCATTGTGGACTCTAAATGGTCTGCCCATAACCCTTTACACCCTGATGTATTGCCAGTTCACCCAAGCACTCTCTCCTGAAAAACAGATCGTGACTCCAGGACACTCCACCTCCAGCCCTCCAGTCTCCTGACTACCAACCTCCTTTACACTAATAATGCAACCTTCTGATTTTCTGATCACCTTCTCCTTTTGACCTTCCGATCTCAAGTCAAGCCAATCTAACTGAAAATGGATTGCCTTGAGTACCCCAATGAAGATCTTAGTCTTCAACCTTAACTCCATCCCAACATCTCCTATCCCTTCAACACTTACCACAACATAGTGCTTGCTTCATTTCCTCCATACTGGGAACCCATCTTGTACCTAGTGCTTGGCTGCAATCCTTTTACAACACCTTCTCACGCTATTCCTGACCACAACATAGACATCAAATCCTCCTTCTGTTGGTAACCCCCACACCCCCCGCCCTAGCTTTGGCCTAATCAGCTTTGTGACCATCTGATTGTACTAGATTGGCATCTGATCCAAATCCTATGAGGTACATTTTGATTTTTTTTAATGTGCAATTCCCTATCAGTTGGCCCAGATACTTTGCAGACAATGGCACCCAACCACAGTTTTGGTGACAAGCTGCTGCATTGCCCATGCAACATGTCTTTTTGGGTACACTGGAGTGCTGAGGCCTTGGCAAGTTAACAGTTGCCAGTTTCCCTCCGTTTTTTAACCTTTAAAACTAACTACCAGAGTTGTTTTTTGGGCTATAGAGAAATACTAAACAGTAGTCATTTTCTCTTTTCTCTGACATGTATTGCATATGGATATAGCCACAGAGTCTATTAAGAAATTGAATAAATTTTCTTGGATATTTTGGATATATAATATACAGTAGCACCTTCCTGCCCAAACTTATATGTAAGCTTTTTGCTTTGTACTTTCACTTAATTTATTTATTTCAAGTACTGGTTTCATCTTGATTCTTGTAATCAAGATTAATTTATGAGCCTTGGTTTGAAGTTAGGAGGTAACATAGCAAGTAATAATGCCACGAGTTAAAAACCAGAATTAAACTAAATTCCACATATGGAAACTTATTTTTGTTAAATCCTACACAATATTTAATTGTATGGGCTTTTATAAGAACCCCAATGGCATCAGATTGAAAGCTCTACTTCATCTTCACTGTTGTGTAAAGAGATTTGCAGCTTTCAACTATATTGCAGAGTTTAATTCTTAATGGATTTCTTTCAAGATTCTAGCTGGGGCACTCAATCTTAAAATTTATCCTCTGAATATTTGTCATATAAGTTTTATCCCAGCGCAGCAAGATTTACTCTGATTCATGTATATATATTTTTTCTCTGTCTTAATAGCTGCCGTTATATTTCAATTGGAATTAACTACTATTTGGTTAAATAAAAAGTTCAAATAATTTCCCGTCATTGTGCTTAGTGGCTACATTCTGTCGATGAAACACATTCACTTCAATCGTGCTTTCACTGTGCAGAAGAAATAATTTAAAAAGGTGCAGCAGTCTGTAAATTAAATAAAAACTGTTCACAATCTGCAGTTTTCTGGCAAAAAAATTCACTGCTAGCACTGCCATGCAGAATGGTGGGAGTTTCACAACCTGCCAAAAATACAAGCTGAACAAAATACAAAATTTGATCACTGCTGTTGGATCACATTTTTGTTGGTAATTTTTCTCCCTTCTTTGCTTTTATTGCCATGGCATTCTTCTGCCTTATAGATTCGGTAGCATTCTTTTCTGTTCTGAGCTCGGAGCTGTGGATTCTTGATCTCTTCAACCATTGGGCTCGGGAACCAGCCTTTCTCTCCATCATGCAAGCGATCTCCTAATATCCAACCTAATGGACAAGACATGTAGAGAGAAGGTAAATTACATCAAAGTCTATTCACTGAGGGGCCAATCAAGTTATGCATTGTTATTTCCTCAATCCTTCTGAAATAAAATTTTATAGCTTGTCTTTTTGAGGTGGGAGATGTTAGAGGATAGCAACACATTTATCACTTTAGTATCTCTTACCACCATCACAATAATTATAGCATTTATAACTCTGATAGGGAACAAGCTAATCTCTTTTTGCACAAATTTCATTTCCAGGTTGGAGTGGAAGAAGACAATAATGGCACCAAACTAATCATAACTCAACAATCTTCTCAAGATAGTACAGAGAGAAATGTAACATACATCAAATTTTATTTTAATCTCTAATTATATTTCAGAATTCTTATGTTAGTACAATTCACCATTCAGTCCGTAACAGCCATGATGTAAATAATTTATTCATTGAAGATAATTGTCATGTGAAGAGTTATTTCAAAACTTATGAACTATGAGGAAAATTTTAACTCCCATATATAATAATATTAAAAAATTGAGCTTGGATTATCATGTGATATTTCATGATCACATCTTGCAATACAATGGCAGACATTAAGGGGAGAATTCAAAGTACTCATGGAGTTGTGTTCAATAGTCACAGATGGTAGAACAATAATTATTTTTGTCACTGACCCGCAGTTTGAAATTTCAGAAGCACCTTGCCATCTTGTTAGGAAGACCCCATTAATAGTAGGCAGCCGTCGATCCCAGGGGATCATGGGTTTGCGCCTCTGGTGGACTGTGTCCTCTCAAGGACACAAGCTTAGGCGGGAATATTTGAAGAACCGGCTGTTGCCCATGCAGTGGATTCCCCCTTTCTATGTCACTGATGTAGTCCAAGGGAAGAGAAAGTGCCAATACAACTTGGCACCAGTGTCGTTACAGAGGTTGCCAGAGTGAAGTTGTAAACAACACCAAACTGCCTTAGGGACCCCGGTTCCGGATTTCTTCCTTGGAGTCTACTCCCGAAGCCTTTCCCATGTGTGGGTATGGCTGCAAGGCAGCAGAGGTTTAAAATCAGAGTTTTCCTTCTCCTAAGCAGGTTGCTGTCCAAGGCTGCCTGGCCTCACCTGCCTGAAAGACCCCATTACATAACAGACGCATGACGTATTTCACTTGAGAGTGTGAGAAGACTGCTTTTCATGTGTGGTCAACATATCCTATGAGCCACTCCATTGTCAATGAAAATCCAGGTCAACACACACAAAATGCTGGAGGAACTCAGCAAGTCAGACAGCATCTATGGAAATAATAAGCAGTCGACATTTTGCACTGGGACTGGAAAGGACAGGGGGTAGAGCTTAGGAGACAGTGGTGCCTACGGCGATTCCTTTGCTTGCATCTTCAGAAGCAGCTCTATTTCTATCTTTAATATCTCTACTTTTCCTTTTCAGGTTCTTTTGAAGACCCTGACCTGGAGTTACACGCTGACTTCGGTTCTTTGCGGGAATGGGACCCACTCTCGGGGTCTCACGACTGGCCATTATTCAAGATACCAAGGACGCAGCCTAGAAGATTATCGTGCTTTCGAGTTTCGGGATTTTGTGGCTCTGGAGGTGGGCGGATTCGAGTTTGGTACCTCTGCTGGAAATCGGTGTGTCGAGTACACGGAAGACCGAAAGCAGCGAGCTGGCTGCTGGCTGTGAGCCCAGAGACCTGAGTTCTTTGGACACAGAGCTCGGAAAAAGCAACACAATGGACTTTTAATATCATAAATCAGTGAACTGCTTGTTCTGTCTCCCCTCTCACTGTGAAACAGACACACCTCTTTTTCCTTTATTAGGGAGAAAGAGAGCCAGTGGTATGTTGAATTACTGGGTGAATGAGTGGTCTTTGGGGTACTGCATGTCTGTGTCTTTATTGACACTTTGCTGCTCAATTGAATGTTTGGTGGGGGCGCTGATGCTATTTTTGCTGGTGGGGAGGGGTGATTGTTGTTTTGCTGCAGCTTACACATGGGAGGGGGGAGCTTTGGGGTTCTAACATTTAACTGCCATTCATTTTTGAGGCGCTCCTCTGTTTTTGTAGATGGTTGCGAAGAAAAAGAATTTCAGGATGTATATTGTATACATTTCTCTGACATTCAATTGAACCTTTGAAACCTCCGAAAAAGCCAAAATAAGAAGCTGGAGGGAGGGAGAAGAGGACCAGCTAGAAGGTGATGGATGAAGCCTTGGGTGGGGAGGGGGTGAAGTAAGATGCTGGGAAGTGACAAGTGGAAAAGGCAAAGAGCTGCTGAAGAAGGAATCTGATAGGAGAGAAGAGTCGATCATGGGAGAAAGGGAAGAAGGAGGGGCCAGAGCAGGCAAATGAAGAAGGGGGAAAAATTATTGGAATTTGGAGAAATCGATAATCATTCCATCAGGTTGGAGGCTACCTAGACAGAATGTGAGGTGTTTCTCCTCCGACCTGAAAGTAATCTCACTGAGGCAAAAGAGGAGTCCATGGACTGTCATGACAGAATGGGAATGAGGATAGTATTTGAATTGTTTGATCCCTGGGAAATATCTCCATTTATGGATGGAGCTGAGGAGCTTGACAAAGCAACTCCGGCCCCAGTCTATGTTGGGTCTCACCAATGGAGAGGAGGCTGCACCAAGAGCACCAGATACAGCAGATGACCCCCAACAGATTTGCATGTGATGTGTCTGGAACCCTGAATAGAGGTGAATGGGCAGCTGTAGCACTATTGCGACTTGTAGGCGCAAGTGCAGGAGGGAGATGAGTGGGGAAGGATCAATGGACAAGGGTTTCATGGAGGAAACAATCCCTGTGGAAAGCAGAGAGTTTGGGAGGAGGTAAAGATGTGCTTGGTGGTAGGGCCCCATGGCGGGAGTTGAGAATAATGTGTTGGATAGGGAGGCCTATGTGGTGGTAGGTGAGGATAAGAGGATGTCTGGGGAGGAGGTGTGGATGAGGGCAGCATCAATAGTGGAGGAAGGGAAATCCCACCCTTTGAAGAAGGAGGACATCTCTGATGTACTGGAAAGGAAAGCCGCATCCTGGGGACCGATGCGGCAGAGATGAAGGAACTGAAAAAAAGGGAATGGCATTGCTACAGGAGACAGAATGGGAAAAGCTGGAGTCAAGATAGCTGTGGGAATCACTGGGTTTGTGCACTGCACATTGTTGGACAGCATTGCACATCTTCAGTGACCTCTGAGGTTCTACTATTCTCCAAAAGATTAGAACAAAAATTTATGGACTTTACATTCTACAGTCTCTGAGTTTTATTCATATTTTAATTTTCAAGAACATTGCATCACATAGTATACCAAAACACCACGTGATACAATTTAGTTCCTGGATAGCAAGTAATCCATTCCTGGTTATGTAGGAACTTCAAGATGCAATATTTTATAAAATCTCATCTTACTTTTCTAATTTCTGCTCCCTAATGGTATTTTTTATCCTCAGCCTCAGCATTAACCAGATTTATTCCCCCATTTCCAAATTCCATTTTCCACTCCAGTCACTTACCTCCCTCACCACAGCCTAGCCCTTGGATTAAAATGACTTTCTTCCACCCTATTCTAATCTCCTACCCCATTGAGCTCCTTCCTTCACACCTCCTTCCTAATGCTAGTTCAAGCCAGCATTCATCACTAACCAAGCCCTTTTCCTTCCTACCCCAAATAAATAAGTGTTTTTCACAAAACAGTGACATACAACCTAGTCTCATAAAGTACTAACTGACAACATGAAATAATTGCTTAAATGCTTTTTTGAAGTTCCATTATTAATTGCAAAGAGAATTTAAAATCTAACAATGTTCCCAGACTTACCCTGAACTGATTAATACACGTCTAACTTTTCTCATTATTTTAATCTTCAATTTTTAATCCTTCAGAACATTCTGACCTAGATTTTTAGTTGCTATGACATTTTTCCCTTTGAGAAATATGCAGAAATTGCATAATCCGGGATATTTTCGGCTTTGAAAGGGACTAGGTCCAGGTAGCCCAACAATGAGTGGGCACGTGAAGCAGACAGACAGCTCTTAATTTACATAAATAAATGTTTGAACACCAAAAACATGTCCAGTCAGAAGGTTCCATGCCTTCCATTCTGCAGCATTAGGAAACAACTTCAGTGGCAGATAAACAAGCCCAAATGCAGCTCAATATGGAAGAATGTTAACAAGCAATACCACCCAGCAGAATGCATTTCTCAGAGAGAAGACAAAAACACACATGCCCTTGCTTGGCATACAGCATTGAACCAGGCCTCGTGAACCACTGACTCTATACTAGCCAACACCCATTTATACTAATCCTACATTAATTCCATTTAATTCTCCCTATATTTGCATCAACTCCCTGTTGATTCTGCCACTCAACCTGCAATTAAAAGGGGCAATTTACAACAGCTGATTAACCAATGAACCTGGTCGTCTTTGGGATATGGGAAGAAACTGGAGCACCCAGATTACAGCCGAAGCATGGGGACTCCACACAGACTACACCAGAGGCCAGGATCAATCCCAGGCTGCTGAGTCTATGAAGCAGTAGTTCCCTTGTCTCTAGTGACGTGTGTGGAATCTCAGGAGCCTCTGGCCCACGACTGCACAAAGTGTAGAAGGAGCAGCTCAAGGACAGGGGAACTGTGAAAACAATAGGAGTGACCACCTGCAAACTATCCATCTACCCTTCCATTGGAAGAATCTTCAGTTCTCATATTGGCCCCATCAGCAACCTCAGAATCCACAAAGCCAGAGTGGAAGTAGGTCACTCATGGTCCCAGGGGATGGTCTAGGAAGAAGAAGATCAGCGGAGGCCATTCTTCACCAGGGAAATAATGACAGTAGCTATGACAAAGACCTCGTGAACAATAAGAAGAGGAGACATATACTTTCTGTTACACTAAATTAAGCATAACCCTGAATTTTCTTTACTCCCTTCTGAAATGCCATGGGAATGCCATGAGTCACTTCAGTCACTCTGCAGGGAAGCAACATCAGAAAATGCTATCTGGTCCATTACAGGTGACGGCTTTCCACAATAAGACATATGAATGTAAGGAATAGGAGCAGGAACTGGCCATGCAGCTTCTCATCATTGCTTCTCCATTCAATAACATCATGCCTGATCATTTACCTCAGTACCACTTTACTGCATCAAGCTTATATCCATTGATTCAGTTAATATCCAAAAACCTGCTAATCTCTTTCATGCTTACTCTGATCTCCAATGACAGGAAATTCCAAAAATCCCCAGTTCTCTTGGGGGAAGAAAGTCCTCATGGCTGACTCCTTGTTCTGAGACTGAGATGCCTGGTTCCAGACACCCAGGGCAGGGCAAACATTATCCCTGCATCTACTACTGAGAAGTCCCATAGAATGTTGAATGTTTCAGTGAGATCATGCCGTAGTCTACATCACCTTACTTTGCAGTTTGGAAAGTAATTGTGAACCGTGTAGCAATACTTGGAGGAAGGCAGTCTATCTGCGCCTCCATTAATGGTGCTAGGAGGCTGTGTTGCCACAGTGTTCATGACCTCCTAGTGAATTTATGTGCACAGTGAAGATATTGGCCAAAAAGTGCAGCTTCCTGTCAGGTTTTGAGAGAACTGAACTTTTGAAAGGTTCTGAGTGTAGACTGTGGGTTGTGAGGAGGAGTACAATGTGCACAGACAGGTCACTGGGGGATGTTCGTTTACCCAAAGAGCTGACCTTCTAGGATTTTTCTGCAGAATATGGAATCCTGGTTTGTCCTTGTTTACAAGAACAGCCACAACTTGAGCAGAGCTGGCAACAATATCACACTAGGTGTCCACTGTTAATGTAGAAGGGAACAGGTGATTTTACACCTATAAGAGATTAAATTAATTGACAATACTGCTGGTGACCCACAAAGGCCATCCAGTGGAGTTGGCTATTAAGATCTGATTCTCCAGTTCTCAAATAATCAGGCTTTTGACTTTGTATGTGTTTTCCATTCTCACATCAAAATGCCTTCATTTAGTGATTTGACTGCCACCCCCGATTGTTAGGGAAGCTCTCTCGTTCATGTCTGCAGGTGTGCAATAATATCATAAAAATACCATTCAGCAGAACACCAATATAACTTCCTTTCACTGAATCTGTGTGCTTTGAGGCCATTTGCTACTCTGGCCATCTGTTTGGTCTATTACTATTTTAAAAAAACACAGATCCACTATATAAAGGGAACTAAAAATGTTGATTAGTAAAACTAGGATTTTGCAACTGTGCATTCCAGCAGAAAATTTTACTTACCGTCAGACGTCCATTCAACAACGCTGAGGATGTCAGCAGCTTCCAGTGAGAGTTCATCGGGTTCCTGTGCTGTGTATCTCTGGATGCACTGCACCTGAGGACAGTCTAGAGAGAGCACCAAACATGAGATTTCTACTTTTTAAAATTCATTTCTCAAGGCCTGCTCTTCACTGACAAGGCTAGCATTAATTACCCATTCATTATAGTTTCGGTGAAGGAACTGGTGGGCTACCTTCCTGACTGCAGCAGTCCTTAGAGTGAAGGCATGCTCACAGGACTGTTGTAGTCGTACAGGCCCAATTACCCATGTGGTCTATGCTGACCAAGATTCCCACCTAAGCATGTTCCATTTGCCCCTATTTGACCCATATCCCTCTAAATCTTTCCTGTCCATGTACTTGTCCAATTGTCTTTTAAATATTATTAGTATACCTGCTTCAACCACTTCCTCCAGCAGCTCATTCCATATACTACTGCTGTGCCACAGCCCCATGGGTGGAAATGTTGCCCCTCAGGTTCCGAGTAAATCTCTTCCCTCTCACCTGAAGTGAATGCTCTCTAAATTCGGAGTCAAGAGTCATAGAGCCGTACAGCACAGAAACAGATCCTTCAACTCATCTAGTCCATGTCAATTGTTAATCTGTGTGATCCCAGCATGGAACATAGTATATACCCTTCCTATATATACTTACCCAAACTTCTCTTAAATGTTGCAATCAAACCCACATTCACCACTTTCGTTGGCAGTTTATTCCACACTCATAATACCCTCTGAGTGAAGAAGTTCCCTCCCAGGTTCTACTTTAATATTTCACTTTTCACCCTTAACCTATGATCTATAGGTTTAGTTTCACACAACCTCAATAGAAAAAGCCTGCTTGCATTTACGCTGTCTATTCCCCTCATAGTTGTGTATACCTCTGTCAAATCTCCCTTCCTTCTCTTACACTCCAAGGAATAAAGTCCAAACCTGTTTAACCTTTCCCAACTCAGGTTCTCAGGTCCTGGCATCATCCTTAAGATTTGCTCTGTATTCTTTCAAGCTTAATAGTACCTTTCCTGTAGATAGGTGACCAGAACTACAGATAATACTCCAGATTTGGCTTCATCAATGTCTTATACAACTTCAAAATAACATCCCAACTCCAGTACCCAGTAATCTGATTTATGAAGACCAATATGCTAAAAACTCTCTTTATAACCCTATCTACTTGTGACACCATCTTCAAGGAATTACTGATTTGTATTGCTAGATCCCTTAGCGCTTTACCATTCACTATGTAAGTCCTACTCTGGTTTGTCATCCCGAAGGAGAACACCTCACGCTTGTCTGCATTAAATTCCATCTGCCGTTAATATTTATGCTCATTTTTACAGCCAATCTCGCTGCAAGCTTTGATAGCCTTTGTCACTGTCCACCACACCTCAATTTTTAAAAATCGGCAGTTTACCACTTTATCATCTATATAGATGATGAACAAAGAAGCCAGTAGTGATCCCTTGTGCACACCGTTAGTCACCGGCCTTCGGTCAGAGAGCTAACTATCTACTACCACACTCCAGCCTCTCCTGCTAAGCCAATATTGAATTCAATTGAGTATTTCATCCTGAATGCCAAGTGGGGGGGGGGGCACAGATAGAATGAATGCACATTATTTTTTCCCCAAAGAATGGGAAATCCAGAACTACGTTTGCAGCGGGAAGGGAGAAATTCAATAAGAAACAGAGGGGCAGCCTTTTCACTAGAGTGTGTTCCATATATGGAATGAGTTGCCAGAGGAGATGGTTGCGTCAGGTATATTAAAAACATTTAAAAGACACCAGGACAGGTACAAGAATGGGAAAGTTTTAGAGTGGTAAGCAGGCAAATGGGATCATCTTAGATGAGTATCTTGGACCAGATGGTCTGAAGGGTTGGCTCCATGCTCTATGACTCCATCGCACAAATTGGTACAAAATTTACTTGCCACCTGTCAAACCTTGCCTAAGCATTGTCTCAGTCTTAAGGTCCTACTGGATGTAAATTGGAACTCTTACATTTGCTAAAGAACTCAAGTAAAATTGAACATGAAATAAAATAGCATCATACCATTGGATTATAATTACTTTAATCACAGAAAGATAAAAGAAATTGAAAGAAACTTTTGAACATCCAAGGTTTGTGGTAATCTTTGTTTCATACACAGTACTTTGAACACAGTTGGAGAGGAGAGTTAAATATTAAACTGTGTGACTGGTCGTCACTTAGTATCAGATAAAAAAATTTCCTCCAATCCATAAAGGGCTAAATTTGGTGGTGCCTAGAAAGAACCATGTAGATTGTGATGCTCTTCCAACAGGGATCAAAGCTGTGTGCACAATCTCTATTAAATACTTCAGCATCCAGCCAACTTCAGCAATAATTTTCCACCCGTAGAAAGAGTCAACTCAATTTAATATTGTATGGAAAATCCAGGTTATACTTAGGAGAAGTTTCACCAGAGTGTTGCCTGGAATGGAATATTTGAATTTTGAGCAGTGGCACAGTAGCATAGTGATGAGTAAACACTATTACAATGCTTATGGTAAGATTGGAGTTCAATTCCCACCACTGCCTGTAAGGAATTTGTATGCTCTCCCCACGACTGGTTCCCTTCCACGCTCCAAAGTCATACAGCTTAGGGTTAGTAAGTTGCTGGTATGCAATTTTGGTGTCACAGGTGTAGGTTGATCCTTGCAGGCTTCCCAGCACAATCCTCACTGAATTGATTTGGCGCAAGTGACAAATTTTACTGTTTGTTTCAATTTATTGTGGCAAATAAGGTCACCTTTAATCTCTGAAATCTCTTTTCGTTTGGAAAGTAAACTAAGTGAGAACCTAACTGATGTATGGAGGGGTATAGATAGAAAGAAAACTTTCTTTGTAGCAATGGTGTGTTAAACAAGAGGGCATAGGTTTCATTAGTTCAGAAGGAATTAGAATAAGTTCACTCAGAGTGTTGTTAAGGTCTAGTACACACTGTGGGTGTCATGGTCTGGATCGGGGTCCCTTTAAATTTACCTTGTTTATGTTACGATCCGGACTGTTGATTCCCTGTTTTCCCGTGTCCCTCGACTTTGGTTATTATAGGCAATTAACACTCGGCTGAACCGCTAGTTTATAATCTTCAGCTTTCAGCCGTTCGGGGCGGGAGCGTCTGCAAGGTCTGCAAAGTCACGACGTGCCAATATCACCTGGCCGGAGCAAGCTTTGTCTCCGCCCGAAGTGAGTGCCGGTAATTTGCCTTTCCTCACCGGAGCAACCCTGTCCAGTTAACTCACCAAAGCGAGCTTGCAAAGTTTCCTCGTCAAGGTGGGTCCGTCAGTTAACCTGCCGGAGAGAATCAACAGCCGCTGTCTACTGTTCCTGGGTCGAGTCTAGAGCACGCCACTACCCGGATGTTCCAAGCACCATGTCCTGGCTCCGGCGGCGTTCAAGTACCATGACAAGTCCTGGCCCTGGCGGCTTCCCAGTTCTGAGTCAAGTCCTGGCCCTGGCGGTCTGTGATTCCTGTCCTACCCCCTTGTCTGAATCTCTTCTCTGCCCCTCTTGCCTCTAGCCCTCGTCTGCAGCCCCCGCCTGCACTTCAGTCTAGTTCCATCACCGGAGCTAGATAGGTACTGTCTGGTGTTCATTCGTGTTGGTCTTGTCTTGTCTTGTCCTCGCCTCCATGGGGTAAGTCTGGCCGTCTTGCCGTTGTCCCGTGGAGAGTCGTGTCTTGTCTTGTCCTGTCCTCGCCTCCGTGGGGTAAGTCTGGCCGGCTTGTCGTTGCCCTGCGGAGAGTCATGTCTTGTCTCGTCTTGTCCTCGCCTCCGTGGGGTAAGTCAGGCCATCTTGCCGTTGCCCCGCGGAGGGTCATGAGTCCCGGCCCTATGTCCTGTACCCAAGGAGGGGTCCTGACTCTGTGTTCTGTGTATGTGTCCATGGTTCCATGTACCTGCTCTCCCGAGACCGAGGCTCTGTTTTCTATGTTCCTCCTCTCCCTAGCCCATGTCATGTCCATGCCTGGTTCTGGGGTCCGAGCCAGAGGCAAGACCCAGGATACTGGGTCCTTGCCCAGTCCCTGGCTCAGAGTCCATACCCTAGCCTCTTCATGTCTCCTCTAGTTCTGGGAGCCGATTCCGAGTCCTAGCCCAGACCCTTGGTCCCAGCCTAGTCGTAGTCCTCAGTCCTTGTCCAGTTCGCTACTCCTGCTCCTGCCTAGCTCTCCTGATATCGAACAATAAACTAAATCTAAGTAACCTCACAAGATGTGTCTTGCATTTGGGCCCACCCTTGCTCCCAATGCCCCCACCTGGTGACAGTGGGAGGAAGCCCTGGAGGCAGGTACTCTCACGTCATTATGAATTTTCTTGATGAACACTTGAATTTCCGAGACTCGGAAGGCTCAGGTCAAGCGGGGCTAGTCTGAATATGTGCTTAATGGTTGTCATGAATATGATGGGGTGAAGGGATTGTTTCTAACAATCGTTGGCTTCCAGTTAAATAACACCTCTGGTTTGCTCATCCCATTCTGTTTAATCTCATCTAACTTTACAACTCACCTACCAGATTATTCACTGTCATTTCCACTTATTCCTTTAGTTGTCATGATTCCACATTCTGGAATTCCTTCACCAAATCTCTCTACTTAATCAGAATCCGGTTTAATATCACTGGCATATGTTGTGAAATTTGTTGTTTTGTTGTTATGTATTTACATACAATACATAATAATAAAACAAATAAATTATAATAAAATCTATATTTGTAAATATTAATTGAATTGAATTGACTTTATTACTTACATCCTTCACATATATGAGTAAAAATCTTTATGTTACGTCTCCATCTAAATGTGCAATGTGCAAAGTAATTTATAATAATTTATAATAAATAGAACAGTCAATGTAACATAGAATACACTCAAATCAGCATGAGTTAATCAGTCTAATGGCTTGGTGGAAGAAGCTGTCCCAGAGCCTGTTAGTCCTGGCTTTTATGCTGTGGTACCGTTTCCCGGATGGTAGCTGTTGGAATAGATTGTGGTTGGGGTGACTTGGGTCCCCAGTGATCCTTCGGGCCCTTTTTTCCTCACCAGTCTGTGTAAATGTCTAGAATCATGGCAAGTTCACAACTACAGATGCGCTGGACTGTCCGCGCCACTCTCTGCAGGTTCCTGCGATTGAGGGAAGTACAGTTCCCATACCAGGCAGTGATGCAGCCCGTCAGGATGCTCTCAATTGTGCCCCTGTAGAAAGTTCTTGGGGGCCCAGACCAAACTTCCTCAGCTGTCTGAGGAAAAAAATAAATAAGCAGTGCAAAATGAGGTCAAAAAAGAAATGTGAACGTGGGCCCACTGTCCAACCAGAAATCTAATGGCAAATGGGATGAAAGTGTTCCTAAAATGTTGAGTGTGTATCTCCAGACTTCCGTATCTCTTCCTTGATGGTAGCAATGCAACAAGGGCATGTCCTGTGTGATGGGATCCCTTCATGATGGATGCCTCTTTTTTGAGGCATCATCTTTTGAAGATGTCATTGATGCTGGGAGGCTAGTGCCCATGATGGAGCTGACTGAGTTTTCAACTTTCTGCAGTTTTTTCTGATCCTGTGTAGTGGCCTCTACATACCAGACGATGATGCAAACAGTTAGCATACTCTCCATAGTACATCTGTAGAAATTTGCAAAAGCCCAGGTGACGTACCAGCTCTCTTCAAACTCCTAATGAGTCATAGCCGCTGTCGTGCCTTCTTTGTAATTGCATTAGAACGTTGGACCCAGGATAGATCTTCAGAGAACTTTACTACCTTTCTATATTTTTAAAGATTTTTATAAATGCCTGGCTCTTTAAGCAAGGCATGTGGTCCTCTATAGCTTGGTATGCTTTCATGAAATGCCTTCCACATTTGTTATTGTTTGTATAACTATTATAATTGTTACTTCTTTCAATTCTTATGGTAAACATTAAGCAAAATTAATGAGATCCATTTTGGACACCTATTTCCACATCAAACAGAGTGCAGTTTAAGTTTGGGTCAAAGTCCTTCTGCTTTTTGGTGGAAAGGAATTCAGGAGCAGAATGCTCTGTTAATCTAATATGAGTTTAAGAAAATTATGAAGGATAAAATTTTACCCTGATCAAATATGAAGTTTGAGGTTGGTTAGATGCTTCAGTGAAGTAAATAATTTGTAAATCCTTACCCCAATGCAAGGAGCTGGGAGAAACATATTTAGTTCTTCGGTTTGGCATGAGTGCATGCACCCAGCGTTTCTTATCACTTCTACAAAATAAAAATGTAGACACATAAAATCAGTAAATAAACAAAGGTGGCAGGGAAACTCTAGCCCTTTAGTATCTATGTAGAATAGATTTGGAAAATAAGCAATCTTAAACATAAAAACCAAATAAATGAGGAACTGAGGAACAAAGAACTATTCTTTGGTTGCTCAGTTATATTTGCAAGAGACATATTCTTATCAGTTTCTTTTTATATTGTAAAAAGCTGTTGTAATTGTTTGTTCAATCATAAAATATTGGCTGATATCCAAACTGTCATATTGAAATAAAAGAAGACTTTGATAATTCTGAGTTGGATGACATTTCTGAAGAATCATTGAATCAACAAAAGGAGAACACAAAGATCACTCATCAAGTCTTTCAATCTAGTCACTCGCACTCATTACTTCTTCCCTCACATTCCAACAATAATCTGTCCTCATTTATTTATCTAATATACCTTTGAAGATAATAAATAAATCTGATTTTATCACCTCATCGAGCATTAAATTCTAAATCTTAACAACATGTGACATGAAAATATTATTTCATGGTACCACCTCTGTGTCCTGTGTTTACAACCCTTCAGCAAGAGGGAATATTTTAGATTTGCTCTATTCAGTTAAACAATTTTCAATTCTAAATTAATTGAGCATAACTCATTGGTTTTAAGTATTAAACACAAGATTCTGAATACCTTATTAACCTTGTTAATTTATCCTATCAATTTTGAAAGATTTGTTGAGAAAATCTCAGATCTCTGTCCATGACCTCCCCCACCCTTTAAAATTGCACCTATTAGTTTGTATTGTTTATTCTGATTCTTTCTACCAAGATGGTGCCACACCCTTAAGTCCAAATTTATATGAAAATGTTACAAAACAGCAGAGGTTGCTGTGCTAAACTAATGTAGGAGAGAGCATCTTCCTCCCTTCTGAAGAACACAATTTTGGCAAAACATTTTGTAGCCTTGCTGTTATTGCCCCAAAATGCTCATTGATATAATATGCATTAATTAATCAAATACCAACTTAAATACTATTTATTCAACACAACTACAGTCTATATCCTCTCTCTGTTATCCCATCAAAAAGTGTTAAAGCTGGTGAAATGGCTTTGCTCTCATTATTCCAGCTTGTAGTCAAGATAATTTGAACATTAGCAATAGCAGTTGAAAGCCTTGATAAACATTCTACAATATGTATTAGAGCTCTGTGTCTAATGTAATAATTCTTTTGGTTTACTCCACTATACAATACAATCATGGCCAACTCTTAACTTCAGTGCAATTTTCATGCATTACCTTAATATTTAGAATACCTTTAATTTTATAGATAATTTTAGTTACTTTAGATATTTAGTCACAATTTTGAATAAGGCCCCATGACATTAACTGGAGGCAGTAGTTCAATTAACTACTATATCTACAGAAGATGAATCGCAGAAGTGAAGACAGTGATATAAGAAGGGTGTGGAGACTGTGGAGAGGTACATAGGTGGTGTACCAGGATGCTGTCTGATTAAAGGGTATAAGCTATAAGGAAGAACTGAACAAATTTGGGTTGTTCTCCCTAGAGTGCTGGAGGCTTAGGGCAGACCATATAGAGGCTTTTTTTTTAATTACCTCAAACATCTTATCCTCAAACATCTGAGGATAAGTTTTGAAGTTTTGAGTGGAGAAGTTTAAAGGTGACATAAGGGATTGTTTTTTACACTGAGAGTGTTAGGTGTCTGGAATTGGGTATCAGAGGTGGTAGTGGAAATTGCTTTTACACATGAATATGAAGGGGATGGAAGGATATGGATGATACACAGGAGGAATGTATTTAATATAGAACTGGCACAACAGAGTTCTGTCCAGTGCTGTGCAGTTCCATGTTCTTATTGCTATTAAATTAATCAACTACGTGGATGTAGCACTGGTAACAAATGGCTGCATACACTGAGATTCCAAATAAAACAGAACTGGGAAGTGTTTTGACAACAGAACCTTTAAGAACTTCCATCTTGTATATTATTAGAATACCATTTGCATAACTTTTTAAACGAATAACTGTGTGGTGATTTATTTTCGTTTTGCTTCCTTCTGAGGCTAAGTGAGCTGACAGCCAGCCCTGCTGTTCTTAGAGATACTTATTATATTCACAAATAAATAACTGGGAGAAGAAAATAAGGGATTAATTTTGCTAAATATGTCACAATGCGCGAGCTGGTGTGAAAAAAACTTCAAGTTGTACATTATTGTCCAATAATTGTAGGTAGAATGATCTATATCCCATCATTATATGCATACAGATTCACAAAATCCATCAATCATCTGACAAATGACAGAGCTGAAATAAAATGAACAGTTCAAGCCCTGAAACGGTAAAGTGTTGGAAATAGAAATGGAAAATTATTCATCAGGATTATTAAAATCATGCAAAATACCAGCTTGCCTATTATTTCTGCAATCTGCACTCCTGTCGTCCATGAGAATAGTTTGGCAAGTGGATTTGTTGAAATCAATTTCCTGCTAAAGATTTTTGTAGCAGTGTGAATTCTGATGCACATGGCCAATTTCAGAGCCCTTCCTTCTATTGAGACACTTACAGTGACTTTGCTTTCAGCATATATTGAATCTCCCGGTCATTGCTATTCTCCAAGAGTCGAAGGGTGAAGACATTTGCTAGCGCCTGCCCTTGATCTTCCAGCTCTTGAACTCGAAGTAAACCGCGAAGAGCATAGTCAAACACTTCATATTTGTCACCACTAGAAAGGAGAAGTATCACAGTCATGATTGTCTACGCTGAGTAATTTAGGAAACAAGTTCAATAGAAATCACACAGTAATTCATTATTGTGAATGTAACTATTCACTAGTTAAATACAATTCATTATCAGCATGAGATAACACAGGTCTGTTCCTCTTACTGATACTCTGAGGTCTAAACTCTTAAGTAATCATAATCCACTTTCCTGTGTTTTTTACCACCTTGCATTGTAGTTAAAACGGCATCTCAAGGGATTCCATTGCTCCAATTCCTTCAGGGCTATTGGTGACATTGTAGGATTCCACAACAGCAGAGGAAAAACATACCCTTTCATTTTTGTCTGGATATCCTGTATGTACTGTATATTGAGGTGAAGATCGTTAGCATAATTTTCTCACTTTAGGCAACAAATGTCAGTAGCAACAATTCAAAGATTAGAAATAATGGCCAGATGTAGCGTGAAGCTACATCTGATTTGTCCAAACAAGGTACCTCCAAAGATACTTTCGACTGGGTCAGAATGATATCTTCCCTGTTTCTCACCTTCTGGTCATCCTTAGTTAAACAGCTATCTTACACAGAATTTAGAACAGTCTTGTGCTGAAGAGCCATGTACATAAACCATTGCATCACATTCATACTTCAACGCCTCACAAACCAGAAATTCAAGATAAAACAGCAGCAAATAATTTCAGATTTCAAAATGAAGCAATACCATAGAACAAAATCAACAGGCCTTCAATGAAGGACTTCTTAGCAGAAATACAAGTTTTAAAACCTATCTGTGTTATCTATAGCCACACATAAATTGACCTAATTCCTCCACGTTTCTGCTACCTTTGATGTTATTTTTTCAAGAACTTACTAGGATTGTTTCCTGGTTATTAGAAAAAGGTCATTGAACAAAATCAGGTAGACCGGCTTGAATAATTTCTTCTTCCGAAATGTTCGTGTCGCTTTCTGTACAGACATTTGTTCAAGTTCACCTTCCTTCAGCAGCCACCGGGAATGGGAGATAATTGGCACAGACTGAGAAAGGCAGATATTTCAATTAGATGCAATCTTTGGCAGTAATATGGTAGTTGAGAGCTTGTATAATCATTGCTGAAAAACTCTTAAAAGCTGTAATTCTGCACAAATCACAATTAGAAAATTGCTTTACTTATTGTAACAAACAATATTTAAAATTTCAAAAGGGAAATGTTTCATTTTATACCAGGCTGAAGGAGATTATGCTGCTGATGTAAGGTTCTCCAATGGACATCTTGCATGATAAGGTGGACTCTTGACCTCACAATCTAACTTGTCATGGCCTTGCACATTACGGGCTGCCTGCACTGCACTCCCTCTGTAACTGTAACACTATATTCTGCTTCCCTTACAGCTTTTCCTCTGTACCAACTGGATGTAGTGATATCATGAAACGGTGTGCCAGGGCAGCATGCCAAACAAAGTTTTTCACTGTGCTGTACATTGGTACGTATGACAATAATAAAACAATTTACCAATTTGTTTTCTTTTTTACCCTACACATTTCTTTCTCTGTTTTGTTCATTGCTTTCTGCTCTGATGAACTTTTGGTTTACTAGCCTTCAGATGCAGACGTCTTTATTAAATATTTTTCTGTACATACCTTGACTTTAAATTCTAGTTTCTTCTCAAAGTTGATCAACTGTTCAGTTCTGCTCATTTTTTTCACACGTTCACTGCACTCTTTGATTATCTTCAACAAAAGAAAAGAGGATTCTTAATAGCAGGCAAATTTCATGCAGTCAATGTATCTTTAGCTAATCAAATACAAAAATACTGAAGGATCAATTTTCTGTGATCACTTTTTTGTCACTGCTAAATAGTTTATTTTGTAATTTTGAACTAAATGACTGATTTATGCTCTTCATTAAAAATAATGTGTTAAATTGGCAAGATTTTCTTGGTAAATGCCACAGTTTGGAAACTACATCCAACAATGATGCCTGATATAGCTGCTGGTTCAAAAAAAGTTCAAAGGTTCATTTATTATCGAAGTAAGTATTCAGTATACAAATCTGAGATTTGTCTTCTCCAGATAGCCACAAGACAAAGAAAACCTTGGAAGCCATTTAAAGAAAAGCATCAACCATCCCACACAAACCTCAAACCCTCATCCCTTCCCTCGCACAAAAAATTAATAGTTCCTGCAAATGAAATTTGCTAGTTGGCCGACTAAATGATTAGTAGGATTATACACTGTGTCTTCGCTATTTATGAAGGATATGCATACTGACACCCCACACATATTAAATAGATGGCACTGAGGCATGGTCATGGTACTAAAGCGGCAATGATATACAGCAATCACTCCTTCCATAGATATAACGAATTTTCTGTCAGCTTCAGCTTGTCAAAAAAGCATGGGTTGAGGTCTGAAACACTTCAGAATTTCAGACATTAACCCACGCCCACACTCCTGGTCCCAGCACAAACCTACCCTCGTTGTTAACTGTGAGTGTTCCCAAATTTGGCCACACTGCAGTCATTGATATTCCTCTACTTTTCAGCACAAAGCATCAAAATCAATCAATCTCATGACATACACGAGTTATCACAGCACCAGGGTCTGGAGGAACACAGTATATTTACCAACACATCCAGTAGTACCAAGCTGACTTTTCAAATGCATGGATCCATGGGTAGTAAGTCAATGGATAACAAATACGGTTTATTGTGCATAAAATTAGAATGATGCCACACAGGAATGGTTCCCATTTCAAGCTAGAATCCCACATCAGTAATAGGATAAATTTCTGGTTCATTTGAATTATTTCTACAAGAAAATTCTTAGATATGTTTTCAATTGATTTCTTTTCATTACAACAGTTGCACGTATTTTGTGAGATATTCACATAAAGATCCATAACTTTGCAAAATATATTTATTTAAATACCAGGTATATTTCTCACCTAATATGGATTAAATATAAATAAATTTCAATATACAAAGGGTTTTTTAAATGATAAACATTTTTTTGTTTCAATGTTAGACCTGTTTTTTTTTTCCATTGTGTTTCTTTGATGGCCCTGGCATGTACTTGCTGGAGTTTAGAAGAATAAGGGGGGGGATCTCTTTGGAACCCATCGAATATTGAAAGGCCTAAATGTGGAAAGTGGGGGAGTCTAGAATTTGAGGGCATAGTCTCAGAATAGAGAGAAATCCATCAAGGACAGAGATGAGGAGGAATTTCTTTAACCAGGGGGTAGTGAAACTGTGGAATTCATTGCCACAGGCAGCTGTGGAGGCCAAGCCATTGGATATATTTAAAGCAGACATTGATCGCTTCTGATTAGTCAGGGCGTCATAGGTTACGGAGAGAAAGCAGGGGAATAGAGTTGAGGAGATAATGTCAGCCATGATGAAATGGTGGAGCAGACTTGATGGGCTGAACGGCTTAATTCCGCTTCTACGTTTTATGGTCTTATGGTCATGTGATATTTCCATCATTAATGTTCTGCTGAATATTTGGAATTATATGTCAAGTGCTAGCAGACATGCGTTTAACGCGAAAGGTTGAATGTTTAAAGGACATGTGGGGCAAGTTTTTTTTAAGCACGGAGATGGAAAGGTGCCTGGAAAAGGCTGCCAGAGTAGTAGTGGAAACAGATACGACAGTGGCATTTAAAGAGCTGTTCAATAGGGATGTGAATGCGTAGAAAACGGATGGATATGGATCCTGAGCAGGCAAAAAAGGTTTAGTTCAATACAGTATTTTTTTAAATATAGGCATCCGTTAGTGTCAAGAGACCATGGATTTGTGCCTTGGAAGGTTTCCAGGGTGCAGGCCTGGGCAAGGTTGTATGGAAGACCGGCAGTTGCCTATGCAGCAAGTCTCCCCTCTCCACGCCACCGATGTTGCGCAAGGGAAGGACGCTAGGGCCGATACAGCTTGGCACCGGTATCATCGCAGAGCAATGTGTGGTTAAGTGCCTTACACAAGGACACGAAACACTGCCTCAGCTGAGGCTTGAACTAGCGACCTTCAGATCACTAGACCGATGCCTTAACCACTTGGCCACATGCCAACAATACAGCATTGTGATCATTGTAAATATCATAGGCCAAAGGGTCTATTCTGTGCTCTACTATTCTATGTATGTTCTACTATTGTGGGACCATTTTTATTTATTAGTTGTGAGATACTTGCTTTTAAATATCAGACAGAAGAAAAAATAATTTAACCCACTTACTAATTGAAAAGGAATTAACTCACACCAGTCCATTGGAGCAAAAAGAGGATGCACTAAAAGGAATTCACTACCAACATACAAAGCCAGAAACAGTCCCTCCTCATTATTAGCTCACTAATCATCATTTAGCCAAACACGAAACAAGGCTTTGGTATATTGTGGCACTTGGTCATTCAGATACAATCTTGATTTCCTGAGTATTTAATATGGAATCTACCAACTATTAGCGAGCAATATTGCCTAAACAGGTTTGCACAGGATAAAGTGAGCATTAAAATAATCTGCAATTAAAAAGCAAAAAAAAAATCAGCAGCCAGAAATCTGAAATATAATTAGAGAATGCTGGAGGTATTCGGCATTAAGAGAGTTAAAAGTCAAATCTGTTTTATGATACCGAGAAGATGGAGAAAGCCATGGAATATCAAGAGCAACTGAATGACACGAGCGGTGGTGATGTCAGCTGAAAGAGGGCAGTAAAGGTTTGTTAGTCACAGTTGATCATCCTGGAAAAGATATAGGTGAAAGGAGATGAATGAGAACAGACAGGGAGTAAGAACATAAAAAGGATAGATTGATCTGTGTGAAGTAAAACACCGCAGGTGCTGTAATTCTGAAAGAGAAATATATGACCCAGTTCTGATAACAAGTCATTAGCTCTCATAGATGCTGCCCGACTGCTGGGTATTTCCAGTATTCTCTGCATTATTTCAGGTTACTGACAGCTATCCCACACTTCCTGCATGGATATGTCTTTATTTTCTCCTTCTCTGTTCACGTTCATGGTCTTTTACTTACATCCCCTCCAGACAGATCAGCTTGCTCAATGAGTCCCAGACACTCTCTCTTATTTACCAACACAACCATTATGTCTCTCAGTCTTTTTCATCTATTAGTTCCCCATATTACATCCTTCTCTACAACTTAAAACACATTTAATTTCTTCGTTTTCCTGCTGAAATATTAACTGTTTTTCTCTCTCCACAGATGCTGTCTGACCTTATTATTTTCGGCTTTCTCTATTTTAATTAATATTTACCAAAATCCATATTTTCCTTTCTGTCTGTGAACTAATTTGCCTGTAAAATATATGGATTAAATGCTAGCTTACATACAGTTTTTCCCTTTTCCCTTGTCTCTGAGATTTCCTAATCAAATATCACATACGATCAGAAATAAGTTCTAAAGAGGTGCATGTAGTGCTCAAGTGGAGATCTTAATGAAAGAACATATATGTATGTTTAAAAACGCAAACACGAGGAATTCTGCAGATGCTGGAAATTCAAGCAACACACATCAAAGTTGCTGGTGAACGCAGCAGGCCAGGCCAGGTAGCATCTCTAGGAAGAGGTACAGTTGACATTTCGGGCCGAGACCCTTCGTCAGGACTAACTGAAAGAAGAGCTAGTAAGAGATTTGAAAGTGGGAGGGGAAGGGGGAGATCCATAATGATAGGAGAAGACAGGAGGGGGATGGATGGAGCCAAGAGCCGGACAGGTGATTGGCAAAAGGAATATGAGAGGATCATGGGACAGGAGGTCCGGGGAGAAAGAAAGGGGGGAGGGGGGAAAACCCAGAGCATGGCCAACGGGTATATTCAGAGGGATAGAGGGAGAAAAAGGAGAGAGAGAGAAAGAATGTGTGTATATAAATAAATAACGGATGGGGTACAAGGGGGAGGTGGGGCATTAGCGGAAGTAAGAGAAGTCAATATTCATGCCATCAGGTTGGAGGCTACCCAGACGGAATTTAAGGTGTTGTTCCTCCAACCTGAGTGTGGCTTCATCTTTACAGTAGAGGAGTCCATGGATAGACATATCAGAATGGGAATGGGACGTGGAATTAAAATGTGTGGCCACTGGAAGGTCCTGATTTCTCAGAGAGCTCTGTCAGCAAGAGAAAGCAGGATCTCCCAGTGGCCACACATTTTAATTCCACGTCCCATTCCCATTCTGATATGTCTATCCACGGCCTCCTCTACTATAAAGATGAAGCCACACTCAGGTTGGAGGAACAACACCTTATATTCCGTCTGGGTAGCCTCCAACCTGACGGCATGAATATTGACTTCTCAAACTTCTGCTAATGCCCCACTTCCCCCTGGTACCCCATCCATTATCTATTTATATACACACATTCTTTCTCTCTCTCTCCCTCTTCTCCCTCTGTCCCTCTCACCACACCCCTTGCCCATCCTCTGGGTTTTTCCCCCCCTTCCCCTTTTCTTTCTCCCTGGGCCTCCCGTCCCATGATTCTCTCATATCCCTTTTGCCAATCACCTGTCCAGCTCTTGGCTCCATCCCTCCCCCTCCTGTCTTCTCCTATCATTTTGGATTTCCCCCCTCCCCCTCCCACTTTCAAATCTCTTACTAGCTCTTCTTTCAGTTTGTCCTGACGAAGGGTCTCGGCCTGAAACATTGACTGTACCTCTTCCTAGAGATGCTGCCTGGCCTGCTGCATTCACCAGCAACTTTGATGTGTGTTGCTTATATGTATGTTGTCACAGTTCTTCACAATATAGTGTGATGCCTTTGTCACATACAAAAAACACTAACGCATGTAATCAAGAATGCTAAATACTTGCTTGAAAGATGTAACGAAGATAAGAATAGAAAAGAGGAAGAACAACCGAACACTGGAATTCATGGCAGTGAATATCAGGAGATTTACAAAGAATATTAGGAGATTTGTACACATTTATTTCCCAAAGGTAATACCATAAAAAAGGAGTGAGGAAAGAAGGTCAATTTAAACTGTTAAGAGAGGTTAATCTTGTACCTTTTCAATTTCTCTATGTGCCCTCACGGCTGTGCTTTCTCTCTTTGACTCTTCTTCAGCTATTTTCAAGATATTCTGATGAACAAAATTGTATTCAGAGACTTAAATTACTTGGCATCAAATTCTTCAAAGTTTTGATTATTTGTAACTTTTTTGAACAAATACCAGTGCTTAGTGGACCAAAGGAAAGGCTCCACGTGTACTACATTCCCTCCCAGAGCAGGGAGGACATGACTGTATCTTACAGTTAAGAAGGAATGATCTTATTCAACCACAATAAGTGGTAGTAAAATGATAGCTGGCCTTACTGAGAATAATTCTCAGATATTTAAGTGGTTTCAGTTCACAGACAAATCAAAATTATGTTAGTTATTTTTAAAAAGTTGCAACTTCTTGCGTATGAATTTTATGAACATGACACGATCCCTTTGCAAAATGAGTGATCCATTAAATAAGCTTTAAGCAACAAAATGTTCATGTTACATCTGACTGAGCTCTGTGTGAAGGGAAACCTTCATTAAATAATTTTAAAATATATATATTATTTTCAATGGTTGTGAAATATTTACACATCCATAACATTTAATAGCTTTTTGTTAAATTACATTTTACTGTGCAGTGTAGAAGTGGAGAGGTACTTGACCCAATTCAGCAATTTGTAGTAATGTATTATTGATGCCCCATGAAATGATTGATTGCCCTTGTCATATAAAGTAATGATCACCACACTAATAGGCAATGAAATATCTCCATAAGATGTTCTTGGGTTGTTACCTGTACCAGTAGCTTTAAACGAGTTATCCTTTGAAAAGGCAGAATGAGAAAGGAGGGAAAGGGAAGTCCTCTACACTTCGGGTCTTTCTCGAGTTCAGCCATCACATTACGAAACTGAAGGTTATTCTCCCTTTAAATAAGAAGGTGCAGTGTCATGCCAGAGGTTAAATCTGCAAATCCTGTGGAACAGAACTCAATCTCAAATATGCCCACTTTGGGTTTTAATGGAGGCATTTTGAGAGGTGGGCAGCTAATCCAGTCTCAGGAAGTGGGCTTTTCAATATTATGGCTCAGGTTTTTTAACAATTGTTACATTTTGGCCCACTGGCAACTTGCTCCTGAGGGATTAGTAAACCTGACAATTGAAAGGAGGCGAGAACAGCTGTAGTTGTATAATTTTCACAAGCTCTGCAATGCTGTGTTAGCCAGAAAGAGCAGGAGTGTTTCCTCCGGATCAAACACTCTTCCTGTAAATTACACTTTTGTTCAGCCACTCTGTGCCCCAACTACCATCTGTTCTCTACAACAATCGAGTCTCTCTTCATGCAGCAGGGTCTCCTGAGTTAACCATTCCTTTGCATTATCTGACTTCTATTGTCCCTCGCACCACCCCATCATTATATGTACCTACAGTAATCTACAGCCTCAACTATTTACCAACACTTGCAGGCCTCAGCAATTTAGAATTTATTTTAATTTTATATCCATCCTACAATGTGAGGGAGTGAAAACCTTTGTGTTATGACTGTTGGAATGTAGAGACATGTGAATTTAAAAGTCTAATGGCTTGTAGAAAGAAGCTGGCCTGTAGCCTGTTGGTCCCTGCTTTAGTGCTTCTTTATAAACTGTTGAAGTAGAGTTTCTGGCCAAAATATTTCAGACCAGCCCTCAGGCTGTTGGCAGCTGGAAACTCCATTGGAAGGAAACTTGCAGTTGGGTTTAGCAGAAACTAAACTTTATATCTCAAGACAACCTCTTTACAATATTTACCTCCAGGTTAAAGCCAAGGTAACAGCTCTGTAAAATGAGAAACAATGCTAGTATGAATTTCAGCAACATCCTGCGTATTCCTTTCATTCAATGACCCAATAACTCAAGCTTTTGTTTCCTACATATGTATCCCAAAACAACTCTAAACATTATGCACAGGCTCATTCACCCAGAATGTGTTTAAAAGACAGATGGTGTTTGAGGCCAGACAGAAGATCTAGAAATAAGGGGAACACGAAACATTTGAAGCATTGGGGACCATGTCATGCACTCTCTATAGGTAAATGCATAAGGACTGTTTGCTAGCAGCATGCATACTCTGGAACCATGGTGGATTCTAATTAAAGAGTGATTCCATGAAATTCAGCATTTTCAAATGCAATTGTTACATTGTATATAGAATTTTGATTTTTAAATGCTCCATTTTGAACTTTTTCATTATAGTGGGAAATGTCAAGGTGCACACCCCAAGAATTCTTTCCTCATCAACGATATTTAACCAAGTAAAACAATGCTCATTGCTTGTCAGAACTACCATAATTTCCAAAAGAAATGGGAAATATCATTTCCTGCAATGTGGGAAGGTAAGTAGCCCAGACACTAAAATTGAACTAAAATTAGTAAAATGCTGGGAAGGCTAAGCAGGTCAGATTCTCTCTGAGGAGAGGGAATAATTCACATTAATATTTCATGTCTTTCAGATTATTAGATAAGACCATAAGATATAGGAGCAGAATAAGGCCATTCAGCCCATCAAGACTGTTCTGCCATTCCATTATGGCTGATCCCACTCAACTTCATACACCTGCCTTCTCACCATATCCTTTGATGCCCACGGACTTCACCTCACACAGACTGTGGCAGAGCGTTCCACAGAATCACTACTCTCTGGCTAAAAAAAATTCCTCCTTACCTCTATTCTAACATCCTCTCCACATCCTCCCTATCTAGTCCTTTCAATGTTTGGTAGGTCTTAATGACATCCCCCTACACTCTCCTAAATTCCAGTGAGTATAGGCCCAAAGGTGCCAAACACTCCTCATATGTTAACCCCTTTATTCCCGAATCATAGTCATAGTCATGCTTTTTTGATCCCGAGGTTTTTGTTAATAGTTGCACCATAAATAATTAAATAGTAATAAAACCATAAATAATTAAATAGTAATATGTAAATTATGCCAGGAAATAAGTCCAGCACCAGCCCATTGGCTCAGGGTGTCTGACCCTCCAAGGGAGGAGTTGTAAAGTTTGATGGCCACAGGCATTTGATGGCCGAATCATCCCCATGAACCTCCTCTGGATTTTCTCCAATGACAACACATGATTTCTGATATATGGGGCCCAAAATTGTTGACAATACTCCAAGTGTAATCCTTCACATTATTAGGTATATTTAAGACAGAGGTAAATAACTAATTGAAAGATCAAGGAAATGGGTTATGGAGAGTTAACATACAAGAGGAATTGAGGTGAACATGGAACACCCATGATTATATTGAATGGTGGGGCAGGTCTAGAAAGTTGAGTGGCCTTCTCCTGTTCCTATTTTCTTGTGTCTTATGACACATCATCAGAAGCAGTCTAGTGAAGAATCCTAAGACATGAATCCTTATCTCCTTTATCCCATTGTTGCCTGGTCTGCTGTGTATTTAGAAAATAACATGTTTCTTTGAAACTCAGATTTGTTTCCTCAGATTAACACCAGAAAATGTTATGTGTCTGGGTGAGATATTAGAGTTATTTTAGACTGCTAGTACAATTAGCCAGTCATGTGCCCAGGCATAAATAGACACACACACACAAACAAAGAAACACACATTCTAGAATAAATATTGCTTCCCTCTGCCTTTCAGACACAAAAATAACAGTGAAACATACATTGATCGTCGATAAGCCGCCTCTTGGTAGCTCTGGTTTGTAACATATGGGATGTAGACATTAAAGTAGCCAACTGTGTGTTCGTACACGATATCACAGACATCCGAGATAACAATGTCCTCTTCCACACGGTGCTCCAGGTCACGAAAGAATCTGAAAGTAATAAATAATCCATAAAGTGATGTTTGCTGATAATGATTGTGAGATATCTGCACATTTGTCGGTACTTGTTTTTTGACCTTTGTTGTTATGCTTAATATTTCAGAATTGTGAATTCCTTTGGACAGATATCTTGCTGGGAGAGCTCAACATGAAAAGACAAAGTTCAAATTGTGAAATATTGCGTGGGAGAACGGAATTATTTCCCTTCATAAATACATTAAGAATTTCTTTTACATTCATTGAAGTGCTCTGAAAGCTGCTGACAAAGCGAGCATTCACTGCCTTACCATTAGTCTTCCCTAAACTGCTCCAGTCCATCTAGAAAAGGATTAGCATTAAGCAGGAAGCTTCGGGATTTTGGTCAAGTAGTGACGAAGGGCCAGAAAATACATTTCTAGCCATGATAATGATTGACGGGATATTGTATGACACCACTATTTGCTGTCTAGTCCCAGGAGGTCAAGGTTGTGGGTTTGGGCGGTGCTGTTGAAGGAGTCTTTGTCTGTAACTGGAGCATACTGGAAGCTGTAAACAGAACTCAGCAATTCCATCATCTATGGATCCTCTTCAGTTTGGCCTTGTCCAGTCATTAACTTGAAGACCAAGAGAATACAAGAATTTTCCCATCTGCAAAGGTGGAGGCCAAGACATACTTCAGAACTACCTCACCTTTAGACAAACCGTTCAATGCAGATACCATTCTGGTACCTATCCATCAATGTTAACCACATCGGTTGGTTTGGAATCACCCGAGGTCAGATTGTATAAGGACAACACATTTCTGTACATGAAAGACTCTAGCCTGAGTTTCCCCAAGCATAATTAATCATAATATATTTTGTTTCATATGATAATTTAAATTGTGTCAAATTAATTTAAATTTTTCAGCTGCCATGACTTTGACTGGGTATTTCAGGCTTCTGTATTTTAGACCATATACAATTCCTGCAATGAATGGCTGGCTGTCTGACTCCACTATCCGCAAATCAGGAATGTGACATGATACTCTCCACTTGCCTATCAAAACTCAAAAGCTCAACATGATCCAAACTGAAGTAGCCTGATTGAGTGGTGACCTATTCATCAACACAGTTGTTCCCTCCCTCCACTACCGGCACAACATGGACATACAGTAGAACTAGTCTGCTTCATTCTCACAGGAGTTACAAGCTGAATGAAACATCATGCAATCATCTGCATCCATCCCTAGTCCTGACCTTACAATGGAAGGAAGGTCATTGATGAAGCAACTGAAGATGGTGAACATTGCCCTGAGAAACTTCCAAGAGTAATATTCTGATGAATTTCCAACAACCACAATCATTTGTAGAAGAATCAGGGGGAGATGAGGGAAAGATTTTTTGCTCCAAACATAGGATTCTGGAACTTACTTCCTAAATGGATGGTAGAAGCAAAAACCTTCATCACATTTCTTAAGTACTTGGATTTCAGGGCCAATAACCCAGTACTCGAAGATGGGATTGGACTGGAGAGGATTTTTGGCACAGACGCATTGAGACAGCTGGCCACTTCTATGTCATAAGCTGTCTATGACTTACCCAGGGCACATTTTGTGCCCTTGGTTCTCTTAGCACCATTTCCAAGTAGTACTTTGTTATACTGAAGTACTGATTGTTCAGCTTATAAATGGGTTGTATCTGTGTATCAATTATTTAGTTAATTGAATTTGATTTCCCAGGTGTTGTGGTCGGATTTGAACTTGTACATCTAGGTAATTAACAGGTCTCTGCATTACTAATCTTGCAATTCATCCTCTAAATTATTATTCTCAAGTAATCTTTACATAACTCATTTCACTTCAGGCCAATCATAATATTTTTGAGGCAGAGGCAATGCCACAAATAACAACTCAATGCCTTGGTAATCTGTACAAATTTGGAAGCTGGTAGATTGATATTAACAAAGCCATAGATAATTCTTTGATCTACCTCAAAATATATCAAGGATTAACTCAGATGTGAGAGAAGGTGTATCTCAGGTTGTATACCGTGTACACACTTTCATAATAAATGTACTTTGAATCCTTTGAAGTTAATAATAATAATAAGTAGTAGTTTATTGATCCCGAGCGGGAAATTATTTTGTTACAGCAGCAATATTTAAAAACACACTTAGCAGGGTGCAGACTTAACTAATAATAAAGTACAGAATAATGGTATACACATTAATAATCTACCAATGTGCGATAATAATCTACGAAAAAATAAAGCGGAGACTATTGTACCATGATGTGTATTCTCCTGTCGCACAGGGATGAACTGTTGTATATGCTTATTGCACTTGATAGGAAAGATTTTCTGTAACAATCTTTTTGACAGCAGAGCTGAATGAGTCTGTTCGAAAAGGTACTCCGCTGTTTATTCAGTAGGTCAAGGAGAGGATGTGCCAGATTGTCCATAGTGGATAACAGTTTGTTTAGTGATCTCCTCTCCACCACTAACTCAAAAGATTCTGGGTTTCACTATTCAAAATATGATTTATCCATAATGAAACATTTCACTAAAAATTAAACTAATGAAAATTTTTGCCAAGTCATAGATTTAGAAGACTTGGTGCTCCTCACTTACCTTTCACTAGCTGCTTTGATTTCAAGGATGTTGGAGAAAATATGATGTTTCTCAATGGGAGTGAGTGTCTCACTGAGTTGCTCAGATTTCATGAAGTGGAAAACCAAGATCTCCAGACTCTTGTAGTAAGAAGCTTCGGATGTGACAAGCTCAAACATTGCCTGAAGAAAATGCAATGAATATGAGTATCATGCCAAAATTTAATGCTGTTGGTTTGCTTGCTTTAGCTGCTGTATTCTTTTTATTGTAATTTATTTTTATTGAAGTTCATCATCAAACAAACATTTCCGTAAAATGTATTTCAGATATTGTACATATATATCATATAGTCATATATGCCACAAAACATTCCTTATTTTAGAAGCATTTCACTAAATGAATAGCTAAGATCCCACATATTGATTACAATGGGTATGCTCATAAAAAACACCCTGTCTGATGTGTAGCATCTTGGTATGGCAACACCTCTGCACATGACTACAAGAAACCGCAGAGAATTGTGGACACAGTTCAGCACATTGTGGAAAGCAGCTCTCCCCTCTAGTGACTCTGCCTATCTTCTTGCTGCATCAATAAAGTGCTGCTATAAGAATAATATATAGATCCCTAGTATAAGTTAGACTCTTGCCCTCACAATCTACCTCATTCTGATCTTGCACCTTACTGTTTACCTTCACTGTACTTCCTCTGTCACTAGTACATTTCATTTTGCATGGTTATTGTTTTAACTTGTTCTACCTTAATGCACTCTGTATTGGTCTGATCATTTAGAGTAGTATTGAAGACAAGCTTCTCACTGTATCTCATACATGTGACAATAATAAATCAATTCCAAGTCCAATTTATCTTTAGAGCAGGTGTACACATAATTCCATTGTTTGTACTGTGGAATATTGGAGCAGTTTGTACTTCACCAGAAGTCATTTTCTTTACCCCCACGCCCAGTTTACAAAAAGCAGCCAAACACTTCTTCTTGTTTTCAGGACTTCTCCACTCACATTTGGAAAAACTCCTTTTTTCCTTCTAATTTATTTTTCATTCCTTATTCAGACTTCCCTTCCATGCTACTGTTTTGTTCGGATTTCCAAATGTGATGCGCAGTGCAGCTGAGAATTTTCAAAGTAACAGCAAGAATTCAGAGTGATGAGGGACCATCAGCTGCACCAGGTAGGCACTGGGATTAAAAGAGAGGACACTGTTTGCAGTGTGGACCATTGCACCTGGTGATATTGGCTTGGTTGGTGATTTCAGCATGGGAAGTTTGAGTTCCTCTTGATTTTCAACTGTAAACGTGTAGACTCCCATATCAAATATGTATAAAATATAAATAGTTGACACATAACTCGTGTGTTGTGTTGCCATTCTGTAGTGAACTTTGTTCACCTACTGTCATTTATTTTTACATAAACATCATCAAACAAACCTCTAGAGTAGGAGTGGTGAACTTTTTGAGAGTGTGCTCCCAATTTGGAGATAATCTTTTGAAAATATTCCCTTGCTTGATGTGGTAATCTTGAGCAGAGTTTATCATTGATTAATGGATTAGTAACAACAATTATGGACTCATCCTCTTTTCTTTTAAAAAAAAGTCTATAATTATTGTTACTAATTCATGAATCAATGAAGATCTCTGCTCAAAATTACCATGGTGTGCAAGTGAATATTTTAGAAGTTTATTACCAATTTTAGGTTGTATTCACAGTTTTCCTATTAATAAAGGTATAATGCAAACTGAATGAAATAAAGTTTTTCAAAAATTATTAACATAATCTTTTAAAAAGACATTGAAAAATAACATCATATCTAAATAAAATTGTTATTGTGACTGTTCCCTTTCTAAACACTAATCTATACACAACGATTTCAAAACATATCATTCAATGTCACTTATTCTTGCAACGGTCTAGCAGGCGCCAAGCTGGCATGAGACGTTTCCTGTGAAAGCATCTCTCTGTTCTCTGGTGGTAAAAAAAATCATTCACTGCTACATTTGGCAGTAAAGATAATCATTATGTTTTTTTTATTGTGGGTGGGGTTAAACAATTGAGAGGTGGCACTGCATGCCGTATGCAAGCAAAATTATTTTTGATGAGTCTAGAGTAAGTGTAAGGTTTAATACTACCTGTTCGTAAATGCTCGGTATAATCAGAATCTCTACAGGATATATTTTGGTTATTTCTATATAACACTACTGAAAGGGACATTTCTAATTGTTCCCATATATGTACAGTATGTCATGATTATAAAATTCATGTGTTCTTAATTTTGAAGCAAATTATATAGATCAGCATTTTTCCCCTTGTTAGCTGATAAACTGTTAAATCACTATATTTAAATAAATTAAAAATTATTTCAAGAAATAAAACAAAAGATTTTTGTTAGGAATGTTAAAGTAAAACCAATGTTAGTAGCGAAGACATGGGATATTGCACGAAATGTAGAGAACCCAGAACAGTACAAAGCCTAGATCATCAGATTTGTCACCAGACAAATTTGAAATAAGTTACAGGATCTTTTGGAAAAATAACTCAAGCCAGTCCAGACCTTTAACTAGCCACCAGTTTGATTGCATCTTTCCAGCACTTTTTCAGGATACAAGGGATGCCTGCTGCCCTTGGGAAGATGATGAGTAAGCCTTCCTCTTGAACCACTGCAGTACTTCTGATGAAGGTATTGCTATAGTGCTCCCAAGGCAGTTTGTTCCAGGACTTAAGACCCAGTAACATTGAAAGAACAGTGATATGTTCCATGTGGTGTACATGTGTGAGGGGAATCTTGTTCCCAGAAACCTGCGGCTCTTGTCTTTTCATGGTGGAAGACATCAGTTTGGAAGATGGGTTTGGAAATACTGTTGGAGTATTTTGCATTATTGCTATATAAACAACAAAAACTTCTTTCTTTAAGTTTTGTTTCCGATATTGCTATACGATTTTTAAAAATTTACAGTGCTCACAGTACAGGTTTAATTTGTAGACCAAAAAACCTAACTTTTCAGATGTGTAATTTTATTCACTTTGCACTGTTGGATTTTGTAAAGTTATGAAATTAATCCACAGAAACATTTTACAGAATAATCATAGGGATTCTGGAATGAATAGCATATTGAAATAGAAAGCTACTCACGGGTCGTATTTTTATTTGTCTTTCTTACCTCCTGGAGTTTAATTTCTTTGCGACTGAGAGTACTCAACACTGTGCTGTTTCTTACTTTCTCTGTGTTCTGCCATAATTTCATGCCCAAATTATTTGTACTCGGACTGAGTTTAACTGGCTGTGATGGCACTTGAGTGGCAATACTGGAGTCAGTTTTTACTTCCTGGGGCTTGGCTTCATTTGCAAACTCTGATCTGTTCTTTTCAGTGCAATCCTGCATGCGTCTTTCCTCAATCTCCTGATATGTACTCTTTTCCCGATATTCCTGATACAGAAGTTCTAGGATTAGACAAATTAGCGCATTAGTTTTTTTTCAGCATTTGATGCCTTTGACTAACTAAACTTAGAAGCATTCTGTGTGATAGTAACTAGGACCCTCAACAGGCTGTCAAGTGAAGGGAACCTGTTAAGTCAAAAGAAACAGCAGACAAAGAAATCAATATTCTTACTTCTGACCTTAATATGCTGAATGGTCTTCAGTTAACAACTGCTATCATTAAAATGAAATCAACAATGACAAAGATCTCTCCCACAGGGGAGCGAAAGAAAACGTAATCATGTAGACCAATTATTTGTGTTTCCCAGTTCCCAAGTTCATGGCCAAAATCTGATTATTCATTCATCTTTCCAGTTGAGTTCCTTTCATTCATTTATTCACAGAATTTAAGCATTTCTGGCAAATGCAGCTTTTATTTTCTACCCATTATTTCCACCCAACCTGACCAGCATTAGCTTGTTAGGTCATTTCAGAGATGGGATAGCGATTTCCTTCCCTCAGAATTATTACAGAAGCAAATTCTTTAAGACAATTCAGTAGTTTCACTGTGACAACAGCTGCTTATTCCAGAATTACTTAGGAATTTGGATTTACATTCTCTCAACTGTCTTGAAGCAGGTACAAGCTCATGTCATTAGAAAATTTGTCTCAGTCACTGGATACCTAATTAATATGTCACCACCAGTCCTGCTATGTTTTTCATGAATTTCATCACTGGGGTAACCAATAAAGGAGAAAGGAAAGGTCAATAAAACATAAACAAAAATAAATGCCTCAAGACAAATACTCAGCACTCTAGGCTCTACTTCCTTTACCTTTGGTAATGCTGCAGTAGAATCAATAAAAATCTGGCCTGGATACATGTTGGGCACTGACATTGCCCTGGAGTTACCTTTGGCATCGTCTACACTTGGGAAGGTGTCAGACTTGTGGGGGCAGTTACCCTTGGAAACTTGGAAACAGTGCCACCTTGTGGAGGAGTTCCCTTTGTGGGAGGATACTTGGGGAGGAGCTTCTGACTGAAAATGTGGTAAAGGGATCAGTGCGAAAGATCGGGCTAGAGGAAGCCCAAAGGTCTTCTTCTCCCTTGAAAATATTGATGGGGGGATTTGTAAGTTGACTGGAAAGAAGTTGATGGAGAGAAGTTAACAGAATTGCCAGCCTAACTAATAGCCAAGACCCTATTAGAAGATTCATTAATATGTCTTCATATTTTGAAGGAAGCCACCCTTTCACCAGACTCCCCAGCCACCCTACTCTCCCAGTTAAGGATGGTTAGTAAGGGTCAGAGAAGATCACATGCTCGCCACCCTCCTAATTTGCACCCTGACTGGGCAAGCACATACCCGAGAATTGCCCCAGATAATGGTAATCTCTTGCAATATTTATGCTATGTGACCATGTGCTGACCTCATTTGAAAATACCAGTTGAAAGATCTTCTGTACGAGATTCCTTCAAGACCTTAGCTTCTGAGAGGGCGAGGACTAGGGTTAGCCACCCCTCCCAAATTGTACTTTTTAATGTAACCTTCTAAACTATATTACAACAAATATGGGTGCAATATCATGCAGAATTCGCAGACATAATTAGACATGCTCTGCAACTGTTAAATGTTGAAAAACTCTGTTTCTCCCCGATGTTAAAATGCTACTTACACTCCCTCTCCCAACTACCTTATGAGACGCTGCACTTTTCTGATGCTGGCGTTAACTTCACATTGCCCCCCCTTAGCCCCTTTATAACTGTAGTTAAATTTCGCTGAGTAATGACCTCTGGAATATGCCCAATCAAAACTTGCAATCTCTAATCATGGTTCTGCTTTGTAATTCTGGCATTATGATAATGAAACTGGCTTTACTTTATTGCTGTACTTAATGGCTTAAATAAGTAAGCAATTCTTATGCAGAAAGACCTGGTAAGAGACATTGTGTGGTATTTTTCAATAAAGCTGTTAAGTTTTAAGGGATGTCAACTTTTATCTTTTTGAATAAATTGTTATCTAATTTTATTTTACTATTTCTCATAAAAGATTACTGCTGTTGCGGGGCTAGTTGAGGATATATGGGTTAGACTAAGTACCATCTAGTTTAGTGTGTGACATAACCTCAGGTCATCCTGAAGTATTGTACACTTAAAGAAGTGCATTCCTTGCTGTAATGTACAACAGTCAATCATGTGCCGTAAAGTTCTGCAAACAATAATGAGAAAATAAACAGTAAATAGGGTTTTATTTAAGTAACTACCCACAAGTGTCAGCTTGGATCATGTGTTTAAATCCTGAGTGGGATTGGCACAACAACCTTCTGACTCATGAATCAAGAAAGCCACTTTGGTAAAAATTTCCCCCAAAAAAGATTAACTTTAGGAAAATATGAAAAATACCTTGCAGTAAAACTAGTTAAGTGGAACTTGGGGGAGGTGTGTGTGTGTGTGTGTGTGTGTGTGTGTGTGATGGCATTTGTATGTTTCTATGTATATATGTGTTTAAGTGGAATGGACTGTAAATATGTTTGTGTATATTCATTTATATGCTGTGTGCATTTTTTTGTGGTTTGTGCACATGGTATGCCTCTGTGTGTCTGTATGTAAGGTGGATGCTGAGAATGCTGAGAGAAATTGGCAAATTACAACCTCTCTCTGAAAGCAGTTATGAAAATAATGCATCGGTACCAACATCCCTATTGGTAGTTACCCACATGGAAATCTCAGAGCATGGCTCTGGCACGAGCCTGCAGTGGCATCTTCTGCTCCTGTACTACTGCTCAGGGTATTCTGTGGAGACTGCAGAAGGGGAACACTTACTGTTGGGTATCTCTGCTTTACCAGCTCTAGCATTACTCTCTGAGTGCTACCAGGGGTTAATGCAAGATTTCTCCAGCCATGAATTGCAGGTGCTGGAGAGAGAGAGAGGCTGGGATCAGTAGAGGGTTCAGGAGAGCAGTGGTTATTAGAAGCGATCCCAAGAGGTGTAACTCCATTACTGCAAAGTCCTCTTGTCCAGCATCAGTTGTCCAGGTCTAGAGAGAAGCAGAGATGGGGTATGGTGGGGTTGTAAAGTGGGAGATGTTAATTATTTGTAAATGGCATTGGATAGGAAACCCTCAATTTTCAATGATCCAAACATGTAAACAGCTTTACCGTGGGAAGGGCTTTAGTTTACACAGCTTCCTCTGCGTGTGGACATCTGAGAAGAGAGAAGCCTGCAGGACCAACCCCTGACAAAAATCCAGAGCAGAGTCCAATGCTGATGAGGTCAATTTTTCATTAAATCCTGCAGCCAAGCAGTTACCAATGCAATATTCTGCATTGCCCAGGATCTCATCAGAAAGGACTTTGATCCCAATATATTTTGCCTGGACAGTGCCCTGGAAAAGGATTTTCTCTGGAAATGTAATAACAAATGATTATGTCTTACACTGCTCTGATCATAAAGGTACAAGTTATCAGCCTCCCAAGGTTCATCTCTTAATTGTGCAATTAGCAGCAATAAGAGGAGCTGGCCCAGACACCTGACATTACTGACCATTTGCACCCATGCCTGTGTTAGGGTACAAATTGGCTGGACATCAGATAGTGGAGCGGGTGGCCAGCACAGGGACAGTGACGTGGGTCTGGTTTCCACTGCTTTCAACAGAAGATCTGGGACAAAATTCTGCTCCTCATTGGTTGAAAACTGTTAATGCAGGAAAACTTAAGCAACACACACACACACACAACGGAAATTTATCTTTCTGAAGCACCTAGCACTAATAACTATGTGCTATTGTTAATTCACCTTCCCACACATTGTCTGGCTCAGACACTCCCCCATGTCAACAGCCTTTGTTTCACTGATACACATTATAAAACCATCAAAGAGAGGGGAGTGGGAAACAAATAGGGGGTGAGGAACTAAGAAACAAATTGAATGTTTAAATCTACTCAGAGTTCGGAATACTTTTATTTCAGGGAGGAAACTAATGACAAAAGCCTCTATAAATTGCATAGAAGTAATAGCTTGAAATATTCCAAGACACTGATAATTCATAGTGCTGTACCTATGTTTTCAACAAAATGCCAAACATTCCTGAATCTGGATACGGAAGCATTTGCTGGAGAATTTCCATTTTGTTCTGAGCTTGTTTCAAGGAATCTAAAATGACACGGAAAGAAATGATAATGAGTTGCATAGAAATACATGACGAGCGAAATATCTATTTGCTTCCCTACCTCACTACATTTAACAAATATTATTTGCTTGGTTGCTGTGTGCATCAGTCTGTAGGTTATTTTTTTTCTCTAATTTACTAATTTAGTGTTTCTATTTCCTTCCAGCTGCTTTGCGGCATCATTACACTTTCCTAATGCTTGCTATCAGTGGCTTGTTCATCTGTGCAGTGATTTCTCCTAGGCCATTGATGCTTGTGCACAGACACACAGAAATAAACACTGTGCTCAGGAATAAATGAGATTTGTGAGATAACGTTTATTGCTCCTGAGGCACAGGTGTCAAAAAATTGGTAGTATAGATCTTCTATTCTGTGTGAGACTTACTTAGTTTATATAATATTCTGCTGATATCCGGGTGTGTCTGTGTCAGGACCAGTAGTTTTCCATTATCAGCCAAAAAAGAAATGCATTGTTAGAACCAGCACGGCTTGTAACACCATCAGAGACCCATTGCCTGTTTTAAGAGCATTTCCTGTAGCAGGATCCCTAATGGTGGAGGTCATCAGATAGACTTGGTCCATCCTTTAGCTTGATTTTGTTTTTGCCCAAACTAAAACTGAATGGTTGAGTTAACTAGCAGTGCAACACAAGAACAAAGGAATCTCCAAGCTGAGAGAACAAACCAAGTGATTGTCATTTAGAAAATGAGTCACACTTACTACTGATGCACTAATTTGTCAAAGCATTAAATGCGAAGACTTAGCTCTTTCCCAAATAAGAAAGTGAAGTTGGCTGAGGAGAGGATCAAGATTTTATTTGCACTGGAACTAGAATTGAGTGCTTCCCAATGACAGATACATTGCTATTTCTTCACTCAGTGGTGCTCAGGGTAGATCAGCAAACCTTAAAGGACTCTGCCCTATAAGAGTCACTCTCAAGCTACATAAAAATGATGCACTGGAGATGGCAAAAATCGCAGGGGAGGAAGGACGTGGTGATCATTCTTCTGTCTCGATCCTGCCCACAAAATCCATTGCCTTGATGAAGTCCAAAGTTGTGAGTGGTCCCATGAGATTGCCAGATCTGCGATCGTCGTTGCGGCAGAGACTGGGGGCATCATGATGCACTGAGGCACATGGAAAGAAAAACCTGTAAACAGTTAGGGAGCAAGGAAAGATCTTTGGAAAACACTCGGGCGAGTATACTATCAGCCTTAAAGAATTTTTGTCACTGTCTCATCGGCAGAATGAAGACCTTTTAATTTGTGCCTCACTGAGGATTTTAACTTGATGTTCTATTTGTTTTTACATGACTATTCAATAGTTATAGTTCGCACCTTTCTAATTTACTTTTGTGAGGACAGAAATGGGAGTTGCATGTTTAGTGACCACATAGTTCAAGCCTGACACTAGACAGGTGTCTAGGAGACTAATGTTAATAGTGCTAAGAAATATTGGGTTCAATTTCCTGATGGCCCTGCGGTCATCCAATTTATAATCACTGGCATGCTCTAAACAGGACCAAATCACATTTATGTAAAACAAGCATATTAAAAATAAGTGTTATTCCATCTAATTTCTAACTTTTACATCTCCCTAGATGATTAGATTAAAGAATTGACAAATAAAAGTGCAAAAGTGACAAACATAAATTAGACTGTGTCAAATAAAAAAAATGACAGGAAAGAGTTGGTTAAGTGAGAGAAGAAAAGGGACTAAAAGGAAAAATAAAATAAATGCAAAAAAAATGTTTTCAATTAACAATGAAAATCTGAAAAACTGAGAATCTGCACTTAATTTTCAATGCCTGAAAGGTTGATTAAGTAATAATTAACAAGTTGTTAATAAGATGTTTACATGTGTAATAACACAATTTAAATTTCTATGGCGAGTTTAATATTCTTCTGCATTAATAGAAAAACTTCACACATTTAATACATTAGAATGGTGAGACAGAAAGGCCATTTTACAGAGAAACACAGTGACCTTAGGTTATTTGTTCTTAACTGAACATCTGCTCCTCACTGGGGTTGTTGTGCCATTTGTCCATCAATAATGGTGATCAATGTCATCCACGCCTTTAAAGGGAGATGCTAATTCCGATAAGTTAAACTTAATGTACTATCCACATAGAGTTCCATTGCGTCAAATCTATTAATGGCTGAATGGGAAATAAACCTTTCTTTCCACATACTTAAATCCTGACCTCAAAAGGTTTTTCCAAAAACACCAGTGTAGATTTTTCAGTAAGTGTATGTGTTTTGAAGAGAAGTACACTTACAAGAAAAACATCTATTCAATGCTTGTGATTAGGATGGAGAATGGAGAATGGAGGGGATATGGTGGTGAGTGTTACTATCAATGCCATAGAGGAAAGAAAATATAGATCCTGCTAAAATGGGACACAGCAGTACAAAGTTTAGATAGCTCTGTAATATGTCATCATCATTTTTTGAGCAGTGTCCAATATAATGTTACAGTTCTGCGATTACTGGATACTGGGATCGCCTTTCATTTACACATGTCAACAACAGCAGAGCAACAGATCCTGTCTTTGAGTAAACATAAAAAGTAAGACAAGCTATTCAAGGGGCTCTGGGCATGAGATTTAACTTACATTTCCCCCATCTGAATTATGAATTCTGGGCCAGCGCTTCCTGCAAGTGCTCCTTCTTAAGGTTTAACACCAACCCTTGCATCCCTGAGATGAATGGATAATGTTCACTAAAGTACCACGTTATTTCCACTTGACATTTAACCAGTAAATGGTGAATTTAAGACCCATCGGATGAAGCAATTTCTGTCAGTTTAGGCAAATCGCTGGCAAGGTCGAGAGTTACATTCATTTTGAACCTCAGCAGGTGATTTCCAGTTCCTTCACTTGTTAGCTTTATGGACTCTAACTGACATTATCCTTTCCAAGAAAAAAACTTGTTGAAATGAGATGATTTTAAGAATATTTTCATATCTATGTTAGATTTCCCTATCCAATAAGAACTGCATCTAACATTCAACTTAGTGCTCATAAAACTTATAATGTCTGACTGAATCTGAATGTAGGGGTTCAAGATGGGAATACAGTATATAGTTATTGTAAGCTTATTCTCTTCTACACTTACATGTTATTTACTTCAGTCTCAGACATGCCTTACCTGCTTGAGTTTTCTTTCTCTTGAACATTTCCCAGTGAAGTTATTTTGAAGCTTCTTTCTTCAAGGGACTGACTTCTCTGTTGAGTTTCTCCGAGAGAGCAGGAGCCAAGATCACCGGTCAGAGTTTCTGTGCAAGTAACTTTACCCTGAATTGAAATGGAACTGGTTTCTTTTTTTAGATTTTCAGTGTTCGATGCCAATTGACAACTTTGGGAGTCACTGCATCTCTGCGAGTGATTTTCCTTTTGTATCTCATTTAGTCCCAAAACTGGCAAAGGCCCATAACAACTGGGCAGCATTTTTGTATCGCCACTACACCAGTCCTTAAGTCCAGTGTTGTTTGGTACCGATGACCTAAGCCAAAGAGATGAATGTTCTTAATGCAACCAAAGTATTAAAATGTATCTGTATTTTTAAATTAAATTATGTATAAGTTATGCAGATTTTTAATGTTATAACTAGCAGTTTTGCATGTCACCTTAGAACTAAAGGTAACCTAAAGTTAAATCAATCAACTTTAGCACAAAATCACTGACTGTCTCCATTATAATTATGAACAGCTACTGGATTGTTGCTCACAGTGTCTGGATTGATGGCAAGTATTTATCCATTATGTGATATTTTCTCTTTGAATATCAACTGTTCAAATGAGAACATTGAACACTGAGAGTGATAATTGCTGATTAGCTGATCAAATCAGATAGAATGGGATCAATCAATCCAGTCAACCAGTCAGAATGGTGCATGGAAGTGGTTAAGATAAAGCTGAGCGCATCTACCGGTATTGTTCCTGCCCAGTCTCACATTATCTACACTGACTCTGAAACTGCCCACAATTTCATAGCTTGAGGGTCAAAACCAAAACAGGATCAATGCTGCAAAGTGAGTTTTATAGAAAGGCTTTCTGATAGTAAAATTACCAGACAATTTGCAAATGCAGAGAAAATGGCCAGAAAACATTAAACAACTTGTTCAGAGGGATGGAATGAAACCTTCATGCTTCTTGTGTCTATTGCCTCCCTCTCTGTCTTCAGGGTGGTATTTGAGAACTGCTACCATTTTTACACTTACATTAAATCAGGTTGTACACCTGCACTTTTGTGACTCTCACTCCTACTCCTGTCCCGTCCCCTTGCAAAGACGTAGATCTGCTCATGTTCGGTTGGTTCTTTGGGAAGCAAAACATGCGTCCTGAACACGCTCTCATCACTGACCTGCAATAAGGTTCCCACTTACGCTATGCAGCTTTGCCTACAGGAATCTATGGAGAGAAGCAGCTCCATTCATCACCAAAAAGATCCGCGAGGTCTTCCATAAGAAGGTGGGGGGGAGGGGTGAAGGAATCTACCTACAAAAGTAAAGCTTGCCCATCATCTTAGCCAGCTGTGGAAAGTTTTACAAGTTTCATTCAGCAGACACTGTGGGCTCAGTACTGCTGAATGGAAACAACCTTAGCACAATCAACCAGAATGTTATGCATAGGACACTACTATCTTCCTTCTGTGCAGGCCCCTGACCTTTTCAGTCGACAGACACTTTCAGAACTATGCTACAGGAGTTTCCATGTTATCCTTCCCTACTGGTCTGTAAATCAAATGACAGAGCCATGGCAATTGCCAGATCTCCAGCATCAGCCACCGACCTCTATGCTGCTTGACTCTTGTGTTTTTACCTGAGAGCATTTATTTATTCTTGTCAACACAACAACTGCTTGCAAACTGATGAATTGCAGATGCATTGTGAATCATCGGCATGTATTGCCAAGAACCCATTGTTACTGTGTTTCTTTTTTACACTCTGCTAAGATCAAATCAGAGGGAAAGACCTGACTCATTATACTCTGACTAATTACTTGTAAGTCTAAATTTTAAAGGAGAGGAGAGGGTTGGGGGAGAGCAGTGCCATGTACCAAAGGAGACTTTCTGATCTTCAGTGACTGTGTTTATCTAAATAAACTTTCCCCCGAGAAACAAACAATGCCATTTTGACTTTTCCTATTATAGATTGTAAGTTCATTCCCATTCTGCATGCAGTACTTAGATGCAGGACTTGACCACACCAGGGCAGTTCTGCACTGCTGAAAGTGCCAGCAGCTTTCTGATGAATTGCTAAACCAAGGCTCTTCCTGTTCTCAAAGGAAAGAAAGAAATCCAATGGCAGTCATGAATTTGTGAACAATGTGCAATCACTTCAAATATTCTAGCTAATACGTAGCCCTAACTTGACATTAGTAAAAGTATAAATTTTGTTCGGATTTTCAAATGAATGTTTGTGGCAGTTACTGTGTGAAAACTGGCTGGTGTTTCCTTTGATACAACAGTGACTGTATTTTAGGTCTTCATCAGGTCTTCAAGATGCCTTATAAAGACACGACGGTCATTATACAAATATCTTTTTTGGTGTATTGAGGTCAGTTTAGATGTATTGGTGCATCCTTTGATCAAATTACTACATACAGTTTACAGCACGCGAACTGGCCATTCGACCCATCCACCTGTGCCCGACTTCATGCTCCTCATGAGGACCCACTTTTATTTCCAATGTCGGATGTGTTTGCAGTATGACCAAAGAAAGGTGCACTTCCAAGGCCGCTGACTGATGTGTGCTCATTCTGAATGGGCACTCAGATCAGATGGCAGACGATAAAATGAAGGGACCTTCCATCGCATCCATGAGAGGACTGAGGATGACCTATTTTCAGTTGAGTTACATAGAGGCGGCTGATAAGGCCAATACGGGACCGGAAGATTCTGCCAGTTTAAGGAGGCAGTACAAAAAGGGGCATGCAGGCAGGTCAGCTGTGTGCCCTTTCAACTATTTGCTGTTGGCCTCGATGTGCTGCTCTCAGAGAAACTCTAAGCGCTAGCTGTGTTCCAAGAAGCAGCTGCACCAGTTTGAGCAATCAGGGTTGGTGAGAATGTTACATTTTTCACAAAGTGGCCTTGAAGGTTTAAGAAAGGTCATGTGCAGTTGTTGGTGCTGATTTATCCTCTGATTTATCACATCGCGATCCTCTTCTCTGAGGATCACTACCTTCTTGTGTTGGAGGTGCTTGTGAGTTCCTCAGATCCTGAGAGCGATGTTGTATAGAGTTTCGTCATCTGGCGCTTGGCCCCTGATAGGATCATCCACGGCCGTATGGTCAAGGGGGAGGTGCCAGAGAGCGATCCAACCAAAATCTCAACGGTGGAGCCGGCGGAAGATGATGCCACATCACAATGGCGGTGAAGGAGGAGGAAGATGATGACACATCACAATGGCGATGAAGATGGAGGAAGATGATGACACATCGCAATGGCGGTGAAGGAGGAGGAAGATGATGACACATCACAATGGCGGTGAAGGTGGAGGAAGATGATGACACATCACAATGGCGGTGAAGGTGGAGGAAGATGATGACACATCACAATGGCGGTGAAGGAGGAGGAAGATGATGACACATCACAATGGCGGTGAAGGAGGAGGAAGATGATGACATATCACAATGGCGGTGAAGGAGGAGGAAGATGATGACACATCACAATGGCGGTGAAGGAGGAGGAAGATGATGACACATCACAATGGCGGTGAAGGAGGAGGAAGATGATGACACATCACAATGGCGGTGAAGGTGGAGGAAGGCTGCAGCAGTTCAGGGTACCCAGTTGCCCTGTATTCCATGCCACTAGGCCTTGACCACCTCCCCCCCCCCGTCTCTCAAGGACGATATGACGGTTGCCCTTGCATCAGCCTTCCCACATTAAACAAGGTCACACAGAGGATTCACCCTGCAGCCCAGTTAAGTCCACGGTGATCAGCAAGTGGCGAAGGGGACAGGATTATGAGATCTGAAAGATCCTCGTCCATATTGCACCAGAATATGTGGATCCTGGATCAGCCTCTATAGCCACAACACTGAACTGATTCCACAACCTATGGACTCACTTTTGAGGGCACTACAGCTTGTGTTTTTGATATTAATCACTTCCTTAATTATTTATTATTTCCTTTGCCTTTTGTATTTGTTGTCTTTTGCACATTGGTTGTTTGTCCATGTCTGTCGTGTGTGGTTTTTCATTGATTCTATTGTGCTTCTTTCTATTTACTATGAACGGCTGCAATAAAATGAACCTCAGGGTAGTATATGGTGACTGTATACTTTGATAATACATTTACTTTGAACTTTACAGCCAGAGGAGCAGGTATTTGAATAGGGTTCTCAGAATGACTCTTCCTGTGACAGACAGCAGGAACATCTCTCTATAATTATTGTGATTTTCTCTTTTCTTGAAAACAGTCATGATTAAGGTATCTCTGAAGCACTCTGGCAGATTCTTTTCAGATGAGGATTTGGGGCGGCACAGTAGTGTAGTGGTTAGCTCAATGTTTTGCAGCACAAGCCACCCAGGTTCATTTCCTGCTGCTGAGTGTAAGGAATTAGCATGTTCTCCCTGTCACTGCATGGGTTTCCTCCCACATTTCAAAGATATCCTTGCGGGCAGGTTTGCTAGAGCTGTTGGGAGTGCTTTAAACTAATATGACGGGGGGATGGGAACAAGTATGATAACGCTGAGGAGGAGCCAGCAGGTCTACAAGTAGATGATGTAATATGTAATACGAATGTAAGGAAGTCAATGATTTGGTACAACTGCAGACATAGCAAAAAGTTAAGTACCTGAGAGGCAAAATTTATAAGGGCAAAGAATGCAGAACTGATGAGTTGTATTTAAATGCTTATGGCATTCAGAATAAGGTGGATGAACTTGTGGCACAATTAGAGTTTGATTGGTATGACCTTGTGGGCATCATTGAGTTGTGGTTGAAAGAAGGTCATAGTTGGGAGTTTAACATCAAAGGATATACTTTGTATTGAAAAGACAGGCAGGCAGGCATAGGCGGTGGGGTTGTGACTGCAAAGGAGTTGGAAAGGACATGTGATAAGGATAATGACACATTTGTAATGGGGGCCTTCAATATGCTAGGGGACTGGAAAAATTAGGTTGGTGTCAGATCGCAAGAGAGGGAATTTCTTGAATGCCTACAAGATGGCTTTTTAGAGCAGCTTGTGCTCGAACCTACTAGGGGAAAGGTTATCTTAGATTGGGCGTTGTGTAATAACGCAGATTTTATTAGTCAGCTTAACATAAAGGAACCCTTAGGAAGCAGTGATCATAGTGTGATTGAATTCAGACTGCAATTTAAGAGGGTGAGGCATGAGTCACATATATCAGTATCACAATGGAATGAAGGGAGTTACAGAGGAATGAGAGAGGAGCTTGCCCAGGTGGATTGAAGGGAGATACTGGCAGGAATATCAGCAGAACAAAGGTGGTTTAAGTTTCTGGGAATAATTCATAAGGATCAGGATAGACCATAGACAATAGGTGCAGGAGTAGGCCATTCAGCCCTTTGAACCAGCACCACCATTCACTGTGATCATGGCTGATCATCCACAATCAGTACCCTTTTCCTGCCTTCTCCCCATATCCCTTCACTCCGCTATCTTTAAGAGCTCTATCTAACTCTTTCTTGAAAGAATCCAGAGAATTGGCCTCCACTGCCTTCTGAGGCAGAGCATTCCACAGAACCACAACCCTCTGTGTGAAAAAGTTTTTCCTCAACTCTGTTCTAAATGGTCTACCCCTTATTCTTAAACTGTGGCTTCTGGTCCTGGACTCCCCCAACATCGGGAACATGTTTCCTGCCCCTAGCCTGTCCAATCCCTTAATAATCTTATATGTTTCGATCAGATCTCCTCTCATCCTTCTAAATTCCAGTGTATACAACCCCAGTCGCTCCAATCTTTCAACACATGACAGTTCCGCCATCCCGGGAATTAACCTCGTGAACCTATGCTGCACTCCCTCAATAGCTAAAATGTCCTTCCTCAAATTTGGAGGCCAAAACTGTACACAATGCTCCAGGTGTGGTCTCACCAGGGCCCGGTACAACTGCAGAAGGACCTCTTTGCTCCTATACTCAACTCCCCTTGTTATGAAGGCCAACATGCCATTAGCTTTCTTCACTGCCTGCTGTACCTGCATGCTTACTTTCAGTGACTGATGAACAAGGACACCTAGATCTCGTTGTACTTCCCCTTTTCTTAACTTGACACCATTCAGATAGTAATTTGCCTTCCTCTTCTTGCCACCAAAGTGAATAACCTCACATTTATCCACATTAAACTGCATCTGCCCACTCACCCAGCCTGTCCAAGTCACCCTGCATTCTCATAACATCCTCCTCACATTTCACACTGCCACCCAGCTTTGTGTTATCTACAAATTTGCTGATGTTACTTTTAATCCCTTCATCTAAAATATGATATGTCCCACAGAAGAAGTTGTTCTCAAATGGCAAGGGTAGGCATCCGTGGTTGACAAGGGAAGTTAAGGATAGCATAAAAGCCAAGGAAAGGGCATATAAGTTAGCAAAGGTGAGTGGGAAGTTGGATGATTGGGAAGCTTTTAAAATCCAACAAAAGGCAACAAAAAAATCTGTAAAAAGGGAAAAGATGAAATATGAGGTCAAACTAGCCGACAATATAAAGCAGGATACCAAAAGATTTTCTGTTATGTAAAGAATAGAAGGGAGGTGCGAGTTTTTATTGGACCACTGGAAAATGATTTTGGTGTAGTAGTAATGGGGGACAAAAAATGGCAGATGAACTTAATAAGTACTTTGCTTCTGTCTTTGCCTCAGTCAGAAGACACTAGCTGCATGCCAAATGGCCTGTGAATGTCTGGGAGCCGGAGTGAGTGCCACTGCTATTGCAAAGGAAAAATGCTAGGCAAGCTGAAAGGCCTTGAGGTGGATAAGTCACCTGGACCAGATGGACTACATCCCAAAGACCTGAACGAGGTTGCTGAAGAGATAACAGATGCACTGGTCATGATCTTTCAAGAATCACTTGATTCTGGCATGGCCCTGGAGGACTGAAAAATTGCAGATACCACTCCATTCTTTAAGAAGGGAGAAAGACAAAAGAGAGGAAACTATAGGCCAGTTAACCTAATCTCAGTTGTTGGGAAGGTGTTCGAATCTATTATTAAGGATGAGGTTTCAAGGTACTTGGAGACTAATGATAAAATAAGTCAAAGTCAGCATGGTTTCTGTAAAGGGGAATCTTGTCTGACACATCTGTTAAGAGTTCTTTGAGGAAGTAACATGCAGGGTGGACAAAGAAGAGGCAGTGGATGTCATGTACTTAGATCTTCAGGTGCCACACATGAGGCTGCTTAACAAGATAAAATCCGATAGCGTTACAGAAAATATACTGGTATGGATAGAGAAATGGCTGACAGGCATGAGGCAGCAAGTGGGAATAAAGGGGGCCTTTTCTGGTCGGCTGTCAGTGACTAGTGGTGTTCCTCATGGGTCAGTATTGGGACTACTACGTTTCACATTGTTTGTCAGTGATTTAGATAGTGGAATTGATGGCTTTGCATCAAAGTTTGTGGATGATACAAAGATAGGCAGAGCAGTAGGTAGTGCTGAGGAAGCAATGCAATTGCAACAGGACTTAGACGAATTGGAAGAATGGGCAAAAAAGTGGCAGATGGAATACAGTGTTGGGAAATGTATGATAATGCATTTTGGTAAAAGGAACAATATTGCAGACTATTATCTAAATGGGGAGAAAATTCAAACATCAGAGGTGCAAAGGGACTTAGAAGTCCTCTTGCGATAACTCATAGGTTCAGTCTGTGGTAAAGAAGGCAAATACAATGTTGGCATTTATTTCAAGGGGACAGAATATAAAAATAAGGAGATAATGCTGAGGCTTTATAAGACACTAGTCAAGCTGCACTTGGAGTATTGTCAACAGTTTTCGGCCACTTATCTCAAGAAAGAATGTATTGTCACTGGAGAGAGTCCAGAGGAGGTTCACGAGGATGATTCTTGGGACAAAGGGGTTAACATGTGATGAGCATTTGGCACCTTTGGGCCTGCATTCACTGGAATTTAGAAAAATGAGTGGGGATCCCATTGAAATCTACCGAATGCTAAAAGGGTGGATGTGGAGATGATGTTTCCTCTGGTGGTGGTATCCAGAACTAGAGGGCACAGTTTCAAAATTTAGAACAGAGGTAAAGAGGAATTACTTTAGCTAAAGCATGGTGAATCTGTGGAATGCTCTGCCACAGACTACGGTGGATGCCAAGCCCACGGGTATGTTCACAGTGGGAGTTGATAGATTGGTCAGGTGTATGGGGTTGAATGGGATCTGAATCAGCCGTAATGGAATGGTGGAGCGAACTCAGTGGACTCACTGGCCTAATTCTGCTCCTATGTCTTATGGTCTTATAAATGGGTTGGTAATTATTTGGTCAAGTGGGTGTAATTGGGCTCATTGAGCCAGAAGGGCCTGTTACTGCACTCTGTCTCTAAATAAAATAAAATCTAAATCTGGCCACAAACTCATGCCAGAAGCATTTCTCCACCTTAACGGGGATTTTGTCTTCCTTGTTCTTTTTCAGTTTGGAATAATTCTTTGCAGCCTCTCAAAGTCACATCTCATAGCATGCAGTGGAATGGAGTCAGGGGTATTCCAGCCAAAAATGCAATATTGATTGAGTACCCCTGAGAAGTTTTCCTTCCAGCATACAGGGAGTCTTTCCTTCTTGGCTCTTAGTGTTTGGGTCATGGGTGGCCTCCAATAAGAGGAACATAGCGAATTGAAAGGATATTGAAGAATGAAAGTAAACAGCAGTCTGCCACAAAATAGTGCGTGCGCATTTTTTTGTTTTTTGGAGTGTGCTTTACAGCAATATTAACATTAGACATCTTTTCCACAAATGATTACACTAAGTTGTGATGTTCGTAAGGCTTACCGGTTATGTATTATCAGTGAGGTCATGGAGCAATTCATCTTTCCATCTGCTAATGACCCATAAAACAGAACACCTATACTGTACTTGTGAAAATGCTTCTATTTATGTAAGCCTAGCTTCAGCACACTGCTGAGGATACTTTATTCAACAAAATAATAATCCGTTTGGCTAGCATGTTTGTAGCTGACCTGGTTAAAGAGGAAGATAACAGAAACTCTGATTTTACATTTCCCCTGTGCCATGGGAAGGAAAACACATGGGTAAGCAGCACAGCCTAAAGCAAGAGATGTGGAGAGATAAAATCTGGAACTGGGAACCGAAGTGCAGAAATCTCGTTTTATTCTCTTTCTTTCACTTCTGTTCAAAGTAGGGCAAAGTACAGCTGGTGTATTTAACAAAATTCAGTTGAGGATGGTGGCAAAGGACTCGATAATTCAATAAGCGGCTTTTAATTGGGCTGAAAAGGTTTAATATAATTTTATAAAAATCTGCTTAATGTAGATGCCTCAAGTTTGGAGCTGAACTAGGAAACGGAATTGCTGTCTGAAGGGACAAAAGTTGAGATGAAGGAAATAGTACAGGGAAACCATCGAAATTATAATACAAGGAGGCTACAGGAAGTGCCTAAAATAATTTAGAAGACAACAGATATAAACTTCTATTATCATGAATCTTAAACAAAATAATAAAATATTCTACTGGCAGAAAATGGGAAAGGGCAAATCAGAACAATGGTCAGATTAAGACAAAAACACAATTAAATGGCTAGTAGAGATAGCAAAATGGCAGCAATATTTTTAAAAATATACCTTTCTTCACTATTTATTAGGAAGGCAGATCAGGTCCACATGATATTTGAGACAAAATTGAGAAAGATAAAACTGGATTTCAATTTAAAAGAGAAGAAAAGTAAGACAAAGTAATCAGACTTTAAAAAAACTAAATCCCCATTCCTCTGTGCATTTTAAGAGAAGGGAACTAACAAGTGGCAAAGGCATGATTACATATAGTTAATAATTCATCAGCAGTGCCTGAGGACTGCGTACATTTTTGAAAGTGGCAATACAGGTTGATAGAGTAGTTAGTAAAAGCACGTGGGATTCTGGGCATCATAGGCTGAGGCACAAGGACAGGGAGATTATACTGAAGCTTTATAAACATGAGCTAGGTCACAATGAAAGAACTGTGTCAATTTCTGGTCATTACTTGTTTTTGAAAAACATAAATGTCCTGGAGAGGGTGCAAAGGAAATTTACTAGATTGTTTCCAGGGGGACCAATATCCTTTCAGGGAGGTTTGTTAGTGCTATTGGGGAGGCTTTAAACTAGATTTGCAGGGGGATGGGAACCAGAGTGCCAGAGCTGACAGTGTGGCTGGGGTGAAAATAAATGATGTTGAAAGTTTAAGCAAATCCGCTGATAGAAAGGTTGTGAGTGGTGGTAAAAATCTTCTAAGGTGTATATATTTCAATGCTAGGAGTATTGCGGGGAAGGCGGATGAGTTGAGGGCGTGGACTGACACGTGGAATTATGATATTGTAGCAATTAGTGAAACTTGGCTACAGGAGGGGCAGGACAGGCAGCTTAATATTCCAGGGTTCTGATGTTTCAGATGTGATCAAGGCAGAGGAATGAAAGGTGGGGGAGTAGCATTGCTTGTTAGGGAAAATATTACAGCAGTGCTCAGGCAGGACATATTAGAGGGCTTGTCTACTGAGTCCTTATGGGTGGAGCTGAGAAACAGGAAAGGTATGGCCACATTAGTGGGATTGTATTACAGACCACCCAATAGTCAACGAGACTTGGAAGAGCAAATCTGCAGAGAGATAGCAGGCAACTGCAGGAAACATAAAGTTGTGGTGGTAGGGGATTTTAATTTTCCATACATTGATTGGGACTCCCATACTGTTAGGGGTCTAGATGGTTTAGAGTTTGTAAAATGTGTTCAGGAAAGTTTTCTAAATCAATATATAGAGGGACCAACTAGAGGGGATGCAATATTGGATCTCCTGTTAGGAAACGAATTAGGGCAAGTGACAGAAGTCTGTGTAGGGGAGCACTTTGGTTCCAGTGATCATAACACCATTAGTTTCAATTTGATCATGGACAAGGATAGATCTGGTCCTAGGGTTGAGGTTCTGAACTGGAAGAAGGCCAAATTTAAAGAAATGAGAAAGGATCTAAAAAGCGTGGATTGGGACAGGTTGTTCTCTGGCAAAGATGTGATTGGTAGGTGGGAAGCCTTCAAAGGGGAAATTTTGAGAGTGCAGAGTTTGTATGTTCCTGTCAGGATTAAAGGCAAATTGAATAGGAATAAGGAACCTTGGTTCTCAAGGGATATTGCAACTCTGATAAAGAAGAAGAGGGAGTTGTATGAAATGTATAGGAAACAGGGAGTAAATCAGGTGCTTGAGGAGTATAAGAAGTGCAAGAAAATACTTAAGAAAGAAATCAGGAGGGCTAAAAGAAGACATGAGGTTGCCTTGGCAGTCAAAGTGAAGGATAATCCAAAGAGCTTTTACAAGTATATTAAGAACAAAAGGATTGTAAGGGATAAAATTGGTCCTCTTGAAGATCAGAGTGGTCGGCTTTGTGCGGAACCAAAGGAAATGGGGGAGATCTTAAATAGGATTTTTGCGTCTGTATTTACTAAGGAAGCTGGCATGAAATCTATGGAATTGAGGGAATCAAGTAGTGAGACCATGGAAACTGTACAGATTGAGAAGGAGGAGGTGCTTGCTGTCTTGAGGAAAATTAAAGTGGATAAATCCCTGGGACCTGACAGAGTGTTCCCTTGGACCTTGAAGGAGACTAGTGTTGAAATTGCGGGGGCCCTGGCAGAAATATTTAAAATGTCACTGTCTACGGGTGAAGTGCCGGAGGATTGGAGAGTGGCTCATGTTGTTCCGTTGTTTAAAAAAGGATCGAAAAGTAATCCGGGAAATTAAGGCCGGTGAGTTTAACATCAGTAGTAGGTAAGTTATTGGAGGGAGTACTAAGAGACAGAATCTATAAGCATTTGGATAGACAGGGGCTTATTAGGGTGAGTCAACATGGCTTTGTGTGTGGTAGGTCATGTTTGACCAATCTATTGGGAGTTTTTGGAGGAGGTTACCAGGGAAGTGGATGAAGGGAAGGCAGTGGATATTGTCTACATGGACTTCAGTAAGGCCTTTGACAAGGTCCCACATGGGAGGTTAGTTAGGAAAATTCAGTCACTACATATACATGGAGAGGTGGTAAATTGGATTAGACATTGGCTCAATGGAAGAAGCCAAAGAGCGGTAGTAGAGGATTGCTTCTCAGAGTGGAGGCCTGTGACTAGTGGTGTGCCACAGGGATCAGTGCTGGGTCCATTGTTATTTGTCATCTACATCAATGAACTGGATGATAATGTGGTAAATTGGATCAGCAAGTTTGCTGATGATACAAAGATTGGAGGTGTAGTGGACAGTGAGGAAAGTTTTCAAAGCTTGCAGAGGGATTTGGACCAGCTGGAAAAATGGGCTGAAAAATGGCAGATGGAGTTTAATACTGACAAGTGTGAGGTATTGCACGTTGGAAGGACAAACCAACATAGAACATACAGGGTTAATGGTAAGGCACTGAGGAGTGCAGTGGAACAGGGGGATCTGGGAACACAGATGCAAAATTCCCTAAGAGTGTCGTCACAGGTAGATAGGGTCGTAAAGAGAGCTTTTGGTACATTGGCCTTTATTAATCAAAGTATTGAGTATAAGAGCTGGAATGTTATGATCAGGTTGTATAAGGCATTGGTGAGGCCGAATCTGGAGTATTGTGTTCAGTTTTGGTCACCAAATTACAGGAAGGATATAAATAAGGTTGAAAGAGTGCAGAGAAGGTTTACAAGGATGTTGCCGGGACTCGAGAAACTCAGTTACAGAGAAAGGTTGAATAGGTTAGGACTTTATTCCCTGGAGCGTAGAAGAATGAGGGGAGATTTGATAGAGGTATATAAAATTATGATGGGTATAGATAGAGTGAATGCAAGCAGGCTTTTTCCACTGAGGCAAGGGGGGAAAAAAACCAGAGGACATGGGTTAAGGGTGAGGGGGGAAACGTTTAAAGGGAACATTAGGGGGGGCTTCTTCACACAGAGAGTGGTGGGAGTATGGAATGAGCTGCCAGACGAGGTGGTACATGCAGGTTCTTTTTTAACATTTAAGAATAAATTGGACAGATACATGGATGGGAGGTGTATGGAGGGATATGGTCCGTGTGCAGGTCAGTGGGACTAGGCAGAAAATGGTTCGGCGCAGCCAAGAAGGGCCAAAAGGCCTGTTTCTGTGCTGTAGTTTCTATGGTTCTATGGATGAGAGATGGCAGTGGCAAGGTCAGACTGGAGAGGCTGGAGTTGTCCTCCTTACAGAAAAAATGCTGAGAGAAGATTTGATAGAGGTGAAAAATAGACCATGATGTGCTGACATCGTGGGAGAGGAGCAACAGAAAAGCCGCTTCCATTAGCAGATCAACAGATTGTTTAAAGACCAGAGAACACAACTTCAATCAACAGAAAAGCCGCTTCCATTAGCAGATCAACAGATTGTTTAAAGACCAGAGAACACAACTTCAATGTAATGGGCAAAAGATGCAGGGAGTATGTAAGGAAAATTAGGTGAGGGTGCTTATAATCTGGAACTCGCTAGGGTGTTGGAAGCGGAGTTACTCATATACTTCCAAAATAATTGGAAAGGCATTTGTAGGAAAGTAATTTAGTGTGACAGGGTGAGGGTCTGATTGGATTGCTCCACAAAGAGCCAGCACACTCTTGGTCTTTTATTTCATGTCTCTTTCGTCACAGAAGGCGCCCATGTAGCCCATTGGGTTTATACAGCCTCTCACTGCATTCCTATCCATCCCGTTGCTTCCACACCTGCCCTTTAACAACCCTCTGTTTCTACAGCCACTCCCTACACCATGGTCAGTCCACAGTGGCCAATTAACCTAGTATCACCATATCCTTAGGGTGTGGGAGGAAAGCGGAGCACTTGGGGAAAGCCACTGTGTCTCCAGAAGAAGATCCAAATTCCCCAAAAAGATACAAGTTCCACAAGGGCAGCACTGGAAGCCAGAATTTAAACCATATCGCAGAAGCTATGAGGCAAGTGCAGACTCTGTGAAGCAGGTGGCATGGGAAATCGGTGATTCTACCTGGCTGGAGCCATGATTATTTTTAAGAAGGGATGTGGTAAACCAGTGAGTTTAATGTTATTGGCACAAAAACTAATGGAATTCCTACTAAATGTGAAAATAAAAAAGAACACCATCTAATGAAAATTATTATAATCAGCAGCCATGCTGAATTTCAAAAGGGGCCAAGTTCTCTGAATTCTTTGAAGTGATGAAGAGGGAATGCAGCCTCCGTATTGTAGCAGCTGTCATATACCTATGTATCTATTAGATTTCTCAAAGTTAAAGCAGGGAGAATTGAATGACAAGAACAGATGGCTCCCTGGTTGCTAGGCAGAAAGCAGCTAGGAGAAATGCTTAACTGCAGAGGGTAGCATAGGGAGTTCAGGAAACATCAGTGTCTGAATCAGTTGTTCATAATTTATATGTCCAATTTAAATATTGAATCTAAAACATAATTGCAAAACTCGAAGATCAAAATTAGCATGGGGAAACAGTACATGTTTCCAATAGAAAGGAACTGCAATTCCAAAAGTATATTTCTCAACTTAGAAAACAGGCACATAATTAACAAAAAAAAATTCAAAACAATTGAATGCAAGTTATTATACTTCAGTTAATGAAAATATCATATTTACCTTAGAATCCAAATGGAGTTTGGAGATAGAGCAATCAAACATGGATAACTAAAGGAAATTATGTAGATTAACAAGCCTGGAATATTCTAGAGAAGACATTTTCCTGTCTCTATGGGTGACGTCAATTTCCCTAAGATTGATTGGATGGGTGACTTCAATTTCCTTAACATTAAACTCCTTAGTTCAAGAGGTTTAGATTGAGCAGTATTTGTTAGGTGTATCCAGAAAGGATTCCTGATGCAATATGTGGACGGACTGACTAGAGGAGAGGCTATACTGGATTCAGGAGACTGATCTCTGGTGGGTGAGCATTTCCAAGACAGTGACCATATCTCCCTAACCATTAACTTAAGAATACTTGCAGATGCTGGAAATCCAAAGCAACACACAGAAACTGCTGGAGAAACTCAGCAGGCCAGCTCGCATCTAAGCAAAAGAGTAAACAGTCGAAGTTTTGGGCCGAGACCTTTCAGCCAGTCCTGAAGAAGGCATACTTAAAGCTTTAGGAAGAAAAGATCAGGCAGGCCTCTTGCCAGTTATAAGTAGCCAGGAAGGAGCTTAAGAAGGAACATAGAACGGGACATGAGAATGCCTTGGCAAGTAGGATTAATGAAAACCTCAAGGCATTCCACACGTACGTTACACCTAGAGAGCAGGATACAAGTGACCGTCAACAGGGAAAAAGAGATAGACAGCTAGTGCAGAGTACCCCTGTGGCAGTTTCCCTTGACAACAAGGATACTAATTTGGATACTGTTGGTGAGGACGGTGAGCTAGCAAAGGAAAGCCGCAGCAGTGAGGTCTCTGTCCTGTAGCTCAGAAGCAGGAGTGGGGAGAAGAGGAGTGCAGTGTGATAGGGGAGTCCATAGTTAGAGGTGTAGACAGGAGATTCTGTTGACATAACAGAGATACACAGATGGCTTGTTCCCTGCTAGATACTCGTGTCGAGGATGTCTCAGACTGGGTCTACAGCATTCTAAAGGGGGAGAGTGAGCAGCCAGAAGTCATGGTACATATTGGTACCAACAACAAAGGGATAGACCCTGAAGAGAGCATATAAGGTGCTGGGTAGAAAGCTAAAAAGCAGGAAATCCAGGGTAGTAAATTCTGGATTACCGCCATTGTCACGTGCCAGTGAGGTTAAGAATAGGATGATTTCGCTGATGAGTACGTGGCTGAGGAATTGGTGCAAGGGGCAGCGTTTCAGATTTCAGGATGTTTGGGATCTTTTCTGGGGAAGATATGATCTGTACAATAAGGGACGGGTTACACCAGAACCCAAGGGGAGCCGATATCCTTGCTAGAGCTGAAGGGACGGTTAAAACTAATTTGGCAGGGGGGATCGGAACCAGAGTGATAGGACTGAGGTTGGGGCAGTTGGTATACAAGTGGATGCAGTGAGTAGTGAGACCATGAGGAAGGTCGGGCAGTTGAGAGGGCAAAAGTGCAGTCAGCCAGAGGAGTTGAAGTGTAAAGTTGAGAAGTTTTTAAAAATCAATGGAAGGCAACAAAAAAGGAGAGAAATGACAAAACATTTTAGATAAGCTATTCAGAAATACAAAAGGGGATACTAAAGGTTTTTACAAATAAATAAAGAGTAAAAGAGAGAGGAGAGTGGATATTGGATCATTGGAAAATAATGCTGGAGAGGTAATAAAGGAAGACAAAGAAATGGTGGACAAAATTAATAAGTAATTTTTGTCAGTCTTCACAGTTGAAGACAACAGCCGTGTGCCAGAACTTCGAGAGTGTCAGGGGTCAGAAGTGAGTGTAATTGCTATTTCTAAGAAGAAGGTGCTTGACAAACTGAAAAAGTCTGAAAGTAGGTAAGTCACCTGGACCAGATGGACTACACCACAGGGTTTTGAAAGAGGTAGCTGAAGAGATTGTGGGGGCATTAGTATTGATCTTTCAAGAATCACTAGATTCTGGAATGGTTCAAGAGAACTAGAGAATTGCAAATGTCACTCCACTCTTTAGGAAGCGAGGGAGGCAGAAGAAAGGAGATTATAGGCCAGATAGTGAGACTAGTGCTTCAATTCATTATCAAGGATGAGGTTTTGGGGTAGTTGGAGGCACATGGTAAATTACATCAAAGTCAGCATTTCTTTAAGGGAAATTCATGACTGAGAAATCTGTCGGAATTCTTTGAGAAAATAACAGGCAGGATAGATCAAGGATAGTCAGAGGATGTTGTTTTGCTTGGATTTTCAGAAGGCCTTTGACAAAATGTTGCATATGAGGCTGCTCAATAAGGTAAGTGTCCATGGTATTACAGGAAAGATCCATGTGTGGATAGAAGATTGGCTGTCTGAAAGGAGGCAAAGAGGGGAGATAATTTTGGGTTGGCTGCCAGTGGCTAATGGTGTTCCACAGGGGTCAGTGTTGAGACCACTTCTTTTCATATTATTTGGCATGTCAAAGACTCGGATGATGGAATTGATGGCTTTGTGGCCAAGTTTGCAGACAATACGAATGTAGATGGAGAAACAAGTAGTGCTGAGGAAGCAGGGGATCTGCAGAAGGACTTACACAGATTGGGAGAATGGGCAAAGAAGTGGCAGATGGAATACAGTGTAGGGACGTGTATGGTCATGACCTTTGGTAGAGAGAATAAAAGTGTAGTCTGTTTCCTAGTCAGGAAGAATTTCAAAAATCAGACGTGCAAAGGGACTTGGGAGTCCTCGTGTAGGATTCTTTAAAGGTTAAATTGCAGGTTGAGTAGGTGGTAAGGAAGACAAATGCAATGTTAGAATTCATTTCTGGAGGACCAGAACACAAAAGCAAGGATGTAACCCTGATATTGTATAAGGCATTGGTCAGACCACACTTGGAATGTTGTGAGCAGTTTTTGGCTCCTTAACTAAGAAAAGATGTGCTGGCATTGGAAAGGGTCTAGAGGAGGTTCATGAGAATTATTCTAGGAATGAAAGGGTTAATGTATGAGGAGTGTTTGATGGCTCTGGGCCTGTACTTGCTGGAGTTTAGAAGAATGGGGGTGTGGGGTGGGACCTCAGTGAAACTTATCAAATATTGAAAGGCCTAGATAGAGTCATGCAGAGAGGACTTTTCCTCTCGTAGAAGAGTTTAAGACCAGAGGGCACAGCCTAAGAATAGAGGAATGTCCATTTAGAACAGAGATGAGGAGAAATTTCTTTAACCAGGTGGTAGTGAATCTGTAGAATTCAATGCCACAGACGGCTGTGGAGGCCAAGTCAATGGGTATATTTAAGCAGATGTTGGTCACATCTTGATTGGTTGGGGCATCAAAGATTATACGGAGAAGGCAGGAGAATGGAGTTGAGAAGATAATAAATCAGCCATGATGGAGTGGCAGAACAGATTGGATGGGCTGAATGGCCTAATTCGGCTCCTATGTCTTATGGTCTTCTGATCTTATATCTATTTCAAGTGCTGCTTCATATTTTTCAGTAATTTGCATTCATTGGCTTTACTTTTGCTGTACAATTCAAAGAGAATTGATTACCTCTGTTCTTACCCAAGGTTGTTGCTGAACAGTGGTGATCTCTGCATGTGTTGAGGAGTGTTCATGGGGATTTTCCAGCAAGGCAATGAATCCAAGTGTTTGGGAGTGCGTCCTAGTTGAATTGGTCTTCCCTGCAGCCCATTATCCTTCATGCAGCTCTCTAACCAAATAAAGCCAAGAAGAGTTTCAATTTTTACATCACCATGAAATCTAAGTATAATCCAAGTAAAAACATATAATTAGTTTTCTGTAATCTTACAAATGCCACTTCCATCACGGCATCCAACCTAGGAGTATTATGCATTTTGTAACATGATTAAAAATAGCTCAACCTGTATGAAAACATATTTTCAAATTATATAGATTTAGGCTGTTTTATGTACTTTGTAATATATTTATATTAGTATAATTATAACAAAATTAGCAAACAACAAATATGCAGTTTTATTGGATATGGATTAAGTAAAGCTTTGTTAAATTAAAATGTTGAGCTTATTAAATCATATTTATTCAGCCTAATAGAGAAGAGACACACATATTACTTAATCTGTTTACCGAGATAATGGTGACAGGAAGTGCCGTCAATGGATCAACACACCAAGAAATTAATCCAGCTTTATCTTAGGAAAACGATTTACACATGTCAGGTCGAGAGCCTCAAAATTCAGGCTCAGGAAAACTACAAGGATTCTGAATCTACTCTAGCCATTTAGCATAGTTAAATGTCTTCATTCTATAACCCTTTACTCCACCTAATACCCACGCCAATATGGATTCCTGTACGCACGTGAACTGGTGTTTTTTATACTTACAATAGAAGAGAACCTGATGTTTGAGGGGAGAGCAAGTCAGCAGCAATGTCTACCATATAAATCATATTCAGTCTTCTCAACAACTGTGGGACTGCGTCACTGTGCACTCACCAGTGTTAGCTTCACATGCTGCACATTGTATAAATGGTCCTGTGATATATTAACAGAAGTTTCCATCTGATAATAATACAGCAGTTATTCGTGAAAGTCACTGCTACAATTGGTCAGCTTGTAAATGTAAAAATCTGAAATCAATTAAAGTATGATACAATGCTAACCTGTTAATAGCTCAAATTTTAATGTATATTTTACTCTTTATTTTCTACATTGAAAAACAAATGTTCAACTCATTATCCCTCAGAAGCCTTGTGGCACATAGTATCGTCCCATTTAAGAAGCTCAGCCAATTCTGTGAACCTTCTCAATTAACTGCATCCATGCCAGTTTTGTTGCTCCTCGATTCTGCTTTCCTTGTCGATGTTCTTTATTCTGCTTGCTTGCCCTTTCTATTGTCGATTCTTTTAGCCTCCCTGACACAGTTTATCCTTGTGCTCTAAACATATTGATTTTTTTATCCTCCTAGCATGGTTTCATCAATCCTTATTTCTGTTGCTTTTTATTTTTTATTCCTAGGCATTTTATGTCTCGGTACTGTACCAAATCAAGAAAATGTTGGCTGCACTTAGTAGGTCACACCATGCTTGGCCTTTTCAATACTGTCTGCGTCAGTACAAAAAGAAAAAATGTTCTAATTTACTATTTCTGGGGAGAGCCAAATTTACTAGCTCTGAAAATGGATTGCTGATTAAAATATGGGGTTAACTTATGTTTGTTGTCTCTGATGCAGAAAGCATTCCAATTTGATGTATTACCTAATTTACACGATTATTGTGTATAGCAGTGCTAACCATGCTATTGATTGGTGACATACCTCAGCAGTGGTCAGTGATGTGAATGCTGGTACCACTTAAAACTGCCCTACGCCACTTAATGCTAGCTTCCCCTACTTAGAGCTGATAAACGGTGCTGGAGCGTTCCTTGTGAATACTTAGACTGCCTTTTCACGCTAAGTCAAGGTGCTTCAGAGCCAATGTAGTACTTTCTGAAGTGTAGCCACTGAATTACGTAGAAGACAAGAAAAGTGATCTGTGAAAAGCAAGCTCTCTCAAAAGAACAATCTGATAATGAACAGAAGGCAGTACAATGGTGAGCTAGTCATTCAGTCTAGGCCTTTGGTGTTGTCTATCAGGAGCCCATGGATTTTTCCCAGCTGCTCTGGTTTCCTCCCACATTTCAAAGATGTGCTGTTTGTTAAGTTTATTAGTCACTGCATTTGTAAGTGATTAACAGAACTGTAGGGGAGAGGAGGGTGGCTATCAAAGGAGACTACGGGAATGTGAGGAGAGTAGTTTACCATGAAAATTAGTAGGAAAAGTGGAATTAATTTGTGAGTGGGCATCAGCAATGGGTGAAAAGGACTTACTGTTGTGTTGTAAGGAAATAGAGAATTTGAGGGTTAACTTGGCCAGCACACGAAGGTTTCTCTGGTCTTTCAGGAAACAGAGCCTTAGGGGCTTTGAAATCCATTTGTCAGAGAAGATAGGGTTTAGCTGAATACTTCATTTATGAAATACAGTGTAGCAGTCCCTCAACACTCTCCTGGCAATTTTAACATTGCAGTCTTTAAAGTGGGACTTGAACCCCCATCTTTCTGACTCAAAAGCTGGGAATGGACCCAAGTAAAGCACAGCCAACAGAATCATATTATAAAAATAACAGCATAATATGATATAACGTGGTTTCTAGGATTTACCAGCACTGCAGTGTGAGATGGATGAGATGGAGAGGAAGAGAAGAATGATCTATTTCAAGAGGTTAATTCTCAGAATATAAATTGATATCAATTTTACGAGTCAAGGTCTGATTAACTAGATGGAGAAAATACTGGCAAACGATAATTGGCAGGGCCACCAACTGCATCAGTGACCTTAGAAAATGTTTAATATTCCACAGGCCATCACATACTGTCCAGTAGTCTCCAAAAATCAGGACTCATAGATCTTTATTAACCACTTCTACAGGTTTCACATCCATAACATATAACCTATACAAACTGTTCAATATTAATAACAGTTTGTTTCCGAGTCAAAAAACCATGGGCTAAAAATTCACCAGAGACAAGTACAAAATTCAGTGGACTATGGAATGAGTGCTGAGCTAGTGAATGTGCAATTGTTCAAAAGAGAGGATCTTAGCTGTTTCTTGTGGCTGTAAAAATCCCATGGAATTACTTTGAAGCAGAACATAAAAACAATCATTAAACTTTGGTCAATTTGTATATCTCAGTCAACACCACTAGCGAATAAATTAGGGGACTGGATTATCGAAGACCTCCGCTCCATCCGCAAAAAGCAGAATTTCCCAGTGTCCAGCCATTTTCATTCCTATTCCCATTTTCACATGTCAGTCCACGGCTTTCTCTTTTGCCACAATTAGGTCACTCTCAGGGTGGAGGAACAACACCTCGTATTCCATCTAGGTAGCCTCCAAAATGATGGCCTAAAAATCAATTTCTCCTTTCAATAATTATTTTCCCTCATCCTTCATTCTTCTTCTATTCCCCACTCTGGCCTCTTACCTCTTCTCCTCACTTGCCTATCACCTCCCACTGGTGCTCCCCCTCCTTCCCTTTCTCCATGGCCCACCGTTCTCTCCTGTCAGATTCTTTCTCCTCCAGCCCTTTATCTTTCCCCACCACCTTCCTGCAAGTCCTCCTTCCCCACCCCACCCCCCACCTTTTTATTCTGCTGTCTTCTCCTTTCCATCCCAGTCCAGAAGAAGGGTCTCAGCCCAAAACATCAACTGTTTCATTTCTATAGATGCTGCCTGACCCACTGAGTTGCTTCAGCACTTTGTGTGTGCTACTATCAAATTAATTACCCGGTTAGTTACATTGTTGATCATAAAGCTTTCTGCGAGCAATTCGGCTGCCATATTTTCTGCATATAAACGGAGGTTACAAAATCACTTTAACAATGACAAGATAATTAGGCGTGCTACAGAAATCAAATCTTTTCCTTAAAATCCTTATCACATGAATTCAATGTGTGACACCTACTGACACACTCCTCTCTCTCATTTGCCTCCTGTAGGACAAATGTGACGCAGCAGCAGATACGGATCAGATCAAGTTTGGCTCCACAATGGTGGAGAAGAAACTCTGCACATATTGCTGAGATCATGTCAAGTCAAGGTCAGAACATTTTGAAGATGCTGGTATTTTTTCTACTAATCCTACTCCTCACATCCTGAATCTCCCTGAATCCTATGATCTCTTCTGACTTAGAAGCTGTAGATAGTGTAGGCATTTACCTCTCAATTTCCCACCTGTCCCTCCACTAAGCTATTATTTCAGACCAGTGTTCAAAATAGGAAAATTAGGATATTATGTACGTTGTGAGAGAGGAAGGGGTGGAGAGAACTGAGAGAAAGTCAGTGACAAGGTGAAACCCGACATCATCTACGTAACCAAATACTTTTATGCAGCATATGAGAGGAAGGCCGATCTTGTTAGTTGCAGCTGATCTCTCTGGAAGAGTGTAAATAGAGGACAGTGAAGGGAAAAGGAAAGAATGCTGGATCTCTGAGGAGCAGAACAGAGCAGTTGTTAATCTGAAATAAAAAAGAATGCTGTAATGGCTCAGCAGATGTTGTAGTTTTTGTGAAGAGGGAAAAGCAAAGTTAAAGTTACAGTTGCATAACTATGTATATAATCTGAATGACCCAATTCTAACACAAACAGGAAAGGCTGGTTATCTGAAATTGCAAAATTTGATACCAAGTCCCAACAGCTGGATAAAAGGTGAATTGATTTTCTTTAGCTTACAGAGGGAGGCCAAAGATAGAGAGGACAACCTTTGGGTAGGATGAAGAGTTAATGTGAAAGGCATCTGAAAACTCACCCTTATAGACAATGCAGACAGGTCCTGCAGAGCAATCATTCAGTCTGTCTTTGATTTCTCCATTGTAGAGGAGACCGCATTGCTAGCATGAACTAAATCAGAAGGTGCTTATTCCAGAGACCATAGACAACTTCAGTAGTTGGTAAGTTGATGGAGAAGATCCTGAGAGGCAGGATTTATGAACATTTGCAGAGGCATAATATGATTAGGAATAGTCCGCATGGCTTTGTCAAAGGCAGGTCCTGCCTGATGAAGCTGATTGAATTTTTTGAGGATGTGACTAAACACATTGATGAAGGTAGAGTAGTAGATGTAGTGTATATGGATTTCAGCAAGGCATTTGATAAGGTACCCTATGTAAGGCTTATTGAGAAAGTAAGGAGGCATGGGATCCAAGGGGACATTGTGTTGTGGATCCAGAACTGGCTTGCCTACAGAAGGCAAAGAGCGGTGGTAGACGGGTCACATTCTGCATGGAGGTCGGTGAACAGTGACCTTAGGGATCTGTTCGGGGACCCCTAGTCTTCGTGATTTTTATAAATGTTGCTGGGATTGGGAAGCATGCCTTATGAGAATAGATTGAGTGAACTTGGCCTTTTCTCCTTGGAGCGATGGAGGATGAGAGGTGAGTTGATAGAGGTGCATAAGATGATGAGAGGCATTGATAGTGTGGATAGGCAGAGGCTTTTTCCCAGGGCTGAAATGGCTAGAACAAGTGGGCACAGTTTTAAGGTGCTTGGAACTAGGTACAGAAGAGATGTCAGGGGTAAGTTTTTTATGCAGAGAGTGGTGAGTGCATGGAATGGGCTGCCAACGATGGTGGTGGAGGCGGATACAATAGGGTCTTTTAAGAGATTCCTGGACGGGTACTTGGAGCTTAGAAAAATAGAGGGCTATGGGTAAACCTAGGTAATTTCTAAGGTAAGAACATATTTGGCACAGCATTGTAGGCCGAAGGGCCTGTATTGTGTTGTAGGTTTTCTATGTTTCTATGTGCGAGTGAACTCCTGCTTCACCCAGAAGGACTACTTGGCTTCTGGTATGATGAAAGAGTTGAGGTGAAAAGGCAGGTGATACTTCTCTTGCTGTTCTATGGGAAAGTGCTGCGAGTAAAGAATTGGCTAAAATAGAAGAGTGGATCAGGCAGCAGCAAAGGGAATAGTCCCTCCATAATGTTGAAAGGGAATGGGAAGGGAAGACGTGCCTGGTGGTGGAATCTCAATGAAAGTGGTGGAACTTTAGTTTTTCATTAAGTGTTTGCAACCTTGATGATGTAGTTTATGTATCAATATTCAAAAGGTCAATATTGCACACTATTTCTGCTGTTATAGAGTCAGATGGGCACCCTACAAATTGAATTGTACACACAATAAAATGTTTGATATATATATTAGCAATTCATGGAGAATATCAAGATGTAAAACAACATACAGTCACACCCAACTTCATGATATAGCGATACATTACACAAAGTTAGCTTGTTGTCGTTATGGCTACAGAACCCAGTTTTCATATGGACTCCCAGGGTGTTATACAGCACTAAGAGGAGGAGCAGGTGTAAGCTATTTGTGCCTCCAAATCTTTACCAGATTTTCAAGGCGATTCCCATCAACAAAACCATAAGGTACACGCTATAAAATGCTCTGAAGGTTGGCGGGGGCAGAAGGATTAGGGTGAATTTGCTGCCTTCTCTCAAGATGGAAGCATGCACCTTTTTGTCTCTACATGTGCGCTTTGAATTGCACTCACTGCGATTGCATTACATTTGGTGCCTACTACATAAGGCTGCTGTCACTAAGACTCAAATGGTGCAGCCCAAAGACAGCTCTCCGAGATAAGAGCCACTCAATATCAATAGAATTGCTCAGTGTGATTAATGGAAGGTTTCACTGAAACATTCAATTTGATAGCACAGGCATCAAGCCACGTTGTACATCAATTAGCATTATGATCAGCCTACTCTGCACACTTTCACTTGGGATTAGTTCCATGCAGGCTAACAATCTCAGCAGCATGGTGCTGGCATTTTGGTGTCAGATACCATTTTAGAACCAAATAAGTGCTTGAAAAGCTCAAGCTAATAACCCAAACTTATAATAATTAGTTTTCCAGTTACTTGATTCTGATATCAGCCTTTTTAGCAATGTTTTATTTTCCATAAAACACAATTAAATTAATTTACTTCATTATCCTACATTCTGTATTTTGTTTGTTTAAAATGGTCAGTCTGCATGTTTCGCCTTTCATTAAAATGTTAAATTTTGAAATTTCACTAAATGAAGCTGAAGATAATGATTTTTATTTTTGCCCATTGTGTTCTTCTGATGTCAGCCTTCATGACTTAATTTTTCAAGTGATCTTCTGTTTCAGAATCTAACTTATATCCACTGAATAAAGGTTTTGATATTGTTTAGATTTTTTTTAATCAACTTTCATGTTAAACATGGTATTTGCACAAGCAAAAATATTTCATTTCAACATAATGGTATTTCATTTTTGTAATTATATTCAATATATAGATTCTCTATAACTTAAAGAAAAGTACAAAATATAGTACTCTTGAAATTGTGTAACCACCTAGCAAAAATAAGACTGAGGCTGACTGAAATACAGAAGCTTAATTAAATCTACAGCATCCACGGTCCAATTTAATGTAATATTAATGAGCATTTGGACAATATTTGGATGAATAATGTTGTACATGGAGATGTTTCCCAGTAAGACCCCAGTACATTAAAGCAAGAAAGGAGAGAAAATAAATTGGGTGAAAGAGAGAAGAGTTTGGATCTCTGCTCCCCCTTTCGGATCTCAATAAGCTCATCTTTTATCGTGGTAAATATTGTTGTGCTATCTTTTTGAAACTAAATTATCCCTTGCAACTGTGCTTCAAAACAGTATTCCCATTATCATATTTTCATCACTAATGTTGTATAGATTATTCACTTCCGAAAGTCCAGGCTGTATTCATTATTACCACATTCCTGACAATGTAAGTCCATGTCCAGCTTTCCGCAGTCTTAATCAACCAGCCTCAATTTTTTTTTTTTTTTGGTGAATCATGGACAATGCATTTTTTTGCCTCCTATGTAAATCTCTATCTGTTGTTAAACAATAGTACAAATGCAACCAGATTTACTTGCAATAATTCAGTACATCTCTCTACAGCACAACTGGAAAGTGTATGCTACACACCAATGCTTTGATACAATATTTAATAATTTCTTTAATTCAGTCATTAAGAACTGATATGAAATAAAAAGTGTAGATGCTTGAAATCTAAAATGAAAACAGATAATACTGGAAACACCTAGCAAGCAGGTCAGCAAAAAGAGAAACAGAGTTTATGCTTCAGGTCGAATAACCTTCATCTGAACTAGGGAGCATGTAAGCTTTAAGTTGCGGTGGGTGAGGGACTAAAAGTTTGATCTGGTGGGGCCAGAACTGCCATGGTGATAACTGTTGAAGAATTTATCTGGGTAATAGATTAATTACAGAGGATGAGGAAAATGAAAACAAATGAAGGGATGTGTAAAAACAGTAAAATGGATATCAGATCTGTAGGAAATTCTCAATCTGTGTCATGGAGAGAGCAAAATCAGAATCAGGTTTAATACCACTGGCATATCTTGTGAAATTTGTTGTCTTTGCAGCAGTAGTACAATGCAATACATAATAATAGAAAAAATGTGAATTACAGAAAGTATATGTGTGTGTATATATATACACACACACACATATATTAATATATATAATATATATATTAAATTAATTAAGTAGTGCAAAAATAGAAATAAATAAAGTAGTGAGGTAGTGTTGATGGGTTCAATTTCCATCCAAAAATCAGATGGCAGAGGGGAAGAAGCTGTTCCTGAATCACTGAGTGTGTGCATTCAGCTCTCTGCACCTCCTTCCTGATGGCAGCAATGAGCACAGAGCATGACCTGGGTGATGCGAGTCCTGAATGATGGATATTGCCTTCTTCAGACATCACTCCTTGAAGATGTCCTGGATACTACGGAGGCTAGTGCTGACTAAGTTTACAACTCTCTGCAGCTTATCTCGATCCAGTAGCCGCATCACCCGCCCCCCCATACCAGATGATGATGCTCTTCAGAGTATATTTGTATAAATATACGAATGTCTTTGGTTACATACCAAACATAGTAAATGTTAATGTTATAACATTTACCACAGAAGTAGCCATTTCTGAAGCCCATTAGCCTTGGTATAGCAGTGCATGAGGCCACAAACAGGGAGGACAGAAAGGTAGTGGAATAGAGAATTAAAGTTCTCTATAATGACCAATACAACAAGGCTCAATGGAAGCCTAAGCAATAGCAACTCATCTTCTGTCTAGGCACATTGCAGCCTTCCAGATTCAAGATTGAATTTTATGATTTCAGTAACTTGCAATACCTGCTTGCATCAGTTCTTCAGCAAGCTATCCATCCGTAATATCAGAGAAACACACGCAAAATGCTGGAGGAACTCAACAGTATAGGCAGTGACAATGGAGAGGAATAAACAGTTGACATTTTGGGCCAAGACACTTCATGAGAATGGAGGAAATAAAGGGGACAGAAGCCAGAATAAGAAGATGGTAAGTGGAGAAGACGTACAAGCTGGCAGGTGATTGGTGACACTAGGAAGGGGAAAGGAAGCTGCATGGGGAAGCGGGGAGAGGGTGAAATAGGAAGCTGGGAGGAGACAGGTGGATTGAAGGAGAAGGATTTCTGATAGGAGAGGACAGTGGACCATGGGATAAAGGGAAGGAGGAGGACAACCAGAAGGCTCCCCTATGTAGCTACCTTCCACATCATCTGGTCTCATCCACCACCTGCCAACATGTTCTCCTTCCCCTCTCCACCTTCTTACTCTGGCTTCTGCCCCTTTACTTTTCAGTCCTGATGAAAGGTCTTGTCCCAAAACGTTGACTGTTTATTCACCTCCATGGATACTGCCTAACCTTTTGAGTTCCTCCAGCATTTTGTGTGTATTGCTCAAGTTTTCGCAGGAGCTGAGTGCTTTTTATATCCAGCCCGTCAGCTTTACTGCTGATGGATTGCAGTATGATCCCATTCATTTCAATAAGGCTGCTAACCCTGGCTGAGAAGGTAAATGCAGAAAGAGATCTGATTTACTTTTCCTTGTTTTTATTATTTTTTTGTTTAATTTCATTACTTAAAATCTTTCAGGTGTTTCTAATTAAATTTATTATCATTTCTTTAGTTTTAGAAGTAATGTTAACTTATAAAATATATCTTAACCTTGTTGAACTGTTTTTTAAGTGTTTCATATTTCAATTCAAAGGTTCCAGACAGCAGCAGATTGTCAAAAGCTCAGCAGGGATTTCTGGAGAGAACTACCTGAAGCTTTCTTTTTCAGCGACTGTTTCATCTGACTGAGGTAGGCAATCTTAGGAGTCACATTAGAGTAGACTGACTAGGTTCGGATCCAGAATAATTGGGGAAATTAATGCAAACATGCCATAACTCACCAGATTTATATTTGTGTGTGCGTGTGTGTGTGTGTGTGTGTGTGTGTTTGTGTGTTGAATGGAGGTTATGATCTATTCCTTGCTCATAACCCCTTTGCACAAATCTCCATTCATTAGAACAGTAATCAAAAAATTCATGACACAATAACCATTGCTTAGGCATTATAATTTAAAATATTTCTTGCCAATTCTTATTCCACTTCTTTATCTTTTACAATTGTTCAACTAAAGGAAGTAACTACCTTACAGACAATGCTCTACACACATATATCATCTTCCTTGCTCTTCTTTCTTTGAAGTTATCTGACATTACAAATATTCTCAAAAACTAATGGCTCTCTAGACAAACTTCAGAGCACTCAAGACCCATTGCCAAATAATGTGTACAGTTACAGAACAGAATAGAATGGTTGTTAAATTCATGAATTAAGAAAATTATTATCAAAATATTTTAAAGTTTTCTGCAATTGTTCAGACTTTCTGCTGCCTTCACTCTCCATTTTCAGTAACATTCAAATAGACAACTTCACGCAAACCTATTGTTTTTAATTTACTTGCCTACAGCACTGTGGATTCCTTTCTAACATTTTTGCTAGTTTATTGCATTTTACACCTATTTAACCTCTTCATTTATATCCAAAATTTAAATGAATTACTTAGACTGATTTAAATTGTTTATCATGTTTTATTATTTCATCATCATAGAAAACTACCAAATTTAAACAAATCTATATTTTTCATCAAACATTTTCCCTGCTAACACTAAATCTGACTATCCTCTACATGCTTTTTGCATATCACAGGAAATTTGTTCATTAAGTCATTCCTGAAAGGATGAAAGGTAATTTGGGGTTCTGATGATTTTCTGTATATTTAAAATTGTAAATAAAGATGCAGCTATGTTGTTTTATACAAGACTGGTTTCCCTTATTACATAAGCCTGGCAAAGATGTCAATTCAATTCAGCATTTACACTGCAATATATCCTCAAAATATTTTCTAAATAATAGAAATAACACTTACTGCAATTACTAAATAAACAGATTAGCTCTCTTGATTATTCATTTGGTAAATACAGCATTTGTTAGAAATGTTCCACACAAAGGATATCTATTTTGAATTAACTGATCATTGATCTGCAAACTGTGCTCAACTGTGGCTAACCCAAAGAAAACAGCTACACTTCATTGCTCCTTTCTTAAAGTGCATCCGTACATAATGGAACAGGGTGGTAGAGGATAAGATATGTGAATCTACAATGTATCTTGTGGCTGAATTGTCTGTTTACACGTTCAGAAATAAAAAAAAATCAGCTGTTTAATTGTCCTAGAGCTGTAGAATCATTAGTACTTGTAATACTCGATTAATCATAACCAATGCTCCTATTCATTATTTTATATACTATCACTCATGCATTGATAAATTACATTATGCGGCAGTTTTCAAACCAAATATTTTGCTATATTGTAGTTCTTACATCAGATATCAGATTCTCAATTTATGATTGACTTTGAACAAAAACTGAAAGCCTATGTGCTCATTATTTTAAGTGCTTCGTGCATGAAAACAATTCTACTTACAAGAGCAGATAGAAACTGTGCAAAAACCCATCATCTTACCTGGATAGTAGGGCGGGTCTGAGTTCTGAAATCTGAATGAAAAGCATTGGAGGTGCTGCTTAGATAAACTGATTGATAGATTTATGCACTTGAAGTATTGCAATGTGAGCTGGAATCCTTTAGCTACTTGATTCTTCCACAGACAAGATTTTAAGGGACCACAGTAACTGAGAAAATGGTTGTCGAACCCTTTTCTGTGTTTACCAAATCCTGTAATGCAATGGTGCAAGTCCCTTCACAGAGCATTCCTGCGTCACAAGGATGTTACCATGTCACTTGCAAGCGACTTCACAACAACAAAAATAGTGGCTGATGTTCCTGCTTCTTTCACCAATTGCAGTGAGACATATTGGTTAACACAGTGAACACAAGAAATAGAAACAGTGGAGTACAATTTGTTTCCTAATGAGTGGTCTAGCTACACATGATCCATTGTTTTTATTATTAAGTCATAAATCCTACAATTTCTCCATCAATTGAGGTTCAATCCTGTGTAGCACAGACCGGCAAATTCAATCCACTTGGAATTAATATTCCCATTTATATCAGTCATTGAGTATAAATAGTGGTACTGACCCTAAACTAAGGGAAGCTCTCAGATTTGAGTGCCAGTCAGAGAAACTATTTACATACGTGTCAGATGAGAACATGATTCAAGATCCTTCCAAACTTCCTATGTCTTCCATGATTGAGTAAGCTGCTGTGACTGACCAGCTGGGTTCAGAAATTGAAGAACTGCTGGAAGGTTAGGCTGGTGCCCATTGATGCTTATCCTAATATAAACTGAGGGGCAAATTTACCAAAAGTGAAGGCACAGTGGCTCCTAGCTGTGAAGACATGACATGTATTAAATGTTACTCTAGTGGAGTAAAGTGTTATGAATAGTCCAAGCCCTCTCACTTTCAACTTATAACTTTATATATCTCAGTAACTTACTGTCAGTTTGTTGTGCAGTTTCATACTGACTCTTGGTATGCCGTTTCTTCCTCATAGATCGATAAAATAAAGAATTCCTGCGGATGGGCATGTGCTTCTGTCCTTCTCTCTCTGAATCGCCATTGTCACGTTGAGGGATATCAAGTTCTCTATTATCAGTATAAGCATCATCCATTTTCACTGCACCAGTCTGTTTCACTGTGCTTTTACTGCTTGCAAATATCTCACACTGATGATGTTTTTTGCTGTGTTATTTCTGCTGAATCCATGCGGGTACTCTTAGTAAGTGGAAAGAAATGTAAAATTATATTAATAATCCAAAGGGTATCCTGAAATTTTTTACTTCATGGGTATCTGTAAAATAGTTAGTTCTTTCAAATAAAATGCAAAACGTTTTCCGAAACAGCTATTGAAATAATTGTCAGTAACCAGGCATGAATTCATCTTCATTGCCATGGCAACTAATAGCACTGTTACTAAAGGAGGGTACAGTGGGTGGGAATGAGTTCCAAAAATCATCCTGTTCTGTTTGTTTTGGACCAATTAAGATAACATTTCTTGAAGCACAGAATGTTAGCATGTGTGATTTATACATCATAGCCTGTCCCTTTAAGAAAACTTCACAATGCCTATCACATACTTACTTGCCTTTCTATGTGAGCAATGTTGGGAAATTCTCATTTGTCACCAGTCATCACTCAAAATAAGCAGCTAACGTTATCTTTACCCTGGTTCAACATGCCCCCATCATACCTCACTCTGTTCTTTCTTCACCGAGGATGCAATGGGAAAGGGATTTTAAATATACAGATTGAAATGGAATTATCAAGTATCATTTTCCAGCTCCCATGGAAATTTCTATAAAAATATGGAGAAAAACAGTATGATTGATTGATCTAATTTCAACATGATGAGATGCATTTTGTCAAGCCCAGTTTTCTTCATTGCCCCTCCCTCTCCTTTCAGGGCCAATGCTTTCTTTTAGTTTGTGGAATTAAAGATTATTATACAGAGAACATGTTTCTTGATTTGTAGAATTATAGTGATAAAGAATGAATGAAAAGGCAGGAGTTGTTTTCTTTGGAGCAGAGAAGCTGAAGGGAGATTTTATTGTAGTGTATATAACTATGGTGGCCCTCCATTGGATATTGCATCCTCACTGCCTATACACAAGCCAGGGTAGTGGAATATGGAGAGCAAGATGTTGCCCATGCAGCAGGCTCCCCACTCCACACAGCTGATGAATCAGACTGGTACAGTTCAGCACCGGCTGCATCGCAGGAGTTACCAGTCAGTTTGACGTGGGGCTGCTTTAGGGACTCCAGCTCTGGATATCTCCTCGAGGTTTGCTCCTGAAACCTTCCCCAAGAGTGGGTATAGCCACAAGGGAGTGGAAGTTTAAGATCAGAGTTTTCCTTCTCCTCGATGAGCTACCAAACTCGATCTGCCCAAAGCTACTGGTTTTAAGGCACCAGTTACCTGTCTTTGCCCCCTCTCCTGTCAGTAGCAATGGTTCCACCAGGCTTAGTAGTCATATGTGAAGAACAGTAGCTGGACTTGGTTGTCAGAGATTATTTGAGATGCACACCATTGGGAGCATTTAATCAGTAGTGGGAGCTTGTCCCCACTACTCCCCCCACCCCTCCAATGGCTAGGACAGCCTTAAGGAGCTATAGCTATGAGAGTCCCAGGTAAAGAGGATAGAAAGGACTATTCTTCTTATGTGAAAAGTTTGTGAACATAAGGGACTAAATGATTCTAGGAATTTTTAATGAGAGATTATTTTTATTGTAGTGGATAGAGGCAACCTATATAACTCACTGACTATATGGTAGAGGAGAAAACTTCACATGTTTTAAAAGTTCTTGGATACACACTTGAGGAGCTGTAATCTACAAGGTTTTAGGCCAAGGGGAGAAAAGTGGGATTAAGCCAGATAAAATTCTAAAGTTGAAAACAGGAAGAACATCATTGGTACCTTCTTTCTCTCCTAACCTGGGTTTAAAACAAATTGAACATGAGGTTGTGATTCATTTTATGGTATAGATATAAGCGTCAGAATAATTGTCAAATATTAAACTTTTAATATTTACAGTGCTCAGTTGGCTGAATGAATCAAATGTCCAAAGTCTGTAGAGAAGGAGATTTCAGTGGAGATCAGTTTAAGTTGGCTACGTGTATATTATTGGGTCAAAAAAAATCAACATGTAGGAAGTCACCATCCTAGAATCTGCCTGTCATTTACCCAGACTGCTGGCAGCTAGGGGAAGCAACAGGCAGATTCCAGAAATGCTTTTATAGGGGTTGAAAAGGGGAGTTCCTCTGAGTATGACAACAAGAAACTAAAATTAGACAAGTTTAAAAATGTTGCACTATTTATTATAATGTCTCTATTATTGAATGAACCCAAGTTATTTTGTGGTATTTCTACCAGAGTTGAAAGGTAAGTAAAAACATAAATTGAATCAATTAAGATCTAGCACCTTATGATTTTTTTTCTAATTTGTGTATATGTTTGTACAGCTACAGCTACCAATATTTGAAAGTCAGTTTAATAAATTAACAATATAAATTGGAGCAAAGAATCCAAAAATGCAGTGAATTTTAGGGATGGACTTGAACCATGAACCATGGTGGTGCATCACTGGACAACTTGAAAAGAAATCTGATTTCTTCATTTAAAAAAAACTTTCATACATTCTCAAATATTTATAGGTAATGTATTTAAGGGAGGCCAAGCAATGATATTAAGATTATTAATGATCATTAAATTTAGCAATATTAATTTTAGCACTTATCCAGTGAAAGGCCTGTCTTGTGTGATGTAATTCGTAAAAGAGAAAAAATGTAAGTCCCATGTTAAAAAAGGGACAAAAATAATATTGTATTGAGAATATTTTATCTGAGGCAAAAAAACCTTTCAAAGAAATGTAAAAGCGTTACAAAACTCTGAAAAAAAACTTTCAAACAGCCAGTGAGGGACTAAAAAATTAAAAAAAATGGAAATTAATGGAAGTTTGTTTGACAAGAGTATTCAGGGTTACATGACCAAGAAGGGCATTTGTGGTAAAGATACAGATCATCCATAATCTAATTAAATGGTAGAATGTGCATTAGGCGCTAAAAAGTCTCTCATGGTTTCATACACTCAACATTGTGTAACAGGGAGGGGAAGAGTAGATACCTGTATAGTCAGCTCGTGCCACATTTTCGATCTCTGCTTTCCAAGCATTTCCTGTGTTCATTTTCAGCAGTGAATTCTTATAAAGTACTGACTATAATTCAATGCCTGCTTCAAAACCTTCCTACTTACCCATCACACCGTGCTTTGGAAGTCTGCTCCAACAAAGTTCAAGTAATAATACAGACAAAAGTTAACATTTCATCGCTGTAGAAAATAAGTTGTTGCTAGGGAACAGACTACGTACAATAAATGACATACAGTATTTTAAAAATATGAATACTTGGCTCTTAAAATAGCAGGTTTTTAGGAAGTACTTACACATTCTTTAAATTTTGGTTATCCTGAATAACTCAATCTTGTGTGTTTTTCATATACAAACATCCTTTTTTGTTAACATGAGTGGTGGCTGCGACAGGAATCACCAAGGAGCCCTTTGCTCTTTTCTGCATTTCATAGGTTTAATAATTGCTCTGCACACCTGCGTCACTCCTGTGAATACTAAAGTCCAGCGTAGCTTGTTTGCTTTATATTGTTATGCCATTAACCCTTTAAATTACTTACATTCAATTGCATCTGAATAGTAATAATTTATTTTTGGTGGACGCATTTGGGAAACCAGCAAATTAATCCAAAAAAAAACAAAATGATTTCAATGATTACAGAAATAACTTGTTAGCTTTTGAGGATTTCTAAGCAACATGGTAATGCCATTAGAGCATCCGTGGCATCTTTCAATCTGTCTGTTGAGCCCTGTTCCATGTTAAGTGGCAGAGCTGCCAATATCTACAAAAATAGCAATCTCCATGACTACAGAATGTGAAATGTCTGTTGATAAATCTGACCTTTAAGGAAATTTAGATACCTATAATGGACTATGCTACTGCTCCTATCGCTGATCCAGACATCAAAATTACTATGTAAAAATCACTTATTTGAATACACATTCCACTCGTCCACTCTGTCCCTATCAAAGGCACAATGCTTAACGTTCTGTTCATGCAAATGTGTCACATATATCTAAATTAATATATTTTAATACATGGCAGCCATTTCATCAGTGGGTAGTTCTCTTCTCTGAGTAAGGATGGTTCAAATTCCATTCGAGAAATTTGAACACAAAAAATCTGACAGACAATCTAAGACAATGATGAGGAAGAATAACTTATTTGAGTTGAAACATTAAGCCAGGCATCAGCTGTTCTCTCAGGTGGGTGTTAAAAAAACTGCATGGCATAATTTTGAGGAATTACATTGGAGGGAGGTCAGGCATTCTCACATTCAAGGTTTATCCCTCAACATCACCTATCCATTTTTATTTATTGACATTTGCTTTGTGCAGCTGCTGTGATTCCTATATTACACTCCTTTCGAAGTATTTACTTGTCAATGAAGAGCATAGAACTTCACGAGTTTGGCACTGTACAAATGCTTGGAAAAAGCATGTGGTAACCTCAAATATTTCTTTTTAACCCATGTTCAAATAGCATAAAAGGCAGCCAGTATTTGTTTTGTAGCCTCACACTAGAGTAAATTCCTAGGTTTCCCAAATTGATTTTTCCACACTATCTGTTTTCTTTGCTCATTGACAGGTACATTGGTATCTCCAGACTTGAAATGATTGTCAAGATTGCATTTTACAGTCAGTTGTTAAATTCATATTATCATTGATTGATCATTCTTGATCATGTCAAGCTAAAATATTTAGTTTATTATTAATGAGTTCTCTTAAGATAAGCAGAAAATCCATGCAAAGACATTCAATAAATTCACACCAGTTTCAAGTTCAGAATCAACACACTACAAAGATGCTAGAAACACTTCACAATTGTTATATTTATTGCAAGGTTTCGAAAATTCACCTCTTTCAATTGGAATTTATAGCAAATTAAAAGATTATTCATTGATTGTTGAAAACATTTAGTTAGATCATATTGAAGATTTATTGCAGAAATAATTCACATCAAAAGTGGAAGTCAAGTCACAGATACAGGCCCTTCAGCAAGACAAATTCATGCCAGGCACAGCATCCACCTAGCTAGTCCAAATTTCCTGCATTTGGCTTCTATCGCTCTAAGCCCCACCCCATCCATGAACCTATCCAAGTGATTCTTAAATGTCCCAATTGTACTTTCCTCAATCACTTCATTCCATATACTCATTCTATATATAGCTCATTCTATATACTCAACACTCTCTGTATTGCCCCTCAGGTCCCATAGTAATTTTTCCCCTCTCACCCTGGTTTTGGACTCCTCTACCCTGGGAAAATAGTTACTGTCCAGCTTATCTATGCCTCCCAGAATTTTAAACACTTCTATCAGGTCCCCTCCATTTCACCATGTTCCAAGGAATAAAGACCTAGTCTGGTCAACATCTCCGTATAACTCAGATCCCCTAGTTCTGGCAACATCCTTGCAAATCTTCTGTCTACCTATGATGACAGCTTCAATGAACTCCTAATCTGTTCCTTTACACTCACTGGTGCTCCTCCCTCAATAGTGTAAGTCCTTCATTAGTCCCAAAATGCACCACTTCACAGCTATCAGCATTGAAATCCATTTAGTCACCCCTTGGCCCACTTCTCTAACCAATCAAGATCCCTCTGTAATCTACAATAACCTTGTTCATTCACTATAAACAACACCTCCTAACTTTGTGCCATCTACAGACTTACTGGCCAAGACTTGTGAAAAATTATTTATATAAATAATAAGTGACTGGCCTCCATTCCAAGAAACAACCTTCAACCATCACCCTGTTTCCACTTCCATAAAATGCATTAAAAAAACAATTTCCTTTAACTTTATGAGAAGATTACATGAGGAGATGTTTTAAATTTTAGACTCTATTCCCTTCAAATAACATCATAATTTCCACTTAATGCAGAAGCCTTATTTTCCTGCGAAGAACTATTAACGGGCAAGTTAGTGGTATTAGATTTAGAAATAAAATCACAAAGAAGTAGTTTGTAACACTTACGTATATGAAGCTCTGTATACCTGCAACTAAAGCGCAAATTGCAAAGAAACGGATTCAAAATAACAGACAAAGCTGAAGAATATTAGGAACTTGTCCATTTATAGCAGCAAGAATACCAGATTGCAAAGCCATTCTAATGAGTTATTTATGAACAAACCAAAGATGAGAACTTACAATGCAAAAATAAATAGAATCTATTCCCAAACATAAGAGAACAATGTGGCAGGTGCAGTCATATTCATTGAAACTAATAAAGGAGGCAACTTTAATTAAACTGAGACCAATAAGATCTACCATTTTAATAAGATCACATGCAGATCAAAGCAAAGCAAGGATATTGGTTCCTGCCTGAGATCAAAAGGGCAAACGGAAGAAATAGTAAAAATATAATTTAATCTAGAACTGGGTCATTTGTATTAGACCTCTCTTGCAGCGGGGGCCACCTGCAATTACTGGTTACCAGATTCATTGCAAAGATATTTGTAGTATTTTCTTTATCTTAAAAAGAAGAGGGGGCAGCACCTGATAGACAGTGGCCTGAAAATAGGTGAGGACTGCACAAGAATCTTGGCAATTTAGATCAATTAATGAACATTATTGAAATAGGCCATTTAAGAGTGCTTAGATAGTAAAGTGGGTCCCTTAATTTAAATAGGAACTTCTTTGAAAATTCTGCTTCTTGTCAAATCACATCTTGTTTCAGTTGTCAGTGAACCCGGTTAGTAAACCTCCCCATTACTTTGATGGAGAGTGACATGAGCTCCACTCCTCAGTGTTTTATTTTCATCTCCCTTTTCTCTGCCGATATAAAGGTGGTCCCTACAGGGGCATCTTACACTACACATCTGTTGCACTTTTTTGTGCAGGAGGAGGGATATGGGTGGTTGATATGCCTGATTCATTTCATTCCTTTTTTGTGCAAGAGGAGGGTTCTGGGGGGGGGGGGGGGGGGGTTGATATGCCTGAAACAATTTTTTCATTTTTTTTGTGTTGGTGGAGAGATTCGGGGTGTCAATGTGACTGATCTTCCATTTTGTTCATTTTTTTGTGCGAGAGGAGAGACGGGGGTGGGGGGAGGTGGTGCAATATCATCATCATCAGGTGCTGTGCCCAGTTTGAGCTTTGACTGCCATGGCCCACACACTCCTGTTTCGGGTCAAGTGGATTAATTCATTGGTATTCATTTCCAGTTCTCTGGCTGCAGTCTCCATCATCATTTGTCTTTGTCTTCCTTTTGCTTTCTTCCCTTCAATCTTCCCCATAATTACCGTGCATTCTAACTCCTCTTTCCTAATCACATGTCCGATTAAGTTACGTTGCTTTTTCATGATCTCATATATTACTTTTCTTTATATGCAATATGCCTGATCCATTTTGTTCGTTTTTTTATGAGCAGGAGGAGGGATTTGGGGTTCGATGTGCCTGATCCGTTTTGCTCGGTTTCTGTGCAGGAGGAGGGATTTGGGCTTCGATGTGCCTGATCCGTTTTGCTCGGTTTCTGTGCAGGAGGAGGGATTTGGGCTTCGATGTGCCTGATCCATTTTGCTCGGTTTTTGTGCGGGAGGAGGGATTTGACGATTTCTTTCTTTGTTTCATGGCTACTCAGAGAATTGAAGAATTTCAGAGTTGTGTACTTTGATAATAAAATGAACCTTTGAACGGTTGAACATCATCCCTTTCTATCCCTCCAAACTTAACATTGTTTAGATAGAAAATTACACCTCTAGAGCAAATATCATAGCTATTACACAGTCCACACTAAACCTATACACAGGTGCCTAGAAAGTCATCCCTAATGTTAAAGGATAAATATAGTTTTATGGCTGGTGTGTCAAATAGAAGATCAATCAAAAATGTAGTGTGGATTTGGATCAGAATCAGGTTGAGCTCAATGTCTTTTATGCTCACTTTGACCAACGGATCATGGAAGCACCTTCACGAACTCCCAGAGACCCCAGTGACCCTATGATTTCAGGCTGAAAGAGCATCCTTCAGGAGGAAAGCATCTGGCCCAGAAAGGGCGAACCCCTGGAAAGCATCTGGCCCAGAAAGGGCGAACCCCTGGAAAGCATCTGGCCCAGAAAGGGCGAACCCCTGGAAAGCATCTGGTCTGGAAAGGGTACCTGGCCAAGTACTGAAGACCTGTACAGATTAACTGGCTGGCATATTCACTGATATCCTTAACCTCTTGCTAAGGCAGGCTTCAATTATACCGGTGCCCAAGAACGTGGTAACCTGTCTCAGTGACTATCATACAGTAGCACTCATATGCACTATGATGAAATGCTTTGAGAGGTTGGTGATGAAACACTTTTAATCCTGCATGAGGAGTGACCTGCATCCATTCTAGTCTGCCAACCACCACAACAGATCAACAGCAGATGCTATTTCACTCAACCCTGGAACACACGGACAGCAAAGACACATAAATCAGAAAGCTCTTTATCGACTACAGCTCAGCATTTAATACCATCGTCCCCTCAAAGCTAATCAATAAGCTCAATGACCTTGGCCTCAGTACCTCCTTGCGCAATTGTATCCCGGATTTCCTCACTTGTAGACCCCAGCCAGTTTGGATTGGCGACAACATCTCCTTCATAATCACCATCAGCACAGGCACACCACAAGGCTGTGTGCCTAGCTGCCTGCTCTGCTCACTTTATACTTAGGACTGTAAGGCTAAGCACAGCTCCAACGCCATATTAAAGTTTGCTGACGGCTCCACTGCCACTGGCCAAAGCAAATGTGGTGACTCATCAGCACATTGGAGGAAGATTGAAAATCTGGCTCAATGGTGTCACAACATCAACCTCTCATCCAATGTCGGCAAGACCAAGAAGCTCATTATTGACTACAGATGGAGGAAATTGGAGGTCCATGAGCCAGCCCTCATCAGGGAATGGAGATGGTTAGCAAATTTAAGTTCTTCAGCATTACTATCTCTGGGTCCTGTACATAAGTATCATAACAAAGAAAGCACAGTAGTGTATCTACTTTCTTAACAATTTCTGAAGATTTGGCATGTCATCTAAATCTTTGACAAACTTCTATAGCTGTGTGATGGAGGGTATACTGACTGGTTTCTTCACAGTTTGGTTTGGAACCATCAATGCCCTTGAATGGAAAAACCTACAAAAAGTACTGGATACAACCCAGTCCATCAAGAGTAAAGCCCTCCCCAGGACTGAACATATCTACAAGGAACAGTGTCGCAAGAAAACTGCATCCATCATCAAGAACCCACACCATCTCCACGCCATGCTCTCTTTTCACTGCTGCCATCAGAAAGGATGACCTTCAGGACCCATACCACCAGGTTCAGGAACAGTTATTACCACTCAACCATCAGGCTCTTGAATCAGAGAAAATATATTTTCTCAAATACAATCAGCACAACACTGAACTGTTTGCACAACCTATGGACTCACTTTCAAGGACTCTTCACCCAACGTTCCCAAAATTTATTGTTTATTTATTTATCTGTTTGTGAGTTTCTTTATTTATGTATGTTTGTTTGTATATATGCATTTGCACAGTATGTTTTTTGCACATGGGTTGTTTGTCCATCTTATGTGTGATTTTTCATTGATTCTATGGTAATGCTTTGTATCTACTGTGTACATCCACAAGAAAACTAAAATCAGGTTTGTATATGGTGACATATCTGTACTTTGATAATAAATTTACTTTTTGAATAAATAAACTTTTTGAACTTTGAGTTGAGAAAAATACAATTTACTGGTACTGAAGACCATTGTGGATTGCTTCAGTTAGGAATCAGCATGGACAGAGAGTGCCAAAAGAATTCTTCAATTAGAAGTTTCTCATCCAGGTGAAAATGCAATTAAAGGGACATCTCATAGAACATAGAACATAGACTAGTACAGCACAGTACAGACCCTTCGGCCCACAATGTTGTGCCGACCCTCAAACCCTGCCTCCCATATAAGCCCCACCTTAGATTCCTCCATATACCTGTCTAGTAGTCTCTTAAACTTCACTAGTGTATCTGCCTCCACCACTGACTCAGGCAGTGCATTCCACGTACCAACCACTCTCTGAGTAAAAAACCTTCCTCTAATATCCCCCTTGAACTTCCCACCCCTTACATTAAAGCCATGTCCTCTTGTATTGAGCAGTGGTGCCCTGGGGAAGAGGCACTGGCTATCCACTCTATCTATTCCTCCTATTATCTTGTACACCTCTATCATGTCTCCTCTCATCCTCCTTCTCTCCAAAGAGTAAAGCCCGAGCTCCCTTAATCTCTGATCATAATGCATACTTTCTAAACCAGGCAGCATCCCGGTAAATCTGCTCTGTACCCTTTCCAATGCTTCCACATCCTTCTTATAGTGAGGTGACCAGAACTGGACACAGTACTCCAAGTGCGGCCTAACCAGCGTTTTATAGAGCTGCATCATTACATCGCGACTCTTAAACTCTATCCCTCGACTTATGAAAGCTAACACCCCATAAGCTTTCTTAACTACCCTATCCACCTGTGAGGCAACTTTCAGTGATCTGTGGACATGTACCCCGAGATCCTTCTGCTCCTCCACACTACCAAGTATCCTGCCATTTACTTTGTACTCTGCCTTGGAGTTTGTCCTTCCAAAGTGTACCACCTCACACTTCTCCGGGTTGAACTCCATCTGCCACTTCTCAGCCCACTTCTGCATCCTATCAATGTCTCTCTGCAATCTTTGACAATCCTCTACACTATCTACAACACCACCAACCTTTGTGTCATCTACAAACTTGCCAACCCACCCTTCTACCCCTACATCCAGGTCATTAATAAAAATCATGAAAAGTAGAGGTCCCAGAACAGATCCTTGTGGGACACCACTAGTCACAATCCTCCAATCTGAATGTACTCCCTTCACCACCACCCTCTGCCTTCTGCAGGCAAGCCAATTCTGAATCCACCTGGCCAAACTTCCCTGGATCCCATGCCTTCTAACTTTCTGAATAAGCCTACTGTGTGGAACCTTGTCAAATGCCTTACTAAAATCCATATAGATCACATCCACTGCACTACCCTCATCTATATGCCTGGTCACCTCCTCAAAGAACTCTATTAGGCTTGTTAGACATGCTCAGCCCTTCACAAAGCCATGCTGACTGTCCCTGATCAGACCATGATTCTCTAAATGCCTATAGATCCTACCTCTAAGAGTCTTTTCCAACAGCTTTCCCACCACAGACGTAAGGCTCACTGGTCTATAATTACCCGGACTATCACTACTACCTTTTCTAAACAAGGGAACAACATTCGCCTCCCTTCAATCCTCCGGTATCATTCCCATGGACAACGAGGACATAAAGTTCCTAGCCAGAGGCTCAGCAATCTCTTCTCTCGCCTCGTGGAGCAGCCCGGGGAATATTCCGTCAGGCCCCGGGGACTTATCCGTCCTAATGTATTTTAACAACTCCAACACCTTCTCTCCCTTAATATCAACATGCTCCAGAACATCAACCTCACTCATGTTGTCCTCACCATCATCAAGTTCCCTCTCACTGGTGAATACCGAAGAGAAGTATTCATTGAGGACCTCGCTCACTTCCACAGCCTCCAGGCACATCTTCCCACCTTTATCTCTAATCGGTCCTACCTTCACTCCTGTCATCCTTTTTTTCTTCACATAATTGAAGAATGCCTTGGGGTTTTCCTTTACTCTACTCGCCAAGGCCTTCTCATGCCCCCTTCTTGCTCTTCTCAGCCCCTTCTTAAGCTCCTTTCTTGCTTCCCTATATTCCTCAATAGACCCATCTGATCCTTGCTTCCTAAACCTCATGTATGCTGCCTTCTTCCACCTGACTAGATTTTCCACCTCACTTGTCACCCATGGTTCCTTCACCCTACCATTCTTTATCTTCCTCACCGGGACAAATTTATCCCTTACATCCCGCAAGAGATCTCTAAACATCGACCACATGTCCATAGTACATTTCCCTGCAAAAACATCATCCCAATTCACACCCGCAAGTTCTAGTCTTATAGCCTCATAATTTGTCTTTCCCCAATTAAAAATTTTCCTGTCCTCTTTGATTCTATCCTTTTCCATGATAATTATAAAGGCCAGGGAGCGGTGGTCACTGTCCCCCAGATGCTCACCCACTGAGAGATCTGTGACCTGACCTGGTTCATTACCTAGTACTAGATCTAGTATGGCATTCCCCCTGGTCGGCCTGTCCACATACTGTGACAGGAATCCATCCTGGACACACTTAACAAATTCTGCCCCATCTTAACCCTTGGAACTAATCAGGTGCCAATCATATACGGGAAGTTAAAGTCACCCATGATAACAACCCTGTTATTTTTGCACCTTTCCAAAATCTGCCTCCCAATCTGCTCCTCTGTATCTCTGCTGCTACCAGGGGGCCTATAGAATTCCCCCAGTAGAGTAACTGCTCCCTTCCTGTTCCTGACTTCCACCCATATTGACTCAAAAGAGGATCCTGCTACATTATCCACGCTTTCTGTAGCTGTAATAGTATCCCTGACCAGTAATGCCACCCCTCCTCCCCTTTTTCCGCCCTCTCTATCCCTTTTAAAGCACTGAAATCCAGGAATATTGAGAATCCATTCCTGCCCTGGTGCCAGCCAAGTCTCTGTAATGGCCACTACATCATAATTCCATGTATGTATCCAAGCTCTCAGTTCATCACCTTTGTCCCTGATGCTTCTTGCATTGAGATACACACATTTCAGCCCTTCTACCTTACTGTCTTTACACCGTTTATTCTGCTTCTCTTTCCTTAAAGCCTCTCTGTATGTTAGATCTCAAACCCCTGATGGACATGACCCTCTCATTTTCATGAAAGACTTTTCAGATCAGAAGATAACTTTAATCAGCAATGTGGCCTGAAACAGAATATTTGTAACCTGGACTGTTACAAAAGCATATTGAAGAAGGGAGGAACTGGAACTTTTTTAGAATAAAACTCCTATGGGTGTAAATCACAAAGAAGTTAGCAAATGAAATACAGCAAACCCAATTATGCTGATTGTGCACCGCCCAAGTTTTTCCAGTGGTAAGCAATAACAACTTTGAAAATGAAGTAATATTAGTAGGCTGAGCAGAGTGACTGTACAGAATATAGCTGGTCAGCCCACTGTATCAAAGACAGGTGAGAAGGCCTGATTCCACGGCCTAAGCCACACTGAAGGGCTGCTCGACTTGGGAGAAGCATCAGGAAGCTGCATTCTATTTCTGCTCCTGATAAAAGCAAATATTAGAGAATAGGCAAGAGAATCACCTTACTTGAAAAAACAATGCTGAAACCTGCGACCATAGTTTTCAATGAACTCCAAATACCATTATTTACTAGCACATTTATTGTATTGAAGTGTGTGTGTGTGTGTGTGACGAAACTAAACCTAGGTTTCTGGAATGACTCTCAGATTGATTAGTGCTGAGTAATGCTTTGCTGATCAGTGTTGGAAATTCCTCCAATGTTTATATAACTCCTTAAGAATTTCTAATGATCTGGCCTCCACCACCCTCAGGGCAGAAAATTCCAAAGATTTACCAGCCACTGACAGAAGAAAATTTTCCATATCTCAGTACTAAATGACAAGCTGCTGATTTTGTAGTCATGGCGTCCCTCTGTTGGTGACTTTCCCAGTCTCCACACGTACCCTGCAGTTCCTTTATGATCTTATATATTTGAATAACTCACTCCTCATCCTTGTAAACTCCAAGGAATGCCTTCCCAAACTGTCTAGCCTCTCTTGAAAGGACAGCTCTTTCATTCCAGGAACTAGTCTGAACCTCCTTCAAACTGCTTACGTTACGATATTCTTTATAAAGTAAGGGAACCAAAGCTACACAATGTTCCAAGTTAGCCTCATCACAGACAAGGAGGAATCGGCAGATGCTGGAAATCGAAATTGCTGGAGAACTCAGTGGGCCAGGCAGCATCTATGGAAACGAGTAAACAGGCAATGTTTCGGGCTGACACCCTTTTGTAAGGACTGTAACACTCTATACAATTTTAATAAAATTTCTGTATACTTAAACTCCACCCTCTGCAATCAAGGTCAACCTGCTTAACTCATTGTTGGATCTGCCAACTAACCTTTTCATTCAAGCACTCGAACATCGAAGTCAGTCTGAACTTCACTCATTTGTTGTCTATTTTATTTAAAGAAATAGCTCAGTAACAGGCCCTTCTGGCCTACTGAGCCCATGCTGTCCACTTATACCTCTGTGACCAATTAACATACTAACCCATATTCCTTTGGAACCTGGAGCTCCCAGAGGAAACCCACACTGACTTGGGGAGAATATACAACCTCCTTAGAGACAAACTCCTGTTAGTCAGCTTACTGCTGATTAAATTCAGTGGATCCATCTGTTTCACAGCTTATGGCATTTCATATTTTATACTATATATATATTGTATTAACTGTTTATCCCTTATGGGATCTGTGCTGCTACTTCAGGGACAAGGCTATGCATTTTAAAACCTATTTATAGGACATACTGTACAGTACTTGGTTTGGACTGTTCCATCCCAATCTTTAAATAATAATTTGTCACTTTTCTATTCTGTGAAGCATTTGCTTTCTGTGCTATCATTCATACTGAGATGAAGAGGGTTGAAAGTTTCAAGTTCCTCGGAGTGAACATCGCCAATAGCCTGTCATAGAAACATAGAAAATAGGTGCAGGAGTAGGCCATTCGGCCCTTCGAGCCTGCACCGCCACTTATTATGATCATGGCAGATCATCCAACTCAGAACCCCGCCCCAGCCTTCCCTCCATACCCCTTGACCCCCGTAGCCACAAGGGCCATATCTAACTCCCTCTTAAATATAGCCAATGAACTGGCCTCAACTGTTTCCTGTGGCAGAGAATTCCACAGATTCACCACTCTCTGTGTGAAGAAGTTTTTCCTAATCTCGGTCCTAAAAGGCTTCCCCTCTATCCTCAAACTGTGGCCCCTTGTTCTGGACTTCCCCAACATCGGGAACAATCTTCCTGCATCTAGCCTGTCCAATCCCTTTAGGATTTTATACGTTTCAATCAGATCCCCCCTCAATCTTCTAAATTCCAACGAGTACAAGCCCAGTTCATCCAGTCTTTCTTCATATGAAAGTCCTGCCATCCCAGGAATCAATCTGGTGAACCTTCTTTGTACTCCCTCTATGGCAAGGATGTCTTTCCTCAGATTAGGGGACCAAAACTGCACACAATACTCCAGGTGTGGTCTCACCAAGGCCTTGTACAGCTGCAGTAGTACTTCCCTGCTCCTGTACTCGAATCCTTTCGCTATAAATGCCAGCATACCATTCGCCTTTTTCACCGCCTGCTGTACCTGCATGCCCACTTTCAATGACTGGTGTATAATGACACCCAGGTCTCATTGTACCTCCCCTTTTCCTAATCGGCCACCATTCAGATAATAATCTGTTTTCCTATTTTTGCCACCAAAGTGGATAACTTCACATTTATCCACATTAAATTGCATCTGCCATGAATTTGCCCACTCACCCAACCTATCCAAGTCACCCTGCATCCTCTTAGCATCCTCCTCACAGCTAACACTGCCACCCAGCTTCGTGTCATCCGCAAACTTGGAGATGCTGCATTTAATTCCCTCATCCAAGTCATTAATATGTATTGTAAACAACTGGGGTCCCAGCACTGAGCCTTGCGGTGCCCCACTAGTCACTGCCTGCCATTCTGAAAAGGTCCCGTTTATTCCCACTCTTTGCTTCCTGTCTGCTAACCAATTCTCCATCCACATCAATACCTTACCCCCAATACCATGTGCTTTAAGTTTGCACACTAATCTCCTGTGTGGGACCTTGTCAAAAGCCTTTTGAAAATCCAAATATACCACATCCACTGGTTCTCCCCTATCCACTATACTAGTTACATCCTCAAAAAATTCTATGAGATTCGTCAGACATGATTTTCCTTTCACAAATCCATGCTGACTTTGTCCGATGATTTCACTGCTTTCCAAATGTGCTGTTATCACATCTTTGATAACTGACTCCAGCAGTTTCCCCACCACCGACGTTAGGCTAACCGGTCTATAGTTCCCCGGTTTCTCTCTCCCTCCTTTTTTAAAAAGTGGGGTTACATTAGCCACCCTCCAATCCTCAGGAACTAGTCCAGAATCTAACGAGTTTTGAAAAATTATCACTAATGCATTCACTATTTCTTGGGCTACTTCCTTAAGCACTCTAGGATGCAGACCATCTGGCCCTGGGGATTTATCTGCCTTCAATCCCTTCAATTTACCTAACACCACTTCCCTACTAACATGTATTTCGCTCAGTTCCTCCATCTCACTGGACCCTCTGTCCCCTGCTATTTCTGGAAGATTATTTATGTCCTCCTTAGTGAAGACAGAACCAAAGTAATGATTCAATTGGTCTGCCACGTCCTTGCTCCCCATAATCAATTCACCTGTTTCTGTCTGCAGGGGACCTATATTTGTCTTTACCAGTCTTTTCCTTTTTACATATCTATAAAAGCTTTTACAGTCCGTTTTTATGTTCCCTGCCAGTTTTCTCTCATAATCTTTTTTCCCCTTCCTAATTAAGCCCTTTGTCCTCCTCTGCTGAACTCTGAATCTCTCCCAGTCCTCAGGTGAGCCACTTTCTCTGGCTAATTTGTATGCTTCTTCTTTGGAATTGATACTATCCCTAATTTCTCTTGTCAGCCACGGGTGCACTATCTTCCTTGATTTATTCTTTTGCCAAACTGGGATGAACAATTGTTGTAGTTTATCCATGCAACCTTTAAATGCTTGCCATTGCATATCCACCGTCAATCCTTTAAGTGTCATTTGCCAGTCTATCTTAGCTAATTCACGTCTCATACCTTCAAAGTTACCCCTCTTTAAGTTCAGAACCTTTGTTTCTGAATTAACTATGTCACTCTCCATCTTAATGAAGAATTCCACCATATTATGGTCACTCTTACCCAAGGGGCCTCTCACGACAAGATTGCTAATTAACCCTTCCTCATTGCTAAAAAACCAGTCCAGAATAGCCTGCTCTCTAGTTGGTTCTTCGACATGTTGGTTCAAAAAACCATCCCGCATACATTCCAAGAAATCCTCTTCCTCAGCACCTTTACCAATTTGGTTCACCCAATCTACATGTAGATTGAAGTCACCCATTATAACTGCTGTTCCTTTATTGCACACATTTCTAATTTCCTGTTTAATACCATCTCCGACCTCACTACTACTGTTAGGTGGCCTGTACACAACTCCCACCAGCGTCTTCTGCCCCTTAGTGTTACGCAGCTCTACCCATATCGATTCCACATCTTCCCGGCTTATGTCCTTCCTTTCTATTGCGTTAATCTCTTCTTTAACCAGCAATGCCACCCCACCTCCCCTTCCTTCATGTCTATCCCTCCTGAATATTGAATATCCCTGAACGTTGAGCTCCCATCCTTGGTCACCCTGGAGCCATGTCTCTGTGATCCCAACTATATCATAATCATTAATAACAATCTGCACTTTCAATTCATCCACCTTATTACGAATGCTCCTTGCATTGACACACAAAGCCTTCAGGCGCTCTTTTACAACTCTCTTAGCCCTTATACAATTATGTTGAAAAGTGGCCCTTTTTAATGCTTGCCCTGGATTTGTCGGCCTGCCACTTTTACTTTTCTCCTCAGTACTTTTTGCTTCTACCCTCACTTTACACCCCTCTGTCTCTCTGCACTGGTTCCCATCCCCCTGTTGTGAACTAACCTACTCACGCCTAGCCTCTTTAATTCGATTCCCACCCCCCAACCATTCTAGTTTAAAGTCACCTCAGTAGCCCTCGCTAATCTCCCTGCCAGGATATTGGTCCCCCTAGGATTCAAGAGTAACCCGTCCTTTTTGTACAGGTCACGCCTGCGTCAAAAGAGGTCCCAATGATCCAAAAACTTGAATCCCTGCCCCCTGCTCCAATCCCTCAGCCACGCATTTATCCTCCACCTCATCGCATTCCTACTCTCACTGTCGCGTGGGACAGGCAGTAATCCCGAGATTACTACCTTTGCGGTCCTTTTTCTCAACTCCCTATATTCTCCTTTCAGGACCTCATCCCTTTTCCTACCTATGTCATTGGTACCTATATGTACCACGACCTCTGGCTCCTCACCCTCCCACTTCAGGATAACTTGGACATGATCAGAAATATCCCGGACCCTGGCACCAGGGAGGCAAACTACCATCCGGGTCTCTGGACTGCGTCCACAGAATCGCCTATCTGACCCCCTTCCTATCGAGTCCCCTATCACAACTGCCCTCCTCTTCCTTGCCCTACCCTTCTGAGCTACAGGGCCAGACTCTGTGCCGGAGGCACGGCCACTGTCGCTTCCCCTGGGTAAGCTGTCCCCCCCCAACAGTACTCAAACAGGAGTACCTATTGTTGTCCTGCTCCAACCATGTAGACACCAGAGCCAATAAAGCTCAGCATTACTTCAATGTCTTCAGGAGGCTAAAGAAATACGGCACATCTCCTTTGACCCTCACTAACTTTTTAATCGAAGTCCCATAAAAAAAACATGTTATTCAGGTGCATCATGGCTCGTTATGGCACCTGCTCTGCCATGACTGCTAGAAACTGCAGAGTTGTGGACACATCTCAGAAACCTCCATGGACTCTATCTGTACTTCTCACTGCCTCAGGAAAACAGCCAACATAATCAAAAATCCCACCCACTCCCATCCAGCAGAAGATATAAAAGCCTGAAAGCACACATCAGCAGGCTCAAGGTCAGCTTATACCCCACCGTTATAAGACAATTTAACGGTTCCCTAGTAATGTGGACCCTTGACCTCATGATCTACCTCATTATGACCTTGCACTTCATGGTCAACCTACAGGGCACGTTCTCTGTAACACTTTATTTTGCATTCTTATTATTTTACCTTGTACTGTTTCAATGCAATATTGTAAAGAATTTATCTTTATGAACAGTATGCAAGTCTTTCACTGTACCACAGTACAACTATAAACCAACTTAACACAACTGAATATAATACTTATAACATTCACGATTATGCATCCCACAATAAAATTAACATACAACAACCCCAATATAGATTAACAGAACAATATAAAGCTTATTCATAATACACAAAGCATCACCATTTGGTCTTTGCTGTCCCATCTGTTCATTGAAATGCACTGTTGAGGACAATTCAGAATAGCAGATGCTTGTGTGCAAGTTCTTTAAATATCATAGCCATTGCAAACCAGTTATCAATGTTGGTCCAGTGATAAAGTGTAGCCCAGGGTCTGCAGTAATCTTAGTTAAAGACAACCTCCCCTGACCTGATCGTCTTAATCCACCTGCTTTTCTTGCACAAATGATATTGTTGCTTATCCTGTCCATTGTCAAAGTGGTACCACACTCACCATGGACAGATTGCTGAGTGTGCACATTCTCTATAATTGGAACCGCACAGTGCAGAGCCTCCTGGATCTTCCAATAAACCTCAGGTTATAAATATTGCTAGTGGCCCCACTGGAATAAGATTCATTCTTCAGGAATCTCCTATTGCGAGTTCACAAGATCTTGACCTTCCACTGTTCAGACCATGCACTAGAAAATACTCACAGGGGTAGATCTGTACCTATACCCTTTTCCCCACACCTCCAGCCTCCATCAATTGCACAGAAGCAGATTCAGAGATTCGGTAAGAGCAACAGAAGATGCTGATTGCCACTAATCATGTTAACTATTTATTTACAAAGAGTGAAACACTCAGCCAAGTTACCCATGCTTGCCTGAGTTACAAAACTTGACACTTCGAACTCAAACAGGTACTTTGTAAAGCCTCCCCCCCTCCCCAAGTTACACAACTGCAACACTAAACATTCAACAAACATGTACTTCATTAAGTGAGTGTGCAGTCCATCTTATCTGCAGCACGTTTTCCCAATGGTTCTTCAGCTCTGGTCGTGACCCAATCTGAAGGGAGCCCCTAGCTAAGAGACATAGTGTCTTGCACATGCTATTCTTATGGGAGAACTGGCCAATCAGCAAAACAGCTTTTGACCCTTAAGTTAACCCTTCACGTTACATTTCACCCCTTGGAAGATGCAACACCGTGACCTCAGGCTAGTAAAACCACTGAAAATACCTCACTAAACTACATATAAAATGCAAAACTACGATACCCAGTACCATAAGCCCAATAGTCACTATGGTAGTCCACCAACCTACTAGTGCCCCCAAAGTCCACCAGCTTCCCCCTGGAGTGTAATAAATATCGAATATTAATCTTATCCACCGACTGTCGGAGGTGATCAGCCAAGTGAGTGATGTTGGCTGACCCGTCAGGAATGTAATTGCAGCAGTCTTGGTCAGTAACAACACAAGTGCCACCTTTCTCGGTGAGCAGGGTAACCATCTGAACAGCCATCGTATTCGGGTCAGTGCATTCTTCGTGTGGGTGTCTCCTTATCCAGCATCTCCATCAACAAGGTCATAGGTATCGATTCCTGGGACAGTCTGGCTGTACCATACTGGGGAAAGGCTAACATCTAAAATCTTACTGCTTCTGTGACAACCCTCTTACTAGGCCGACTATCATAGGCAGAGTGTTCATCCAGGGCACTGAGTTGGTGTATGTATGGCACCACATACCCCAGATAGTAGCAACCATACCACCTGGGGACAGACGGATAAGACTGGGAGTCGCATATCTGGTGAGTGCCATTCAGTGCCCACCTTCACAGCCCCATTCGGTGTAGACACAGTTGTCCCAGGATACCGCTTCTATTCACACCCGCTGTGTCCCACTGACTGATTGGACCGGTACTTATCAAATCACTTAACCAGCAGTCCTTTCCCTCCCTGCCTTGTTGGCTGGGGAATCACTTTCAAGGTCGGGATGGGCTAAACAATTAATAAATAGGGATATACCAACCCTGGTGGGGCGGGGGGTGCTCCCTAAGGCTCATTTTTTAAGGACGTTACTGTATAATTGTGTGAGGTTGACTGGAATGGACTACCTCCTCCCTGTTTCCCCCAAAACAGCATACCAAAGTTGGTGGAATTGAACAAGTTCTCTGACAGTTTTTTCCCTCGTCATCAAGGACTTCTGGTTAAGACGGCTGGCGCCTATGTACAATACTTCTTCGGTCAACATCTTCTGGGTAGAACATGAAGCCATACATTTCACTTCTTTTATGTTAGTTTTTCACCTTGAATGTGATTTGCAGTTTGGAGATCGTTTGGGTGTTTCATAGAGGATTCCAGGAGGCAGAGGCAGTGTGTGGGAACCCTGCAGCGTGGGTCAGAGTCTTTATACATATCCAGCAACCCAACATATTGATCCTGGTTGCATAGTCATAGGATCTCTCACCGTAGGTCAGCATCATCTCTACTGTAGCCAGTGACCACCACTTTGCCATTTGGCACACTCACCCCTCCTGGGAGGTGCATGGGTGACCTCTCCGGGGCGCCCCTATTGGAAACATATTCTGGTGGTTGCTGCACCCAAACCTTCCCCGATTCCTCTTCCTTATCTGGTTTTGAAGCACCTGTCACTGCTGAATGCTGGAACAGCGGCGACCCACCCACACGTGCCGGCTGGGAGTTCAGGTGGTCCACCGCTTGCTGCAGCACGCCCAGCCAGTTCTGGAGGACGTGGGTAGGGGTCAATAGTTTAATCCGCTGCAGCAACAACCCATTCATGTGTTCAATCAGTGCCATCGCCTGGGTGATATGGGATGTGAATCATCCATGAAATGCCAGTTTCTGCAGCCCAATCCTGGACATTAGGATTGAAAATGTAAGCCATTGTCTGATTGAATCTCCAAGGAGATCCCATAGATGAATAACAAGCACTGAAACCCTTTTATTGTGTTTTTCTGGTCAGCATAGTCACATGGTACTGCCACCAGGATTCTGATGTGTTGACCATGACCAACACATGCTGTTTTTCAACTTTGTCCCGGCAAAGACGCAATATAACCTTCCCCTATAATCTGTCTGTCAGATCTAACCAGTTCCTGTACTCTTCCAGATGTATCCTAAGGGACCTGCCAACTATCATGTTAACACGATGGCAGCTCAGGCAGATTACGGCTACTGTTTTGGCCTCGTAATAAATTAACACCACCCCTCAAGCTTCCACCCATTTCCTTGCCCCATCCACCCCTAATTGCCCACTCTTGAAGTGTACCCAGAACACCAGGTCCTCCTTCTCCTCCCCAATCACACCGTAGCCAACTTGATCTGCCCCGCTCTACCGACAGTGGCGTTATGTATGGCCTCCTCAATGTCCCGAGAACTGTGGGCACCTACATGGTAAACTGTAATCTGCTGCCAGATGTTCAACCCTCCAGGTATGTTCCCAATAGGGGCGCCCCAGAGAGGTCACCCATGCACCTCCCAGATTTGCTTGTGCCGCTAAAGCATCCACACCATGCCATTGCCTACCGCCCAGAAGTCGGTATAAACTCAAACAGGTCCTGTCTCTCCTAGGAGGGGGTTGAGTCACAGCTGGACTCCTCCCCCCCACAAGGTGAAGAGCCACAGCCTTCCACTACTGCTTGCTCACCCCATCAGGACCTCTCTCTGCCCTGTCAGCAATACACCATTTAATGATTGAAGACCCCCTTTGGAGACACATTGCCAGATTTCACCCACTGAACATTCAGAAGCCAGGAAGGCCCACTAGCTGGCCAACAACTGCTTCTTGAAGTGGGTGTATTGTGTCACTACCTCAGAGGAAATGTTTGTCTAAAAAGGGAATGCAACTCCCCATGAAACACCTGCAACTGGCTCCACTCAGCCACTTTAGGGATAACTGAACCCTGTAGCTCAAGGGTATCCCACTCTGCATAGGGGCTAATAGAGCCTGTTGAATCCATAAACACGACCTCACTGCTTTAATTTCCTATTTTTTTTGCACTACTATCTACACACAAACTGTAATTCAGTTTTCTTTTTTCTATAATGTATTACATTTTACTGCTGCCACAAACTTAACAAATTTTACAACATATGCCGGTGATGTTTAACCAAATTTGGATGGCGAACTGGTCTTACGACTCCGGACTAAGGAATGTTGAAAAAAGTATGATGCCTCCTGGGATCCAGTACTGCTTGGGGTTGATCACCCTCAGGAGGAGTGCAATCCCACTTGTACCTTTGACTGGGCCATATAATCCTTACTTCTTACAGGGATCTGCCCCTCAGCACATTCGTATCCAGAATGCACGCGGGAGAAGCAGACACAAAGGCAGTTATGGGTCCTGGCCTGATGGCCACCTGTAGGGTAACCTCACAGGTGAGAATAAGGAAACCACTTCGAACCTCTGTTGTGGCCAGGAACCCCACCAAGTCAGGTTAACCTGGAATTTTGGTACGCTCAGCACTAGTGTCCACTATTGCCATTCGTTACTGCGATCATCAGACAAAGTCAGCATGGATTTGTGAAAGGAAAATCATGTCTGACGAATCTCATAGAATTTTTTGAGGATGTAACTAGTAGAGTGGATAGGGGAGAACCAGTGGATGTGGTATATTTGGATTTTCAAAAGGCTTTTGACAAGGTCCCACACAGGAGATTAGTGTGCAAACTTAAAGCACATGGTATTGGAGGTAAGGTATTGATGTGGATAGAGAATTGGTTGGCAGACAGGAAGCAAAGAGTGGGAATAAATGGGACCTTTTCAGAATGGCAGGCAGTGACTAGTGGGGTACCGCAAGGTTCCGTGCTGGGACCCCAGTTGTTTACAATATATATTAATGACTCAGATGAGGGAATTAAATGCAGCATCTCCAAGTTTGTGGATGACACGAAGCTGGGCGGCAGTGTTAGCTGTGAGGAGGATGCTAAGAGGATGCAGGGTGACTTGGATAGGTTGGGTGAGTGGGCAAATTCATGGCAGATGCAATTTAATGTGGATAAATGTGAGGTTATCCACTTTGGTGGCAAAAACAGGAAAACAGATTATCTGAATGGTGGCCGATTAGGAAACAGGGAGGTGCAACGAGACCTGGGTGTCATTATACACCAGTCATTGAAAGTGGGCATGCAGGTACAGCAGGCAGTGAAAAAGGCGAATGGTATGCTGGCGTTCATAGTAAGAGGATTGGAGTACAGGAGCAGGGAGGTACTACTGCAGTTGTACAAGGCCTTGGTGAGACCACACTTGGAGTATTGTGTGCAGTTTTGGTCCTCTAATCTGAGGAAAGACATTCTTGCCATAGATGGAGTACAAAGAAGGTTCACCAGATTGATTCCTGGGATGGCAGGACTTTCATATGATGAAAAACTGGATCGACTAGGCTTATACTCATTGGAATTTAGAAGATTGAGGGGGGATCTTATTGAAATGTATAAAATCCTAAAGGGATTGAACAGGCTAGATGCAGGAAGATTGTTCCTGATGTTGGGGGAGTCCAGAAAGAGGGGTCACAGTTTGAGGATAAGGGGGAAGCCTTTTAGGACCAAGATTAGGAAAAACTTCTTTACAGAGTGGTGAATCTGTGGAATTCTCTGCCACAGGCAACAGTTGAGGCCAGTTCATTGGCTATATTTAAAAGGGAGTTATTTATGGCCCTTGTGGCTAAAGGGATTGGTGGTATGGAGAAAAGGCTGGTACAGGGTTCTGAGTTGGATGATCAGCCATGATCATACTGAATGGCGCTGCAGGCTCAAAGGGCCGAATGGCCTACTACTGCACCTATTTTCTATGTTTCTATCCCCTTTCCCCCAATGCACAGCAATGGGTACGCAAGGCATCGGATCACCCCGACTGGGAAAAGGCCCGTGAGCATATATGCCAAGTGCCTTGACTCCAACCCTGCACCCACCCACAACCAACCCCTGCTGCTCTTGGGAGATCGGCCAGTACATTAAGATGGGAATGGGAATCCTGTCAACCAGCTCCTTCTAGACCCTACCCTAAGCAGTGCTAAAAACATCACAGTACAGCATCCTCCACTCCCATCTGCATATCCAACTTCCAGATACGGCTACATGTAGTTCTGTCATTAACTAACCCATCCACCAACCAAATGCTGCATTTATGGATCCCCTGACTGCTGGTCCTATTAAAGATAACACTTTCAGTGAGGAACTGCTATTCTAACAAAATGCCTTACTGTGGCTGGGATTAGTTCAGAATCTACCATCAGGCTATACCGATTGCTGTATAAATCTGTAATTAGAGCCCACTGGCAAAAGGCTCTGCTCAGGGATTTAAACCTCACTCTAGGAGGGAAGGTTACCTGACCTGCATCGCCACTGTCACCTAATCCCATAAGGATTTGCTCACAAGAAACAAGCAGCACTACTTACCACTTGTTGGGATAACCTACTGCCCCCCCCCAACATCCTTTTCTCTTATTAGATGGCTCACTCCAGATCCCCCCCATTCTATATCCGTGGAACAACCACATTGACAGAGGCACTTCGATCTTCAGCCTATACCTATCCCCCAATCCCACCAGTTCCCTGGTCTCTATTGACACAGAGGGACCATGGACTAAAGCCCCCTCCATTGTCAAGTATGGGACCACATGGTCACCATCTGCCCTGTACTGCTCAGATGCATATAGGGAAGGCAATCACTGAGGGAACTCTTCTCTTATCCATCCTTACCACCCAGCTTGATATCCTCAAGGATTGAATTCACAGCTTCTGTCCCAGTTTGAGGTAAACTTCAATAGAGGCAGTGAGGTCTGTACTAAGTTTTCACTTTCCACCTTTGATGAAATAAAAGGAACCAGGCTTGCTGGCCGTGATCCAAGATACAGTAATATACTTTTCCCTCACTGTATTTTTCTTGCACTGCCATAATTGAAATAAAATTGAATGTTAATATGTCAAGAGCTTGCATTAATAGCATGTCCTAGAATTAATCTTCAATTAATTCACCTTTCTCAGTACACTTAGGTCAAAGGACCTAGACCAAGTATGTACTATGGTCAATCTATTTTGGCTCGAACTTCAAAAACTTTTCAAGACTGTGAAAAAATATTCATGCAGCTAGGCATTCTAGTCACCAAGTCACCATTAAGATCACAGCCAATGGCTGCTTGGAAATTCATACTTTCTTAGCCAATATACAGCTGTAACAAACCTATTCTGTTCCACAATACATCTACACAAGCTAACACTTCAGTACATTGGTACAGATGTGGCCACATCTATCGCTTATCTAATGATTTAAGGGACCAGCCCACCTCAAAAGTGTAAAACACAGAAATGTACAATTGGATTAATGTGCAATTCACCTGGTATAGAATCAATAATGCAAATCAGTACAGGTATTGGTTATTTTAAAGTTTAATTGGATTCAAGTCATATTCAACACAGTCAAAGTCAAATATACAATTATTGTAAATCAACATTACAAAAAAATTTACAAGTTTTCCTAGTGCCACTGCTAGCTAACCAAGCTTCCATTGTGTAGCACCATTAAAAATCTTGCAACTCCAAATTTATATGGATTACAGTTTATATTTCAGATGTTTTCAATAGCTTCACTTGTACTGCAAGAGGAAAAAAGCAAAATATTGAAAGGTCAGACATTCGAATTGCAATGCTTGATACACAATCAAATTAAATTACAACCATTTCAGAATATTAAAATATGATTTAGACTAATTCTCAGAAAAAAGTATTGAAATGTAGTTCTATTCAATACAAATAACACTCACCAAAGGAATATGCAAGTAGTGAATCTGTTCATCCCAGCTGCCGAGAAAACACAAGTTTCAGAAAATGTAGTAATTTATATATACTATATGCAAGGGAAGTGTTTACACCCATCTTGTAAATCAGAATGTAAAGTTTCATCTGTTCTCGCATCTGACGGCACTTCCTATTTACATTATCATCATTTACAGACAGGTCCAGTGATAATTAGTAAATCCAATGATATTTCGATGTTTAAATATTAGATTAAGATATCACTTGTAAGCTTACCTGTAAAGAATCTTTCCAGGGTACAAGCAGGCATTTGGCACAATACCACCACAACCTAAAAGACAAAGCAGACATCCTTCTGAACACTTTTTTTTAAACAACTTGTCATACAAGAAACTTATACCAACAGCAATCAGAAAACCATTACTCAACACTGAACAATCTGACGGTAATTCCAGCAAATTGAGTTAGGTTTCATCACAAAAATACAAGTGTATTAAGACTTGAGCTAAAACACCAGGGAGTACAGCAAAACTATGCTTTAGCATGGCAACATTGCCTGATTTCTCAAAATACACAAGTTTACTTCATTACCAAGAATACCAAGTAGGCCAGATTTGAAAGAAGTGGTCACCACTGGAGACCAACAGCATTTCATCATAATTGAAAGATTTATAAACGAAGTAAACTGAAACAGCTTAAGTACCTGAAGCCAGTCTACAATGCTCATTCAGGTCAGTCGGACATGTTCAGCTCAGATGGTTTCACATTAGAACCTCATTTTTGAATTATGTAAAGTGATCTGTGTTATGGAGAGAAAACAATTTAGAACAAGAACCATCAACATCTCATTTGTATCAAAGAAAATGACATGATCAGAAAACCACTAATCAACACTTTCCAATCTGACGGTAATTCCAGCTGTTGATTTTGGTTTCATCATCTCCAATCATTCACTTTGCAAACCAACAGGAAAGCACAAGGCACATACAACTCAGATAAAAAAAAATAGAAAATGCTGAAATACTTTGGCCAGGCAGTAGCTGAAAAGTTCCTGGCCAGACTTCATTCCAGGTGTGGTCTGACATAACAGAATCCAGTTATTATTGATTTTCCTTTTGTACAGTTTCAGAAAAATCAGTTAACCTTCTCTTAAAAGGTAAAGGAAAGCATATTTGCAGCCACTTGTACTAAACTATATATAACCAGGTATAGGAAAGGAATATACCGGTAGAGAGAACAGTCCTAACAGAATATCATTGGTACAAATTATTACTCAAGGGTCTATCAGGGGATAGTGCCATGGAATATGTCAACAATTACTTCAGTGAAGAGTTTTAAACAAATAGCAGCTTTCCTCATATCAAAGTTTTACAGAAAATCTACAAGCCATCTCACCAGTCTGCACCGCCCAATTACACCTATTAACGCGACATTTTTGGAATGTGGGAGGAAAACGGGTACGGGGTAAAGTACAACTCGTAACAGGTAATGATGGAAGGTCACTGGCCAGAGCCGCTACGATACCAGCTTTGAACGTTGTTACAATGGATATCGTCAGTATTGAGGGCCCGTTAGCTTATTAGTACTGTTTAAGCAATACATCTAATGCAAACTTCAACATAGCACTAGTCAGTTCAACAGGAATGAATAAATGCGTCACTATTGTCCATTAAAGACAAGTAATTTTAACGCTGACAGAATCATTAGATTCAACTTACCAATTCAAATTTATCACAAAACTGGCCGTGATCCATTGCTGAAAGAGAACAAACGGTAATTAATAATTCCGACTCAACTAGGGCATTTTCTACACAACAAAATTTCAATGTTTGATAAAATCAGAGTTTAAATAGGATCATCAGTTTTCGCATCTGACGGCACTTCCTATTCGGTTTTCATCATCCAGAAGAGCTAATTTAAACCCAACAGAATTCTAAAGGAGTGAATTATCTTACTGTTGATCAGCCCACGTGATAATTAAGAAAGTCACTACAGAATCAATGCATCTCTTCATAAGCACCTTATAAAGATGAACTAGAATCACCGCATCACGTGCTGCCGAGACGAGGTTTAAGGCCCCGATAAACGAAGGAGGGACTCATCGCCTGGGTAAAGCGGCCCTTCGCTTCCCTTTCCACACACGTGGCCCTACCGCTAAACACCTGGCGGGCCAGCGTGCCGTTTGCCCCAGAGATCGGGGCAGGGCGCGGAGCCCGAACCGCAGCGTCCTCCCGCTCCGGAGCCGCAGCCAGAAAGAGCGAGCGGTGGCTCGTCGCCTCCCGACAACCTCTGCGGCGGCGGATCGGTGACGTCACGACAGTCGGCCCCCTTTCATCCCCTAAACAAATTATCAGGCAGCAGAGGAATCGATGAAATCCCTATATCCCCTGTATATAATCCAAATAAAAAGTTAATTCTTTTTTCAACGCGGGATTTTTCATCTACGCACTCGCCAAAGCCCGGACCGGCGCATGCGCGAAAGCCATTCCCACGGAGCCGCGACTTTCTCCGTACTTCCACAGGAATGTCGACTGTGCTTCTTCTTATGGATGATGTATGGCCTGCTGCGTGCCACCAGATTCCCTCTCTTCCGTCTTCTCGGAGGGCTACTGCACAGAAATACGCTATTCGGCGTACAGAGCGTGTCCACCATCACCCAGCCTCATTTACACCAATTTATTTTCTGCTTACACTCACGATTGTCCCCAGATTCGAGCTCTACCGACACAACCAGGGCAATTCACTGTGGTGCATTAACTTAGAATCCTACGTGTCTTTTAAGACGTACCACGAAGTCACAGGGCACGCAACACCCGATGGTAGGATAGAGCTATGAGGCAGTGACTCCACTAACTGGACCACTGTGGGGCTCTTAGTATAAGTAATACAACAGAAGCAGAACTTTTGGTCCATTGTACTCTGCTTACCACTGAATACTCACCTGCATTAATCTCATTTGCCACCCAGCATCCTGATACGGTGTGGCAGAGTGACCCATGTTAAATTCTAATCTCCAAGTGCTAGCTGTACTGCGTTTGCGTTAACATGTCCAGTTTCCTCCACACATCCCATAGATCGGCAGATTAATGGATGAATTACAGTAGTCAGTTTTAATCGTCCCTAGAGTACGGCTGAGAAGTGGATGGGAATGTGGGGGAGAATAAAATGGGATTTATGTGCTTGATGGTCAGCACAAACTCATTTTTTACATGTTGTACAACTCCCATTACTGCAATATCCCCACCTCCCCTGCTACCCATCTATTACACTAGAAGCAAATTATATTTGCGAGTTAAATCTTCCAGTCTGCATATTTTAGGGAGCTGGATGTACTCAGAATCATCTGGGAGTCTGAAAACTTCATAGATGAAACTATTGCTGAGCTGGTCATACTAGAGTGTGGGCTTCAGATAGTAGATGGGTGAACACTAGGAGAAGTAAGCAGGCAGTGCAGGGTTCCCCTGTGGCTATTCCAAAGATGGAGTGATTTTAAAGAGAATGACACAACCGTGGCTGACAAGGGAAGTCAAAGACAGCACGAAAAGGAAAAAAGAGTGCATATAATATAGCAAAAAATAGTGGAAAGTTGGAGGATGGGGAAGCTTTTAAAAACCAACAGAAGGCAACTAAAAAAAAGCCATAAGGTGAGAACAGATGAAGTATGAAGGTAAGCTCACCAATAATATTAAAGAGGATACAAAAAGTTTTTTCATATATAAAGAGTGCATGTTAGACTGCTGGAAAATGATGCTGGAGAGGTAGTAATGGGGGGCAAAAAAATGGCAGACAAACTTAATAAATATTTTGTGTCAGTCTCCACTGGAGTACACCAGAAATTTGAGAAGTGAGCAGGAGTGAGTGCTGCGCTAATATTAAGAAAAAAGGTGCTTGGAAGCTGAAGGGTCTGAAGGTAGATGAGTCACCTAAACCAGATGGACTACACTCCAGGGTTCCGAAAGGGACAGCTGAAGTGAGTGTCTGTGGTGGCATTGGTATTGACGTTTCAAGAATCACTAGATTCTGGAATGGTTATGGAGGACTGGAAAACTGAAAATGTCACTGCACTCTTTAAGAAGTGAGGGAGGCAGAAGAAAGAAAATTATAGGCTAGTTGGCCTGATTTCAGTGGTTGGGAAAATGTTGCAGTCCATTATTAAGGATGAGGTTTTGGAGTACTTGGAGGCACATGATAAAGTAGGCCCAAGTCAGCATAGTTAACAGGAAATCTTGCCTTACAGATCTGTTGGAATTCTTTGAGGAAATAACATGCAGAATAAACACAGAGGCAGTGGATTTTGTTTACTTGGATTTTCAGAAGGCTTTTGACAAGGTGCCACACATGAGGCTGCTTAACAAGATAAGAGCTCATGGTATTACAGGAAAGTTACCAGCACGGATGGAAGATTGGCAGACTGGCAGGAGGCAAGGAGTGGGAACTCTCCTGGTTGCTGCCAGTGACTATTGATGTTCCCTAGGGGTCAATGTTGTAATCCTTTCATGTCATATGTAGGTAGTGTTGAAATAGCAGGGAGTCTGCAGACAGGCTTCCACAGATTGGGAGCAGGGACAATGAAGTGGCGGATGGAATATAGTGTAGGGAAGTGTAAGGTTATGAACTTTGGTAGAAGGAATAAAGACAAAGGCTATTTTCTAAATGGGGAGAAATTTCAAAAATCAGAGATGCAAAGGGGCCTGGGTTCCTTTTGCACAATTCCCTACTGTTTAACTTACATGTTGAGTTGGTGGTAAGGAAGGTAAGTGCAATGTTAGGACAGAATATAAGAGCTGATGCTGAAGCTTTAAAAGACTACACATCTGAGTATTGTGAGATGTTTTGGGCCCGTTGTCTAAGCAAAGATGTGCTGGCATTGGAGAGGGTCCAGAAGTTCACAAGAATTATTCTGGAAACGATGATAGCTCTGGGCCTGTACTCGAGTTTAGAAGAATGATAGGGGTTCTTATTGAAACGTATCAAATATTGACAAATCTAGGTAGAGTGAATGTGTAGAAGATGCTTCCTATAGTGGGTGAGTCTAGGACCAGAGGTCTCATATTAGAGTGATGGTCATTTAGAATAGAGATGTGGAGGAATATCTTTAGCCAGAGTGTGTTGAATCTGTGGAATCTATTGATGCAGATGGCTGTGGTGGCCAAGTCATTGAGTGTATTTAAACTGGAGGTTGATAGGTTCTTGATTAGTCAGGGCAATCAAGGTTACAGGGAGAAGGCAGGAGAATGGGGTTGAGTGGATCATAAATCAACCATGATGGAATAGCAGAGCAGATTTAATGGGCTGGATTAACTGATTCTGCTCCCCTGTCATATGATCTATGGATGTGGGAAGAAACAAGAGCACTGGGAATCTGAAAAGCCCATGGAAACCATTCGTACTCCACCCGAACTCCAAATAATGAAGGAGCAGCTTTAGCCATTGTGCAACTCTGCCAGTCGAAGTGTGTCCTATGATCCTTATCCTTGCTTATTTCCATGTATCCTTTACATACTGTTTTCTTCAAGTGGCCATCTAATTTTGTTTTTCATAGCCTAATTGATTCTATCATTGAGTTCCAAATCTGTGTTAAAAAAAGCTTAATATTCCATCCTCCTTGGATCCACTGCCCCATCTTTAGATCTATGTCCTCTGTCCTTGAACTAGAAACACGTTCATTTTATCCTATCGAACAATGTCATCATGAAATATTATTTCAAAATTATTTGCTTCAAAGAGTAGCATCACAGTGTCCTTAGTTTAATTTTGCAGTTCAGATCCCTCATCTTTGCAACCATTCCATTTTAGAAAATAGAACTTTCATACTTTCCTCAATCTTCTGACCAGAAGAGAATGCAATATACCAGTTGTGACCCAACTAGGTTCAATACATCTTCTCTGATTTTGTACTCTTCTTGAATCCCAGTATCCATATGTTTTACTAATTCTCTCAACAGCCCACTTCCTATGATTCATGCACATGTACGTGCAGTTTCTTCTGTTGAAAGAAGTTTTAATCAGTCACCAGCTATTTCAGTTTAAACTTGTGACTGTGGCATTTGACTGAGTCATTATTATTCTGCAACATATAGTTAGGTACTTCTGTTGTCTGATGCTGCGAATATTAAGAGAAAGCTTGAACTCAGCTGTAAATACTGCAGAATTGTCAAGGCACCCACGCAGTGTATTGCATACAAATTTTCTTTTAAAAATCCAGTCTCATCTTCTGAAGCTGTACAAAGACTATAATTAAAATGAAAAGAAAGCTCAAAGCAGAGGTCATAGCTCATTAACTTAAAAGCAAAAATTATAGATGCGGGAAATCGGAAATAAAAACTTAACATGTCGTTTGACCTGCTGAGAATACCTAGCAATGTTATGTTTCTCTTTTACTCAGTCCGTTTGGACTGGCGTCAAACTGTCACGGTCCCGACCGTTAATTCCCCATTTTCTCCTAATTACCTTTGATTGCGTCACACCTGGTTTTCATCAAGACCTGCAGCATGAGAACCCCGGCTTTGCAACCACTAGTTGTCAGATCATTGGCTTTGCCTGTGGTAACTAACGTCTCCTGGCCGCTTAGGACTGTGTGTTCTAAGTTTTGCTTCAGTACTGAGAATTACCTGTGAAACTCAGTCTCTTCATGTCAAGATAAGTTTTCTAAGTTCTACTCTAGTTCTGAAATTTACCTGTGAAACACAGTCTCTCCGTGTCAAGATAAGTCTTTTAAGTTTTACTTCAGCACCGAGGTTTACCTGTGTAACTCTGCCTCTCAGTGCTAAGAATAATTTTGTCTGCCAATTCCCTTTCTACGCTCCGTGTCAAGATCAGGTCTCCTGTCTTCCTGCATTCTGTCTTGTTTGCTGATCAACGCTCACGCCCGCGTCTACATCCTAACGCAACCTCCGTGCCTGTGTCCTGCGCTTGTATTCGCCTCGTTCATTGCAACAGAATGATCTGGCCACCATGGATCCAGCGGACACAAATATCCTTCAGCAAGCCCTCGCCAGCCAGGGCTCCCTACTGGGACAGCATGACCAACTCCGGGAGGTCATGGAGAACCTCCGTTCCCTGTCTGCTCACATCACGCAGATCAGTGACCAGGTGGACCGTTTATCCACTCAGTTTACCCAACCCACTCCTGGAACTCTGTCTAACCAGCCCAGCCAGCCTGTAGCGGCAACCCCCTAGGTGTCAGCAACACTCCCGCCAAGACAGCCTCATGTACCTGAACCGGAGCACTACGCTGGAGATTCGGAGAAGTGCCGGGCCTTCCTTCTTCAGTGCTCCTTGGTGTTCGAATAGCAGTCATCCACGTACTCCACGGATAAGTCAAACATTGCTTATATCATGGGGTTGTTGCGGGGAAGTGCCTTAGCGTGGGCCACAGCAGTCTGGGATAACCAACTGGATATCTGCTCTTCTTTTGCCACCTTTATCACGGAAATGAAAGAGGTCTTTGACTACCCCGTCCGTGGTAAAGACGCCGCCAAGCATCTACTCACTCTGTGTTGCTGAATATTCTGTGGAGTTCCAGACGTTAGTGGCTGACTCGGGGTGGAACAATGAGGCACTCCAAGGGGTATTTTGGAATGGTCTCAGTGACATGGTAAAAGACGAGTTGGTGGCAAGAGACGACACCGGCAGCTTGGATTCCTTGACCTCCCTAGCCACCAGGTTGGACAATCGTCTCTGGGAACGCCATAGAGAAAGAACTGGTCATCCACCATCTTTGGCCACTCATCGGCACTCATTTCCGCCTTCTGCCAGAACAAGCCTCTCTCCTCCCAGCCCAGCCCAGCCGTTTCCACCGCCCTGGGAGAGGAACTCATGCAGCTGGGAACTCATGCAGCCTTTCCCCCACAGAACGACTCCGGAGATTGAGAGCGGGTGAGTGTCTATATTGCGGCCAGTCCAGCCACTTCCGCGCTACGTGTCCTCTTCGGCAAAAAGGGAAGGAACCAGTAGCAGGGGGGACCCTGGTAAGCCAGACAACATTCCCTTCCGTACCCTGACCCCAGAAGCAGCTTCAAGCCACTTTGGGTTACAACCAACAGTCCTTGCCTCTGTTAGCACTAATGGACTCCAGCGCTGAGGGAAACGTCTTGGATGAAAACTTAGCTTTCTAGGCTGGAATTCCTCGTGAGCCTTTGAGTACCCCCCCTGGGAGCCTGGGCACTGAACGGTAGACTACTGGTCCGAGACACACACTGCATACCACCCGTCTCTCCTTCTCTCTGGAAACCATCGGGAACAGGTACGATTCAATTTCATTTCCTCTCCTCAAGCTCCTATAGTTCTTGGTTACCCCTGGTTAAGCCGTCATAACCCCCAGATTGACTGGTCCACCGGGAGGATAGTTGGCTGGGGTTCATTCTGCTATTCCACTTGTCCGCAATCAGCCCTTTCCCCAGTGGAAGTCACCGCAACCTCGTCTGCCTCTGAACTCCCTGACTTATCGAAGGTTCCAGTAGAGTATCACGATCTGGGAGAAGTGTTTAACAAGCAACGGGCTCTTTCCCTGCCTCCACATTGCCCTTACAATTTCTCCCTGGAGCCCCTCTAACCACCAGTGGGCTGTATAACCTGTCCCGATCAGAAGGGGAAGCTATGGAGATGTTTGTAAATGACTCTCTCGCGGCTGGCATTATCCGACCCTCATCTTCCCCTGTAGGTGCAGCTTTCTTCTTTGTGGGGAAGAAAGACGGCTCACTGCGCCCCTGCATTGACTATCGGGGCCTGAACAGCATCACCATAAAGAATAAGTATCCCCTGCCCCCTATGAACTCTGCTTTCGAGCCCCTTCACGGAGCCACAATTTTCTCGAAGTTGGATCTACGGAATGCCTATCACCTGGTCAGGCTAGGAGAGGGAGATGAATGGAAAACAGCTTTTAACACCCCCCCTCAGTCATTTCGAATATCTGGTCATGCCATTCGGTCTCACTGATGCCCCCTGCGTCTTCCAAGCCCTGGTAAACGATGTCCTTAGGGACCTTATTAACCATTTCGTTTTCATTTATTTGGATGGCATCCTAATCTTCTCCCGCAGTCTTCAGGAACACACCCACCATGTCCGTCAGCTTCTGCAGAGGCTTTGGGAGAACAAACTATTCGTGAAGGCAGAGAAGTGTGTTTTCTGTCCGTTCTGTCAGTTTCCTGGGGTACATCATTGAGAGCGGGCAGGCGAGGGCAGATCCCGAAAAGATCCGGGTGGTGGTGGAGTGGCCAAAACCCACGGCGCTCAAACAGCTCCAATGATTTCTGGGGTTCACAAACTTCTATCGTCGCTTCATCAGGGATTACAGCCGGGTGGCAGCGCCCCTTACTCGACTCACGTCTCCTGTGACCCCTTTTCACTGGACTCCCGAAGCAGACTCAGCCTTCTCGGAGCTGAAGAAGCGTTTCACCTGCGCTCCCATCCTGGTCCAACCTGGTCATTGTGGAAGTCGCGCCTCTGACTCTGGGGTGGGAGCGGTCCTCTCCCAACCCTTCGTCCCAGACCAAAAGCTCCATCCCTGCGCCTTCTTTTCTTGCCGGCTATCCCCCGCCGAACAGAACTACGACGTGGGGAACTGGGAGTTACTGGCTGTCAAACTCACCTAGGAGGATTGGAGGCACTCACTGGAGGGAGCTGAACATCCATTCATCGTCTGGATGGACCGTAAGAACCTGGCATACGTCAAAACCGCTAAATGCCTGAATTCCTGCTAAGCACGCTGAGCATTATTTTTTGGCCGTTTCAGATTCACACTCACCTATTGTCCTGGTTCCAAGAACGGGAAGCCCGATGCTCTCTCCCATCAATACGTCTCCGAGGAGGGCCTTCCCAACCCCGAGACCATCCTTCCACCATCCTGTCTGGTGGCTGCCCTCACCTGGGAGATTGAATCCATAGTCAAAAAGGCCCAACGGACTCAATAAGACTCAGGCAATGGACCCCCCAATCGCCTCTTCATGCCTGACTCTGTTCTGTCTCGGGTTCTCCAGTGAGGGCATGCTTCTCGTTTCGCCTGCCATCCCAGAATCGATCGGACTCTGTCCCTTCTGAAGCGACATTTCTGGTGGCCCTTCATGGATGCTGACACTCTCTCTTTCATCTCTGCCTGTTCTGTGTGCTCGCGGAAAAGCGTCCCATCGACCACCTGCTGGGTTGCTTCGTTTCCTGTCTGTCCTTAGCTGCCCTTGGTCTCACATTGCTCTGGATTTCATGACTGGACTACTCAGTTCACATGGGAACACTGCTGTACTCACCGTTGTGGATCGTTTCTCCAAAGCTGCGCACTTCATAGCCCTTCCCAAACTCCCTACAGCCTGTGAAACAGCTGACCTCCTTGTCCATCATGTCTTCCACCTACATGGAATTCCCTCTGACATCATTTCTGACTGTGGCTCCCAATTCATCTCTCAAGTCTGGAGGTCCTTTTGTCAAGCCCTTGGAGCCTTAGTAAGTCTATCTTCTGGTTTCCATCAGCAGACTAATGGTCAAATGGAATGAGCAAACCAGGATTTGGAAGCAGCACTGCGCTGCATAACCGCCAACTACCCGTCATCCTGGAGCACCCATCTAACTTGGGTGGAGTACACCCACAACTCCCTGGTCAGCGCCATCACTGGAATGTCTCCCTTCGAATGCTCCCTCGGCTACCAACCCCCTCTGTTTCCTGCTCATGAAGATGACATTGCTGTGCCTTCAGTTCAGGCCCATCTCCGCCGATGCCGCAAGGTCTGATCAGAAAGTTTGGCTCTCTTCTAAAGACATCCCTCTCAAGAATGAATCCAAGAAACTCGTCCCTCGCTACCTCGGACCATTTGAAATTGAGAACATTATGAACCCCTCGGTGGTCAGACTCAAACTGTCCGGACCCATGCACATTCATCCCATGTTCTATGTCTCCCAACTGAAACCCATGTCTGTCAGCCCTTTGTGCCCTCCTGCTGAACCTCCCCCACCCACTCGGATCATTGACAACTACCCAGCTTACACCATCCGGCAAATACTGGATGTGCACCGCCGAGGCAGGAGTTTCCAGTTCCTGGTCGATTGGGAAGGATACGGTCCTGAGGAGCGCACCTGGATTCCCAGCTCCTTCATCTTAGACCCTTCCTTCATCTGAGATTTCCATCGAGACAATCCAGACAAGTCTGGTGGTTCGCCTGGAGTCTCCCATTGGGGGGGGATACTATCATGGTCCCAACCGTTAATTCCCCATTTTCTCCTAATTCCCTTTGATTGTGCAAGGCGACCGTTAATTCCCCCATTTTCTCCTAATTACCTTTGATTGTGACATACCTGATTTTCATCAAGACCTGCAGCATAAGAACCCCGGCTTTGCAACCACTAGTTGCCAGATCGTTGGTTTTGCCTGTGTGGTGATTAATGTTTCCCGGCCGCTTAGGGCTATGTGTTCTAAGTTTCGCCTCAGTACCGAAAATTACCTGTGAAACTCAGTCTCTTCGTGTCAAGATAAGTTTTCTAAATTCTACTCCAGTTTCCAAGGTTTACCTGTGAATCTCAGTCTCTCCATGTCAAGTCTTTTAAGTTTTACTTCAGCACCGAGGTTTACCTGTGTAACTCCGTCTCTCCGTTCTAAGAAAACTTTTGTCTGCTGCTTCCCTTTCTACACTCTGAGTCAAGATCAGTTCTGCCTGTTCTTCCTGCACCCTCTCCAGTTTGTCGTTCAATGCTCATGCCCGCGTCTACATCCTAACGCAACCTCCATGCCTGTGTCCTGTGCTTGGCTTCGACTTGTTCATTGCGACACAAGCAAGTCTGTTCAATGTTTTCCTCAATCTTTCTTTCCACCATTCTGCACCTCTAAGTAACTTCCCATAGGAAGGTGTTAATCTTCAACACTAGTTCAATCTATGTTCACCACACCTGAGGACCAAGATTAACTAGACCTCAGTTGAACTGTAGTATACAGATGATGCTGGCAACTAATCAAATTCAAAAGCCAAGATCCCAGTGAAGTGACTTATTCACTCAGCTTCCCCAAGACAAAGGTTCTGTTCCAAACTATTCTCCAGTACTACACTGCCTGCCAACAAGAAAGGTTCACAACAATAGCATGGAATAAAATGGACTACTTCCATATCTTTAAAACATCTCAGGTGAAGGAAGATATTGATAATGAAATCCACCATTGCCTTCAATGTACGACAGTTGACTGAGAATGATCATAAAGATCAAAATATTAGGAACTAGCACAAACTCATGGCAGAACTGATTCCTACCCTTCTGCATGCTTTTGAAACCTGGTTTATCTACAGCAAGTACGTCAAGGCAATGCAAAATAACCCAACGCTGACAGCAAACTCTTCCAGCTTTACTGGAACAATATGCAAACCAACACTACCATCTTCTCCCAGGCCAACATATTCAGCGTTGAGGCCTAAGTTTCTCTCAAGCTCTCAATGGAATCTGGCTCATCACCTACATATCTGCTCATCTCAACATCTATCCTATCCATCTGAGAGTTGCGAATAAAGGTAATTAGGAACAGGGAGAGGAATGGAAGATACGAATAAAGGAAGAATGTACCCAGGTATACTGGTGGGAGTGGGAAAAAAATACAAAGATGCAGATCACTGGAACCTGGAAAATTCAAACTGGATGGTGTGGGAATGAGAAGATGAGTTGAAATAACATGTAAACAGGTGTTCACATTGAAGAGTACAGGTGCTCTGCAAAATGGGCACTTAGTCTACACTTTGTCTCTGCAGTGGTGACGGAGGAGTTGTGAGGACACGTTGCAAGGGAGATGCCAGGGGACAGGGAGGGCTAGGTGGGAAAAGATCAGTGGACCAGGGCGTCGCAGAGAGAGTGGTAACTGGAAAAAATGGAAGTGGGGGAAATCCTGTTGGACCTGGCAGAAATAGTGGAGGATGACAAGCTGGATACTGGGGCTAGTATGATGAAAGGTGAGGGCCGGACAATCTACATTCAATCTGTCTCAAGGATGGTGAGGAGGTGTGGTGGTGACAGCAGACACGGAAAACGGAGGGAAAAGATTCATGGATATGCTCAAAGTTTCAGGAAGAAACTCAGTATCCCCACTGAGCTTTGACAACCCATGAACCAAACTGCTCAGTGTGGAGAAGGAATGTTTATTATGGTCATGCAGTAAGAATGTCATACTGCACAGAAATAAGCCATATGGCCTACTGAGTCTATGCTGAAGTCAAGCACACATCTACACAGATCTTACCATATTATTGGATACCACAGTGGTGCAGCAGTTTGTGCAACGCTATTTTAGCTGGGGGCATTCCAAAGTTTAAAGTTCAATTCTAGCTCCGTCTGTATGGAATTTGTACATACTGTACTTCCCGTGAACCACATGGGTTTCCTCCGGGTGCCCCGGTTTCCTCCCACAGTCCAAATATGTACTGGTTAGTAGGTTAATTGGTCATTGTAAATTGTCCTGGGATTAGGCTAGGGTTAAATAGGTGGGTTGCTGGGCGGTGTGGCTCGATAGGCCAGAAAGGGTTGTTCTGTGCTGTACCTCTTAATAAATACACAAATTCTCCCCAGGTTCTCAATTCTCCCAGGGTCAAGAACAACTTCTATCCACTGTTATGAGACTCTTGAACGATAAGATGGACCCTTTACTTTACAATCTACGTCATTATAGCCTTGAACCTCACTGACTGCCTGCACTGCGTTTTCTCTGAAACTGCAACTGTATTCTGCTTCCTATTACTGCTTTCCCTTGCTCTACCTTAAAGCACTATTGTAATGGAATGACATACAAAATACGTAGCATGCACAACAAAATTTTCCACTCTACCTCACATTTTGTGAAAATAATTTTACTAATTTTCTGCAACTCACCTACACATAAAGAATAATTAATTTTAAACATAAATCATTAACTTTAGTGTTTGTCAATATTCTTTCATTAGCAGGTATTTAATTTACTGATTTTTACTGTAACACAACTGACACTTTAGTGTACATGTCCATAAGACCACAAGACAGGCTGGAGGAGCAGAAATAGGCCAATTGGCCCATCGTCTGCTCTGCCATCCCTTCATGGCTGATCTATTATCCCTGTCAAATGCATTCTCTGGCCTTCTCCCCATAATCTTGGATGCCCTTATTAATCAAGAACCTATCAATCTCTGCTTTAAATATACCCAATGACTTGGTCTCTACACTGTCTGTGACAATAAATTCCACAGATTTCCACCCTCTCGCTAAAGAAATTCCTCCTCAACTCTGTTCTAAAGCGACATTCTTCTATTCTGAGACTGTGCCCAGCTGGTCCTAAAGAACCCCATTAGAGGAAACATCAACTCTATGTGGCTCCTTCAATATTCAATACATTTCAATTAGGTACCCCTTCATTCTTCTAAACTCAACAAGTACAGACCCAGAGCCATCATATGCTCCTCATCTTTGTTATGAGGAAGTATATAAGCCTAATAGTCACTACCCAGTGTACCATAGCAGTCTACCAACCTCCTGGAACTCCAAAAAACCAGCAGCTGCACCCCAGAGTGTAATAGCAATGAAACTGGCCCCCCACTTTCTTAGTCTTATCCACCTACTTACAGTTGTGATCAGCCAGATGAGTGATGTTCCCCGACTTGTCAGGAATGTAGGTGCAGCAATCTTGACTGATAACAGCACAACTGAGCAGGTAGTCTAAGGCCACCCAACTCGGCAAGGCAACCATTTGAATAACCATCATTTCAGCTGATACTTGGGTCAGCGCATCCTCTGTGTGCTTGAGCACTGTGGCTCTCTCATTAGCCAGTTTCTATCACAGAGGTCATAGGTATCAGTTCCTGGGACAGTCTGACTGCATCATACTGGGGAATGGCTCCCATTCAAAACTTTGCTGCTGCTGTGAGAGGCCTCTTGCTTGTCTGACCATCATGGGCACCTTGGTGACCCCTGTGGTTGCTGCAGTCAAACCTTCCCTGACTCCTCTTCCAACTCCACTACCTCTGGCTTCGGAGGGTTCGACACTGCTGAATGCAGGGACATTGAAGACCCACTCAGACTCACTGGCCGGGTGTTCAGGAGTTCCATCACTTGTTGCAGCACACCCAGCCAACCTTGCAGTGTGTAGGCAGGGATCAATAGCTTAATCTGTTGCTTTAACAACTCCTTTATGTGTTCAGTCAACCTCATTGCCTGCAAATATAGGATGTGAAACACCCATGAAGTGCCGAATTCCGTGGCCCATTCCTGGACCTTAGCTCTGACAAAATGTGAGACATTGTCTGATTGAACCTTCCAGTTTGGCTTGTTTCATTGCGGCATCCATATCTCCATGTCTTTTGGCCATTGTCCTGGAGTTGGTACAAACTCTCATAGGCCCCCTCGCCTCAACAAAGGGCAGTTGCTATTGCCACCAAATTAGTCGGTTGGTTGAATTCCCTCCTCCCTCCTGCATGCTGACTTTGCTCATCACAGGGTGGAGAGTAGTGCTTGCTGCCCCACCAATGGCTGGAGCCTTGGTGAACTATACCTGTTGCTTCTCCTCAAGGGTCAGATCATCAAACAGCTTACCACACGGTTTTTATGAAGATCAATTGTATGGACTTTGTCATGGCTGCAGTTGTCATTATCGGGCAGGGACATAACCTGTTCATAGAGATGGCTCACCATCTCAGCAAGTTTCCCTGCACTGTGTATGATACATTATTTCCATTCAACAATTGAAGACCATTGGGCATGGTCATCCTTGTGAGTCACATTGTTTGACATTCACGCACTGCACGATAGCGAGATGTGCTCACGGTATGACTGGTTCAGAGGTTGTCTGTTGTTCGGTGGCCTGGAGGGCCCACTAGCAGGCAAACAACTGCTTCTTGAAGGGGGTGTATCAGGTCGCCACCTCAGGGAAAGTTTTTCTTCAAAATCCCATGGGGACGCGACACCTCTTCAACACCTGCCAAAGCTCTACTCGGCCACTCTAGGGATAGCTGAAACTTGTAGCTCCAAGTGTACCAGCTCCATCTAGGGGCTAATATGAGAGCCTGTTCCGCTGCCTACTTGGCAGTCTCAAAGGCCCTTTGATGTCATAAAGAAGGCAAGACAGCGGCTATACTTTATTACGAGTTTGAAGCTATTTGGCATGTCAACAAATACACTCAGAGACTTCTATAGTTGTACCGTGGAGAGCATTCTGACAGGCTGCATCACTGACTGGTATGGAGGGGTTACTGCACAGGACCTAAAGAAGCTGCAGAAGGTTGTAAATCTAGTCAGCTCCATCTTGGGGACTAGCTTACAAAGACCCAGGATATCTTTAGGGTCTCAGAAAGGCAACGCCCATTATTAAAGACCTCCAACACCTGGGGCATGCACTTTTCTCACTGTTACCATCAGGTAGGAGATACAGAAACCTGAAGGCACACACTCAGTGATTCAGAACAGCTTCTTCCCCTCTGCCATCCGATTCCTAAATGGACATTGAAGCTTTAGACACAACCTCACTTTTTTAAATATACAGTATTTCTGTTTTTGCATATTGTTACGTAATTATTTATTATGTTTTATTTTATTTATTGTTATTATTAATTTTTTTCTCTCTTTGCTAGATTACGTATTGCATTGAACTGTTGCTGCTAAGTTAACAAATTTTATGTCACATGTCGGTGATAATAAACCTGATTCTGTTGGGCCCCCACTGGAAAGCAGTCTTTTTGCAGAAAGCCTGGTATAGGGAGCGTGATATCATGGTCAGATATACCATTTGGTGTTGACCACCCGCGAGGACAGCATAACCACCAAAGGCTCCCACTAGGCCAATCCCACCAGCACCTTCGCCTGGGCCATGCCAAAGGCAAAACGGCCCTTACTTGTTTGCTGAGATATACCTTTCAGCATATTCGTAACTGGAATGCATGCAGGAGATTCTGACACCAAGACAGTCATGGGTCCTGGACCAATGGGCACCACGGTAGTGTAGTGTGGGCCTATCACAGTTCGGATTGTTCTGGAGTTCGGAGTTCAATTCTGCCGCTGTCTGTAAGGAGTCTGTACATCCTCCCCATGGAATGTGTTTGCTTTACGTGGGTTCTACGGTTTCTTCCCACAGTCCAAAGATGTACCAAGTAGGTTAATTGGTTATCATAAACTGTCCTGTGATTAGGGTAGGATTAAATTGGGGGGGGTGCTGGGGTCATGTGACTCAAATGGCCAGAAGGGCCGACTTTACACTGTATTGCTAAATAAATATTTAAATTAAAAACCTCCTAGGCAGGAAGAAGGGCACTCCTTCAACCTTCTATTGGTGCACCGAGATCCCAGCAGCTGTCAGGTTTACCTGGAGTGATGGTGTGTAGCACCGGCGTCCACTAATGCTATCCATCGCTGCATATTCACTTTAACCCAGTGCACTGCAATGGGTACGCAAGGCTTCACGTCCCCCGCTGGGAAAAGGCCACCGAGGATATCCGCCAGGAGCCCTGATCCCATCGCTACGTGAGAGGGGTGCGAGGGCGCCACCCAACTCCCGACCCCTGCTGCTGCTGAAGGTCCACCAGTGCCCTTTGTAGGGCCTCCAGTGAGAGATATAGGGAACCCTGGTCGCAAAATGACCCTGATCCAATGAGGGCTTAGAAGATGAGCTCCCTCCCATAACAGTTCCTTTGACCGACTTCCCTCCATATCGCATAAAGAGTGGGACTGGAAACCAATTGACCTGATCCTTTGGGGACCCCTGCTGTAAGCAGTGTTATGAACATCTCCTTACGGATCACACAGGATTCCCCCACTCCCTGTCTGTTTATCCAACTTTCAGACCTGACTACGCGTACCTTCCGCCAGGTACTCTAAACTTCCAGCAACTGAATGGCTGCATTTTATAGTACCCCTGACTACTGGCCCCAATAAAGGTAGCACCTCCTTTTAAGTGGTGAACTGCTGTCTTAACCAAGTGCCCTACTACAGCTGGGGTTAGTTCAGAATGCTCTGGTGGGATATCATTAGCAGTGTATAAACCTGTAATTAGAGCCCACAGGTGAGGGGCTTTGGTCTCTTCCTCTACTGTGCCCTATTCTCCTATTCAAGAAGGGAGGGGTACCTGACTTTGACTGTCACTGCCACCTGATCCCATAAGGATTTATTACCCTCACGGGGACAAGGTGGCATTCTCAGGGCATTATTGACGACACATGTTGGAATGACAGACTCTCTAGGGTGCCCATCTCTCTCTTAGATAAGCTCACTCCAGTACCCCCGCCCCCACCCCTCATCCCAAATACTCAACAACCACATGGCCAGAGACTCTCCTGGCTTCTGCCTATACTTATCCACCAATCCCGCCAGTTCCTTGGCGGGGAACTCACTGATCTCTTGTTATCTCCTAGGGGGCTATTGTACTCCTCCACCCACGTTCCTCATTCTCCTTCTGATCCGTGAGGGTCAGAGGGGGCCATGGGCTTTAGTCCTCCATGCTGGGCATGGTCACTGGTCTGGTCTGTACTGTTTCAGATATGTAGAGTGGAGGATGATAATTTCGAGGGAGAATCAAAGGAATCTGATCTACTCTCTCTTCCTGTCTTTTGCTTCTCTTCCTTCTTTAAGAATGGGGTGATAGTCATGATTTTCCAGTCCTCCAGAGCCATTTCAGACTCTAGTCCTAGGGTGCCGTCCATCTGGTCAGATGAATTATCTACCTTCAGAACTTTCAGTTTCCCAAGCACCTTCTCTTTAGTAATAGCAACTTAACTTACTTCTGTTTTTTGATATTCTCAAATTTCTGGCATACTGCTGGTGTCTTCCATAGTGAAGACCGATGCAAAATACTTAAGAGTTCATCCACCATTTCTTTGCCCCCCATTACTAACTCTCCAGCATCATTTTCCTGTGGTCCAATATTCACCTTCACCTCTCATTTATTCTTTATATATCAGAAAAAGCTTTTGGTATTTTTTATATTATTGGCTAGCTTACTTTCATATTTCACCTTTTATTTCCTTATGGATTTTTTAGTTGCCTTTTGTTGATTTTTAAAGCTTCCCAATCCCCTAGCTTCCTATTATTTTTTGTTATACTGTATGCCCTCTCTTTTACTTTTATGCTGTCCTTGAGTTCCATTTTCAGCCACTTTTGCCTCATCCTCCCTTTAGAATATTTTTTCAATGGGATGTATTTATCCCGTGTTTTTTGAATTACTCCCAGAAACTCAAGCCATTGCAGTTTTGCCATCAGCCCTGCTAGTGTCCCCTTCCAATCATCTTTGCCCAGCAAATCTCTCTTGCTTCTGTAGCTCCTTTTACTCCACTGTAATACTGATACATCTGATTTTAGCTTCTCCTTCTCAAACCGCAGGGTGAATTCTATCATGTTATGATCACTGGCTCCTCAGGGTTCTTTTACCTTAAGCTCCTTAAATCTGGTTCGCTACACAACACCCAATCCGGAATTGCCTTTTCCCTAGTGGGCTCAACAACAAGCTTCTCTAAAAAGCCTTCTCACAGGAATTATACAAATGCTTTCTCCTGGGATTCAGCACCAACCTAAATTTCTCAGTGAAATTCCCCCATGACAATTGCAGTATTGTTCTTTTTACATACCTTTTCTATCTTCTGTTGTAATTTGTACTTCACATCCTGATGATAATTTAGAAGCCTGTATATAACACCCATTAGGGTCTTTTTACACTTGCAATTTCTTAACTCTACCCACAAAGATTCTACATCTTCCAATCCTACGTCACTTCTTTCTAAGGAACTGTTTTCATTTTTTTTAACCAACAGAATCACCCCACCCCCTCTGCCTTCTTGCCTGTCATGTTGCTATAATGTGTATCCCTAGATGTTAAGTGACTTATTTGATCCACAACTCAGCGAAGCCCTCAACGTCATACCTGCCAATCTCTAACTGTGCTACAAGATCATCTATCTTATTTCATACACTATGTGTAATCAATATAATACATTCAGTCCTGTATTCAATTTTGCCCCCCATTACTGGAAGCTAAATTCTTATACCTTTCTAAACTACACAATGCCTCCACTTGCATACCAACCGCCCCATCCTCTGCCCTATCAGAGTGATTACTAACCCCTGCCAAATTAGTTTAAACCATCCCCAACAATTCTAGCAAACCTTCCCACAAGGATATTGGTCCCCCGAGTTCAGGTGTATCTTGTCCTTTTTGTACAGGTTATACCTTCCCCAGATGTGAACCCAATGATTCAGAATTCCGAAACCCTGCCCCCTGTTCCAATTCCTCAGCCACACATTCATCTGCCAATTCATCTTATTCTTGCCCTCACTTGGCACAAGCAACAATTCAGAGATTACTATCCTTGAAGTCCTGCTCTTCAGCTTTCTACCTAACTCCATATTATCTCTCTTCAGGACCCGATTACTTTTCATATCTATGTTGTTGGTATCAATATGTACCACAACTTCTGGCTGCTCACCCTACCCCTTTAGAATGCTGTGGATGAGATATCCCTGACCGTAGCACCTGTGAGGCAACATACCATCCAGGTGTCTCATTCATAGACACAGAATCTTGTTATTTAGGGGAACAGCCACTAGGGTACTCTGTACTGGCTCTCTATTTCCTTTCCCTCTCCTGATAGTCATCCTTGCTACCTGCCTCCAGCAACTTAAGGGTGACCACCTCCCTTAGCTCCTTTCTGTCGCCTCCTCCTTCTCTTGTATGAGCCAAAAGTCATCCAGCTGCAGCTCTCGTTCCTTCCCTGGTTTGTAAGGAGCTGCAGTTGGATGCACCTCTTGCAGATGAAGTTATCAGAGAGAATGGAAATTCCATGTCTCATGCAAAGAAAATACCACTGACTCTGGATCTATTCTCACTACACGAGCTATGTACTAAAGACAAAGAAAGATTAAAAAATTACTAGAACCTTACTTGGAGACTTCTCGATCTAAGCCTCTGGAGCCAAAGCCTGACCACTCTAACACTGTCCACTCCAACAATGGCAGCTCCCATAATGGCCACTCCACTTACACTTCGTTTCTTCTCATTGGCTCAAATAAAACTCACTCCCAACGAGGCTTGTTGCTTTTAAAATCACTCCCATTCATTTATACTCTCAGCTCTTTTTCATAGTAAGAAGTAGAGACAACACTATACATGAATAGGAACATATCGCATTTCAGCCAAAGCTTTCAATTTATTAATCCTCCTTTAATTAAACATTTTCCAAGGAATGCCTGCATGGGCTTGGAGCTTGTTCTTTGCCTAAATTCCTAGCCTCTCAATGGATATGAAAGGCTTATAAGCATTTTTAAAATGTAATATTTACCAAATGCTAGACTGCATTGAGTTCCTTGGACCTCAGCATGCATATTATTGACCCTTCGTGTAAGGAGCAATTTCTCCAAATTTTCGACGAGTACAGTTTAATTTTTAACCATTTCATAGAGAAAGATAATCAAGTGATGCTGCAGAATCATGTCATAGAAGGCTTACTTGCTCCAGCCCCTAGACTTGTAGATATTACAGATTAAGCATTCTGAAAAGGATTGTGTGCTCAGCAGCCAGGATAAGCAAACTTCTCTTTTGCTCTTCCAAAGTCAAAATACTCTATTTGCTAGAAGTCAGAAATAAAACAGAAAATACTGGAAATATTCTTGAGCAGATCAGGAAGGATCCGTGAAGGAAGAGATTTAACATATCAGGTCATTTATCAGAACTAAGATTACTTAGAGGTAAAACAAGATTTAAGATGGAAAGGGAAGGGAGATGGAGATCAGAAAGGTTTAAATGATATGTAGTGGTGGTGCCAGGTGAAGGGAGAATGTGTAGCAAAATACATGTTTGGCAGAACTAAAATTGGTGAAGAAACATGTGAAATTACCAAAAGAAATGAGAAAATCCTATGTAAGGTGAGATATGAAGGCTGGAATGATGATTATCTAAAGTTTCTAAACCCAGATTGCTGTGATGTGTTTACATAGAAGTTCCATTCTTCAAGTTCACTTTGGCCTTCATTGGAACAGTATAAAAGGCTGAAAACACAGAGATCAGAGCGAGAGTGAGGGGTGGTGCTTAGTTTCACACTTACAGACTGAGCAGAGGTGTTCTGGACCGCAACCTCATCTGAGATTGAATTCTTCATTGAAGTAGACAGCAGAATGAACAGCAAATGCAGTACACTGAATTGAAAGCTGTACAAGTAAATCGCTGCTCCTCTTGGAAAGACAGTTTGTGTCTCTGGATGGCGTGAAGGGAGGAAGTGAAAGGGCAGATATTGCATGTCCTGCAGTTAAGTGAGAAGATGCTGTGGGAAGGAGAAATGAGAGAGTCTCATTACAGAAACGCTCCCTTCAGATGCCAAGAGAGGAGGAGATGGAATGATCTAACAGTCGATGGCATACATTGAAGATATTGCAAGTTACAAGAAGGTAAAATGACAATTGGCAAAGTCCAGTCGTTGATGCAGGAGTGAAAAGGATTGAAAGCAGACATATGGGAATTGGAACATCTTGGCCTGTCAGCTATGGTGGAAAGGAGTCTTGGTTGAGGGAGAATCTGGTACTTTAACAATAGACTTTACATTTTTCCTGCAAGCACCAAGGCTTAACAGCATCAATATCTAATCCAATCAAGTACTCCTTCAGATCTTTTGAAGTCTTCATGTTCCTTGACACCACTTTAATTCTCAACAATCTCTCGTTAGCAGAACCTCAGCTTTATCCTTCTATATCCCTGTGAACTCTGAGCATAGTATAATTTGAGTTGTTCTTCTGGTCCTTTTACTTGGATATCCAATTCTTCAGACAGGAGTCTTCCTCTGATCATGGACTCTACTTTTTCTCCCCATCTTCATTTACAAGAGCATCCTTGTAAAATATTCTTAACACTAATTGTGTTGCCCTTAAGGCATTTATTTAACTTCGTTGGGTCTACGTTTTAAATGATTTGTTTGTAACTATTTTCTAGTTAAAGTTAAAGGTTGATAATTATGTTACAGTATAACAAAGGTAAATTCATTGTCTATGGTATATCGTGGCATGTGATGACATCACCTCCGCTTTCGCCGCGTCTTATGTGTAACCTCCAGTTCGGGAAGGTGTAAAGGTGGGTGCCATGCATGCAGCTTGATCGTGAAGAGCTCTGTGTCTACCCACAAAGAAACATTATAGAAGCAATGCCGTAAGTTCCTATGAAAGTATTTGAAGTAAAAATATTAATGCGGTTTCTGTTAAGGAAGCGGCGGTTCGAGTGGCACGCGTACTGGCTTTTCAATTTCAAGTGCGCGGTCGGCTCAAGCACAATGGCGGTTTGACGGGACCCCCCTCGCTTGCTACTCTGGGCAGCTGGAGACACTCGCTGAAAAAAGAGAGCGCGCGTGGTCTCCAGAATGAAACAGAAGCTGTATATGTTTGTATTTTTTTTTATCAACAGTTTTCACCATGCGATGTTAATGTGGAAGAGTGAACAGTAAATGGTTAACCTTACTATGACTCTGGCTTCATTGGCTCCAGTTTAGCTTGGTGTTTAGTCAGAGTTTCAACACACTGCACGAGAACACTACACTAATACTTAAGTAATTGTGTGACTACTAGGAAGAAAAGATATTAAGAACGTTATTTAATAGTCTCACAACTATTTTTTTCTTTCCTTTCTAATTTTGTACTGACAGCAAAGTTGGATTGGTTGCATTGGAACCCTTTCAGAAAATACATGTAAATAAATTGTAAACAGCTGAAACACAGAAGAGATCACAAATCATCCCAATGATTACCAATTTCTAACCAGAAAATAACCCATTTATCTCAAGCATCTGTTTTCTGTCAATTAATAAATATTCTAGTTATGTGAATTTATGTTTAGCTATGTTTAATAAAGCTCAACTTAATATTTAAATAGTGTGCTATCATGAAAAATGTCCAGAGTTCGCCAATATTTTTAAAGAAAATGATGGATTTTTCCCACAAAAATCTGCAGACTTGTTTGCATTAGAATCATATCAGCAAGGGAAAGTTTATCATGTAGAATATTGACATCGTCCAATGATATCAAATTATTGAAATGAATTGCATTACTTTCAATTACAGCTAATATCACTCCCATAAGAATTTGCATTCCAACAGTAAAACAAGGCATTCTGCACATTAACTGTGAATTCTCATATAATGTTGAATTTAAAAAATAGAATCTACTGGAATATATCCTGGGGTGCCATGAGTTTACAGCAATTTCAGTTAAACAATAGTACAGTTATGTGAAAGCCGTAAGCAATGTTGACATTTTCCATAACCCAGTCTCTCTCTCCCACAACCTTCCAAGACTGTTTGGCATAAATTGGGTGCAACTGGTCAGGTTTCTATGTCAACCTAGTGTTCAAGCTGAGCCATAAGCTGTGTACAAATTAATCACAGGCTAAGGTGATATGACAATTACGAATAAATACTTTGTTTTTAGAAAGAATGTTTGTAAGAAATAATCCAATTTAAAGTATACTCTCTTAGAGAAAATATTCTGCTTTCTACAGAGATTGAAAATCATTGTTCAAGTCCATCACATGAAATAACTTATTAATTGTTAAATGGATTAAAATTTCTCCAAATGCAAGTACAAAATGTAACAACTGATTTACTAAAGATTAATAAACTCAGTCATTATTATTTTAGAAGTTATTTATTTTACAGATTCTAATATGAAGTCTCTTGTAATTAGGAGTATATAAAAATACAAAATCAGTTCAGTCCTTTAATATAGCATTTCAATCTTTCTCAAAATATAACTGAAACAAAAATTTTGGTTTTAGTATTGAGGTTCAGGCTCAACATGAAATCCAAGCAACAGTCATCACCCAAAAACCTGTTTATTAATCATGTGTTGACATATGAATATTATTATGGTAGAATATAATAAACAAGTACCATATCACTGCCCACAGTGTAATGTCTTTTTCTTTGTTTGAGACGGTAATTAATGCAAGCGGCTTTGGATAAAAAGATCTGAAAATGTTGTGTGATGAGAATTCACACAGAGCTGCAGCAGGGTCAGTCCTGTCTCCAGCTGGGAAGTGACTGGAAATCTAGTTCTGCACCCAGAATTAGCGTGAAACATGTGCATGTGCTTGTAGCACCCACCCTGATCCTCCTCCTGCTTCAGTACCCTCTACCTTTCTATCACTGTCCCAGTTGCTCCCCTCTTTACTCAATCCCTTCGTTATTCCTTTTGATTGCCCTACTCTTCAGCATTCCTCTCCACCACCTCAACATCCACTGCCACTCATTCTCTTTGCAGCTGTTCCTATTGCCCGTTAATCTCTCCCAGCTGCTTTTATGAATCCGTTCTGAAATCTGGAACTGAATTAGGTTTTACCACCCTTCCTGACCACTTGAGTTTCAAATCAAAGACTCCTGAATGCTGTAGCGACATTGCCCTCGGGTGCCAGACCTGTGTTTACCTGTAATGTAACCAAGTGTTACAGTATTACCTGTGTATCCCCACCCCAGAAGCGTAGTGTTAAGGAAAAATCCTACATTTTCCTGTATCGTATCCATCATACAGTGTAAGATCCCTGTTGTTCAGCAGTGACAGATCTAAACCTACCACTCTTACAGCCATAATACAGTGACAAACTGATCAGTAGCATTGGTCCATAATATTAAATTGTAGCCCACCTACTCCAACCAATACTGTAACCCCAGTATTATACAGTGACAGACCCATGCCCACTAGTACCATACACCTTCATACACAACTGCAGTTGGACTGATTTGGTACTATCCCTGGTCCTAAAACAGGTAACCGTTTCCTGGGCTTTGCCAACAGCATTGGATTTCTAGCCTGTTAGAAATTGCTTGTGGATTGCCTGTCAGATTCAGACAGACAGACTGTGTCCAATAACATCAGAGTTTACTCTTTTTGAGTAGTTGGTATAGGCTTGTGTGTTTCTGGGAACTGTTGACAAGCCTACGCCTGGGACTGTTAGTCTGGTTGACAGAAGTGGACCTTGTCAGGCTATGGTGACTAAAATTGTTCCCAAGCTAGACAGTCTTATTGCACAGGCTGCAGTCGTGTAATTTGGCTTTAACAGCAGACCAGAATGCTTGCAAAATTAGAATTTAATAATTGGAATGTTGGAAGTCTGACAAATCAGATATTTCTTTCTTTCCTGTAGCTTCTAATGGTTCCAACAAATTCAGAACAGGCCTGGAGAATCCAATTAGAAAACTCTGCTCTGCAGGTATTTATTTTAGATCAATTTTAACTTATAATAGATTTAAATTAACTGGCCTAAGAGCATAGGATGCCATTTCACTAAAAATCAGAGCCATTGAAGATTCTGCACTGCAGACAACCCGCTGACGCCCAATTTAAAATTATAAAGCATTTCATTTAAATCTTTAAACAAATATAGGAAAGACAGTCAACAAGTAATGAGATATGAAATTCTGCGATATCTTCTTGATAGTTATATTCCTTCAGGTCTGCCGTACTGTAGCTGCAATCAAATCAGCATGATTTGCATTATAAAAAAGGAAAATAAATTTAGAATAAACTTGGAAAATTCAGAAGTTATATTACAAATATTTATATTATATATTAAAAATATGACATGCATATCAAAAACCAGTGTAGATGCAGCTTAATTATCAATTAATTTGACAGTCCGTTTGTTCTTAACTAATACATTGGCATTTCCCTATCCTTTTAGTTATTGTGAAAGTTATGAAATCCACTGGTGCTTCAAGGTTAGAAAATCTGTAATTTGAAGATTTAACTGTGCTTTTTTATTATTTCAGTTTGGCATAATTATTAGTTAAGAGTTTATTAACATTAGTAAGTTTGAATTTTCAATGAAGAAAATCAATAAAATGCAGAAATTTGTCTCTTAAAAGACAATAAGATATAGGAGCAGAATTAGGCCATTTGGCTATTGAGTCTGCTCTGCCATTTCATCATGACTGATCCAATTCTCTTTTCAGCCTCATCTCTTACCTTCTCCCTGTATCCCTTCATACCCTGACCAGTTAAGAATCTATCAATCTCTGCATTAAATATACATAAAGGCTTGGCCTCCACAGTTGCCCATGGCAAAGATTTCCAGAGATTTACCACTCTCTGGCTAAAGAAATCCCTCCTCATCTCTGTTCTAAAAGGACGTCTCTATATTCTGAAGCTGTGTCCTCTGGTCTTAGACTCTACCATAGGAAACATCCTCCTCACATCCACTTTATCAAAACCTATCACCATTCGATAGGTTTCAATGAGGTCACCCCTCATTCCGCTGAATTCTAGTGAATATAGATAAGCCCAGAACCATCAAACACTCTTCATATGACAAGCCATTCAAAACTGGAGTAATCTTCACGAACCCCCTTTGAACCCCCTCTAGTTTCAGCACATTCTTTCTAAAATAAGGAGCCCAAACCTGCTCACAATACTTCAAGTGAGGCCTCACCAGTGCTTTATAAAGTCTCAACATCACATCCTTGCTTTTATATTCTAGTCCTCTTGAAATGAATGCTAACATTGCATTTGCCTTCCTCACCACAGACTCAACCTGCAAATTAACCTTTAGAGAATCCTGCACAAGGACTCCCAAGTACCCCGTGCCTCAGTCCTTTTTTGTATTTTCTCTCCATTTAGAAAATAGTCAACACTTTTATTTCTTCTGCCAAAGTGCATGACCATATCCTTCACAACATTGTACTCCATCAACCACTTCTTTGCCCATTCTCCTAATTGGTCCAAGTCCTTCTGTAGCCTCCCTACTTCCTCAGAACTACCTGCCCCTCTTCCTGTCTTTATATCATCTGCAAACTTTGCAACAAACCCCTCAATTCCATCATCCAAATCACTGACATATAATGTAAAAGAATCAATCCTAACACAGACAGACCCCTGTGAAACACCACAAGACACCAGCAGCCAACCAGAAAAGGCTCCATTTATCCCGACTCTTTATTGTTTGCCAATCAGCTGCTGCTTTATCCATGCTAGAATCTTTCCTGCTTGTTATTTCTTCAAAAAATTCCAACAGATCTGTCAGACAAGATTTTCCCTTGAAGAAACCATGTGCCTCCAGGTACCCTGAGACCTCGTCCTTAATAATCAGCTCCAACATCTTCCAACCATTAAGGTCAGACTAACTGGCCTATAGTTTCCTTTCTTCTGCCTCTCTCCCTTCATGAAGAGTGAAGTGACATTTACAATTTACCAGTCTTCTGGAACCATTCCAGAATCTGGTGATTGTGAGGCAAAATTCAGTTTGCCAGTTCATCCACCATTTTCTCCAGCATCATTTTGCAGTGGTCTGATATCCACTCTCACTTCTTTCTTACACTTTTATGTATCTGAAGAAACTTTAGGTATCTTCACAAGATCACAAGACAAAAGAGCAGAAGTAGGCCATTTGGCCCATCGAGTCTGCTCCGCCACTCCACCATGAGCTAAACTATTCTCCCATCTAGTTCCAATTTCCGGCTTTTTCCCCATATCCCTTGATACCCTAACTCATTAGATAGCTATCAATCTCCTCCTTAAACACCCTCAATGATCAAGACTCCACAGCTGTATGTGGCAACGAATTCCATAAATCCACGACCCACTGGCTAAAAAAATTTCTCCTCAACTCTACTTTAAATGGGTAACCTCTAATTCTAAGACTGTGGCCTCTTGTCCTGGACTCACCTGCCTATGGAAACAGCCTTTCCACATCTACTCTGTCCAACCCTTTCAACATTCGAAATGTTTTTATGAGATCTCCTCTCATTCTTCTATACTCTAACGAATACAGTCCAAGAGCTGACAAACACTCCTCATATCTTTAATATTATTGACTCGCTTACTTTCATGTTCCATCTTTACCTTCTTAATGACTTTTTAAAATTGCCTTCTGTTGGTTTTAAAAGCTTCCAAATCGTCCAGCTTCCTAATTTTTGCTCCATTATATGCCCTCTCTTTTGCTTTTATGTTGGCTTTGACTTATTTTGTTAGCCATGGTTATGTCATCTTCCTCTTTGAGATGTATATATCCTGTGCCTTCCAAATTGTTCCAGAAATACCAGCTATTGCTGCTCTGCCATCAGCCCTGCCAGTCTTGTTTTCAAATCAATTCTGGCCAACTCCTCTCTCATGCCTCTGTAATTCCTTTTACTCCACTATAATACTGATACAGCTGACTTTAGCTTCTCCTTCTCAAATTTCAGGGTGAATTCAATCATATTATAATCATAAAAGTTGCTGGTGAACGCAGCAGGCCAGGCAGCATCTGTAGGAAGAGGTGCAGTCGACTGCACCTCTTCCTAGAGATGCTGCCTGGCCTGCTGCGTTCACCAGCAACTTTTATGTGTGTTGCTTGAATTTCCAGCATCTGCAGAATTCCTGTTGTTTGCATATTATAATCACTTTCCCCCAAGAGTCCTTTTACCTTAAACTTTCTAATCAATATGCATTCATGGTATAACACCCAAACCAGAATAGCTGATCCCCTAGTGGGCTAATTATGAGCTGTTCTAAAAGCTATCTCGTAAGCTTTCTAGAAATTCTCCCTCTTGGAATCGAGCACCAATCTGATTTTCCCAATCTACCTACATATTGTAATCCCCCTTGACTATTGTAACATTGCCCTTTTGACATGCATTTTCTATATCACATTGTAGACCATATTCTTAATACTTCTTGGGGGTCGGTATATAACTCTCATCTGGGTTTTTTTATCCTTGCAGTTCCTTAGCTCTATCCACAACGATTCAACACCTGCTGACCCTATGTCACCTCTTTTTAAGATATGATTTCATTTTTTAACCATCAGAGCAATGCCACCATCTCTGCCTTCTTGCCTGTCCTTTCAATCCAATGTGTGTCCTTGAACATTAAGCTCCCAACTATAATCTTCTTTCAGCCATGATTCAGTGATGCCTATCATATCATACATGCCAATCTGTAACTATGCTACATCTACCTTATTCTATATACCACGCACCTTCAGTCCCGTATTCACACATTTTAATTTTTTCCTCTTTTACGTCGCAACTCACCTTGCTGACTGCAATTTTACCCTATCAACAGCCTCTCCTCACAACACATTACCTCTGTTTGTAAATCAGATACCTCATCTTTAGTACTGTCATCCACCTTCTCTACAATACTTCTGGCATTGAAACGTACACAGCTCAGGACACTAGTAACACCATATTCAACCTTTTGATTCCTAACTTTGTCTGAGGTCTTAACATCTGTCTCCATAACCTCTCCACTAACTGTTCTGACACTCTGGTTCCTATTCCTCTGCAACTCTCGTTTAAACACCAGTGCGCAGTATTATGCAACTGTAACGAAAACCAATTTCCCCCGGGATCAATAAAGTATGACTATGACTATTCCCATGCAGATGATAGCCCCCTCCAGTTCAGGTGCAAACTGCCCCTTCTGTAGGGTCGCACCTTCCCTGGAAGAGAGCTCAATGATCCAAAAATCTACACCAACTCCTTAGCCACATTTTTAAACTGCATAATCTTCCTAGTTCTGGCCTCACTAGCACATGGCACCTAACTCCCTGAACCTTCTATGCAGAACCTTGTCACTCGTCCTACCCATATCATTGGTACCTACATGGACCACAACCTCTGGCTGTTCACCCTCGCACTTAACAATGCTGAAGACTCTATCTGAAACACTGGCACCCGGGAGGTAACATACCATCCAGGAATCTCGTTCTCACCCACAGACCTCCTGTCTGTTCCCTTAAGTAATGAATCCCCTATCGGCACAGCGTGCATCTTCTCCCCATTCCCTTCTGAGTCACAGAGATAGATTTAATGCCAGAGACCTGACCGCTGTGACTTTCCTCTGTTAGGTCAATGACCCCCGAAACAGTATTCAAAATGATAAACCTGTTGTTGAGGGTGATGGCCACAGGAGCACTCTGCACTGGCTCCTTAACCCCTTTCCCCCTCCTGGCTGTCACACAGTCTCCTGTGCCCTGCACCTTGGGTGTAACTACCTCTCTATATGTCCTATCTATCACTCCTTCGGCCAGCTGAATGATCCAGAGTTCATCCAGTTCCAGCTCCAACTCCAACTCCTTAACATAGATTGTTAGATGCTGCAGCTGGATGCACCTCTCACAGCTGTGGTCATCAGATCACTGGAGGTTTCCCTGCCTTCCCACATCCTGTAAGAATAACATTCCACTATCGTGCCTGGCATCTCCACCGTTCTAACTGCACAGATATAAAGAAGGAAGGAAAAAGTTAACCTCGAGCTTTTCTTACTTTTTGCTTTCTCTGGTTGAAGCCTCTCTTTGCTGAAGTTGAGCTAAAGTCTCAAGATCACCACTTTGATTGTGTCCACTCAGACGATAGCCTTTGTGCTTGCGCCTGCCTTTCTTTAATTTGCTCTTTTTAAAGAATCACAAGCATGGATTGGTCGCAAGGTAATGTTTACTACTCGGCTGCAACCCACTCGCTGCTGCCTTTTCTACTCGGGCAGTGGGCCTGATTGAAATCCCCTCCTCTCAATCTTCCAATGTCTGGATTGGCCCAGATTAAAAGACGACGGGGGACAAGAGTCAATGTCTTCATGGTGTAATGGCAGTCTAAGATGCTGAATTGGAAGTAAATTTAGCATGCTGATGTTTAGGTTAATTTCATTTCTCAACTGTCTCATTGATTATTGTTGGTAGATTGTTGGTTTATTTGGTTGTTCTTGTTCAGAGCATGACCTTTTTGCCATTGTTGTTTTACATTTAATGTTTAGCATTTTACAGTAACATAATTTGTATATTGATGCCAGAATTGAATTACATTCTAATCAAACAGTTCTACGAAATGAACTACCATTCTGTAAACCTTACCTTTATTTTAAGACAGTGGCAATATCTTTTGGTTTTTAAGTAGGTGCAAGAATAACTGTAAGTCTGTGAAAAAGTATTTAACTTGAAACAGGAGCTGCCAAACAGAACTCCGTATTTGTGCATTCCTTTCTCCTTTTCATCTCACTATTCTCCCTCCCTCTTTACAACAGAGATAAAGTCTCAATCCAACAATGATCCCCATCACACATCGATCAAAATTCTAACAGAAAGACTGCAGGTTTATGCAAGTATCTTTAGAAGTCTGCTATGGAAAAATTAATTGTGCAAAAATCAAATATAACAATCGGCTTTATTCTCATTAGCAACTGCTGTATAATTAATGAAGATGCAAACATTATTTCTAAATTCACATGATCTAATACTCTATAAATCCCATCTCCTATAAGCCCAGCTTTAGTCTGAACAGAAATGAGTGGTTATGGTCAGATGCTTATCAAACCCACTGCTTTGGTCTTTAGCTCCAGATGTGTTAGATTTTATTTTTATTATTTATTTGCAGGATTTGGACTTTACTGCACTTTTTGTCAAAATTGCTCTCAACTGAAGAGATTATTAGGGGCCAATCAGTTTGGTGGATTAGAAGTCCAATATTGGGGAGATTTGGTAAAGATGCAAGATTTCTTTTTTGACAGAAAACTAATCAACTTGATAAATTTTATGTCAATCCAATCCTCGGTACTGAGAATAGCTTTAAAAAAATCCTGATGTAAGTGACTCACGGAATTTAAATTCTCTATCTGCCAGGATGTTATCAGAGCTCATATTTAGGGATCTACAAGAATTAACCAGTATGCTACTATTCCCCTCGCTTTCATGAATTTTATTTGTTTTTTATATTGTAAGCAGAAGAATCACATTATACTATATGTACACTAAAATGAGATCGAAGTGGTTAATAACAATGGAAATATCCTTTATTTAGCAAGATTATTGCTTAAATCTGTTAAAGCAAGGAAATAGTTGCATATTTTCTTAAGCAACGAATGACTTACCTAAAGTAATCACTCCATTCTATGGTAAAATAGAAGATAAGCTGTTCCACCCCTTTGTAGAATGCAAAACAATAAAGTTAGATAGTTCATGGAAGCACACATACATCCTTGCATTAACAACCATTGCATCAGGATTACAAGGTTTGATCTAAATCCAGGATAGGATATTCTGTTGGTGGTAGCATGGAACTTGATTGGAACTTTGTCCATTGCTTAAAGCAGAGGATGGCAATAGTGCTTTGCATTGAAAAGTGAGACCTCGTTTCCATGTGCGTGTTTCAAATTTGTCAATAAACCATTGTGGGCTAGATTCTAAATGTTAAACCTGGCACCAAATCCTCCATGCCTATTTCAAATTTGGGAAAGCCAAGTATTTGACTGATTCAAATGAAACTCATAAACCCAAGACGTCAATATTGTTTCTATCTCCCTAAGTGCTGCCTGACCTGCTGAATATCTTTAACATTTGCTGTTTTTAATTTCAGATTTTTTTTTTGCTTTTTGGGCACAGTATTTGACAAAATTAATCCAAAAATTAGTTCTGGATTTTGATGATTCAAAAATAATTTTCACTCCAGAGTGAAATAAGCAATTTTACAAAGACTAATTTCAATTTTATGAATCAGTTTTGTATTTACTCTTGGAATGCAGACAATGCTGGCAAGACCACTATTTATTTATTATCAATTCTCCTTGGGGAAAATGGCAGGGAACCATCTTCTTGAACTACTGCAATGCCTCTGTGATAAGTAATGCCCGTTTTTCAACTTCTATACATAGCATTGTTTAATCTATATTGTACTATTTTGGTGCATATGTTTAGCAGGGGATAAACTTAAAACATCCATTATGTTAAAATGTGAAGTTTTACATTAAAATGTTCAGTATAAACAAAAAGTGATGCAAATGTTCAGCAATACAGACAACATATTTTAGAGTGAATAATAGATCCAATATTAGAAATGAAACAACTTTTCAGATGCAGGAAAAAAAGTGAAGGGGGTGAAGGCGACGAGAAACAAAAGCTTTGTATTCGAGATAAAATGACAAAAGAAGTGAAAGAAGGTGGAAATGTGACAGTGTAGAGAAATAAATGTTGGCCTGGAGGAGTACAACTGCATCAAAAAAATCTAGTTTATCGTGACACTGCCAGACCTGCTGAATATTTCCAACAGCCACAATATTTTAATTTAGTTTTAAATACAATACACTTTCTAAAGCTTTTGTTTCTCTGAAAAAAATGTTAAAACAATAATAAAACTGTAAGATTTGGAACAGAATTAAACCATTTGCCCCATTGAGTCTGCTCTGCCATTCAATCATGGCTGATTTCTTTTTTTAATCCCATTCTCCTGCCTTCTTCCCATAACTTTTAACCCATTTACTAATTAAGAACCTATTAATCTCTGCCTTAAATACATCCACTGACTTGGCCCCCACAGCACTGGCTGAAAGAAATTCCTCTTCAGCTCAATTTTAAAGGGACATTCTTTTATTCTGATGCTGTGCCCTTGGATCCTAGACTCTCTTATTAATGGAAATATTCTCTCTACATTCACTCTATTCAGGCCTTTCAGTATCAATCCTGAGATATGATCATTAAAATTAAATTAGAATTAAATTAGGCACTGATATCTAAATTATGCAAAGTAAATGGGATACATTGCAATAACATACCTTTGAAATCCACTTTGTCCTGAACGTTCTGAATTAATTTGTGAAGGTCCAAACGTACTTTTTACATCTTCCCATGTGGCCTATCATAGATAAGTAATAATTAATAATACAAATTAGTGCACACAATGTGATAATCCAAGTATAGCAATGCTAGCTAACTGATAGAACACATTTCACATAAATGGCAAGTGTCAGACTCAGGTTCTATCAAGTTTACTTCTTAATTCCATAAGCAATTAAAGGACTGCAGTTTCAATAGGTACATTTAATGTCAGAAAAATGTATACAATATACATACTGAAATTCTTTTTAGATTAGATTAGATTATGAGGACACTCAGTCCTCGTTTATTGTCATTTAGAAATGCATGCATTAAAAAATGATACAATGTTCCTCCAGAATGATATCACAAGAAACACAAGACACATCAAGACTAAAACTGACAAAACCACATAATTATAACATATAGTTACAACAGTGCAAAGCAATACCGTAATTTGATAAAGAGCAGACCATGGGCACTGTAAAAAAAAGTCTCAAAGTTCCGATAGCCTCATCATCTCACTCAGATGGTAGAAGGGAGAAACTCTCCCTGTCATGAACCTCCAAGTGCCGCAAAGTTGCCGATACCGCAACATTGGAAACACCCGACCGCAGTGGACTCTGAGTCCGTTCAAAAACTTTGAGCCTCCGACCAGTCTTCCGAAACCGAGCACCGAGCACCATCCTCTGCCGTGCGCTTTGACCCTGCCCCAGCCGCCAAGGAACAAGCAAAGCTGAGGACTCCGGGTCTGCTCCTCCGGAGATTCTGGATCACACAGTAGCAGCCAGTGGCAGCGAAGCAGACATTTCAGAAGTTTCACCACATGTTCCTCTGTGCTCTCATGTCTGTCTCCATTAAATCGGGATTGTGCACGGCACCCTACTTGACAGATAACAGACATCACCACCAAAGTGGCTGCTGCGAGCTGCGTCGCGCCGTCATCTTCGCAAACATCCACGAAAACAGAAGAGTGCCCCAAAAAATAACAGTTAAATGTGAGAATCCCATAGCACCCCCAGCTCCCCCTCCCACGTACAAGCAGCAGCAAGGCAACAACCTCCCCTCCCCCACCAGCAAAGAAGCATCGGCACCCTCCACCAAGCACTCAAGTGTGCAGCAAAGCATCAGTAAAGACACGGACTTGTAGTGCCCAAAGACTACTCATTCACTCAGTAATTCAACATACCACAGGTTCGCTCTCTCCCTAATCGTGTATCATTTGTGATTAAGTACTAAAATGAGTATCAGACAGTAGTAAGTCAAGGCAACTGGACTGGCTGTGTTGTCTAGAAGACATTCTGCCACTCATCCAAGAGGCTTCTTCAGTTCCGATCCATGGTGGGTAGTTTTCTGGTTTATAAACTCGGTGCTGTTTAAAGGTCTCCCAATCACATGAGGGTCGTAATGGTCGTAAAGGTAATGCCAAGGTCACTAGTCCTATCTTTGCATGAATAGAGGTGTGAACTGCTGTGGAGATGCAGGAGCAGAGACGTTAGGACTGCATGTTAGGGGGTGGGGTATGACTCCATCTAACAGCTACATCCAATGGCCCTCTCATTACCTCTACGACTCCTAACAGCCCTCATGTGACTGCTGTACCTTGAAACAACTCATGGAATTTATAAGCTGCAGAACTACCCACCACGGGTCAGAACAGAAGAAGCCTCTCAGATGAGAGGCAAAACGTCTTCTGGGTAGCACAGCAAGTCCAGTAGCCTTGATTTACTACTGTTTGATCTACAATGACCTGGATGACTGAGAACCTTCACAGATATATTCTTATTGAAGGAATTTTTTGATACCACACTTTGATTATTTTTAAGAAGCTGGATTCATTAAAATAGGGAATATGTTTACTAAAGGTATTAAAAGAAAATCCTCAGATGCTGGAAATCCAAGCAACACGCACTAAATGCTGGAACAACTCAGGAGGCCAGGAACCATCTATGGAAAAGAGTAAACAGTTGATGTTTTGGGATGAGATAAAGGTTTCGACCTGAAATGCTGACTGTTTATTCTTCTCCATAGATGCTGCCTGGCTTGCTGTATTCTTCCAGCATTTGGTGTGTGTTACTAAAGACCTTGCCTGGCATAATCCACAATGCATAAAGTTAGTATTGGTGGAAATTGAAAGAAACACAGACAATACACCATAGATATATCAAACTACTACGGCATTACAAACATTTTGTTTTTTTGGTGGATTAGAAATCATGCTCTCTACTTTTTCTTAAACATTCTTATGGCAACGATAAGAAAAATCCATAGATGCAATATTCCACCTGTAGTTTGACTTTAACTGGAATGGCATCGCTGGAGTCCTGAACTAAACAATCTTGCATAAATAACTACATTTAGACCTGGCGCATGGCCAAGTGGTTAAGGCATTCATCTAGTGATTTGAAGGTCACTAGTTCGAGCCTTGGCTGAGGCAGCGTGTGTGTCCTTCAGCAAGGCATTTAACCACACATTGCTCTGCAACAACACCAGTACCAAGCTGTATGGGTCTTAATGCCCTTCCCTTGGACAACATCGGTGGCATGGAGAGGGGAGATTTGCAGCATGGGCATCTGCTGGTCTTCCATACAACCTTGCCCAGGCCTGCGCCTTGGAAACCTTCCAAGATGCAAATCCATGATCTCATGAGATGAACGGATGCCTGTATATAAAGACCATAAGACATTGGAGCAGAATTAGGCCATTTAGCCCATTGAGTCTGCTCCACCATTCCATCATGGCTGATCCTGAATCCCACTCAACCTCATACACCTGCCTTCTCACCATATCCTTTGATGCCCTGACCGAATGATCAACCTCTGCCTTAAATATTTAAACATGAAACACTGATACAAGTATTGAATAATCCAATAAATAATTTATCTTACAAATCACTGAATCAGTGTAATGCAACTGACACTTACCTTACTGACAATTTCATCCCTGAAGCAATACCAGTCCATTTCTGGGAATTTCCTTATATAAGCATAATAATGACCAAATGATGCACTGCCTATATGTACAATCACAGACAAGAGATGGTACTGAAGCTTGCTCTACAAAGGGGAAAAGCAATCCATTAGCAGCAGCTTGTTTGCAACAGAAGCATTGACAAGAAAAGAAAATGCACAAGTTACCATACAAACAGGATATAATGGAAAAGAATAATTAGGAAGAGCAGTCAAAAGACATATTTGGAGAAATAGGTTTTGGGGAAACAGAACGAGAATTCTTTTGGTATGATGAATCTATTGACTTTGAAGTAAAATAGCACTGGGGGCATACAGGAGGTGGAAGATTTGGACATTGTGAGGGATTAGCGAGGACTAGGTGATGGGTTAGTAGGTCTTAATGGCGCATGACAGTGTTGGACCAATAGGGAGAGAACAGGTCAGCAAAAAAGAGGGTCATTCCTATTTGGATGTGACAGAGGGAAAAGGGCTGAGGTAGAAGATAGTGTAGTGGTGTGTACACGTGATCTTAAATAAAATGAATAGAATTAGAAGCTTCAAACTCAGATGTAGGATGAGCTCACAGATCACATGAATACTATGGTTTACCCTATGTATTTGCCCGGCATTACAAATGGGTAAATAATATTGCTAAGAAAGAATTAAAGTTAGGTTATTCGAAAAACCAGAGAAAAAACCAGAGGGGTCAGCATCAGAAGCAAATCCTTTGAATGTGTTGACAATGTTTGAATTGGTGGAAATGGAAAGGGAAACATTCAGAGAGGCGGAGTACCAAAAAGATAATTTGCATTAAACACACCATTTGGCTATGAGACTTCTCTGTAACATTCAAGGTCTCAGGAAATTCCATAAAATCATAAACCTTTATTGTTCTCCCTGTGGAAAAGTTGAATCGTTTCAGATGTAAACACAGTATTTGTGGATAAGACATCTTTCTGTAGCTCTGTAAATAAATGAAAAGATATTGTTAATATTAACAATAATTAATTTACTTGTTAAGAATTTTCATTTTCTATTGAATGAAAAATACAACATTCAGCTAAGAATTACTCAGCACTTCAATAAAATTAAGTTTTACAATTTGACATAAGAATTGTTAAACCTTTTAAATTTGACTTCAAATATCAGTACTTGCCTTGATTGTGATTGTCTTTTCTTTGCATTTATTACAATAGCACATATTACAATCATCTAATGTTTGGGGTTCGAAGAAGGAGGCAAGAGAATTCTCCTGTTTACATGGAAAATAAAGATGTTCAGTGTTAAATGAGAATCTTTGATCCATCTATCACAAAGAAAATAAATTTAGTTTTTTCAGATGATACATTAAAGAAATGCAATGAAACAAGAAATGGACTAATTTATCATTCAGAAGTGAATTTTTCCCAATATATTTTTGGACTTAAATCCTCCAAGATATCTTTTGGATGGATTTCTTATTTAAACAAAATCAAACGTGAGATCAGATTCTACATAGCCCAGCTGGAAGAGCTACTGCCTCACTGCTCTGCCATCCTTGGTTCAGTCCTGACCGACAGCACTATCAGAGTAAAGTTTACACTTTCTTCTACAGACTCTGGAATGCTTCAATTTACTCCCAGATCCCAAAGAAGTGCTGGTTTGTAGAATTTATTTGCCACTGTAACTTGCCTCTAGTGTCAATAGGAGTGTGGAATGGGGGGAGTTGTTGGGAACATGAAGAGAGTAAAACAGGTGTGTTGCTTGGATTTCCAGCATCTGCAGCTTTTCTCTTGTTAGTGAACAATTTGGATGTTTGGGTGATTGATCAACTGGTGCAAATTCAGTGGGTCAAAAGGCCTGTTTCTGTGCTCCTTGATTCTATAATCCCAAAACTAAATACAGTGGTGTCTGGTGAATCGGGGCACATCGGGACCAGTACACCATAGCCCATTTAAGCAGCTGCCCCAATTAGCTGAAGTTTGATGGAAATAGTTAAAGGCACACCAAAGACAAACTACTTGTTAACTTAGCTACTTGGGCGAGGATGTCCTTCAAGGCCAAGAAGTCCAGGTGCATGGTGATCAGAAAGGGCAAAGTTACTAGCAAGTTTAGCCTCCAGGTTTAGAGTGAGGTCATCCCTTCCATGGAAGATAACCCGATAAAATGCTTGGGGAAGTGGATTAATGTGTCACTGACAGATGAGGCCAATGTCACCAATGCTGTGAAGTAGACAGATGAATGGCTGAAGAATAGCGACAAATCCGGACTTCCCAGTAAACTCAAGACCTGGCTGTACCAACAAGGCCTTCTGCCCAGGCTTCTCTGGCTCTTCACTCTTTATGAGCTCCTTATGACAACCGTAGAGGGCATTGAGAGGAAAACCAACAAGCACCTGAGGAGATGGTTGGGAGTTCCCCCAGCTTCTCTTTAGTGAGCCTCTATACTCATTCTGGGCAACTGCAGCTTCCCCTGTCATTTGTTGTGGAGGAATTCAAGGTGGCAAAATGCAGGGCCTTATTAAGCTTGAGAGATTCCAATAACGTCTTGGTAAAGCAATCAGGCGTTACAACCAGATCTGGGCACAAGTGGGCAGCCAACGCAGCTGTGGAGGAGGCAGTGTGTTCTCTGAAGTTGCGAGATATCATCGGCAATCCCTGCGTCGGGCGGCAAGGCCTCGGCTCAGTTCACTTCCAGCAGTGGGGAAACGCAAACATAAGGAACAGGCAAGACATAGTACAGATCCGTGAGGAAGAGGAGCGGATGTCAAAGGCAGTGGAACAAGGGTCCCAAGGTGGCTGGACAAAATGAGATCTGCCTAAGCGCAAGATCTTATGGTCAGAGTTATGGAGACTGGAGCCCTTCCGTATTTCCTTCCTCTTGCGATCCGTGTATGACACCTTTCCTTCACCATTACATGTGTACACATGAGGGATGAGAGAGGACCCGAACTGTAAGCTCTGTGGTCAAAAGCGGACACTGGCTCATATACTGTCTGGGTGTAAAACAGCTCTAACTGAAGGACGGTATAGGTGGCGCCATGATAAGGTGCTTCTGGCCCTTGCTGACACACTAGAGTGGGAGAGATGCAAGAAGAGGACGGCTGGCACAGATTTGAGGAAGGTCATCACTTTCATCAAAGAGGGAGCTGGGCCTTTTGTAACCAAACAACCAAAGCTCAATCTGCTGCTAACGGCCAGGTCCTGGGAGATGAGGGTCAAAGTGGGAAGGAGGTTGCAGTTCCCGGATGTGGTGCACACAACCGTACGCCCGGACATTGTACTGTGGTCAACTGAAGACAAGGAAATAATTTTGGCTGAGCTGACTGTGCCGTGGAAGGAGGGATGGGAAGGGGCCCACGAGAGGAAGGCCTTGAAGTACCAGCCCTGAGTGCAGGAGTGTAAAGACAAGGGGAGGCAGGCCTAGTTGTTCCCTGTGGAGATCGGCTGCAGAGGTTTCCCAGACAAATCAGCATGGCAGTTGTGGTCAGCTCTGGGCCTGGACAAAAGGAGCAAAAAACAAGCAGCTCGTAGGATGGGGGAAGAGGCAGAATAAGCCTCTTGTTGGATTTGGAGTAGGCGAGAGGAGGGGAGCTGGAAGCCAGGAGCAGATGGGCAGTGACTTGGCCACCACTGCCGGCCCACCAACTGGCTAGAGAGTGTCATGGTTAAGGGTCGAAAAACTCTGTGAAGATTGGGAACCACCTGATGACATTTGCTCCTGGCTGAAGGCTACGGTTACCTTATAAGGTAACTGGAGAATGCACCCTAACAGGTGTATGTAACAAACAAGTAACTAATGATGTATTTAAATGAAATACAGAACAAATGTGAATATTACCACTAGAACTACAGTACTATAAAGCTGTGTATTCATTTCTAATTGTTATTGACAGAAGAATACATAGCTGCCACGTTTTTTTGATTGACTCTAAATGAACAAGATCAGTGCAGACACCAAATAGATAATGGACACCTTCATTACCTTCATGCATAAAGTAAAAATATAGAATAAAATCATTAAAAATCACTATTTTCAAAAACATCTCCATCGGTCCAAATGGATAACATAACACAAGCACACACAACTGATGCTGTTTAAAAATTGTTCACTTCGTAATGCCTTCTGGCATCTCCAAGCTTGAATGCTTAAAAGCACAGTGAGCAAAACAGTTCTGAATTATCTTACTGCTTATTATTTGCCAGCTATCAGTGATAAAAATCACTGCTTCTTGAGCAGAAACATACACAATTGACACTATTTAAAAATTATTCACTCTAAGCATAGTGTACAGTCTAACAGCCACACAAGTGCACGTGACTGACGCGAGTAAGAAATTGTTCTGCAGCAAGCTTCTGTCCCAATTAAGTGGCATAGTGTCCCAAATAAACAAAGGGAATCCTGGCTATTTTCTTGATTAGTTTTTGTTCCTTAAGAGTTGTCCCAAATAAGCGGCTGCTCCAATTAACTGACAGCTCAATTAACCAGGATCCACTGTACTTGTAGAATTGAAACAATTTGAATGGGATGTCACTTTACAGAATTAAATAAGGCATGAGACAAATAGAAAAAAAAACTCAATAACAATTGCCAGTTAAGGAAGTAAAAGTATAATGATTGAACAGAACAAGTTTCGGAAGCAGGTCATGAAGCACTAATTCATAAAACAAAACTGTGATTAAAGCTTGGATAGTCCATTGGGTAGTGCATGGTAAAGAAAATTTCTTGAATAGTATTTTATTCCCTTCTACTGCAGAATACATTTGGATTAAAAGAAAATTAAAATTACCAATTTAACCATTTGTATTTCATAACCAAAAATGGGATTCATCAACATAGAACCCAGAAAAGTAAAGCACACTACGGGCCTTTCAGTCCACGATGTTGTGCTGACCTATATAAACATACTCCAAAATTAATCTAACCCTTCCCTACTACATACCCCATAACCTTCAATTTTTCTTATATCCTTGCACCTATCTAAAAGCCCTTTGAATGTGCCTATTGTATCAGCCTCAACCACGACCTGTGGCTGTGTATTCCAGGTGCCCACCGCTTACTGTGTAAAAAAAGCTACCTCTGAAATCTCCCCTAAACCTTGCTCTACTAACCTTAAACAGATGCCCTCTGGTATTGTCCATTGCTGCCCTGGGAAAAAAGGTTCCAACTATCCCTTCTCTCTATGCCTCTCATGATCATACACCTCTATCAAGTTGCCTCTCATTCTTCTTCACTGTAGAGAACTCAACCTTTCCTCATGAGGGATCACTGTTTCCTACAAGCTGCTGGGTGCACTGCTGCACAGTAACTGAAATGCGCCCGCACACGTAGCATTTGTTGCCACACAGCTGAAATAAAGACAGACAAGAAAATATTTAGAAATGTGGAAGTTTTTTTTTGTTGCACTGTATTTCATGATACCCTTCAATTAATAAATAAAATCAAAAGTATGCGATTTTTCTACTTTCATTCTAAATATTCATCATATGCACATTACAAAAAAACATTGGAAGTGACACACATTTTTCAGGCCGTGTAAAATTTTCCTGCTCAGAGCAATGGTTGGTCTGTGCAGCTCTAAAAAACAAATTAAAGGGAATGTTCTTTAATCCAGCCAAATCTCCTCTGCACTCTCTCTAAACCTGCTCCACCCATCCCATAACAGGCTGACCAGAACTGAACGTGTGGTCCAATGAGTTTTGTTGAGTTGTAAAGTTACCTCTTGAACTCAGTTCCCCAACAAATGAAGGCCAGCAGACCATATGCATTTTAATCACCTTATAAAATTGCACAGCATCTTTGAGGGATCTATGGACTTGGACCCCAAGATCCCTCTGTTCCTTCATACAGCTAAGAATCCTGCCATTAACCTTGTACTCTGCCTTGAACTTGATCTTCTGAAGCATACAACTTCACACTTTTCTGGATTGAACACCTCTGTCACTTCTCTGCCCAGCTCTTCTTCCTGTCTGTCTCCCATTGTAACCTACAACCATCGTCTACACCAGCGGTCCCCAACCACCGGGCTGCAGACCGGTACCGGGCCGTGAGGAAACGATATGATTTGGCGATATGAGTCAGCTGCATCTTTCCTCATTCCCTGTCACGCCCACTGTTGGGCCATTACCCGCGCATCGTCCATGTCAGTGCGGGTAGGAGATCAACTCCTCGAGTTTGCAAATGACGGCGGGCTGAAAAGTCTGTTTGACATAACATCTCTGCCGGCATTCTGGATCAAAGTCAAGGCTAAATATCCTGAGATAGCCACGAAAGCACTGAAAACGTTGCTTCCATTTCCAACATATCTCTGCGATGAATGTAACAAAAACTAAACTGCGGATTAGACTGGACAGGAGGAACCCCATTCGAGTATCGCTGTCTCCCATCACCCCTCGATAGGACCGTCCTGTTGCAGGAAAACAAGCCCAGGGCTCCCACTGATTCAGCGATATTGGTGTGTTGCAATGATTTTATAAGTTCATACAGGGAAAATATGCGCTGTGTGTTTAATATCCAAACGTTACTTCAAATGTTATGATGCTATTGACTTATATAACCATATAACAATTACAGCACGGAAACAGGCCATCTCTGCCCTTCCACTCCGTGCCGAATGCTACTCTCACCTCGTCCCACCGACCTGCACTCAGCCCATAACCATCCATTTACTTTCCTGTCCATATGCCTATTCAATTTTTCTTTAAATGATAATATCGAACCTGCTTCTGACAGTTCTACTGGAAGTTCGTTCAACACTTAGCTCCCCTGTCCTCCCCTGATAATTGACTTATCGCTATATTCATGCGAGGAAAATGCGCTGTGTGTTTAATATTAAATTCATTAGATAAAGCCTCTTAGAAACGAAATTGAGTGTATTAGCCACTTATCATCGATATTCTGGTTGTGATTAACACCCCCCTCCGAACAGAATCGCCAAACGTGATTTGTGGAAAAATAATCGGCAGGTGCACGCACTGGTGCCTGCGCAAGGCTTCATGGTCATTGTAGTCCTACTCTGGGTAAACGCAACGTATTTGACCGCTACTCTTGTCCATTGGCAACCATCCCGACCCTGCCCCCCCCCCGCCCCTGGGTCGACCGGTCCGCCGGTCCGCAAGAATATTGTCAACATGAAAGCGGTCCGCACTACAAGAAAGGTTGGGGACCCCTGTTCTACACTATCCACAACACCACCAATCTTTCTGTCTTGCTTCTTCATCCAAGTAATTTATAAAAATCACAAAAAACAAAGTTCTAGAACAGATCCCTGTGCAACACCACTAGTCACAGAATTCCAGGCAGAATATACTTCACCTAATCCCATCTGCTGCTTTCTATGACCAAGCCAATTTTGTATCCAGGGACACAAGTTTCCATGTATCCCATGCCTCATGACTTTCTGGATTAGCCAACCATAGGGAACTTTGTCAGACACATTATTAAAAGCCATATATCACATATATAAAATTCTATCTTCATCAATTTGTTTTGTCACCTCAGAAAACTCAATTGGATTCATGAGACATGACCTGCCTCTCATAAAGCTATGCTGACTCTTTAATATGAGTATGCTACATCACATTCTCATAAATGCTGTCTATAAGAATTCTCTCCATTAGTTTGCCCTCCACTAATGCAAGGCACTCTGGTTGGTAATTCCAGGGATTATCCCTATTATCTTTCACAACATTTGCCATTCTCCAATCTTCTGATTCCACTCCTGTGGCTAGAGAGGACACAAAGACAATCGTTACACTCCAGCAATGTCTTTTCTCACATCCCGAAGCAACCTGGGGTATATTCCAGCAGCCTCAGGGACCTTATCAATGCTAGTATTTTTAGAAGCTCCAACAATGCCACTTTCTTACTGTTGACATGCGTAGCACAGTGGATGCCACCCCTCGGCTCTCAGACCACATCCTCAACCTTCCCCCTCTCTTTTTCCAGCCATTACATTAAAACTATAAAGAATTTTGATTTACAATGCATAATGAAAGAAAATAGGAACTGCAAATTCAAAGCAGTAACAAACAATTGCAAAAATTATTTAATACTATTTAAAGGTACAAATAAAATTATTTCTTTATTTAATTATAGTAAAAACAATTTTCGTGAACAGTTTTAGAGGTTATGCTAGCAGTCCAACTATTCACTGTTTCATTGCTTTTTCACCTTTCAATGAGATGGATGGGCTAGGTGCAGTGATATCAGCTTCACAACATCAAGCTGAAAGTCACTCAGAAACATTCTCAGATCCCCACTTTCAATAATTTGCAGTTTGTTATGTTGCTTTGAAAGACGTTGGGTGACTGCACTGAAACCTCACTCAACTAAATATGCTGTAGGAAAGGTAATAAAAGAACGTCTTGACCTTTCTCCACTGTGCAGTACAGTACTTAGAGATTTCTTTCTGCAACCAAAAATTTTGATGTCTTTTTCAACCTTGGCTTTAGCTCAAAATCATTTTGCAGCAAGATCAGTGCTTCCTCCATCCTTCCCGTTAATTCCTCATTACTAGTGCTGAGGAATGGATTTATTATCCAATCTGGAATTTGGATGGAGAGAAGATCCTGAAACCTCTCTGTCATGTCTTTATGCAGCTTACCCAGGAGGGCACAGTATATTTGAGAGCATCATCAGGTATTCTTTCGTCCTCTTCCAGAGAGGCTAGGAAATTTAAAAGGTCACAATGGACAACTTCACACTTAAATGGAGCCAATTTGGACAGAAATATGGAGATGACTAATCTGACTTTGATCATATTCGTATCACTTCCTCACAATTAAAGATTGATTAAATTAAACTTTGCAAATAATTGACAAATATGCAGTGTCATGCCCAATATTCTTGACTTGATTACTGAATGAACCATTTAAGTCTTCAAAGAGTTATCACATTTTCAAAAAGTGCATAAAAATGTCTCAGTCAGTTTCCTTTTGAGAAACACAAGAGGTTCTGCTGATGGTGAAATCCCAAAGCACCATACATAAAATGATGGAGAAACTCAGCAAGTCAGGCAGTATCTATGGAAATTAGTAAACAGTTGACATTTTGGGCCAAGATCCTTCTTCAGGACTAGAAAGGAAGGGAGACGATGCCAGAGTAAGATGTTGGGGGGAGGGGAAGGAGGGCTAGCAGGAAGGTGAAAGATGGGTGGGAAAGGTAAGGGGCTGGAGAAGAAAGAATCTGATAGGAGAGGAGATTAGACCATGGGAGAAAGGGAAGAAGCAGGGGCACCAGGGGGAGGTGATAGGCAGGTGAGAAGAAGTGGGAAGGGGGAAGGTTAAAGAAATTAAAAATTAACAGAAGGAGAAATCGATGTTCATGGCATCAGGTTGGAGACTACCTAGATGGAATATGAGGTGTTGCTTCTCCATCCTAAGAATGACCTCATCATGGCAAAAGACGAGGCCATGGACTGACATATTGGAATGGGAGTGGGGACAGGAATTGAAATGGTTGGCCACCGGGAAATTCTGCTTTTGGAGGATGGAGCAGTGGTGCTTGACAAAGTGGTCCCCCAATTTACATCGGGTCTCACCAATGTAGAGAAGGCCGCATCAGGAGCACCGGATGCAATATGCAGCCCTAATAGATTTGCAGGTGAATTGTTGCCTCACCTGGAAGCTCTGTTTGGGGCCCTGAATGGAGCTGAGGGAGGAGGTGTATGGATAGGTGTAGCAATTCTATCACTTGCAGTGATATGTTCCAGGAGGGAGATTACCAGTGATATGTGAAGAGGGACGATTGGACAAGGGAATCATGTGGGAGTGATCCCTGTGGAAAGTGGCGAGTGGGAGGAAGCAAAGATGTGTTTGGTGGTAGGATCCTGTTGAAGATGGCAGACGCGGAGAATGATGTGCTGGATTCAAAGATACATGGGATGATAGGTGAGGACAAGAGGAACTCTATCCCTGCTAAGGTGGTGGGAAGATGTATGGGAAATGGGGGACATGTGGTTGAGGGCGGCGTTAATGGTGGAGGAAGGGAAATCTTTTTCTTCGAAGGAGGAGGTAATCTCTGATGCCTTGGAAAGGAAAGCCCCATCCCGGGAACAGATGTGCCAGAGACAAAGGAACTGAGAAAAGGGAATAGCATTTTTACAGAAGACAGTGTAGGAAGAGGTATAGTTATGATAGCTGTGGGAATTGCTAGGGTTATAAAAGTTGTCAGTAAACAGTTTGTCTGCAGGGATAGAGACAGAGAGATTGAGAAAAGGGAGAGAGGTGTCAGAAATGGACCAAGTGGATTTAAGGGCAGGGCAGAAGTTGGAGGCAAATTTGATGAAATTGACAAGCTCAGCACGGGTGCATGGAACAGAATCAAAGCAGTCATCAATGTAGCACAGGAAGAGCTGGGGAGAATTACCAGGAAAAACTTGGATTGTGGACTGTTCTAAATAGCCAATGAAAAGGCGGGTGTAGCTGGGACCCATGCAGATACCCATGGCCAACCCTTGATTTTGGAGAATGTGGGAGAAGCTGAAGGAGAAACTGTTGAAGATGAGGACCAGTTCTGCCAGAGCACGGCGGTGGTAGAGGGGAACTGTTAAGAAAGAGGTGGAGAGCTTTAAAGCCTTTCTGATGGGGGATAGAAGTGTATAGAGACTGGACATCCATGGTGAAAATGAAGTGGTCAGGGCCAGGGAATTAAAAGTTTTTGAGGAGATCAAGAGCATGTGAAGTGTTGCGGACGCAGGTGGGAAGGGACTTAACCAAGTGGGATTGAATGGAGTCGAGGTATGCAGACATGAATTCAGTGGACCATGAGCAGACAGAGACAATGCACCCACTCAGACAGTCAGGTTTGTGGATCTTGGATAATAGGTATAAAGGAGCAGTGCAGGGTAATGGAACTATGAGTTTGGTGGAAGTGGATGGGAGTTCCCAAAAGTTGATAAGATTAGTGTTGGTGTTAGAGACAATTTTCTGATGGCCCAGAATAGTTTTCTTTTCAATGGCTAAGTAAGAGGCATCTGAGTGTTGCCACCTGGCCTCAGCAAGGTAGAGTTCAGTCTGCCACACTATAACAGACACCACTTCGTCTGTGGATTTGAAAATAAGGTTGAGACTGGTGTGGAGGGAGTGGAGGGCAGTGCATTCAGATGGTGTAAGATTTGAAGAGAAAGTAGTGCTGAAGTTTTGTCGGCTATTAGAGATGAAAATGTCCAGAGTAGGCACAGAACCAGAGCGGGATGTCCAAGACGAGGAGGGTTAGAGACAGGAAAAGGAGTCAACGGTGTGGGAGAATTCTTGTCAAAGAAGTGGGCTCTGAGATTAAGGTGATAGAAAAAGATCTTGGTGTCATGGTGCAGAACTTCGAAAAGGAGAGAGAAGTTCTTATGTCAAACCAATTGATATTTCAAGGAGAGGAGTGCATCCTTCTGAGACATATCTGACTTATGTGTGCAACAGCACATGATCAAACTGTTCATCATTCTCAATAGAAAGCTCTCGAAATTGTCAAGGATTGAGAGCATGGGACTTGCTGTTATTTACCGCTGTGCTAACAGTATTTAATGATTTTTGCAGCCAATCAAATTTTTTTTTGCCACAGGATATCGTCTGTGAATTACAGTGAATGGTAAATATGTTAGGTATGGCTCCTTTCAACATAGGAACATAGAAAATAGGTGCAGAAGTAGGCCATTCGGCCCTTCGAGCCTGCACCGCCATTCAGTATGATCATGGCTGATCATCCAACTTAGAACCCTGTACCGGCCTTCCCTCCATACCCAGTGATCCCTTTAGCCACAGGGGCTATATCTAACTCCCTCTTAAATACAGCCAATGAACTGGCCTCAACTGTTCCCTGTGGCAGAGAATTCCACAGATTCACCACCCTCTGTGTGAAGAAGTTTTTCCTAATCTCGGTCCTAAAAAGCTTCCCCTTTATCCTCAAACTGTGACCCCTCGCTCTGGACTTCCCCAACATCGGGAACAATCCTCCTGCATCTAGCCTGTCCAATCCCTTTAGGATTTTATACGTTTCAATAAGATCCCCCCTCAATCTTCTAAATTCCAACGAGTATAAGCCTAGTCGATCCGGTCTTTCATCATATGAAAGTCCTGCCATCCCTTCAGTACCAAGTTCTCATAATATACCAAATACTGCAGCGTCACATTGCTTTTCAACACCTATAACGTGCTCCGAGTAAAGTCTAAGGGAACAAAGGGTTAACAAGAGATGAGGTGATTACATGAGGCAATGGATCAAATGCTTATAATAATTAATTAATTAATTTAATTAAGCCAGTACCCCCTCAGCTGTCCCCTTGCTACCAAGTGCCGCCCCAACTGCCGGCTTTATCTTTATCACTCCCTTAGACACTCCCACCGCCCCAGGTGAGGTGATATCGCTCACTTTTGGAACCACTACTCTGGCACATTGGCCTATTCTATCCTTCTCATGTTTTGTAACTTCCAAACCTTAAACTAATTCAAACAAAGACATGGGAGTCTGGGAATGCGCGTCTAACATCATTTTCACTTTTAAGTGAGGTGCACAATTATCACATTGTAGCGTGATGACATATACAATTCATGTATTTATACATGAAACCCACAATGGGTTATTTAAACTTTTAACACACATGTAGCAGATTCTGGTTCTGTATACTCACAAAGGCTGAATGCTTGCAACTTTCCTGAAGCTCATCGAACTCTCTTCCAGCTTAACAACAAGCCACATTTTGCAAATAGCTGCCTGATTAACATATCAGAAGCCTTCTCAGATATGTTGTCTACCAAAACTGTTGTTGTCAGACTTCTGCTTTTGTCATTTTCATAATTCTGCTGAGCAGCATGGTCCTTCCTTAGTCCAATATGCTTTCCAACCAGAGACACAGAGGTTGGCTCCAACACCTGTCTGTCCTCTGTTGGGCAATGGTTCATGGTGTTTGGCATGGAGACAGTTGTGGGCATCATCCAGTACCTTTCCTAATTCATTTTCTTATGGCTTCATTGCAGAGGATATGGCATGCAAATTTTGGATGGACCTCCAATCAAGTTGTCATTGTCTCAGCCAATCACACCTCCACAATGCTGGTCCTCCTGTTTTTACCGCATACAAGATCAATAGGCTTGTTGGTTGTTGTATTTCACTGTTATGCATCATTCCTGCAGGAATTACCTGTCCTCCAATATGAATTGGATACCTGCAAGCTTCAGCTTAATATCTTTGAAATGCCTTTCAAACTCATTTTGTGGAATCACTGAAACAGCTGAACCAGTGTTCATTTCCATTTATTTAATTTGCCATTCATTTCTGGCATAGGCCATATTGTTTGTCCATTGTTAATTTTCATACTAAATCTCAAGGCTACTCAGTCCTGTGTCACTCTCATCATAATCAAAATTTTCAACAGCATGCAGAATAGTGCCGTTTTTGAATTTGTTACTTGACTTTTTATCTTTTTCTCTTCTCTGTGCAGTGCACTTAGGTTTGTTTGCCTGACATGCTCTTTGTATGTGTCCTACTTTGTTGCATTTTCTGCAAGGTGTTCCTTTAAGCCTACATTGGTGTATGTGAGCCCCTGCCACAGTGGTAATACCATTTGTTTGGAGAGGACAGTTTCTGTTCAGAAGTTGCAATTTTGTTCATGCTCACTTTCATTCCTGACTGCAACTCAATTGCGTTTCTGTCTGCAGTTTTCATTGAAACAGCGATTTCAACTGCTCTTTTAAGTGTAAGTTGTGCTTCAGCCAAGAGCCATTTCTGAATGCTTTCTTGTAAGATTCCAGAAACTAAGTCCATTACTGAAATAACAATGCTCAGCGCTCAGATAGTATCTTCAATTCAGCCACACACACTGAAATAGACTCCCTCCCTTCTTTTTGATTCTGCTTATGAGAGCTAAATTTGGCAGCAGCCTGATAGCGTAGTGATTAGCACAATGCTTTACAGTTCCAGAGACCTGGCTTCAATTTTCATCAGTGAGTGAAAGGAATTTGTACACTCTCCCCATAAATGCGCGGGTTTCCTCCGGGTGCTCCAGCATCTTCTCACCGTCCAAAGACAGTGGTAGGTTAATTGATCATAGTAAATTGTACTCTGATTAGGCTAGGATTAAATTAGGGAGGGGATTGCTGGGTGGTGAGGCTAGAAGGGCCTATTCCATGCTGTATCTCGATAAATAAATACATAAATGAATAAATAAATAAAGCATTCCATAATAAATAATAGCTTCAGTTCTAAATGTTCCTGCATCACTTTGGTAATTTCAGCAAAGCTCATTTCTACTGGTTTGGTTGGAGCAGTCAAACTTTGAAGCAAACTGTATGCCTTTAAACCCAATGCACTCAGCAAAATTAGTACTTATTTCTTCTTGGTTGTTTCATTTGCTTCAAAATGCTGTTCAATCCATTCAGTACATAAAATCCAGTTATCTGTTGTATAATCAAATGCATCAATCTTTCCATTGTAGCTAGCCATTTCTGTTCTTTTTTTTTTACAATTACTATTACCCACTATAGTGAATAGTTCTTGAAGTTTTGTTTCTGAGTCAGCTATTAGTATGATGTCATCAGCATATCTGATGTTATTTATATTATGGCCTCAATTGTGAGTCCTTTGAAGCCTTTTTCTATCCTGACTTATGGAAGTGAATGCTGGACCATTTCCCCAGCAATGGAAAAGAGACTAGAAGCAGCTGAATTATGGTTCCACAGGAGAATGTTAAAAATATCATGGACCACACACACACCAAATGAAGAAGTTCTCAAAAGAGGCCAGACAGTTAGATCACTCATACCAACAAAACAAGAAAGACAACTCAGATTCCAAGGACACCTCATGCGGAAAGATGAACTAGAAAAACTCATACTCTCTGGAAAGATTGAGGGGAGCAAACCTAGAGGGAGACCTCAGCTTATGTACACCAAAAGCCTAGCCAGGTGGCTACAAATCAAGGAAATGGAAGTCATCCAAAGAACGAGGGATAGATCTGTATGGAAAACCATGGTCACCAATGTCCGGAATGGATATGGTACCTAGACAGACAGACTATCACCCAGCACTCACTGTTTATGAATTCCTCCATTTACTGTCTTTTTTTCTAACACAGCAGTTTCTGCATATGCTGGGCTGTGTTTTTTCTTAGTTTGAACATCCCACTGCACTTCAGCAGGTCAGTAGCTGTCTCAGGTTCATTTAAAAAAAATACCTCATCGCCAATGTTAGGCTTTCTAACTTCAAAATATTAAACTAATTCAAAGGAAGACACAGGAACCCAGGAATGTGGGTCTAACTTTGCGTTTACTTGTAAGCGAGGCATGCATGTATCACGTGGTAGCATGATGACATATGCAATTAAAGTATTTCTACATATAACCTATAATAGATTATTTAAACAAACAAGAATGCTTAAAAGACCAATATATACACAAGATTACTCAAATATAACTTAAATATTAAAAACACACAACAATGTCAACTTCACATTCTTTAATGTCCCTCTCCTAATGAACAGTGAAGGAAAATACTTATTAAGGACTTTCGTCTACCTCCTCTGACTCCAAGCACATTTCCCCGTTTGTCCCTGAGCAGTCCTATGCTCATTCCAGTCATCCTCCTGTTCTTCACGTACAAGTGGGATGTGTTGAAGTATTCCTTTGTCTTCTCATGTCCCTCCCTAGCTTTGCTAAGTCTCTTCTTAAGCTCCCTCCTGGCTATCAAGAGCCCTGTCTGATTTTTGCTTCCTAAACTTTAAGTATGCTTCCTTCTTTCTCTTGACTAGCTAATCCCCATCTCTTAGCAACTATCGCTTCTTTATCCTACCACCTGTTCCCAGTCTCAGTGGGACAAGCTTAACCAGGGTCCCATGCAAGTGGTTTCTAACCAACCTTCGCATTTTTGCTATGCATTTCCCTAAAAATATCTCTTCCTAATTTAAGCTTCCAAGTTCTCGCTTAATACCATAATAATCTGTCCTCTAGCTAATGGCCAGCACATCGTAATTCCATCTACTGATTCATGCTCTCAGTTCATCACCTTTATTCAAAATATTTCTCACATCAAAATAAACACATTTCAAACATTGGGCAGGATGGCTATTATTGACACAGGTTATTTCTCAACATATCTGAGCAGTCCAAGATATAAAATATATACTATTTCTTTATATCTTGGAACATCAATAATTCACTGACAAGGAAATACAATTTTGAGATAACAGCCTTTTTCCTAACATACCTTAATATATGTTTTTCATTGAAAGAAAGTATACATATGTGCATGCTATCATAAGAATCCCTTAGTACTAAAGCTCATTTTGAAATCAATCTAAATGATTATAGGGTCTGACTTTTAGAATTCATTCAAATAATAAGCTAACTTCAGTCATCAATGAGATAATACTGTGTACATACATCTATTGATGCTTCTGGACACATCTTCAGTGATATTCCTGGAATCATCGGGTGTTTCGGGTCTTTCAACATCATACAACCTCCTCCAGGTGACCCAGCCGGGGCTGATCAGACCCCAGCTTGTGTCCAGATGGCTAGCTACTTATGACTCCATGGCTCCCCTCTTTTGAGCCACAGCCATCTTGAGGCCCTCTCTGCCGCATCGGTGGTACTGCGGATGGCTCTCCTCTTCCTCTCTCCCTCGATGCCCAAAATGCTGAAGGCTCTAACTAAAGAACGGGCTATGAATCCCCTACAACCAACCTCCACTGGGAGACACCTCGCTCTCCATCCAGCCTGCTGACAGTTGCTGACCAGTCCTGTGTACTTGGAGAGCTTCCTTTCAAAGGCCTCCTCCAAGCTATCTTCCCGTGGGACTGTCAGCTCCAGCAGCACCACTTGCTTAGTAGACTAATACTTGATCCAGATTCAACCATCATTCTTGATAAAATGCAGGGATGTCATGCTGCACAGAAAAAGGCAGTCAAGACTGGAATCAAAATTTTGTTCCAACTTGAGTCCAAAAGGTTTAGGTTGAAGAATTGGGCTATAGTGTCAATACAAGATCAAACATTAAGACAAGGCATTTCCAATGAAGATATGATTTTAGAAATACTTACTACATTCTCATGAAGCTCTGAATTCGTTGTATCATATAGAGAAAGGGGAATAGTCAGCATGCTTCCAGTCTGCTCGGTTTCTTGTTGACATTGAGAACACTTTATACATTCCTCAGTAGTTACCGTGTAAAGTTTATTAAATTCTGCAATCTACAGGAAAATGTACAACAACATTCATTAATCACAGTTCCCTGTTCTTTACTGGCATCAAGGCATAGCTGTAGCCTCTTTTTTTTCACCTCGGTTAGTAAATGGTATCACATCAGGAAAAACCAAATAAAGATCAGTTACTGTTTATACCTGAAACTCCATTTCAGGGAATGCCTTCTAGGAATGCAGAACTGGATGTACAAATTCATTTCTGCCCATTCTCTGTGCACTTACAATTCAATTTACATTTTAACTGGTCAAATGGCAAACATTTAGCTAAGAGCCAAGTAGCATAATTTCTCCTCGAGCTATCTGGCAAAGTATAATTTTGAAACAATGACATTTTGGAGAATATTCTACTATAATTCAACAGCTTCTGATGCAAAAGAAGAATTCCCTTTCTCAATACTGTTTTGGAGATAAATCAAACTCAAAAAATGCAGACATAAATTAATGAATATCCAAAAGAATGAAGATGTATTAATGCCTCTGGTCAGATTTTTCTTCGGGACATCACCCGATTAAATGTGATGTTTATTGAACAGAGGGCTCGTGTTGTGGCCTTGTCACTACCATAGGCTCTGACGTTCCAGACATTTACACATTGTAACACTTCAGTATTTCAAATTCTTTGAGTGCACACTCGAACAAATTTTTGTATAAATGCAAATCCTAATTTTAGTGGTGCTTGTGATAAAATGGATAATCTGCTTTTCTGGAATGGCAACTGTATTATCTTATGTAGTCCAACTTTTTTTGCTGCTTATTTCGCTGCTCCTTTACAGCCACTCTGTCCAAGAATTATTAAAGAATCAGAGATGCTGGAACATTTTTGTTCCAACTCGGCTGATGTTGCATTCTAGCACCCATGTCACTTCAGATGACTATCTCTTGCTGATAGATTCTATTCCTCCACAATTATCTTGGAAGGTAGGAGCAAATTCTCCATGACCAATCTACTCTATTCAAAGACCAAGCAGAAAACATATGTATGGGTCTACAGATCAACAGTCCACCATCCAAAAAAAAAATAGTACGGTGGGTGCAGATGTTTAGCTATGAATTTACATGATTATGTTTTTGGTTCTTTTAATAAGCTATGATGGAGAAATTAGAGAATGACATTTTGTAATGTGATAAGGTTGGAAGATGTGCTGGACAATCCTTGTCATTTCTACTCTATATGATATTTTCAAATTACTCATTTGTCTTCTGTCACCGTCACCTTTTAGCTAAAGAACCTTTACAGTCCCACACCTGTTTCAACTGATGCTGTTAAACCACTGGAGAGGAAGAATAAATTTAATAATTTTCATATAATGCCATGACCAAGAAAGACATTAGGTCCACAAAGCTGTTTAACATTCTTCTTAAAGAATTCAAAATTCTTTAGTGCCAATTCCAAAACAGCAATAGATGGCTCCAAAATGTGAAATTAAGGGAGTTAGAGATTATATTTCCTGTTTTTCCTCACATTCCTGACACCAAGAAGTACCTCTTAAAGAGTCACGTCACCAAAGCAATACTCTTTTTACCTCTGACAGGTTTTGGCAACACATTGGAATATACTACAATGATTGCAGGGTCACCTTGGTGGAGGAGGTGGAGGTAGTGAAGGGGGCAGAGAAACCGGCAAGGCTTTACATGAGGAGTCATCAGGAGGCAGCCTCAGTGCAAATGATATTAATGCCAGTAAGCTTTTAGAAAGTTGCTTCTAAGATTTGAATTAATTCCTGATCCAATAATTAAGGAACCAGTTCCCTATTTGTAGGATTTTGCTTGCACTTCCAGCATTTAATTCTGAGGTCTAACCTGTTAAAGTGACATGGTGGTGTGCACTTGGATCCAAATTTGAGCATTTGGATCCACTTGAGACGTATACCGCAGAGTTGTGTGTCACTCCTCCTGTGACTGCAAGAAAGATATCCCTGACCCTTTCTTCCATCAGAGCTATTAGAACTGCTTCTTTTGGGAATGATTGACATCACTTGCTACTGAGACAATTTTATTCAAAACTTTGCCAAAAACTAATTTAGGCCAGTTGAGCAGCAGAAAAGCAGCACAAAAATTATACAAGAACAGTTATAGTAGAAGCAAGCCTCTTATCTGACCACAAACCTGATCCTACACCAATCCCATTTTTATATTCACTTTATTTCCATCATCTCCTTCCAAATTCCAATAGTCAACTACACAGTAGGGACAACTTACAACAGCCAATGAATAAAACAACTTGCACGTTTCTGAGGCATGGGAAGCAACCAGAGTGTCCAAAGGAAACCCACACAGTTACAGGGAGGACATGCACACTTCACACAGATATACCACATGTCTAGATTGAGCTCGTTTCATTGGAGACGTGAGACAGCAGCTCAACAGTATCACTCACATCCAAAAGTCTGTACCTGGTTCATGGCTGTTAGCTCTCCCAAAAACAATGCAAGGCTGCTTATTGCAATTTTTCATCTTATAATATTGATGTGTGCAGAATCTACACAATTATATCTAATTTAATTAAAAATCTAAAGAACACAAAAATTATCAGGCATTAACATGACTGAAACATAGTGATTTCTGATTGATTTCAGCCACAATTACAATTATTATGGATTCCTATAGAGAGAAAAGCCAAAGAATGATCTTAAAGGAACAGATTATCATTGAGTTCTGTTGAGAATATATGTACATTCCACATAGAGTACACAATAGATCTGTAAAGTTTAATCACCAAAAACAAAAGTAATTATCTGTGACTCTACTTACTAAACACAATATAGGTTGTCTATAGTCAAAGGGCTTAAAAGAAACAGCTGCCTCTCATAAGTGGAATGAGATTTTGTGAATTGTGTGGAGGAACAGGACAATTGCACCACAGGAGGCCATTTGTTAATATTTGAAATACCCTTTACTGCATTGCCGATGATGCCGTTGTGTTATATCATGTCTTCAATTGTATTATGCTTATTCAATATGTATTCTTATTCACAGAGCACGAGCACAGAAATTAGCTCTTCAGCTCATCCAGTCCATGCTGAACAGTTATACTGCCTGTTGACACGCACCAGGATCATTTCCCTCTGATCTGTGTAACTATCCAAACGTCTCTTAAATGTTGCAGTCAAACCCACACCCACCATTTCTGATGGCAGCTTGTTCCACACTTGCACCACTGAGTGAAGTTCCTCCTCAGCGTCCCCTTAAATACTTCACCTTCCACTCTTAACCAGATTTGGCCTCACCACATTTTATACAGCTTCAACAACATACTATCCCAATTCCTTTACTTAATGCCCTGATTTATGAATGCCAATGTGCCAAAAGGTCTCATTAAGAACCATGTCAACATGTGACACCACTACCAAGGAAGAATGGATCTATATTCCCAGATCTCTATTATACTGCACTCGTCAGTGGCCGACCATTCACTGTGTAAATGCCACTCCAGTTTGTCCTCCCACAGTGCACCAGCTCACACTTGTCTGCATTAAGCTTCACCTGCCAATATTCAATCCATTTTTCCATCTAGTCCAAATCCCGCTGCAAGCTATGATAGTTTGCCTCGCTCTCCACTACACCTCCAATCTTGGTGTCACTTACGAATTTGCTGATTGTTTACACATTATCATAGCGAACAATAGCAGTCCCAACACTGATCCCTGTGGTACATCAGTAGTTACAAGCCTGCAGTCGGAGAGGAAACCATCTACTATCACTCGCTGGCTTCTCCTGTTAAGCCAATGATGAATTCAGTTGACTACTTCATCTTGAATGCCAAGTGCCTCATTTGATCTTAACTGCCTAAACCTAATGTGCGCTTCACCATCCCTTGAAAACCAAGGTTCCCTGAACCTGTTAGCCATGCCTTTTATTCTAAAAGGAACATACAACCTCTGTACACTCAAAATTTCCCTTCTAAATGTCTCTCATTTACCAAGCATTTATTTGCCAGTAAGCAACCTATCCTAATCCACTCCTGCCAGATAATTTCTGATGCCATCAAAACTGGACTTTCTTTTCTATAAGTGATTTGCATGAAACTCTACTTTTTTCTATAGCATATCATGCCATGCTCTGTGTAAATGCAAAAAAAAGTCAAATAACTATTACAATATTTCATTCTGGTTGGTGCTAGATGGGCTGGTTTGAGTAGTTCGAAAACTGGTTATCTCCTGGGGATTTCACACAAAGAGTCTCTAGTTTACAGAGAATGATGTGAAAAACAAAAAAAAATACATACAGCGAACGGCAGTTCTGCGGGTGAAAATGCCCTGTTAATGAGAGAGAGTGGCGGTGAATGGCTAGACTGGTTCAGGCTGTCAGGCATCAAGCTGACAGGAAGACAACAGTAACCCAAGAAACAATATGTTCCAACACTGGTGTGCAGAAGAGCATCTCTGAACACCCAACACGTCGAAACTTGAAGTGGAAGTGCTACAGCAGCAGAATATCATGACCATATACTCAGTGGCCACTTTATTAGGAACAGAGGGAACCTGCTAAAGTGGCCTCCTTTTCCATTCACGAACAAGAAAATCTTGCCATGTTTTTTGTTTGCAAAATGAACAAATAAAATTGCTACTCAGTATAACAGCACTAAACTTCATACCAAATATAGAAAACTTACTTTTCTACAGAGAGGCACGCAGCAGTAGAAAGGTGTGACTATAACATCTATGTTTAGGAACCAAGAATGATAATTTCGCTAAGGGTGGGACAGGGGACAACAATAATGAAGGTTAACGACCAATATCCAAGAGGACAAGAGTTACTTAGGCTTCCCTTCCTAACCACCATCAGATGAAACGTGCTTAACAGGCATATGTCTGGACCAGTGGCTAGGTTAGCACTGAACTTGGGAGTGATGTCCTTCACTACTCAATAACTTACTGATATTCAAAATATGATTGAAATTTGGTTATGTCAAAAATACATTTATAAAAGGTGACAGAAATTTTGTAAAGAAAAAGACTGGCAATCTGTATTTGTTTCATTTAAGTGTTCAATACTGCTTACTTTTACATCTACTCATAAAAGTCATTATATTTCTTCAGTACTTACAAGGTCTGTCCCCTTCAATTGATCTTGTACGAGACAAAAGACGGAACAAAATAGTTCTTCAACATCCATTTGAATCCTGACTGAAAATAGATGCATAACTAAAATGTCATACAAAATTGGGAAATCTTTACACCTATTGCAAAATACAACAAATACATCTTGCATCCTTTTAGTTTAGTAGTGGTTCTAAGGGTTTATACTGCAGGTTGAAATTGAATTTATGGATCTAGCTACTATATTGGTAAAGTTCCTTTTTTTACAGTTGATACTCCACAGCATAATTCTTAGAACAGAGAATTTTGTTCATAGTATTGTGTATTTAAGTCGTAAGATTTCTTAATCTCACTCCTTTGAGTAGATTTGTATGTGACATTTTGAATTAAAGGACTCCTTAATATTTTTAATAAATAATACCACCTAGTATTTTTGAAATCTATTATCACTGTACATTAAATGTAACTGCAGAAAACAGAATATTTGCAACAAGAGGCCAATTAGCACATCACATTTGTGGTTGTTCTATTCAAGAGCAAGGTAGTGCAGTGCATTCCAGATCCCAACCAATTGCTGCATAAAATCATTCTTTCTCTTTTTGGTTCCTTGTCCTTGCTATTTGCTCTGATACTTGATTCTTCAGCTAGTGGGAACAATCTCCCTCTGTCTATATTGTTTGGTTCTTAAATGATTTAAAATACTTCTGTTGGGTCCCCTTGCAATCTCCTCTGTCCTAAGCAGAACAACTGTAGCTTCTCCAAAGTGTCCATGCAAATAAAATTCCTCACAATTATTCCAGTAAATCTCTTCTGTACCCTCTCTAAGGCCCTATCATTCTTAAAGAGTGACATCCAGAAATGCAAGCAACCTTCTAGTTGTGGCTGAACCATTGTTTTATGAAGTTCCAGGCTTCTGTAGATATGTAACATCATAAATTAGTTTAAATTATTTACACTTGCACCATCACTTACAGCCATAGTCACAAAAAAAGGCCTTTCGGCTCATCTAGTCTGTGCTGAACCATTAATCTGCCTAGTCCCATCGACCAGCACCCTGACCATAGCCCTTCATACCCCTCTCATCTGTGTACCTATCCAAATTTCTCTTAAGTGTTGAAATCGACCCTGCATCTGCCACTCGCTCTGGTGCTCTGGCAACTTGTTCAACACTCTCACCATCTTCTGGATGAAGAGCTTCTCCTCATGATCCCCTTAAATAGTTCACTTTTCACCCTTAACCCATAACCTCTAGTTGTAGTCATGTCCAACCACAGTGGGAAAAGGCTGTTTGCATTTACTCTATCTTTACCCCTCATAATTTTGTATACTGTACCTGTATCAAAGCTACCCCCAATCCTCTACGTTCTAGGGAATAAATTCCTAACCTATCAACCTTTCCCTATAACTCAGGTCCTCAAGTCCCAGTAACATCCTTGTAAGTTTTCTCTGTACTCTTTCAATCTTGTTTATATCTTTCCTGTATGTAGGTGACCAAAACTGCACGTAACACTCCAAATTAGGCTTCACCAACATCTTATACAATTTCAACATAACATCCCAACTCCTGTCTGAAATACATTGATTAATGAAGGCCAATGTGCCAGAAGTTTTCTTGGCAACCCTATCTACCTATGATGCTAGTTTCAGAGAATTATGGATCTATATTGCCAGATCCCTGTTATACCGCTCTCCTCAGTGGGCTACCATTCACTGTGTGAGTTCCACCCTAGTTTGTCCTCCCAAAGTGCAACTTCCCACACTTGTCTGCATTAAGTCTCACCTGCCCTCATTCAACTAAATTTTCCAGCTGGTCCAATTCCTGCTGCAAGCTATGATAGTCTGCCTCGCTCTCCACTACACCCCAATCTCATTGTCACCTACAAATTCACTGATCGTTTACATATTATCATACGACCCAACAGTGATTCCTGTGGCATACCACTAGCTTCAGACCTCCAGTCAGACAGGCAACCATCTACAACCACTCTTTGGCTTCCTCTGCAAAGCCAATGTTTAATCCAATTTACTACTTTATTCTGAATCAAGCAACTGAACCATTAGGGACCTTGTCAAAGACCTTGCTAAAGTCCATGTCAACAACATCCACTGCCTCGCCTTCAGCAACTTTTCTGGAAACCCTCTTGAAAAACTCTACAAGATTGGTTAGACAACACTTGCACAAAGCCACATTGAATAACCCTAATCAGTCCCTGTCTATCTAAATACTTGTATACCCAGTTCCTCAGAATACCCTCCAATAACTTTCCACTACTGATGTCAGGCTCACCGGCTTATAATTTCTGGCATATCCTTAGAGCTTTTCTTAAGTAACAGAACAACATTAGCTATCTTCCAGTCCTCTGGCACTTCACCTGTGGGTAAAGATATTTTAGATATCTCTGCTAGGCCCCTGCAATAGTCTCTCATAGGGTCCGAGGGAACACATTGTCAGGCTCTGGGGATTTATCCACCCTAATTTGCCTTGACAGCAAACACCTCCTCCTTTGTAATCTGTATAGTATGACCTTGCTGCTGCATTGCCTTACATCTATAGACTCTATGTCCATTCCTGTGTAAATATAGATGCAAAAAAATCCATTCAAGGTCTCCCCCATCTCTTCTCAGTTTTCCTTTCTTCTTGCTTTTATTAAATAATGCCCCGTGAGTTGTAGCCCAGGAGGAGAGAGATTCTGCACATTTTTCTACTCTTGATTAAATCCATCATCAAGCATGGCACTAGTGTAGTATGTAGTGTAGCATGTTAATGACTTAATGAGCCCTGGAATTGCAGCACAACTTAATGAAGAACACAAACAAGAATTATAATAACTTTAACAAGTAAAATCAATGAACAGGATTAATAGGATGAGGAGTGTTATTTACATGGTCTGTGGGCACTGCAAACTACTGATATAATTTTATATTGCAGCACTCTTCCAAGATATCATTAAATGAAAACTTTGACTGATAAATGTTAATTATCCCATTTGCGTTCAGATATAAAACAAGAAGTGGAGAGAGTGAGCAGCTTCAAGTTCCTTGGTGTCAAGATCTCTAAGGATCTAACCTGGTCCCAACATATCGATGTAGTTATAAAGAAAGCAAGACAGTGACTATACTTCATTAGGAGTTTGAAGGGATTAGGCATGTCAACAAATACACTCAAAATTTTCTACAGATGTGTCGTACTTTATACTTTATTGTCACCAAACAATTGGTACTAGAACGTACAATCATCATAGTGATATTTGATTCTGTGCTTCCCACTCCCTGGGTTACAAATATTAAATATTAAAATATTAAAAAGTTAAAATTAGTAAATATTAAACATTTAAATTATGAATCATAAACAGAAAATAGAAAGATGGAAAGTAAGGTAGTGCAAAAAAACCGAGAGGCAGGTCCGGATATTTGGAGGGTACGGCCCAGATCTGGGTCAGGAGAGCATTCTGACAGGCTGCATCACTGTCTGGTATGGAGGGGCTACTGCACAGGACCAAAAGAAGCTGCAGAAGGTTGTAAATCTAGTCAGCTCCATCTTGGGCACTAGCCTACAAAGTATCCAGGACATCTTTAGGAAGCGGTATCTCAGAAAGGCAGTGTCCATTATTAAAGACCTCCAGCATCTAGAGCATGCACTTTTCTCACTGTTACCATCATGTAGGAGATACAGAAACCTGATGGCACACACTCAGCGATTCAGGAACAGCTTCTTCCCCGCTGCCATCCGATTCCTAAATGGACATTGAAGCTTTGGACACTACCTCAATTTTTTAATATACAGTATTTCTGTTTTTACACATTTTTGAAAATCTATTCAATATACGTAATTGATTTACTTGTTTATTTATTATGTTTTATTTTATTTTTTTTCTCTCTCTGCTAGATTATATATTGCATTGAATTGCTGCTGCTAAATTAACAAATTTTACATCACATTCTGGTGATAATAAACCTGATTCTGATTTTGATATCATATTTTTACAGACTCTACATTTTAACAGGCAAGTAAAATATCAAAACTACTGCTGTCATGTGTGACGCCAAGCAGAGCTACCGGACGGATGATGCTAATAAGAGAGATAACGAAAGACAATGGAGAAACATTCAAAATGCTAATAAGAGAGAAGAGAGAGATTAACGAGAAAGAAACACAATTCAGATATTGACAGACTGGTTGCTTTGAACCTGAACTGTTTGAAGTTTGATAGACAGGTGATACCCCAGCAGGGGGATAAAAAGAGCAGGTTTGCTAAGGCACGAGACACGCCACGAGACCCTGGAGAGAGCAGTGTGCCCCCACAATTTGGTGAGAGTTTGGAAGACCGGTTCACGGGAACTGATCAGAGGCTCACAGAGTGTAAAGGTACGATCGGTGGGCACCTAGGGTGTGTGTCTGCCCTTGCCTGGGTGCCGGGTTCACCACGGAAGAACGATCATATCTGGAACGGAGGGGTCACAGTCAGTGACCACAGCAGGATTAGAAGACATCAAAAGGTCTGCCCGAAACCAACTGCGAAGACATCAGAAGGTCTGCCTGAAACCAACTGCATCTCTCACTCTCTCTCTCTCTGTCTCTCTCCAACGGTACAACAACAGCGACTACTTTCGAACTGCACTAAACTGAACTGAACTCTGCTTCACTTAAGACTGATCATTTTACTCCTCGACTGCGATAGAGCTTGGTTGATTCCTATTACCCTAGCTCTGTGTATATGTGTGTATTATCATTGCTAACCTGTTACATTTATATCTTTACGTTTAGTGTACTGTATTACTTATTTCTTTAATAAAACTTTTTTAGTTCCTAGTAATCACAGACTCCAACGAGCGTTCCATTTCTGCTGGTTTGGCAACCCAGTTACAGGGTACATAACACTGCTAAGAAGTACACTTACCGTTTATGTGGTTTAAACTTAAGCACCAAGTAAAGTCGAAAGATGATGCAATAATTTGCTTAGTGTCTTGCAGGTGCTGGAACATTTTATCAAGCTGATATGGGACATGGTTAGGTTCATTTTTCAGAATGTTTTCTTGTCGACACCTTTAACAAAGGAACAAAACAACTGAGTACCCCTTCTGCTAATACAATGCCCAGTGCAGCAATGAAAATCAGAAACACAAGGGACGGGTGATATTTCATTCCTGGGTCAAAGGCCTGGGAATAATTACCTCTACTTGAATACTACCAAAATTGTCAGCCTCAGCAAAAATTGGAAATCAAACCTTGGTCATTACTGTTCTGTCTCGGTTTCATAAGACCATAAGACCACAAGACAAAGGAGCAGAAGTAGGCCATTCAGCCCATCGAGTCTTCTCCGCCATTTTATCATGAGCTGATCCATTTTCTCCTATTTAGTCCCACTCCCCTGCCTTCTCACCATAACCTTTGATGCCCTGGCTACTCAGATACCTATCAATCTCTGCCTTAAATACACCCAATGACTTGGCCCCCACTGCTGCCTGTGGCAACAGATTCCATAGATTCACCACCCTCTGACTAAAAAAATTTCTTCGCATTTCTGTTCTGAAAGGGCGCCCTTCAATCCTTAAGTCATGCCCTCTCGTACTAGACTCCCCCATCATGGGAAACAACTTTGCCACATCCACTCTGTCCATGCCTTTTAACATTCGAAATGTTTCTATGAGGTCTCCCCTCATTCTTCTAAACTCTAAGGAATACAGTCCAAGAGCAGACAAACGTTCCTCATATGTTAACCCTCTCAATCCCGGAATCATTCTAGTGAATCTTCTCTGTACCCTCTCCAACGTCAGCACATCCTTTCTTAAATAAGGAGACCAAAACTGCCCACAGTACTCCAAGTGATGTCTCACCAGCGCCTTATAGAGCCTCAACATCACATCGCTGCTCCTATACTCTATTCCTCTAGAAATGAATGCCAACATTGCATTCGCCTTCTTCACTACTGACTCAACCTGGAGGTTAACTTTAAGGGTATCCTGTACGAGGACTCCCAAGTCCCGTTGCATCTCAGAACGTTGAATTCTTTCCCCATTTAAGTAATAGTCTGCCCGTTTATTTTTTCTGCCAAAGTGCATAACCATACACTTTCCAACATTGTACTTCATTTGCCACTTCTCTGCCCATTCTTCCAATCTACCCAAGTCTCTCTGCAGACTCTCCGTTTCCTCAGCACTACCGGCCCCTCCACCTATCTTCGTATCGTCAGCAAACTTAGCCACAAAGCCATCTATTCCATAATCTAAATCGTTGATGTACAATGTAAAAAGAAGCGGCCCCAACACTGATCCCTGTGGAACACCACTGGTGACCGGCAGCCAACCAGAATAGGATCCCTTTATTCCCACTCTCTGTTTCCTGCCAATCAGCCAACGCTCTATCCACGTATGTAACTTTCCTGTAATTCCATGGGCTCTTATCTTGTAAAGTAGCCTCATGTGTGGCACCTTGTCAAAGGCCTTCTGAAAATCCAAATATACAACATCCACTGCATCTCCCTTGTCTAGCCTGCTGGTTTCATGTTTGCTGTCTAAACTACTGTGTGGTTTAGTGTCACTACGCAATACTCATCATTTTAAATTATGCCCTCTCATTTAAAATATATGCAGCTACTTTGCGTAAACAACAACAGTTACACAATTTTTTTTGTATGCCCTAAAATTTATTGTTGTGCAAGTAGATCTTCATCTTAAATTGGGAATTTGAAATCTGCAGCTCAAAAAGTGATCTAGATACTGGGAGGCCAAGAACACAGCAGTATTGTTGGACTCCCTGCATGAAGTATCTTAAATGTTTCAATGTTGTATTAACTCTGTTGAATTGGTGCAAAGTTAAGAAGCAAAGCATGATAGTTAAATCAAAAATAATGTTGGCTGAAAAGAATCTTGTGCTGAGATAAGATTATGTTTAAAGCTTGTAGAATGTGATAGTCTGAATACTAATTTAGGCTGTCTAATTAAGTTGGCACTTGAAACAAAGTTGGGCCAAAGTACTGGTTATGAAATAGAACAAAAGGACTGAAATAACCACAAGGTTTGGTTGCTGTAACAAATAACTTTTTTTTTACAGAATTCTACAGAATATGTATAAGGATCTCATTCAAGATAAAGCTCATTAAGAAATGGATTCATCTGAGAAAGAAGAGATTGACAAGTGACAAATGAAACATTTTTCTGAGGACTAGGTAAGATATCTCAGGACAGAAATATCGGGTAAGATTAGAGCACCCAGTTAACAGGGCAGAGCAGAAGAAAAAGACCACGTTATAATCACTCCAAGGTTCTAAAGGACAGATTGTGTTTATAGTCTTTTAGTTAAGTATTTCTTTGTTGCACTGAATTTGCTTAACAATGTGGGTACGATAATCAATGCACCCACTATGGTTTGCTGTATTCCTTTGCAAGTTTCTTGCGCTAAGTTGAATTACATCCTGAAGGGAGAACAAAACATGCATTACCAAATCTCACCTGCCAGTAGATGGCAGTATTGCCCAGCACCTGTTATAGCTGGAGCTGACAGTGTTAGCAGTCAGACAAGTTTATTATCTGTATTTTTTGGGGGATTTATTTATTAGAAAAAAAAGACCCAACAATGAGAAACAGTTTAATGTGCAAAAGCAGAGATATGGTATTTTCCAAGAACCAGGGAAAATCTCAGGAATCTGGTAATTGATGGCAGGCTGAAAGGCCAGTGTCTGTGCTGCATCTCTATGACTCCAAGGATGATAAAAGAGGAAAATAATATTACGTAGTTAGAGAAATGGTGCAAGCATATCTAAAAGGGGGTGGGCAGTTAACAGGACAATGCTTGTCAGCTAAGTCACAATTAACCCAAAGTTGTGTTGCCCATTTTAAATGTTTGCTGCATAAATTCAACAAAATTGCAGTACTGACTTTATATATGGATCATCAAGGAAGCACAATATTACCATTAACTAGCTCTTTATCAAAAGTGAAGGAAAAAGGCCTGCTAGCATTTACCTTATCTATATACCTCAATGAGATCTCTCCTCATTCTCCTATGCACCAGTGAATAAAGTCCTAGCCTATTCAATCTTTCCCTATAACCTGGGTCTTCAAGTCCTGGCAACAGCCTTGTAAATTTTCTCTGCTGTATTTCAAGCTTAGTGATATCCTTCCTGTAGGTAGATGACCACAACGGCCCAGAATACTCCAAGTATGATCTAACCAGTTGTCTTATACAATTTAACATCTCAACTCTTGTATTCAATGCCCAGATTTATAAATGAGAATGAGCACTCTTGATGATCCTCTCTACCTATGATGGCTATGTATTCTCAGGTCCCTTTGTTCTACCACACACCACAGTGCCCTACCATTCACTGTGCAAGTCTGACCCTGGTTTGTCCTTCCAAAGTGCAACACCTCACACTTGTCTGTATTAAATTGCATTTGCCATTTCTCAGCCCATTAGCCAAATCCCACTGTAAACACTCACTGTCCAGCATGACCCCAATCTTGGTGTCATCTGCAGTTTACACACCATCATCTAAATCAGAAAGATAGATGATAAACAATGATCCCAGCACCGATACCCGTTGCACAACACTAGTCACTGACCTGCAGTTAGAGAGACAACCAGCTACTACCACACTCAGGCTATTCCTCCTAAGCCGAAGTTGAATTCAATTGACAACCTCATCCTGAATGCTGAGTGACTTAACCTTCTCGACCAGCCTCCTACGCAGGGCTTTGTATACAACATCAACTAACTTTCCTTCATCAAGCCTCCTCGTGATCTCCTCAAAAAACTCTATAAGACTGATAAGACATGACCTGCTATTCATGATGCCATGTTGACCATCCCTAATCAGGCCCTGTCTATCCAAATACTTATATATCTTGTCCCTTTGAATAACTTAACTTATACCCAACTGATATCAGGCTCACTGGCCTAGAATTTCCTGGCTTCTTCTTGGAGCTTTTTTTAACAACAGAACAGCTATCCTCCAGTCCTCTGGTACTAATTCTAAATATCTCTGCCAGAGCCCCTGAAATTACTGCACTAATCTCCTGCAATGCCAAGGGGACACTTTGTCAAGCCTTGGGGACTTATCCTAATTCGCAAGCACCTCCTTTCCCATAATCTGAATATGGTCCATGATCTCACTAGTCTTTTTGACTCAGTTCTATAGACTTTGTGTAAATAAACACAAAAAAAAAATCTATTGCTTTTGGCTCCACGGATAGATGGCCATGCTAATCTTCAAGGGGACCAACTTTATCCCTTGCTTCCCTTTTGCTCTTAATATGTAAGTAGAAGCCCTTGAGCTTCTCTTTCACCTTGTCTGCCAGAGCAAACTCATGCCCTCCTCATTTCTCTTTTAATTGTTCTCTTGCACTTCTTATACTCCTCAAACATCTTACTTGATCCTAACTGCCTAATGCTGATTTCAGTCTCCTTTTTTCATATCAGGGCCTCAACATTCCTCAATAACCTAGGTTCCCCAAACTTTGCCTTTTGAAGTCTTCCACTTACCAAAGATCTCCGTTGGAAAACAACCTATCCCAATCCACACTTCTCAGATGCATTCTGATACCCTCAAAATTGGCCTTTCATTAATCTATAACCGTAATCGCAGACTAGTCCTATCCTTCTCCATAAATAGCAAGAAACTAATGGAATTGTGATCACTAGATACGTACACACACATACTTCTGTCACCAGTCTTGTCTCAATCCCTAAGAGGAGATCCAGTATTGTGCTCTGTATAGTTGCGACTTCTACATATTGAATAAGGAAACTTTTCTGAACACATTTGACAAATTCTACACCATGAAATCCTTCTATAGTTCTGTTGTTAAGACAGCAAGGACAAAGTCAATTTATGTTTGGTTAAATTTATAAGCATGCATATACTAAGTGACTTTTATAATTTGTAAATAATTGTTGGTATAGGTTTTGTTACTAAATACTTAATGATTTGCTTTGGCCCATAGCTTTCTGAAAAGGGGAAGAAATATAGAATTATATGTGTGCACCCTTTCAGAATTGAATGTACCATGTGGTATAATCTTTGATACATTGCTGTACTACCCAATGCAGCTGTTTGACAGATGACCAGCTTAAATAAAGGACGCTTTGTTGATAGCTCAATGGACCAAAGAGCTTGCCGACACTATATGTGCATGGTTAAGATACAGGGGCATTGATTACGTCTGCAAAACCTAGCTTGAGTTAAAGCACAGGATAAGATTTGATCTAAATGCAAAGGCCAGCAAAACTAGAACTCACCTCAAAATCAAGTTTCTATATTCAGGAGTCATAAACAAAGTCTGCAGAAGGACATTCACACAGCAGCTGTTGCCCATGTTGATGAGCCCCACAAACACTACGAAAAATAATGTTGTTAGATGTATACATGATGATATCCCTTACCTTTCATGATATGTTCCTTCAAATTTCTACTGGGCAAAAGTAAACAAGACACTATAACAAACACATAATCAATATGAAAACAAATGCTAATAAAAAACATTCCCAATTGGTAACCCTTAATGTACTACACTGAAATGTTTGCGATTTAGCCTTTGACTCCAGAATTTATTACGCCGTCTTCAACGGAGTAAATTTAAAAGGCAGAGTGTAATAATGTAGGCATTTCAGCACCACTGAATGGGGATTATTTTCTTTGCCAGTAAATTACCACAAACAGGAATGAAGTAACTGATTAATCTGTTTAAAATGGATTACTGAGGTACACTTTTGGGACTGGAAATTTTTAATGCACATTTAGGATCTTTTACATTCATCTGGACAAGCACATAATGTCACTGTTTAAAATTGTTTTTGAGAATGGACTCACTCACATTTACCCTGAAGCTTTAGAGTAATCTATGCCTTCAGATGAATGTTCAACTATCACTTGGCTTCAGTACTGTGACAAGTGATGGTGACATTCTGGCATTTAATACCACACACTGCAACTCATATCCCTATAGCAATTGTAAAATTTCATTGAGTATTTGCAATCCAAACCTAAAAAACTGACTCTAAATGGGATATGAATAAGCATCATGACCTTCTGTATCACAGTGTGCTGAACGCATACACAGAAATGATACTCATCAAAAATAAAAATCAGATGAGATTATTCCAAGTCTGCAGGTGTGTTTTCTGGTCGAGTTAAAATAGGAATTCGTTGTTTCATAGATCAGGGATTAAAAGCAATGGGGAACTGACACAGAGGAGGAGTTGAAGCCTGAGGTAGATCAGTGTGGTCACGTTGAATGGCAGGACAGGCCTGAGAGACCAGCTACTCTGTTCTTGTTTCTAGTTTCTTGTGTGTCCTTTGTATGCATGGAAAAGGACCTATGAGGCATGGTAAGGGAGGCTACTCATCTAACACACACATACTTCTATCACCACTGTATCGTGTAGATCTTCTTTCTTCATGCTCGACATCCAAGGTGTTCTTTTCACGGTTGTTGCAGCCTGTTGTTGAATGCCTTTGGATTTCATTTCTGGTAGAAATACCCATTGAATCGCTGTTTAATTTTCTTTCCTGAAAAAGATCAATGTGGAGTAGAGTCATTTTACATGCAACTCTATCTACAGGTTGAGACTAGTAAGCCATTGCTGATAAACCAGTCAATAAAATATAAATGGTAGATTAACAACAAGTAAAGGATCCTGAGATCAAAATACTTGTAATAATGTTTACAGGCTACAGTCAAGTGCAACTTGCATGCATGTCTTGGAAAGAAGATTACTTTCCAATATAGCTCCACGTTCTAGCAGTAAATATAGCAGTGAATAATTATTATTAGTATATTCCAATTCCACATTGCAGGAGATCCAAATGACACAGGAAGAATTTCTGAAGTTCTGTTAGAAAACAAATCACGTTTACGATTGCAAGTAGATTTTACTAATCTGTTTAATCACCAAGTGTGACAGTTCTGTCCAAATAGCTTTACATGAGCTCCAAAATACTTGAGGAACAGGAGAGCAGCTCAATGGAGGGAACAGTAAAGAAAAGAACTCACTCTCACCCTGAAATAAATTACCAAACTAGTAGTACTCTAGAAGTTCAAGCACACTAAAGGGGTATCATCCTTTATGAAATAGCTCTCTGGAACTTTTTTAGACTCTCAATAACTTCAACGGTCCCTATTCCAGCTTTTGACTATGAACAGGCATGTTTGACACCTTAGAACGTAGAACACAACAGCATAGTACAGTCAAGCCCACAATGTTGTGCCTACCCAATAACCTACTCTATTATCAACCTGCTCCTTCCCTCTTCTATAGCCCTCCGTTTTGCTATCATCCTTTCATTCAGAAAAATAAAATCGTCATCCCCTATCATGGGAAATAACAATGGTATTGCTCAATTCAATAACTGAATAGGTTCCCCAATTCCTCTGACAGGTGAATTACTGGCTTCTGAAAATGTCACTGCTTTATTAAATGGATTAAATGTTTTAACATGTTATGTATCTACCACAAAACCAAATTAGCATGCAGTCTGCCTGATGTTCAAAACACCATAGCCTGGGTATTTCCCAACTCTCATCACAAGCCTATCTTTAATTGATCTCAGGTAACACTTTACTTGAATGGGTCAGCGACAGCAAGGCAGGAATGTGGAAAATGTTATGGTTAGAGAGTCATTTTGCCTTTTCCTAATTCTTTGTTCAAGCTCAACACATTTTTCAGAAGCACAGCCATGATTTCTGATGGTTAAAACATACAAACTTATGATATTAATTATGAATCAGTACTTACCCACTTGATACTGTGGGTTCCCAATTCAGAAAGGCATCAATGAACAGTGAGATCACCTCATTCAGACTATGACTACTAGTTTATCTGAATACAATAAATTAGATTGCTGAAGACATTGCTTAAAGTGAACTGTATCATCTTTGTATTGTCCTACAGTATGACTACAGTTCCTTTTGTTTACTGGAATTTTTGACGACTGCAATTTACGAAAGCTCTCTGCAACTATTGCAATGGAGATAGACAGGGAGCCACATAACTGAGTGTCTTCTTTGGGAGGCTGAATCATCTAAATGAAATGTATGTCGACACAATTACGCAAATGAGCAGACTATCGGTTTAGTTTTATACTTCTACAATTGAACAGCTAGCACTGATATGAAAGCAAAAAACGCTGTAAAAAAAACTCAACAAATGTGGTTACAGAAAATGAGCTAGAGCTTCAGGCCGATGACCCTTCATCGTATCAGCTATGATCAGCTCCTTCCATGACTGTGAACTTCCACAGTTCTTTTGACTTGAGTGGCTTCTCTGGTGGTGCCAGTTCTATTTGCGGGAAGAGTTACAGTTAACAAAAGGCATACAATTTAGTAATTCTTTTATTGTTAAATTTACACACACCAAAGTTTTGGATTCTTACATTTGCTGAACTTGTGCTTGTTCTGACGACTGGATCAGTAGTCTTCACTAAACAGGCTGAGCTTCGATTGCACTGGTCAGTTGTGTTGCTCATTGGGTACAGTGGTCGTTGATCAGCTTCTTCATGAGCCTGGACATGATTCAAGCGAGTTCTCTGCAAGAATCACCAAAATAATATAAGGAAGAAGAGAGAAAGACATGCAATTATGAAACCTATCATGCCTGTTTTACATAAAAATTTAAATCATTGTTGTATTACTTTGAAATAAATTATTTAGAATCATAAGTTGATTTTGTATACAAGTGTTCTAAGAGTGAGGAATGACCTGAAGTTTGGACAGCTGAAGTGCCGGGCCAGGTTGAAATGGTCGGGGTTGGAGGTGGGAGACAGACGAGTTCGGCTCACTGCTCTGGGGGGTTTGCTCGAACCTGTGCTGGTCTGAAGCTGTGGCCTGCAACTAGGTGACATCTAGATCAGCTGCAGTGATACCAGGCGTTGTGAACTGCAGTTTTGAATGCTGTTTGTTTGCTTTTGCTGTTTGTACGATTTGTTGTTCTTCTCTCTCTGCACACCGGGTGTTTGATAGTCTTCTTTTGTTTGTATTGGGTCCCATCAGGGTTCTTTGTTTCATGGCTGACTATAAGGAGATGAATCTCACAGTTGTATGAAGTATGCATACTTAGATAATAAAACGTATTTTGAACTTTCTTGATGGTTCATATTAAAAAAGGTGAATTATATTTACCATTTTGCAAATAAGTAGCATTATTATTCACCACACAGTAACAAATCTTTGGGAGATGACAACAGTAACAAGATCTAAAAGGCATCTGGACAGGTACACAGACAGGAAAAGTTTGGAATGATACGGCTCAAATGTGGCAAATGAGACTTACTTAGATGGGCATAATGTCAGTGTTATCATGTTGTGCTTGTTTCTGTGCTGCATGTGACCATCTGAAATAAAGCCAAGCTATCTGTGGCTTTTTGTTGCTAGACTGAGGGAATTAAAGCTTTCAAGGATAGATCAAGGAAAATGAACTCTATTGTAAATCGATCATCCAAGCACTGAGTGTCAGAGTAATTTTAAATCGTGTGTAAGATGTCAACGGCTCTCAGTAGCACTCTCAAATGGGCAGCAGAGTGGCAAAGTTGGTAGCTGCTGAATCACAGCAGCCAGGTTCAATCCTGACCTTTGGCATTGGCAAGGTGGAGTCCTGCACAATCTACTTGTGACTGCATGGGTTTATTTCAGATGCTCTGGTTCCTCCCACATCCTAGTCATTAGGTTGATCAAATAAGGGTGGAGTTGTTAGAATGTGGCGAGGAAAACCTGGAATTAGTGTAAATCAGTTCTTAATGGTTGGCACATACTCAGTAAGCCAGTGACTCTTTCCATGTCTTATGATTCTATAATGGTATTTAAGTGTGGGCTATTACACTTCCTATGTTGGTACAATCCTTTTAAAGTACTGAAATATTCAAGTAATCCAAAACAAAAATCTGAAATAAATGAGGAATTGCTAGAAGGCAGGGTCTGTGGGAAAAAAAGTAATTTCAAATCACTTAATGAGAGGGCATGGACTTGAACTATTTAAATGAGTCGTTATTTAGAAGGGTCTCCGCCCAAAACGTTTACTCTTTTCCATAGATGCTGCCTGGCCTGCTGTGTTCCTCAGGCACTTTGTGTATTGCTTTGATTTCCCAGCATCTGCAGATTTTCTCTTGTTTGAAATGTTAACTCAGTATCTCTCTCCAGACAAACTTCCTTACCTGCTTGGTTTTTTATAGTCATAGTCCTGTGAATTTTATTAGGGCAGATAAGTTTGCACTAGTGTCTTAAATAATTGAGGAGTGCAGTGAAGATTGCAAGGCAGACAGGTTTAGAGAAGAAATTCTCAAACTCCAGACACAGCTGTGATAAATGGATCCATGAAATCTGACAGTAGTCAAGAGCCTGGGATGTGAAGATTGCACAGAACACGGTCTGCTGTAACATTAAATAATTTGTTTTAATCAGAACGTGGACACTGTGTTTTGCACTTGATTTTCCTCTAACAGAAAACATCCTGTATATTTAAACTGGATACAGCTCTAACAATTAAAACATATCAAAATAAACATTGCTATATATATTAACTATACACTAAAAAAAATTCGAAGTTTTCCAGCGTTTGCAGCTGCAAAGTTTTTATCATTTTAAAATGCACCAGAGAGCGATATATCTGGAAGAAAAAGAGAAGTGGAGACGGTATCTAAGGCTGGCGAGCCAGCAAGCTCAGTTGTGTTCTTCCCTCTGGATCTTTAAGATAGATTGTGGTAGCGACAAGCAGAAGCGGGGTCAAATTCTGTCCTTACCTGAGGGGTGTATATCGACTGTGCGCCCATGTAGCCTGCATGGAACAAATGTTGCGAGGTGTAATCCCGGTCCGCATAGTTGCGGGAAATGGTTTGGGGGTAGTATAGGGCCTGGGTGCCGCTGATCCTCCTCTGACTCCCGTCGGTGCCTCGGGGACGCCGTTCCTCGATTGCAGATCTGGAGTTACTACGATATGGCCTTTCAATCCATGCGTATCTACTGTACGACATCTTTACAGCCCCGGACTCTCGCAGTTATTGAAGCCGCTTGCACAAACCTTTTCCAAGCTAACGAAAGTGAAACTGTGCTCTTTTATTTCCTCGTCTTCACGACGACCGCCCGCACATCACAAACAAAATAAATGTCTGGGCATTCTTTGCGTAAGAGCACGAGGAACCTATCAGCACACTAATATTTACAGTATTTTTCTGTCTCATTTCAGACATTTAGTATTCACTGTTTTTTTCAGCCAAATGGATTATCCCAAATTGTATTACGATTAAAACCGAGGGGACCTTGGGCTGAGCTTGATAGCAGGCACGCTCACTGAAGCACAGGTTGTGCAGTGTTCCAGATCTGTGAACGCATCGATAATGATCCCGGTGGCAAATGTCCATTTTTTTTGGTTAACCTTGATTACTTATTGGTTTACTCGCAATTTAACCATGTGGTACGTTTATGCAATAAATCACTTTAATTACAGTATTTCACACCAGGGTGGGCGTGTAATTTTGATTTTTGACTCGATTTTCAGCTCAAATTGGAACCATGGCGGGTTACATACAGTATTGCTACTCTTTTACCATTACACTCAGAAAACAGGAAACACTCAGCATTTCAAGAAACACCTATGGGTTGATGGCTTGTTATCAGTTGTAGTGCAACATTGACCTGAAACTGATGCCCAGTTATTCATATACTTGAATACAATATGTCTAATAGTGTCCTGTTGTCTCTTGTTTCATGATGTAAAGCATTATCATGATTTTACAAGTGTAAGGTAACACTATAAATAGAACTGCATTCACTCATCCAAAAACTATGGAAAATTAATTTGTTTATTAAATGCATATGACAAGATATTTTATGAGCCTATGTTTACAATCTCTGCATAATGAAATTGAAATTAATCTATGCAGGTTTTATTTATCATTATGGGTCAAATTAAAGATTACTTATCAAGAATATAATTTAATGGAGATGGAAATGCCCAGTGCTAGCTTCTCCAGTTTAAGAGAACATTTTGTGTTAATACAACTGAGTTCAGAGAATAAAGTGCTCAGAAATTGAATTTAGTAGGGTTAGAACTAAACAGTTTTACTGTAAATTCAACTGAGTTCAGAGAATACAATACTCGGCAATTGATTAGTTCCAACCCTACTAAATTCTGTTGTTGAATTCAATTCAATTTAACTAAATTCAGTTGCTCTGGATGTAGTCTACAGTCCTGATGGGTAGGTGACTAACAGTACAAATAAAGCTATACACTTGAGCTAGTCTCACTTGCCTATGTTTGGCCTATATCTGTCTGATCCTTTCCTATCCATATGCCAGTCTAAATATCTTTTAATTTATGTAATTATACCTACCTGAATGTGAAAGGCAAGAGCAGTACTTTGGTGATAAATCTGAAATAAAAAAGAGAAAGTGCCGGAAATATCATCAGAACCTTAACATGAAATGTTTTGAAATCCTAATGCAACTGGTTCACTGAATTCTGTTTCCCTGTCTTTTTAACCTTGCTGTGTGCTTTCAATGGCCCTTTCATAACTCAATTGTTTTCCATTTCCCTCTCTGGATTCTAAAGAAAATTTATTAAACTATTTTCTATTGTAACATCCAATAGAACAGAAAATCTGCCAATCCACCACCACTGAATTCCCAAGGCTGTAAGATTAATGGAGTTTTACTGTGCTTTCTTTTAGATATGATATCCACTACCTTTGATGATTGGCTCAGTCTTAGGTGCACCTTTCAAATTTAGGGCTCCTCACTGACCTAGTCTTGGGTATCTTTCAACAATTTTCACCGTGTTATTTGTCTAATTCTCAGTTTCTCCTCAGCCAATCATTGCACAGATTCTCAGTCTCTTTCCTTAAATCTCGGCCAACCATTAGCTAATACTGTCCCTCTTCCTGATCAATGGCCAATCATTTCTGATCCAGTCTCCATCTGCCTAAAACACAGTTAATCACTGACCAGTCCGATGCCTCCTTCCATATTCTTGAGCAATAACTGGACCAATCCTCAATTTTCAACTCATCATTGACCTAAATTCTTTTTCCTGATCATCAACCAAACATTAATTATCTCAATTCCTGTTTTATAAGCTAGTCATTGTAGTCATTGACTTGATCCCGGGTTATGCTCTCATATCCTCGGAGCCAATCAATTTGCTGAAATTCACTAGCTCCCACAGGGCAATGAGTCATTATCATGGTGTTTGGATGTATGCTGTGGCAGCAGGGGCTGTCATGGACAGTGTCAGAATAACCTCTTCTTATGAAAATGCTATACAATTTTTTTGCCAGCTGACTTGTGAAAGCTACACTCAAGGCTACCGAGATTTAAAGTATAGTCATTCTGAACAAGTGCTTGTTTGGGATCCAAATATGTGGAGACTCACATTTCTCATCTGTTATCAACTGATACTTATCAGTTTGCTGTTCAGCAAAGTCTGAAGTGAGAAATGTGTGGTAGATCCAAAAGGAGTAGGAATATGATCTTGGAAACTGTAATAAAATGGGAACTGGAAAGCAGTGGAAGGGCAGATGATTAGATGGCTGAAGAGAACAGGCCAGAGGAAAAGAGAGATCGTCGGGGCAAGTGAGTATGGTAGGGACCAATGATTTGGAGGGGACAGGAACTCAGAACAGAGAAAGGAGAAAAGGAGGAGGAAGAGGAGATATCTGTAAAGGAGGTGACAAAGCATTAAAGAAGATGAGATTGCAGTAGAGAGAGAGGAAAGAAGCATGCACACTGAAGCATTTCCTCAAAACATTAAACACTGGACTGCATCTATTTTAGAAGGGAACGAGGGAAAATCTTGGGAACTATAGACTGGTGCATCTCATGACGGTTGTAGGAAAATTGCTGCCAAAAATTCTTAGGGATAGGATATAGGAGCATTTAGAAACCCGTGGCCTAATTAGGGAGAGCAAGCATGGCTTTTTGTAGGGCAGGTTGTGCCTTACCAACTTGATTGAGGTTTTTGACAAGGTGACAAGAGAGAAAGATGAGGGTAGTGCAGTGGACATTGTCTACATGGATTTCAGTAAGGAGTCTGGAAAATTCTCTTATGGGAGGCTAATCCAGAAAATGAAGATACATGGTATCCGTGGTAAATTGGCTTCTTGGACTTATGTCTAAGTGTATGGCTTGTGTATAGAAGACAGAGGGTAGTGGCAGAAGGGACTTATTTGAGCTGGAGGTCTGTAATTAATGGAGTTCCACAAGGATCTGTGCTGTTTGTTTAGTTTTATTTATCATCCCAAGGATTATCCTTTTAATTTTCTTTTAAATAGTAACAAAATGGATTATAATTTTAACTTAGTTTCAACGTGAAAGCGTTAAATCACCCTTTGAAACAAAGTAAGATTTTTGCCTATATTAAAAAACTTAAGGTCCCAATTATTTTTTTACAAGAAACTCACGTATGTAACTCTGATAACTCACGCCTTTTTAGCCGATGGAGAGGATTACACTTTCACTCTTGTTTTCAGGCCAAATCTAGAGCAGTTTTGATTTTTATAGAAAATATAGTTCCCTTTGTTCAACACAAAGTAGTCTCTGATACTAATGAGCAATTTGTTATAGTGGCAGGGAAATTAGATAGTAAGTTGTTGGTATTTGCTAATGTTTATGCTCCAAATATAGATGACCCAGGATTCTTTGAGCGTTTTTTTTTTTCGTTTCTGCCTGATCTGAGTTTGTACTCATTGGTGATGGCAGGAGACTTTAATTGCTGGTTAGATCCAGTTTTAGATCGGTCTTCTTCTCAACCATTGACACTTAATAAATCAGCTTTGTTTATTCACTCATTTCTAATGAAATGTGGTATTGTTGATATATGGCATTTTTAATATCCAGCAGATAGAGAATATTTGTTTTTCTCTCATGTTCCTCATACGTATTTCCAGAATTGACTTTTTTATTGATAACCAAATGATTCCATTAGTTCGATCTTGTGAATATAAGGAGATTGCTATCTCTGTCCATGCTCCTGTGCTTTTATCCATAAACCTTCCTGGTTTTCCTCAAACAAACAGATTCTGGCATTTTAATCTAACTTTGTTATCTGACAAGGATTTTTTAAAGTTCTTTTAGAGGCAAATTACTCTCCTTTTTGAAGAGAATATGGTGGAGGAGACTTCTAGCCTTGTTATATGGGATGCCTTTAAAGCATATATTAGAGGACAAATTATTTCTTATACTGCAAGTGTTAAGAAAAAAGCTAATAAAGGGAGAATTAATTTAGCCAATCAGTTGAAACAATTAGACGAAAAACATGCCTTGACTTCAGATCCTGTTTAATGTAAAAGACAGGTTGAAATTAAAACCTAATATGATTTTTATTAATATATCCTATTGAAACTCAACTCCTAAAGGATAAAAGTCAATTTTATATTCATGGAGATAAAACAGGTAAATTATTGGCTAACCAAGTTAAAACTTCTAATGCTAAAAGACAGATCAAAGAAATGTATAAAGCTAACGGTGTTAGGACAACTGATCATTCAGAAATAAATGATACCTTTGGAGAATTTATTCTAAACTTTATAGTTCTGATCCTCTTAAAGATAATACTGTAATAAATCATTTTTTTAGACCAATTAAATATTCCTATGCTTTCTGTTGATAACCAAAAACAGTTAGATCAATGTATTTCTCATGAAGTAATTGCCGAGGCTGTACGTTCACTGCATTCAGGGAAAGATCCAGGTCCTGATGGATTTTCTAGAGAATTTTATAAGGCTTTTTCTTCTTTGCTTGTTTATACCTCATTTATGTTCAGTTTCTTCAGATTCGTTTAAGTCAGGTAGGTTGCCACAATCTTTTTACGAAGCTTCTATTTCGCTTATCCTTAAAAAAAATAAGAACCCAATTAAATGTTCTTCATATAGACCGATTTCTTTACTTAATGTTGATGCTAAAATCCTATCTAAAATTCTGGCTCGTAGGATTGAAAATATCTTACCATCTATTATTTCTGACGATCCAACTAGTTTTATTAAAAATCGATATTCCCATTTTAATATTCACCGGTTATTAAATGTTATCTATTCTCCTTCCAAGGAGATATCGGAAAGTGTTATATCCTCAGAAGCTGAAAAGGCTTTTGATCGTGTTGAATGGCATTATTTATTTAAAATTTTAGAAAAATTTAATTTTGGGTCCAATTTTATTCAATGGATTAAATTACTGTATTTATCTCCTTCTTCTCGAGTTCTTACTAATTCTCAGAATTCTAAATCATTTAAACTTCAACGTGGAACCAGACAAGGTTGCCCTTTGAGTCCTTTGCTCTTTGACCTGGCCTTAGAACCTTTAGCTATTGCTTTTTAAGAATCTAATGATATCATTGGTATTTTACAGAATGGTACTACCCACAAAGTTTCACTTCATGCGAATGACTTACGTTTCTAATGTCGAAACTTTGTTACCTTCTGTACTTTCTTTACTCTCTTGTTTTAGTCAGTTTTCTGGATATAAATTGAACCTACACAAGAGTGAACTTTGGATGATCAGCCATGATCATACTAAATGGCGGTGCAGGCTCGAAGGGCCGAATGGCCTACTCCTGCACCTATTTTCTATGTATGTTTTCTCTATGTAATTTGGTATCAACTGATATTAACCTTCCTTCTAAAATTATAAGAAACCAATTTACTTATTTGGGTGTAAAAATTACTAAGAATTATAAATACCTATTTAAAGAAAATTTTCTTATTTTATTAATATAGAAAAAGAACATTATCAAATTGGTCACCCCTTTTGTTACCATTGATTGGTCAAATTAATTCTATTAAAATGAATGTTTTACCTGAATTTATATACCTCTTTCAGGCTTTACCCGTTTTTATTCCTAAATCCTTTTTTGACTCTCTGGCCTCTAGTTTATCCTCCTACATATGGAAAAATAAATGTCCTCGATTGAATAAAGTCCATCTCCAGTAAGTTAAAAAGAATGGAGGTTTAGTTTTACCAAATTTTAGATTTTATTACTGGGCAGCTAACATACGGAATCTTGCGTTTTGGTTATTTTAGATTAATCATGAGGACTGTCCAGGGTGGGTTTCTTTAGAAGCTAACTCTGTTAATAAAATTTTTATTATCTCTCTTTTGGGATCTTCACTTCCTTTATCCTTAAGTAAAATAATGGAAAATGTGGTAGTCAAACATACTTTGAGGATTTGGATAGAATTTAGAAAACATTTTGGTCTATTGAGATTTTCCCTTTCTAGTCCCATTTTTTAGAAATTATTTTTTTAAGCCTTCTATGACTGATGTAGTTTTTAAACAATGGGATAGATTGGGCTTTACATGTTTCCAGGATCTGTTTGTTGGAGGAAGTCTTTCTTCGTTCGAACTACTGTCAATTAAATATAGTTTACCAAAAACCCATTATTTTTGGTACTTACAAATTAGAGACCTACTGCGATCTCAATTATATACACTTCCTAATAGCCCTGATAAGAACTTATTAGATGAAATTCTTAATTTGAAATCTTTTTACAATGGTTCAATATCCAGTATTTATGATATGTTGACAGGAATGAGAAATGATTCTTCAGACAAAATCAAAAATCTTATGGAACAAGATTTATAGACTTCAATTTCTGAAGAAACTTGGAATGAAATTATTACATTGGTTAATACTTCACTGTTATGTGCTCGTCATTCCCTCCTACAATTTAAAGTGGTCCATAGAGCTAATATGATTAAGGATAAGTTATTTCATTTTTATAGGGATATATCTCCCTACTGTGATAGGTGTAACAATGGAGAAGCTTCATTTATTCATGTGTTTTGGACATGCACAAGTCTTGAAAAATATTGGAAGGAAGTATTCCAAACTTTTTCTGTACTCTTTAAAGTGAATTTTAAGCCTAGTCCTTTGACTGCCCTATTTGGTATTGTTGGAGGGAAAGATATCATTTTGAAGATATCTGATTTGCACATTCTGGCTTTTATCTCTCTTATGGCTAGGAGGGTGCTTTTGTTTAAATGGAAGGATGCTGTTCCACATATCCATGCTCAGTGGTTACGGGATGTTATGGCATGCTTAAATTTAGAAAAGATTCGTTGTTCAATTTCTGAATCTAACCAAGATTTAAAAAATTTGTTGGGGCCATTTTTAAATTATTTTCATAATCTTTGATTTCTCTTTGAAGTACAGAAGCTGGTTAATAACATATTTATTATCTGATAAAGTTTTTTTTCTTTTTTTCTTTACCAAACAGCTTCGACTTTGGTAGTGGGTATAGATTTTTTTAAATATAAAATTGTTTATATTCTAACATACGAACTAATCTAATCTATATGAATATAGGGTAAGGAGTTCATTAATGTGATTCAATATAATGTATCTGGTATTATATTTTTTCTTTTGTTTTATAATATATATTTTCATGGACTCTGTATTCTTCTATGTAGAAATTAATTAAAATTTTGAAATAGGAAGAAAAAATGTAGATGTAAACATGAGGAATTCTGCAGATGCTGGAAATTCAAGCAACACACATCAAAGTTGCTGGTGAACGCAGCAGGCCAGGCAGCATCTCTAGGAAGAGGTACAGTCGACGTTTCGGGGGGAGACCCTTCATCAGGACTAACTGAAGGAAGAGCTAGTAAGAGATTTGAAAGTGGGAGGGGGAGCGGGAGATCCAAAATGATAGGAGAAGACAGGAGGGGGAGCGATGGAGCCAAGAGCTGGACAGGTGATTGGCAAAAGGGATATGGGAGGATCATGGGACAGGAGGCCCAGGGAGAAGGAAAACGGGGAGGGTGGGAAAAACCCAGAGGATGGGTAAGGGGTATAGTCAGAAGGACAGAGGGAGAAAAAGGAGAGAGAGAGAGAGAAAGAATGTGTATATATAAATAAATAATGGATGGGGTAAGAGGGGGAGGTGGGGCATTAGCGGAAGTTAGAGAAGTCAATGTTTATGCCATCAGGTTGGAGGGTACCCAGACAGAATATAAGGTGTTGTTCCTCCAACCTGAGTGTGGCTTCATCTTTACAGTAGAGGAGGTCGTGGATAGACATATCAGAATGGGAATGGGATGTGGAATTAAAATGTGTGGGCAGTGGGAGATCCTGCTTTCTCTGGTGGACAGAGCATAGGTGTTCAGCAAAACGATCCCCCAGTCTGCGTCGGGTCTCGCCAATATATAGAAGGCCACATCGGGAGCACAGGACGCAGTATATCACCCCAGCCGACTCACAGGTGAAGTGTTGCCTCACCTGGAAGGACTGTCTGGGGCCCTGAATGGTGGTAAGGGAGGAAGTGTAAGGGCATGTGTAGCACTTGTTCCTCTTACAAGGATAAGTGCCAGCAGGGAGATCAGTGGGGAGGGATGGGGGGGGAACAAATGGACAAGGGAGTCACATACGCAGCGATCCCTGCGGAAAGCGGGGGGGGGGGAGGGAAAGATGTGCTTAGTGGTGGGATCCCGTTGGAGGTGGCGGAAGTTATGGAGAATAATATGTTGGACCTGGAGGCTGGTGGGGTGGTAGGTGAGGACCAGGGGAACCCTATTCCTAGTGGGGTAATGGGAGAATGGAGTGAGAGCAGATGTGCGTGAAATGGGGGAGATGCATTTGAGAGCAGAGTTGATGGTGGAGGAAGGGAAGCCCGTTTCTTTAAAAAAGGAGGACATCTCCCTGGAATGAAAAGTCTCATCCTGAGAGCAGATGCGGCGGAGACGGAGGAATTGCGAGAAGGGGATGGCATTTTTTTAAGAGACAGGGTGAGAAGAGGAATAGTCCAGATAGCTGTGAGAGTCAGTAGGCTTATAGTAGACATCAGTAGATAAGCTGTCTCCAGAAATAGAGACAGAAAGATCTAAAAAGGGGAGGGAGGTGTCGGAAATGGACCAGGTAAACTTGAGGGCAGTGTGGAAGTTGGAGGCAAAGTTAATGAAGTCAACGAGCTCAGCATGCATGCAGGAAGCAGCGCCAATGCAGTCGTCGATGTAGCGAAGGAAAAGTAGGGAACAGATACCAGAATAGGTTTGGAACATAGATTGTTCCACAAAGCCAACAAAACGACAGGCATAGCTAGAACCCATACGGGTGCCCATAGCTACACCTTTAGTTTGGAGGAAGTGGGAGGAGCCAAAGGAGAAATTATTAAGAGTAAGGACTAATTCTGTTAGACGGAGCAGAGTGGTTGTAGACGGGAACTGATTAGGTCCGGAATCCAAAAAGTAGCGGAGAGCTTTGAGACCTTCCTGATGGGGGATGGAAGTATATAGGGACTGGACATCCATAGTGAAAATAAAGCAGTGGGGGCCAGGGAACTTAAAATCATCGAAAAGTTTAAGAGCGTGAGAAGTGTCACAAACATAGGTAGGAAGGGATTGAACAAGGGGGGATAAACTGTGTCAAGGTATGCAGAAACGAGTTCAGTGGGGCAGGAGCAATCTGAGACAATAGGTCTGCCAGGACAGGCAGGTTTGTGGATCTTGGGTAGGAGGTAGAAACAGGAAGTGCGAGGTGTGGGAGCTATAAGGTCGATAGCAGTGGATGGGAGATCCCCTGAGCGGATAAAGTCGGTGATGGTGTGGAAGACAATGGTCTGGTGCTCCTTAGTGGGGTCACGATCGAGGGGTAAATAAGAGGAGGTATCCGCGAGTTGTCACTGTGCCTCAGCAAGGTAGAGGTCAGTACGCCAGACTACAACAGCACCCGCCTCCAGCCTCCGGGTCCAACATATTATTCTCCGTAACTTCCGCCACCTCCAACGGGATCCCACCACTAAACACATCTTTCCCTCCCCGCCTCTCTCTGCTTTCCACAGGGATCGCTCCCTATGCCATCGTCCATTGTCCATTCATCCCCGCCATCCCTCCCCACTGATCTTCCTCCTGGCACTTATCCTTGTAAGCGGAACAAGTGCTACACATGCCTTTACACTTCCTCCCTTACCACCGTTCAGGGCCTCAGACAGTCCTTCCAGGTGAGGCAACACTTCACCTGTGAGTCGGCTGGGGTGATATACTGCGTCCTGTGCTCCCGATGTGGCCTTCTATATATTGGCGAGACCCGATGCAGACTGGGAGATCATTTTGCTGAACACCTATGCTCTGTCCACCAGAGAAAGCAGGATCTCCCAGTGGCCACACATTTTAATTCCACGTCCCATTCCCATTCTGATATATCTATCCACGGCCTCCTCTACTGTAAAGATGAAGCCACACTCAGGTTGGAGGAACAACACCTTATATTCCGTCTGGGTAGCCTCCACCCCTGATGGCATGAACATTGACTTCTCTAACTTCCACTAATGCCCCACCTCCCCCTCGTACCCCATCCGTTATTTATTTATATACACACATTCTTTCTCTCCATCTCCTTTTTCTCCCTCTGTCCCTCTGACTATACCCCTTGCCCATCCTCTGGGTTTTCCCCCCCTCCCCCTTTTCCTTCTCTCTGGGCCTCCTGCCCCATGATCCTCTCATATCCTTTTTGCCAATCACCTGTCCAGCTCTTGGCTCCATCCCTCCCCCTCCTGTCTTCTCCTATCATTTTGGATCTCCCCCTCCCCCTCCCACTTTCAAATCTCTTACTAGCTCTTCCTTCAGTTAGTCCTGACGAACGGTCTCGGCCCGAAACGTCGACTGTACCTCTTCCTGGAGATGCTGCCCGGCCCGCTGCGTTCACCAAAAAAATGTAGATGGGTGGGTTTGTAAATCTGCGGATGATATCAAGATTGGTGGAGTTGTGGATAGAGTAGAAGGCTGGCAAAGAATACAACATGATATAGATAAGTTGCAGATATGGGCTGAAAAATAGCAGATGGAGTTTAACCTAGATAAATGTTGGGCAAACACAAGGAGACTATACACTGTTAAGGGCAAATTCCTTAACAGAGTTGCTGAGCAGAGGATCCAAGTTCATAGCTCCTTGAAAGTGTCCACACAGTGGATAAAAATGTCATGACCACGGATTTGGCAGCGCAGCAGATTCGACAATTGTTTTCGTGAATATGCATGTGTCAGCTAATTATTATTTCATTGTGATAGTATTTAACTCCATTCATGTTGTCGTAGTATTTGTCTAGACTTGGACACAGTAACACTTCACTGCCTGCTTGCATTCTGCCTTGCCTGAGAAATTGGACAGTCGAGTCAACTGGCTCTGAAGACTAGCGGTATTTGTTTTATTCTTAGTTCTTCTTTTCAGCTGCAGTGACGGCTTCCTTTTCCATTTGAGAGCTTAGTTAACAATCCTGTTTGGCCAAGTGTTTATTGTTTTCTTTTCCTTTTAACACTGTTCACAATAAAGTCTGTGAACTATCAACCTGCTTCAGTATCTCTCATGCCGCACTTGGGCCATATCCGAACCCGGTGACAAAAAAGGCTTATGGAATGCTTGCTTTTATTAGCGGAAGCATTGAGTTCAAAAGTCAAGAGGTTATGTTGTAACATTATAAAACTCTGGTTCAGCCACCCACATCTGGAGTATTGCATACAGTTCTGGTTACCCCACTGTAGGAAGGATATAGAGTCTTTGGAGAGGATGCAGAAGAGGTTCACCAGGATACTGCCTGGTTTAGAAGGCATGTGCTATCATGAGAGGCTGGATAAACTTGGGTTGTTTTCTCTGAAGTGCCGGAGGCTGAGGGGAGATCCGATAGAGGTTTACAAGATTATGAGAGGCATAAACATGGTGGACAGGGAGTATCTGTTTTGCAGGGTTGAAATGTCTAATACCAGAGGGCATGCATTGAAGGTAAGTGGGGGTAGGTTCAAGGGGGATGTGGAGGATCAGTTGTTTACTCAGAGTCGTGGATGCCTGGTATGGTAGAGGCAAATACATTAGAGGCTTTTAAGAGACATTTGGACAGGCACATAGATGTAAGGAAGATAGAGGGATTTGGACATGGTGTAGGTAGGAGGGATAAGTGTTTGGGTGTTTTTGATTAGCTCTTTAGCTGGTTCAGCACAATATTGTGGGCCAAATGGCCTTTTCCAGTGCTGTACTCTTCTGTGTAATTTAGAAGAATGAGAGGGAATCTCACTGAAATCAGTCAAATGTTACAAGGCCTACATGGAGTGGATGTGGAGAGGATGTTTCTTATAGTGGAGGAGTCTAGGACCAGAGGGTGCAGCCTCAGAAAAGAGGGACACCCACTTAGAAAGGAGATGAGATGGAATTCCTTCAGCCAGAGGGTGGTGAATTTGTGGAATTTGTTGCCACGTGCAGCTGTGGAGGCCGGGTAATTGGGTGTACTAAAGGTGGAGATTGTTAGTTTCTTGATAAATCAGGGCGTGACAGGTTACGGGGAGAAGGCAGGAGCATGGTGTGGAGCTAGAAATGGAACAGCCGTGATCAAATGATGGAGCAGACTCGATGGGCCAAAATGGCCTAATTCTGCTGTTATGTCTTATGGTCAACCATCCATGAACTGTAACTTAAGATTATGATGTCTGAACAACATCAGAATATTATTTAAAATAGGGTTCAAACAAATTGTTCAATATCCCATCTGTAAATTAAGTGTGGATTTTTTTAATATAATGTAAATAATGTAACATAGACAACAAAAATGTGCTTTGCTACACTATTCATTGTGCATTTTACACCTTGGTTACAACCCTGCGCACACACACCGTATATATTGCTGGATTTGGCTCTATATATGCTCACCTTATCATCATTTCCTGATGAGATTTTGCACTTTTAACTGGTAGTTCATCAAAAAATGTAAAAAGTAAGTGAGCGTTACTGTGGTTTTGCTGATGACTTTGTTGGGCATATCTTCTCAAAAAAGGAAAGTGCTGCACAGAATGGGGGTGTATTTTTGAAAGACTTTCAGCATGTAAGGATCAAATTAATATAGTTGTTCCATGTATAAAGATGTGGAGGTACTCATTGTTGGGATTTGGGGATTAGCTTTCAGATGTCCCATCAAGCTGTAACAAAAATGAACCATTTTTGAGCTGCTGTTACAGTAGATGAAACACTGGCTGCAGTGAGCAACCCTAGAATCACACCCCCCTCGCACCCCCCGGACATACCTTCACTTAACCAACGACTTCATACATTCCTGCAGGTGAGGGAGCAAGGAAGATGAAACAAAAAGGTAACAAAAGCATTGTCAATGTCCACAGTTGTTAATAACCACTTTGCTGGATGCTGTGTGTTGATTACTTTTCCGCCAGTTACTTTGGAACAATCAAAGGTAGCCCTCTAGGTGAGGAATATCAAGTCCACGATGGTCTTTTCAAAGTGTGCAATGGTTGCTGAGTTGCATTGTGCATATAGTATATACTGTATAATCATTATCTTTAAAAGTCTAAATGTACAACATTGTAGAAATGCATCCCTTTTTCATATATTAACCACTGCTATTCCATTGTTAGCTTAAACGATGTTTTGCTCATAGCCTGACCTCTGTTATTTATCATGAATGCTGCAATATTAACAAGCCTTCCACCACTGCTTTGTTGAGAAGTTGGGATTGGTGGATGACACATCTCTTCCTGACCACACAATTATGCCTAGCTTACACTTGGGTGTGCTTAAGTTTCATTGCTTCAAGATTGAATATTTGCTAATTGCTAATAAATAATAGAAATACATATACTGGACATTTGGAGCAATCATTACAATATCTTATGGCAAATAACAACCTTTTGTTAGTTCATGCTGTGTGTTTGGATTTGAAACACAGATTTGAATAGACAGCTCTGCCTGTCGATATGGGGACTGACAGTTGTATAGCGATGTTTCCCTGAGTAGTTCAATCCTTGGTTCTGTTGAAATGCTGAATTGAAGTACTTCCACTGTTGACAGCTGAATTGAATTTGCTGTTGTTTCTTCTAGTTCGTGCACTTGGAAAACAACATGAGTCAAGCTGGAAGCAGTGACCTTGAAGACAACACTAAGAGGGAAATTAAACAAACATGCGATATTGAGGGTCATATTGCAAAGCCATAGAACAGGCTGTGACTACATATAAACATGAAGGCAGTGCATCTAACATGCATGTAGCATGTTCTATTGCTAGCAGAGTGACCCGTGCACCTGATACCTCATCATCACGCATCAGAATGGAGGCTGATTTAGCTGAGTTATACATAAGACCATAAGTCTTGAGGGATAAACATGTGTTGGAAGAGCAGGTGGAACAACTTCAGAAAAAGTTAGGGTAGCTTGAGTTGCAGGAAGAAATTGCAGTTAAGATGGTCAGTAGAGCAATTCTAAGATGAGAGTTCCCACGGTGACATGGGACAGAGAAATCTAGCATACTCAATGTCAATGTGGATACATTTGAGGGGCAAATGTCTATGAACCACAAGTTTGAACCCCAAGGGGTAGTTCAGGATGTTCACTCTCAGCCTGCACAAAAGAGCACTCTGAACTCTTGCCAGATCCAATAGCATCTGCTTCCAAGAACACTGATCTATAGTGCACTGGGGGCCATAAGGACATGAAAGGAAGTAACAAGCATAGTGATGCAATAACAACACATTGCATCTCTGCCTAAAAGAGATATTCAAATCTTCGATGGCAATCCATTACAGCATCATTCATTTATGAGGGCTTTCAAGAATAGCATTGAAGGTAATACTAATAATTATGCTGACCATCTCTATTTTCTCATACAGTTTACTGGAGGTTACCCTATAGAGCTTGTCAGAAGTTGCCAGTGGGCAGGCCTGGAGCAAGGATATCGAAGGCCCAAGCTTTACTACATGAACATTTTGGTGGTGAGCATAAACTCGCTCACCTTGGAAGAGGCTCTTTCTTGGCCACATACCAAATCAGAAGATGTGAAAGCTCTTCAAGACCACTGTCTTTTTCTTAGAGGCTGTTGCAGTATCATGGAAGATGTGCAGGACATGTGTGAGTTGGACATGCCTGAAAATATGAGGATTGTTGTAAATATGAGGATTGAGTGTATTTCTGTGTTGTCTGTCTATTTATTATAAATTATTATAAATTACTATGATTGCACATTTCACATTTAGATGGAGACGGAATGCAAAGACTTTTGCTCCTCATGTATGTGAAGGATGTAAGAAATAAAGTCAATTCAATAAATTTCCAGATAAAATTTCAGAAAAATGGAGATCGGTGGTGTGTAAATTGCAAGAAAGGCACAACTGTAAGGCTATCTTTACTGTCATGGTTGATTTTATTGTAACGCTAGTGAAGATTGCTACACACTGAGTGTTTGGAAAAAACACAATGCTGCATCGCCGGTGGTAAAAGGTGTGAACAAAACTGGATCACAGACTCATTCCCAAGCTAAAGGAAGCAGCTTTGCCACCACTGTGGCTACTGTGGAAAGTGAAGCTAAAACTGAGCATGGAACTGATGAAAAAGGTGCAGAGTTGAAACAAGCTGTGAATGAAGCAAACACAGCAGAGACTACCACCATGGCATCTAATGGCCTTATGGGGGCTGGTGAACATTACTGTAAACCTATTATAATTCTAGTTCAGGTGAAGTCTAAGAAGAGTAATAAGACAGTGGCTACTTATGCTTTTATAGTTCAAGGAAGTACAGCAGTGTTCTGCACAGAGAGACTCATGAACAAGCTCAACCTGACAGAAAAAAGAACACGCATGTTCTGATGCATGATGGGTCATGAGAAGGCTGTGTGTAGCTACATTATTCCAGCATTAGAAGTGGCCGCTTAGATAGTGAAAACTATTGTGAATTGCCTAACACGTAGATGCAAGAAAGTATGCCTGTCTACAGAGGGAACATTCCTCGTCAGGGAGATCTTCAGGAATGGTATCACGTGAAACATATTATTTGCTGGAAATTGAGTCAGACATTGAGCTGCTGATAGAGGTGAATGTGTCAATGGCATTGGATCCATTGCAAATGATTTTCCGTGTAAATAACGGACCCTGCGCAATCAGGACAATCCTGGGGTTGGACTGATAATGGTCCATTGAAAGGAGACCATGGTGGTGGTGGGAGTGAACGAAGAGACTGTGCTCAGCCAGAGCTTACAGTTAATGGGACTTCCGTTTTGTGCTTGGGTAAGCTTCCGCAGCAACAACTCAAGACAAATTTTTCTGAAGCAATCTGGTTTGTCAGGAGAAGATTGCAATCCAGGCTAGTCTCCTTAACAAAAGAGGACCTTTGTGCAAATGATGAGATTTCAAGTCTTCTGTGTCTTGGTAGCATGTCAGTCAGTCAGTCATTGGGTGCCGTCCGAATTCCAGGGTTGGCGGCTATGCACCTCCATCTTCTTTGATCTTGCGACAGCACAGAGTACAGCCTCTTCCCCAGTTTGTTCTCACTGGCCCCCTTGGCACCGCCTACCGCCGCCACCACCGAACTCAAGCTGCATTTGAAGAAGTGCGTGGCCGCACTAGGCTGGATGATGAGCATAACTGAGGAACTGTGTGCTTCACCCAGTCCAAACCAGTTGTGTTACGGCCTGGGGAAGTAGCCAGAGTGATGGGAAACCCCAAATTTGCCGGAATGCCTGAGGCCAAGGCTCTCTTGGTGGATACTGTGGAGAACCATGAATAGGAATCATACTTACCTGCTGCGGTACAGGTGAAGCCCGAACTGCAGAGGACCTCAGTTGTACAGGTGAACAGGATGACAGTGAGTGTCAGGATCACTTTGGAGAGGGAGGTCACCCTCAGGTGGGGTCCCAATGGCACACCTATTCCTTGTGACAGTAATGTCTAGTGTCCCTGTGAGACAAGCCTGGGAGAAACTCTCTTCAAAAAGGGAAAGTTGACTGCAGAGTCATTCAACTTTTGGGACTCCCCAGTGCCTGGAAGTTGATAGTGAAGATGTTGAAGCTGGAAGATGTCTTTTCTACTGACGACTTTGATGTGGGTTGTTCCAAGAGCACTACTCGCCACACCATCTGGGTGACAGAGGACACCCCATTCAGAGAAAGGTCACGGCGGCTGGCCCCTGCAGTGGTGGAAGACTTTTAGCAGCATATGTGGAAGTTGAAGGAAGCTGGGATCATCACTGAGTCCAGAAGTTCCTATGCATCTCTAATAGTATGGCCAGGAAAATGAATGGGAAAGTATGGATGTGTGTGTGGACTGTCGGACTTTGAACAGGCGTACAGTCCCTGACCAGTATACAGTCCTGCGAATTGAGGATGCGCTGGCCTGCCAGAGTGGTGTGAAGTGGTTCAGTGTGCTGGACTTGAGGAGTGGATATTACCAGATACCCAAGAGTGAGGTTGATAAAGAGATGATGGCATTCATATGCCCACTGGGATTCTTTCAGTTTGATAGGGTGCCCCAGGGCATATCGGGAGCCCCGGGAATTTTCCAGTATGTCATGGCAAAAACCGTGGGGGATATGAACTTTCTTGAGGTGTTGGTGTACCTGGATGATCTCATAGTGTTTGGACCCACCTTGGAAGAACATGACACGAAGCTACTGAAGGTGCTGGGCTGCATGAAAGCTGAAGGATTAAAACTTTCCCTGGAACTTTTTCTGCAAGATATTTGTCAACTATGTTGTGCACACAGTCTCATGAGATGGAGTAGCCATAGATCCGTCTAAGATAGAGGCGGTGACCACATGGCAAAGGCCCCAGACTGTAAGCGCCCTGTGCTCATTCCTTGGGTTCTGTGGGTACTATTGGAGGCTTGAGAAGGACTACTCTAAAGTGAGTCACCCTTTCCATCAGGTTCTGTGTGGTTACCCTCCCTTGGGGAAGAAAGGGAAGAGGATGACAGGAGAGTACGGTAGAAGTTTTTTTAAACCTTCGGAACCTTTTGGAGCAAGATGGGATGTGAAATACGAAGAGGCCTTTCAGTCACTGAAAGAGCTGCGGGCGAAAGTGCCTGTGCTGGTTTTTGTAGACCCCCGCGGTTGCCATATGTATTGTATACAGATGCCAGCAGAGAGGGCTTAGGGGGTATCCTGTATCAGGATCAGGGCACAGGGTTGAGACCTGTGCTGTTTGTCAGCTGGAGTCTGTCACCCTCTGAGCGAAACTACCCCACGCACAAATTGGAGTTCCTGGCATTGAAATGGGCTGTGGTGGATAAACTAAGTGATTATCTATATGGTTCCAGGTGAGGACAGACAACAGCCCATTAACTTATATCCCGACGACCCCCCCCCCTCGGCGAAATTGGATGTGACGGGTCATCGGTGGTTGGCGGTGTTGTCTGCCTACAATTTCAGCCTGAAGTACCGGCCGGGGAGTCGGAACATTGATCCCGAAGTGTTGTCCCGACGTGTGGATGAAAGGCTGGACAGGGATGGAAAGTATGAGTGTGTTCCTGCCCCAGGAGTGAAAGCCATATGCTGGTTTTCCATCATGGGGAAGGCACGGGAAAGGCAAGGGCAGAATCGAGCAGTAGGTCACTTGGGAGCTTCTGATGACGCCATTCCACAAGCTTACTGCAACCTGACTGCTCTGAAGACAAACCAGTTGCTGGAATCGGGGAAGTGGCAGCTGCTCAGTGAGATAACCTGTGCATCGGTACCCTTTAGTCAGTGGTGGCGAAGGGGGACATGGGCCAAGCAGACACGATGAAACACTCTGCCGTGTCTCTAATACTGAGAGAATGGTCCAGATTGGAGTTGAGGAACCAGATTCTATACCGGGTCACGTCGCCTCCGGACCGACCTTGGCATTCCCAGCTGGTTCTGCCTGAGAAGTATCGGAGGACTGTGTCATTTCATGATGATTCTGGCCATTTGAGATTGATCAGACATCAGTTCTACTGGCCCCGAATGAAGCCAGAGGGCAAAAAATTCTGCAGGTCGTGCATTCGATGTACGCTGCCTACGAGAACTGCTCTGTTATCCCACTTGCAGAGCGTGGGGCCACTTAACCTGGTGTGTATGGATTTCCTGGCCTGATGCCAGCAACATGGCAAATGTCTTGGTTATTACAGAACACTAAACCAGATGTGCACAAGCCTTCCCAGAGGGCATTCACCATGGCTAAAGTGTTATGGGTGAAGTATTTCATTTATTATGGTCTCCCCAGGTGTATACATAGCAATCGGGGATGGGATTTCGAGAGTAGACTCATACAGGAGTTACTGAGCATGCTTTGGAGTTGAGAATTCGAGGGCTATGCCTGCCTCGAATTCAAGGAATTTGAATACCCGCGGGGTGATCCCCAGCCCAGGAGGTACAATTGAACCTTGCTAGACATGCTCAGAACCTTGAAGATCAGTAAAAAGAACAAGTGGAGTCAACATATTGGGCATTTGGTCCACTGCTACAACTGTATACAGAATGAAGCTACTGGCTGCTCGCTGTATTATTTGATGTTGGGGCACAAAATGAGGTTGCCCATTGACCTCTGGTTTGGGACTGGTGAGGAAGACCTACCTCCGAAGATTTATCTGAAGTATGTGTCTGATATGAGAAGGGAGCTGAAAAATACTTATGAACTAGCTGAGGTCTCAGCTACCAAGCAGAATCAAGGTGATGAGAGGAGGTATGATAAAAAGGTTAGATCCTCCCAACTAATGCCTGGAGACTGTGTGCTCATAAAAAATTTGGGGCTAAAAATTCTCTATTGGAACCACCTTCTACCTCTGAGACAAGAGGACCCAGAGCCTGGCCTGGTCCCTACCCCTAGTAATTCTGAAGCGATGTGGGGGAACTGAAGGACGAGAAGTGGAATGGATTAGAACCGACCCCACTCCTGAATGTGATACCGACTCGGAGGATGAGGAAATGGGTGTGGTATATGCTGTTCTTTGCAAACTCCCCAATAATTGATGAGGAGATTCCCAATGCTTCTCACTCTGAGGTGGTTGAAATGGGGGAAACTAGCAGTGGACAGGCAGGTTTGTGGTTCGAAAATGACGGGACGCTGGACTCTAAAGTAACTGGGCATGAAGGTGAGCTCAGCTATCTGATGAGAGGACCTGAGTTGTTGGGACACACGAGTGATGGACAGGAAGGAACCTCCCCAGGTAGACAGGAAAGAGCCCAGGGAGAGTCTGAAGCTGAAGAAGTAGATGATGGGGTAAGGAGGTCCCAAAGAGTCAGGAGACCACCCCAGACAGACTGGCCTATGTCACACCCAGGGAACCAAGGTGGCACCTATCCCCTTAGTGAGCTATGTCACTGCCATTTACACCTGGGTTGGACTTTGTGCTTTGTATGAAGAGGTGACAAATTCTCTCAATGTCATGAGGACATGGCTAATTTTGGTTGGGGGGGGGGAGGAGAGTGAAACACCCTGGGAAAGGTTTCACTGCTAATGTAATGGTCTTTTAGTATTTGTGTTATGGTTAGAGATAATGGGTGCTTTGGAATGTGAGCTAGGTCCTTTGTTCGGGGGGAGATGAAGAGAGAAGACGCTGGAGAGAACCGATCATAGGATTCGACCTGGTGGGGGACTGTGATTCGATGGAACAAGGTGACAAGGTCGACTGAGGATCGGTGAATATGAATTTTGGGAAGAGTTGAGCTCTAACTTGTGCACATTTCAGTGTTTAATTATAATGGGCACTTTTTGTTTTCTTTCTTTTCTTTACCACTACGTCGACTCAGGCCTAGGGGCCTGGCGTCGGGCAATTTTTTCTTTACTTTACTAAGTTAAAATTCATAAATATAATTAATTTAATTGTATTCATTGTGCTGTCTGTTATTTCCTGGCACTGAGTTGTAACGGGGTAGCAAATTACACAGCATTTGGGATTGGGGAGCTGTCTGAATCTCACAGGTTTGGCAGGATCGGAGTGCGTATTCCCTAGACTTACGCAGCAAGGAAACCAGGGAGGTTTCACCGATAAAGGATCGAAATATATATCCTCAAATTTTGGAGCAATCATTACAAGGGTGAGGACGTGTCTTGCAAGTATAACAAATCCGTAGTGTCGCTGGAAACGGCAATTTTTTTGATTTTGGCTTTGCTGCTACAGGAGTGACAGGACAATTATCTCCATTTAGCCTAATTCTCTGAGACTAAATTATCTTCTTCCATAATGCAAGAGAAAAATGAGGAAAGACTGGCTATATGCACTGAATTTTCATATTCATTTTTAAATCTTTTTATTAATTATTATTGAAAATTGACAACAAAAAAATATTAAAATAATCAAGTCAATATATCCATATGTATAATAAGAGTCAAACTATTAGCCAAGCTAAACAGTGTATCAATAATAATAATAATAAGATAAAACAAAATGTTAAAGCTTTTTTTTGGAAAAAAGAAAGAAGGCAAAAAGAACCCCTACTAACTAAAACAAAAAAAACCCTGCTAACAAAAAAAAAAGAGGGGAAAAAAAAACATTTGGAGCACAAACCCGGAACTATACGAGCTTCCATTAAAAAAAACCAATCCGCCAACCAAATCCATTTACCCAAGAATCAAAAGGGGACCATCTTAATTAACTCAAATCAAATGATAGTAGCAGGAAAAAGAGCCCCACCTTTTCTCAAAGTCAAATTGAGGATCAAAAGTTCGACTTCTGATTTTTTCGAAACTAAGACCATCACCTAAGAGAACCATTGTATCAAAGTGGGAGCAGAAGCATCTTTCCATTTTAATAAAATAGCTCTTCTAGCCAATAATGTAACAAGTGCAATTACACGTTAGTTTGGTATAGAAATACCATGAATATATTGAGGAATTATACCAAACAAAACTGTCAATTCATTAGGTTGTAAATTAATTTTTAAAGCTTTAGAAATTGTAGAAAAAAGAGATTTCCAAAACTGTTCCAATACAGAACACGACCAAAACATGTGTGTCAATGTAGCTATCTCAGTTTTACATCTGTCACACTATGAACATTAGGAAATATATTAGACAGTCTCTCCTTTGTCAAATAATAATGATGTACAATTTTAAATTGAATTAAAGAATGACTGGCACAAATCGAAGAAGAGTTAACCAACTTCAGAATTCGCAACCAATCCTCTGTTATCAGTGTCATGTTAAGCTCTCTTTCCCAATCTTGCTTAATCTTAAATAAAGGATAATTATCCTGTTGTAATAGTAAATTATAAATTTTCCCAATAAAACCTTTCACTGCAGGGTTCATTTTTTAAATAATGTCTAAGAGGTCAGAATCTATGCATTGAATTTTGACTGGGTGGCAAACCATTGTGCTTGTTTAGCACGTGTTTGCCTGCAGAACAATCAGCTCTTCACCATGTGATGCAATGCCATTGTTGGGTATGTGACCTACACTTGTATTTGCCTGACATTGAAAATATTTATGGTTACTGAGTCCAGTATCACATCCTCTTAAACCACAGGCTAAGGAGTATCTGCAAGGTACTAACATGGAGTATTGATCAACATTCAACATAGTGAAGGGGGAGCTCATTTAGAGGTGGTCCTCCAGCAGATAAAACCATATATATATATATATATATGGCTATTCTGAACATTTCAATAATAAGCAGCATTGTACACCTCAAACAAATGGCCTATTGAATCCTTGAAGTCAGATTTTGTAATCCATGACCTCCCTCAATAATAACGTACTAATAATGTTCAGGTTGGCACAATTTATCACATTACTTGGTTTAATGGACTTGGATACAGATTCGCATACCGTTTGCTAATGGTGACATCAACAAATTGTCCACTGGATAAAGGAAAGAATGAAGTGGCAGTAAGCAGACAAGGGATCACAAGTTTCGTTTGTATGTAGAAGCCCTTACTTCATTCTACCACAAGGTGGAATAAATGCTCACACACATGAGAAAATCTGTAGATGCTGGAAATCCAAAGCACTCGCACACAAAATGATGGAGGAACCAAGCAGGCCAGGCAGCACCTATGGAAAAGACTGATGGAGGGTCTCAGCCCAAGACATTGACTGTTTACTCTTTTCTATAAATGCTGCCTGGCCTACTGAGTTCCTTCAGCGTATGGAGTAAGATGCTGTTAAGTCAAATGTTAAATTCTGTTCATTTGGACTATGTAAGTACTTAGCAAGCATGTGCACTTTCCCTGTTATGCGCAAGCGCGCAGGAGGAAAAAAAGGGAATTGTGGGATGGTAGTGGCGGCCCTCAGGTATTGAACAGAGATGTTGAAAGTAAAGTTGTTTAAACAAAAGAAAAACATGTCTTTACTGTTTGGGCATTAACAGTGGTAGTAGAGGATGATTTCCAATTACAGGATCCTGCCTGCATTTGACGAGAGCAAGCCTTAAGAAAGCTGGAAAAATGAGATTGGAATATGGATTTGTGTTACAGAACTGGAGAAGAAGAAGCAAGCCTTGGCTGTTGCTTTGTCACTTTTGGGAAGAGTGAGAGAGACCCCGATAGGAATTTTGGTGGAAGACTTGAACAAAGATGATGGTATGAATATGCTGATAAGTACATTTGACTCTGTTTTCTCAAAGAAAGAAAAGGATTGGATTTATGAGGCATATTCAGATTTGGACGAAGTTTACAGAAACAATTCAAAAATATGGCTGATTATATTATTGATTTTGACCTAAAGTACAGTCGCATGCAAAAATACAAAATAGATCTTCCTGATGCTGTATTCGCTCTTGAATTGTTGGATACTGCATGTCTACATCCTTCACTGAGCAGAAACAAGGGTATAGTAAGTGTAGGCAAGGGTACCATTGCCTGGCATAAATCCAATAAACAAGAATGGTTGGACATTGAAATGTGCGGCATGTCGAGGTAATTACCACTGGGCAAGAAACAGTCTGCACAGAACCGAACAAGTTAGGCTAACTGAAGAAAATCACAAATCTGAAGATATAGAAAAGTGCCATATCACATTGTTTGTGAAAGGATCACTTACTAATGTAGAGACATCTGAGGCAGATATTTTGATGATAGAATCTCTAGGATCAGCTGTTATTGATACAGCATGAACAGGGAGAGTGTGTGGAGAAAATTGGCTTGAAAGTGATGTAAGTGAACTAAACTGGAATGAAATGCAGAAACTGGTGAACACAGATACACCTAGTACTAAAGCATTCAAATTTGGAGATGGAAAGATTGTACATTCCACCAAAACAATGAAAATTCCTGCAAAATTAGGGCAGACAAAATGTCCCATTACTCTGGAGTAAAACTTACTAAAGAAAGCAGGAACAGTACTGGATATGGAGCTTGACCAAGCAAAGATGGTTCATCAGCCAGTATCTCTTGAGCTCACCAGCTCTGGACATTTCTGTGTGAACATTCTAGATAAAGACATTACTGAGAATCAATGTGAGAATGAAGTTCTAGCTGTCACAGAAAACATGACCATAGATGAGACACGCAAAACATTACTCAAACTTCACAAGTAGTTTGGAGACGCTTCAATTGATAGACTTCAGAAACTGCTCAGGGGTTCATGAAACAAAGATGCAGATTATTTTTCCATTCTAAAGCAGATCATGAACAGCTGTGAGACATGCCAGAAGTATGGAAAGCCCAAGTCCAAGCCTCTGGCTGGTCTGCAACTGGTATCTGAATATAATGAAACAGTAGCCATAGACCTACATGACCTGGAACAAGGAGTGTGGTATCTCCACATCACTGATGATTTCACACATTTTAGTGCTATTAGCTTCATAAATACAAAGAGACCCCCAGAGGTGGTAAAAAAACTTCATCTATTCCTGGATAAATGTGCATAGCCGACTTCAGAAAGTATTCAGTGATAATGGTGGTGAATTTAATAATAAAGAATTCAGAGATATGGCAGAGATCTTCAACATTGAAACAAAGACAACAGCGGCATACAGTCCTTGGAGTAATGGACTTCTGGAGTGACACAGTCAAATGCTTACTGAAATAATGCAGAAGGTAAAGAAAGGCAATGGCTGTGATTGAAACACAGGCCTGGACTGAGGCCTTATGGTGAAGAATACCATGCACAATGTACATCGCTATAGCCTGTATCAGTTTGATGTTTGCCAGAATCCAAACCTTCCCTCGGTGCTGGTTGACATACCTCCTGTTCGAGAGGGCACTACAAGGAGGGAATGGGCTGGGAAACATATTTCAGCACTGCATGCATCAAGGAAGACTTTCACTGCAACAGAGTGGTCAGAGAGAATTCAAAAAGCACTGAGGGCAGAGGACAAATGACAGATATGACAGAGGGGACAAAGTGTATTGCAAAAGAGCCGACTACAGAATGGAAAGGTCCTGGAGTTGTCATTGCTCAGGATGGAGTTGTGGTATTGATGAGACATAGGGGTACATAAATGAGAGTGCATCATTCCAGACTACATAAAGCACAAACTGAAGAGCATCCGAACTCCGTGGAGTATGACACAAAAATGAAACACATTTACCTGGCACACGATCATGTAACACAGACAGGGATGACAAGAGTGCAGCTGAGGACTCAACAGTGGTACTGACAGTGCGGAAAAGAATGCAGTCGGGGACTCGACAGACTTGCCTGAACAGAAATGATCACAAGTGCAAAGACAACATGAAAGTTTCAGTCTTAAAACAGGATAAACTGTGAGATTTGTAGAGCAAGACACTGATATAGCATATAAAGTTGAAGTCTGAGGATGAACAGGCAAAGGCACTGGGAGAAACAAATGTTGGTACAATTTGAATTACCTAGAGCCAGTCATGGTAGCTGGCACTGCAGGGTCAGTTGACACGTTATAAGTAGACAGACTTCATATTGAATCAAGTACAGACCAGGCTGGACCATAAGACCATGAGACATAGGTGGAGAATTAGGCCATTCAGCCCATCGAGTCTACTCTACCATTCCATCATGGCTGATACCGGATCCCACTCAGCCCCGTACACCGGTTTTCTCTCCATAATCTTTGATGCCCTGACTAATCAGGAAACTATCAGCTTTCATTTTAAGTATACCCACGAACTTGGTCTCCATAGCTGTCTGTGGCAGGGTACCCACAAATTCACTATTCTCTGACCATCTGAGAAATGGCAAAATGAAGATGTCCTAGTAACTAAAGAGATATGGTTTGAATCTGTAAAACAGGATGAAATCAGAAGTTGGAAAAATAATGGAGTGTTTGAGGAGGCTAGAGACATTGGTCAAAAGACAGTGTCTACAAAATAGGTGTGCACCTGAAAGAAACCCAGACAGGAATTATACCAAAAGCATGCCTGGTGACTAGGGGTCTTGAGGAACCAAACTTAGAAGCACTCCGAAAAGACTCACCAACGTGTGCGTCAGAGTCTCTCTGATTACTTCTCTCAGTGATATGTCAAAAGCATTGGTGACCCCATTGCATGGATGTAAAATCAGCACAATCAGTACAGGGAATGGAGCTGTCACGTGACAGTTACATTAAACCCCCACCTGAAGCCAGAAGCGAAGGAACACTGTGGAATCTCAAAAAGTGTGCGTATAGTCTAGCAGATGCTTCACTCTATTGGTATGAAAAGGTCAAGGAAATAATGTTGAAAACAGGTGGAAAGATGACACAAGTGGATCCAGCTGTCTTTTCACTGGCAAGATTCAGTATGTCATGTGATTGGAGTAATTGCCTGTCACGTGAATGACTTCCATATGGGGAGGTTCACAAAACTTTGTCACAAGAGTTATCCCTCAGCTAAAGTCAGCCTTTCAGGTTGGGCGCAGGGAACATGACAGATTCTGCTACGTAGGGATAGTCATCCTTGCTGTTGACAGAACAATACAAGTGCATCAAGAAGGCTGCATCAGGAATTTTCAGACAATCCGTATGGAATCCTCATGTGCCACACAATGGGATGCACCCCTCAGTGAAGCTGAAGCTGAGCAACTCAGGACAAAGATAAATAAGAGAAAATCTGCAAATGCTGGAAATCCATGCAACACACACAAAATGCTGGAGGAACTCAGCAGGCCAGGCAGCATCTACGGAAAAGAGTACAGTTGACGTTTTGGGCTGTGACCAAAGGGAGAACTAATGGAAGTAGTCAAGGGGGACATTTTATTGTTCTGATTGGAGAAGAGGGAATACTTTCACTTCTCTATTGGCAATCAAAATGGATCACGCTAGCGGGAGAAACCCTTGTAATGCCTGAAGGTGTTGACAGTGCTGGTCTTCTGACCACACTCTATTCTGAGCTTTTCTGTGATGACCCAAAGACAAACAGTCTACAAGTAACTGGTGACACAAACAACTCTTTGGCTGATGCCATAAAATCCACCAAGTCAGTTACAGATAACAGTCTTCATCTGGAGATCAGCCGTTTCAAAGAACTTGTCCAAGCGCAGAAAATTCATTACGTGCTATGGTCAACTACAAAGGGACAACTAGCTGACTGTCTCACAAAGAAGGGAGCTCCAGCTTTGTCCTGTTAATGACACCTAGTGAAAGCATTTAGTACCTTATGAATTGTATTAACATCAAGTATTAGAACCAATTCTCATATCGGAATGGACATTTGAATTGTCTTTAGTTTTAAAAAAAATTATTTTTTAAGACATATATATATATAAAAAAGGATGCAAGGTTGTTGAGCTCTATTCATTTGGACTATGTAAGTATTTAGTAGGCATGCGCACTTTCCCTGTTATGGGCGTGCGTGCTGGAGGAAAGTGGAGGATTGTGGGTTGAAAAGGTGGTGGCCTCAGCTACTGAACTGAGATGTTGAATGTAAAGTTGTTCAAACAAAACAAAAATGTGTTTGTTGTTCAAGAGTTAATAAAAAAGTTGCTTGTACTTGTGCACGAGGCCTAAAGGGATTGTGGCAGGTATGCAAGGTGACGTGCACTAGGAACATTGACTGAAGTTACAGCATGTTTTTCAATGTTTTGGTGTACACATGAGAAACAAAGCCAACCTCAGCTGCACATTTCTGTCAGCAGATGTTTCCTGACCCACTGAATTGTATGTATTCCTGGTCATCACAGTATGGGAAGGATGTGAAGGGCGGTGGAATGTTCTACTTTGAGGAGAAACTGCTTAGAAGGGTTTTGTTTTCCCTGGAATAGAAGAGATTGAGGGGGAAACCCGATAGAGGCAAGCAAAATAATAGGACAGATATAGTGTAGACAGTTAAACACCTTTCCCAATAATGGAGATGTCAGAAGCCAAAGGGCAAAGGTTTAAGGTGAGGAGTTGGCAGGCTCAAAAGGATTTGAAGGATATTTTTTAACATAGAGATTGATTGCAATATGGAATGCACTGCCTGAGAAGATATAGCAGGCAGATATCTGAATAGTATCTGGGCCAGTGTGATCATTGTGATTAATATAGATTGTTAGTTGGACATTGATGGCAGAAGGGTTTGTTTCTCTGCTGCGTGACTACAGGAGTCTATGAAAATGACTTTACTAGGCCCAGGGCTTCCCTTCCTTCAGCATTGAATAGTGGTGGCGCAGATGGTCTGAATTAAAGACATCCAGCGTAATAACAGGCTGTTCAGCCAAATGGCCCTGTGCCCTAAACATCTAAACATTAAGCACCCACTCACAGTAATCTTTACTAATCCCATTTTATTCTTTTGACATTCCTCACACTCCACCCCCTGCCCCCCCCCACAGACTCTACCACTCTAATATACATTGGTGGTAATTTACAGAGGGTAACTAACCCACATGTTTTTGGGATGTGAGAGGGAACAGGAACACCTTGGGGGAAAAAAAAGTCAAGGAGTCCCTTGCACTCTAGATTGCCAGTGATAGAGGTCTTTCACCAGCACAGTGCTGAGATTCCATAGACATGTGCAGAAGACATTATTTTTAGTGGGTTGTGCTGGTAAAGGACATGATCAGGTTTGCAATGATGATAACATTTTTCATAACCTGAGAGAAGTCCATATTTGTACTGGTTAATGCTTACTGTTGGATTGACCAATTGAGGGAGATCAGTATCGCTCCTGCAAAATATAGCAAAGCCTACTTAAGTGCCAAGTGTGGCCTATTCACCATTGACTACAGATGCTGGAATTTGGAGCAACATGCAGAATATTGGAGGAACTCAATAGGTCAGGTGGTATCTGTAGAGGGAATGGATAGTTGACATTTCAAATCCAGACCCTTCACCTGGAATCCAGATAAGGGATCTCAACCTGAAATGCCAACTGCCCATTTGCTGCCTGACCTGTTGAGTTTCTCCGTTGTTTTGTGTGAAAAATTTCGTGACTGTTAGGTTTTTCTCAAACACTCACTTTTTGCACTTACCCAGATAGTAACACTACTTATTCTCTTGGTTACATTCAAAATTTTGAGATTTCCTTTAGGAAAATCTCAGTTTGACTTCAGACAATTATCACAAAATCCCGTCTTCCAGGCAATACTGTCCGGGTTTCTGGAATCTACTGTACCCTTAACCCATAGAGAACTGTAGGCTCTGAATTTTAAGGAGATCTGTGATAATACAGTATGATGCTACACATTAACTGCAAAGAGCTGAATAATCACACTGTATCCACGCAAGCACACATGTTTATCACTAATTGACAGAATAATGCAAGAACACAAAACTGTACATCTGGGCCTGCAAACAAAATCTACAGGTCACTGATATGTACAATGGCAACTTCATGCCTTCAGGAGATTAAAGCAACCAATCTGAGAATCTCTGTCAGTACCACCTTGCTCTCTAGGTAGGTAACTGAAAAGCAGACCTCAATAGCAGCAATCTATAACTGTGCCACATGCCAGAGAGGATATGAATATGATGATTTGGAAGATGAATGTGTAGCTGAAGAATTGGTGTGGGGACAGGGTTTCAGATTTGTGGATTACTGGAGTCCCTTCTGGGGAAGATATGACCTGTACAAAAGTGATGGGTTACACCTGAACACAAAGGGGACTAATATATTTGCAGGAATGATTGTTGCAGCTGTTGAGACATGTTTGGAAAGGTACAAAAATAACAGAGTTGTTATCATGTGTGACTTCAACTTCCCTGTATTAATTGGCACCTCCTTAGTGCAAAAGGTTTCAATGGAGCGGGATTTGTTAGGTGTGTTGTAAGATTCCTGACACGATATGTAGTCAAACTGACGAGAGGAGAGGTGGTACAGCAGGGGTTCCCAACCTTTTTTATGCTGTGGACCCTTCCCTTACCATTAACTGAGGGGGTCAGTGGACACTAGATTGGAAACCCCTGCCATACAGGATCTGGTAATAGTGTCAGGGTCACCAGGGAACTCAAGTGCAGGAATTCATAGAAACATAGAAAACCTACAGCACAATACATGCCCTTCGGCCCACAAAACTATGCCAAACATGTCCCTACCTTAGGGTTACCCATAGCCCTCTTTTTCTAAACTCCATGTACCTATCCAGGAGTCTCTTAAAAGACCCTATCATATCTGCCTCCACCACCGCCGCCAGCAGCCCATTCCACGTACTTACCACTCTCTGCGTAAAAAACTTACCCCTGACATTCTCCCAGATGTAATAGTGGCCAGAGGACCTGGGGTAACAGAGGAACTGAAGGAAATTTGCATCAAGCACAAAATGTTGTTGGGTAAACTGATGGGACTGAAGGTTGATAAATCCCTGGGGCCTGAAGACCTGCATCACAGGATACTTAAGGAGGTGGCTCTAGAAATCATAGATGCATTGGTAATCATTTTCTAAAGTTCTATAGATTCAGATTCATTTCCTGCGGATTGGAGGGTTGCTAATGTTATCCCACTTTTTAAGAAAGGAGAGAGAGAGAAAACAGGCAAATATAGACCAGTTAGTCTGACATCAGTGGTGGGGAAGATGCTGGAGTCAATTATAAAAGATGTAATAGTGGCATATTTGGATAGCAGTGGCAGGATAGGTCCGAGTCAGCATGGATTTACGAAGGGGAAATCATGCTTGACTAAGCTTCTGGAATTTTTTGAGAATGTAACTATGAAAATGGACATGGGAAAGCCAATGGATGTAGTGTACCTGGACTTTCAGAAAGTCTTTGATAAGGTCCCACATAGGAGGTTAGTGTGCAAAATTAGAGCAAATAGTATTGGGGGTAGGGTACTGATATGGATAGAAAATTGGTTGGCAGACAGGAAACAAAGAGTAGAGATTAATGGGTCCTTTTCAGAATGGCAGGCAGTGAGTAGTGGGGTACTGCAAGGCTCGGTGCTGGGACCACAGCTATTTACAATAGACGTTAATGATTTAGATGAAGGGATTAAAAGTAACATTAGCAAATTTGCAGATGAAAAAAAGCTGGGTGGCAGTGTGAAATGTGAGGAGGATGTTATGAGAATGCAGGGGGACTTGGACAGGTTGGGTGAGTGGGCAGATGCATGGCAGATGCAGTTTAATGTGGATAAATGTGAAGTTATCCACTTTGGTGGCAAAAACAGGAAGGCAGATTACTATCTGAATGGTGTCAAGTTAGGAAAAGGGGAAGTACAATGAGATCTGGGTGTCCTTGTTCATCAGTCACTGAAAGTAAGCATGCAGGTACAGCAGGCAGTGAAGAAAACTAATAGCATGCTGGCCTTCATAACAAGGGGAGTTGAGTATAGGAGCAAAGAGGTCCTTCTGCAGTTGTACAGGGCCCTGGTGAGACCACACCTGGAATATTGTGTACAGTTTTGGTCTCCAAATTTGAGGAAGGACATTCTTGCTATTGAGGGAGTGCAGTGTAGGTTCATGAGGTTAATTCCCGGGATGGCGGGACTGTCATATGTTGAACGATTGGAGCAACAGGGGTTGTATACACTGGAATTTAGAAGGATGAGAGGGGATCTGATTGAAACATACAAGATTATTAAGGGGTTGGACACACTAGAGGCAGGAAACATGTTCCCGATGTTGGGGGAGTCCAGAACCAGAGGCCACAGTTTAAGAATAAGGGCTAGACAATTTAGAACGGAGTTGAGGAAAAGCTTTTTCACACAGAGGGTTGTGGTTCTGTGGAATGCTCTGCCTCAGAAGGCAGTGGAGGCTAATTCTCTGGATTCTTTCAAAAAAGAGTTAGATAGAGCTCTTAACGATAGCAGAGTGAAGGGATATGGGGAGAAGGCAGGAAAAGGGTACTGATTGTGGATGATCAGCCATGATCACAGTGAATGGCGGTGCTGGCTCGAAGGGTTGAATGGCCTACTCCTGCACCTATTGTCTATTGTCTGACATCTCCTCTGTACCTACTTCTAAGCACCTTAAAACTGTGCTCTCTTGTGCTAGCCATTTCAGTTCTGGGAAAAAGCCTTTGACTATTCACATGATCAATGCCTCTCATCATCTTGTACACCTCTATCAGGTCACCTCTCATTCTCTGTCGCTCCAAGGAGAAAAGGCTGAGTTCACTCAACCTATTCTCATAAGGCATACTCCCCAATCCAGGCAACATCCTTGTAAATCTCCTCTGCACCTTTTCTATGGAATTGAGCACTGTACTCCAAGTGGGGTCTGACCAGAGTCCTATGTAGCTGTAACATTACCTCTCGGCTCTTAAACTCAATCCCATGATTGATGAAGGCCAATGCGCCATATGCCTTCTTAACTACAGTCAATCTGCGTAGCAGCTTTGAGTGTCCTATGTACTCAGAACCCAAAATCCCTCTGATCCTCCACATTGCCAAGAGTTTTACCATTAATGCTATATTCTGCTCTCATATTTGACCTACCAAAATGAACCACCTCACACTTATCTGGGTTGAACTCCATCTTCCACTTCTCAGCCCAGCTTTGCATCCTATCAATGTCCAACTGTAACCTTTGACAGCCCTCCACACTATCCACAACACCTCCAACCTTTGTGTCATCAGCAAACTTACTAACCGAGCCCTCCACTTCCTCATCCAGGTCATTTATGAAAATCATGAAGAGTAGGGGTCCCAGGACAGATCTTTAAGGTACACCACTGGTCACTGACCTGCATGCAGAATATGACCCGTCTACAACCACTCTTTGCCTTATGTGTGCAAGTCAGTTCTGGTTCCACAAAGCAATGCCCCCTTGGATCCCATGCCTCCTTACTTTCTCAATAAGCCTGGCATGGGGTATCTTATCAAATGCCTTGCTGAAATCCATATACATTACATCTACTGCTCTACCTTCATCAATGTGTTTGGTCATATCCTCAAAAAATTCAGTCAGGCTTGTAAGGCACGACCTGCCTTTGACAAAACTATGCTGTCTATTCCTAATCATATTATGCCTCTCCAAATGTTCATAAATCTTGCCTCTCAGGATCTTCTCCATCAACTTACCAACCACTGAAGTAAGACTCACTGGTCTGTAATTTCCTGGGCAATCTCTACTCCCTTTCTTGAATAAGGGAACAATATCTGCAACCCTCCAATCCTCTGGAACCTCCCCTGTCCTCATTGATGATGCAAAGATCATCGCCAGAGGCTCAGCAATCCCTCCCTCACTTCCCACAGTATCCTGGGGTACATCTCGTCTGGTCCCAATGACTTATCTAACTTGATGCTTTCCAAAAGCTCCAGCACATCTTCTTCCTTAATATCTACATTCTCAAGCTTTTAAGTCCATTGCAAGTCATCCCTACAATCGCCAAGCTCCTTTTCTGTAGTGAATACTCAAGCAAAGTATTCATTAAGTGCCTCCGCTATTTCCTCCGGTTCTATAGACATTTTTCTACTGTCACACTTGAATGGTCCTATTCTCTCACATCTTATCCTCTTGCTCTTCACGTATTTGTAGAATGCCTTGTGGTTTTCCTTAATTCTGTCTGCCAATGCCTTCTCATGGCCCCTTCTGGCTCTCCTAATTTCATTCTTAAACTCCTTCCTGCCAGCCTTATAATCTTCTAGATCTCTATCATTACCTAGTTTTTTGAACCTTTTGTAAGCTCTTCTTTTCTTCTTGACTAGATTTACAACAACTTTGGTACACCATGGTTCCTTTACCCTACCATCCTTTTCCTGTCTCATTGGAACATATCTATGCAGAACTCCACGCAAACATCCCCTGAACATTTGCCACATTTCTTCCATACTTTTCCCTGAGAACATTTGTTTCCAATTTATGCTTCCAAGTTCCTGCCTGATAGCCTCATATTTCCCCTTACTCCAATTAAATGTTTTGCTAACTTGTCTGTTCCTATCCCTTTCCAATGCGATGGTAAAGGAGATAGTGATCACAATTCGCTCTCCAAAATGCTCTTCCACTGAGAGACCTGACACCTGACCAGGTTCATTTCCAAATACCAGATCAAGTACGGCTTCTCCTCTTGTAGGCTTATCTACATATTGCATCAAGATCCCTTCCTAAACACACCTAACAAACTCCACCCCATCTAAACCCCTCACTCTAGGGAGATGCCAATCAATATTTGGGAAATTAAAATCTCCCACCACAACACCCCTGTTATAATTACTCCTTTCTAGAATCTGTCTCTCTATCTGCTCCTCGGTGTCCCTGTTACTATTGGGTGATCTATAAAAAACACCCAGTAGAGTTATTGACCCCTTCCTGTTTCTAGCTTCCACCCACAGAGACTCCGTTGACAACCCCTCCATAACTTCCTCCTTTTCTGCAGCCATGACACTATCTCTGATCAGCAGTGCTATGCCCCACCTCTTTTGCCTCCCTCCCTGCCCTTTCTGAGACATCTAAACCCTGGCACTCAAAGTAACCATTCCTGCCCCTGAACCATCCAAGTTTCTGTAATGGCCACAACATCATAGCTCCAAATGCTGATCTACCTCTAGCTCATCTGCTTTCTTCAAAATACCCCTTGTATTAAATAGACACATCTCAAACCATCTGTGTGAGTGCGTCCTTTCCCTATCACCTGCCTATCCTCTCTCTCTCACTGTCACCAAGCCATCTCTATTTGTGAGCCAACTGCCCCTTTCTCCGTCACTTCAGTTCAGTTCCCACCCCCCAGCAACTCTAGTTTAAAGTCTCCCCAGTAGCCTTTGCAAACCTCCCTGCCATGATATTGGTCCCCTTGGGATTCAAGTGCAACCCATCTTTTTTGTACAGGTCACACCTGCCCCAAGAGAGGTCCCAATGATCCAGAAATCTGAATCCCTGCCCTCTGCTCCAATCCTTCAGCCACGCATTTATTCTGCACCTCACTCTATTCCTATACTCACTGTCACGGGGCACATGCAGTAATCCTGAGATTAATACCTTTGTTGTTCTCCTCCCTTTTCCTACCTATGTTGTTGGTACCAATATGTACCACGACCTCTGGCTGTTCTCCTTCCCAGTTCAGGATATCGTGGACACGATCAGAAACATCCCTGACTCTGGCACCTGGGAGGCAAACTACCGGGAGATCCTGTCTGTTGTGGCGGACAGAGTGGAGGTGCTCGACGAAGCGGTCCCCCAATCTGTGTCGGGTTTCGCCGATGTAGAGGAGGCCGCACCGGGAGCACCGGATGCAATAGGTGACCCCAACAGATTCGCAAGTGAAGTGTTGCCTCACCTGGAAGGACTGTTTGGGGCCCTGAGCCACCCACTTCAACTCTGCTTCCCAGTCCCATTCAGATATGTCCATACATGGTCTCCTCTACTGCCATGATGAGGCTAAACTCAGGTTGGAGGAGCAACCTCATATACTGTCTAGGTAGTCTTCAGCCGCTTGGTATGAACATAGAATTCTCCAACTTCCGGTAATTCCCTCCCCCCCCCTTCCTCTATCCCTATTTCACATCACCTCCCTCATTGTTCCGCCTCCTTCTACTACTGTGCATTGTTCTCCTGCCAATCACCTCCCTGCTTCCCCTCCCCCACCCCATTGTCTTTCAAATTACTGTTTTTTTCCAACTACCAGCATTCTTCAAACCCTCCCCAAAGTTCTTCCTTCAGTTCTGACGAAGGGTTTCGGCCTGAAACGTCGACTAATCTTTTCAACTGATGCTGACTGACCTGCTGAGTTCCTCCAGCACATTGTGAGTGTTCCTTTGACAGCAGCATCTGTGGATTATTTTGTGTTTACTTCTTCTCTATGCCTTTTTTAATCTTACTTTTCAATTCTGCTCTGCCAAGGGGAACTCTAATTTCTGCTTGCCTGCTCTGTAAGGAAGACTTTGCAATGCCATCCACAATTTCATTTCCCTCCACCCCAGCATGCCCAGGTATTCATGAAAATTTTAACTGCACAACCCATCTTCCCTACTCTAAACAACACTAAGAGAATCTCAATAACTATGTCAGGACAAGCTTTTGATTTATTCCCTTTTATAGACTCTAAGGCAGCAGTAGAATCTGAACAGATGATATCCCTACGTGGTCGAGAGTCTTCTATCCACCATAAGGCCCAGAGGATTGCTAATAATTCTGTTGCAAAGACAGAAACACCATCTGAAACCCGGTGACCAATCTTAACTCCAAGTTGAGACACATACATCCCAACTCCTGCCCTACTGCTCTCTGGGTCCACTGAGCCATCAGTAAAAATCTTCGGATAAGTTCCCCATTTATTATTTAAATATTCATTTGTGATCAATGCTGATGAAATTGCACTGCTTCTTTGAAGCTGAAAAAGGAGGAATAGGTATACTTCTGGTTCTGGAAAGAGCCAAAAAGGGACAGGTGGCAAGCAAATTTGGTCAACTATGTCTTCCTCAGTCAGTTTCAATTTCACAGCCCAGTAATTAACCAAATCTAAAAATGGGTATCTTTTAATTTTACTTTGGCGTCCTGATTTCCCTTGCTTTGATGGACAGCTGTGATTGAATCCATTTAGTTTTACCCAATACTGCAGGCACAACTGAATTCGTCTTAAATGTAGAAGCATTTCTCCCATCTCCACATATAATGCCGGGACCCATGTTGTTCTAAAAGCTCCACAACAGAGTCTAAGTGCTTTGGACTGCACAGTGACTAGTTTTCCAAGCATTGCTGTAGCAGCGGAACCATAAACAATACAACTATAATCTATAGCTGATCTAATCATAGCTAGATATATTAAGTACATAGTTTCCCGCCCTGCTCCCCAGTCGCATCCAGCAATACTTCTCATAACATTTAAAACTTTCTCACACTTTCCAATTGTTTTATCTATATGAACCCTCCAAATAAGTCTTTCATCAAACCAGAAACCTACAAACTTGAATACCTTGACTCTTTCTAGTGGAGAATCATATAGACACAATTCACAATCAGGAATCTTTCTTCTAAAGCCAAAAAATCATATATTTGGACTTAGAAGCAGAAATCCTGAAACCCCATTTATTAGCCCAGTTTTCAACTGATCTTCAAGCCTTTTGTACCTGCCTTAATATATGCTTGACGTTTCTTCCTCTTTTCCAGATTGCACCATCGTCTGCAAACAATGATTTGCCAAATCCTGTCCCTACCTGATCAAAGATATCATTTATCATAACATTAAAAAGAACTGGACTAATGACACTTCCTTGAGGGGTACCATTACCTATTGTAACTGACTTGGAGCTTGTTCCGCCTATTCTTACTTGAATTGTCCTTTCCTTAAGGAAATCTTTGATCCAATTAAACATTCTACCTCTAATTCCCACATCATAGAGTTTAATTAATAAGCCATCCTTCCATAGTGAGTCATATGCTCTTTCAATATCTAGAAATACACTTACCATTACTTCTCTATTTTGAAACGCTTTTTTAATATTATGATCTAAAAGGGCAACAGATTCATTGTTGATCTTCCAGTTCTAAAACCATTTTGATAGGCAGCAAAATGTCCCTTATTTTCCAAAACATAAACAATTCTGTTGGTGACCATCGGTTCCATAGTTTTACAAAGCACTGACGTTAAATCTATAGGCCGATACGAACTAGGACTAGACGCGTCCTTACCTGGCTTTAAAACTGGAACTACCACCACATGCTTCCATTCTACTGGTAATTTTCCTTCATTCCACATTAAATTAAACAATGCTAGAATTTCTATTAATACAGAGTCATCTAAATGCTTAAGCAATTCATAACACAGTCCATCCCTACCAGGAGAAGTGTTTGAACCTGATTGGACAGCTTCCTGCAATTCCTGAAGGGAGAAAAACAAACTTATGGAGCCATTACCATCCAAACTCCTGTCCAATGTCCAACTTTCCTTTATCATAATTTCTTTTCTCAAATCACCTATCTCTCCAGAACTGTGTAACACTTGGAACACCTCTACAAACATATCAGGCTTTTCCTTATTGGTTACAGCTTCAATATCTCCTTCCAGCAAAGCTGGGATAGATGATCTCCTATATATCCCTGATATTTTGTGAATGATCGTTCATAGCTGCTTTATAAGTGTCTCAGGGCTCAGGGTTCCATAAAATCTTCTCCAACTATCCCTCTTTGCATTTTTAATTACTCTTTTTGCCACTGCTCTTTCCTTTTTATACTCCATAACATTATCTAACACTGGGTACTTCCTTAATTTCTTGAAAGCTCTATTTTTGTTCTTACTGCTATATCACAATTTTTATTCCACCACGGAACTAGTGCTCAAGCCTCAGGAACATTCCGTAGTGGAATAGTCAACTGAGCAACTTTATGAATTATAGAACAGAGGGATTCATACCAATCGTCTATGGAGCCCTCGCTATTAATCTCTTCTACTATATCCACAGCTTTCTCCTGGTACCCATCCCAATGGGCCAAAGAAAAATTATACCTCGCAGACATCTCCTTAACTTTTATCAAATTTCTATCAAATCTACATAATATAGGATAGTGATCTATAGTGTGTATCTGTCCATAACATCCCATTCCCCAACCCTAGCTAAGTTTGAGGAAGTGATAGATAAGTCTAAGTGACTACAAGTATTCTTTACAATATTAAATCTTGTAGGCCTTCCGTCATTTAGCAGTGCCATGTTGTATTTATCTAGAAACTCCTCTATTACCGCTCCATTACTATCTTTACTTTCACTACCCCATATAGGATTATGAGCATTGAAATCTCCAACCCAGATTACTGGGGATTTTACCTTATTCATAATTTCATCCAAATCTGATAACATCATATTACCTGCAATATAAAAGTTAATCAAAGTTATTTGTCCATGAGAGCTCCAAACCTCCACAGCCACAATTTCAAGGTTAGATCTAAACTGGAGTCCTGTTTTTATGAAAGTTGCACACCCTCCACCAGATTTACCTGTTCTGTCAGCTCTCAAACTATCATATCCAGGGATCACAAAATCTAAATGAGGCTTTAACCATGTCTCCTGTATACAGATCAAATCAGGCTTGTCTTTATAAGTTCCAACAAATCTTCTTAATTCTTGACCATTTGCAGATAAACTTCTTGCATTCCATTGTAATATTAAAAACATCCAAATACTAATTATTGGCATCTTCATCCACATAAAGCTCTTCTGTACTCTCTGATCCCAACAACTGGGAAGTATTCAGTGATTGTTTATCTGTCATATACTCATGTAATTTTTCCGGCAAAATCTGTTTTATATCAAGGAATCTCTCTGCAGCTCCAACAACTACTTTTATCATATCCGACCTCTTGGCTGTAGTTTTAGCCCTGACCAGTACGTCAACAACAAACGCCAAAAAAAACTCTTTAGTCATCAACATGCCCGAAGGAACCATAGTTGGAGAACTCAGAATGTGCTGACTCCTCATCGTTCCAATCTTTTCTTTACTTATCCTTTGCTCTCTGTCAACTTTCTTTACTGCTTCAGCGTATGATATTTATTGTTGGATACTAACATCCTGAATCTGCTTTGCCTTACTAAAATACTCACATCCTCTGAACTCTGCTATATGGTCCCCTCCACAGTTACTGCATTTAGGCACCGCTGCCTTACATGCTTTAATATCATGATCCTCTCCACATTTCATACATCTTCTTTTACCTAGGCATGAACCAGCAACATGTCCAAATCTCTGGCAATTATAACAGCGCAAGGGAAGCCTAATGTATTCTCTAACTTGATAAGACATGCACTCAAGATAGACTCTATTTGGAAGAACATCACCTGCAAAAACCAGAAGAACAGGGGAATCCCAATTACCACCTTCTCTTGATTTTAATCGTTTGGCTTCCATCACTCGACCACCTTTAATATTGTCCAAAATTTCCTTTTCAGTCATGCCAGACCAAATACCATACACTACCCCCTTAACTCCCTTCCTTTCTTTTAGAGTAATACACTCCACTTTCACAACCAATTTTCCCACCATTTTAGCACTGTTATATTGGTCAATATCTTTGCAACAAATTTTCAGCAATCCATTAGACAAAACCTTGGCCTGGAATCCTTTACCGATTTGGTTCTTTAATGCTGCTGCCACTTTCAAAGGATTAAGGGCTCTAAATCCTCCTTCTCCTTCCTTCTGACCTTTAATTTTATACAGAACTATAAATTCTTCCAATTCACCCATTTTCCTCAATTTGTTGTCCCCCATTACTTCAGGTCTTTCACTTGATGCACCCCTTTTTTGGCTACCCTTACTCCCCCTCCCTCCCCCTCCCCCTCCCTCTAAGAATGGACTTAGACAGCTAGAAGTGGACATAAGAAGGCCTTGGGTAGTAGGATTAATTTAAGCCCCAAGGCTTTCTACACATATGTAAAGAAAAGAGGGATACTAGAGTGAGTTAGCACTGATCAGGGATAAAAGAGAAAACTTTTGCCTGGAATTGGAGGTGGTGGAGGAGGTCCTTAATGAATACTTTGCTTTTGTAATTCAACAGTGAGAGACATTGTGTCTGTGCAATAACATAACAATTAAATAAAAGAATGCATGCAGGAAATGACTTTAACTGGTTGTATTCACATTGCAGCGAGAGAGAGAGAGAGAGAGAGAGAGAGAGAGAGCAATGCACATGTGCAGACAACAGATCATATGTAGAGCTAAAGGGAGTCATTGCTCTAAAAGAAATAGATCCATACGTTACACTTCTCCCTCCTGAGATTAATGAAATAAAAAAACTGTATATCTACAAAACGTTCAATTTCCCTTTTATAAGCCATATTCAAATAAGCATATTTTCACTATAACAGTCCATAACTAACTTCACTATTCTAAAGATTTAGTCTTTTGGGTGGCACTCTGTTTCTTTCAGGGTAATGCCTCTGGACCTGTGGAGTGGCATCAGGTTTGGTAGGGGTCTTGTTCTCGGTTGATGGTGTTAGGTTGGTGTCAGTGGCACCATTACTAAGAGGTAAGTACGGAGGCTGGAATGTGTCCATCTTGTTGGATGCAGGCTACACAGGTGTGTTCTTTGGTTGAGCATCCATTAGCTGATCCACAGGATGTCTCCATGTATGATCTCCAACATCCATTAGTGGTCCAGTTCTTGAAGCTTTCCTAATGGGTGTCCACTTGTCTTCTCAGTAGTCATATGCGAGGATGTCCTATCCAATCTCAAAGCTCCTTGCTGCTTCAGTTGGCAACCAGTTGAAATGGTTATTCTGCATTTTCCTCCGTAAGTCTGGTTTCGGGTAGCCAATGCAAGATTTCAGATTGCCGGATGATGAGGAGCTGGTTTGAAATGTCTGATGCCATTTTTCTTCATGAACAGTCAGAATTCTTCTGATGTGCATTGTGGTTCATTGGCACTCATTTGTTCTGGTGAGCCATTCTGGCGAAGTTAGTCCTCAGGGCAGAAACAGTCTTTGCTGACGTAGTTGGTATAACCTCCGTCCACTACAAATGAGCAATCAGAAACATGGAGTCCATGACTGGCTCAGCAAAGTCAATATATACTCTTTGCCATGATGAAGGGGTGCACTTTTGGCAACCCGAACAGCTTTTGGCCAAGTTTTCAATCAGTTTATCTATTCCTGGCCACCACATGTAGCTCTGGGCGAGACTCTTCATGACCGTAGCCAGGTGTCCTTCATGCAGATTTACTAACACTCTCGTGCACAGTTTTGAGGGAACATCAGCAGGAGATCCACACATTAATGTTTTTTGACATACCGACATTTGATCTCGTCTTATTGAAAACTCTGGAAACATAACATTAGGAGCTGGCCATCCTTACATGGTGATTTCACAGACTTTTGACAATGTTGGGTCATTCCTTGTTTCCCTTTGAATTTTTGAATTTGTTACTGGCAACTGATCAACCAATGTGGTGGGGAACACTTCTGCTGGGTCACAATATGAAGACTTCTCTTCTTCAGTTGCCAACAGTGGAAGACATGGCAACCGTCAATGTTGCTATGTTGTTTGGTACCTCTGAACTCTATAAGAGTGGGCTCCTAGGAAAAGAGCCCAACGTTGTAACCGGGTAGCAGTCATCACTGGAATTCCTTTCCTGGAATTGAATGTGGACACAAGGGACTGGTGATCTGTCCCAAGAATAAACTTTTGTCTGTAGAAGTAGTGGTGGAACTTCTTTATTCCCCATACTAGACTAAAGGCCTCTTGGTCGATCTGTGCGTAGTTACATTCTGCGCTCATCAGTGATCTTGAAGCAAGCGCAATCTGACATTCAGATCAATCTTTCACAATGTGTGACAAAATAGCTCCAATGGGCAGTGATGGGTCATAATGGGTGAGCAGTTCATCCGATGTTATTAGTCTCTTTATTTCCTTGAATGCTCTTCCACATCTTTCTGACCATTCCCACTTTGCCCTTGTCTGTAGCAGTGCATTCAAGGATGCAGCACTGTAGCAATAGTTGGGTGAAACCAGTGGTAGTAGTTTACAAATATGACCTGAATTGTGACACATTTTCAAGTTTGGGTGCCAGTTGCTCTTGTTACTTATATAAGCCATGCTTGTCAATGGCATGTTCACATATGAGATTTAATTCTTGAAAAGCTCACATTTCTCTTTCTTTGCATGCAGACTCTACCCACTCAGCCTGGTAAGCACTTTACCAAGGTTCTGGAGGTGCTCTTCATCATTCTCGCCAGTCGCAATGATGTCATCAAGGTAACATTGTGTACCTGGGATATCTTGGAGCACTTGGTCCATTTCTCTTTGCCAAATTTGCTGGAGCTGATGCAATGCCAAAGATGAGATGATGATATTAGAACAGTCCCTTGTGAGGAACTTCCTGTTTGCCCCCTCAATCTCCATTTGTAGATGGACTTGTGACAAGTCAATCTTTGAAAACCTCTCCCCACCTACCAAAGATGCAAAATTGTCTTCTATTCATGGTGGGGGATGCTGCACAGAACACAACACTGGGTTGATGCCCACTTTGAAATCCCCACACATGTGTGCGGCTCCAGCCTTCTCTTTCGTGATCACTGGGACAATGGGCATGGCCCAAACATGCTTCTCTATCTTGGAGAGGATTCCAGATGCTTCCAAGTTCTGCAGTTCAGTATCCACTTTAGGATGTGGCGTGTAAGGCTCTGGATGTGCTTTGTGGAGTCTTGGTGTTGTTGCTTCATCCAGTTCAATTCAAAGGCCTTCATGCCTTTTAGTTTACCAATCCCCTTCTGAAATATCTTCTCATTAGCATTAAGTAACTGTAACAGGCTCTGGTTAATGCTACCATTTGGGCTGTAACTGCCTGTTGATGCCACGTTGAGAGCTTTGAATGACCATAAGACCATAAGATATAGGAGCAGAAGTAGGCCATTCGGCCCATTGAGTCTGCTCCACCATTCAATCATGGGCTGATCCAATTCTTCCAGTTATCCCCATTCCCCTGCTTTCACCCCATATCCTTTGATGCCCTGGCTAATCAAAAACCTATATATCTCTGCCTTGAATACACCCAATGACTTGGCCTCCACAGCTGCTCATGGAAACGAATTCCACAGATTTGCCACCCTCTGACTAAAGTAAATTCTCTGCATCTCAATTTTAAAAGGATGTCCTCCAATCCTGAAGTCAAGCCCTCTTGTCCTGGAAACACTTACAAAGGGAAATGACTTTGCCATATCTAATCTGTTCAGGTTTTTTAACATTCAGAATGTTTCAATGAGCTCCCCACTCATTCTCCTGAACTCCATAGAATACAGAACAAGAGCTGCTAGAGGCTTCTCGTATGGTAATCCTTTCATTCCTGGAATCATTCTCGTGAATCTTCTCTGAACCCTCTCTAATGTCAGTACATCCTTTCTAAAATAAGGAGCCCAAAACTGCACACAATACTCTTTGTGGTCTCACAAAAGCCTTTTAGAGCCTCAACATCACATCCCTTTTCTTATATTCTGTATCTCTAGAAATGAATGCCAACATTGCTTTCACCTTCTTCACAACCGACTCAACCTGGAGGTTAACCTTTATGGTATCTTGCACAAGGACTCCCAAGTCCCTTTGTATGTCTGCATTTTGAATTCTCTCCCCATTTAAATAATAGTGCCTGTTTATTTCTTCCTTCAAAGTGCATGACCATACACTTTCCAACATTGTATTTCATTTGCCACTTCTTTGACCATATCCCTAAACTATCTAAATCTCTCTGCAGGCTCTCTGTTTCCTCAACACCACCCGCTCCTCCACTTATCTTTGTATCACCGGCAAATTTAGCCACAAGTCCATTAATACCATACTCCAAATCATTGACGTACATCGTGAAAAGCAATGGTCCCAGCATCGACCCCTGTGGAACTCCACTGGTAACTGGCAGCCAGCCAGAATAGGATACCCTTATTCTCACTCTCTGTTTTCTGCCGACCAGCCAATGGTCTACCCACATTAGTAATTTCCCTGTAATTCCGTGGGCTCTTATCTCGGTAAGCAGACTCATGCGTGGTACCTTGTCAAAGGCCTTCTGAAAATCCAAGTTCACCATGTCTCCTTTGTCTACTCTGCTTGTAATTTCCTCAGAAAATTGCAGTAGGTTAGTCAGGCAGGGTTTTCCTTTCAGGAAACCATGTTGGCTTTGGCCTATCTTGTCAAGTGCCTCCAGGTACTCCATAATCTCATCCCTAAAAATCGATTCCAACAACTTCCCAACCAGTGATGTCAGGCTAACAGATCAATAGTTTCCTTTCTGCTGCCTCCCAACCTTCTTAAACAGCAGAGTAACATTTGTAATTTTCCATTCATCCGATACAATGCCAGAATCTACCTATTCTTGAAAGATCATCGTTAATGCCTCTGCAATCTCTACAGCTACTTCCTTCAGAATCCAAGGGTGCATTCCATCAGGTCCAGGAGATTTATCCACCCTCAGACCATTAAGCTTCCCGAGCACCTTCTCAGTTGTAATTTTCACTGCACAAACTCCACTTCCCTGACATTCTTGAATGTCCAGTATAGTGTAGACGTTTTCCACTGTGAAGACTGATGCAAAATATACATTCAGTTCCTCTGCCATCTCTGCACCTCTCATTACAATATCTCCAGTGTCATCTTGTATTGGCCCTATATCTACCCTTGACTCTCTTTTACCCTTTATATACTTAAAAAGCTTTTAGTATTTTCTTTGATATTAGTCATCAGCTTCCACTCATAATTCATCTTTTCCTTCCGAATAACCTTCTTAGTTTCCTTCTGCAAGTTTTTAAAAGCTTCCCAATCCTCTATCTTCCCACTAGCTTTGGCTTCCTTGTATACCCTCTCTTTTGCTTTTACTCTGGGTCTGACTTCACTTGTCAGCCACAGTAGTGTCCTTCTTCCCTTTGAAAATTTCTTCTTCTTTGGACTATATCTGTCTTATACTTCCCTCATTTTTTGTAGAAACTCCAGCCATTGCTGCTCTGCTGTCTTTCCTCCAGATGTCCCTTTCAGTCAACTTTGGCCAGTTCCCCGCTCATGCCGTTGTAATTTTCTTTATTCCACTGAAATACCGATGCATTGGATTTTACCTTTTTCCTCTCAAATTTCAATGTCAAACCGATCATATTTCCTGGATGTTTCTTAACCTTAAGCTCTCTTATCACCTCCGGATCATTGCACAACACCCAATCCAGCACAGCCGATCCCCTAAAGGGCTCAACAACAAGCTGATCTAAAAAGCCATCCCTTAGACCAGGGGTCGGCAACCTTTTTGCCTCTGTGGGCCGGATCGCGTATTAATGAGCAGACGGTGGGCCAGATAAATGCCATAAAAAACTTGAAATATGGGAATTATCCATTTATATACATCTAGTTATGTTTTGCCTCAAATTAATGAATAACACATGCTAGAAAATCATTTGTGCTTAACCAAAGATGCCAATTAGTAATCAAAGAACTCAGTTTAGTTGCAATTTATTTTTATTAAGGCATTTTTTGAATCTATTAAAAAGACACAAAGAATCTTTAAACAAAATGTATGAACATGATGCATTGAATGGTGGTAAATTAACTATAATAAAAAAGAAAATTTTAATGCAAATAGTTGATAAATTAATGTGAAACTTGATGCTGTTTGTTGCTTGAAAGCTTCTCAATATTGGGTGTCAGACATGGTGATGCCAAGAGCAAGACATTTTCCAGATGGGCATTAGTCAATCTTGTTCTCAAATGGTTCTTGGTGTGCTTCATTTTTGAAAATAATTGCTCACACAGATAAGTGCTGCCAAACAATGATGCCATCTTTTCTGCATGGTCCACTAAGTTAGAATACTTCCCATTTGGATGAATATATTTTCTATAGAAGTCAAGCATTGACATATCTTCAGAATGAAATTTTGATCTCAATATGTCGTTACATATTGAGATCCCAATCCCAATCAATTCCATTTGAAAAATTTCTGATGCAGTGTCCACTTTCACATCAAATGGAGCCGCAAACAGCTTGAACTCTTTTGCATGCAAGCTAAGTTCGGCAAAACAATTTAAAAACTCTTTTCTCAATTCTTGGACCATATTCACAAAAATGCCTGGATCTTGTGCTTTACTTTTTTGAAAACTGGAAAAATGTGTACAATTTCCTTTTTTAAGTTGGTACTCCCACAATTGCAGCTTTCTTTCAAAGGCCACAATATGACCATACATCTCATGTATCAGCTGATTTTTTTTCCCTTGAAGTTGTAAATTCAAGTTATTTAAATGAGATGTAATGTCTACAAGAAATGCCAAGGTTGCAAGCCAATCAGGATCACGGAAATGTGAAGCGTCCTCATTTTTGCTTTCAAGGAATATTACCACCTCTTCATGCAAAGCAAATACTCTTTCCAGCATTGACCCTTGGCTAAGCCAGCGTACATTGCAGAGATGAGCCAGGAATTTTTTTCTTTGATTTTATTTCAAAATGCGAGTTATTTAACAGGTATCGTAGCACATTTAAGTATCTGGCTATTTAGCATGGATTTCTTGTTAAAACACAGTGACGCTGTTTCTGTTTACAAATTTGAACGATCCCATCTGAAAACCTGTGTGTGCACAGTGAGTATCTAATACATATTAATAAGGTAGTCTGCCTTCCCGTCATTTGTATATACCAGTGTTTGATTTGGAACAAAACCGAACCTGGGGCCAGTGTAACAAGATGCCATGCATGTCCATCAGTGTGGTCGCGTGAAACACTCAGAATAGGGAAAAATCGCTCGCGGGCCAGATAAGCATAGTATCCCAATATTTGCTCGCAAATATTTGGTCAAAATACCTTCGCGGGCCGGATCTGGTTGCCAACCCCTGCCTTAGACATTCTACAAATTCTCTCTCTTGAGGTCTAGTATTGACCTGTTTTTTCCCAATCCACTTTCATGTTAAAATCCCCAACGATTATCATGACATTGCCTTCCTGACATGCCTTTTCTGTCTCTAGCTGTAATTTGTAATCCACATCCTGGCTGCTGTTTGAGGGTTAGAGTGGGAAGGCTTGGCCAGGTCCCGTCCCCCAGCCAGGGGTGAGACCTCCGAGTTAGCAGCTGCCGTTACCTCCCTGGTGAGAAGGGTCGAGGGGCCCCGCCGGAAGCTGAGAATTTTCTCAGGAGCCACGCCCACCCTGGAAGGGGAGGATGAATATGAGGTATGGATTGAGAGTACGTCCCAGTTGTTAGAGGCGTGGTCAGGTTCGGATGAGGTAAAGAGACAGCGATTGTTGGAAAGTTTGAGGGGCAGGGCGGCAGGTGTAGTCCATGAGCTGAGGGCGGAACGACCCTCGGCTTCCCTGTTGGAGTGTTTGGATGTTTTGGAGGGACCGTTTGGAATGCCAGGAGATCCCTGGCAACTTTTAGCAGAGTTTCAACAGTGGTGGCAAGGAAGAAAAATGGAAAGGTACGCATGTGCGTGGACTATAGGACCCTGAACCGGTGCACTGTCCCCGACCAGTATACGGTCCCAAGGGTGGAAGACGCATTGGCCTGCTTAAGTGGTGTGTAGTGGTTTTGTGTATTGGATTTGCGGAGTGGGTATTACCAGATTCCGATGAGTGAGGCTGATAAAGAGAAGACAGCCTTTATCTGCCCACTGGGATTTTTCCAGTTAGAACGAATGCCCCAAGGCATATCGGGGGCCCCAGCCACCTTCCAGCAGCTCATGGAGAGGACGGTGGGGGATATGAACCTGCTGGAGGTGTTGGTGTATCTGGATGACCTGATAGTGTTTGGATCTACGTTGGAGGAACATGAGGAGCGGCTGCTGAAGGTGTTGAGTAGGCTGAAGGAGGAAGGGTTGAAACTTTCCCTGGATAAATGTCAGTTCTGTAAGACGTCGGTCAGCTATGTCGGACACATAATCTCGCGAAATGGAGTGGCCACTGATCTGGCTAAGATAGCTGCAGTCACCACCTGGCCGAGACCTCAGAAGGTGAGCGCCTTACGCTCGTTTTTGGGGTTTTGCGGATATTACCGGCGGTTCGTGAAAGGATATGCGAAAATGAGTCATCCATTGAACCAGCTGCTGTGTGGTTATCCACCTGTGGGGAGGAAAAGGAAGGGAGACCGAGGGCCGGAGGTAGGAGGATACTTGAAACCGGGGGAGCCTTTTGGATCGAGGTGGGATGCTCAATGTGAAGAGGCATTCCAATCTCTAAAAAGGGCGCTGACACAGGTCCCAGCGTTGGCTTTTGCTGATCCCCAGAAGCCATATGTGCTACACACTGATGCCAGTCGCAAGGGTCTGGGGGCTGTTCTGTACCAGGAACAGGGCAACCGATTGAGGCCGGTGGCGTTTGTCAGCCGAAGCTTGTTGCCATCTAAGCGAAACTATCCCACTCACAAATCGGAGTCCTTGGTGTTGAAATGGGCGGTGGTGGACAAGTTGAGCGATTATCTATACTGGGCCAAGTTTGAGGTGAGAACTGACAACAACCCTCTCACTTATATCCTGACCTCGGCTAAGTTGGATGCTACTGGGCACCGGTGGTTAGCAGCCTTGTCTGCCTATGAGTTCAGCCTGAAGTACCGCCCGGGGAGTCGGAACATCGATGCAGATGCTTTATCTCGTCGGGCGCACGACAAATCGGGCACGGCTGAGGAGTGGAAGAGTGTCCCCGCCCCGGGAGTGAAGGCCATGTGTCAAGTTGGGAGCGACGGGGAAGTAGGAGCACAGATGGGAACGGATCGGGCAGTAGATCAACTGGGGGCTGACGATGACGCGCTACTCACTGTTTACTGTAACGTGACTGCTCTGAGGAACAGGCAGCTGCCGGAGTTGAGTCCCCAGGAAGTGGAGGTGGCTCAGCATGATGACCCAAGCATTGGCACTATCTGGTACGCGGTTAGACAGGGGGTTATGGCTCAGGTCGAGAAGGTGAAGCATGCCTCCGTTCCCCTACTACTGAAAGAGTGGCCTCAGTTGAAGCTGAAGAACCACGTCCTGTACCGGGTCACGTCGCCTCCGGACCACCCCCGGCGCTGGCATCTGGTCATGCCTGAGAAGCATCGGAAGACTATGCTCCAGGCTCTACATGATGATTCCGGGCACTTGGGGGTAGAGAAGACCTATGGGTTACTCAAGGACCGGTTTTACTGGCCCCGGATGAGGGGGGAGGTGGAAGAATACTGTAAGACCTGTAGCCGTTGCGTCAGGAGGAAGACCTTGCCTGCGCAGGAGGCCCCGTTATCCCACTTGCAGAGTGCGGGACCCCTGGACCTGGTATGTATGGATTTCCTGTCTATTGAGCCAGACACCAGCAACGCCGCCAATGTCTTGGTCCTCATGGATCACTACACTAGATATGCGCAGGCTTTTCCCATGAAGGACCAGAAAGCGACTACAGTGACGAAGGTGTTATGGGAGAAGTACTTTGTTCATTATGGCCTCCCCAAACGGATACATAGTGATCAGGGACGGGACTTCAAGAGCAGGCTTATCCATGAATTACTGGGTATGCTTGGGGTTGAAAAGTCCAGAACCACCCCCTATCACCCGCAGGGTGATCCTCAGCCCAAGAGGTTTAACCGGACCCTGCTGGACATGCTCGGCACCTTTGGAGATTAGACAGAAGAGTAAGTGGAGTCAGCACATTGCCCATTTGGTTCACTGTTACAATTGTACCTGCAATGACGCTATGGGGAACTCGCCCTATTATCTGATGTTCGGACGGGAAGCGAGGTTGCCCATTGATCTGTGTTTTGGGACTAAGGCGGGGGAAATACCTTCGAAGCCATGTCTGAAGTACATGTCCGATATGAGGAGAGAGTTGAAAAGGGCGTACGAGTTGGCTGAGGCGGCGGCAACCAAGCAAAATCAGCGGAATAAGAAGAGGTATGATCAGGGGGTAAAGTTCGCCCAACTATTGCTGGGTGACTAAGTCCTTATCTGGAACTTAGGACTATCTGGTAAGCACAAATTGGCAGATCATTGGGCAGCCATCCCCTATGTGGTGGACAGCCAGATACCAAATCTCCCTGTTTACCGGGTGAGACCCAAGGACGGAAAGGGGCCTGTCAAGGTACTCCATCGGAACCACCGGTTGCCTCTGGGTCGAGAGGCAAAGGTAGACCAAGAGCCCAAATGGGAGTTTACGCCTAGTACGAGGACTATGCGAGGAAAGAGCCCGCTGCGAAGGCCGGTCCCCACCTCGAGAAGGGATACGTCATCAGAAGACGATGATTCAGACGTGTGGCACCTGTTGCTGTTCGCTGATTCCCCGGTGCTGGAAGAGGCCCTTCCCCCACTGAGTTAGGGGAGAGGAGGGAGGGTGTTGAGGAGCCGCCTGTAATACGGTCGGAATTGGGGGAAGAGAGGGTGGAACCAGAACTCGAGGCAGAGGGCTCACAGGTGCCGAGGGGCCCCCGGGAGGGTGAGGGTGAGGGTCCGACCGGTAGGCCCGGGGTGTCACCTGGGGTGTCTGAACTGGAAGAGTCAGCAGAGGAAGTACAGAGGTCTCAGAGGAGTAGGCACACCCCCGGAGTGGTTGACCTATACAGCGCCGGGAGGACAGGGTGTGATCTCTACTGCCCTGGGAAGTTATGCCACTGGTCTCTGCACCTGGGTTGGGTTTTGTGTTTTGCAGGGAGCAATGGTGAATCCTGTTAATGTCATGAGGGCACGACTTTTATTTGGTGGGGGGAGAGCGTACGGGGTTTCTTCTTTGTTATGTTAATCTTTTAAACTGTTGCGTGTGGGAAGGTCAGATCACAACCTGGTGCATTTCAAACCCTGCTACGTGCCTCTGTTGAGGAGTAAACCTGCAACCTCGAGGACAGTGAGGAAATGTTCAGAGGAGGCTTATGAGGTGCTCCAGGGTTGTTTTGAGGTGACAGACTGGCAGGCACTCTGTGAGCCACATGGAGAGGATATTGATGGGCTCACAGAATGCATCACTGATTACATCAACTTCTGTGTGGACTGCAATGTTCCGACAAGAACTGTCCTTTGTTATTCAAATAACAAGCCATGGGTAACAAAGGGCAGTAAGGACATCCTGAACGCTAAAAAGAGGGCGTTTAGAGATGGAAATAGGGAGGAGCTGAGGGCAATACAAAGGGACCTGAAAGCCAGGATCAGGGAGGCTAAAGACAGGTACAGGAGGAAGCTTGAGTGGAAACTCCAGCAGAACAACATGAGAGAGGTCTGGAGTGGGATGAGGACCATCACTGGGTTCCGGCAAACTAGCAACAGAGGAGCAGAAGGCAGTGTGGACAGGGCCAACGAACTTAACCTGTTCTTTAACAGATTTGACATTGTGGCCCCTGCCCATCCCCCATGAGTCATCTGTTGTCGGCCCCCAACCAACACATATTCCACTCTCCCCTCCTACCCCTCCTCACATTCCCCCTCCCTGCTCTCATGACTATACCCCTTCCCCACACAAAACCACCACGGTGGGCTTCACAGCTGAACAGGTGTGAAGACAGTTGAAACGTCTCAACCCAAGCAAGGCTGCAGGCCCGGATGGTGTCAGTACCAGGGTGCTCAAAGCCTGTGCCCCTCAGCTTTGTGGAGTACTTCGCCATGTCTTCAACCTGAGCCTGAGTCTCCAAAGGGTTCCTATGCTGTGGAAGATGACCTGCCTTGTCCCTGTGCTGAAGACGCCGCGCCCCAGTGGCCTTAATGACTACAGACCGGTGGCTTTGACCTCCCACATCATGAAGACCCTGGAGAGACTTGTTCTGGAGCTGCTCCGACCTACGGTTAGGCCACATTTAGATCCCCTCCAGTTCGTCTACCAGCCCCGACTAGGAGTTGAGGATGCCATCGTCTACCTGCTGAACCGTGTCTACGCCCACCTGGACAAGCCAGCGAGCACTGTGAGGGTCATGTTTTTTGACTTCTCCAGTGCATTCAACACCATCTGCCCTGCTCTGCTGGGGGAGAAGCTGACAGCGATGCAGGTGGATGCTTTCCTGGTGTCATGGATTCTTGATTACCTGACTGGCAGACCACAGTATGTGTGCTTGCAACACTGTGTGTCCGATAGAGTGATCAGCAGTGCTGGGGCTCCACAGGGGACTGTCTTGTCTCCCTTTCTCTTCACCATTTACACCTCAGACTTCAACTACTGCACAGAGTCTTGTCATTTTCAGAAGTTTTCTGATGACTCTGCCATAGTTGGATTCATTAGCAAGGGAGATGAGGCTGAGTACAGGGCTACGGTAGGAAACTTTGTCACATGGTGTGAGCAGAATTATCTGCAGCTTAATGTGAAAAAGACTAAGGAGCTGATGGTAGACCTGAGGAGAGCTAAGGCACCGGTGACCCCTGTTTCCATCCAGGGGGTCAATGTGGACATGGTGGAGGATTACAAATACCTGGGGATATGAATTAACAATAAACTGGACTGGTCAAAGAACACTGAGGCTGTCTACAAGAAGGGTCAGAGCTGTCTCTATTTCCTGAGGAGACTGAGGTCCTTTAACATCTGTTAGACGATGCTGAGGATGTTCTACGAGTCTGTGGTGGCCAGTGCTATCATGTTTGATGTTGTGTGCTGGGGCAGCAGGCTGAGGGTATCAGACACCAACAGAATCAAAAAACTCATTTGTAAGGCCAGTGATGTTGTGGGGATGGAACTGGACTCTCTGACAGTGGTGTCTGAAAAGAGGATGCTGTCCAAGTTGCATGCCATCTTGGACAATGTCTCCCATCCACTACATAATGTACTGGTTGGGCACAGGAGTACATTCAGCCAGAGACTCATTCCACCGAGATGCAACACAGAGCGTCATAGGAAGTCATTCCTGCCTGTGGCCATCAAACTTTACAACTCCTCCCTTGGAGGGTCAGACACCCTGAGCCAATAGGCTGGTCCTGGACTTATTTCCTGGCATAATTTACATATTACTATTTAATTATTTATGGTTTTATATTGATATATTTATATTCTATTCTTGGTTGGGGCAACTGTAACGAAAAGCAATTTCCCGCGGGATCAATAAAGTATGACTATGACTATGACTATGACTAAATGTCTTCTATGTTATGTTAAATGCTGAGAAAGTCTCTCGCTAGATATTTGCTTGGGTTAATACAGACAGCGGGGTGCTATTAGCCAGTGGGTGTTCATGTTATGATTTCTTGGGGTGATAATGCTGTCTCATATGACTGGGAATGAGGGTCTTTGGCGGGGAGTCGGACGAGAGACTGGGAGGATGACGGACGTGTGGGAAGATTCTGGTGGATCACTCTGGGTGGTCCCGAGCCGCGACGGGGTCCGGGTGATCCCGAGCTGTGAGTCGATGGAGTCCGGGTGGTCCCAAGCCGCGAGTTGACGGGGTCCGGGTGGTCCCGAGCCGCGAGTCGACGGGGTCCGGGTGGTCCCCAGCCCTGAGTTGACGGGGTCCGGGTGGTCCCCAGCCGCGGGTCAACGGGGTCCAGGTGGTCCCCAGCCGTGGGTCATTGGGGTCCGGGTGGTCCCGAGCCGCGAGTCGACGGGGTCCGGGTGGTCCCCAGCCCTGAGTTGACGGGGTCCGGGTGGTCCCCAGCCGCGGGTCAACGGGGTCCGGGTGGTCCCCAGCCGTGGGTCATTGGGGTCCGGGTGGTCCCGATCCCTGAGTCGACAGGGTCTGGGTGGTCCCGACCCCTGAGTCAACGGGGTCTGGGTGGTCCTGAGCCGCGGGTCGACGGGGTCCGGGTGGTCCCCAGCCCTGAGTCGATGGGATCCGGGTGGTCCCCAGCCGCTGGTCGATGGGGTCCGGGTGGTCCCGAGCCGCGAGTCGACGGGGTCCGGGTGGTCCCGACCCCTGAGTCGACGGGGTCCGGGTGGTCCCACGTGACTATCCACATGATCAATGCCTCTCATCATCTTGTACACCTCTATTAGGTCACCTCTCATCCTTTGTCGCTCCGAGGAGAAAAAGCCGAGTTCATTCAACCTACTCTCATAAGGCATGCTCCCCAATCCAGGCAACATCCTTACCACATACAAGCCTGTCCCTTAATCCATCAGAAAGTCCATCTCTGAAGTCACAGTATTGGTAACGCTTGGGCAGTTTTGCAGTGTTTTCAGAAATGCTTCTATCCTTTGACTGGTTCCTCTTGTAAAATAGAAATCTCTCCACTATTACCAGTGGCTTAGGGCTCAAGTCACTCTGTAAAAATGTAACAATTTCATCAAATGTCTTGCTTGCTGGCACAATTACACAAATACCACAATTACAAGATTCAGGTCATATGAAGGAAATTGATCAGTCAATTAAAGTCTTTCAATGTCATTCCACTTGTGGGTTGTTGTTTGTTCCAAAATCTGTAAGCTATAATTTCCTCTACTATAAAACAGTCCAAAGTTGTCTGTAATTTGGAGAAAAGTCAGATCTAGAGAGAGACTTTTTTTTACCTCAGTGGCCACTTTATTAGGTACTATCTGTAAACCACCCCATCTAGCACCGACAAGCATATCACTGTCAAAGTAACAGATCATATTTCTTCCCCATTCTGATGTTTGGTCTGAACAACAAATGAACCTCTTGACCAGATCTGCCTGCTTTTATACATTGACTTGCTGCCATGCGACCGGGTGATTTGCATTAACCAGCAGGCTCACAGGTGTACCTATTAAACTGGCCACTGAGTGTATGATAAATCATTTACATGTTTTGTAATTCTCATAGGTCAAAGCATGCAGCTTTACATGTTTACAAAATATGGATTAAAAATTGAAAGGTATTTACAATTTTTTGCTCTAGAAATTGCTCAATGTTGTGATGGCATAAACCCTCCTAAACTGAAAGTGAAACTTAATTACATTTGTTTCAAGAAGCTCGGAGGATTACGGAGAACTAAAACTTGAAACATTCTTGCAAGAGCGAAATGGGGAAAATCTATCAGATACTTGTTACGGGGCTCAAAGGAAAAACGACCACTATTGATATTTCACATTCAGAAAAAGAATTCAATGAGATGAAGGTTCTGATATTCAAACAGAAACTGCTGGAAAAATTGCCACCCGGAGAAGGTACGTAAGCAGGAAGTTAGAAATTTATTCATACTCTTTAAAAAAGTATTAACAATCAGCTGATCTCGGAGTAGAACAATTTTGTGCTATTTTCTGCATGTCAGCACCAGTATCTTTATTCCTTAGCAGGTTTGTAACACAATTTTTTGTGTAAAATTCCTGATCATGTGAACAATAATACTAGATATGAAGTCCGCTGCAGAAAGTTCAGCATTGTAAAAACATGACAGTTTCTATTTGTCACTGAAGTAACCGGGATTCCCTGAAACCATACTCTATAAATTGTTGGCTCTCTCACTGCATTCTTTGTTCTCATTTACTTCTACAGTTTACTCCAGTCACAAAAACAACCTCACGTGCTCTGTTATTGTATTGTACTCTCTTCAGAAACATTCCAAAAATGGTACTGCTGCAGCGAGCAACAGAATCTTGGGTGAATTGAAGGGAATACAGAAAGAATATCATGGATGAGGGTAGGGTGAGTGTAAAAATAGGTGTTGGATATGTAGTACAGACTCAGTGAGTCAAGCACCTTGCTATACTGTGCTGTTTCTCAATTGCTGCTGAATTTTTCCTCCGGTTTCCAGCTTGCTGGTGAGGGAAGGTTGTTTGTCGATCTTTGTTATTTATAGTTTTTTTCTGTAAGTACTACTGTATTTCTTTATCTGCTCGACCTTCAACATCTAATTGCAGACACAGTCATAGAGCTACTTTCTTTGTATGTTAGTGGTGAGCACAGTTAAACAAAAAAATGCTGAAAGATATAATTGTCTTATCAGATATCTGAGGAGATAATGTAACAAGACCAAAGCATGAACTTTTGAAAATAATAGGATGAAAATAGGTCAGACTACATTGGCTGAAATTTTCACTCCAGTTTCTAAGTGTCATAAATCAGCACTTGAGTGTATTACATCAGAGCTGGATTAGAGTGTTACTGATCACTTTAGACTTCGTTGAACTTTGGGAATTCAGCATTCTAGAAATGAACTATTTACTTCTAAAATTAAAAAAAAATGCCTAATGATTGTACTTAAGATGGATGGAGTTGTGGAGGAACTCAATGAGCCAAGCAGCATCCATGGAGAGAAATAGATAGTTGACATTTTGGGATGAAATTCCAACATCTACAGTCTCTTGTATCTTCCTGAATGGAGTTATGTTTGTTTTCCTCTTTTCTTTTTTCTTTAGTTCAAGTGGATGATCTCCGTCTTCTCTTTGCAAATGATCAACTGGAAGATAATAAAACGTTCTCTGATTACAAGCTGAAGGATAAATCCACAATACTGATGGTGCTGCGTCTGCTTGGAGGAGAGAGATAATGCCAAGAATGCGTGGAATGCTGAAGCCATCACCAGATCTGCCGTTCCTCTGTCAATGGGAATATTTTTCTCGATGCTATGATGACAGAGTGCAAATCCAATAATAGGCTTCATAGCTTTACCCGCTTTTTCTTTTGAAAATACTTTAAATTAACTGTTTGTACTTTATGTCCAGGTCAATTACAAGGTGTGCGTAATCCTCAGTTTTATTTAGTTTCCTTATTTTGGCCAGAAGGACGCTTTTGCTTAAACAGAAGGATGTTGCCCCTCCTATTCACGCCCAATGGTTACGTGATGTGATGTCATGTTTAAATTTAGAGAAGATTCAATGTTCATTCTTTGAATCTAATCAAGACTTTCAAACATTGTGGGGACCTTTTCTGAATTGTTTTCAAAACCTTTGATTTGCTGTTAACGCACAGATGATGACTAACAACCTTTTTCTTTTTTTTTCTACTAATCAGCTTTGGTCTTGGTAGTGGGTTAGATTTTTTTTATATAATAAATTTATTATTTTTCAATGTTATGAACTAATTGACTTGTATGAATATAGGGTAGGGAGTCTTTATATGCGATTTAGTTTAATGTATTGACATATTTTTTACTGTACTCTGTATCCGTATAGATACAAATTAATGAAAATATTGGAAAGAGTTTCCTTATTTGAAAACTGTACAAGAACTCGCTCTTTCAGTCTACAGTCTGTTGGTGCAACATGCTATTGTAGTGGTTAATGCAATGCTTTACAGTACAGGACACAGGTTCAATTCTTGCTGCTGCCTCTAAGAATTTTTTTACATTCTCCCCATGATCGCATGGGTTTCCTCCCACTTATCAAAGATGTACACGTTGGTAGATTAATTGGTCATTGTAAATTGCCCTGTGTTTAAACTCAGACTAAATCTGGGGATTGCTGGGCACTGTAATTTGAAGGGCCTATTCTGTGCTGTAGATCAGTAAACAAACAAACAAACAAACAAGCAAACAAACAAACAAATAAATGATTGATAGATAGATAGATAGATATTTGCTCTCTTGGGAAAATCTACACAAATTAGTAAACATAAATTTATGTTATTGCAAGAAAATTCCTGATGATGTTCCAGCAGTTGTTTTGTTATTTTGAAAATAAACGTATGCTTGTATCACTTTCCATTATTGAAAATGATAACTTAAAGTTTACATAATGTGCCTTTCAAATTGATCTCATGCTTTTATCTCATTGCTAATAAATATGCCTAAAACTATCACACGTACATGTAGCACATGTAAATTGCTTCTCAATATATCCTTGCAAAAGTATTATAGATAATGTTTAATTGGACAGCAGCTAGTGAAATTAATGGATTTAGGTGTTGAATAATATGATAAAAATCATTAAAGGTTTTTTTCAGGTTCAATGTACATTAATCAATATAAGATAGTGGTAACATAAACACAATCATTTCACCTTCTAAACGCACAGATCATTTCACCATGACATTCAGGAAATGAATTTGATCAAATCTAATAGACAGACAGATAACTTCAGTAATAGATAAATAATTCACTATAGAACTATAAAAGGGCTCCATCAGAGGAAAGTGTATATGCAAAAACACACACACACACACAGGCAATCCAGGCAAAATATAATATTTGATTTAAGTGTACAATTCCCATGGAGTTCAGCAATCCTTGATGTAATGTTCCAGTCAAGTTGAGTGGCATTCAAAAGGCAGTGCTGGGCTCAGTGGTGTACAGGAAACACTATAAAACTGATTTCTGTATGTGCTGATGGCATGGGATTTACATGCATCTTCCCCAATCTATTCAGCTCTGAGGGTTTAATCCGTGATTGAAATTTATCAGGTTTGAGCCACTGTAGCGAATGGAGTGATGATTTCTGGTATTTGCTTGCCATTTGCAGCATGTACATCCAGGGTCAAGGCCTCAGAAAATCTACCCTGTAGTGCAGCAGTTAGTATAATGCTATTACAGTGTGGGTGACCCAGGTTCAGTTCCCGCTGTGGTTTGTAAGGAATTTATATGTTCTCCCCGTGACCACGTGGGTTTACTTCGGGTGCTCACACATCCCAAAGATGTACAGGTTAGTAGGTTAATTGGTCACATTGGTTTAATTGGTCAGCACTGGCTCGATGGGCTAGAATGACCTGTCACCATGCCATATCTCAAAATTTTAAAAATTCCCCACAGGAAGGATGCAAAAGTAATGATTTTGGATGCCTTTTGTACCTGTGGTGAGCAAACTGATTTCCGTTGCATATTTTCCACTGTCACTGATCTGAATGTTATCTAATGTCAGTGAACTGTTAACATAGAACGTAGAACATAGACATCTACAGGTCATTACAGGTCCTCCAGCCCACCATGTTGTGCCGACCATGTAACCTACTCCAGAAACAGCTTAGAATTTCCCTACTGCATAGCTCTCGATTTTTCTAAGCTCCATGTACCTACCTAAGAGTCTCTTAAAAGACCCAATTGATCTGCCTCTGCCACCATCACCGGCAGTGCATTCCACACACCCACCACTCTCTGTGTGAAAAATCTACCCCTGACATCTCCTCTGTACCTACTTACAAGCAGCTTAAAACTATGCCCCCTCATGTTCGCCATTTCAGCCCTGTGAAAAAGCCTCTGACTATCCACACGTTCTATGCCCTTCATCATCTTATACACCTCTATCAGGTCACCTCTGATCTCCTGTCACTCCAAGAGAAAAGGCCAAGTTCACTCAACCTATTTTCATAAGGCATGCTCTCCAATCCAGACAACATCCTTGAAAATCTCTTCTGCACTCTTTCTACAGTATCCACATCCTTCCTGTAGTGATGTGACCAGAACTGAACATGGTTCTCCAAGTGGGGTCTGACCAAGGTCTTATATAACTGTAACATTACGTCATGGCTGCTGAACTCAATACCATGGTTGATGAATGACAACACTCCATACATCTTCTTAACAACACTGTCAACCTGTGCAGCAGCTATGGACACAGACCCCAAGATCTTTCTGATACCCCACACTACCAAGAGTCTTACCATTATTACTATATTCTGCCTTCAAATTTGACCTTCCAAAATGAATAACTTCACACTTATCTGGGTTGAATTCCATCTGCCACTTCTCAGCCCAGTTCTGCATCCTATTGAAGTCCCGTTGTAATCACTGACACCCCTCCAGACTATTCACAATGGTCCCAACTCTTGTGTCATCTTCAAACTTACTAACCCACCCTTCTACTTCTTCATCTGGGTCATTTATAAAAATCACAAAGAGAAGGTGTCCCAGAACAGATTGCTATGGAACACCACCGGTCACCGACCTCCATACAGAATACCTATCATCTACAACAACCCTTTGCCTTCTGTGGGCAAGCTGGGTCGGGATCCACAAAGCATGGTTTCCTTGGATCCCTACCTCCTGTCTTTCTGAATGAGCTTTGCATGGGGAATCTTATCAAATCGGATTTGATCAGGGACCTCGAGGTAAAGGAGCCATTAGGAGGTAGTGACCATAATATGATAAGTTTTAATCTACAATTCGAGAGGGAGAAGGGAAAGTCGGAAGTGTCAGTATTACAGTTGAACAAAGGGAACTATGGTGCTATGAGGAAGGAACTGGCCAAAGTTCAATGGAACAATACCCTAGCAGGGGTGACAGTGGAACAGCAATGGCAAGTGTTTCTGGGAATAATGCAGAAGGTGCAGGATCAGTTCATTCCAAAGAGGAAGGAAGATCCTAAGGGGAGTAAGGGGAGGCTGTGGCTGACAAGGGAAGTAATGGACAATATAGAAATAAAAGAGAAGAAGTATAACATAGCAAAGATGAGTGGGGAGCTAGAGGATTTGGAAACTTTTAAAGAGCAACAGAGGTAACTAAAAAGGCAATACGTGGAGAAAAAATGAGGTATGAAGGTAATCTAGCCAAGAATATAAAGGAGGATAGTAAAAGCTTCTTTAGGTATATGAAAAGGAAAAAAATAGTTAAGACCAAAATTGGGCCCCTGAAGACAGAAGCGGGTGAATTTATTATGGGCAACAAGGAAATGGCAGACGAGTTGAACAGGTACTTTGGATCTGTCTTCACTAGGGAAGACACAAACAGTCTCCCAGATATAATAGTGGCCAAAGGATTTAGGGTAATGGATGAACTGAAGGAAATTTATATTAGGCAGGAAATGGTGTTGGATAGACTGTTGGGTCTGAAGGCTGTTAAGTCCCCGGGACCTGATGGTCTGCATCCCAGGGTATTTAAGGAGGTGGCTTAGAAATCATGGATGCATTGGTAATCATTTTCTAATGTTCTATAGTTTCAGGATCAGTTCCTGTGGATTGGAGGGTGGATAATGTTGACCCTCTCTTCAAGAAGGGAGGAAGAAAGAAAACAGGGAATTATAGACCGGTTAGCCTGACGTCGGTGGTGGGAAAGATGCTGGAGTCAATTATAAAAGATGAAATTACAACACATTTGGATAGCAGTAACAGGATTGGTCCGAGTCAGCATGGATTTACGAAGGGAAAATCGTGCTTGACTAAGCTTCTGGAATTTTTTGAGGAAGTATCTATGAAAATGGACAAGGGAGAACCAGTGGATGTAGTGTACCTGGACTTTCAGAAAGGCTTTGGTAAAGTCCCACATAGGAGATTAGAGGGCAAAATTAGGGCACATGGTATTGGGAGCAGAGTACTGACATGGATTGAAAATTGGCTGGCTGACAGAAAACAAAGACTAGCGATTAATGGGTCCCTTTCGGAATGGCAGGCGGTGACCAGTGGGGTACCGCAGGGTTCAGTGCTGGGACCGCAGCTGTTTACAATATATATTAATGACTTAGATGAGATAATTAAAAGTAACATTAGCAAATTTGCCGATGACACAAAGCTGGGTGGCAGTGTGAAATGTGAGGAGGATGTTATGAGAATGTAGGGTGACTTGGACAGGCTGGGAGAGTGGGCAGATGCATGGCAGATGCAGTTTACTGTGGATAAATGTGAGGTTATCCACTTTGGTGATAAGAACGGGAAGGCAGATTATTATCTAAATGGAGTCAAGTTACGAAAAAGGGAAGCACAACGAGATCTAGGTGTTCTTGTGCATCAGTCACTGAAAGCAAGCATGCAAGTACAGCAGGCAGTGAAAAAAGCTAATGGCATGCTGGCTTTCATAACAAGGGGAATTGAGTATAAGAACAAAGAGGTCCTTCTGCAGCTGGACAGGGCCCTGGTGAGACCACACCTGGAGTACTATGTGCAGTTTTGGTCTCCAAATTTGAGGAAGGACATTCTTGCTATTGAGGGAGTGCAGCATAGGTTCACAAGGTTAATTCCCGGGATGGTGGGACTGTCATATGTTGAAAGATTGTAGCGACTGGGCTTGTATACTCTGGAATTTAGAAGACTGAGAGGGGATCTTATTGAAACATATAAGATTATTAAGGGATTGGACACGCTGGAGGCAGGAAGCATGTTCCCGCTGATGGGTGAGTCCAGAACCAGAGGCCACAGTTTAAGAATTAGGGGTAGGCCATTTAAAACGGAATTGAGGATAAACTTTTTCACCCAGAGAGTGGTGGATATATGGAATGCTTTGCCCCAGAAGGCTGTGGAGGCCAAGTCTCTGGATGCTTTCAAGAAAGAGATGGATAGAGCTCTTAAAGATAGCGGAATCAAAGGTTATGGGGATAAGGCAGGATCTGGATACTGATTGTGGATGATCAGCCATGATCACAGTGAATGCTGGTGCTGGCTGGAAGGGCGAAATGGCCTACTCCTGCACCTATTGTCTATTGTCTCTAAATGGCTTATTGAAATCATATCCACTACATCCACTGCTCCATCTTCATCAATGTGTTTTGTTCCATGAGGTTCATAAGGCATGACCTTCTCTTGACAAAATCATGCTGACTTTCCCTAATCAGATTATGTCACTCCAAATGTTCATAAATCCTGCCTCCCTGGATCTTCTCCAACAACTTGCCCACAACTGAAGTAAGACTCACTGGTCTATAATTTGCTGGGTTAGCCTTACTCCATTTCTTGAACAAGGGAGCAACATGTGCAACCCTCCCATCCTCTGGTACTTCTCCCATCCTTATTGATGGTGCAAAGATCATCGCCAGAGGCTCAGCAACTGTTTTTGTTCCATTGCACTCTGTCTTCATACACATAGGGTGTGTATTCTCTGGAACTATTGAGTTGTTGCTTGTCTATCCTACAGTAATAAAATGCAAAGAGTTCAGCTGCATTGTTATCTTTGTTACGGGCATTTATATAGAACAGGTTCTGCCATCCCACTGCAAGTTAAACTGTATTGGATGAGGCCAGTGATACTGCTCCACAAGCACTAAACAGCTGGATTACTGAAAAAAGGAACAAAATATCCCAGCGTTGAATTGTTCCTCAAAATCTGGTAATTAAATTATGAATTTTCATTATCTTGTGATCTTGAATGATCAGAATCAGGTTTACTATCACTGGCATATGTCATGAAATTTGTTAACTTAGTGGCTCCAGTACAATGCAATACATGATAATATAGAAAAAAGTAAATCAATTACAGTAAGTATATATGTATTTTAAATAGTTAAATTAAAAATAGTGCAGAAACAGAAATAGTAGAATACTGAAGTGGTGTTCATGGGTACTGGTATATGTTCCTTTATGTGTTTCAGGTAACTGATTTGCACTTTTGGTGCTTAAAAGTATGTCTGTCTTTTTGTAATAATAAAAACAAATTCTCAGTGTCACAGAAATATAAACTTCACCCAGGCATTCTGAATTCCTGAACTGGTTGGCAGTTTGACGTAGCAGATTCAATTTGAAAAGGGCCTGTTTATGGTCTATCCCTTCTGTAATCTATATCTGGTTTAATTGTTAGGTATAAAAGAAAACAACAAATAAATAAAAATTAAGAAGTTGCTGTGGATGATATTTAATTTAGACCTATTCAGTTAGGTGTGTTGGGTTCTGAAACATATTTATTGGTATTTAGCATCTGAAACAGACTTCTGTCAGAACTCACTGTTGTCCTAAATATCTGTTTGCGGTGTAAGTGGATTAGGGAACAGATCTGACAAAAATGCCTTTACTTTGCCAATTTCCAAAGTCAATGATTTATTGTTTATATACAGTGAAGAGAATTAATGCATATGCTCCCTGTAAAATACCTAAAACACCTTGCAAACACTTGAATTTAACCCGAATATTATAAAACAGACACCAATTGTCAAGAATTACAGTGTAAATACTATGCAAAATTATAGTCAAGTTTCCTTGTTCTACTGTGTCTAAAATAACGTAATGAGAATTAAGATCAAGATAATAAATTACTGTGTATTAATGATACCCAGGCTGCCTTTAAGTTTTACATTTTGTTTGCATGAACTATAACTTAAGCACTTCTAAAACTTAATCCTATGTGTTGAAGTAAAACCTATTTATCCTGTGCTGTAGGAAAATATGTGTAATAGTGACGCCGTGTCAAGAAATGCAAATCACAAAGGCGGATTTACTTTGGCTTGACCCATTTCTTGACCATTTCATCATTAATGACTGATGTGTATTGTTTTTTAATCTACTTTTGCTCTGAGTTCATTGGTAGCATTTTGTTTTTTTTGTATTGTGTCATTACTTACAACTCTGCTAAATAGAGTTAATAAAGCAACTTGTTCTTGTAAATAAAGCATCTGATGACGAATCGAAATTAATTACCAATGCAGAAAGATTTTCTTTTAGTAAGAGTTTATAACTTTAAGTGTCCAGAACAGATAAAAATATCAACTGACAGTTATAGTCTTTGATTTTTCTGTATTTTGCCATGTTGAAATATGATAAACTAAAAGCTAATGCTTACTTAGTTATGTATAATCTTGTCTAACTTTCAAAGGGGAAATTATTGCTGCTTTGAGCTTTAAACAAATGCAAAAGGACTCCGTAATTACTACTGCATCAATATTAAAATCAGGTTCATTATCAATGTCTTATGTGATGTATAATTTATTGTTTTGCACAGCAGTGGAGTGTAAAAACATGGAATTACTATAAATTACAAAATAAGCAGAAAGTACAAAAAATGAATAATATATAACGTTCATAGACTGTTCAGAAATGTGATGGAGAGGAAAATTCTGAATCGTGAGAGTTAAATGAGTTGAGAGTTAATGAGAGTTCAAAATGTAATGATACTTGTGATAAGAGCTTCACATAATGTCAACTTATATCAGATATACAGCCCCCACTACATGGACACTGTCTACACTTCTCAGAGACAACATAACCAAAGATAGATGTGGAGGACAAGTCCTTGAGTTTATTTAAAGTAGAGGTTGATAGTTTCTTGATTAGAAAGGGCATCAAAGGTTATGGGGAGAAAGCAGAGGAATGTGGTTGAGAGGTTGAGAGGGATAATAAATCAGTCATGGTGGAAAGATGGAGCAGATTTGATGGGCTGAATGGCCTGATTCTGCTCCTATGTCTCATGGTTTTATGGATTTTTAATACCTACGACACATGTGCAATTAATTGTCTTTTCAGTTAGGTATAAGCTTACTCAGTGCAACATTTTAAAACCTGGAAAAGTTTATTTTAAATTGTAAATTGTTCTGTGCTTCAAGCTTCAATCCCCACAGTACTTCAGTCGTTAATGCCTTTCCTTCTTTCTGATGTTCACTGCAACATCATGAACTAAAGTGGTGAAGGCTTCCTTGGATAAAAGACCATTGATTTGGAAAATCGACAATCCAGCTCTCGTGGTTACCAATGCTGGAGTGGAGTAGGTAACTGTGGGATAACTGGCTCATGAGGAGACTAGGCCCAGTATCTAATACACTGCTGCAGATGTTCTGCTACTCCAAGTTTGTCATTAACATATCCACTTTTCTTTTAGTCTATTCCCAATCTTCCACTGCCAGGCTGGCTCTACAATCTTAGCATGAGCCAGGATTGTGTGGAATGGCAGCCTGCCTGATGTAACTGGCTAGCAACATTCACAGTATAGATTGACAGCCAGCGAGTTATCATTCTAGACATACTATCAACCAAAGCTGACACTCAAATTCAATGTTTGTGTCATAGAATCACAGAGCACTACAGTACCTCTGTTCATCTATTATATGCCAACCTGCTTTTCTGTCCAGTCCCATCTAATTGCAACTGACCATAACACACCACACCCCTCTCATCCAGATATCTATCCAAATTTCTTGCTTGCTGCAATTGAACCCCTATGCACCTCTTTCACTGGCAACTCTTTTTACTTTCGCACCACCATCTGAGTGAAAAAGTTCCTCCTCAGGTTTCCCTTAAATATTTCACCTTTCACCCTGAACCTATGATCTATAATTCTAGTCGCGCCCAACCTCAGGAGAGAATACCCACATATATTTACCCAATCCATACCACTTTAAGATCTCTACTCATTCTCATATGCTCCAGGGTATAAAGTCCTAATCTTTTCAAATTTCCCAACATCTCAGGCCCTGAAGTCTGAGCAACATCCTTGTAAATTTTCTCTGCGCTCGTTCAAGATTATTGACATCTTTCCATCTTTCCATCAAACGGCGGGAGGACAAGATGGCAGCGCGACGCAGCTCTCCGGTGAAATGATATTGTTTCTGTTAAGTAGGGGCCGTGGACAATTCTGATTTGTTGAAGACAGACATGAGAAGCAGAGGAACATCTGGGGAAATTTCTGAAATGTCTGGTTCGCCGCTGTTATTACTGTGCGATCGAGAATCTCTGAAGGGTAGGCCCCAAAATCCCCGGCTTTGCCTGCTGCTGGTGACCGAGGCTGTCGAAATGTTCGGATAGAAATGGCGCTCGGTACTCGGTGTTGGAGGGCTGATCAGAGCTCGAAGTTTTCAGACAACTCAGAGTTGGACCGTGGTCGGGCATGGCAGGGAGAGTTTTTTTCCTTCTCCCGTCTGCGTGAGATGTGGGACTTTCGAGAAACTTTGAACTTTTTTTTACTGTGCCATGGACTGTTCTTCATCAAGTTATGCTGTTGTTGCACTGTTGTAACTATATGTTATAATTATGTGGTTTTGTTAGTTTTTCAGTCTTAGTCTGTCCTGTGTTTTTGTGATATCACACCGGAGGAATATTGTATAATTTCTTAATGCATGCATTACTAAATGACAATAAAAGAGGACTATGGGTCCTCATAATCTAATCTTTCCTGTAAGTAGATAAGCAGAAATGCGCATGAGACTCCAAATTTGGCCACACCAATGTCTTATGCAGTTTCAACATAACATCCCAACTTCTGTACACAATTCCTTGACCTATGGATACCAATGTACCAAAAGCTCTATTTCTGACCTTATCTACCTGTGATACCACTTTAAAGCAATAAGGGATCTGTAGTGCCAAATCTCTTTGTTCTACTGCACACCTCACTGCCTTGCCTTTCACTGTGTAAGTCCTACTTTGGTTTGCCCTGCCATAGAGCAAAACCTCACACTTGTCTGCAATAAATTCTATCTGTCATTTTTTAGCCCAATTTTCCAACAGGTCCAGATCACACTGCAAGCTTTGATAGTCTTGATTGCTTTCACTGTGCCCCAATCTTGGTGACATCCACAAATTTGCTGATCCAGATTGTTAATATAGGTGATAGACAACAACAGACCCAATGTTGATCCCTGTGGCTCACCACTAGTAACAGGCCTCCATTCAAAGAGACAACTATCTATACCACTCTGCATTCTCCCGCTAAGACAATGCTGAATCCAATTTCCTACCTCATCCTGAATGCAAAGCGACTTAACATTCTAGACCAACCTCCTATGTGGCACTTTGTCAAAGGCCCAGCCAGCCCATGCAGACAATGTCCATTGCCCTTCCTTTGTCAACTTTCTTCATCTTCATCTCAAAAACTCTGTAAGATTGTTCATACATGACCTACAACCCACAAAAATACGTTGACTATCTCTAATCAGGCTCTTTCTATCCAAATACTATCTATTGTGTAATTCCAATAATTTACCCACCACTGACATCAGGCTCATCAGCCTATAATTTCCTGGATTATTCTTAGAGCATTTCTTAAGCAATGAAACAACAGTAGCTATCCTCTGGTCCTCTGGCATCCTCCATGGAAGACATCCCCACAATCTGAGCAGACCAGATGTTGACAAGGAAGCATCGAACACATGACTCAGATTTGGAGACCTTGTCCCAGAAACTTTTGCCGATCCAACACATTACAGGATCCTGCAGCAGTCTAACTCAATCTGATTACTTACACAGGTGTTGTTAGGGTGTATTCTGGAGTTATGGTATATACCAAAATTAATTTCAACAGTAGCCAGTCTTCAGATTTGAATGTGAATTGCAGAGTGAATTTAACATGCCACTCAGAACAATGTTCATCCTGGAGCTCCAGATTGAGTTTGTGTCAGTACCTCCAGTTGAACTTTGTCTTTTGGTGTGTTTTCCCCCAGCCATCAGTCTGTGGTTTTGTATTGCCATGTGCTCTTGTTTGTTTTCATGCCCCATGTGCTCCTGTCCCAACTCCTGCTCTACTCCAGCCCCTGTATTACTGAATACTCCGCCTCTCACCTGTTTCTCATTATTACCTGTTTTGTTGCCACTTGTCTCATTGTGCTCCACCTATTATCTGCCTCTTTGTTTATTGCTCAGTGTATTTTAGTCCTGTGTTTTCACCTGTTTGTTGCTGGATTATGACGGTGAATTTTCCTGAGCCTTTCCAGCATTTGTATCTATACTCTGTCTGGATATTGACTCTGCCCGTTTCCTGATTCTGGTTTTTGGATTTCTCTGGATGTTTTGATCTCTGCCTGAACTTTGATGATGACTTTGTTTGCACCTTGGGATGTGTTACTCAATTAATATCACTGTGTGTACAGTACCGGGTTGATGATTGGATCCCTACTCCAGTGCCCTGACAGTTTGACTGTAAACCAGGAAACACCCTTTCAACTGAGATGTCTGCATATACATGATTGCAGCTAGAGAGACAGAGTTCTCAGAGGAATTAATGTTCATTTTGGGTGTATGGAGTGTTGGTGTGAAGTTCCAGGTGTTTGAAGTTTGTGTATTTCAAAGGAAACACTGTAGATACATTGTAACTATAGAATAGTCCTGCTCTTATCTTTAGCATATAAAAATGTCATGTAATATTGGATCAGGCAGGTCTCTTCTTCTAAGAGTGTCTCAAGTATGATGGCTGCTTATTTGGCTGAATAAAGGGTTCTCTATGCATAGCTTCAGTGACTCTCCGGTGACTTTGATCACAGTCACAAAAGGCACAATTGGGTGGCAAACATCATTCACCAAAATCTTGCTTTAAAATACAAACTCATAAAAGACACCATACCTTATTATAAATACAAGGCTGATCTACTTTTAGAGGCAGGGTCTTACAAATTATATTACAGCCAATCCATTATTACAGATGGATAATAACTGTCCCCATATGATATTACAGGATAAATAAGCAAGAACATTAACTTAATAGCTATGGCCATTCCAAACACACATAACATACAACAATCAAACACTTGACTTCTGGTCAACTTGGCACCTGTGTACAACACCCCATCAGTCAACATCTCCTGGATAGATCATGAATCCATATATTTCACTTCTTTCAGGTCTCTTACTTTTGCTTTTCATCTTGGATGTGATTCTGGAACTGTTGGAGCCTGTGATTTACTGTTTGGAAATTGTTTGTCTGTTCCGGCACTCTGCAGTCTCTGAGAAGATTCTGGGAGGCAGAGGCCGTGTGCATGAATCTCATGGCGGGCAGGCTGCGCGCCAATGTTCAACTCAGCTTCGCTGACTAAAGCTTCTATTATTCACTGATTAAACTGATGAGGGAGATCGAAGAATGAGGTGAGTGTGGAGGGCGAGTGTCAGCTGCCTGTCTTTTGATTGCTCTGCCACGGAGAGAGAAAGGTCTGCCGCTGGGCCTGGAGAGCGTTGGCTAGGTTTTCTGTGGACTTGCATTACAGACTGTTTTCAGTCTTATGTTTTTTATATTCTGTGTTTTTCACCTGATCTTCCTTTTTTTTTGTGTGGGGAAGGGGATTTGGGGTTGATGTGCCTGTTCTGTTTTGTTGTGTGCATGGAGTGGGGTTTGAGGGTTGAGGAACCTGCTGCCTTTCTTTTCTTGGTTTCATGGCTACGCAGAGACAAAGAATTTCAAGTTGTATAATTTGATCATGAATGAATCTTTGAAACTCTGAAGTGAAAAGCAGCAGAAATATTCTGAATTAAAATAGGACATTGAAACACGATAGAAAATGAACAGGGTATACATTGCCTCAATAGTAATATCTACTAATTGGTATTATCCCAAAGTCACTTCACAATAGCATTAAACAATTAGGTCTACACAGCAATATCTAAGTAAATCTTCAGACAGCCGCAATACTAAGCACCACTGGAATAGTCCAAAAGTTCCTAGCAATTGGGAAATGAACGTGCTTGGCGATACCCTTACCTCAGGTTCTGTCACAGCCTGAGCTGTGAGAAAATTATAGTAATAATACAGGGTTTAATTATTGTTGTTATTCATTAATTATTATCATAGTTATTAATAATAACATTGGCAAGTACTGAAGAACTGTGCTAATCAATTGGCTGGAGTGTTTATGGACACCTTTAACTCCGCATTTTGGAAGTCTGAGGTACCTAACTGCTTCAAGCAGGCTTCAATCATACCAGTGCCCAAGAGAATGTGGTCACCTGCATCAGTACTTATCATCCAATTGCACTTACATTCACTAGGATGAATTTCTTTTGAGAGGTTGATCATGAAACATATCAACTCCTACCTCAGAAGCAACCTGGATCCATTCTAATTTGCCTACTGTCACAACAGTCAATATTGTTAGCCATTTCATTGGCTTTTCACTCAGCTCTGGAACACCTGTACAATGAAGCTGCATACACCTGGATACTCTTAATTGACTACAGCTCAGCTCAACACTATCATTCTCTCAAAACATCACAAAGCTCCGAGATGTGAGCCTTGGTACCTCCCTGTACAACTGGATTGTCATGTTCCTCACTGGCAGACCACAGTCAGTTCAGATTGGCAACAAATGTCCTCCACAATCTCCATCAGCACAGGTGCATCACAAGGCTGTGTGCTCAGCTCCCTCCCCCCCACCCCCATGCTCTACTCACTTTATACTTCTGATTGTGTGTCTAAGTATAGCTACAATGCTGTATTTAAGTTTGCTGATGAAATCTCTGTTGTTGGCAAAATCAAAGGTTGTGATGAATAGCACATGTAGAGGGAGATTGAAAACCTAGTAGACTGGTGGTCACAACAACAACCTCACACTCATCATCAGCAAAACCAAAGAGCCACTCCAGGAGTAAGAAGCCAGAGGTCCGTGAGCTAGTTCTCATTCTGACACATGATATCACCACAGCTTCAGGTCTAACAGGTTCAGGAACCCTATAACCATCAGGCTCTTGAAATAGAGTGGATAAATCCCTTCACCACATCTCTGAAATGACTTGATGAACTATAGACTCACTTTCAAGAACTCCCTCCAACTCAATTTTATTTGCATAGTTTGCCTTCTTTTGCACATTAATTGTTTGTCAATCTTTATGCATGGATTTTAGTAAAATTCCATTGTATTTCATATTTGCTATTGAATGCCTGCAAGAAAATGTATCTCCAAGTAGTAGATAGTAACAAATACAGTGGCCTGCAGAAGTTTGGGCACCCCGGTCAAAATTTTTGTTACTGTGAATAGTTAAGTGAGTAGAAGATGAACTGATCTCAAAGTCATAAAGTTAAAGAAGAAACATTCTTTTCAATATTTTAAGAAAGATTAGTGTATTATTTTTGTTTTGTACAATTTTAGAGTGAAAAAAGGAAAGGAGCATCATGCAAAAGTTTGGGCACCCCAAGAGATTTGAGCTCTCAGATAACTTCTACCAAGGTCTCAGACCTTAATTAGCTTGTTAGGGCTATGGCTTGTTCACAGTCATCATTAGGAAAGGCCAGGTGATGCAAATTTCAAAGGTTTGTAAATACCCTGACTTCTCAAAACTTGTCCCAATAATCAGCAGCCATGGGCTCCTCTAAGCAGCTGCCTAGCACTCTGAAAATTAAAATAAATGATGCCCACAAAGTAGGAGAAGGCTATAAGAAGATAAGAGTTTTCAGGTAGCAGTTTCCTCAGTTTGTAATGTAATTAAGAAATGGCAGTTAACAGGAATGGTTCAGGTCAAGTTGAGGTCTGGAAGACCAAGAGAACTACTCGTAGGATTGCTAGAAAGATAGTAACAAATATGTGCTTTAATAATAAGTGTACTTTGAATCTAAGCAGCAGAGGGGGGTGTGATTTGGTGATCTGGTTGAAATTTCTCCCTCAATTAATGTTAAATGAAACAAGAGTCTGATAATGAATAATGAAGGGTTCAGCCTGAAACACAGATTGCTTATTTCTATATATGCTACCAGACCTGCTGAGTTTCTCCAGCATTTTGTGTGTCTGTCTGTCTATGTACCATATCCGATGCGGACTTTGGTGTCCATGGTTTTCCATATAGATCTATCCTTCGTTTTTTGGATGACTTCCATTTCCTCGATGTGCAGCCACCTGGCTATGCTTTTGATGTACATAAGCTGAGGTCTTCCTCTAGGTTTGCTCTCTTCAATCTTTCCAGAGAGCATGAGTTCTTCTAGTTCATCTTTCCGCATGATGTGTCCTAGGAATCTGAGTTGTCTTTCTCTTATTGTTGGTATGAGTGATCGAACTGCTTGTGCTCTTTTGAGAACTTCTTCATTTGATGTGTGTGTGTGGTCCATGATATTTTTAACATTCTCCTGTGGAGCCATAATTCAGCTGCGTCTTGTCTCTTTTCCATTGCTGGAGAAATGTTCCAGTATTCACTTCCATAAGTCAGGATAGAATAAATGTAGCACTGCAGTATTCTGTTTTTAGTGTGCGTGCTCATCTTTCTGTCTGTTAGTATGGTCCTTTTTTGGAAAGCTGCTTTCGCCATTGCTATTCTGTATTTGATATCTGTGTCGCACCTGCCATTACTTGTTATTAGGCTGCCAAGATATTTGAATTTGTTGACTTGTTTGATGTTTGTATTTCCGATCTTGATCACACATTGTGGGATGTTTGTCTTTCTGGAGATGACCATGCTTTCTGTCCTCTTGGTGTTGATTGAGAGACCTCTGCGATTACTTTCTGCTGCCACTATAGTGAGTAGTTCTTGAAGTTTTGTTTCTGAGTCAGCTATTAGTACGATGTCATCAGCATATCTGATGTTATTTATATTATGGCCTCCAATTGTGAATCCTTTGATGTCTTTGATACTTCAGCATTTTGTGTGTAATGAATAAAAATATTAATATTCTGAACTAGATGGGAATATTATTTTTCTAAGTTACAGGACTTAAGTAATTAAAATAGAGTTAATGCAGTGAAAGATCAGCAAAGCACTGTGGAAACTCCGCGCTTAAGATGAACACATCTAGTGTCAAAATCTTTTGGCCTATGAACTGAGAAATGAGAACTCAATTAATTGTAAACAGGCTTCTATTTGTTAGAATGAGCAATGAGAGAAATTATATGCTTCTAAAGGGATTTCTATAACAATATGAATCTGAACATATTGAATATATAACCTGTCACTATCACAACATTGTGGGTGGGACCTTGTACAAGTTGGCAGCTGTAATTCTCACATAAAAACTACAAATGTTTATCACTGACTTTACTGTGCCAAAAGGTATTTGTTTTCTAACAACCTAAAAGGTTATTTGTCCCATTGAGTCTATGGCAGTTATCAGAGAAAACCCATCGATACACATTTCCCCATACATATCATACTTTCTCTCACACACTCATTAACTCCACTCCAATTCTCTTACCATTCACAGAATGTTGGATAATTTATAGTGACCAATGCCTTTGCAGGGTAGGGTGAAACTCAAGCATCTTTGGAAAACTTTGTAGGGTGAAAGTAGAATAGGAGATGTTCTTGACAGCATCTGAAATGTGGAAAGGAATTCAGAAGGGATGTATCTTACTTATAACAGTTTTTATTTTTGCTCTAAATATCAGCACCTACAATCTCTTGAGTCTCCACTTTACTACCAATCTGATTTGAGCTGATAATGGGCCAGTATTCACAACTTGTCAGTTTGTGGTAACAGCAAAAAAAAAACAAATCTGTCTCCTTCGGCCTTGGGGCACCATCTATTATAAAATCTCATGTATTTGACATTTTGCCTGTTGCTATGGAGCAAAACATTGGCTGCCTATTGAAATCTGTGATTGCAATAGAAGGACAGAGACTGAGTGCTTGGTACTCCATCTGTTGAAGCTCTCTTATAATGCTCCAAGAGCACCAATATATTTACCAATTTCAGCTTTATCAAACAGTAATAGGAAAAAGAAAAGAAATTAAAAGGGCCCATTACAGTTAAACCAGTCCAATGTGCACACAAACATTGGAGCTCATTTGAGAGTGATCAGGGTGTATCTCTTTGCTCACGGTGCTGAATTCTCATTCCCAGCTGCAGGTAGAACTTCCATTCTAGGAATCCTGTGCCTCATGAAGTACTCCTTGCCATCGGGTCTCCCGTTCAGATAGGATCCTCCAGATGTCTTCCCTGGTGCTCTTTTCTCCGCACCTCCCACCAAAAGAGCCCAAACCAGACTACTTTCCTTCAGAAAACTCTTCCACCCAGATCTCTAGAACCTTCTTTCACATCCCACAATCCCAACTGACTCCTACAACATTCCTAAGTAGGACAACATGGCTCCTTATCTTTAGCCAAAGCCAAAACACTCTTTCCAGCAGGGCACACTGCTTTTACAGAAAAGTGCTAAAGTGAAGTACCTCACTGTCTAGTAGAAATCTTATCCAGGACATTACACTAGATTATTTGAGACAGGAAGCTGGAGAAATACTCGGCTGAATGGCTGGAGCTGTATCAACATGTCAGCAACATCAAGCGGCAGAAAAGTTCACATAACCGGCATTCTTAATATTAGGCATAATATTTATCTCTTCCATTTAAAAACTCCTGCATAGTTACGATACTCACAATGCATGACAACAAGTCCCCAAAGGGATCTGGAGGTACCTACCTCCTGTTTCATTGCTATGATGCAGAAGGACACGAACAGCAACAACCCTGGGCTGGTTTCCCTTCAGATCCTTCACGTACTCAATATTGTCATTCCTTTAATATCACAGGGTCCAAAAATTACCATTGGCCCATTTTGGGAGCACCTGCAACATCTATTGATGCCCATTCTTGATGTAATTAATGTCAAGCAAAGACGTGCATGTCACTAGCGTCACCCATGGAAGCAGAACTCATACATAAAATCATAACCCATCCCTGAACAGTGTGAAGAATTGGCTGTAAACGTTACCATGTGGAAAGGAAAGTGTTAATGTATTCAGAGTTTCCTTTCCTGAAGGGGTGTGCCTTACATGCTGCAAATAAGCACGAGTTGATAAAGTGCAGTATCATGTGATTGATAGTGGTATTTGTCTTCTTCCGGGATTGTTGGTGAAGGGACTTTCCAGAGAGGGTTCTATCATAGAAAGTTTCTGCTCTGCAGCTTGGAAGATGACTACTGTACCAGAAAAGAACGAGAAGGGTTATGACAAAAATGATCACTCTCTAAAATTTGTGCAAGGAAAAGATGAAATCACAAGTAAATATAAATACAATTTTTGTATCACTGGAAGTATTTTGGAAGATTGAAACTGTTGAATTTACTGATAGATTCAAATCATACATGAAGTTTTAATCTGGAATAAACAGGATCATGGATTAAATCTGATCATTTTTGTTTCATGGTACACTAAGATTTTGGGGGTCACTCAACCTCTGGCTTTCAATATCTAAAGCCTGTCTAAATACTGTCAGCAGACCTCCATATGTACAAGTGAATGCAAGAGTGAAAGTGCATGTAGTGGTAATAAGGGGCAGTATGTGTAGGGATCGAAATACTCTTCCTTTCAAGAATAAGCAGAAGTTCTAAAGAAACCTCACTATAAACATAAAAATTCCTCAGTGTGACCCTGGAGTTGATTGGATGGCTCAGGTACTGAAGTGGGAGAAATAGATTCCAATTCATGGTGCCCTGGACACTGATATGGTGAAAAGTGAACTGTTCCATTGGGACAGCCAATACCTGAATAGGCTGGAACCAGGCATTTAGCAAATCAAACAGTCCATTTACTTGTCTGCATTCTCATTTCTGACATGTTTTAACATTGAATGGTAGAGCTGACAGTTCCTTGGGAAGATCAGAATGAAGAGGCATTTGAATCTGAGAAAGCCAAATACCAAGGGCTGAAGAGTGGTGCCAGAGGCAGGGGTGAAGGGAACGATGTGAGCCTGTGGAGATGGGATGTAGAGATTTTGCTGCCCATTCGCTAGGCAGAACATACCCTCTTTGGAATTATGGGGGCTGTAAAGAAAAGAGCCACCAGGACTATTACAAAGGCTGCTGAACAAACCTCCAGAAAACTTTGGATCAAGAGGTGTGACAAGAGGACCAGTGTCACTGGGACACAAGCCAGGGCCTGATCAACTCTGGCTGGGTCACCTGGGTGAGAGTCTGATGTCAAAAGACCCGAAACACCCAATGACCCCAGTTTACATCACTATTGATGTGTCCCAGCATCAAGGAAATGAAAAAAAGTGCTCAGATAATATTTCCATGATGCCCGCAGCATTGTTCTAGACCATTGACATTTAAATCCCTGTTTCTCCAGGACCACTGTGAAGGATATTCCAACCCTATTCAGTCAAGGCTATTTCAGGCATTTCATTCCAATTTACTCACAGCTGTCAGCCAATACAGTATGTGAAACATTTTGATGGATGATGATCAATATTCTAGGAAATGGGTCTCAATTGCATGTTTTCCTTGAGAATATTTATAGTTATTCTCTACAATTGGAAGGTACTACCGAATAGAATAGGAGCATTAGCAGAAACAATATTTAAAAGACCAAATCCATTGTGGCTTTTGCTCCTCATGGCTATTTTCATATTTAGATTTCCAAGAAATATAGCAGTCTGTGGATTCAGTTATTTTTTCATTTTCTGGCTGATTTTAGATGCAAATACTCAGCGACTCATCATTTCGATAGGGTAAAATAACTGCATACTTGTTATTTCAGGAGACTATGATCCCAATATTTTGCGGGCAGAAGTGTCCTGCAAACATGCAGTAGATCCAAACTCACTGACTGCATGGTGTCGGAGCCTTCTAGATCGGGTAAGAAATTGAGATTTGTGAACTTAGAAGTTCCATATAACTGTAAAAATATAAATAGATCTACACTGCAGCTTTATTTTCAATAATTTCTTTGATTTTACATTTTGTCAGGAGAATCTGTTCCAAAGATGTGAGAGAATGTAGTAATCTTTAGTGCCTCCACCAAGGAGTACCTGACCACACTCTATCTGGTAAAAACATTGTGGGTGCAGGTGGCGTTGAGAGTGTAACTTGTAAAAAGTTTACCTTCAACCAACTCAAGTTGGTCGTGACTTAGATCCCTTCTCATTTTTCTAAACTCTAGTAAATACAATATAGTTAACTTAATCTCTCCGCATGAGGAATAAACAATGTGGTGAATCTTCCTTGCACTGGATTGGACATCAGTGTTCCACACTCCTGGGCTCAGACAGTGATTTGAGAGAGAGAACTTGGCAATGAGGAGTTGGGTAAAATGAGAAAGTTATTTCTGCCATTCTCATTATCTAGGAAGAAGGCAACTTAAACTATTCAATTTTAATCAAATTTGAAATTACAGGGTCAGTACAAATTCTACTGCCCAGCGTTGAAAGATGGACAGGCATGTGGACAGGAACGGCCCTACCATGAAGTTCGCAAGCTGGCAGTACTGACCAGAGAGGAGCAGCTGCATTTTGAGGAAACAGTTGCTGTGCTGGCTGCAGCTGAGTACTGTGAGTTAAATCAGTAAGTCTGACAATCAAATGTCTCACAATCTGATCTCAAAAATCAGTAAGTCTCTCAAAGTGTGCATTTCAATGTTTGTGTCTGCACTACATTTGCTTCATAGAAAATACTTTGTCTGCATATAATACATATTTAATTGAGAGTTACCTCATTGATTAGCATGTCCAAATTGACGCAATAGATTCACATATCCATGTCCACATTTTGTGGGTAGAAACTATATATGTGCAATTTAAAATCAGTAAATTTCTATGAAGTAACACATTCATTTTGCTTCTATGCTCAATATTCTTAACACAAACTAATTTCTCTATTGTCTTCTAATTACCAAGAATGCATTTTTAAAAATTGTAATCTACCCCTGAGCCCCACAGTTTAGCAGGATATGGTGGAAAGATTTAAGGTATAACCTAGTAAGCATACAAATGCAAATTCTCAGAAAAGAAGCATATTTCATCAGGAATTGAACAAAGTTTGATCATTTTGTGGAAGTTGATCATTTGAACACTGCTCTTCTGAGGTCTATCCACAGACTTTTGATGATGTTTAGGTCAGGGGACTGAGAGGGCCATGACAAAACCTGCAGCTTGTGCCTCTTGAGTTAGTCCATCGTGGATTTTGAGATGTGTTTCGGATCATTATCCTGTTGTAGAAGCCATCCTCTTTTCATCTTCAGCTTTTTTACAGACGGTGTGATGTTTGCATCCAGAATTTGTTGGTATTTAATTGAATTCATTCTTCCCTCTACCAGTGAAATGTTCCCCGTGCCACTGGCTGCAACACAAGCCTAAAGCATGATCGATCCACCCCCGTGCTTAACAGTTGGAGAGGTGTTCTTTTCATGAAATTCTGCACCCTTTTTTTCTCCAAACATACCTCTGCTCATTGCAGCCAAGAAGTTTTATTTTAACTTCATCAGTCCACAGGACTTGCTTCAAAAATGCATCAGGCTTGTTTAGATGTTCCTTTGCAAACTTCTGATGCTGAGTTTTGTGGTGAGGATGCAGGAAGGTTTTCTTCTGATGACTCTTCCATGAAGGTCATATTTGTGCAGGTGCTGCTGCACAGTAGAACAGTGCATCACCACTCCAGAGTCTGCTAAATCTTCCTGAAGGTCTTTTACAGTCAAATGGGTGTTTTGATTTGCCTTTCTAGCAATCCTACGATCAGTACTTGTGGAAAGTTTGCTTGGTCTTCCAGACCTCAACTTGACCTCCACCGTTCCTGTTAACTGTCATTTCTTAATCGCATTATGAACTGAGGATACAGCCACCTGGAAATGCTTTTCTATCTTCTTATAGCCTTCTCCTGCTTTGTGGGTATCGTTTATTTTAATTTTCAGAGTGCTAGGCAGCTGCTTACAGGAGCCCCTGGCTGCTGATTGTTGGGACAAGGATTGAAGAGTCAGGGTATTCATAAAGCTTTGAAATTCGCATCACCTGGCCTTTACTAATGATGAGTGTGAACAAGCCATAGCCCTAACAAGCTAATTAAGGTCTGAGATCTTGGTAAAAGTTATCTGAGAGCTCAAATTTCTTGGGGTGCTCAAACTATTGCATGGTGCTCCTTTCCACTTTTTCACTCTAAAGTTGTACAAAACAAAAATAATACACTAATCTTGCTTAAAATGTTGAAAAGAATGTTTCATCTTTAACTTTATGACTTTTGGAGATCAGTTCATCTTCTACTCACTTAACTATTCACAGTAACAGAAATTTTGACCAGGGGTGCCCAAACTTTTGCTTGCCTCACTATTTAGGTGCATGCTTTGAAAGGGTTATCAGTGTGAAGTAATTTATTTCACCAAATGTTGTTTTGCTTATCTTTTATTCAGTGTCCTGGATGTGGAACATATATTGAACGCACAGACCTGAGTAACTTGAGTGTCCACTGCACTATCTGTACTGCAGAAAAGAGGAGTGTTTACAAGTTCTGTTGGCAGTGCCTGAAACCATGGAAGGAACATGGCCCACGTTCTGACCGATGTGATAATGCAGGGTGCACCAATGTGGAACTGAACACACTATGCCTTTGCCCATTAATCAACCTCTTAGATACTGTAGTGAAGAATTGCCCTTCCATTCGAGCCTGCCCAACATGTAGTATGCTGCTCGAACACAACCTAAAGGGATGTAAAAATATTATCTGTCGCAGGTGCCAAGTTAAATTTTGCTTTGCCTGTCTGGAGCTAACAGAAGTATGCCAGGCAAAAAAACCAGAATCCTGGTTTGATCTGTGCTGGAGGAATTGCACCAAGGCAAACTTCAATCCCGACATGGAATCAAAATCGTTCTCAATAAATACATTGCATAGAAAATATGGCACTACATTCCACCTGTGTATTGATTTCACTCAGTTTTACCTTACTATAACCCCTCCAACCTTTTTTCTCTCTTTAAACTGTTGGACCTTTTGTTTGACATTCAAATCTGAACTTTCATCCTCTGCTCAAATATTGAGCCAAAAATCTTCAGCCCCAGCAGAGACATCAGTTCCTTGCCACTGGCTTTAAGCTTCTCCCTAACAGAGTCTAAACTAGATTATTTGCAACATTGCCTGATTTGAGTTGATTTTCAGACCTCATATCTCTATGCCACCATTTCGGTCACCTACTTCCACAACTGTAACATGACACATTTCTGCTTCTGCTTATAATCCATGCCTTTGTGACATGTAAGATTCACTATTATAGTGAATTTATTATAGTCACTATTATTTGGAGAGAAGGGGGATGAGAGGAGACATGATAGAGGTGTACAAGATAATAAGAGGAATAGATAGAGTGGATAGCCAGCACCTCTTCCCCAGGGCACCACTGCTCAATACAAGAGGACTTGGCTTTAAGGTAAGGGGTGGGGAGTTCAAGGGGGATATTAGAGGAAGGTTTTTTACTCTGAGTGGTTGGTGCGTGGAATGCACTGCCTGAGTCAGTGGTGGAGGCAGATACACTCGTGAAGTTTACGAGACTACTAGACAGGTATATGGAGGAATTTAAGGTGGGGGGTGGTTATATGGGAGGCAGGATTTGAGGGTCGGCACAACGTTGTGGGCTGAAGGGCCTGTAATATGCTGTACTGCTCTATGTTCTATGCTCTATAGTGAACACTTGATGGCAATCTTCTCTCTGTAAATTTGTACTCAATGAAGTCTCTGATGCTTATGTCCAAATTTCCACCAGCATTACTCCCATCAGCTACATTGCAATTAAGAAGCTTTTTAACTTTGAAGCTTTTATCATTTTCAAATCTTTTCAATGGTCATCCTCTTTCTGTAACCTGCTCCTGCCTTACAAACCCCCAAGATATCTGACGTCACTTTAAAATGAACATTGCTGACTTTCATAGCTTCCTCACTGCCAGCTGCCGAGTCATTAAAATCTGTAGTCCATCTCATTCTTACAATATGCCAAGCAGTAACAGGGACTACACTTAATTAAATACACTTCTGGCATTATAGTGACTTACAATGTCACATCTGTTCCTATATAAATGAAAATCATTTTCCCTTTTTATCTCATAGTTGGTTGCACATTAAGATCAGATTCAATGCAAATATTACAGGAAACATTGCAAAGGAAGATGTTGCTTATGTTGTAATTTCTACAGCCAAAAGAATTCACTGTGAATGATATATTTATAATATGTTTATAATTAATGACATGATGTTTATTCAATAGCATATGAAGCATTGTTTTGATTATTTGATGTCAAATCTTTACATTATTTAAAGAACTTGCATCAACTGTGCATTTTTATTCATCACATGATCCTGCTGAACACTAAGAATTTAAAGTACCGCAGGTCTGCCACATCAGCGAGTTTCTCACTGGGGAGAAAGTGAAGGAGCTGTGCATTGTGCCGCTGCCTGAGTCGAAGGAGATGTGCAGTCTAATAGTGAGTGACCATCTTGTAGCTTTGCTTGTGACTGCAAGACCCTTTTGGACATTGTTAATATGAAATGCTGCAAGTTCGATTCACTGATTTACTGGTGGGGGGGGGAATGGGAGGGGGGCTGCATGGGCTCCTTCACAGCAAGGACTAGGCCTCAAGCCACCGTGTCACCTGTTTACTACCACCAGGAGAGAGGCTTCAGAGCCAGTACACTCCACCGGGGGTGGCATAGCGCAGCATCCAGGCTGGAGTCAGTGTCGCCCCCCCAGTGTCACTCAGCAGAAGTCAAGCTCTCTTCTGGTTGACTGCAGATTTCTGCAGCTTTGACGGCTTGAGTTTGGGATCTTTTATTGTGTGGCTGTATCTTACTGATACCTTTATGTGCTTGCTATCTTATTTGTGCTATGGGAGCTTTGTGTGTGTGAGACTGTTGGTACTGTGTTTTGTACCTTCACCCCAGAGTAATGTTGCTTCATTTGGCTGTAATCATGTATGGTTGAATGACAATTAAACTTGAATTGAATTGAATGATTTCCATTTTGAATTTTTATTTAGTTAAATTGAACAGAGTATAATATAGTTACTTTATTTTAATTATAAAAAAAAAATAATCCTCTCTCGAGATTGACTACCCTTCCTACTTTGTTTGCTCAGTGTTCATTATCTGCGAGCCACCAGATTCAAAAACTGTCCAATAGTAACAACAAAAGAAGAGCAACTAGAACTGGAGCTAGAAAAAGAATACATCATAAAAACTGATTTAGAGTCCAAATCTACAATCCACATTGACTATATCTTGTTCTGGCTTCATCCACCGCAGTCACTGAGGGAGAGAGATCACTCGAACACGACCTTCCCTCGGGAGCAGCAAGCAAAAGACTGCCACAGGCAGGTACCTTCTCCGACAGCAGAGGGCAAGAGGCTGGTAGATGGCGCTGAACACTTGCTCGCCTTCTGCACCCACCTGCATGAGTTCAGTCTTACTCGGTGAGATCGGCGAGAGATGGAGTCGATCATGGGCCTGTGCCCCATCTCCATGCCGCATACTTTGGTCACAGTCTCCCAGAAGCCTCTCCGAGACAGCAAAGTATCAGATCACCTTATTGACCCAAAAACACACCACCTGAGGATAAACTGCAGGCTCTCACAGTAGCAGAACCACATCTGATATAAAAAGAAGCTTTAAAACAAGTGAAAGGAATTTCTTCATGACCCGAGTTAAGGATGTTGCCATTTGTAGCTTTGTTCGCTGGTACCATTATCTTGTGTACAGTATCCCATACTAAAGCTAATATACCATATTGAGCTAGGAAATTGGTAGAAGTTGATGTGTTTAAATGAGAAATTGGATGTCTGTGAGGGTTTATCCCTGTGACTGGGCATCTCCTCCAGTTGTCCATTTGTTTCCAACATCCTAAAGATATGCAGATTATTAGGTTAAATTGCCACTGTAAATTGCCCCAATATTTCGGGAGTGGCAGAATCTGTTGGTGGTGAGAGGAGAGGAATTGTGGGTAGAATGAAAAGAGATGAGAACAAGATTAGTATTAATAGTTGTTTGATGGTTGGCATGTTCCTGAAGGGTTAAGGGCCTACCTCCACACCATATGTATTTAAGATGCTATGATTTTACTGTTCTCATTTTTTTTTAAAAGGAGGATGTGAAGTAAAAAATGAGAAGAAAATGTTTGTCATGCTGATCTAACTTGTCTCCTGGAGTGCAGTGAAAGGGTTAAGGAGTTGAACTGCGCGATTTTGTGTGCACAGCAAACCTAACCTGGTTTCTGTAATTCATCGGCAGTTCTTGGAAAATGAAACTGAAAATAAATCTGTATGGTGGGTTACGAGAAATGCAAAACAAGTGTTAAGGAAGCATTTTGTTTACAGACTTGAAAAGTGTATGAATATTAAAAATATTTCCAAGGTGGTTGGATTGGGCAGCATTGTGCTAAATTTCCATGTGTGAGCAATGGTGAAAGGCATCTAATTCGTTATCTATGGTTATTAGCTGCAGTGAACTAAAACAAAATTAATCGCTGAAGAGCTAGTAAGCTAAAGTGACCCAGTGCAGGGTGTGATTATTGAAAGCTAAATAAAGCAACATCAGCTGCTGAATGTCAAAGAGGAATGAAGAAGCTTGTCCTTCCTTGTCTGAAAATAAGGCCATCAGCAATTTGACCACATCAAACTTCCCAATTGTTGCTGCTTTTTACATGAATTGCAACAGACAGCTGGCTGAGCCCCTCATAGTAAAGCCCAACATGAAGAAAAGACTTTCTTCGTGTCAAAGGCTTGATATTCATATGTTCATAAGCAATTAAGTAATCATCAACACCATTGATTCCTGGGTGATAGGCCTTTTATCCCTCTAATAGTGGTAGTGTGTGTCCAGTCAGTGACTGTGGTGCTCAGTGTGAGTACCTACCAATGTCAGCACAACCCTCATCACCACTGAAAGCATCCACATGAGATGCTGCCTCAAGAAGGAGACATCTATCATCAAGAACCCCACCACATGGAACATGCACTTTTCCAGCTGCTACCATTGCGAAGGGGTCACAGAAGCACAAAGTCTCACAACACCGGCTTCAAAGAATTTCCTACAATCATTTGATTCTTGAAATAAATTGCACAATCCTAACCCTACCTCAATAATGGTACACTATGAAATATCTCTTGTACCACCATGCACTTTAAAGATCAAAGTTCAAAGTAAATGTATTATTATAATAATTGTGTCACAATATACTAGCCTGAGATTCTTTTTCTTGCAGTTATTTACAGGAAAACAAAGAAGTACAATAGAATCAAGGAAAAACTAGACACAAACACTAACAAGCAACCAATGTGCAAAAGAAGAGAAACTGTGCAAATACACAAAACACAAATAATAAAAAATAAATAAATAGTTCTGAGAACGTAGGTTCTAGGGGCTTTGAAAAGCGAGTATTCAGGTGTACTCAGTGAACAGTTCAGAGTTGCTCTGAGTGAAGTTATCCACACTGGTTCAGGAGCCTGACAGTTGAAGGGTAATAACTGTCCCTGAGCCTGGTAGCATGGGAACCAAACTCCTTTGCCTCCTTCCTGATGGTAGCAGCCAAAAGAGAGTACGCCTTGAGTGTGACTTATTTTAACTGATGCCTTGTTTTGCACCATCTTTTTTTCTTAACTGTCTTGTATAACTTACAGTACTGCACAAAAGTCTTAGCCATATTGTTACGTACCCCATAACTGGGTTGCCAAACCAGCAGAAATGGACCACTCAGTTGGAGTCTGGATTACTGGAACTAAGAACGTTTTATTAAAGAAATAAGCAACACAGTACTCTAATAGTAAGGATATAAATGCAACAGGTTAGCAATGAATAAACACACATGTACACAGAACTAGGATAATAGGGTCAATCAGCTCTATCGCAGTCTAGGGGTAAAATGTTCAATCACAAGTGACAGAGTTCAGTTTAGTTCAGTTCGCAGTAATCGCCGTCGTGCCGTTGGAGAGAGAGAGAGAACGAATGAATATGTAAATCGGATTCCAAACAGACCTTCGATATTCCTCGCAGTTAGCTTTTCGGGCGAGCCCTTTGTAATGTCTTCTGAGGTCACCGACTGTGACCCCTCCATTCCAGACACGATCGTTCTTCAGCGGTGAACCCAGCACCCAGGCAAGGGCGGACACACACCAGTTTCCCGCCGACCGTATCTTTCCACCCTGTGCGTCTATGGCTGGTCCCGCGACCAGACCTCCAAAACTCCCACCGACTTGTGGGGGCGCACCACTTCCAGGGTCTCGCTACCTTGTGGAGCCGTGTGTGTCGTCTTAGTGAACCTGCCCCTTTTTATCCCCCTGCTGGGGTATCGCCTGTCCATCACACTTCAAACAGTTCAGGGTTCAAAAGGAGCCGGTCTTGACAATACTCAGACTGGTGTCTCCTTCCATTAAACTCTCTCGTCTCTTCATTAACATTTCCAAATGCTGCTCCATTGTCTTACTTATCTCTCTCTCCTGAAGACAGGTGGCAGATCAACTGCTGATCCCACTGGTGCTAGCACAGGACAGTTAACATCTCAGTCTATGTATACTTTTGTAACCCTCTTTCGTCACAATATATACAGAGCAAGGGTGTAACTGCAATTTACAATTTACATTAATAACTGAAGACTGTTCCTTGCTTGATTTAATATCTGCTATATTCACATAATCCAGAATGCTCCTAATGCAAAGGCATCGAGCTTGTCGGCATTGGTTGCTTTTCTTAACATAATATTTGTAAGATATTCATTCAATTAATGCAACACTAAAGCTGATGTTTTAATTGTGTCAGTAAAAGAAACCATAGTTTTTACTTTTAACATACTTGTGTATTTTTCATAGTATGGTGGTTCGTCCCCACCTCCCTGGAAGAAGGTGATATACCAGCTGCAAATCATATTTTCATTTTTAATTAGCTAAGTGTTAGCACATTATGCATGTGTTATAATTGTTTTAATTGTGCAGTCTATTAACTGGACTATTTCCATCTAAAGAATTTCTGCTATCTTGAGTACAGATAGTGTCTTGAGTATGTGATAGATTTTTCAGAGGTGCCATCTTCTTCACCTTCTTCTTTATATTGAATCTGTTGCATCTCTGCTTTGCTTCTCAGCTCTTCACTTAGTTTCAAATGCTCTGTACTTTTGTTTAAGCTTCTAAGACTTTTGCATAATACTGTATATTTCATGTTTTGACTTAATCTACATGCCTTCACCTGTAGCTCATGTACTTACGTCATGACAATAAACTCACCTTGATTTTACTTGACTTCATTCTGATCAGAGGGGGAGGGGAGGAGAAGAGCCTTGGGCGGGCTTCAGCTCCTGCAAGTGAGCCTGTGGGCTGGGTCTCATGAAGAGAATATGCGTGTGAGTGTGAGAATGACAATGAAAAGGAATTCCAACCTGTGGATGATTGAATGGCTGAATGTAGTGTGACCCCTGAGCCAGACACCCTGAGGGTCTCCCGTGGAGTGCACGTTTGTGCGTTATGTACCAGCGTTAAGCATGTTGAGGAGTGGGTGGAAACTGTGGGGTGGTCTGTGTTCAATGAGATGCAGAAAGAGTTCTGCAGAGAAAGTGAGAGAGAGGGGTGGGGTTGGGCAGGAGTAGTCAAGGATAATAGTGTCTATTTGAGTGTTTGAAACGCAACAACTGGTACCAGAGTCGAAGGGTGAATGAGATGATGATTTAAATGTACCCTGAACTAATGTTTCCCTCGCACTGTCCATTGGCATACGAGAGAGTGTCACAGAAAAGACAGCAATGATGTTAATGAATACATAGAGTGCATGTGCACTGTATTTCACAAATATTCAAGATTAACCCTCTTAATAAATGTGATTGTAAATGGGTTGAAATCTTGGTGAAGGGAAATGAATACAGCTACTTGTGTGGGATGAGAAAAGTGAAGTAGAAATGTGAATGTTTTGCAACATAGACAGATCTAGTTAACCCATCAGAGGGTTAAACCCACTGAGGAAGATGGGGACAAAATTCTGTACGTGATATTCAGAAATTTGCGACCGCTAACAATTTGAATGTTATTTTAACTCATACTATTGCTTATTTAACTAAAATAAGCAGTAGCCAAATTTTGGCTTGTCATTACTGCTTGGAACCTTAGGTAATTGTTATACATTATACGTTTTGGATAGTCTGTGCATCTGTTTTCTGCCTAAGGACTGTGGTTAGGGGACAGTTACAGACAATCGGTAGTTTAAGCAGTGATACTTCCTCAGTTACAACCAGTCTGACCCGACAGTCACTAAACGTAATTCCCTAACCAGTAAGGAAAGGTATAGAATGCTGGTGCAGGCTGTACAGTGTTTAAACAGGCGATCATCCAGTGGGAGATAGTGACTGTCAGCAGAATTTGTACATGGGATTCCTTTGGGGATGAATGTAATAACATTGAATGGCAGAGACCGGGTGTGTGTCTCCTGTGCTTCCCCACCGGCTGGTCTGCTGCTGCCTCCTGTGGTATGTTGTGTTGTGTATTTATCACATTGACTACCTGTCTGAACAGCCAGTTTATGGGGCAGGGAGACAAAAGAGGGCTATCACAGAGGCAGAAAGATAAATGAGCCCGGGGTCATTTGTCTGGTTAGATTTTCTTTAGTGTTGTGCTTAGAATGATATGGTGGCATAATGATGTATGCCATTCATGTACTTTTACAGAAACTCATGATGAGTTATGTAAACAAACAAAGAATGTTTAATCAAACAATGTATTTACAATATTACTTAAATATTACAGAAATATTAAATACATAACACTCCTCCCTTCTTAGTTGTAAACTCCAATTCAATATAGAACATATCTCAACTCAAATATGTAACATAATGTTCTTCAGTCATCGAATTACATATAGAAACATTGTCTACTATATAATACAACTACTGTATAGACATTCACAACATTGTGCATTTTAAATTGTCCAATTCAGGCCCAAATGGTGGATGGATCTCCAGTCAAGTTGTAGTTGTTTCAGCCGGTCACAACCCCACAATGCTGACCCTCCTGTTTTTACCACACACAAGCACAATGCGGCTTGTTGGTTGTTGTATTTCATTGTTCTGAATGTCTTTTCCACAGGAATGATCATTTCTCAGTGGAAGTCTTAGTTGGACATCAGCAGGCTTCAGTTCATTATCTTTGAAATGCCATTCAAACTCATTTTGTGGAATGACTGAAACAGAATCCAAATGCTTTTTAATTAAAAACAGGAAAATATGCAGATTCTGGAAATCCAAGCAATACATACAAATTACTGGAAGAACTTAGCAGGCCAGGCAGCATCTATGGAGAAAAGTAAACAGTTGACATACTGGGCTGAGACCCTTCGTCAGGAGTGGAAACAGAGATGAGGTCAGAGCAAGAAGTTGAGGGTGGGGAGGGGAGAAGATGGACAAGGTGGGAGGTGATATCTGAAACCGGGAAAAGGGGATGGGTAAAGAGATTGGAAGCTGATTGGCAAAATAATTAACGAGTTGGAGAAGGGGAAATATGATAGGAAAGTTTAGAAGCCATGGAAGAAAGAGAAGGGGGAGGAGCACCAGAGGGAGGTGATGGGCAGGTGACGAGATTGGGTTAGAGAGGGAAACTGGAATGAGAGAATGGTGAAGGGGGCAATTTCCAGAAGTTCAAGATGTCGCTGCTCATGCCATCAGGTTTGAGGCTACATAGACAGAACATAAGGTGTTGTCCTCCAACCTGAGTGTGGTTTCACTGCTGCAGTACAGGTAACTGTGGACTGACATGTCAGAATGGGAATGGGAAGTAAAATTGAAATGGGTGACCGCTTTTTCTGGCAGACAGCGCGTAGGTGATCAGTGAACTGGTCCTGCAATCTACGTCGGGCCTCACTGATATACAGGAGGCCACACCAGGATCACTGGATACAGTAGACGATACAGGTGACGTGTCACCTCTCCTGGAAGGACTGTTTGGGGCCCTGAATGGCAGTGAGGGAGGAGGTGTAAAGACAGGTGTGGCAAGGAGAAGTGCCGAGAGGGAGGTTAGTGGGGGTGGGGATGAATGGACAAGGGAGTCGCATCCCTGTGCAAAGTGGGGGCGAGGACGGAAAGATATGTTTGGTGGTGGGATTCTGTTGGAGATGACGGAATTTATGAAGAATTATGTGCAGGACATAGAGACCAGTGGGATGATGGTTGAGGACAAAGAGAACCCTATCCCTGGTGGGGTGGTGGGAGGATGGGGTGAAGGTAGTCGTGCGCAAAATGGAAAAGATGTGAATGAGGGCAGTGTTGATGTTGAAGGAAAGAAAGCCTCTTTGTTTGAAAAAGGAGAACATCTCGTTAGTTCTGGAATGAAAAGCCTCATCCTGAGAGCAGATCCGGTGTGGAAGGAGGAACTGAAAGAAGGAGGTGGAATTTTTACAGGTGACAAGGTGGGAAGAGGCATAGTCCAGGTAGCTGGGTATCAGTGGGTTTATAAAAGATATCAGTAGATAAACTGTCTGCAGAGATAGAGACAGAAAGGGGAGAAAGGTGTCGGAAATGGACCAGATAAATTTGAAGACAGGGTGGATGTTGGAGGCGATGCTGATAAAGCCGATGTACTCTGTATTGGTGCAGGAAAAGCAGCACCAGGAATGAGCATTGTTTTGCTGACAAATAAAAAGACAAATCAAATCCTGCTAACTGCAGTACTTTCAAGTCAGATTCTCCCAAACACCAGCAAAGAAGGTATCGTGGACGGTGCTTTTCATCAGCACTTATTGCTTAGTGTAGTTCTGCCAAGTCTTTCACATGCAGTCCAGATATGTTCCAGGCATATACAGAGAGCTGAATTCCAGAGCTGAGGTAAGAATGACCACATTTACAATTCTATAACTTATGACCAAGTGCAGTATCAAGTTGGCTCAGCAAAAGTAAGGACAATTGGAATGAAACGGTGCAACCACACCAACAGTCAGGAAAGAGGGGGTGGTTATTGTAAATGAATAGCTTTGCCCTGGGCCATCAGCCCTCCAAACAATATCACAGCAGAAACTGGTTTTCAGAGTAATCTCCTGCTTCCACTTGCTGTCAGTTGTTTCATCAATGCCTTGCCCTTGGTTATACGATCTGGAATGAGGACACTTGCAGTTGATAGCATAATGCTGAATTTCATTTACAACTCCCCACAGAACAGACCGGTCTGTCCCTCTTTGCAGCAATTGCTGAACCACAGTTAGTCTGGGGCTCTCAAGCTTTCAAACCACACAAGAGCTGGGTAATGATGCCTTGTCATGAAGTAGAGTCTGACCATGTAAAATCCTCTCAAAAATCACTGTGCCTCTCAGTCAACAACTTGGGATATTGGACATTAATTAGAAATTTAACCTGAACTAGCAGATAAATGTTGTTATTGTTGTTCTTCCTTCGTAGTCGAAGCTGACCATGGCTTCAAAGTCAAATGGGAGACTGGTGGCTGTGGGTCCGGAGGTGACTGATGAGGCCAATCCGGGCCCTGAAGGCTCGCCTACATGTGGGACACAAGTGGGTGGGTGCTGTCGTGGCAGTGGATGCTGCTCGGGCCTTGCGCACAGCACGCTTTCGTTGCGCCTCGATGATGCAACTGACTTCAGCTGCACGGGCTCCTGTGGTGATCTTGCTGCGCCAAGCTGGACGGTCGAGGGCAAGCGTCTCCCACGTGTTGATGTCGACACCCAGGCCTTTGAGGGACGCTTTGAGGCAGTCTTTGTAATGTTTCTTCTGCCCCCCGACTGAGCGCTTGCCCTGACACAGTTCTCCATACAGCAGCTGCTTAGGCAATTGGCTGTCTGGCATTCTGACCACATGTCCAGCCCACCTGGCTTGGGCTTTCAGCAGGAGGGTGTAGACGCTGCAGAGCCCAGCTCGTTCCAGGATTTCCGTGTTGGGGACTTTGTCCTGCCACCTGATGTGGAGGAGTCTGCGGAGACAGCTCAGGTGAACTGTTTGGCGTGTCTGCTGTAGACAGTCCAGGTCTCGCTGGCGTAAAGGAGGGTGGTAAGGACCACTGCACAGTAGACCTTCAGCTTGGTGGTAAGGCTGAGTCCTCTCCGCTCCCAGACGTTCTCATGGAATCTCCCAAAGGCGGCGCTGGCTTTAGCAATCCTGTTGTTGACCTCAGCGTCTATATTCACTGCGCGAGAGAGTATGCTGCCCAGGTAGGTGAAGTTGTCGACTGCCTGGAGGTTCTGGCCCTCACCGTGATGCGCGGCTCCTGGTATGGCTTTCCTGGGGCAGGCTGATACATAACTTCGGTCTTTTTGGTGCTGATAGTGAGTCCGAAGTTGTTGCAGGCTTGTGAGAAGCAGTCCATTTCACGCTGCATTTCCTGCTCTGTGCTGGCGTTGAGTGCGCAGTCATCAGCAAACAAGAAGTCTCTGATGACAGTCTCTTGCACCTTTGTAACTGCCTGCAGGCGCCTAAGGTTGAACAACCTGCCGTCAGTCCTGTACCTGACGTGGATTCCTTCTTCGTAGTTACGGAAGGCATCTGTCAGCATGGCAGAGAATACCATACTGAACAGAGTCGGGGCAAGAACGCAGCCTTGTTTGACACCATTTGTCACTGGGAAGGCCTCCGACTCGTCGCCGTCATCCAGAACTTTCACCATCATACCATCGTGGAACTGCCGGACGATTGTGATGAACTTGCTGGGGCAGCCAAACTTCTCCATGATCTTCCACAAGCCTTCTCTGCTGACCGTATCGAAAGCCTTGGTTAGATCGTCAAAGGTCACGAAGAGGTCGCTGTGTTGCTCCTGGCATTTTTCCTGGAGTTGGCGCGCAGCAAAAATCATGTCCGCGGTCCCACGTTCAGCACGGAAGCCGCACTGGCTTTCTGGGAGCAGACCTTGCTCAAGATGTTGGAGAAGGCGGTTGAGCAGGACGCGGGCCAGAATCTTCCCCGCAATGGACAAGAGGGAGATGCCTCGATGGTTGTCGCAAGACTGGCGGTTGCCTTTCCTCTTGTAGATGTGGACTATGCTGGCATCTTTCAGCTGTTGCGGGACCTGTCCCTTTTTCCACATGGACTGGAAGAGTACAGTCAGCTTCTGCATCATGACAGGGCCTCCTGCTTTGTATACCTCAGCAGGGATTGCATCGGGTCCTGGCGCTTTGCCACAGGAGAGTTGATTCACTGCCTTCCTGACTTCATCTACTGTGGGGAGGGTGTCGAGGTTCTTGTTGATCTCTACCTGGGGCAGGCAGGCAATGGCCTTGTCGTTGATGTTGGCAGGGCAGTTAAGGACTTTGTTAAAGTGCTCAGCCCACCGATCCAGAATCTGCTTCTTCTCTGTCGGCAGCTGTGTCTCATCTGCGTTGAGGAGAGGTGAGGAGCCGGAGGACTAGGGTCCGTATACAGCCTTAAGCACATCGTAGAAGCGCTTTATGTCGTGGCTGTCTGCATAGCCCTGGATTTCATCAGCCTTCTTGCTGAACCAGCTGTACTGCATCTCACGAAGTTTTTTCTGCACTTTTCTTCTTGCGTTGGTAAAGGCATCTTTCTTGGCTAGCGACGTGGGGTCGTTCTGATGCACTCTGTAATGTTGATGTTTCTCCGTTAGTAGTGCCTGTATTTCCTCATCATTCTCATCAAACCAGTCTTGGTTTCTTCGGGTTGCTGGTCCGAGATGTTCGAGGGCGGTAGTGTAGACAGCGTCTCTGAAGGCCGTCCACTGTTCCTCAACGCTGGTCCCGTCATCCTGTGGTGTGTCTGGCAGTCTGCCTTTAAGGTCATCGACGAATTCTTCTGCAACCCTGCTGCTTTTCAGCTTGGAGACATTCAGCCTTTTTGCAGTCTTCTGCCCTTGGCGTCTTCTCATGGGCAGAATGCATAGCCTGAACTTGGACACAATGAGGCAGTGGTCGGTCCAGCAGTCGGCACCACACATGGCTCTGGTCACTCTGACATCCATCCTGTCCCTCTTCCTGGTGATGATGTAGTCAATCAGATGCCAGTGCTTCGAGCGTGGGTGCATCCATGACGTCTTCTTACGGGTGGGTAGGTGGAACAGGGTGTTGGTGATGACAAGGTCGTGTGTGGCACACGTCTTGAGGAGCAGAAGGCCGTTGTTGTTACACTTGCCAGTGCCGTGTCTTCCAATGATCCCTTCCCAGGTTTGGTAGTCTGTCCCTACTCTGGCATTGAAGTCCCCGAGAACGATGAGCTTCTCTGACTGTGGGATGGCTGAGATGAGGGCGTCGAGTTCTTCATAGAACTTGTCTTTAATGTCACCTGGGTTGGTCATGGTGGGAGCGTAGGCACTAATCAGCGTAGCACTCTTCTTGTTTGCAAGTGGGAGCTGAAGTGTCATCAGGTGGTCGTTGATGCTCTCTGGGTGCTTGGTGAGTTTACGGGCGAGGTTAGAATTGATGGCAAATCCCACGCCTGCTTCTCGTCGTTCAGCGCTGCTGCAACTGCTCCAGAAGAACATGTATCCACCACTACGTTCTGTCAGCTGGCCCTTGTCTGCTAGGCACGTTTCACTGAGAGCTGCTATGTCCACGTTGTAGCGAGCTAGCTCTTTTGCAACCAGTGCAGTTCTTCCCTCTGGTCTGCCTGCCTTGACGTTATATCGCAGAGTTCTCACGTTCCATGTGCCAAGGTTGAGCACAATCACTTTCTTCTTCACTGTTGTAGGTCGACCGCTGTGAGGTGATCCCCACCAGCCGCGGTAAGCTGGCCAGGGTGAAGTGAAGCAGACTATGTCTGAGGCACCTTTTCCAGCCCCTTCCTCCATGGAGGTGAGCAGAGCTGCTAAAGAGGGCTGCTCAGACACCCAGGGGGCTGCCGAACTCAACTGCTGCTTCAGTCCAGTAGAGAGCGACCCTATGCCCTGGGCCGCCTGGGTGCAGGTTTGTGACTACAGCTTCCAGTGTATCCGTACCTGCTGCTTCGCCACTCCCCCATCGCCACAGAACTTTAGGTTGCGCGTTGGGTTTGAAGTCATGACTTTGTCTTCAAAATCAGAGATTGGGAATTGACAGCAACTGACACCTCTTACTCTCTGTTAACCATCTCTCTACCAATTGAAAGGCAAAGGAAAGTGATGGGATATTCTCCCTGGTCTGGGTTAAGTACAGTTCTGATGGCATGCAAGATAATCTATATCAACAAGCAGAAAGCTACATTCTGGAGCTGTACTGTGCTGTCTTGCAGCTCTTCTGGCCCAGTTTGAATCTTTCATTTGTAAACTTGTGCTATGAAATTGTACGCGCTCCTTGTTATCACACATTCCAAAGATGAGCTCAATGGTTTATTGTCATTATCATAATTTGTTAGTGTAATTAATAATGCAATTAGTTAATGTAATTTGCCCCCTCTGTAGCTGCATGTGGCTCTATGCTGACATCCAGGAAAACTTCATAAAAAAACTTTTCCCCCTCCATAAAGAAACCATTACCAACTACTATAGGTATGATTACAAAGCTTCAGCACTTTGTCAACACCATTTGTGCAAATATAAAAATTAATTAATACATCAGACTAAGGGTCTGTGAAGGTTGGATGAAGCGTCTCGGCACGAAATGTTGACTCTTTATTCCTTTCCATTGATGCTTCCTGACCTGTAGGATTCCTTCAGCATTTTGTGCAAGTTACTCTGGATTTCTAGCATCTGCAGAATCTCTTGTGTTTATCAGACTATTGGAGCTTTCTGTCCTGTCTCTGAGTTTATTGTGGAACAGGATGTTATTTAATTAAAGAGCCACTTGGCCCATCAGATCTACACAAGCTCACAGCAGGGAAATCCCACCATGATTTATATCACTGTAGTCCTGAACTCTCTCATTTAAACATCACCGCTCCTGACTGTTCTGCCACTGACCTATGCTAAATTTGGGCACTTAAATGGAAACTGGCTTAAACACTCAGCAAGTATTAACTGATGTCATCATCTCTCTGTACAAATTTCAGGGTGCTGTCATTGGCGTCATGCCACATTTTTGCTGGTTCTGTCTTCCTTCTCTAATTGCTGAGTCTCAAGTAACGTGTTGAAAGATTTCAGAAGAGCCTTCAGAACATTCAAATGCGGGCTGTGCTAAAGAAATGCAATGAAACGTGGACATTCGACCAAATTACTTCATTACTTGTTTTATATTTATGTGTTTCATGACTTAATTTATTTAACTGTTTGATACACATTTCGCTTACTGCAATTCATAGCTTTTTTTTACTGTATCGGGACATCAGGTGCGGCTGTTGGAAACCTTGGCACCCGATCTCTCGTTCTCTGTCACTGTGAGTCTCCCTCTCACTGTAGCTGAAGCGATATTTCTCTGTCGCTTGTTAGTGAGAGAGAACCTGTTGAGATGTTGAAAAGCTCAAACAAATAAATAGAGGGATAGCTCAAGCGAAGCAGCCAGTGAGTGAGTGGAGCTTTGAGGCTTTGACTCGAGAGGCTTCGACGAGAAGAGGCGGAGGACAAGCTTGCTCGCAGTTGGTCTTTACAATGTCTCCTGAGATGGTGATGTGCCTCTCATGTGAGATGTGGCATTCTTGGGGGAACGCCCTTCTCCCGCAGAGTCACATCTGCCAGAAGTGGATACGGCTGGACGATCTGGAAGACCGTGTAAGGAATCTGGAGCAGCACCTGGATGACCTTTGATTCATAAGGGAGAATGAGACAGTCATAGATGAGAGCTACAGGGAGGTAGTCACACCTAGTCTGTCGGAAGCAGGTCGTTGGGTGACAGTCAGAGGGGGAAAGCGAAGGTGAGCAGACAGGTAGTGCAGAGCACCCCTGTAGCCATTCCCCTGAATAATAAGTTTTTCGTCCTGGATACTGTTGGCGGGGACTACCGACCAGGTGTGAGCCACAGTGGCAGGGCCTCCGGCACTGAGTCTGACCCGGTGGTGCAGAAGCGTGGGACGGAGAAGAGGAGAGCTGTTGTCATTGGAGACTCTATAGTCAGGGGAGCAGACAGGAGATTTTGTGGACATGAGGAGGACACCTACACGGTTTGTTGCCTCCCGGGTGCCAGGGTCCGGGTGCACGACATCCTGGTACGAGAGGGAAAGCAACCAGAAGTCGTGATACATGTTGAGACCGACGACATAGGCAGGAAGAGGGATGAGGTCCTGAAGTGTGAGTTTTGGGAAATAGGCAGAAGGCTGAAGAACAGGACCTCAAGGATGGTGTTCTCAGGATTGCTGCCAGTGCTACGTGACAGTGATGGTAAGAATTGGAGGAGATGGCAGTTGAATGTGTGGCTGAGGAGTTGGTGCAGGGAGCAGGGTTTTAGATTTTTGGATCACTGGGATCTCTTCTGGGGAAATGGGACCTGTACAGATTGGATGGGTTGTACCTGAACTCGAGGGGGAGCAATATCCTTGCAGGTAAGTTTGCTGACATGGTTCGGGAGGGTTTAAACTAATTTGCAAGGGGGATGGGACCCAAAGCGATAGAGCAGTGAAAGAAGTGCTTGGAGTAAAGCCAGATCGAATATATAGAGAGGCTTTGAGGAAAGAGAAGCAGAATAAACGGTGTAAAGACAGTAAGGTAGAAGGGCTGAAATGTGTGTACCTCAATGCAAGAAGCATCAGGAACAAAGGTGATGAACTGAGAGTTTAGATACATACATGGAATTATGATGTAGTGGCCATTACAGAGACTTAGCTGGCACCAGGGCAGGAATGGATTCTCAATATTCCTGGATTTCAGTGCTTTAAGAGGGATAGAGAGGGCGGAAAAAGGGGAGGAGGGGTGGCATTACTGGTCAGAGATACTATTACAGCTACAGAAAGGGTGGGTAATATAGCAGGATCCTCTTTTGAGTCAGTATGGGTGGAAGTCAGGAACAGGAAGGGAGCAGTTACTCTATTGGGGGTATTCTATAGGCCCCCTGGTAGCAGCAGAGATACAGAGGAGCAGATTGGGAGGCAGATTTTGGAAAGGTGCAAAAATAACAGGGTTGTTATCATGGGTGACTTTAACTTCCCTAATATTGACTGGCACCTGATTAGTTCCAAGGGTTTAGATGGGGCAGAGTTTGCTAAGTGTGTCCAGGATGGATCCCTGTCACAGTATGTGGACACGCCAACTAGGGGGAATGCCATACTAGATCTAGTACTAGGTAATGAACCAGGTCAGGTCACAGATCTCTCAGTGGGTGAGCATCTGGGGGACAGTGACCACCGCTCCCTGGCCTTTAACATTATCATGGAAAAGGATAGAATCAGAGAGGACAGGAAAATTTTTAATTGGGGAAGGGCAAATTATGAGGCTATAAGGCTAGAACTTGCGGGTGTGAATTGGGATGATGTTTTTGCAGGGAAATTTACTATGGACATGTGGTCGATGCTTAGAGATCTCTTGCAGGACGTTAGGGATAAATTTGTCCCAGTGAGGAAGATAAAGAATGGTAGGGTGAAGGAACCATGGGTGCAAGTGAGGTGGAAAATCTAGTCAGGTGGAAGAAGGCAGCATACATGAGATTTAGGAAGCAAGGATCAGATGGGTCTATTGAGGAATATAGGGAAGCAAGAAAGGAGCTTAAAAAGGGGCTGAGAAGAGCAAGAAGGGGGCATGAGAAGGCCTTGGCGAGTAGGGTAAAGGAAAACTCCAAGGCATTCTTCAATTATGTGAAGAAAAAAAGGATGACAGGAGTGAAGGTAGGACTGATTAGAGATAAAGTTGGGAAGATGTGCCTGGAGGCTGTGGAAGTGAGCGAGGTCCTCAATGAATACTTCTGTTCAGTATTCACCAATGAGAGGGAACTTGATGATGGTGAGGACAATATGAGTGAGGTTGATGTTCTGGAGCATGTTGATATTAAGGGAGAGGAGGTGTTGGAGTTGTTAAAATACATTAGGTCTGATAAGTCCCCGGGGCCTGACAGAATATTCCCCAGGCTGCTCCACGAGGCAAGAGAAGAGATTGCTGAGCATCTGGCTAGGATCTTTATGTCGTCGTTGTCCACGGGAATGATACCGGAGGATTGGAGGGAGGCGAATGTTGTCCCCTTGTTCAGAAAAGTTAGTAGGGATAGTCTGGGTAATTATAGACCAGTGAGCCTTACATCTGTGGTGAGAAAGCTGTTGGAAAAGATTCTTAGAGATAGGATCTCTGAGCATTTAGAGAATTATGGTCTGATCAGGGACAGTCAGCATGGCTTTGTGAAGGGAAGATCGTGTCTAACAAGCCTGATAGAGTTCTTTGAGGAGGTGACCAGGCATATAGATGAGGGTAGTGCAGTGGATGTAACCTATATGGATTTTAGTAAGGCATTTGACAAGGTTCCACACGGTAGGCTTATTCAGAAAGTCAGAAGGCATGGAATCTAGGGAAGTTTGGCCAGGTGGATTCAGAATTGGCTTGTCTGCGGAAGGCAGAGCGTCGTGGTGGAGGGAGTACATTCAGATTGGAGGATTGTGACTAGTGGTGTCTCACAAGGATCTGTTCTGGGACCTCTACTTTTCGTTATTTTTATTAACGACCTGGATGTGGGGGTAGAAGGGTGGGTTGGCAAGTTTGCAGATGACACAAAGGTTGGTGGTGTTGTGGATAGTGTAGAGGATTGTCAAAGATTGCAGAGAACATTGATAGGATGCGGAAGTGGGCTGAGAAGTAGCAGATGGAGTTCAACCCGGAGAAGTGGGAGGTGGTACACTTTGGAAGGACAAACTCCAAGGCAGAGTACAAAGTATATGGTAGGATGTTTGGTAGTGTGGAGGAACAGAGGGATCTGGGGGTACATGTCCATAGATCCTTGAAAGTTGCCTCACAGGTGGATAGGGTAGTTAAGACAGCTTATGATGTGTTAGCTTTCATAAGTCGAGGGATAGAGTTTAAGAGTCGCGATGTAATGATGCAGCTCTATAAAACTCTGGTTAGGCCATACTTGGAGTACTGTGTCCATTTCTGGTCACCTCACTATAGGAAGGACGTGGAAGCAGAGGAGATTTACCAGGATGCTGCCTGGTTTAGAGAGTATGCATTATGATCAGAGATTAAGGGAGCTAGGGCTTTACTCTTTGGAGAGGAGGATGAGAGGAGACATGATAGAGGTGTACAAGATAATAAGAGGAATAGATAGAGTGGATAGCCAGCGCCTCTTCCCCAGGGCACTACTGCTCAATACAAGAGGACATGGCTTTAAGGTAAGGGGTGGGAAGTTCAAGGGGGATATTAGAGGAAGGTTTTTTACTCAGAGAGTGGTTGGTGCGTGGAATGCACTGCCTGAGTCAGCGGTGGAAGCAGATACACTAGTGAAGTTTAAGAGACTACTAGACAGGTATATGGAGGAATTTAAGGTGGGGGCTTATGTGGGAGGCAGGGCTGAGGGTTGGCACAACATTGTGGGTTGAAGAGCCTGTTCTGTGCTGTACTATTCTATGTTCTATGTTCTAAGTGTTGGGATGGATATCAGTTTTTGTTGGACTCTAAATCATGGTCTCTGGAGGCTTTGTCCTGCCTGCTTGGTGGTGGTGGGGCTGATGCTGTTTGCTGAAATAAGTGGGGGCAGGGTTGATGATTTTGCTGCTGCTTGTACATGGGGGCTTTGGGGTTCTTACGTATTTTCTGTCATTTGTTCACTGAGTTTTCTTCTGTTTTGTGGATGCCTGGGGAGAGTACGAATTTCAGGTTGTATTCTGCATACATTCTCTGATATTTATTGGAATCATTGACCCATTGAACCACAAATGTGGCCTGTAGCTTCTAATAATTTGTCAAGTTAACTCTCCATCCCTGTTGTACTTTGATCTGTTCATGGGATCCTACATTCCTTCATCAGGTGCACGGTGAACTGAAGGAACAAAACACCTTGCAAAATGTCAAATAATAGCCTTCTAAATGTAAGTAGTTTGTGTTTCTTTGATAATTTCAGATTATTCTACATTTGTGTCTGTTAACTAGATCAGTCCTCCCATTTACATCTTTCCTCTTTCCAATCATATACCTTCCCTTTTGTTTCTCCCCCGTTCCTCTTTCTGTATATGGATCTGTTTCTCTCTGTTCCTGATCCTGATAAGAGACATTGAACTGAACTGTGAATTGTTTCTCTCTTCACAGGTGCTGCTTGACCTGCCGAGTATATCCAATACTGTTTATTTTATTATGTTATTTTTCACTGAAAGATACTGACTTGTACTTGAGATTGTCTGAAAAATATCTATTGCCCATATCCGAACCCTGGCATTTAGTGTCTTTTGCACATTTACACATGATGGCAAATCAAGAATGGTTTGTATCCTCGTACCAAGAACCCCATTTCATTTTTGGTAAAGAAAATGTCAGAAATAAGAACTATAACTGTTTTGTTGATTGGAGGAATGTCAACTGGCAGAATTTTTTGCCTTTTGGCAAAATCAGCCTTATTATCATTGAATGACAATCAGACCTGTGCTCCAAACACACAAAAAACCAGGGAAGATTACACATGGCGTTGTTTGAAGGCAGTCTATTATCTGCACTCAGTGTCTGCACTGATTTTGTTCATTTGTGGTCAGTTAGGTGTCCATGGTGGTGTGCAGTGAACAAATTCCTCCATCCATAACTACTGGGAACTAACAGACAGTTTTATGACACTGTGGTGTATTAGTGGAGTTTTGGTTTCATCTATTTCAGTTAAATGCATAATTTGTTACTCAGTTGAAAGGTGGTCTGTCTTTTTTAAACAGTTTTTACTGGAACAGCTGATAATTCGGCCAATATGTACTGGTTCTGATGTACCAATTAACCAGAATCCACTGCACTTGCTGATAAAAATAAGACATCTATAGTTGTGTCTAATTATTTAAAAACTTGAAATTTAAAAATTTTGTTTCACTGTTATTTTGTGTTTCAATTTCATCTTAATCAGAGTCAAATTTGTTATCACTGACATATATTATGAAATTTGGCATTTTATGACAGCAATAAAAAATAAATCAATTGTGCAAAAGAGAAACAGTAAGGTAGTTCTCATGGATGGGTCAGAAATCTATGATAGATGGGAAGATGCTGTTGCAAAAACATTCAGTGTGTGTCTTCAGGCTCCTGACCTCGTCGCTGATGGTAGTAATGAGAAGGTGGCCTGTCCTGGATGGTGAGGGCTCTCAGTGATGGATGTGCACTGAGACACTGCCTTTTGAAGATGTCCTTCATGTTGGAGAGGCTTTGGCCTATGCTTGTGTTGGCAGCCACTTTTGATTCTGTACATTGGAACCTCCATAACAGGCTGTGATGTAACTATTCAGAATGCTCTCCACCATTCATCTAATAGAAATTTACTGATGTAACCCAGGTTAATTAACCCAAAGATGTAATGTTAGAAAGCTCCAGCAGAGGAGGGATGGAAATGAAAATAATTACAATGAAAGAGAACTTGATAAAGATACATATGTGAGAACAAGGCGTGGTTGACGCAGGTGTGGACAAATGACAGAAAAACAATAAACCATTAGAAACTAACTAAGGATATAAATTATTTAAAGTGAATTTACTATTTGGTATCTCTACTTATTTACTGGAAATCCTCAGGGTGAAAGCCTTGGAGGAGAGACGATATTGATAAACGATTTATTGAAGCTGCAGTTATAATGGGGACCAGATATTGTCAGAGGATATCAGCAGAGAATAGTGTCCAAGATCTCTATCTTGTAACCGGGAATTAATTCTGTTAAATCATACCAAGTGGTTTTTGGTGAGTAAAACACTTTTACTATTCCAAGTGTATAATTTGTGTATGAAATATGTTCAGTAGTGTTGTAACTGAGAAATGCATGTAAATGACAATGTGATATTAAGTTATTTTGAAATTGAAAATAGAATGTGTATATGAACTTACGGACTGTAATTCTGTTGTTTGCAGGTCAGATTTTTTTTGTTGTGTAAGTATTATGAATCGACCTTCCATTGATGACCTACTATTTCATCCAAAACACCATGAAACAAGCTATCGAAGAACCAGTGCAGGAATGAAACGTTTCAAGATGCACAGAATTCAATACTGTTGTATATAGAAGTTTATTTCTCATTTGAAGGATCTGAATTTGATTTTCTGGAAGAACTAATTATTTTTTCAAATACTTTTCATAAGTTACTGAATGAGATTTACCTTGTTTAAAACTTATGATGTTGGAGAATTTATCATGAAAGGAGTTAAGTTGTATATATATTATTGTGGGGTTGAGTTTGAATACTGAACTGAATATAAAACTGAGTTTAACCATAACACTTAAAAATAGGAATTTAGTCTAGTTTCCCCACTAACCAGGGGTAATTAATAAGCAGATGTTGATCTGTAAACCTTTTAGTAAGGAATAAGATGCTAGAATTCCAAAGCAATACACAAAATGCTGGAGGAACTCAGCAGGCCAGGCAGCATCTATGGAAAAGTTAAACAGTTGACATTTCGGGCCAAGACCCTCCATCAGTCCTGCAGCATTTCATGGTGAGTTTCTGTAGCATTTTGTATGTGTAGACATTGACATGCCTTCATCGTGATTGCATCAATATGTTGATTCCAGAATAGACCCTTTGAGATGTTGACAACTTTGAAACTGCTCACCTTTTCCACTGCTGAGCCCCAAATGAACACTGGTGTGTATTCTCCCATTTTCCCTTCCTGAAGTCCCCATTTAATCCTTGGTCTTGCTGATTGCTGTTACTACACTACTCAACCAGCTCAGAATTCAAGATGAGATAGTAAATTGGATTAGACATTGGCTTTGCGGGAGAGCCAGAGAGTGGTCGTAGATGGTTGCCTCTCTGACTTGAGGCCTGTGACTTGTGGTGAGCTGCAGGGATCAGTGCTGGGTCCATTGTTGTTTGTCATCTATATCAATGATCTGGATGATAATGTGGTAAATTGGATCAGCAAATTTGCTGATGATACAAAGATTGGAGGTGTAGTAGACAGTGAGGAAGGTTTTCAAAGCCTGCAGAGGGACTTGGACCAGCTGGAAAAATGAGCCGAAAAATGGCAGATGGAGTTTAATACAGACAAGTGTGAGGTATTGCACTTTGGAAGGACAAACCAAGGTAGAACATACAGGGTTAATGGTAAGGCACTGAGGAGTGCAGTAGAACAGAGGGATCTGGGAATACAGATACAAAATTCCCTAAAAGTGGTGTCACAGGTAGATAGGGTCATAAAGAGAGCTTTAGGTCCATTGGCCTTTATTAATCAAAGTATTGATTATAAGAGCTGGAATGTTATGATGAGGTTGTATAAGGCATTGGTGAGGCCGAATCTGGAGTATTGTGTTCAGTTTTGGTCACCAAGTTACAGGAAGGATATTAATAAGGTTGAAAGAGTGCAGAGAAGGTTTACAAGGATGTTGCCGAGACTTGAGAAGCTCGGCTACAGAGAAAGGTTGAATAGGTTAGGACTTTATTCCCTGGAGCGTAGAAGAATGAGGCGAGATTTGATAGAGGTATATAAAATTATGATGGGCATAGATAGAGTGAATGCAAGCAGGCTTTTTCCACTGAGGCAAGGGGAGAAAAAAACCAGAGGACATGGGTTAAGGGTGAGGGGGGAAAAGTTTAAAGGGAACATTAGGGGGGGGGGGCTTCTTCACACAGAGAGTGGTGGGAGTATGGAATGAGCTGCCAGACGAGGTGGTAAATGCGGGTTCTTTTTTAACATTTAAGAATAAATTGGACAGATACATGGATGGGAGGTGTATGGAGGGATATGGTCCGTGTGCAGGTCAGTGGGTCTAGGCAGAAAATGGTTCAGCACAGCCAAGAAGGGCCAAAAGGCCTGTTTCTGTGCTGTAGTTTTTCTATGGTTTCTATGATGGTGGAAGAAAGGAAGCCTCTTTCTTTGAAAAACGAGGACATCTTCTTCGTTCTGTAATGAAAAGCCTCATTCTGAGCACAGATCCGGCAGAGACGGAGGACTTGAGAAAAGGGAATGGCATTTTTACAAGTAGCAGGGAGGGAAGAGGTGTAGGTTAGGTAGTTGTGAGAGCCCTTGGGTTTGTAAGAGACATCAGTGGATCAGCTGTCTCTGGAGATAGAGATAGTGAGATTGAGAAAGGGAAGGGAGGTGTTGGAAATGGACCAGGTGAATTTGAGTGCAGGATAGAAGTTGGAGGCAAAGTAGATGAAGTCGACAAGTTCAGCACAGGTGCAGAAAGCAGCACAAATGCAGTTATCGATGTAGCATAGGGGAAGTGCGGGACGGTCACCAGTGTGGGCTTGGAACATAGACTGTTCCACATACCGACAAGCAGGCAGGCATAACTGGGACGCATGCTGGTGCCCACGGCTACCCCTTTTGTTTGAAGGAAGTGGGAGGACCCAAAGGAGAAATTATTTAGAGTGAGGACAAGTTTCGCTAGAGGGATGAGAGTTGTGGCGGACGGACACTGGTTAGGTCTAACCTAATCCAGCATCTGCAGATTTTCTCTTGGTTTGTGATTGAAGTACTGTATGCAGTTTTGGTCACCTTTGTAAAGAAAAGACGGATACAATGTTAAAATAGTACAGAGGAAATTTATGAGGATGTTTCCAGTTCTGGAGGACTTGAGTTATAAGGAAAGGTTGAATAGGTTAGGACTTTGTTCTTTGGAATGTAGTAGACAGAGGGGAGATTTGATAGAATTATACAAAATTATGTGCGGTATAGATAGCGTAAATGTAACCAGGCTTCTTCCACTGAGGTTGAGTGGGACTTCAACTAGAAGTCATGTGTTAGTGGTGAAAGGTGAAAAGTTTCAGGGGAACATGAGGGGAAACTTCACTCAGAGGGTCTTGAGAGGGTGGAACGAACCGGCTGTGCAAGTGGTGTGTGCGAGCTTGATTTCAACATTTAAAAGAAATTTGGATAGGTACATAGATGATCTGGGTATGGAGGGCTATGTTTTCAGTGCAGGTCAATGGGGCAAGGCATCTTAAATAGCTTGGCACAGACTAGATGGGCCAAAAGGCCTGTTTCTATGCTGTAGTTTTCTGTGACTCTGTGATTCTATTTCTCTGTACAAATTTCAGTGTACTGTCATTGAGGTCATGGTGGGTTTTGGCTGGTTCCATTTCTAGTTCCTGAGTCTCAACTAATATGTCGAAAGATTTCAGCAGAGACTTCACATCATTCAAATATAGGCTGTGGAAAACAAATGCAATGAAACGTGAACGTTTGACCAATCCCATCAGCAGGGAAGTGATCTGATTGTGTTTTTCTAAGTATGATAAAGATTAAATTTCTATTTACTGGAAGCACACTCAGAAAGAGGAAATCCTGTCCCCACCCATTCAAGTTGTTTACTTTAAAGTGCCTCTGTATTAATCCTCCTGGAAACCCCTTAACAATTTAACTTAGTGAATCCACACCAGTGACTTCTCAGCTCTGTCTCAGCTCAATTTGTTTTCCCATTCTATATCTACTTTGCTTACTAGCTCTTCACTCGTCAATCTTAGTGTCATTCTGTGCTTTGTATTATGCACTCTCTCCTACCTCCTGGGCCCTCCACTGCTAATCTATGCAAACACTTCCTTGTAACACACATAAAAGTTGCTGGTGAACGCAGCAGGCCAGGCAGCATCTCGAGGAAGAGGTATGGTCGATGTTTCGGGCCGAGACCCTTCATCAGGACTAACTGAAAGAACAGCTAATAAGAGATTTGAAAGTGGGAGGGGGAGGGGGTGATCCAAAATGATCGGAGAAGACAGGAGGGGGAGGGATAGAGCCAAGAGCTGGACAGGTGATTGGCAAAAGGGATATGAGAGGATCATGGGACAGGAGATCTAGGGGGAAAGAAAAGGGGGAGGGGGGGAAGCCCAGAGGATGGGCAAGGGGTATAGTGAGAGGGACAGAGGGAGAAAAATGAGAGTGAGAGAAAGAATGTGTGTATATAAATAAATAACGGATGGGGTAGGAGTGGGAGATGGGGCATTAGCGGAAGTTTGAGAAGTCAATGTTCATGCCATCAGGTTGGAGGCTACCCAGATGGAATATAAGGTGTTGTTCCTCCAACCTGAGTGTGGCTTCATCTTGACAGTAGAGGAGGCCGTGGATAAACATATCAGAATGGGAATGGGACATGGAATTAAAATGTGGCCACTGGGAGATCCTGCTTTCTCTGGTGGACAGAGCGTAGGTGTTCAGCAAAATCATCTCCTAGTCTGTGTCGGGTCTTGCCAATGTATAGAAGGCCACATCGGGAACACCGGACGCAGTATATCACCTCAGCTGACTAACGGGTGAGGTGTCGCCTCACCTGGAAGGACTGTCTGGGGCCCTGAATGGTGGTGAAGGAGGAAGTGTAAGGGCATGTGTAGCACTTTTTCCGCTTACAAGGATAAGTGCCAGGAGGGAGATCAGTGGAGAGGGTTGGGGCGGACGACTGGACAAGGGAGTCACGTAGGGAGCGATCCCTGCGGAAAGCGGGGGAGGTGGTGGGGAGGGAAAGATGTGCTTAGTGGTGGGATCCCATTGGAGGTGGCGGAAGTTATGGAGAATTATATGTTGGACCCGGAGGCTGGTGGGGTGGTAGGTGAGGAGAAGGGGAACCCGATTTCTAGTGTGGTGGTGGGAGGATGGAGTGAGAGCAGATGTGTGTGGAGTGGGGGAGGTGCATTTGAGAGCAGAGTTGATGGTGGAGGAAGGGAAGCCCCTTTCTATGAAAGGAGGAGGACATCTCCTTCGTCCTGGAATGAAAAGCCTCATTCTGAGAGCAGATGCGGTGGAGACAGAGGAATTGCGAGAAGGAGATGGCATCTTTGCAAGAGACAGGGTGAGAAGAGGAACAGTCCAGCTAGCTGTGAGAGTCAGTAGGCTTATAGTAGACATCAGTAGATAAGCTGTCTCTAGAAATAGAGACAGAAAGATCTAGAAAGGGGAGGGAGGTGTCAGAAATGGACCAAGTAAACTTGAGGGCAGGGTGAAAGTTAGGGGCAAAGTTAATGAAGTCAACGAGCTCAGCATGTGTGCAGGAAGCAGTGCCAATGTAGTCGTTGATTTAGCAAAGGAAAAGTGGGGGACAGATACCAGAATAAGTTTGGAACATGGATTGTTCCACAAAGCCAACAAAAAGGCAGGCATAGCTCAGACCCATACGGGTGCCCATAGCTACACCTTTAGCTTGGAGGAAGTGAGAGGAGCCAAAGGGGAAATTATTAAGAGTAAGGACTAATTCCGCTAGATGGAGCAGAGTGGTGGTAGGGGGGAACTGGTTAGGTCTGGAAACACTTCCTTGTCCTTGGTTTGAGATCCGGGAATTTTTGCCAATCTCTTTGCCACAGTGGGGGTGGAGGAATTATATTCTCTGCTTGCCCAAACAAATAATAAATCAAATGATTGATCCACCTGACTGCTGGAGATCAGATTGACTGAATGTTAAAAACAGATAAACACTTGAATTACTGAAGTTTGTCAACCAGATGCTGATAAAAGGGATTAGTATAATAGGGAACACATGAGATTCTGCAGATGCTGAACATCCAGAGAAACACACAGTCAATGCTGGAGAAACTCAGGTCAGGCAGCATCAATGGAAATGAATAAACAGTTGATGTTTTGGGCTGAGGCCCTTCATCAGGATGGGAAAGTGTGGGTGAAGAAGCCAGAATAAGAAGGTAGGGAGAGAGGAAGGAGAACAAGCGAGAGGGTGATAGGTGAAGCCAGGTGGGTGGGGGGGGGGTGGAGATGGATGAAGTAAGAAGCTGGGAGGTGATGTGTGAAAAATAAAGGACTGGAGAAGAAGGAATGTGACAGGAAAGGAGATGGAACCATGGGAAAATCAGAAGGAGGATGGACACCAGGAGAATGTGAGGAGAAGAAGGAGGAGGGAGGCTGGAATTGCGAATTGAAGAAGAGGGAAGGAGGAGTGGAAAAATTACCAGTGCGGGAGAAATCATCCACATCTCGGTTTCCTGAACATCTGCCCTCACCCCACCTTCCCATCACCTTAACAGGGGCACAGGCCCTCTTGCCCTCTCCTACCACCCTATGAGACCCACCACCAGCACATCATTCTGCACAGCTTCCATTAATATGGAAGTATTAATATGGCAGCCGCTCTAGAGAAATTGGCCAATGACACTGCTGATGCCCTAACTGACGTGCAGACTCAAGTGAAAGACCTAACAACAGAAGTAGTAGCCCTTAGGACGGTAGCCTTGCAAAATAGAATGGCCCTGAACCTACTCTTTGCCGAAAAAGGAGGGGCATGCGCCATGGTAGGGCAGGAATGTTGCACTTATAATCCCAATGCCTTAGAAAACATAACTGACTTTAGTCAACACATAAGTGGAAAAATTGAGGAGATTAGAAAGATAAGGAAATAGCTTAAGAATTTTGGTTCAGGAACGAAATGGTGGGAAATAATAGGGGGATGGTTTTTATGGCTGGGGAAGCTGGATTACCCCTGGGATAACTATAGTGGTAATGGTACGTGTTTTAGGGTGCTGTGTATGTGGAGCATTACGATTGTATTGTTACCAGTTAATGAAAAGAGCCTTACTTGGAGCTGAAAATGTCCCTATGATACCCCAGATGGTGAGAGAAATGCGCAGTAGGTGAAACTGGTGGAGAGAGGAGGTACATCCTGGCAAAGAAAGACCCTTCCAGAGGGTTATGAACCCCCATGAGGAAGAGTAGGGAATACCTCATGAGGAATGTTGATCTGAAAGGATCAACAAGGAGGGAACTGTGGAAGAATTTAAGACTCTTTGGATATGTAGCCGTTCATCTAATCGCTTGTGAATGCTCTTAAAATTTAGCTGAAGTCTTTCAAGTCTTCAAATTTAGCTAAAGTCCTTGCTAAAGTCTAAACAATGTTTTGGCACTACATTTACGTCATGCTCTTGTTTGTCGAAAATTAGTCCGAAGTTCAAAGTCACGTTGTTTGTTACATTCTAGACCTAAGTTCATAGTCAAGCAATGTTATTGTTAATTGCTTTTGGCTACGTACGCTGTGTCTATATAATGACACATATCTGAAAGCTAACCAGAGCTTCTGAACACCACTTTTAGGAAAAGAGGCTCTCCCTTATATAATGCATAAATAAAGTCCTCTAGTCTGAAACAATTCTCTGAGTCGGCCTGATTTGTTCTGTCTGCTGCTCCTGAGATTTTTCCACAACAGCGTGATAGGTGAAGCCAGGTGGGTTGGGGGGGGGGTGGGAAGATGGATGAAGTATGAAGCTGGGAGGTGATAAGTGTGAAAACTAAAGGACTGGCGAAGAAGGAATGTGACAGGAGAGGAGAGGAAACCATGGGAAATCTGAAGGAGGATAGACACCAGGAGAATGTGAGGAGAAGAAGAAAGAGGGAGGCTGGAGTCGTGAATTGAAGAAGAGGGAAGGGGGAGTGGCAAAATTACCAGTGTGGGAGAAATCATCCACATCTCCTCCGTTTCCTGAACATCAGCCCTCACCCTACCTTCCCATCACCTTAACAGGGGCACAGGCCCTCTTGCCCTGTCCTACCACCCTATGAGACTCCACCTCCAGCACATCATTCTGCACAGCTTCCATACACCAAACACAAACACAGGACCATATACCCAACACAAACACAGGACCATATACCCAGCACAAACACAGGACCATACACCCAGCACAAACACAGGACCATACACCAAACACAAACACAGGACCATACACCAAACACAACTTCACCTCTACCTCCACCCACTCTCTGTGATTCCCTTGGATTTGTCCCTCCCCACAAATCTCCAGCCTGGCACTTATCCTCTCCTAACAAATTCCTTCTTCTCCAGCCCTTTACCTTTTTCACCTTTTCTGTGATATCACTCCAGAGAAACATTGATTCATTTCTTAATGCATGTATGCATTTCTAAATAACAATAAAAGAGGACTGAGTGTTCTCATAATCTAATCTAACCTGTCACCTCACAGCTTCTTACTTCATCCCCCTTCTCCACCCAACCGGCTTCGCTCATCATTTTCTAGCTTGTACCCCTTCTGCTCCCCGACTCCTCATGTCTTCTTGCTCGGGCTTCTTCTCCCTTCCTTTCCAGTCCTGATGAATGGTCTCAGCCAGAAACATTGACTTTTTATTCATTCCCATAGATGCTGCCTGATCTGCTGTGTTCCTCCAGCATTTTCACTGTGTTACAGTGTAAGTTGGTCTTTGTTGACATAGACTTTGTGGGCTGAAAGATGTGTGTCTGTGCTGTTTGAATTTGTCACCCAATTAACCTTCATGTAACTGCATTATTGGTTGCCAGCATTTGTCAAATTGGACCTTCTGCAATCTCTATATTGAGAAAACCAGATTAAAAATTGAAAAAAGTCTTTCAAAATTAGAACTTCTACCTTTACAATAAAATTCAGCAGATGCTAGTCTGTGCACAAAGCTTGTGTTTTCCATTGGCAGATGACTATTTATACGGTACAGTACACAGGCTCTGAGTTAGGGACATGACTGGATGCAGACTAGGAGCTGGGACAAGAACACAGACTTGGGCTAGGACATCGGCTAGGCAAGTGAGACCAGGACTAGGAACTGGGAACTAGGAGCCTGGGCTTGGACTCCGAGCCAGAGACTGGACAAGGACCCAGAATCTGGGTCTTGACTCAGGCTCGGACCCTGGAAGTAGGCGAGGACAGGACGTGGCTACAGGACCGGACATGGCTTGAGTTCCTCGAGGCGAGGACATGACGAGGCTTGGGTTTGGACTCTGAGCCAGATACTGGACAAGGGCCCAAAACCTGGGACTTGACTCGGACTCGGACTCCGGAACTAGGCAAAGACATGACGTGGTCTTGGGAGATAGGACTAGGCGAGGCTACAGGACAGGACGATAGACTCTTGGGCAAGACGAGGGATCTCCAGTACAGGACGAGGGAACTCCAGCACAGGACAAAGCACGTGGATAGGAGGAGGCACATGGACAGGACGAGAACATGAAGCCTTCACTTGGTACTCGGGAAGCACCAAGCCTTGGACTTGGGACGACAGGAACGCAGAACACAGAGCCTTGGTCTTGGGGAGCACAGGAACACAGAGTCTTGGTCTAGAGCATGGCAACACAGAGCCTTGGACCTCAGAAACAGGAACATGGAATGCAGAGCTGGGACCCCTCCTTGGGAACAGGACGTAGGGCTAGGACTCATACACAGAATGCTGAACACAACGAGACAGTTCCCAACACTAGGTAGCGGCAAACGGCCAGATCTACCTAGTGAAGGCGTGGACATAGAGATGGTTCCAAACAATGAAAGACAGTTCTTTCTCTAGGCACAGCTAGGCTCCAGTCTAGCTCCAGCGGTAGAACTTGACAGCAATATCAGCCAGGATGCAGGCGAGGTTGCAGGCAAGTCTTCAGGCCAATGCTTCAGACACCGGTTGGAGGGCAAGGCTCCAGACGCAGGTTGCAGGCAAGGCTTCAGACAGAAGGTGAAGGGAAGGATAGGGAACTGTCCAGTAACTGAAGCTGAACCGAGGAGCTGTTTATGTAGCCAGCCCAAAATGAGAATCATGTGACAGGACAAGGGAAAACTGGAAAACCTGGAATAAGGATCGATGGACCGGACCGTGAACCTGAATGCAGACTTCATGGACTATACCATGACAGCAGCCTTATAAAACCCCACATCTGGAATATTTCATTCAGTTCCAATTGCCCCTTTATAGGAAGGATGTCAATATTTTGGAAAGTGTGCAGAAGAGATTTATCATGATGCTGTCTGGATTAGAGAGCATGTGCTCTCAGGAGAGGTTGGACAAACTTGAACTCTTTTCTCTGGAACGATGGATGCCGAGGCCTGATAGATGCTCATAATATTATGAGAGACATAGGCAGAATAGACAGTCAGTAACATTTACCAGGGTTGAAATGTTTAATAGCAGAGGGCATGTATTTAAGGTGAGGGGGGGTAATTTCAAAGGACACGTGCAGTACAAGATTGGTGGATGCCTGGAATGCGCTGTCGAGGGTGGTGGTGGAGGCAAACACAACAGGTGTTAGATAGACACATGAATGTGCAGGAAATGGAAGATCATGGACATTGTGTAGGCAGAAAGCACTAGTTTTGTTGGACATTTTATTACTGATTTAATTAGTTTAGCACAGCATTGTGGGCTGAAGGGCCTGTTTCTCTGCTGTACCATTCTATGTTCTATTTTCTCATTCACCTGTCAGAATGTGAGATTGTCCATTGGAATGTGAGGACAAATTGGAGCAATCAGATGGTGCAATGTGTTCACAGGAAGAGCATCCAGCCACACAGTAACCTGATGTCGGGATCAAAGCCAGGTCCCTTCAGTTGTGAGGCAACAAACTTAAATGTTGCATCACTGGGCTAATGGTGTAGTTACATCAGCACTGGACTTCAAGGCGAATGATCCTGAGTTCAAATCCGGACAGCTCTTTCAACACTTTCCACCTGAGCTGGGTTGAGCGGTCAGCTAGCAACTTGACCTTGTGAAAAAAACAGTCAGATGCTACGGAAACAGCAAAACTACCACCCAATGCGCCACAAGGTGTAGAAATGAACGACAACAACAATTTGGCCACACTATCTTTTCCTTCAACAACTTTCTAAACTATGCCAAAAGTCCATAAGTCCATAAGATATAGGAGCAGAAGTAGGCCATTCAATCAATTGCTGATCCAATTCTTCCAGTAATCCCCACTCCCCTGCTTTCTCCCCATACCCTTTGATGCCCTGTCTGATCAAGAACCTATCTATCTTTGCCTCAACAGACACTCGTGGCAACAAATTCCACCGATTTACCACCCTCTGACTAAAGTAATTTCTTCGCATCTCTGTTCTAAATGGATGTCCTTCAATCCTGAATTCATGCCCTCTTGTCCTAGACTCCCCAACCATGGGAGATAACTTTGCCATATCTAAACTGTTCAGGCCTTTTAACATACAGAATGTTTCAATGAGATCCCCCGTCATTCTCCTGAACTCCAGGGAATCAGCCCAAGAGCTGCCAGACAGTCCTCATACGGTAACCCTTTCATGACTGGAATCATTCTCGTGAGCCTTCTCTGAACCCTCTCCAGTGTCAGTATATCCTTTCTAAAATAAGGAGCCTAAAACTGCACACAATACTCCAAGTGTGGTCTCACGAGTGCCTTAAGGAGTCTCAACATTATATCCCTGCTCTTATATTCTATACCTCCAGAAATGCCAACATTGCACTTGCCTTCTTCACAACAGACTCAAACTGGAGGTTAACCTTTTAGGGTATCTTGCACAAGGACTTCCAAAGTACCTTTGCATCTCTGCATTTTGAATTCTCTCCCCATCTAAATAATAGTCTGCCCATTTATTTCTTCCAGCAAAGTGCATGACCATACAATTTCCAACATCGTATTTCATTTGCCGCTTCTTTGTCCATTCCCCTAAACTATCTAAGTCTCTCTGCAGGCTCTCTGTTTCCTCAACATTACCCACTCCTCCACCTATCTTTGTATCATCGGCAAATTTAGCCACAAATCCGTTAATCCCATAGTCCAAATCATTGACATACATTGTAAAAAGCAGCGGTCCAAACACCAAACCCTATGGAACTCTACTGGTATCCAGCAGCCAGCCAGAATAAGATCCCTTTATTCCCACACTGTTTTTTGTCGATCAGTCAATGCTCCACCCATGCAAGTAACTTCCCTGTAATTCCATGGGCTCTTATCTTGCTAAGCAGCCTCATGTGTGGCATCTTGTCAAAAACTTTTTGAAAATCCAAGTGCCCCACATCTACTGCATCTCCTTTGTCTACCCTGTTTGTAATTTCCTCAAAAAATTGCAGAAGGTTAGTCAGGCAAGATTTTCCTTTTAGGAAACCATACTGGCTTTGGCCTATCTTGTCATGTGCCTCCAGGTAGTCTGTAATCTCATCCCTGACAAGCGATTCCAACAACTTCTCAAGCATAGATGTCAGGCTAACAGCTCTATAGTTTCCTTTCTGCTGTCTCCCACCCTTCTTAATTAGCAGAGTAACATTTGCAATTTTCCAGTCATCTGGTACAATGCCAGAATCTATCGATCTTGAAAGATCATTGTTAATGCCTCTGCAATTTCTCCAGCTACTTCCTTCAGAGCCCAAGGGTGCATTCCATCAGGTCCAGGAGATTTATCCACCCTCAGACCATAAGCTTCCTGAGCACCTTCTCAGTTGTAATTTTCACTGCCCATACTTCATTTCTCTGACACTCTTGAATGTCCAGTATACTGTAGATGTCTTCCACTGTGAAGACTGATGCAAAATACGCATTTAGTCCTCTGTCATCTCTGCATCTCTCATTGCAATATCTCCAGCATCATTTTGTATTGGTACTATTTCTACCCTCAACTCTCTTTTACCTTTTATATACTTAAAAAGCTTTTAGTATCTTCTTTGATATTAGTTGCCAGCTTCCTCTCATAAGTCATCTTTTCCTTCCTAATGACCTTCTTAGTTTCCTTCTGCAAGTTTTTAAAAGCTTCCCAATCCTCTATCTTGCCACTAGCTTTAGCTTCCTTGTATGCCCTCTCTTTTGCTTTTACTTTGGCTCTGACTTCACTTGTCAGCCATGGTAGTGTCCTTCTTCCCTTTGAAAATTTCTTCTTATTTGGAATATATCTGTCTTGACTTCCCTCATTTTTTAAAGAAACTCCAGCCATTGCTGCCCTGCCCCCTACACCAGTCTCTCATCCACACAACAATATACCTGATTATGCTATTCTTGCACTCATTAGCACATGGCACAAGCAACAATCCCAAGATTACTACCCTGGGGGTCCTGCTTTTCAGTTTCCCACCCAACTCCCTGAATTGTCTCTTCAGGACCTCCTCCCTTTTTCTACCTATGTCATTGGTACCAATGTGTACCAAGACTTCTGGCTGTCCACCCTCTCCCTTCAGAATACTCTGCACCCGATCTGAGACATCCCAACCCTGGCAGCTGTGAGGCAACACACTGTGTGGTTATCTCTATCAGGCTGACAGAAACTTCTGCCTGTTCCTCTCACTCTGAAATCCCCTATGACTACCACATTCCTCATCTCCTTCTCTTTCTTCTGCACCACAGAAACAGGCTCTATGCGAGGGAACCGGTCGCCGTGGTTGTCCTCTATCAGGTCACACCCCTCAACAGCATCCAAAGCGAGATAACTATTACTGAGGGGGATGGCCACAGGGTTGCTCTCTACTATCTGAGCTCTTCCCTTCCTTGACAGTCACCCCCTTTTCTAACTCCTGCAGCCTCATCCAGATCATTCCCAGCTGCTCTGTCAGATTAGATATTGCAAACATCATTTATCTTGAGAAATTGGGCATGAACTGCTAATCCATATATGTCATTTAATCCTGAGTATGATTACCACCATATTCCACTCTTGCACTTTAATTCCATTAGACATTACAGAAAACTCAGCACTCAATGATCCAATTTCCATACAGGTTATTTTGAAAATTGCCATACTCAGAGAAATATGGATTGTACTAGTGAATATAAAGAGTTACTATTAGAATTGTCTGCATTTATATGGAAACAACATTGGCCAAGGATGAAATTACTGGATTTAAGCAGGATTTTGGGTTTATTCCATGTTGTGGGTTACTTGTGTTTTGGCCAGAATGGTTAGGTAGGTAACTGTGAATTATTTAGATCCCCTTTGAATTGATAGGCTCAGTTAATATTCAGAAGTAAATATTCCTGGAGGGATAAATAAATTTTGACTTGTACTATTTATATGGTGAGGATTTATGCTTGATGAAATATTCAGTTCACCATCAAATGATTCAATTGGGGAATTGGTTCTAGCTGCATTTGTGCAAGAAAAAAATAAATTATATTAATAAATAAAAGAGAAATAAATATTGAGAAGATGAGATGATGAGCCCTTTAAAGTGAGTGCATAGGTTGTGGGAACAGTTCGGTGATGGGCAAGTGAAGATGAGTGAAGTTATCCACACTGGTTCAAGAGCCTGCGGGTTGAGGGGTAATAACTGTTCCTGAACTCGGTGGTGTACATCCTGACTCCTGCACCTTCTTTCTGATGGCAGGAGTGAGAAGAGTATGTGGCCTGGATGATGGGGGTCCTTGATGGACGCTGCTTTCCTGTAACAGCGCTCCATGTAGATGTGCTTAAAGTTGAGGAGATCTTTATTTGGATGGACTGGTCCTTATCCACTACTTTCTGTATGATTTTCCATTCAAGGGCTTGGTGTTCCCATAGCAGGCTGTGATGCAGCCAGTCAATATACTCTCCAAAACATATCTATAGAAGTTTGTCAAATTTATAATGTCATCCTGAATCTTTGCAAACTTCTAAGGAAGTAGAGGTGCTGTCATGCTTTCTTTGTAATTACACTTCTGTGCTGGTCCCAGGACACATTTTCTGAAATTATAACACAGAGTATGTAAAGCAGTTGGCTCTCTCCACCTCCAATCCCCTAGTGAGAACTGGTTCATGGACTTCTGGGTTCTTCCTCTGGAAGTCAATAATCAGCTTCTTACTCTTGTTGACAGTGAGTGAGAGGTTGTTCTTGTGGCCAGGTGAATGAGAATGCTGGTGGGATGGCTGAACCTATGAGAGTGCAGGAAGTAAGATGACACATGACTAATGAAACTGCTGCTTAGCCAATGAGAATGAAGTGGATGGGAAGGAGAAAAGGGGCTTGTTCTGATGTTGTTCTGTTTTGTTGCTGTTGGGTTGTTACTGGAGTTGTTCTGCTGATCATTGAGGGCATGCTATGTTGGCACTGGTTAGCACCACAGCCAGTCGTAATGATAGATGTGGGTTCAATTGTAGCACTTAAGAGAAGTTTGGATAGGTACATGGATAGGTGTGGTATGTATGGCTATGGCCTGGGACACCATTACGAGGCAGTGCCAATGGAAAAGTCAAAGTTTATAAGTGATCACCTGGACTGGTGTGACATTTTAACGGTTAGTGGATCAGTGAGAGTACTCAAGGCAAGATAGCAGGAGTGGGACAACGTTCAAAGGATGCTCCCAAAGAATACATTACAGGAGTCAGCAGGGAGAGGGGTAGTGTTCACAGGAGTTCAACAGTAACATCACTGTGTTTTCTAGGGGACTGCAGGGAGTGACATTTTCATGATTCATATGTGTTTCTCCCTGCAATATTTCAGTCTATTGGACAAGGGGGCAAGATAAATGAACAATCCCACCTCTACCATTCCTGAGTTCACAGACCCAGTGTCACCATGGAAACCAGTTGTGCCTTTCACTCTCATCATGTCATTGTAACCCAGCCAATGAACAGGGCCTTTACTAAACATGGAGATGCCGAGGTGTGCCCACTCAGGTAGAAGTCAACCCTGACATCACAAGGTTACTGTGACACCAGTGGGACACATCACAATGTAGCATCTTGAAAGGTTTCAAACTCTGGTCACTTGGAGACCAGAGGAAGATGCACTGTTTGCTGCTCTGGAGGCTGGTCTAGACACAATGCTCGAAAATGCCTTGTTCTGGGCTTCAGATTTCCTTGACTCTCAGATGGCGATGATGAGATTTGCTTGGGCCCCAAGTGAGAAATTTGGTCCTGGATCTTCCTGCTCACCAGCATTTTCAATGGAGTGGCACTGATCGGATCAGGACCTGGAAAATTCGAACCTGCAAACTAACAACATCACAGTGAGCAGAAAGGTCTCGTCTTGGACTCTAGAATTCTTCTTTCCTGTGGGATTTCATTGTGGCCTCTACTTGCAGGACTCGTTTGAAAACACAGACTGGAACATGTTCAGGGAGGTGGCTACCTATGACCATCACATTAACATTGATGAGTATGTGTATCTGTGACTGGCAATATAGAGAATTGTACTGAGGATGTCAACATTATTAAACATATCTCTGTGAGGGCAAGTCAGAAGCCATGGTTGACAATAGAGGTTTGGGCACTGCTGAGACATCAGGATACCGTCTTCAGTTCAGGCAATAAGATGGCACTCAGGACTATAAGAACTGTGTTTTCCACACCATCAGGAATGCAAAACGTGATTATTCACGGAGGATACATAGACATTTCTGTAACATCAGAGACACAAGGTGCATGTAACTGGGCATTCAGACCATAATGGACTTCAAGACCACCCTGTGCTCAAAACTCTGATAGGTTAAATGCCTTTGGTGCGCCTCATGGTGTGGAGAAACATTGTTTCGCTTGGCGACATGCACCTATATGATTGAAAAGAAAATAAACTTGGACTTGAACATTAGCTTCTACTCTTCCTGAACTGCATTTCCACATCAGGAAAGGATGGACAGAGCAGTGTGTTGAAGAGAGCATATTCTCATGTTGCTACAATGTGGGTTGGTTTGTCCCTAAGTGTGACCCTCTACTGGTGGACATCCCAGCATGTGATGTTATGGTCTCTGACTATTCACATCCAGCGAGAGTAATCCTGAATCCTCGTGATGCCCCTCCTCACCAGGAATGTGTCCATGGATCTCCTGTGTTGCAGCATCTGAATGAGCCGGAGTCTCAGGAGCCCAGCCTTCTCCCGGCTTGGTGCAGTTGCTCTCAGGCCCTTCAGATGCTTTGCCACCTGGGTGGGGACCACCCTGAGGACCAGTGGGCTTCAAGGCCAATGGACATGGATGTGTTCAGCTGGGATTTCCATAGGCACAAAGAGTGAAGGAACAATGGACATTATCCAATTCCAGACTTGGGGCTGAGTTAAATCAGTGTGTCTTCAGACAGACAGTATGACCAGAGTCTGGACATCTGCAGGTAATGCAGGGCTCCTCTCCTGGGTCTCTCTATCTCTTGACACACTGCTTCCTATTGGTGCTCGAATGATGGGGTGACACTCCTGGCCACATCAGTCGGAGTCTGTCAATCCAACAATTGGCTCCCTCAGCTGCTCTGAGTTTCACCCTCATGAGTGGATGATCCACACGGAGTCAGTCCGAAATCCCTTCTGAACTCAGGAGTGTTTTGGCTGAGTAATCTGCTCACACCCCTAGACCATCATCATTCTGCTTGGACCTCAGTCAGACAAGATGGAGGCTCCAGTCTGTGGTTCTTGCCTGGAGAGAAGACAAGCTCCATTGTAAGCTGGTCCTTTGCTCGCTGTTCTCTGGTAAGCTGCTCTTCATTGATCAGATAATGTGGCATTTTCCACCCGGCTGTTTGTCCCCATGGTTTTTTATTGTCACATGTACCAAGACACAGTGAATAGCTGGTCTCGAATACTGTTCACACAGATCAAATCATTACATGGTGAATTGATGTAGAACAAGGGACAAGATTAACAATGCAGAATAAATTATAAAATCTATAGAGAAAGTGCAGAGTAGGGAAATGATAAAGTGCAAGATCATAAGGACATAGACTGAGTGGCCAAGGTTCCATCTTGTAAAAGTGGTACATGAAAGAGTCTGATAACAGCGGGGTAGAAGCTGCCCATGAGCCTGGTGATACGTACCTTCAAGCTTTTGTAAGTTTTGCCTGATGCAGGAGGGGAGAAGAGAAAATGTTGTGTGGGCCCTTTGATTATTCTGCCTGCTTTATTGAGGCAGTGAGAAGTGTAGACAGAGTCCACAGAGGAGACTCTGGTTTCCATGATATGCCGAACTGTGTTGACAACTCTGCAGATTCTTTCTTGTGTTCATGTATAGAACAGTTGCCATACAGTGCGGGTTTGCATCCAAATAGAATCCTTTCTATGATACATCAGTAATATTTAGTAAGGGTCAAGACTGAAAAAGAAAAATATCTAGTCTAAGGTAGGGTTCTTCAGGTCAGCTCAGAGACCCAGTGGCAGTGTGGAAGAAGCTGTTGTTTAACTGGGTTAATGTTCAATTGTGATTGTGTGGGCAGTGGGAAAATTATCCCTCTTGTGCTTCTTGATCTCATCACTCGAGATTCGAGACTTGAGATAGAGTTAGACTTGGGATTAGGGTGGGGTCTTTAGGCTCCTGTACCTCCTGCCTGATGGCAGCGCATTGTCAGATCATGGCAGCAGACAGAATCTAACTCGAAGGCTCCGGTCTGTTGTTCTTGCCCGGAGTGAAGATGTGGGAGGAAGCCAGAGCAACAGTGGGAAGCCCACACATCACAGAGAGAGCAGACATCTCCTGATGTCTGGATGCAGCTCAGGTCCCTGCAGCTGGAGAGCAGAATTGTTCAATAATGCATGACTGTGTGATGGATATTTACTGCTAGGCCATGAGAGGCTTTCTTGTACAGCAGCATGACTTTCCCAAAGAGTCAGAGTTGTTTCTGACAAAGTTAATTCAACTGATAACAAACATCCCTTGCTCAACATCTTGTTGTGAACAGGAACCAGTTTTCCGTTCTTAATGTAAATTGCAAGCAGAATCCGTTTTAAGTTAGAAAGGCTCCTGGGTTGGTTACTAAAGGATATGTTTTGCAAAGTGAGTTGCTCATGAGACTTCGTCCCTGCATTGGCCAAACAGAAGACATTAAAACTCCAATATAAAACTATTGAGCCCCCAAACTGCTATGGGTGAAGAAGTGTGATGGATATTCACTTTCTGAGTTCTAAAAAGCTTATTGCCAACCTCAGTTTTCTAGTACAGCAGCATGACTTTTTCAAAGGGTTGAAGTTATTTCTCACAAAGTTAAAATTCTAACAAAATTGTAGCTAATTTATTTGCACCGTTGTCCTCAGAAGCTTTGAGACCATCTGTATAAATTATTTCAACCTAGCAATGGTATCTGGAACATATCATATGCAGATGATGTTATCTGGTAGAAAATGTCCTTAAGCAATCCTAGTATATTACAGCACTGCTCCTGTGGTCAAACATGAATCAACTCAGGGACACACTCGATACCAATCTGGCAGCCTGACAAACAGGGAAAATGCTGGGACCTAGAATGAAATATGCAATAACAGAACAAAATAATAAGAATGTAAAGATTTATGAATAAGGTGTCATATTTGATGATTTTAGTAGATTTTTTGAGTATATGACTAGAGAATAGATAACAGAGATTCAGCAGACATCATGTTCTGACTTTTTGGAGGCTTTCAATAAAGTCCCAATGAAGAGCGTGTCAAGACGGTTGGAGTTGGGTATAATATTCTGACATGAATTGGGAACTGGTAATTGGACAGAAGCCTAAGAGTAGGAATGAATGTCACACTCAGGTCCCAGGCTGTGTCTGATCGGTTAAAGCAGGGATCAGCACTTGGCATCCAACTATTCAGGAACCACAGCAGCATTTTGATGGAGAGGGTGAAATGTTGTATTTCTTGGTTTGCTGACAAGACATATATGGGTTGCATTGAGAATCTGAAGGAGGATGAAAAGGGGTTTCAGTGGGATAAAGGGAAACTGACTGAGGCCACAGGAATGTGGCACAGTACAGAAAAATAGAGTGATTCTAAAATGTTGAGAGATTGAATAATGTTGATGTTCAAAGGATCCCAAGTGATTTCACACTGAAGTCAATCAAAGCCAACATGCAGGTGAAGCAAGTAATTAGGAAGACAAATGTTGGGTTTTATTGAAAAAAAGTATGAGTACAGGACAGCTTACCACAATAGCAGTATATAAGACCATGTCTGGGTTTGTCGAACTCTGGTTCTCTGTTTGCCTGGGGTCCCCCATTCACCCTGTCTGATGTCTGTACATTAGGTGTCAGCCTACCCAATGAAGCTACAAGAGCAAGTTGTGAGGAAGAGAAGTCGATCAAAAATTGGCAATGCATCTCACCCAAAGTTTCTCACGGATTTTACACATACATCTTGTAAGCCAGCCTGCCAGCCTTGAAACCTCTGCAGAACACCGCTGGTGTACATGTCAGATGGCCAGCAAAAGTTCTGGTGCAGTGACTGGAGACAGAGATGAAAGCAAGTTGATGTGAGCAGTACAGCAGAAGGAAGTGGGCAATTCTATCATTACAAATGTTAACCATACAACTATATTGGTGGCAGGTTAACATTAGGTTCACCACTGATTAAAGTGTTGTAAGTATTAGCTACAGATCTTAGAAATGTATATCTTAGCAGGGATGTGGGCTTGAGCAATATTTTAACTATGAACTATCTTCTAATATCATTATCTGTTAATTGTATTATTGTAAGATGATTTTAGTCTATGGAATTACTAAATATATTGACAGCACACTTAAATGCATACAGTACATATTTAAACCACTGTGAAGGGCAACAATCACGGACTGATAGAGTAATTCAGCACAGGAACAGGCTATTTCACCCAACTCATTCATCAAGTAATTTCTCTGGCAACAGGTTTCATACACTCACCTCCTTCTGTATGAAGAAGTTGCTCTTCAGGTGTCTTAGATTTTTCCCTTCACGTCTTCAACCTATGTCTCACGACTGTATACACCACTGAAGGATAAGTTCTCCGTCTCCTGTGATGCTGTGTTTCTCAGGGAGTAACCAACATTTTTCAAAACGTTGCATAATTTAAATTATAAAGACTCCTCGCAAGTACTTATAATGGATTAAACATCTGATGGATGTGAGTGGGTAACATGTCAGAGGTTTTTGTCTACATTTTGTGATTTGAACAACTTATTTTTGTTTCTGTTTCCATTTATTCATTTAAATAGACTTGCACCACATTCCTTTTTGCGTAACTCTGTTCAATATAAATTTTATTTTACAAAAGATTATAAAATAGTTGAATATATTTTAATAACATTACCACTCCAGATGATATACTACTTAATGCACCAGCCTATTTTTGGATATTTGAATACTGACGCACTTCACAAGTTAACACTTTTAAACTTAATAAAGCAAGAATATTGTCCGGGAAGTGCTTGCAGAAGAACACACTAAACACAAAGACAATCAATTATGATTTCCTCATATTATACAGAGAATGTTGCAGAAAAATATAGAGACATGATTATTATGCACTTAAACTGTATATACACATAATGCATTAGTCCACTTAAACCAGGGCTGGGTGTTTTATGGAAGATGAAATGACAATTATTTATTCCACTTATGGATTCTCAGATCACATCACCATTGGAACAATGAATGAAACAATCTGGCACAAGAGAACAAAGGGTCAGGCATATTACAATGTTTAAATGACTATTCTGCATTTTTGTACCTTCTGCAATCTCTGATCTAGATTGTTTACTTTCAGAATTGTTCAATTAGAATTAGAATTTAAAGAAGGATCCTGAACAGGTTTTCGAGTGGGATTTTGTATAGCAATCAGCATTCAATTTGGAGTGGGACTTGGAGCGGGATGTGGATTCGGAGTGGGACTTGGAGCAGGATGTGGTTTTGGAGCGGGACCTGGAGTGGGACTTGGACTACCGAATGAATCGGAATCTGAAATGGGATTGGAGGTCTGATCTTGAGTACGATTCCACATGGGAATACTTGTTTGCCTTGGGGCTACAGGTACAGCACAATGAAAAGAATACTCAGATGATTCACTGCAAATTGCCTTTGTGTTAAGGCAGGCAAAGCAAAATTCCACATGGCATCTGATGCACACGACATATTTGCACAGATTTTTATTCTCTATAGTCAACCCAGAAGTGGGAGAAGCACAGAATTTTAGGACAATTTTGAATATTGCTGTAAGGTAAAGTTTTTGTGTCACAATTCTTCAAGGCTTCCAGCTGGATATTAATGCATCCTTTATTGTCACATTTATCAGAGCGTGGAGCTGGGCCTTTCCACTCCTTCATACATTGCCAGCAAAATTCAAAAGGGATTCCATCGTTGGCCGTGCAGACTGAACAAGTCACTGATATGTTCGTCTCATCTTTCCATTCCACATAACTCCCACACCTAGGACACCAAACAAAGACAGATGATGAAATTAGTAATTAAGGACATACACTTCTGATAATCCACTGTACATAATAATGTAATCCTAGCTTTTAAATGTTATGGCATCTCCTGCATTGATATTTTTTGATGTTCCATACAAATTAAAAGTTTGTTGTAATTTAGACATGAAATCATTATCGCAGTAACAATATCTAGATTCCCGACCCCCCCCCCCCCCCCCGGAAGTGTAACACCTAAGCAATTGGCTAAGTATTAAATACATTGAGAGATTTCTGGAGTGATATTCAACTGATGATCAATTCTTTGATCAAATGGGTTTCTACCACAGTCACTGAATGAGACTGTCTTCCCCTGACATTGATTTACAGTGGAGTCACAGAGTCATAGATTCAACTCCGTGCAAACCAAGCCATCCATCTGAGCTGATCGCATTTCACAATCAGAATCAGGTTTAATATCACCGGCATGTGTCATGAAATTTGAAGTCTTTGTAGCAGCAGTAACATGCAATAAATAATAACAGGGAGAAAACCATGAATTACAGTAAATACAGTGTCATGAAAAAGTTTGGGCACCCTGGTCAAAATTTCTGTTACTGTGAATAGCTAAGCAAGTAAAAGATGACCGGATTTCCAAAAGGCATCAAGTTAAAGATGACACAATACTTTGATATTTTAAGCAAGATTACTCCTTTATTTCCATCTTTTACAGTTTTAAAATAAAAAAGTAAAAGGGCCTGAAGAAAAAGTTTGGGCACCCTGCATGGTCGGTACTTAGTAACACCCCCTTTGGCAAGTATCACAGCTTGCAAGCGCTTTCTGTAGCCAGCTAAGAGTCTTTCAATTCATGTTTGGGAGATTTCCGTCCATTCTTCCTTGCAAAAGGCTTCTAGTTCCGTAAGATTCTTGGGCCGTCTTCCATGTTCTGCTCTTTTGAGGTCTATCCACAGATCTTCAATGATGTTTATGTCGGGGAACTGTGAGTGCCGTAGCAAAATCTTCTGCTTCCACCTCTTGAGATAGTCCATTGTGGATTTTGAGGTGTGTTTAGGATCATTTTCCTGTTGTAGAAGCCACCCTCTTTTCATCTTCAGCTTTTTTACAGATGGTGTGATGTTTGCTTCCAGAATTTGCTGGTATTTAATTGAATTCACTCTTCCCTCTACCAGTGAAATGTTCCCCGTGCCAGTGGCTGCAACACAAGCCCAAAGCATGATCGACCCACCCCCGTGCTTAACAGTTGGAGAGGTGTTCTTTTCATGAAATTCTGCACCCTTTTTTCTCCAAACATACCTTTGCTCAATGCAGCCAAAAAGTTCTATTTTAACTTCATCAGTCCACAGGACTTGTTTCCAAAATGCATCAGGCTTGTTTAGATGTTCCTTTGCAATCTTCTGACACTGAATATTGTGGTGAGGACGCAGGAAAGATTTTCTTCTGATGACTCTTCCATGAAGGTCACATTTGTGCAGGTGTCGCTGCACAGTAAAACAGTGCACCACCACTCCAGAGTCTGCTAAATCTTCCAAAGGTCTTTTGCAGTCAAACGGGGGCTTTGATTTGCCTTTCTAGCAATCCTACGAGCAGTCTCTCAGAAAGCTTCCTTGGTCTTCCAGACCTCAACTTGACCTCCACCTTTCCTGTTAACTGCCATTTCTTAATTACATTATGAACTGAGTAAATGGCTACCTGAAAACACATTGCTATCCTCTTATAGTCTTCTGCTTTGTGGGTTTCAATTATTTTAATTTTCAGAGTGCTAGGCAGATGCTTAGAGGAGTCCATGGCTGCTGATATTTGGGACAAGTTTTGAGGAGTCACAGTATTTATAAAGCTTTGAAATTTCCATCGCCTGGCCTTTCCTAACGATGATTGTGAAAAAGCCATAGCCTTAACCAGCTGTTTAAGGTCTGAGACCTTGGTATAATTTGAGAGCTCAAATCTCTTGGGATGCCAAACTTTTGCATGGTGCTCCTTTCCTTTTTCTCCACTCTAAAATCGTACAAACAAAAATAATACACTCATCATGCTTAAAATGTTGAAAAGAATGTTTCATCTTCAACTTTATGACTTTTGGAGATCAGTTCATCTTCTACTCACTTAACTATTCACAGTAACAGAAATTTTGACCGGGGGGCCCAAGCTTTTGCATGCCACTGTATATATACGGTATATAATAGTTAAGTTAAATAGGGAAAAATATAAAAATAAAAAAGTAGCGAGGTAGAGTTCATGGGTTCTATGTCCATTCAGAAACTGGATGACAGAGGGGAAGAAGCTGTTCCTGAACCACTGAGTGTGTGTTTCAGGCTCATGAACCTCCGTGATGGTAGCAATGAGATGGGGTATGTTCTGGGTGATGGAGATCCTGAATGATGGATGCGGCCTTTTTGAGGCATTGCTCCATTAAGATGTCCTGGATGCTACAGAGGCTAGTGCTCACAATGGAGCTGACTATGTTCATAACTTCTTGTAGTTTCTTTTGATCCTATGCGGTAGCACCCCATCATACCAGACGGAGAAGCTCATTTGCTTGTGTTTGATACATATGTCTCTAAATCCTTCCTATTCTTGGTTCATGCTGATCTCCACAATATAAAGTAAGGAATAGTATATATCTTATTTCCAACAACCTAGGAAAGAAGAGTCTGATGCTGTGGCTCAGAAGAGAATGGAGGAGAAGAGGAATGCAGTATTGATTGGGGATTCCATTAGACAGGAGATCCTGTGGACACCATAGAGACACCTAGATGGTATAATGCATCTCGGGTGCCAGGATCAGGCCATTTCAGATTGGGTCCATGGCATTCTAAAGGGGCAGGGGAAGCAGTCTTGATCAATTTTGGCACCAATAACGTTGATAAGAAAAGGGAGGAGGTCCTGAAGAGAGAACTTAGGGAGCTAGGTAGAAAGCTGAAAAGCAGTACCTCCAGGATAGTAATCTGTGGATTTTTGTCTGTGTCACAGGCCAGTGAGGGTAAAATACAAATAATGGAAGGTAAGTAATATTTTCATTCTAGCAACAATTTCAGGTTTATTATCACCGGCATGTGTTGTGGAATTTGTTAACTTAGCAGCAGCAGTTCAATGCAATGCATATATAGAAGCAGCAAAAATAATAATAAATAAAGAGAACAATCACAGTATAATTATATTGAATAGATTAAAAATCATGCATAAACAGAAATAAGATATCCTGAAAAAGTGAGGTGGTGTTCATGGTTTCAATGTCCAGTTAGGAATCGGATGACAGAGACGAAGATACTGCTCCTGCATTACTGAGTGTGTACCTCTTACCTGATGGTAACAGTGAGAAAAGGACATGCCCTGGGTGCTGGAGGCCCTTAATAATGGACGCTGCCTTTCTGAGACACCACTTCTTTAAGGTGTCCTAGGTACTTTGTAGTCTAGTACCCAAGATGGAGCTGACTAAATTTCCGACGCTCTTCAGTTGTTTTTTGCTCCTGTGCAGTAGCTGCTCTCCCATTACCAGACAGGAATGCAGCCTATCAGAATGCTCTCCATGGTACATCTACAGAAGTTTTTGAGTGTTCCTGTTGACATACCAAATCTCCTCAAACTCCTAATGAAGTATAGTTGCTATCTTGTCTTCTTTATATTTGCATCAATACGTTGGGACCAGGTTAGGTTCTCAGAGATCTTGACACCCAGGAACTTGAAAATTCTCACTCTCTCCACTTCTGATCTCTCTATGATGATTGGTTCATGTTCCCTTGTCTCACCCTTCCTGGAGTCCACAATCAGCTCTTTCGTCTTATTGGCATTGGGTGCAAGGTTGTTGCTGCGACACCACTCCACTAGTTGGCACTGAAAAGTTCATGGATCCTGTATCTTGTCTAACCTGATGCAGGGTCAGAGAACTATTTTTCTAACCTACATACTGTGAATTCCACAAACTCCTTCTGACAGAATTCATGCAGAATCCATTGTTGGAACATGACTGAGGGATTGACAATCAATAATTCTGGGACTTTCACATTCACGAGCACCAGTAAAAAAAATGTTGACAAATCTGTGTAGAACTATTGGTGAGAATCATGCTACAGAATTAACAGTCTAGAAGTGATACAATACCTGGATGTGTATAATCCACATATGAAGCTTAAACACAAGAGATTCTGCAGATGCTGGAATTCCAGATCGACACACACAAAATGCTGGAGGAACTTAGCAGGTCAGGTAGCTATGGAAATGAGAAAATAATCAACATTTCCAGTTGAGACTCTTCTTCAAGACTGGAAAGGAAGGGAAAGATGTCAGAATAAAAATGTGGGGGAAGGGAAGGAGGACTAGCTAGAAGGTGATAGGTGAAGCCAGGCGGGTGGCAAAGGTCAAGGGCTGGAGAAGAAGGGATCTAATAGGAGAGGAGGGTGGACCAGGAGAAATGTAAGTAGGAGTGGGTAGAAGGAGGAAGTGATAGGGAGGTGAGGAGAGGTCAGAGGTCAGAGTGAGGAATAAAACAAGAGGAGCCTTTGGCAGCTTTAGGCCTGTACTCACTGGAATTTAGAAGAATGCAGGGGAATCTCATTGAAACCTATCGAATGTTGAAAGAACTAGATAGGAAGGATGGTTCCTAGGGTGGGGGTATCCAGAACTAGAGGGGCTCAAAATCAAGGGGAAACCCTTTGGTAGAGAGTTAAGGAGGAATTTATTAAGCCAGAGAATAGTAAATCTGTGGAATGTTCTGCCACAGACTGGTGGAAACCAAGTCTGTGAGTATATTTAAGGTAGAAGTTGATCATCTTCTGATCCGTCAGGGGATCAAAGGATACGGCGAGGAGGCAGGTCGATGGGGTTGAATGGGATCTGCGTTCAGACATGATGGAATGGCAGAGCAGACTCAATGGGCTGAACGGCCTAATTCTGCTCCTATATGTTATGGCCCTTGGTCTGAGAGGCAAGTGTGAGGGAAAAAATTACCGGAAGGAGAAACCGATGTTCATCAGGTTGGAGGCTACCCAGACGGAACATCAGATGTTGCTCCTCCACCCTGACTATAGCCTCATTGTGACAAAAGAGGAGGCCATGGACCACATGTCAGAACAGGAATGGGGATAGGAATTAAAGTGTTTGGCCAAGGGGAAATTCTGCTTTTGACGGTGAAGAAGAGGTGCACAGCAAAGAGATCCCTCAATTTTTATTGGGTCTCATCAATGTAGAGAAGGCCACATCGGGATCTCTGACGACAATAGATGCAGGTGAAGTTTCCACACCAAGTCAGACCGCTAGGGGCCCTGAATGGAGGTAAGGGCCATGAATGAGGAGGAGGATGTGTCACACTTTTATCGTGTGCAGGGATATGTGCCAGGAGGGAAATCAGAGGGGAGGTTAGAATGGCCATGGGAATCAAAGAGGGAGTGATCCCGGTGGAAAGTAGAGAGTGGGGGTAGAAGCAAAGATGTGTTGGGCTAGTATTGAAGATGGTGGAAATTGTGGAGAATAATAGGTGAGGCCAAGAGGAATTCTAAACCTGTTCAGAAGTGGGTGTCTGGAAGAGGAAGAGATGCAGGTGAGGGCAGCATCAATGGTAGAGGAAGGGAAATCCCATTCTTTGAAGAAGGAGGACATCTCTGATGTCCTGGAAAGGAAAGCCTCATCCTGGAACAAATACAGTGGAAATGAAGGAACTGAGATAAGAGAACAGCATTTTTACAAGAGACAGGGTGAGAAGAGAGATAGTTCAAGATAGCTGTGGGAATTAGTAGGTTTATAAAAGTTGTGGGTAGATAGCATGTATCCAGGGATGGATACATGCGAGATCGAGAAAGGAGAAAGGTGAGCCAAGTGAATGTAAGGGTAGGTTGGAAGTTGGAGGCAAAGTTGATGAAATTAACAAGCTCAGCATGGGTGCCGGGAGGAGCATCAATGTAGACATCAAGGTATCACAAGAAGAGTTGGGGAGCAGTACGAGGGAAGGTTGGGAACATGGACAGGGTGGTGGTAGAGGAAAACTGGTTGGATCTTTTTTTGCAGAAAGATTTAAGGCCTTCTTGATGCAGGGGGGGTGGGGCGGTGGGTAGAGTGTATAGACAAGTACTTCACGAACCTTGGTTTTCGCCCTCAGCCGGCACAGACTGAACAGCTTCCCGTCTGTTCTGGTGTGGAGGTAGACACCATCAGCTGATGTTCCAAAGGCATGTTTCAGCAAAGGCAGCCACTACACTACAACAGTCCAAAAACCATTTGTCTGCGGGTCTGATGGGAAAGTCCTTCTTCTCCAACTCTTTACCTTTACCACCCATCTGAGTTCATCTCTCATCTTCTAGCTAGTCCTCCTTCCACGTGCCCCCCCCCCCCCCCGCCTCCATGTTCTTATTCTGGTGTCTTCAACTTTCCTTTCCAATCCTACAGAAGGGCCTCAGCCTGAAACACGGACTGTTTTCTCATTTTCACGTATAAAACTTGTCAGTTTATTTCATGTCAGCCCCTCAGTGTATCTTCATTTCTTCATGTACTCATCCACTTTCCTCACCTGCTTTGCAATTGTTCTCAGTTACTATATATTTTTCTCTAGTCTCTCCTGAATTCCCGATGGCATTTCTTCTTGAAAGCTCTGTATTAAAGTATCTAAAATTGTATTCTTCCACAGTGAAAATTTCTTCTCTACATTGATCATTTCAAATCTTCTTATAATTTTAAACACTTTGATCAGGTAATCTCTCAGTTCTCTTTTGCAGAAAACTGGTCAGTTAACCTATTCATTGTTATAGTCTTTGGGAAATCCTTGTGAGAATCCTGGCTTATTATGTTGAAACTTCTGTTATATAGTGGTCCCTTTTTAAAACATTGCCTGTCAACCTCCCTGAATATTACCTCATTCTTCAGACTCTCACACCATCCCAAGCTTCACAGCTTTCTCAAATCCAGTAATGACCCCTATTTATTAGCAGTTAGTTAGATGCCAGTCCTGCTTTACCTGTTTGTATTCACAGTAACTTGAAGCAGCGAGAGTGACAAGCCTCTCTTCAAAAATCTGCCGTTCCTCAACAGAGAGCAATGCGTGTCTGCACACCTCCATGTAGGACCATTCCTCTCCACATCCTTCATCTGTCTCATCTATTAATGCAGGGCAGTGGAATTTGAAATGACCCTGGAAAAAGACATTGAAAAGTATTGTAAAATACTCCCATTTAAAAAGTGGATTGAGCATGAGATATAACAGAAATGATTGTTTGTGATATCCACCTGACTTATACGGGTCCAACACCATTCTGTTGGAGGAATGGGATCCACAGCATGTCCATAGGACATTTCCACTCTGTAAACATTTGGGTCATCATCTCCCGCAATAGAACATTTTGTTGGAATTACTACAGAACTTGTTTAAGGATTTACGTATACACCAACCACAAATTCTTGAACAGTGCTTTCATTAAAAGTATTTGCTTGGATAAAACAAAATAAAATGGTTCAATAAATTTGATCTGATTGGTAAAGAGACTACCAGAAATGTGAGTGAAGAAAGGAATAGATTTTCCAATGGTTACAAAACATATATTTGATTTGAAGGAGCTCTGGGTTGTTTTCTGTTATAGAACATAGAAAAGTACAGAACAGGAAAAGGCTCATTGGTACATCATGTCTGCACCAACCATGAAGCCAAGTTAAACTAATCCCATCTGCTTGCATAGGGTCTGTGTTCTGTCAAACTCTTTCAGTTCATGTGTCTGTTTAAATTCTTCTTCTACGCTGCAGCATATCTTTTTCTGTCACCTCCACTGCAGCACGTTCCAAACATCTACTAATTCCTGTGTTCTCCCTAAAGTAGCCAAGGGTTTTAAACAAAGACAACGTAATAGTATCATCTAAATTTAGTGTTTATATTTCTGAAAAAAATTAGAAGCACGAACCATTTGATTAAGGTTATTATGATTTGAAAATCCTTTCAAATTATTAATAGTGACTGGCATGTAAAATTACTTCTACCAGATTTAGGTCTACTGACTAGATCTTAACATCCCACACCTCACCCGAACTCAGCTCCCCTGATAATAACCTAGGGACTCTCTTTCCTCTCAGTGTCTCACTTGGTTTGTGTCCTCTTGCCAGTCAGTGTGCCAAAACTCTGCAGGTCGTGCCTGCATCACTGGAAGAGGCCATTGCCCGTTGATAGTTGCAACATGAGGTTGGAATGTCAGAGCTGCTATATGATGCATTCCTACCTGAAAGTAATATTTGTAGAACGCTGAAATCTTGGCAACATAGCTGAAGTCCCATCAAATATGGCAGACTTTCCTGGCAAATCCTGCGACATAGGTCCGTGATGTAGGATATGGGACTGGGCTTTTCCTGGGCTGAGGCATATAGTTAGGAAGCCACACCCTACTCAAAGGGACAGGCTTTTGAACTTTGTTGCAAACTATAACTGACAGCTCAAACCCAACAGGCTTACCATTTTACATTTAGAGACAAAGAGCACAAGATGTAGCACATCAGGATACCACAGACACAAGAGAGAAGAGTAACTCAGCATAAATCAACAATGTTTGATTGCTAATCCACAGAAGAACAAGTACAAGTAACAAAAAGATAAATTATAAATGATTATAACAGTAAAGAATACTTGACCGAGTACATAAACCATTTATTGGTTTAAAGTAAAATGTAATTTTGTTCAAATGAAAGAATGTAAGACCATGTGATATAGGAGCCGAAGTAGGCTATTCGGCCCATCAAATCTGCTGCGCCATTCAATCATAGCTTATCCAATTCTTCCAGTCATCCCAACTCCCCTGCCTTCTCCCCATCCCCTTTGATGCCCTGGCTAATCAAGAACCTATCTATCTCTGCCTTAAATGCACCCAGTAACTCGGCCTCCACAGCTGCTCATAGCAACAAATTCCACAGATTTACCATCTTCTGACTAAAGTAATTTCTCTGCATCTCTGTTCTAAATGGACATCCTTCAATCCTGAAGTCGTGCCCTCTTGTCCTAGCATCCCCTACCATGGGAAATAACTTTGCCATATCTAATCTGTTGAGGCCTTTTTACATTTGGAATGTTTCAAAGAGATCCCTCCTCATTCTCCTGAACCCTAGGGAATACAACCCAAGAATGCCAGATGTTCCTCATATGGTAACTCTTTCATTCCTGGAATCTTTCTCAAAAATGTTCTCTGAACCCTCTCCAAAGTCAGTATATCCTTTCTAAAGTAAGGAGCACAAAACTGCACACACTACTCCAAGTTTGGTCTCACGAGTGCCTTATAGAGCCACAACATCACATCCCTGCTCTTATATCGTGTACCTCTAGAAATGAGTGAGAACATTGCATTTGCCTTCTTCACCACTGACTCAACCTGGAGGTTAACCTTTAGGGTGTCCTGTACAAGGACTCCCAAATCCCTTTGCATCTCTGCATTTTGAATCTGTCTCCACCTACATAATAGTCTGCCAGTTTATTTCTTCCACCAAAGTGCATGACCATACACTTTCCAACATTGTATTTCATTTGCCACTTCTTTGCCTGTTCCCCTAACCTACCTAAGTCTCTCTGCAGGCTCTCTGTTTCCTCAACACTACCCACTCCTCCACCTATCTTTGTATCATTGGCAAATTTTTCACAAATCCATTAAGCCCATAGTCCAATTCATTGAAATACATCATAAAAAGCAGCAGTCCCAACACTAACCCCGTGGAACTCCACTTAACCGGCAGCCAACCAGAATAAGGTCCCATTATTCCCACTCTCCGTTTTCTGCCAAACAGCCAATGCTCCACATACTCGAGTAACTTCCCTGTAATTACATGGGAATCTTATCTTGCTAAGCAGCCTCATGTGCAGCACCTTGTCAAAGGCCTTCTGAAAATCTAAGCACACCACATCTCCTTTGTCTAACCTGCTTGTAATTTCCTCAAAAAATTGCAGTAGGTTAGTCAGACAGGATTTTCCCTTCAGGAAACCATGCTGGCTTTGGCCTATTTTGCCATGTGCCTCCAGGTACTCCATAATCTCATCCCTAACAATCAATTCCAACAACTTCCCAACCACTGATGTCAGGCTAACAGGTCTATAGTTTCCTTTCTGCTTCCTCCCACCCTTCTTAAATAGCGGAGTAACATGCACAATTTTCCAGTCATCTGGTACAAAGCCAGGATCTATCAATTCTTGAAATATCATTGTTATTGCCTTCGCATTCTCTCCAGCTACTTCCTTCAGAACCTGAAGGTGCATCCCATCAGGTCCAGGAGATTTAACCACCTTTAGACCATTAAGCTTCCTGAGCACCCTCTCAGTCGTAATTTTCACTGCATTTACTTCAATTCCCTGACACTCTTGAATGTCCAGTATACTGCAGGCGTCTTCCACTGTGAAGACTGATGCAAAATACGCATTCAGTTCCTCTGCCATCTCTGCATCTCTCATTACAATATCTCCAGCGTCTTTTTCTATTGGTCCTATATCTATCCTCTATTCTCTTTTACCCTTTATATACTTAAAATGCTTTTAGTATCTTCTTTCATATCAGTCGCCAGCTTCCTTTCATAATCTAGCTTTTCCTTCTGAATGGCCTTCTTAGTTTCCTTCTGCAAGTTTCTAAAAGCTCCCCAATCCTCTATCTTCCCACTAGTTCTGGCTTCTTTGTATACCCTCTCTTTTGCTTTTACTTTTGCTCTGACTTCACTTGTCAACCATGGTAGTGTCCTTCTTCCCTTTGAAAATTTCTTCTTATTTGGAATATATCTGTCTTGCAGTTCCCTCATATTTCGCAGGAACTCCAGCCATTGCTGCTCTGCTTTCCTTCCTGTCAGTGTCCCTTTGTAATTTGTAATCCACAACCTCAGCTGCTGTTTGGAGGCCAGTAAGCAACTGCCATTTGGGTCCTTTTACCCTTGCCCTTTCTTAATTCAACCCACAGAGACTCTACACCTTCCGATCCTTTGTCATCCCTATCCAATGATTTAATATTATTTCTTATACACAGGGCCACACCACCCCCTCTGCCCACTAACCTATCTTTCCGATACAGTATACCGTAAATCCTTGGACGTCCAGCTCCCAGGGTCTTTTTTTTCAATGGAATGATTTTAATAAGACAGATGAAAACTAAAATAAAACCAAACAATTTGCAGCCACATACTATGAAATGGTTGCAAAAGTCACTTATATTACTTTCCATGAAAATTACAATGACCAGTTAGGCTACTAACCGATAGGTTACCCACGCGGTCACGGGGAGAAATGAACTGGGAACTTCGACGCCCCGAGCTGTAATAACTCGCGCTAACCGCTAAGCTGCCGTGGCGTCTTCAAGTTCATGGACACCATGATTGGCGAAAGCATTAATTTTTACTTCACATAAGACAATGATCATAAACTGATTCTGACTTAAAAGGGGGAACAAAACTCAGAGGACAATATGCATTGGAAGTAGCTCAGGGAATGTATACTGAACTAATACCCGGAACTAGCAGATAGTCTTTTGAAGGCAAGTTGAACAGACTATGGCTGGTATGAACTGAGTTTAGAGGAGCATGTGAGAGGGACTTTATTTAAACATAAAAAATCCTGAAAGACCTTGACAGGATGTAAAGAGTATTCTGTTGTGGGAGATTCGAGAACCGGTGTCGGCGTGGGGTGGGGTGTACTGTTGAAAAATAAGTGCTCCCCGCTAAAGACAGAAAAAAAATGTACTTTTTTTCCCTCATAGTCTTTGGAATTCCCGTCACAGAAGCGCAGTGTCACCAAAATCTTTTGAATATTTCAAGTCAAATTTAAATAGGTTCTTAACAAACAAATGGTTGAAAGATTTCCGTCGGTAGATGGGAATGGGGAATTGTAGTAATGATTTTTTTTTGCGTGGCAAACCAAAAATTGTTCAAGTATATCACAAACACTTTGGAGTATTATTACCGACCTCTCACTATCCAAGCCTACCGAACCAGGTCCGGGCTAACCTGGAGATCTATTTCCATTCTGGGACCTCGACCAGCTGAAGACCCACGTAAATCGCCCGTACGCTTTCAGCCCCAGCGGCACCGTAAATCTGGGACGGCAACAATTTGTGCACAGGCACTAGAGTGAGTTTGTCCACCCAAACTCGGCGTTGGGGGTCAGTCCTTATTTTACTCATGATGTGATGTATATTTACCTGTGATCCCGTCCGGTCGCTTAACAAATTTCAATCCGTTGTAAACGTAATCGCGGCTCATTCCTCCGCAGTTGTTCCTATCCGATGCACCTACACAACAGGGGAGTTTATGTCGATCAGAAATTACGATTGTAGGTTACGCCAAACAAGTGCAGTGAAATGTAAACCCACCGCCCACGCCCTCGAAAAGGAGGAGGTTTATTCTGTTAACTTCCGGGTGCAATTTGTCTCCGAATTATCACTTTTCCTCCGGTTTAACGTTTTATTTGGACACTTCTTGTTGCTCTGTTAAAAATACGGCTCACAGGAAAGTTTGCCCTGTTTTATGCCCACCCCTCCCAGAGATATCCCAACATTATGTCCATTTCTGACATTGACTTGCTAACCTTGTTCCCCTAGTCGGTTCACAAGACATCGAACAGCCCAGCCCTTCAGCTGGAGTTACGTAAAACAAGTGAAACTAAATTCAGTTCATTTTAATAGACCTTCACGGATATTTGAGCAGCAACCGAAGTTTCTGAGACCAAAATGGGAAAGATCTATCAAGTGTGCGTCATTGGTTTGAAAGGCGAAAGAATTATGGTTGATATATCGGAGTTGGAAGCTGAATTTAATGCGATGAAGATTGTTAACTTTAAAAAAATGCTGATAACCAAAATGCCGTCTTTATTAGGTACTTGTATAACATATCGTATGGGTTTCTGAGATGAAAATTGGCTAGGTAGTCTGACCTTCCAGGTTATGGAAGTTGACATGGGTACCTCGATATTCCATGTAACTTCGCCGATCGAGGCGGCATTGTTTCCTTTACTTTTAATTGTTTTCTCGAGTCATTTCTGGATATGAGTATGTTTCATTTTAAAATCTAACTATTTATTAATCAGGGTTGCTCAATGGTTCGTTCTTTTCTGAATTTCTCTCTTTTTAAGGTGTCGCGAAGGTGGATGATTTGCGCCTCGTTTTCAGCGACAAGCAACTGGAAAACGAGAAATTATTCTCCGATTACCAGATCAGGGACAAATCCACAATACTCATCATAACAGAACTAGTTGGAGGAGCAGTTGAATAGAAGATTGAAAATGCACTCTGAAGAAGAATTGTACTGTCGTGACCTGTGTTTATATCGCTGGTGATATGATTCAGAGACATGAGACGCAATTGTGGCTTTAATGTGTGTATATAAGCTAGTGTTTCCAAAAGTAGATTTGGTTTATATTCTGATGAAGGATCTGGGCCCTAAACGTCGAGTATTTACTCCTTTCCACAGATGCAGCCTGGCCTGCTGAGTTCCTCCAGTATTTTCAGTGCGTTGCTTGGTATACCTTCTGTGTATACGTTGACGTTTGTTGTGAGAAATTGGGTTCAATTGAACACTTCGTGTAGAAGAGACAAAAGAGAGCGCAGAGGGTGGAATCTGGCGCAATACGGGGACGGGGTGTGGGGTGGGATGGAGGAATGTAGCGAATCAGGCAGCATCTATGGAAGGGAATAAACAGTCGAAGAAATCAGAAGAGTTTGTTGGTGTGGAATGTTCTGCTTTTTTTTTCTCGTGCAAGTCCTTGCTTAGTTATTACAAAATGTGGTTTTATGTCATAATTAGAATATTTTCCGTGTTGTTTTTCAACAGTTGGCACATTTTCAGAGAGGTGGTGGCACATCTCTGCCCCTTGTTATGGATCGGGTGAGCCTGTGGCATGTCGGATTGTCTGGTGACCATTAGTTTTTGTTGGATTGTAGATCATGGTCTCTCTTTGGGGCTTTGCAATTGCTTGTTTGGTGGGTGGTGGGTGCTGATGCTTCCTGCTGAAATAAGTGGGGGAGGGGGAGGGGGAGGGTTGATGCTCTGCTGCTGCTTGTGCAGGGCGGGGTGAGAGGGAGCTTTGGGTTCTAACGTTTTACTGTCATTTATTCTTTGGGATTCTCTTCTGTTTTTGTGGATGTCTGTGTAGAGCAAGAATTTCAGGTTGTATACTATATATATTCTCCGATATTAGATGAACCATTTTCCTATTCAATTTTATGTCATCAATCTTGATTTTGTTTTTGGTGCAAAATCTTTCATTTCCTTCAATGGCAGTGAGCATTGTGTTCCAATGTATCTGGCATCTGGTGATTTGACAAGATTGGACCAATAGGATCTTAACTTCCTGGACTGAAATGATTGAAGTCTCAGATTCCACTCCAACTCTCATCTTGTTTCGGATCTGAGCGTCAGTTCCCCAACGTGGTGCTGGGGAACCTAAATAAGGCTGGTCCTGTCAATGCATCCACGGTGAATTAGCCTACAGGCATTGATAAAATGACAAGAAGGAAAATGGAGGAAAAAGGAGCAAAGGAACCAAAACATCCAGTAAACAATCCTGGGTGGGCAACAGTGGTCAAAGAAAATAGGCACTATGAACAATTTGATCCTGTTTACTGGATACTTGGCGCTCTGTGGTACATCTTGTATAATAAAGATGAACTCTTAAACTTTCAGTCTACATGGTCATCATTGCCCTTGGTCCTTGTCTACCTGTCTACACTCTTTCTTTAACTGTGAAACTACATTCTGTGGTTTGTTTCCCCCTTTTTCTAACACCTCAATGTACTGATGTTTAGAATTATCTGTCTGGACAGCAAGCGAAACAAAGCATTTCACTGAATCCTAGTACATGTGATAATACCAAACAATTGTCAAGTTATCTGTACATGAAGCACAAAGGGAAGGATTCCTCAGCTGCTGCAGATGATGGATAAGTAGGTGTCAGGGTTTCAGGTGAAATATTCACATCCAATTGAAAACATAAAATGTAATTGAAAACTCAGGGCAGCAATGGCGTGACCACATTGACCACTTGGCACTGTAATCGGCTTGTTCTAAATGGAACTTTATCTTGTATGTATCATTTATGTTTAAATATGCTTTTCTTGTGACAGTTTTGTCTCTGATTTTATGCGGCTCTGATGCAGCAGCAAGTAAGCATGTACTTGTGCATATGACAATTAACTCAACTTTGACTTGAAGAGCAATAAAATAAATACATCACTCAATAGGTCCTGGACTTGGAGCTGATCTGCTTGAGTTTGAGGCTTCTGTCTGAATACAAAATTGGCTTGGTGGTAGGTGGCAGTGGACCATTGCTCTTCAGATTGGGAAACTTTGAGATCAGTGTGATGCCACAAGATTCAATGCAGGATCTTTTAAAGTTCATCTGATACTCTGATGATTTGGAAGAGAATATAGGTGGCATGATTAGAAAGTTTGCAAATAATACTAAGCTTAGTGATATTGTATTGTGAAGAATGTTGTCTAAATATGCAAAAGAAACTAGATTAACTGGAAAAGTTGGCAAGGGAATGGCTGACAGAATTTAACACAGACAAGTGTGAGATGTTACATTTCAGTTGGGTAAAATGTGGCTGGATCTGCACAGTAAATGATAGGGCCTTGGAGAATTTTGTTGAACAGAGAGACCTAGAGATACAGGTACAAGAGTTCTCAGAATGTGGCAACATGAGTAGACAGGCATGAAGAAGGCATGTGTATGGTTGTTTTCGTTAGTGGAGGATTTGAGTAGAGTCGGTACATATTGTTACAGTTGGACAAATCTTTGGTTTGTCTACACTTGGATTACTGTGTTCAGTTCTGGTTGTCAATCTATAAGAAAGATGTGATTAAGATTTGCAGAAAAGATTCATCGAATGTTGCCTGGACCAGAGAACATGAGTTAGAAATAGGGATTCAATAAGCTGGGAACTGTCTCCTAGGTGAAAAGAAGGCTGAGGTGTGACCTTGCAGAGACTTATAAAGCTATCAGAGGCCTAGATTGAGGAAATAGTACAGTCTTTTTCCAGAGGTCATGTGTAAAAGGTGACGGGAGAAAGATTTAAAGGTGATCTGAGAGACAGGTTTGTTTTACATAGTGCATGGTGGCTATGAGGAACAAACTGCCAAAAAAAGTGCCACTTGATATACTGGCAAAGGGACACAAGATGGCAGCAAACTGTGATCTCTGTTGAAGTTGCTTATTTCTTTTTGGGTCAATGAAGACAGCGTGGGAAGTGGGATCTGGTTCAAGTTTATGATCAGAGATGTGGGGTAATTGGAGAACAGGGTAGATTCTGCAGTCCCTGCTCCACATTCAAAGGCTAGGGATGTGAACTTGGGACACCCACGGGTTGGCCAGAATGTCCAGCCAGATGTTGGACCAGCAGGCTAGTGTGGACAAAGGCTGGTACCACCACTCCCCACCCCCAGCCCAGAGAGTTGTCAGCAGGTTCCAGAGAAGGGATTCCATGTAGATGGGAAAAATGAGGTCGATGACCCCCAGCATCAAGAATAGGTGAGATCAGAGTTTGAGGCCTAGTATTCAGGCTTCTGCCATCAGTGAGCTCAGAGTTCGAAGTCTGGTGTTTGGTGATTGGTGGGTTCTGGGATCAAAGACAAGGATCGAGGCCTAAGGTTCAATCAGAGCTCCAGAGGTTGAGGACCCTGGATCTGTGAATTGATGCGAGTCCACTGGGGTAGCTGACGACCCAATATCTGCATGTCTGAGTCTGATCCTGGGTCCGCTGGGGGCTGAATGTCGATGAAGACAGACTACCTTGGGGTTAGAGGATTGTGTATGTGTGTGGATAGGAGGGAGGAATGGGGTCGGTTTTGCTGTTGTGTCCTGTGTTGTTCTGCCAAGCTTTGTGGGCATTCTATGTTGGCACCAGAATGAGTGCTGCCCCAGTACACACTCGGGTGTGTTGGTTGTTAATGCAAATAACACATTTCACTGCGTGTGCCGTAATAAACTTCAATCATGTGATAATAAACTTCAATCTTGAAGCTGAGGCACTGAGTATAACTATTGTGATGTCCTGTTGCAAATGTACAAAACTTTGGAGAGACCCCACTTCAATACTCTGTACAATTCTGGCTGCTACATTACAGGAACAATATGGTAGTGTGAGGGGATCCAGAAGTACCCCTATTAACTGTTTGGAGAGAGACATTTATCATTGATGGTTTGTTTGGAAAGGAGAGAGAGACAGAGTTATTTACCACTGATATGTTGCTTTAGAAAAGAGAGAGAGAGAGAGAGAGAGACAGAGAGAGAGAGAGAGAGAGAGAGAGACGAAGATTAACGGTTGGACTGTCACTTTAAGGCATTGGAAGTAACTTTGGACTTTTACTGAGTTTGGAGTTGGAGACAGCACCGAGCAGCTTGAAGGTTGCTATGGTGACCAAAGGCTGGTTGTTGATGTTACGTTCAAGGACATGTTGCCTGCTTGCACTGCTTTACAGCCAAAGGAAGGAGGGACTCTTTGAATGACAGGTGATGCTCAGCCTGGTGAAATAAATGGGAGGTCAGATGATACAGACCTCAGACACATGATCTGGACACTGAATGAGCATTGTTGTGCCCGCAGAGAAAGTGGGTTTTGGAGGATCGATCAGGCGGATTGATCCAAATTACAATTCCAGTTTGAAGGAGAAGAGGTTGACTCGTGGGGAGTTGTCTATGTGTCCACCCTTGCCTGGGTGATAGCTCCACCACAGAAGACCAGTCCCCCTGCTTAAAGTCACAGTCGGTGACTTGTAAAGGATTTCGGAGGACGACGAGAAGATCGACGGTATCAGCTCACCTGAAGACTCAACTCACTCTCTCTCTCTCTCCATCACTACTCAACTCAATACCACCAACTGAACTGAACTGAACTTTACTCAACATCGTAAGACTGTATCTTTTTACCCCTAGACTTAAAGAAGCTTGTTTTTTTCATACATATATATTCCACACTTACTTTTATGTATAATCATTGTTAACCTGTTTGATTTATTTACATTTATATTATTGTATTGCGTAGTTACTAATAAATATTATTAGTGTATAGCAATACGAGACTCCAAAGTGTTTTCCATCTCTGCTGGTTCTTTATCCCCGTCACGGGGTATGTGACATAAATGGGGCCACAGAGAGAGTGCAGAAGAGATTCATCAGATGTTCAGGATCTGGATGCAGAGTTTCCACCCAAAATATTGACAATTCCTTTCCTCCCACCAATGCTGCTCGACCTGCTGATCAGACCCAGTATCTCCCAGCAAACTACATCTGCATGAAGTGCATCCAGCTGCAGCTCCCTGAATTCCATGTTAGGGATCTGGAGCAGCAGCTGGATGACCTTTGGCTTGTACAGGAGAGTGGGAGATCACCGGTCAGAATTACAGGGAAGTGCTCACCCCTAAGTTGCAGGAGGTGGGTAGCTGTGTGACTGTCAGGAGCAGGAATAGGACAGTAAATAGGCAGTTAGTGCAGAGCAACCCTGTGGCCATTCTCCTCAATAATAAGTACACTGTTTGGGAAACTGTTGTGGGGGATGACTTCCCAGGGGAATGCCATGGAGACCAGGTTACTGGCACTGAGCTTGGGTCCATGGTGCAGAAGGGCAAGAGGGAGAAGAGGGGAGTGGTAGTGATTGGGGACTCAATAGTCAGAGGAACAGACAGGAGATTCTGTGCACATGGACAGGACAAGGGGTGATATGTTGCCTCCCAGGTGCCAGAGTGAGGGACGTCTTGGATTGCATCCACAGCATTTTGGAGGAGGAGAGAGAAGAGCTGCCAGAAGTTTTGGTATATATTGGTACCAGTGACGTAGGAAAGAAAAGCAAAGGGGTCCTGATGAGGGGATTTGGAGAGCTAGGCAGAAAGCTGAGAACCAGGACATCCAGGGTAATGATTTTTCAATTGCTACCTGTGCCACACACCTGTGAAGGTAGAAACAGGATAACTCGGCTGAGAGACTGTTGCAGGGGGTCAGGGCTTCAGATTTTTTAGATCATTGGATCTCCTCTGGGGGAGGTTTGACCTGCACAAAAGGGATGGGTTGCAGGTGAACCCAAAGGGGACAAATATTTTCATGGGTAGGTTTGTTAGAGCTATTGGGGAGGGATCAAACCAGTTTGGCAGGAGTATGGGAACCAGAGTGAAGGGACTCAAGATAGAACAGATGGTAAAAAAGCAAAGATTGCGTGTAGTCAGTCTGTCAGAAAGGGTAGGCTGCTGATAGGACAAAATTACAGCCAGCAGGGTGAATATCAATGCATTAGGAATGCAGAGTCATAAAGGTTAGCTAATACAGCGCTCTTTATATCTCAATGCACGGAGGTAAGAAATAAGGTGAATGATCTTGCACTTTTAACATAATCAGAGATGATATTGTGGCCATCACTGAATTGCGGCAGAAGGATGTTGCTAGTTGGGAGCTGAAGGTCCAACGTTCAATGTTGGATTGGTGGGACAGGAGGGTAGGCAGAGGGGATGGCATGGCTCTGCTCATAAAGAATGGCATCAAATCATTAAAAAGATGTGACATAACATGGGAAGATGTTGAAGCCTTGTGGGTTTGAGTTAAGAAACTGCAAGGGTAAAAGGACACTGATGGCAGTCATATGCAGGCCTCCCAGCACTAGTGGGAATGTGGACTACAAATGACAGCAGGAAATAGAAAAGGCATGTCAAAAGGGCAATGTTATGATAGTTACGGGAGATTTTAACATGCAGGTAGATCGCGAAAATCAGGTTGGCAATGGATCTCAAGACAGTGAATTTGTTGAATGCCCACGAGTTAGCTTTTTAGAGCAGTTTGTCATTAAGCTTACTAGGGGATCGGCTATACTGGTTTGGGATGTTATGTAATTAAGTTGAAGTGATTAGGGAGCTGAAGGTAAAGGAACCCATGAGTTACAGTGATTACAATGTGATTGTGTTCAACTTGAAATTTGATAGGGGGAAGGTAAAGTACGGTATGACATAGCAATATTTTGGTTGAGTAAAGGAAATTACCATGGTATGAGAGAGGATTTGGCCAAAGTAAATTGGAAGGAGATGCTGGCAGGGGTGACAACAGAGCAGCAATGGCTTGACCTTCTGGGGAAAATGTGGAAGGTGCAGGATAGATGTATTCCAAAAACAAAGAAATACTCAATCGGCAAAATAGTACAACCATGGCTCGAAGGAAAGTCAGAGGTAATGTAAAGGCAAAGAGAGGACATACAACAAAGCAAAAACTAATGGGAAGATAAGAGGACTAGGAATCTTTTAAAAACCTACAGAAAGCAATGAAAAGAATCAATAGGATGGAAAAAATGAAACATGAAAGAAAACTAGCAAACAATATCAAGATGGATAGAAAAAGCTTTTTCAAGTGTATAAAAAATAAAAGAGATGAGTGGATATAAGACTGGTAAAAAAAATGAGGTCGGAGAAATAATAATGGGGGACAAGGAGATGGCAAATGAACTAAATGAGTATTTTGCATCAGTATTCACTGTAGAAGACACAAGCAGTGTGCCAGGTGTTGAAGAGTGTGAGGGAAGAGTAGTGACTGCAATTACTATTACAAGGGAGAAGGTGCACAGAAAGCTGAAAGACCTAAAGGTGCATAAGTCATGGGGACCAGATGAACTGCACCCCTGGGTACTGAATGTGGTAGGGGTAGAGATTGTGGAGGCATTAGTAATGAACTTCCAAGAATCATTCGACTCTGGCATGGTTCTGGCTGACTGAAAAATTGGAAATATCACTCCACTCTTTAAGAAACAAGGAAGGCAGCAGAAAGGAAATTATAGACAAGTTAGCTTGACCTCAGGGGTTGGGAAGATGTTGAAATCGCTTGCTAAGAATGAGGCTATGACTTGGTGATACAGGAAACAATAGCACAAAGTCAACATAGTTTCCTTAAGGAAAGATGTTGCCTCACAAACTTGTTGAGATTGTTTGAGGAGTTTACAAGCAGGACAGACAAAGACGATGCAATAGATGTCGTATATTAGGACTTTCAGAAGGCCTTTGACAAGGTGCTACACATGAGGCTACTTACCAGGTTAAGAGCCCATGGTATTACAGGAAAGTTACTGGCATGGCTTATTGATAGGAGTCAGCAAGTGGGAATAAAAGGATCCTTTTCTGGTTGGCTGCCAGTGACTAGTAGTGTCCTGAAGGGGTCGGTGTTGGGACCGATTCTTTTTATGCTATATATCAACGATTTAGGTGATGGAATAGATGGCTTTGTTGCCAAGTTTGCAGATGATACAAAGATTGGTGGAGGGGCATGTAGTGTTGAGCAAACAGGAAGGCTGCAGAAGAACTTAGGTTTGGAGTATAGGCAAGAAAGTGGCAAATGAAATACAATGTTGGAAAATGCATGGTCATCCATTTTGGAAGAAGAAATAAGTGTGTAGACTATTTTGCAAATGGGGAGAAAATCCAAAAATCTGAGATGCAAAGGGACTTGAGTGTCCTTGTGCAGAACACCCGAAAGGTTAGCTTGCAGGTTGAGTCAGTGGTGAGGAAGGCAAATGCAATGCTAGTATTCATTTTCGAGGTCTAGAATACAAGAGCAGGGATGTGATGCTGGGGTTGAGAAGGGGAAAAAAGGATCAGCTGTGATCGAATGGCAGAGCAAACTTGTTGGGCCAAATGGCCTAATTCTGCTCCTATGTCTTATTGTCTTATGGTCTTATCACCATCTGGTATGGCGGTTCCAAAGCACATGATTGGAAAAAGGTGCAGAGGGCTGTAAACTCATCCAGATCCATTACAGGCTCAGCCCTCCCACCATCGAGGATATCTTCAAAAGGCAGTGACTAAAGAAAGAGGCATCCATCATTAAGGACCCTCACCATCTGGAACATTCCATCTTCTCATTACCAGCATCATAGAGGTACAGGAGCCTGAAGACTCATACTCAATATTTTACGAACAGTTTCTTTCGCTCCGCCTTTGATTTATGGATGGTCCATGACTCTATGAACACGACTTTGTGACTCATCTTTTGCACTATCTATCTCTCTATTTATCTTTATAGAACAGTACAGCCCTCTACCAGGCTCTTCAGCTCACAATGGTGTGCTGAACCAATTAAATTAGTAATTAGTGAAATGGCTAACTAAACTAGTCTCTCCTGCCTGCAAAATGTCCATATCCTTCCATTTTCCTCACATTCATGTGCCTTTTAAAAATATCTCTCAGAAATCTCTAATGTCTTTGCCTCTACCACCACACAAGGCAGTACATTCCAGGCACCCGCCAGTATCTGTGTAAAATATTGGCCCCTCATATCTGCTTTGAAATTATCCCCTCTCATTTTAAATGCATAACCTCTGGTATTAGATATTTCAACCCTGGGAAAAAGTTACTGTCCATCTACTCCATCCATGCCTCTCTCAATCTGGTAAGTCTCTATCAGATCTCAGTTTATCCTTTGCCATGCCAGAGGAAACAACCCAAGTTTGTCCAACCTCTTGTGATAGCACATGCCCTCTAGTCCAGGCAACATCCTGGTAAACCTCTTCTGCACTCTCTCCAAAGGCTCGACATCCTTCCTGCATATAAACCTGCCTGCATATCTGTTCCTCAATATCTCAGTGACTATTGTGAGTCTGCAGTACAATCCCATCAGAGTGTCTCCTATTTTTTTCAATTCTACACATTTCCACTCAATGGACGGGTCCTTCTTTATGTCCCCTCTGAATTCAGCTATGATACTGTTCCTGATTAGTTGTGCAACTCCCCCTCCACTTTTATATCCCTCTCTATCTTTCCTAAAACATTGAAACCCTGGGATATTAATCTCCCATTCCTGTCCCTCTCTCGACCAAGTCCCTGGAAGGGCCGGAACACCACAGTTCTACATACTGATCCATGCTAAAAGTTCATCCCCTTTACTTATAATACACCTAGCATTAAAATACACACATTTCACACTATCTAGCCTATTCCTGCCCTGACTAACACGTGGCACCGGCAGGAATCCAGAGATGATTACTTTGGAGGTCCTGCTCTTCAGCCTCTTCTCTAACTTCCTGTACTCACTGTGCAGGATCTCTTCAGTTATTGTGACCGTGGTGATTGTTTACATCTTGCACTATACTGCTGAAACAAAACAACAAATGCCATAACATATGTCAGTGAAAATAAACCTGATTCTGATTCTGGAGGGAGCAATAGAGGCAGATGCAATTACAAAGCTTAAAAAAATGATTTGGACAAGCTGCTTAAACAGAACAGACATTGAGGAATACAGACCTAACGTGGACAAAATGAATTTGCATGGATAGGCATCACGATCGACATGGATGACATGGGCAAGAGGCCTGTATCTGAGCGATATGATTCCAAGAAATCTCATTTATCTAGGCTTCTCATTAAGTTACTTCACAGTACCTTCTGAGCCAGTGAGTTATACCACCCAGAAGAACAAATACAACATTTAGCTCAAAAAAGTCTTGTTTCCCGCTGATGTTGTGATATCACCCCTTATTTTCAGCACCACCTCAGATTCATAGGGTGAGAAACTTTGCCCCTGACTCCACCATTCAGCTGGAACTTCTTAAAATCCCATTCCATGTCTGGTACTCTCCTGATTTGATCGAGAGTGAAATTTACTGAGGATCTGCAAACTACTGAACAAACTTCATGAGTTGTCCGAATTGACCCAGGACTTCAGCCCACCAGCCCGGTGTTTATGTGAATCATCAACCTCGGTCACCTGACTGTACATGCACCACTTGCGGTCTGCCAACAGTTCTCAGCTCTCTGGGGAGGTTGTGTCACCCCTGCCAGTTGTCAGTAATGTCCTATCACTCATTTAGTTTCCTGTCCGAATGGCTTAACTTCCTTCTCATTACAACTCAGTTGCTAGCATTTGCAAGTGGCCCAGGAATAAAAAGACTTGCGTAACCGCATAAAATTTGTGTAAATAGATGCATTCAAAGGCGAGTGGGGTGGATTAAAGTCGTCCTCCGCTCTCACACACGGAATTGGATGGCCAATACTACTGGGACCAGGACATAATCGATGGGGTCCCCCCTCCTGAAATCCAAATCAAAACAAATTGGTTTTAAATCCCACCTGAAAGATCCGGCAACAACTGCCTATAAAGCAATATTTCTCTGTACAACATGTTTGTAATGAGCACAAGTGGGCACCATAGTATACTAAACCTGTTACTCCTTATTACTAAACCTATGACTTCCTTATTTTTTTCCGGTCTGTAGAGACGGCCCCATGGTTCAGAGAATGTGAAATAGAAAGTTTTATATATATTAAAAATGCTAACAAGTGACAAAAAGGCATTCTTAGTAGAAGAGTGTATTTGGCGCCAATAATCCGAATAAATGTTGCAACTTTCAACTAGTAATTCGTGATTATGTCCTTCGTAACTAGTTGCAGAACTTCGTAGTGACTCCAGCGTTGGGTTTACAGTTGGATACCTGTCACTCTCTCTTTGTACTGGTTCCTAAAGTCTATCGGCTATCAAAGTATGAAGCTTAAATCACCTTTAATCAAATGTGTTACTGTAAAGAAAAAAATCTTTCGGCATTGAGCTCCTGATAAGATGAATTCTCTGGTTGAATTTAAGGATAATGCGTTGCCGAACAGTTTTCTCTCTCTCTCTCTCTGTCTGTCTGTTGTTTATAGCGACTTTATAACTTAATTTTGTTGGTAATGTTTTACAGACCGCAAGAAAATGATGGGCAGCAAACCAGGTAAGGCGATGAAAGTAGCGGCCTCGTGCGGAGTTGGGGCGGGGGGGTGGGAGGTGTGGGTGCGACGGGGGAGGATGAGAAGTCAATTCGAAGTAGAATGGCACGTCACGAGTCAAGGATCAACGTTCAGTGGTGGACAAAGTTGTTAAAAGAACGCGATCAGTAGTTATACCACATTCCTATTGTAGGCGTTGGGCGGAATTTTGAAAGTTCTCCAATGATTTCCCTCTGCCCCAGTCTTCCATGCTGTTCAAGAGTTTCTGTATTACTGTAACACTGAACTTCGAACTGCAGACTTCCAGACATCCCACCTCTACCGGGAGTTCCGGGAGTCTCCCGCATATCGACAGCGGCTCCCTGATGCCCTCAAGTTATATACAATATCCCAGAAATAGATTTTTTAGAGAGGGAGAGGGAAGAAAAGAACGAAAGAAAATGAATGAATCCTGCTTGGTCTCTCTTTGTGCTAAGTAGACCTATCAGTTTTCTCTGTGGGTGGGTTGTACAGTCGACCTCTCTCTCTCTTCCATATTCCATCAGTTCAGTTACTGCCGTCTGTAATGACGCTGAAATCATCCGGACAATTGTCGGTGATGAAATACAAAAACCTGGTGAAGAAATTGCCAAGGCTGGCGGTGACAACCTGACTACGTGAGGCTGTCCTGTATGGGTGGGGCATGTTGGCCTCTTAAAGGGGATTCGAGCGGGGTTAAATTTGGAGCAAAATTCCAAAATCGCCCCCACCGAGGTCCTGTCATTTGGACAGTGAACTGTTTACCTGTGCTGCGCACTTTATATGCATTTTGAATTACACTTTATTAAATCATATAGTAATATATTGTTTTATGTGGTGTGCATGATATATGTATTATGGCTACACTGTGGTCCATACAGGGGTTGTTTCGTTTGTGGACAATCAGCCAGATGATAATAAACTTGAACTTGAAGATACAGAACTTCTAAATCACTCATTAAAAATCCCTCATTTCGATGTAAGAAAGTAAGTTCTGATCCCTACTATTCGTCGTTGCTGTGGCTATCCTTCGAGGTCGCGGATGATGGCCTTTGTTCTGTTCATCTATAAGAAGAGGCCCACAGAGTGAAGACGCCTGTGCGTGTATTTGTTTAACGTGTACTTGATGTTGCACTCCAAGAAGCACACGATACTTCACAAATCAATAGACAATAGACAATAGGCAATAGATGCAGGAGTAGGCCATTCGGCCCTTCAAGCCAGCACCGCCATTCACTGTGATCATGGCTGATCATCCACAATCAGTATCCAGTTCCTGCCTTATCCCCATAACCTTTGATTCTGCTATCTTTAAGAGCTCTATCCATCTCTTTCTTGAAAGCATCCAGAGACTTGGCCTCCACAGCCTTCTGGGGCAGAGCATTCTATATATCCACCACACTCTGGGTGAAAAAGTTTTTCCTCAACTCCGTTCTAAATGGCCTACCCCTAATTCTTAAACTGTGGCCTCTGGTTCTGGATTCACCCATCAGCGGGAACATGCTTCCTGCCTGCAGCGTGTCCAATCCCTTAATAATCTTATATGTTTCAATAAGATCCCTCCCAGCCTTCTAAATTCCAGAGTATACAAGCTCAGTCGCTCCAATCTTTCGACATATGACAGTCCCGCCTTCCCGGGAATTAACCTTGTGAACCCACGCTGCACTCCCTTAATAGCAAGAATGTCCTTCCTCAAATTTGGAGACCAAGACTGCACACAGTACTCCAGGTGTGGTCTCACCAGGGCCCTGTACAGCTGCAGAAGGACCTCTTTGCTCTTATACTCAATTACCCTTGTTATGAAGGCCAGCATGCCATTAGCTTTTTTCACTGCCTGCTGTACTTGCATGCTTGCTTTCAGTGACTGATGCACAAGAACACCTACATCTCGTTGTGCTTCCCTTTTTTGTAACTTGACTCCATTTAGATAATAATCTGACTTCCCGTTCTTATCACCAAAGTGGATAACCTCACATTTATCCACATTAAACTGCATCTGCCATGCATCTGCCCACTCACCCAGCCTGTCCAAGTCACCCTGCATTCTCATAACATCCTCCTCACATTTCACACTGCCTCCCAGCTTTGTGTCATTGGCAAATTTGCTAATGTTACTGTTAATTCCCTCATCTAAATCATTAATATATATTGTAAACAGCTGCGGTCCCAGCACTGAACCCTGCGGTACCCCACTGGTCACCGCCTGCCATTCCGAAAGGGACCCGTTAATCGCTACTCTTTGTTTCTGTCAGCCAGCCAATTTTCAATCCATGTCAGTACTCTGCCGCCAATACCATGTGCCCTAATCTTGCCCACTAATCTCCAACTGATCAACTGATCAACCAACTGAATCCAAATCAACCAACTGATTCCAGTGGCATGGAAACTACGACGATTGGAGCTGATGGATTTGTTGCAGCCTTCATCCGCCTTCACAGCCATTGAGTTTGAAGAAACTTCGTCTGCCCGTTCCACCGTTGAGGTCTTGGTTGGATTGTTCTTTGTCAGGGACCTCACTCTCGACCTTACCGCTGTGGGTGGCCCTACCAGGAGCATAGCTCCAGGTGGCATCGCTCTTGGGATCACAGGACTACAGAAGCCACTCCACTGCAACAAAGTGACAATCCACAGAGAAGTCCGGAGTGTGTGAGTGTGTGTGTGTGTGTGTGTGTGAGAGAGAGAGACTATGGACGTATATGTGATTGGACGTTGTCCGAATGGACGTTAAGTGGCGCACACCAGAAATAAGGATACACCTTATGCTTTTATTTCTTTTAGGGACCACAACATATTAGGGAGGCTAAGCACAGGGAAGGCTGCTCAAGTATTTCACAGTTTTTTTCAGCAAAAAACTAAAGTCTGACAGAGAAGATCACTAGAGCTGAGGTGTACTTTACATCTTTTATCGTTAAGCATAACCTGCCATTCCAGGTGAGTAAGCACACAGGCAAGCTATTCAGAAAAATGTTTCCTGATTCAGAAATAGCAAAAAACTATGTCTGTTCATCAACCAAGACAGCAGCAATTGTGAACATGGCCATTAAGACAGAATTCAGAAGTCAGCTGTCTCACAAAACACTTGTGAATCTGTTGTCTTGCAAAATTAACAAATTCATTGACACAGACTGTTATGAGGTTGAGACTTCCGGTTGAGACCTCCCTGAAATGACTTTTTTGCAGGGTGGGACGTCTGCATTTCACTGTTTTAACCTGGTAGTCATTTATTCAACCTTTGCACTCTTGGCTCAAAACATCCTCTGAATAATTCTCAAAAATGTGGCATATTTCTGTTTCCAAAATACCGTTTAATATCTCTTCTTTTCGAGTCTGATTCAGTTGCTGGTGGAACATCTCTAATACTCTCAGACACCAGTTGGTAAGTTAACTGGTGATTGTAAATTGTCATCTGATTGGGTTAGGGTTAATTTGGGGGTTGCTGGGCTGTGCAGTTCAAAGGGTCGGCAGGGCGCACTCTGGGCTTTATCTCAAGCAATCTACAATACAAATATATATCATCTTCTTTTACCCAATTATACTTTGTCCTTTCACAAGCAAGAGAAATCTGCTGATGTTGGAAATCTGAGCAATGATTTTGGGCGGAGACCCTTCAGCAGAACTCTTCCATAGATGCTGCCTGTCCTGCTGAGTTCCTCCAGCATTCTGTGTGTGCTGTTTTGAAATTTCGCTGTTTATCATAAAGCTTTTTGCTATACTTTCTTACATTGTGAGGATTGTTATAAGGAACCACCGGAAACTGAATTGACGTTATTTGGACATAAAACTACTTTTCTATTTTCTTCCTGGTTTTATTACAGGTAAACATTTTGTTGGATTGAAAACTCGGGGAGCCACGAGTTATCTGAACACATTACTTCAAACATGGTTCATGACCGAGGAAGTTAAAGAATGCATTGCCAGGTAGGATTGAGAATTGCATAATGACTACTCTATTTTATATAGAAATACTGTGTATAAAAGTACTTCAGTAAGAAACATTTAGAGGGATATTAGCCGAACAAAGGCAAATGGAACTAGCTGAGATGTAAATCTTGGTCAACACAGACCAGTTAGGCCAAAGATGCCATTTCTACACTGGAGGATACTGTGTTTTGAGGAAAATAAATATCCAGATTAATAAAAAGTTTAGAACTTAAAAGTTGGTGATGAACGTTTATTTGGGATGTGGAATGCAACCTAGATAACCACAAGTAAGGATTACCAGAGGAAGGAATGCAATGGTGATGTCTGTAAGTTCAGTACATTTATTCAAGACTTAAGACAAGGACAGAACATGTTGGAAATATTCAGCAGCTCAGGGTGGTCCTATGGGGGACAAATGGGAGTTCATGGTTTACAGCAGCAGTAGTTTCTATTGCTTATTGATTATTCAGTCATGATTGATTAACTCAATTCTAAAAATAATGGGGGACTTACAAAAGTAACATTTATTCTGTAGGTACAGGGACATTTCAAAATTAAAATGTGCATCAAATTGATATTTGTGGTGGCCACATCATTGGGGAAAAAGTTCTGAGTTCAATGATTTTTCGGAAGACACTGGTAAAATCAACATTGTGAATTAGTAAGGGGAAAATCAAGTTAAAATAATTGGTTATTTTTATCAATGGGTAACACATAATGTGGGTCAAAGTAAATTTATGACCAATATATATGCTTGTCACCATATACAACCCTGATTCATTTTCTTGCAAGTATACTCAATAAATTCAATAACCAGCATACAATGAATTAAAGACTGCACCCAACAGGGCAGACAACCAGTGTGCAAAAGGCACCAACATTGTAAATACAAAAGAAAAATACAAAAGAGAAAAAAATATATATTTGATAAATATGGAGTCTTTGAGAGTGATTCAAGAGGTTGTGGGCACATTTCAGTGATGGGCAAGTGAAGTTGAGTGAAGTTATCCTCTGGTTCAAGAGCTGATGGTTGGAGGGTAATAACTGTTCCTGAACATGGCTGTGTGAGTCCTTGCGTTCCTGTATCTTCCTGATGGCGACAGGAGCAGAGAGCATGTCCTGGGTGGTGGGGGTTCCTGATGATGGATGCAGGTTCCCTGTGACAGAACTCCATGTAGATGTGCTCACTGGCAAGGAGGGCTTTACCTGTGATGGGCTGGGCTGTATCCACTACTCTGTTATCGGATTCTCAGTGCAATGGCATTGGTGTTTCCGTACCAGACCATGATGCAGCCAGTCAATAAACTCGTCACTACACAGCTACAGAGGTTGGCTGGAGTTTGAGATGTCATCCTCAATCTTCGTGGAGGTGTTGCCGTGCTTTCTTCAGAATTGCACTGAAATGCTGGGCCCAGGACAGGTCCTCGGAAATGATAGCACTGCGGAGTTTAAAGTTGCTGACCCTCTCAGAGGTTTTAAGCAATGTAAAATTTCACTGTTTCATATTATTGCAGCTGCAAAGAAGAAGATTCATTAATTTGTGAGTTGCGATGTCTGTTTGAACGATTATCAGATGGGAATGAACGGTCCTTGAGCACAGAACAGTTGACTTCCCAATTGAATTTGAATGGTAAGCAATAGACACATCCATGCTTTCATCAGTTAGCAGTATGCCAGCTTACTGATTTAAACAAAGTTTCTCAAATCCATACCATTCTGCTGCTTGATATATTTATGATTGAAATCTTCCATAGTTGGGGACAGTTTTGTGACTCACAAAAGAAAGGCATTTCGATGAACTGAAAATGGTTTCAAACTCCATATGCTCAACAAATACATGTGTAAATTTGCTTGCAGTTCCCGTTATTCTTCAAGATTGAAATACAGTAACATGATAGCCAGAGGTTAAATTACCAGAGATCTGGTCTCACAATCCAGAGAGCTGAGTTCAAATCCCATTGCAATATTTATTAAAAAAAATTAAACTACAGAGTTTCTTATGGTGGTTATCGAGATTTGCAACTATTAGCTGGCAGATTTGGGTATTAAGCAAAAGGTGAGATCAGTATAACATCCCCAGTCTGAGTGACGGAATTACCATTAGTCCCAGAAGTTTCCTGCTGGGCTTCAGCAAGACCAGGCAGAAAGTGGTGGAAGGGATGAAGGGAGGAGGTGCACAAGGAGTCTGGTCAAGATGCCCATAAACCAGAAATTTACCAGTGATACATAATGGAATAATTGTTGTCTAGGCACTCAATGAGGGAGTTACTGAACAAATAAATAAAATAAAATGGGATTTGTGTAAATGGGTGGTTGGTGCAGATTTAATATACTGAAGGGATTTCTGCAAATACATAGCAAAAATTTCAAGTTGATGATTTTTCATCAAAATCTGATGGAAGGTCGTCAACCTGAAACATTGGCTGTACTTTTCTCTCAAGCCAAATGGTTGAGTCATCTACAAGGGAGGCTGGTTGACCGGCTGAATGCCTCTATCATTTTCAATTTATTACTTCAAATTCATACGTCTGCAATTTATATTATAAAATTCATAATCACAGAACATTAACTGGGATATCGATGCTAATATAAGCAACTATTATTTGAACTTTTATCCTTACTTTAACACTTTTTAAAAACCATTTTGTGAAGTTTACGAACAGAGAAATATAGAAGAATGTTTTCACAGTCTGGTGAACAAGCTGTATAGCAAAATGGATCAGGAGCATAATATTCTGAAGGTAAAATTGATCTGTTGTGATACTAATAATGGATTTGTTTTTAAAGTGTGCCTCGGTTTACCTCTAATTCGATCCGTACTTTTCATTTTCATTTTCCTGTTTCCTTCTTTAGCATTATTTCTGTACAAGTACCTTTCATTCTTTACAACCTGTTTCCTTAAATGTTCCTTCAACTGTTTGCTCGATCTTCAGTTGATCACCTGTTCTCCCATGGTCCAGGACATACTGAAAATCACTTTTGAATGTTTTCAAAATCCCCTGTAAGATGTGAAGCCAAATGGTTGAGTCATCTACAATAACAGCCTTGAAAAGATGGTGGGGCAAGTACATGGATAGGCTTAGAATGATATTTGCCAAATACTTGCAATCTCAGCTTAGCTTGAATGCACATCTTGGTCAGCATGGATCGATTGGGCCAAAGGGCCTGTTTCTGTGCTGTATGACTCTGTGTACAATGAACGATTTGTACTGCACTCATAAACCGATTTTTATTGATGTATTTCTGCCATTGTTACAATTCACTCACTGATCTGGTCTTTCTCTGCCAGAGCCTCTGGTTGTGACTATTCATGCACTGACTTTCCAGAGAGTCGAGTTAAGTCAAGTCAAGTCAAATTTATCTACAAAGCACATTTAAAAACAACCCATGTTGACCAAAGTGCTGTACAAACCATAACAGGTAGCTAAAATCACAAATACAAGAAACATAGATATAAACAACAAGGCACACAGCTTATAGGCACAAAATAAACAACACATGAGAGTAAGCACAAGCCAAAAATCAGCCACATGAGGAAGATTCAAATGCTAGTGAAGAAAGGAAAGTTTTGAGCCTGGCCTTAAACGAGTCAGTGGAGGGGGCAGATCTGATAGGGAGGGGAATACTGTTCCACAGTCTAGGGGCTACAACAGCAAAGGCGCGGTCACCCCTGAACTTAAATCTAGATTGCAGAACAGCCAGAAGCCCCAAGTCAGCCGACTTGAGGGACCTGGAAGTAGAATAAGGGGTTAGAAGATCAGAAATATAGGAGGGGGCCAGCCCATTTAGGGCTTTATAAACAAACAGGAGAACCTTAAAATCAATTCTAAACCGTACTGGTAGCCAGTGGAGAGAGGCTAGGATAGGAGTAATATGGTCCCTCTTCCGGGCACCTGTCAGGAGTCTGGCTGCGGCGTTCTGGACCAGTTGCAGGAGAGACAGGGATGACTTGACTAATCCCAGTACACAGGGAGTTGGAATAGTCCAAATGGGAGGATATAAGGGCGTGGATGACTTTCTTGCAATCCTTAAAAGAGAGAAACAACTTGATTTTGGCAATAGTACGAAGTTGGAAAAAATTGGCTTTTACTACTGCATTAACTTGCTTGTCAAACTTAAAGGTGGAATCAAACATCACATCAAGGTTTTTGACATGGGGTTTGACAAGGGTGGACAGGTTACCAAGAGTGTTGGTAATCACTTTGATGGAGTCAGGGGCGGCCAAATAGGACAACTTTAGACTTTCTTTCATTCAGCTGTAGGAAGTTTTGTGCCATCTAACACTTTATGTCCTTAAGGCAGTTCATGAGGCTGACTCAATTTGACTGGTCGTTTGGCTTCAATGGGAGATAAAGCTGTGTGTTGTCATCATGACAATGGAAGGAAATGTCGAGCGACCCACCCTCTCCTTCAGTCAGTTCAAATTTCCATCTCAAGCACACACAATGGACACAGAGTGTCTGACGTTCCTCAAGGTTAACCACACCACCTTTGCACAGTGAAATGTCTTGTCACTGAAAAGTGCTGAGGAAGAAGGAGGAAGGGTTTAAACACAGGCAATCGATTGATAGGTATCTATCACTATACCTTTATCACCTTTGATCACTTTTGTTGCCTTCCTGATGGAAAAGTTTGCTCCTCTTCACCATATTAATTCAATGTCTGAGGGGTACTCCTGAAAAACACTGATATTTATCCCATCAGACATTTTTATAAGGCAGCTATACAATTCTCACATTAGTCAATGTTTCAAGTCTGTAAGTGTTGATATGAATTCTTTAGAGAATAGGGTGTGGCTAGACACAGCTCAATCACCATCTATAAATTCACTGATGACTCACCTATTGTTGGCAGAATCTCAGACGGCAATAAGAAGTTCATGGGAGTGAGATAGAGCCTGGTTTAGGCTGGTTGAGTGGTGTAGCAACAACAATCTTGGACTTAATGTCAGCAAGACCAGGAAATTTCTTGTGGACTTCAGGAAGGGAAGTTAGGAGAACACACTCCAGTCCTCAGCGTCAGAAGTGAAAAGGGTGGGTGGCTTCAAGTTCCTGAACTTCAGCATCTCAGAGGATCTGTACTGGGCCCTACACATTGATACAATCATGAAGAAGGCTGCAGAGTTTGAGGATATCTGTTATGTCACCAAAGCCTCTGGCAAATTTCTACATATGTACTGGAGAAAGCATTCTGACTGGTTGCATTGCCACCTGGTGTGGAGGCTCCAATGTGCAGGGTGAAAAGGGGCTGCAGAAGGTGGTGCTTCACGAAGGCGGCATCCATCATTTGGGACCCTCACCATCTGGGGCATCCCCTCTTCTCATTGCTACCATCGGGGAGGAGGTACAAGAGCCATCATTAACGATCCCCAGAACACATGACATACCCTACTCACTCTGTTACCATCAGAAAGGAGGTATTTTGCATTACTATTTTAATGTAACTATTTTATATATATAATGTACTGTAATTCAGATTGTTTTCACATGTTTATTTGTCATGTATTTCATTGTACCGTTGCTGTAAAGTTAACAAAGTTCATGGCATATGCTGCTGGTGTTAAGTCTGATTCTGATTCCCGTCTGCCATCAGATTTCAGAACGACCAGTAAACCCATGATCACAATCTTAGTGTAGGCACATGGCCAAATGATTAAGGCATTCAACTAACAATCTGAAGGCCGTGAGTTCGAGCCCCAGTCGAGGCAGCCTTTTGTGTCTTGAGCAAGGCACTTAATCACACAGTGCTCTGCGACGACACTGGTGCCAAGCTGTATGGGTCCTAATGCCCTTCCCTTGGACAATATCAGTGTCGTGGAGAGGGGAGACTTGCAGCATGGGCAACTGCTGGTCTTCCATACAACCTTGCCCAGGCCTGCGCCCTGGAGAGTGAAGACTTTCCAGACGCAGATCCATGGTCTCACAAGACTAACAGATGCCTTTACAACCTCACAATTCCACTTTTCTACAATTCATTTATTTATTGTACAGAGTAGGCAGTCGTCGATCCCAGGGGATCATGGATTTATGCCTTTGGTGGACTGTGTCCTCTCCAGGGTGCAAGCCTGGGTGGGAAGATTTGAGGATCTCGCTGTTGTCCATGCAGTGGGCTCCCCCTCTCCATGTCACTGATGTAGACCAAGGGAAGGGCAAGTGCCCATACGGCTTGGCACCAGTGTCATCGCAGAGGTTGCCAGAGTGAAGTTGTAAACAACATCAAACTGCCTTAGGGACCCCGGCTCCAGATTTCTTCCTCGGGGTTTACATCCAAAGCCTTTCTGATGGGTGGGTATGGCCGCAAGGCAGCAGGGGTTTAAACTCAGAGTTTTCCTCTGTAAGGCAGGCTGCTGTCCAAGCCTGACAAGCCCCAGCTGTCTGAAGCAGGTGCCAGTGGCCTGCCTTGGCCCCTGCTCTTGTCAGTAGAAACAGTTCTGCCGGGTCTACGTGAAGGGCAAGAGTTGCACTTGGTTTTCAGAGGCTGTTAGAGTCGTACGCCATTTGGAACAGTTTATAGATAGTGGGAGCTTATCCCCACTACCAGCCCTGCCATGATAACTTTAGGAATGTAGTTATTGCACATTATGGTAATTTTTGCATCTTGTACTGTACTGCTGCCTAAAACAGCAAATTTCACAACACATATCAGTGATAATTAACCTGATTCTGGTTCAGGAAAGCAATGACTCCAGTGTCACAGGGAGAACAATGGCCGGTCACTTCCTTCTTGTGCCACACTCCTGTGAAGTTCCATCTGGAGTTGAACAAGAGCATCTATACAGTCTTGTTCACAAGGTATCATATTCACGTGACGTTCATCCCTTAAGGATATTTATTGTACACCTTAATCAAACAAATGAGGAATCAGTGTTCTTGAGAGCAATTTATAAAGTATCAGTTTTCTTGTATTAAATTCTAACTGATGGATCACAGGCTCAGTTCTCATTGGGTTATGTCTTGTAGATTTATCAGGTCACAATGGTTAACTCATTGAAGTGTTTAAAATGCACACAATCCATGGATGAAGACACTTTTTTCCTGGATATACCTCTATCTGTTTGCTCGGCTGATGCTGCAGAAAAGCTTGAATCCATGGTAAGTAAAAAAATACAAGGAAAATAAGTCAAACTTTTTTAAAAATTAGAGCAATCGATTACTTTCCTACAGTGAGTTTGACATCACATTTTATGTTGGTTTCATGAAGATGAGTCTGGACAATTTACAAATTAACTATCCATTGTTTCACAATGACTGATGTTTTAAACAGTGTCAAATCTGTAGGCTTCTATTTTTGTAAATTTGAGAAGGATGGGATTGTTAACATGAGCAACTTTGGAATCCATGATAGAGTAGCGACTAGTGTGATGCTATTACAACACAGGACGTTTTCGTGTTTGGAGTTCATTTCCGGCGCGGTTCTGTGAGAGTTTATACGTTCTCCCCCTGGATTGTGTGGGATTTCTCCTTTAGCTCCCACAGTCTCTGATGTATGGGGGTCGTAGGTTACTTGGTCATTGTAAATTGTCCTGTGATTAGGTTGGGGTTAATTGGGGTTGTGAGGTTGCTGGGGCAACGTGGCTCGAAGGGCCAGAGGGGCCAACTCCACACTGTATTACTAACTAACCAACTGACTGACCACCTGTATTGTTTCCTACCTCAAAACATAAATTACTTAATCCCAAAGGAAGAGAGTAAACGATCAAAAAATTTAGGGATACCGAATCTCTTTTGAACTCAGAAAGACCTTGCATGTTCATTCTTTCTTAAATTCAGTTTTGGCAAAGTGTTGAGAAATCACTTCGGTAGTTTTGCCAACAATTTGACAAGTTGATGGTATCACCTTGACTGCATTCCAGCATAGAACCTCTCCTGGAGAGTAGTGGCTGAATTGGAGTTTCGCCACCAGTTATGATGGAAAATCTGATCACTGACCTGCACCAGTTTAGACTTGGGACAAGACTAAATAAATCGAGTTACATTTTAGTGAAGAGGGACATCTCTGAGAGTTAGTATAAGCATGATTAATTGTCAACTTCAATATTTTTAAACATTTTAACTATTTTAATCATTTACGACTCATTTCTAAAATAATTACTTCTTGTACTAGGATTTCTTGTTGACTAATAGTTTTTAACTGTACGTAACTGTCTGTGAAATTCAAAGTATTTTCACACACTTAGCAGCCTGGTATGTTAAGTTTTCAGATAACAATTGTGCCTCACCTGTGCCTTGTATTGGTCACCTCTAACAAGAGAGATGAACCATCTCGTCTTAATATCTAGTGGTATTGCCATTGACAATTTGCCTATTATTAATATTCTAGGTTTTACCACTGAGTAGAGAGTCTATTTGTGCAGTAACTACCAGTTACAGCATGCATTGAAGCCGATGCAACAGCTGACAAAGTGTTTTGGAAATGGGACACCATGGTGGCGTAACGGTTAGCACGACCCTACTACAGTTCGGGTGACAGAATTTGGAGTTCAGTTCTGATTCCATCCATAAGATCCTTCTTGTGAGCATGTGGCTTTCCTCTGGGTGCTCTGGTTTCTTTCACGTTCCAAAGACTTACTGGGTAGTAGGTTAACTGGTCATTGTGAATTGTCCTCTTATCAGGCAAGGGTTAAACAGGAGGGTTGCCTGGTGGGGCAGCTCATTGGGCTGGAAGGGTCTGTTTCACGCTGTATCTCTGAACAAAATAGACATCATCTGGCACCTTTTCACTATCCTGTTCCTTTCTTCTTCAAGGAAAAGGGTCTTGAACAGTTTTTGAAGAAGGTAAAAATGAAAGGTGACAACAAATTTTATTGTAACAACTGTGAGATGAAGATTGAAACAGCATCAGTAAGTATTCCAATCAGTCATCCTGGTATTTCTGTAATTCTTCATGCTGCAAATCAGAGGAGCAGTAGAAGCAACTGAATGGTAAAAATAATATTTGTTCATGGACAAGTCATCTCCTTGAGTCCTGTAGTACTGCCAGATGTCAGTGCAATGTTTTCACTGATAATACATGTCTTACATTTCAACTGAAATGCTTTGAATTCGGTTACAACTACATGGCATTACTTTTCCACCTGTTTTGGAATTTACAAAATCTCAGGTAACATTTTTGTCATTAGTAACAATACTTCAGTTTAAGATAAAATTGAATTTTAAATTGTGGTGCATTCCAGAATGTTGTAATTTGCATCATTCATTTTTAGTATGATTAACTCAGCAACCCAAGGGGATTAAAAAGCATTTTTCTATCGGGGCTCCAGATTATGGTTGGCAGTAACTATCAGGTAGTTCTTTGTAATGCTGTTTTCTTTATTTTCCGCATTTCTTCGTCGTTGACAGTAACTCTTACCCACTTCTTGCTATTTAATACTTGAGTTATCAAATATTAAAAAAATAAGGTTCAGCTTTTTCTCAGAGTTAGCATTTGGAGCATTTTGATTTTTCTCTGAATATTCACTGTGTTTTAGGTTGGAAATAGAACTGGGCTAATGCACTATTTATGGCTCTGATATATCCAGTGCTAGATATTGTAGCTACTCTGGTCTATCTTGCCTGGCTTCTATATTTATGATACTTGGGCAATACAATGCTCATATTCTTCATTCTATCTGAAACCATGTGATCTCTATAAGATGTGAGAAAGAACAGAACTGTGTCACCAATAGACTGTGTGGTTTCAGTGTTTGATCTCGACAGTCTCTCTTGTGTTGTCAAGACTGTTACAAAACACATCTAACTGTGATTTCACAGCATTTGCCATGTGAGATCATTGGTTGCACCCGTCTAACCACTGAAGTCAACAGAACCAATACACCTGGCACATGATGCTCTCACCTGAGGTTACCTTCAGTGACAAAGTTGAAAATCTCCCCTGGTATTTACAATCACATTAATTTTATATCTTAATTGAAGTTTACTTTTTGTTACAGGATGTTTGTAATGACTGGTGTCTAAAATTAACAGTGAACAGGGTAAGACATGCATATAAATGTATTCATGTTGTAGGAATTTGTGGCTCACTTGGAGAGTATTTTCTCAGTTACATGGGGATTACATCCACATCTTCAGTTGCCACAGTGCAACATGATGGCATAAATCCCTGTGCAAGAATGGGAGGAGAAAGGATAGGGTAATCTTTTCCAAACAAAAACATCTATTGTTCAATATTTGGAAATGTAGACTCAGTTGTAGCATTCTGGGGGCAGCTATGCTTCAAGTGTTTGATCACAACAAGCTACAATGTGAACCAGTGTTTGTACAGGGCTCAGTAAACAGGGATCCTTATAGTAGGAAGTCTTCACCATCACCACTGTCAGCAGCAGTAAGGTATCGTGTTGAAATTATTCATTTCAGCCAATCAGTTCATAGCAGAAACATACTGAGGTAGTTTTCACATTGAATGACAGTACATGACTACTGTCCATTGACCTACCAGCTCTCCCCTAAAAATTAGTCACAGGAAAGTATAACACAGAAAGAAGCCCTTTGACTAATCTAGTCCATCCTGAAATCTTTTAAACTGCCTATTGCCATCGACCTGCACCAGGACCATGGCCTTCCTATGCCCCTCCCCTACCCCTACCATCCATGTACCTATCCAAACTTCGCTTAAGTGTTGAAATTGAGATCGCCTGCACCACTTGTGCTGGCAGCTCATTCCACACGCTCATGACCCTCTGAGTGAAGAAGGTTCACCTCGTGTTCCCCTTAAACTTTTCACCATTCACCCTAAACCCATGACCTCCAGTTGGAGTCCCACCCAACCTCAGTGGAAAAAGCCTGCTTGCAGTTATTCTATTGATAACCCTCATTAGCTTGTATGCCTGTATCAAATCTCCTCTCAATCTTTGATGTTCTAAGGAATAAATTCCTAACCTATTCAATCTTTCCTTGTAACTCAGGTTCTCCAGACCAATTAGCATCCTTGTAAATTTCCTCTGCACTCTGTCTACCTTATCTACTTCTTTCTTGTTGGTAGGTGACCAAAACTTCACAGAATACTCAAAGTTACGATTCACCAACATCTTATACAGCTTCAACATGCTGTTTTCAAAACAGTTCACTTGAAGCATGGTGTAGTGTCCAGTGGCCACACAAGTGCACACATCTGACACTAGTTAGACACCATTCAGCAACAGTCTCTTGCCCAAATTAAGCAGCATAATGACTCAAATAACTCATTGCGTTCACATTTAGGATCTTTAAGCTCTCAGTCTCCTCCATGACAGCATCATTGATGTCAACAGTGGCATGTTCCGAGCCCCACTTCCTGCAGTGAATGTTCACCTCCTTCGTTTCATTGACATTGATGTCTTGACTCAAGGCCACAATGCTCTCTATCTCCTCCCTGGAGAAGAGTAATCTCATTCTCAAAGCCACATTATCGCAGTTGGTTGCAATCTGTGCAAACTATTCCACAAGTTTTCTGCATTCTCCTGCCATCTTTTTGTAGCTGGAAATGAATATGTTTGCTCCCTTTTCCAGTGCTGACTGAGGGTATCAGAGAAAAAATGTTAACAGTTAACCTTTCCTCAGGTGCAGCATGTATTGTTGACACTTTTCAGTAATGCTGTTGCTACATTAGGCATTTAATTTAGTGATCATTCAAATCTTGTGTATTTTACATTGGATTTCACATCAGATTGCAGAAAAATAAGCTTTCCTCATGCAAATCAGGCTTCTACATTTGTGCTCTTTTTCAACTATTTTTAAAGAGTTAGTGTTTATTCACGTTTGAACCATAAAGATTCAAGATTCATCATTGTTTAATGTTACTTCCACTACACAAGTGTAAAGAAGAACATGTTACTCCAGATCTGATACAGCACAAAATAAACACAGTAAGGTAAAGAATATAATAAAAGGCACAATAAATATAAATACACAAGCAAGCTGATTTACATAAATTGATTGTATGTCCATCAAGTGACACGAGGCACAGGAGTGTCTGTACGTGAGGTGACTGACAGGAAATGATAAAGTAGTGGTGGGGGGAGGTGTGGAAGCACTGGTCAGTGGGTGGAGATATTGACCAACCTTGCTTCATGGGGAAAGTGAAGGTTTTTGAGTCTGGTCCTGGCATGGATGTTAATTTGCCATTTAAACGAGATCCTCCCCTCATCCTTCTGGATTCCAGTGAGTACAGACCTAGAGCCATCAAAAGTTCCTCATATGATAACCCTTTCATTCGTGGAATCATCTTTGTCAACCTTCTCTGGAGCCTCTCCAATGCCAGCACATCTTTTCGAAGATGAGAGCCCCAAAACTGTTCACAATAGTCAAGGTTAGGCCTCACCAGTACCTTATAAAGCCTCAACATCACATCCTTGCTCTTGTATTTTAGACCTCTTGAAATGAATACTAACATGGCATTTGCCATCCTCCCCACTGACTCAGCCTGCAAGCTAACCTTGAGGGTGTCCTGCACAAGAACTTGTAAGTCCGTCTGCATCTCAGATTCCTCCCCGGTTTTCTCCCTGTTTAGAAAATAGTCTGCACATTTATTTCTACTACCAATGTGCATGACCATACATTTTCCAACATTGTATTTCATTTGCCACTTTCTTGCCCATTCTCCTAATCTGTCTAAGTCCTTCTGCATCCTACCCGTTTCCTCAACACTACCTGCCCCTTCACCAATCTTTGTATCATCTGCAAACTTGGCAACAAAGCCATCTATTCCATCACCTAAATCATTTATATACAGCATGAAAAGTAGTGGTCCCAACACTGACCCCTGCGGAACACCACTGGCAGCCAACCAGAAAAGGATCCTTTATTCCCACTCGCTGCCTTTGACCAATCAACCAATGCTCTAACCATGTTAGTAACTTCCCTGTAACATCAGGCACACTGCTAGGGTCTTCCGCAGTGAAGACTGAAAAAAATACTCATTGAGTTCATCAGCCATCTCCTTGTCCCCCGTTATTATTTCTCCTGCCTCATTTTCTAGCTCTCCGAGATCCACTCTCTTTTGTGTTTAACATAAACTTTTACTATCCACTTTGATATTATTTGCAAGCCTGCTTTCATATTTCCCTTCTAGAGATTTTTTCAGTTGCTCTCTGTAAGTTTTTAAAGACTTTCCAATCCTTGATCTCGCCACTAATTTTTTTCTTTGTTTTATGCCCTTTCTTTTACTTTTACAATCGTTTTGATTTCCTTTGTCAGCCATGGTTATACTATTTTACCATTTGAGTATTTCTTCATTTTTGGAAGACATTTGACCTGCACCTTCCTCATTTTTCCCAGAAATGCACGCCCCCAGCTCCTTCCAATTTACTTTGGCCAACTCCTCTCATACCACTGTAATTTCACTCACTCCATGGAAATACTGTTACATCAGACTTTACTGTTGTAGTGTGGATGAAATCAGTGGAGAGACAGAGTTACTGGTTGATACAAAGCAGCTTCTTTATTCAACACAACAAGATACAGCAGGCATCGTACTGACGGAGATGCTTTCAGTAGGAAGGTCTGCTAGCCCAATGTGGGCTCGATATTTATATGCTAAACACAAAGGCAATCGCTACTTAAAAAGTTATAGACAATGCACAGACAATGCTTCCTTTTGAAGCTACCTACAAACATTACACCTTCTGGCTTCATCCTTTCCTTCCAATGCCAACATGTCTGGGTTGGTATCCACAGCCTTTAGGGATGCAAGTTAAATCCACAATACACTTATTTAGCATTTTACGTGCTAACATAGAAGATAATTAATATTTATAAAGTATAGATAATACTGTCTTCGAAACTACAGCATCTGGTCAAACTACGGCGCCAGGAGCATCTGGTATTCACACCTTTTTAGGAAGCACATTGTTGTGGACTCAATCCACAGTACTTGGTCAAATAAAAGTCTGGTGGCCAAAGTCATTTAAGTGTAAACGATTCATCTACCTAAAAAAAACTCACTCGAACATTGGCTATGCATTCTTTTACTTTTAACAAATGTGTGAAATGTTTTATTCTTTCTCACTAACTCCACAACTATTTTACCATTTGAGTATTTCTTCATTTTTTGAGAACATATGACCTGCACCTTCCTCATTTTTCCCAGAAATGCGCGCCAGCAGCTACTTCCAATTTACTTTGGCCAACTCCTCTCATACCACTGTAATTTCACTCACTCCACGGAAATACTGCTACATCAGACTTCACTTTCTCCCTGTCAAATTTCAAGTTGAACTCAATTATATTGTGATCACTCGTTCCTATGGGTTCTTTTACCTTTACCTCTCTGATCGCCTCTGGTTCCCTAATAGGCTTAACGACAAATTGCTCTAAAAAGCCATCTCGTAGGCATTCAACAGACTCGGTCTCTTGTGATCCATTGCCAACCTGATTTTTCCCAATCGACCTGCGTGTTAAAATCTCCCAAAACTACCATAACATTGCCCTTTTGACTCGCCTTTTCCTATTTCCTGTTGTAGCCTGTGGTGCACTGTTGGGAGGCCTGTATGTAACTACTATCAATGTCCTTTTACCCTTGACGTTTCTCAACTCAACCCACAGGATTCAACATCTTCCGATCCTATCTCACATCTTTCTACTGATTTTATGCCATTCTTTACCAGTACAACCACACCACCCCCTCTGCCTACCTTCCTATCCCTCTGATTGTCATAGGGGGTGCACTGGGAGCAGACCCAAATTCAAGACAGAGACACTGAAGTACTAGGAACAGGATTAGACGTGACAAGGAAGCAAGGGGGAGAGGGGAAGAAAAGACCCTGGACATGACACAGGCCCTGAACGAGACAAGGATACAGGGCCTAGGGTAGGACTTGACTAGGATAGTGGAACCAGGACATGGAACTTGGAACTAGGAGCCTGGGCCTGGACTCCGAGCCAGAGACTGGACATGGACCCAGAACCTAGGTCTTAACTTGGGCTCGGATCACGGAACCAGGCGAGGACATGACGAGGCTACAGGACGTGGCGTGGCTACAGGATGGGATAAGAGACTCCACGACAGGACAAGAGAACTCCAGCCCAGGACAAGGGAAGCCCAGCACTCGGCTGGGCAAGGTACTCCTGGGCTGGGTGAGACACATGGACAAGATGAGAACACAAAGCCGTGGCTTGGACAGGACAAGGTTATTGGACGTGGCTGGGACTGAACGAGACACCGAAGCCTTGACTTGCTCAAGGGAGAGACAGGAATGCAGAGCCTTGGTCGAGGGAGATGCAGGAACGCAGAGCCTTGGTTGAGGGAGGTGCAGGAACTCAGAGCCTTGGTCGAGGGAGAGGCAGGAACGCAGAGCCTGGACCCCTCCTTGGGTACAGGATGTAGGGCCGCGACTCACAACACAGAATGTAGTGTATGACGAGACGGTTTCCCCACACAATGTAGCAGCAGACGGCTGGACCTACCTACTGAAGGCATGGACACAAAGACAGATCCCAACACTCGGTAGTGGCAAATGGCCAGACCTACCTAATGAAGACGTGGACACACAGGCAGTTCAAAACAATGTTAGACAGCTCTTTATCTTGCTCTGGCGATGGGACTTAACAGTGGTGCAGGAGAGGGCTTCAGATGAGGCAAGGCAAGGCGAGGCGAGGCTTAAGGCAAGGCTCCGGGAGGAGGGTGTAGGGTAGGGTTACAGACAGGGGATTAGGACAGGGACAATCCAGCAGCCAGAGGCTGAATCCTGAAGCTATTTATGAAGCCAGCCCAAATGAGAATCAGCTGCCTCAACAGAAACTGGGGAAAACCGGAAAACCTGGAATAAGGAACATAGGCCGGACTGTGAACCGTGAACCTTACTCCATGGAAATACTGCAATATCAGACTTTACTTTCTCCCTATCAAATTTCAAGTTGAACTCAATTATACTATGATCACTGGTTCCTACCTAATGAAGACGTGGACACACAGGCAGTTCAAAACAATGTTAGACAGCTCTTTATCTTGCTCTGGCGATGGGACTTAACAGTGGTGCAGGAGAGGGCTTCAGATGAGGCAAGGCAAGGCGAGGCGAGGCTTAAGGCAAGGCTCCGGGAGGAGGGTGTAGGGTAGGGTTACAGACAGGGGATTAGGACAGGGACAATCCAGCAGCCAGAGGCTGAATCCTGAAGCTATTTATGAAGCCAGCCCAAATGAGAATCAGCTGCCTCAACAGAAACTGGGGAAAACCGGAAAACCTGGAATAAGGAACATAGGCCGGACTGTGAACCGTGAACCTTACTCCATGGAAATACTGCAATATCAGACTTTACTTTCTCCCTATCAAATTTCAAGTTGAACTCAATTATACTATGATCACTGGTTCCTATGGGTACTTTCATCTTAAACTCTCTAATCACCTCTGGTTCATTACATAACATTAAATCCAGTACAGCTGATTCCCTAGTAGACTTAACGACAAATTGCTCAAAAAGCCATCTCGTAGGCATTCAACAGACTTGCTCGCTTGAGATCCATTACCAACCTGATTTTTCCCAATCGGCCTGCATGTTAAGATCTCCCATGACTACCATAACATTGCCCTTTTGACTCACGTTTTTCTATTTCCTGTTGTAACCTGTGGTCCACCTCTCAGCCACTGTTGGGAGGCCTGTATATAACTGCTATCAATGTCCTTTTACCCTTGACATTTCTCAACTCAACCCACAAGGATTCAACATCTTCCGATCCAATGTCACATCTTTCTACTGATTTTATGCCATTCTTTACCAGTAGAAACACACCACCCCCTCTGCCTACCTTCCTATCCCTCTGATGTAACGTGTAACTTAGGACATTCAGCTCCCAACTACAACCATCCTTCAGCCACGATTCAGTGATGGCTACAACATCATACATAGTAATCTGTAACAGTACAAAAAAGTCATCCACTTTATACTACGTACATTGAGATACAACACATTGAGTACCGTGTTTGCTATCTTTTCTGATTCTGCATCCCTAATGTTTTAATATTCAGCCTGTTGGCTGCAATGAAGTCCCATCACCTGCCTGCCCTTCCTGACAATCTGACTGCATGGTTATCTTTACTTTTTTACCATCCATCCCTTCCCCCCTGCAAAATGAGTTTAAACCGTCACCAACAGCTCTAACAAACCTGCCCACAAGAATGTTGGTCCCCCTTGGGTTCACGTCACTTTTGAACTGGTCATACCTCCTCCAGAAGAGATGCCAATGATCCAAGAACCTGAAGTCCTGCCCCATGCACCAGCTTCTCAGCCACACATTTATCTGTCAATTCATCCTGTTCTGCACTCACTGGCATGTTGCACAGGCAGCAATCCAGAAATTACTACCCAGGAGGTCCTGCTTCTCAGCTTTCTACCTAGCTCTCTAAATTGTCTTTTCAGGACATCTTTGCTTTTCCTTTCTCTGTCACTGGTACTAATATGTCCCAAATCATTTGGCTGTTCTCCAAAATGTTGTGGACATGATCTGAGACCTCCCCGAACCTGGCATCTGGAAGGCAACATACTGTCCGGGTGTAACGTTCCCATCTACACCATCTCCTGTCTGTCCCCTTCACCATTCAGTCCTCTATCACTACCGCTCTCTTCTTCTCTCTTTTTCCCTTCTGCACCGTGATCCATACGCAGTGCCTCTAACCCGGTCACTGTGGCATTCTCCCGGGAGGTCATCCCAAACGTAAGTATCCAAAGCAGTATACTTGTATTTGAGGTGAATGGCTGCAGGTGTTCTCTGCTCTAACTGCCTATTTCCACTTATCCTTACGGTCACCAAGCTACACGTCTCCTGCAACTTTGGGATGACTACTTCCCTGTAACTCTGATCAATTATCTCTTCACTCTCCCGTACAAGCCGAAGGTCATCCAGTTGCTGCTCCAGATCCCTAACACAGTCTTCAAGGAGCTGCAGCCGGATGCACTTCACTCAGATGTAGTTCCCCGGGAGACTCTGGGTCTCCTGGTTCTCTAACATCTGGCAGGAAGAACACACCACAGCATTTAATTGGTACAATAAGAATGAAAAAAAAAACAAAAAGGAAAATTAACAGACGCTTTACACAGAGTCAACCCCTTTTCCGAGCCGAAGCCTCTTTTGAGCCAAAGCCTGATGTTTCAACTCTTGCCACTGGCCCACTCCTGCCAGTGGCCATTCCGCTTAACCCTTCTGTATTTCTCTATAGTTCATAGAGCTCTGTTGTCGCCGCTGTTAGGCCCCATACATATGAGAACCATGTGTTGGTCAGAGTAAACAATGTACTGAGTGCATTGGAACATGGAATATATCAGAATCCTGGAGCACTGCACACAGGCAAATGAACTTCCCTGAGATAAACTGTGAGTGAGCAGGACATCGCTGTTAAGGGACTCTGTCCAATTATTGAAAAACTAATATCCTGCTTTCTTTCTTTCATGCTCTCACACAGATGAATAATGTGGATGTTGTAAAAGGTGAAGAAACACCTGTTCAATCACAAGAAGTGAAGCAGGAATGTTCTGAGGACATTACAGCAGGAAATCCTGAGACCCCTCAAGGTAGGTTGGAAGCTGCGGGCACAAAGCATCAGCATGGCTGGTGGGCTCGAGCACCTGCTGCAAGAAACATGACTGACCACGTCGGAATATTCATAAACCCTTCTTATGTTCTTAATTCATTTTCTCCTTTAGACCAATCACAGCAAATTTCAACAGGAGAAGGGGTAAGGAAACATCAAGTACTGAACATGAACAAGTCCTCTTCTACCTTTTCTTTAATAAACCGCTCACAGTTCCTGCTACAATTGATCATTTTTCCCACTGTCACCAAGTCACTGAAATCCATCCAGGCTGGATCAATTAAAAAAAATTGCATAATTTTTCTCGTGATATTGGGCATGCTCTCTTTCACCTTTAGCAACTGTGTGAAATGATTTATTCTTTCTGACTCACTTCACAACTCAGAGAAATATTACTCTCTCCCCTCACAGTTTCTGAAACATTTTTGGGGTGTTTTCTCAGAAAAGGGCTTTGTTAATCGAGAAAATCTGCAGATGCTGGAAATCCACACAACACAAAATGCTGGAGGGACTCATCAAGCCAGGCAGCATCGATGGAAAAATGATACAGTCCTGCTGAAGGGTCTCAGCCTGAAATGTCGAATGTGCTTTGTCCTGACTGAGTGTATCAGAGCACAAATGTTAACAATTAACCTTTCCTCAGATGTGGCATGTATTGTTGACACTTTTCAGCAGTGCTGTTGTTACATTCAGCATTTAATTTAGGGAGCATTCAAATTTTGTGCATTTTACTGTCATAACGGGGGCATTGGGAACACACCCAAATGCAAGACACAAACGCTGAAGTATTAGGAGCAGGACAAGGTTTATCAAGAAATCAAGGGGAGTCAGGAAGAAACAATGCTGGACATGGGCACAGGCCCTGACGAGACAAGGACACCAGGCCTGGGCTAGGACTAAGTCTAGGAAAGCGAGACCAGGACAAAGAACTTGGAACTAGGAGCCTGAGCTGGGACTCCGAGCCAGAGACTGGACAGGGACCCGGAACCTGGGCCTTGACTTGGGTTTGGACCCTGTATCGAGGCGAGGACAGGACGTGGCTACTGGACTGGACGTGTCTAGGCTACAGGACTGGACGTGGAACTCCTGCACAGGACGAGGCACATGGACAGGACAAGAACACAAAACTTGATTTGGACAGGACGAGCTTCTTGGACTAGGCTTGGACTAGACGAGGTCCTTGGACTAGATGAGGTTCTAGGACATGGCTTGGACTAGATGAGGTTCTAGGACGTGGCTTGGACTAGATGAGGTTCTAGGACATGGCTTGGACTAGATGAGGTTCTAGGACATGGCTTGGACTAGACGAGGTTCTAGGACGTGGCTTGGACTAGACGAGGTTCTTGGACGTGGCTTGGACTAGATGAGGTCCTTGGACTAGACGAGGTTCTAGGACGTGGCTTGGACTAGACGAGGTTCTTGGACGTGGCTTGGACTAGATGAGGTCCTTGTACTAGACGAGGTTCTAGGATGTGGCTTGGACTAGACGAGGGAACTCCAGCACCGGGCTGGGCGAGCAACTCCAGCACATGACGTGGTTCTTGGACTAGGTTTGGCTCAATTCTTGGACTCGGCTTGATTAGGCCCTTGGGTACGGAGCCAGGACTTCTTCTTTAAGTGCAGGGCCAGGACCCTTTCTCGGACGCAGGGCTGGGATGACTGCTGAGGATACTTGCCCAGGTGACTGCCGAGGTTAACTGCCAGGGATTCAGATGGGGAGGGGAAGGGAACAGTCCAACAACAAATCCTTGGTTTGCAGACGTATTTGTGCCAGCCCAAAACAAGAATCAGCTGCCTCAGTTAAGGCACCCAACGGAACAAGTGAAAACAGGAAAACTTGGAATAAGGATCGATGAACCGGACTGTGAACTGGAATGTGGTATTCACGGACCGGACCATAACAGTATCCCCCACTCTATGGAAGCCTCCTGGCAACTGAACAGGCTCTCCAGGACTAAGGACGAACTGAGCGGGTTGGTGGGGGGGGGTATTCAACAGGAGGGAACCAAGGATGGCGAGAGTTAAATGACAGTGTCTGTGTTGCTGGGTCCACGTAGGGCTGGACTGTTCTGTCATAAGGAGGTGTTGGGAGTGGACCCAAATGCAAGACACAGACACTGAAGTACTAGGAACAGGACAAGGTTTATCAAGAATGCAAGGGGAGTCAGTAAGAAACAACGCTGGACATGGACACAGGCCCTGGACGAGACAAGGACATAGAGCCTGGGCTAGGACTAAGACTAGGAAAGCGGGATCAGGACAAAGAACTTGGAACTAGGAGCCTGGGCTAGGACTCTGAGCCAGAGACTGGACAGGGACCTGGAACTTAGGTATTGACTCGGGCTCGGATCCCAGACCTAGGCAAGGACTGGACGTGGCTACAGGACTGGACGTGGAACTCCTGCACAGGACGAGGCACATGGACAGGACGAGAACACAAAGCCTTGACTTAGGCAAGACGAGGTTCTAGGACGTGGCTTGGACAAGATGAGGTTCTAGGACGTGGCTTGGACTAGATGAGGTTTTTGGACATGGCTTGGACTAGACGAGGGATCTCTAGCACCGGGCTGGGCGAGGTACTCCTGGGCTGGGCGAGGGAACTCCAGCACAGGACATGGCTCTTAGCCTGGGTTTGGCTTGGTTCTTGGACTCGGCTTGATTAGGCCCTTGGGTACAGAGCAGGACTCCTTCTTGGAGCACAGGGCCAGGACCCTCCTATGACGCAGGGCCAGGATGCTTTCTAGGACGGAGGGCCAGGATGACTGCTGAGGATACTTGCTGAGGTGACTGCCAAGGTAAACTGTCGGGGATTCAGATGGGGAGGGGAATGGAATAGTCCAGCAGTGAATCCTTGGTTTGCAGAGGTATTTATGTGCCAGCCCAAAGTGAGAATCGGGTGCCTCAATTAAGGCACCCAATGAAACAAGGGAAAACAGGAAAACCCAGAATAAGGATCAATGAATCGGACCGTGAACCGGAATGTGGATTTCACAGACCGGACCATGACATTTACGTTTGTTTTCAAGATGAGAGTGCAGAAAAATACACCTTCCTATTTAGACCATGGTACTGCACTTGTGTTGAGTGTTCTTTTCCAAGTATATTTTGGAGTTAGTGTTAATCACTTTTAAGCCATAAAGGTTCAATATTGTTTCGTATCTTTTCCCATGAAAAGGTGTAAAGCAGAACAAATAATTGTTAGTGTGGATCCGATGCAGCACAAAATAAACACAATGAGATAAAGGAAGTAATAAAAAACACAATAAATATAAATACCCAAGACAGCTTATATAGATTGTTTGTTTGTCCATGAAGTGACGCTAGGCACAGGAGTGTCTGTACATAAGGGGTCCTGACAGGAGATGATAAAGTAGGGTGGTGGGAGGTGTGGAAGCATTGGTTCGTGGGTGGAGGTGTTGATCAGCCTTGCTGCTCGGGGAAAGTAAATGTTTTTGAGTCTGGTGTTGCTGGAGTGGATGATAAGTCGCCTCATCCTGATGGGAATAGGACAAGTAATCCATGAGGAGGGTCGGTGGGATCCCTTTTCCACATCCTTCTCTATATATATCCTTGATGGTGGGTAGCCTGGGACAGGAGATGTGTTGGGCAGTTTTCTTTTTATTTTATTTTATTTTTATTTGGGGAAGGTATTCGCAAGTATTATACAAACTTTTTTTACATGTATAATTTTTAACATTTTTTATATATGTATAAATCTATAATTATTTATACATTCACAAGTACACATTGAGATGATATGAAAAGTAATTAGGCACTTAAATAATTATGTGCAGTTGTAATTCCACTCTATTAAACTAAGCAATGATAATGGTTGTTAAAAAATAGTAATAATAGTGGTTGAATAATAATTTCCACGTATCTCTTCTGGTCCATTTCTTTCTGGTCCAAAATATTGTATGTAACCCTATGTAACTTCTATCATAGGTGTTCATATCTTATCTCGTTCATGTTTGCTCCTACCCACAAACATACTTGTCCAATCCCTATGTACTTATTTACTTCATTTTATCATTTTTTTTCCTTTCCCAAATCTTTTCTTTTACGTCTGTTAATTCCCCGTTTTCCCAGAAAAAAAAAAGAACAGTAAATATTCGAACCAAGGGCGCTTACGTTAACACTATTACTATGTTGATGAGGAAAGCAGTATAAACCATTAGGAGAGTCATCTAAAGTCTGCTCGTTTTGGGGTTATGAATTCAATCCATTTATTCCAAATTCGATATAATTTTTATTTTTGAATTTTCAGAGTAAGTCATCTTTTCCATTTTAAATATTTCCAAAATAATTTCATGCCAATCGTCTAATGTAGGTGATGTTGGATTTAGCCACTTTCTGGTGTTTGATTTCTGACTTGCCGTGAAAAGGGCCTACAGCAGCTTTATATCTTTCTTCTGTTCAAAAAACAATACATGCCCCAAATAGAGAGTCTCAAAGTTCAGAGGTATCTGGGTCTTAAATACCTTAACTAATGTTCTGTGAATACCTTTCCAATATAAACTTAATTTAGGGCAATCCCAAAACATACGGAAATGACTTGCCTCTTTGGAGCCACACGTTCTCCAACACGTCACGTTTGTGACTTTATGTTTTTCCTGGTATGGGGTCTTGAAGTATCTTATAATATTTTTCCAGTAATGTTCTCTCCAAATCCAAGAGTTAGTCGAAGACCACTGAAAACTGCATACTTGCCCCCAAGCCTCCTCTAGAAGTACCAACCCCGCTTCTTTATCCCACTTCTCTTTAATATTCAATGTGTTTTCATTTTTGGCATGAAAGAGGGCATTATATAATCAAGAAATTGATTTACTTGGCATTGAACTGTAAGCTGAATTCAGAATCTTGAAAAATTATAATTCTACTGTTGATAAGTCTGCATATCTACAACTCTGGTTAACATAGTGCTGTACTTGAAGGTACCAAAAAGAAGTCGTTGTGTTCTAGGCCATGTTTGTCCTGCAGGAATTGGAAACTTTGTAATACTCTTTAATGTGTGAATGAGAGGTAGGTTGTAAGACCTTTCTTTATCCATAGTTCAAATCTTTTATCTCCTTTGTTGGGAAGGAATTCGGTATCATATGCACAACATCTGAAAAGTTTTAACATGTTATTGATTCCACATGAATTAACCACCTTCTGCCATACTTTTAATGTGAGATTTATCCAGCTGTTTTTAAACTTTTCCAATTGGGCCATCAATCCTTTGTCTGCTATTGAGGCCTGTAGAGGAAAACTGTCAACCAATCCAAATTCTATTTCCTTCCATCTAGCCTTATATTCCCTATTACACCAATAAAACAGAGAGATTATCTGTGAAGCATAAAAATTGTTTCTCAAGCAAGGAAGTGCCATACCTCCTCCTTCCTTTCCTAACTGTAAGGTGTTAAATCGGATTCTAGGTTTCTTTCCTTGCCAGATAAAACGGGAAATCCATTTGTCCCATTCTCTGTATTGATTATCATCCACCTCCACAGGTAAAGTCTGGAAAAGATAACAGTAACCGAGGGAGAATATTCATTTCTTTGGTATTTATCCTTGAATTTAAACTTTATGTATATTTGCTTTTATCTCTGAAATTAATGGCCCATAATTTACCTGTGATAACGTTGAAAGATCTCTTGGCAGGGTTATTCCTAAATATTTTAATGATATAGCTTCCCACTTAAGATCATATGTATCCTGCAGTTTTTTGGATGTTGTATAATTTAGGGACATAGCCTGTGTTTTCTTTACATTAATTTTATAACCTGGTATTTTACTGAGCTCATCCAACAGTGTAAACAGTCCTATAAATGATTTTTCTGGTTCACTCAGATAGATTAAAATGTTATCTGCGAATAATGCCACTTTCTGTTCAATCCCTGCCACGTTGATACCTTTTACAATTTCGCTCTGTCTTATTAGTTGAGCAAGAGGTTCAATTATAGTGCAAAAAGGAGGGGAGAAATTGGGCATTCCTGTCTAGTTCTTTTCTCTGAAATAAAGAAGTCATAGAGGTCCCTCTTTATCTTATTTCGAGCTGTAGGCCTGTCATATAAAGTCTGGATTGCTTTAATAAACTTTTCTTGAAAGCCGAATCTTCCTAACACTCTGTATAAGAATACCCAAATAACTGAATCAAAAGCTTTCTCAGTGTCTAATCCCACTACCATTGTCTCTGTCCCATTCTTAGTAACCTGTTCTAGTATGTGTCAAGTTCTCTTTATGTTGTCCTGAGTTTGTCTTTGTTTTCTTTTGTAATTCATTTTTATTATTATTATTTGTTCTTATTTTACAAAGCAGCACGCATGTCATAGAGCAGATAGAGTACAGCATATTTACACAGCCATCCCAAGACAGGAAAACAAATAAAACTTAGAAAGAGAATGAAGTTCTAATTTAAGTTTAAATTAACATGCAACCAAAATTGATCCCACACGTCTTGCACTTTTCCCTCACCGTTAATTCTTCCCAACATGTGTTCATATGATGACATCTTAAACATTTTCTCAGTCCATTCCTTCACTGTGGGATATCTGGGTTTTTCCAGTTTTGCAATATAATTCTTGCAGCTGAGATGAGACCCACCTTAAAAATAGTGACATTGTCATTATTTACATTAGGTATCATTGTCCTATCATCCAGGAGACAAAGCCATGGGCACAAGGGCAGTGTGGAACCCGACCAATTCCACAACAAATTGAGAACTTTATACCAAAATGGACGAACCATGGAACACTCCCAAATCATGTGAAAATATGTGCCCATCCCATTTTTACATTTCCAGCATAAATTATTATCAACAATCCCTATTTTTATTGAGTCTAGTTGGTGTCCAATAATATCTATGTACTATCTTATATTGAATAAATTTCCCTCTCGCTTCCCTAATATGTGTACCCACATTTGATAAAATATTTGACCACTCATTATCTTCAATATCGCTTCCAAGATCCTTCTGCCATGCTGCTTTGAGATTATTACACGATTCACCCACAGAGTGCTTGAACATTTTATAAAACACTGATGGTTTATAAACTTCCTGTGGTAATGTGAAGTATTCAGTTAAAGGGTTACTTTGTGGGTCACCGTTCTTGAATATGCTACTAATGCAATGTCTTCTTTGCAAATACTCCAGAAATTCCCTTTATCTACAGAGTTATATTTCCTCTGCAAATCCACATATGACATAAAAATATCATTCTCATAGAGATCACCAACTGTATTTACACCTTTAATCTTCCATTCTTTCCAGTACACCGTTCTTTTCCCAATGTGTATCTCAGTGTTATTCCAGAGCGAGGAGTATAACTGGTTTAAATGCGAAATTCTACAAGCTTTATAAATTGTACTGCACACACTCCTTGAGTGAGATAGTATAGGATTTAGATTAGTCTTGTTTTCCACATGTTGGGAGAGGATGTTAAGGGGAGAGTGTGGTGCAGCCAGGCTCTGTTCTATAATTACACAATCTAAATCAACATTAGCCCTGTCCCAATGTTTAGCTAACTTGGTCATTTCAAAGGATAATTTATATACCCTGACTTCTGGTATTCTGAGCCCACCCATGTCCCTGCACATACACATCTTACTCTTTTTAATTCTGGGCTTCTTCTTATCCCATAGAAAATCCCTGATAATTTTGTTGTATTGCTTGTAGATCACATCTGATATAGTTAAAGGAAGCATCATAGAAAGATAGTTAAACTGAGGTGCTATGACCATTTTAACTACATTGACTTTACCACAGAGTGACAGTCTCAGAGATTTGCCCCCACTTCTCCAGATTATTTCTTATCCTACTCAATAATGGGTCATAATTTAAAGTAATTATTTCATCCAAATTCTAATTAAGTTTGACCCCCAGATACTTCATTCCAACTGGCACCCATCTGAAATTAAACTGAGATACTGAATTTGAAAAAAACTATTTTGACATTAGCATAGCCTCAAATTTATTGCAGTTGATTTTATAACCAGATACTTCAGAATATAATTGAATTGTTTTCATTCGTGGGGGTAAGGAGTTAGAAGGGTCACTACTCAGTAATAAAATATCGTCAGCATATGACATCAGCTTATACTTCTTTCCACCTCCCTTCACTCCTCTAACATTTAGATCTGCTCTAATCATGATTGCCAGCGGTTCCAAAAAAATCATAAATAAGAGGAGAGGGGGCAGCATTGGTGTGTACCCCGTGAGATGTTGGAAAATGGGGATATGATACCATTTGTAATAACTGCAACCTTAGAGTTTTTATACAAAATTCTAATCCATGATTTAAAGATAGAGCCAAACCCAAAGAATGACAAGGCTGTGGTTAAAAATCTCTACTCAATCCTGTCAAAGGCCTTTTTGGCGTCAAGGGAGATGGCAGTAACTGGGATACTACTTGCGGAGTTCAGCCATATTAAGTGTCATTAGGATCTGCCTCTAATGAAGCCAGCCTGGTCAGTATTAATTATAGATGGCAATACTTTCTCTAATCGCAAAGCCAATATTTTAGTCAGTATCTTACAGTCCACATTAATTAAGCTTATAAGCCTATAATTGGAGGGATCTATTGCCTCCCTGTCTTTTTTTGGGGATCAACGATATTAATGCTTCATTAAATGTATTCGGTAAAGATTCCAAATTAAGTGCTTCTAAATAGATTTTTGTTAGAATAGGAGCCAATATGTCCAGAAATTTCTCATAATATTCAACTGGGAAGCCATTCATACCCATTTCCCCATTTTCATAGCCCGTCTGACCTCATCCTCAGTAATTGGGGCATCCAAGGACTCAGCTTATTGTGGGGATAATGTAGGCAATTTTATGTTAGCAAAAAACTGATTCAGCTCCTCCTGGTCATGGTTAAACGGTGATGCATATAAATGTTCATAGAACTGTTGAAAAACTTTGTTTATTTCCTTAGATGATGATACTAATGTATCTCCTTTCTTAATTACAGGTATAACACTATTCGTATTCTGCTGCTTTAAATATCGTGACAGCAGCTTACCAGCTTTGTCAGCACCTTTGTAGAAACTTGTTTTTGATCTAAATAAATCATATTCTGCTTCTTTGTTATATATGTTATTTAGCTGGAATTTCAAATTGCACAGATATTTGTATAAGTCCTTGTCTTTAAATTTCCAAGCAATACAAATTTAAGTTTTTTGTGAATTAAAATCATTGTCCCATTTTGTTTGCTATTAAGTGATGAATAGAATACCTGACCCACCCAATCTCTTCTAAATTTCAATGCTTCAACATCTTTAAAATGTGTTTCCTGGACAAATGCAACATCAATTTGTTTACCTTTAAGGTATGATAAAATCTTTTTCATCTTGATTGTGTTTCCACACCCATTAATGTTCCATGATATGAAATTAACCATTTTCATGTCCTAAACTTCATGCACAGATATGCAAAAACATACATTTTCCCGGATGGCTGAGTCTGGAATGCAATAACTCCAAAAAATAGTCCAAAAAAAAACCTGCTGTACTCTATTCTATCCCCGTGCTCAATTATTACCAAAAAACACGCAAATGCTGCACTCTCAAACAAGTAAACAACCAACATAACCCAAAAACGTATAAATAATATATTCCTGCCAGATTAACTAACAAATAAAAACAAACAGGCAGGATAAGCTCCACAAAGAAACAGAAAGGAAAAAGACACATGATATGGTCTGCAAAGTGCCATGCCAGCTAGCAAGCCTCACCCTAATCAGACCGCTTCATCCAGCTTCCCACCCACCCTGTTATACCTAAAAAGTTATCTCCACCTATCACTGTGATCAAATCCTGCCCCTCAGTCAATGCCAGCGCCACAGTTTTTCTGAATGAATTCCGAGTTTGTCTTTGTTGAATAGATCCAGTCTGGTCTAAGTGGATGAGGCCAGGTGGAAGCTTTTCCAGTCTGTGCACTAATATAGATGTAAATAATTTGTAATCCAAATTAAGAATGCTGACTGGCCGGTAATTAGCACATTCTAGTTTATCTTTATCTTCTTTAGGAATAACTGAAATAATCACTTCTCTCCAAGAAGGTGGAATTCCTGGAGGTGGAATTTCTCCTCTTTGTAAGATCCAACTAAAGGTGTTAAGTAATAATGGGGCTAACTGTGACTTTGGCGATTTGTACCTCTCTGAGGTAAACACACCCGAGCCTGGAGACTTTCCAGCCTTCAATCCAGAGAGGGCCACGTTCAGTTCTTTGGCAGTTTTTTGGCATTCATTTTATAAATCTGTGAGCTTGGGTAGATCTAAAGAATTCAGGGAAGTGTCTAAATAGGGCTCATTGGAGGCCCGGGGTTGAGAGTACAGCTCTCGATAGTATGTTTCTAAACTCTCTTGAATTTTCCCTATTATACTCTCCACAAGCTTTGTTTTTGGATTCTTTATTTTATGAATTGTATTGTCTGCTTGTTGTTCACATAACTTATATGCCAATAATCTAGCTGTTTTACCTCCTACTTCATAATCGTTTTGTCTCAGGTAAAGAAAATTTCTTTGAGTTTCCAATGCATAAATATCATCAATTTCACTTTGCAATTTCTTAACTTCCTGTTTTAAATTAGAATTAATTTTGTTGCTGTCTACAACTTGAAGTTGTTTTAATTTTCCTAGATAGTCTGGTAATTCTTGTGCATTGATTTTTTTCATGTGAGTGGTAATGGAAATAATTTTTCCTCTCAGTACAGGTTTCAATGTATCCCATAAGATCACTGGTAATGTTTCTCCCGTGTCATTAAGGTCTAGGTATTCTTTGATTTCTCCCCTTAATCTCTCCATTACTTTTGGGTTATTGAGAATATATGAATTTAACCTTCGTGTTTTCCTCATTTTCCTTTCCAGGATTAGAGACATGGAGACTGGGCTATGATCCAACAGATCAATTGTTGCAATATTACAGTCTTTTATCCTGAGTCTATCCATGTTAAATATAAAAAAATAGTCTATCCTCAAATAAGCTGAATGATGGAAAGAGTAATGTATATAGTCTTTACTCGTGGGGTGTAATTCCCTCCACACATCTATAATTCTCAACTCCTCTATCAATGATTTCACTTTCCTAGTCAGAGGTTTGTTCTGAATCACTGTTCCTGAACAATCTAATGCAGGGTTTAACCTAATATTAAAATCCCTCCACAGATTACTACCCCTTGAGAACTGACCATCAGGTCAAAAATGTGTCTATAGAATAACCATTCACAACCTGGTGGAGCATAAACATTCAACAATATCATTTCAGTACCTTCTATTCTTCCTGTAATTTTTACGAATCATCCATCCTTGTCTTTAGTCTCTGAAATACGTTCATAATTAAGAGCACTTGATATTAAAGTAGCTACCCCTCTTTTGTTGCTCAATTTATATGATGAATAAAATACATGCTTAAAGCCCATTCTTTTTAATTTTGCATGTTCAGATTGGCTCATGTACGTTTCCTGAAGGAAAGCCATTTGTGCCCTCTCTTTTTTTAACTTACACATAATCTTATTTCTCTTAATTGGATTCAAAATCCCATTAACATTATAGGAAATTATTTTTACCAGTTTAATTTGCATTTTTCTCTAGTAGGAATAAAAACCATAGAAACCATAGAAACTACAGCACAGAAACAGGCCTTTTAGCTCTTCTTGGCTGTGCCGAACCATTTTCTGCCTAGTCCCACTGACCTGCACACGGACCATATCCCTCCATACAATTCCCATCCATGTATCTGTCCAATTTATTCTTAAATGTTAAAAAGAACCCGCATTTACCACCTCGTCTGGCAGCCCATTCCATATTCCCACCACTCTCTGTGTGAAGAAGCCCCCCTAATGTTCCCTTTAAACTTTTCCCCCTCACCCTAAACCCATGTCCTCTGTTTTTTTTCTCCCCTTGCCTCAGTGGAAAAAGCCTGCTTGCATTCACTCTATCTATACCCATCATAATTTTATATACCTCTATCAAATCTCCCCTCATTCTTCTACGCTCCAGGGAATAAAGTCCTAACCTATTCAACCTTTCTCTGTAACCGAGCTTCTCAAGTCTCGGCAACATCCTTGTAAACCTTCTCTGCACTCTTTCAACCTTATTTATATCCTTCCTGTAATTTGGAGACCAAAACTGAACACAATACTCCAGATTCGGCCTCACCACTGCCTTATACAACCTCATCATAACACTCCAGCTCTTATACTCAATACTTTGATTAATAAAGGCCAGTGTACCAAAAGCTCTCTTTACGACCCTATCTACCTGTGACACCACTTTTAGGGAATTTTGTATCTGTATTCCCAGATCCCTCTGTTCCACTGCACTCCTCAGTGCCTTACCATCAACCCTGTATGTTCTACGTTGGTTTGTCCTTCCAACGTGCAATACCTCACACTTGTCTGTATTAAGCTCCATCTGCCATTTTTTAGCCCATTCTTCCAGCTGGTCCAAGTCCCTCTGCAGGCTCTGAAAATCTTCCTCACTGTCTACTACACCTCCAATCTTTGTATCATCAGCAAACTTGCTGATCCAATTTACCACATTATCATCCAGATCATTGATATAGATGACAAGTAACAATGGACCAAGCACTGATCCCTCTGGCACACCACTAGTCACAGGCCTCCACTCAGAGAAGCAATTCTCTACCATCACTCTCTGGCTTCTTCCATCCAGCCAATGTCAAATCCAATTTACCACCTCTTCATGTATACCTAGTGACTGAATTTTCCTAACTAACCTCCCATGCGGGACCTTTTCAAAGGCCTTACTGAAGTCCATGTAGACAATATCCACTGCCTTCCCTTCATCCACTTTCCTGGTAACCTCCTCAAAAAACTCCAATAGATTGGTCAAACATGACCTACCACGCACAAAGCCATGTTGACTCTCCCTAATAAGTCCCAGTCTATCCAAATGCTTGTAGATTCTGTCTCTTAGTACTCCCTCCAATAATTTACCTACTACCGTCGTTAAACTTACTGGCCTATAATTTCCCGGATTACTTTTCGATCCTTTTTTAAACAACGGAAAAACATGAGCCACTCTCCAATCCTCCAGCACCTCACCTGTAGACAGCAACATTTAAAATATTTCTGCCAGGGCCCCTGCAATTTCAACACTAGTCTCCTTCAAGGTCCGAGGGAACACCCTGTCAGGTCCTGGGGATTTATCCACTTTAATTTTCCTCAAGACAGCAAGGACCTCCTCCTTTTCGATCTGTACAGTTTCCATGATCCTTTTCTAAACAAACAGTAAGCAATCCCTTCTCAACAGTAAACTGGAACATAAGACCACACACTAGACATTTTTGAACGTATAACATTTGAAAATTTTCCCTGACTTCCAACAGTGAGGCCTGAGCACCGACCCGCCTCAGTTCAGAGGGATAACCCCTATCTTCACCCTGTGTTAGGGGGCCCTCTGCAGTGTGAACAATAATAGAGAATTCTCTCCTGTTTATGTCTCAACCCTATTGCTATCATTCAAGTTCTTCTATCTAGTTTATTTTCAGTTACCAGCTTTCATTTTACCTTTAAGTCTGGTTTAATCTTTTCAGTCATTTCTCTTAATTAATCTGTACTCTCTGTACGTTCACGTCTGAATATTTGCAGCTTTTCCTTATAGTTTGACACTCTGGTTCATGTGGAGTGTCCTCGCCGCACTGGCTGCCACGACTTCTGCTGAATCCTCTCCAGTAACGACTCTGGTTGGGTGATAACTTTTATGGGTTGTCCCTGGTCCACCAGGTCCAACTTTGCCTCCTCCACTGTAGCGTAGGTTTTTGTCCCTTTGTTGTAAAAGACTCTTAGCTGAGCTGGATACAGGGTCTGGAATCTGATGTTGTTTTCTTTCAGGACCCTCTGTGCCTCCGCGTGTTCCTTCTGTCTGGCAAGGACTCCCCAGTGCGTAATCGTGGTCAAAGATGATTTTACAGTTGCTCCACGTGAAACCTTTCTTTTGCCATGCCCGTTTAAGCACCTCTTCCTTTATGCTGTAACTGAGAAATCTGACTAGAATCGATCTGGGCTGGGCGCCTGCCGGAGGCTGCGGTGCTAACGCGTGGTAGGCCCTTTCTATCTGTAGGTCTTTTGTGTCCAGTATATCAAGGTTCTCTCTCACCAGCTTCTCCACGAAGGAATCACCAATCCGGGTTTACCTTCAGCTCCTTCGGGAACTCCATAGATCCTCATATTTACCCTCCTTGAGCAGCCTTCTTGGTCTGTTAGCTTCCACTGGAGCTGCTCTTGTAGCTTCAGCATTTCTGCTATGTGGTAAACCATATATATGTTGTAACTGGGTTAACTGTCTGGACACGCCCCTCTGCTGACTGCCCCTGTGGCTCCTCCCGCAGTTCCTGAATAAAGGTGAATTCACCTTGCCCCTCCCCCTCAGTCCGGGGGGCAGACACTCAGCATGGAGGTTGTATTGTACAGCGAATAAAAGCCTTTCAGTATTTTACATCTTCAGTCTTTTGGAGTTATTGAAGGTGCTTCATGCTATCATTTCCTCTGCGTTTTGCAGCCTCCCTTCAGTCCCTACAATCCTCGCTTCGGCTTCATCTAACCTCAAATTAGTTCCTGCTATTCCTCCTTTAATATCGTCCAGCTGTTTGTTGTTATCTTGTCGGAAATCATGAATCACCGATTCTTCCTCAATACCTCTGTCCTAGCTATCTGTGGGGGAGTCAGGCCCCTTGTCTTGCTGCTTCTCTTTATATTTATCAGCCTTCTGAGCGGATGTTTTATTCTTGTTCTTAGACATCATCCTTGCCCCTTTTATTGATATAGTTATACAATACTAAATATTTGTCTAATTTTGACTTTGGGGCCATTTACCTTCTTTTTTGTCTTTTTTGTCGAAAGACCTTTCCCTACGTCACCATTCCCTTGATGACCTGGAAGTCATCGAGGAGTAAAAATCTTTACTGTTGGGCCGTTTTCTCTACCCGTTGTAGAGCTTTCCTATCTGCCATGTAGTAGGTTGCTTACTGTGCAGTGTTGCAACATGTTAGGGAGCAGTCTTCTGTGGATCTGTAGAATTAAGTGAGTGTAGATGTGCATAGTCCAGCTGTCTACCACCTCCTCAGAAAGCTAAGGCATTGGTGAGCTATCATAATTGTGTAGGGTGTGTTCTGGGACCATGAGAGCTTGTGCAAGATCTGAGGTCCCAGGAGTTTAAAACTGCTCACAGTTCCACTGGTATGCTGTCACTGTAAAGAGGAGTGTGAGTCCTCCTGAAGTAAATAACCATCTCCTTTGTCTTGTTGACATTGAGGAAGAGGTTGTTCGCCTGGCAGTAGACCTCGAGCTCTTCTACCTCTTGTTTTTAGGCTGTCTGGTTGTTGTTGGTGATGAGCCCCACTACTGTCATGTCATCAGTGAACGTGACTATGTGATGACATAGGGGTCTGATTTGTAGTCATGTGTGAGCAGTGTGGACAGCAAACGCTCTGGGGGGCCCCTGTGTTGAGGGTGATGGGGAGGGAGGAGCAGTTGTGCATCCTGACTATCTGAGTTCTGTTGGTTAGCAAGTCCAACACCCAGTTGCACAGTGGTATTTTTAGACTGAGGAGTAGGAGTTTGTTCATCAAGGTCTGTGGAACAATAATGTTGAATGCTGAACTGATCTCCAGAAACAGTATTCTGGCATGAGTGACCTTGTTCTCTAGGCGTATCACCCACAACCATGTATTCGGCAGTGGAGTAGATACGCCAATTGCACTTGTGAATATGCACGTGCCAGCTAATTATTATTTCATTGTGATAGTATTTAACTCCATTCATTCCATCATAATATTTATTGAGACTTGGACACAGCACAGCCTCCCTCTCAGTCCCACCTGAGTTTTCTTGATTTCAGTCTGTTGGGGTTCCCAGGTCTCTCTGGATCCCCAGTCTCTCAGTCTGTTGGGATTCCCAGGTCTCTCTGGATCTCCGATCTCACAGTCTGTTGAGGTTCTCCAGGCCTCCCTCTTAAATTCCTCATTTCTCTCGAGTCAACCCTGAATCTCGAATTTTCAGGTCTTCCTGGGCCATCAGGTGCCAGCTATCGGGAGGGTGGTCCTGTAATGCCTTCTTCAGGCCTGTGCAGAGCATCAGAGAGCATTGGTCTCTGAGGTGTTTAGAGCACCTGAATTAGTTAATTGTTGCTTAACAGCAGTTATTAATAGTTTAAGAATTCCGTGTTTTTCTTAAGCAACTCGCTGTTTGTAATCTGGTTTCCTGGTGCTTTCTGTTTAAGTTTATTTTGATAGGCTCAATGGATTCTGTGTTAGTTTATTGTTGCAGCAGGTGCCTGATAAGTTCCAATCGGAGGGTCCTCATTGAGAATGATCCGTCTCCCAATGTCACTTGGTCGAATTACCTCTGTACAAGCTCTTGTTTCTGTCTCTACGTGGAAGTCTTTGGCTCCGATATTGGCAGTGCACGCCATGGCACTTATCTACCAGCATCACTGAAGGGCATCTTGGACAAGTCCCTCATCCAGGACTTCCAGCGGACACAAGTCTGTGGTGTCTCGAGAGGAGTGCCCTGTCACAACCACGGATTCAGCAGAGCAGTAGATACGGCAATTACGCTTGTGAATATGAATGTGTCAGCTAATTATTATTTCATTGTGATAGTATTTAACTCCATTCATTCCATCATAGTACTTATTGAGACTTGGATACAGCACAGCAACGCTTCGCTGCCTGCTTGCATTCAGCCTTGCCTGAGAAATTGGACTATTAAGTCAACCGACTCTGAAGACTAGCGTTTATTGTTTTCTCTTCCCTTTAACACTGAACTCATAAGAGGGGTGATTGATAAGTTTGTGCCCTAAGGTAGAAGGAATCAATTTTAGAAAACCTAGCATATTTATTTGTCAACATAGTCCCCTCCTACATTTACACACTTAGTCCAGCAGTCGTGGAGCATACAGATCTTGGGCCTCCAGAAAGTGCCCACAGCATAATACCTTTATTATTTTCACTTAAGAAAAAATATTTTCAGTCTAGGACAATTACATGGTCTTGCATATGGATAAAGGAAAAGATACATAAAAATTTATGTTGAACTCTGAATCAAGAGTTGTGGAAATCTTGTGTAAATGACATCATCTGTAAAGAAAATTTTACATTCTTTCAAGTACTCTTTCGCAAAAATCCTAAAACAAAGTACCACAAATCTGAAATAAATATTGAAAAAACTGAAAATATTGAACAGGTTAGGAAACAGCTATGGCAAGAGAAACAGGGTTAACATTTCAGATCAATGAAACACCTTGATCTGAAACATAGAAAACCTACAGCACTATACAGGCCTTTCGGCCAACAATGCTGTGCCAAACATGTACTTTAGAAATTACTGAGGGTTACCCATAGCCCTCTATTTTTCTAAGCTCCATGTACCTATCCAGGAGTCTATTAAAAGACCCTATCGTATCTGCCTCCACCACCGTCAGCGGCAGCCTATTCTACGCACTCACCACTCTCTGTGCAAAAAAAACTTAACACCTGATGTTTTCTCTGTATCTACTTCCAAGCACCTTAAAATTGTGCCCTCTCAGGGCACAGACTCTGAGACATTCACTCTTTCTCTTTCTTCAGATACTGCCTGACCTGCTGAGTATTCACAACATTTTCTGTATTCAATTTCATCTTTTAGCAGGATTTTGGCCAGTACTTCTAAGAAAACTAGACCATTTTCCAAAATGCTTACAGATATTGGTCATCCTTGTATCGTGGTAAAGAAGTTATGTCCTTGACAGGAAGATGTTGAATATGTCTTGTCTGTTTGATAGCATCAAAATTAACTCAGTTTGGTCAATTTGTCAGTGGTGTAAATGCAAATGACTGGCCAGTGCAAAGAAAAGTGATATCAATGATACCTTTCTGTTGCATTTCTCTGCTTTAGGAGAAAAGGTACGAATTGTTTGCAATATGGCACCACAGTGGAAGCTATGGAAGTTGCCACTATTATGCTGAAATCAAATCAGACTCTGGTGACTGGTACAATTTTAATGATGAATATGTTAAAAAGGTAAAAATTAAGAATACAATCAGAAGTTGTCTAAAGCAGCATTATACCTCACACAATAGAATCTGATTATGTTGTTGGAGGTTAATCATCCCATTCATACTATATGAGATTACTGTAGGAGCTGAGACTGAACTTTATTTACTTAGCTCTCGATAATTCCATGCCAGCTTGTTTTCGAGATGAAATGTAAACATTAATAATATGACAGGATTAACACTAAACACATCAGACTGATCATGTGAGCTACCAGACAGTGGCTTTTTCTTTATTCATTTGTAGAATGGCATTGTTATTGCCCCTGAGAGAGTGCTGAATCACCTGCTTCATCTCTGCACTCTAACTGTACCTTTTCCTACAACGCTGTGAGGTGGAGGGTTCCCAGAATTAGACCTAGAAATTATGTAAAAATAATTACTATATATATCTCGACATTAAGAGAGTGTGCAGTTTTGGAGGGAGAAATGTAAAAACAGGCATGTTATGTGTCTTTCCCTCTGATAAAAAATGTATAGGATTGAGAAAAGCTGACAAATAAGCTTACTCAGAACTGAGATAGGCCATTATTTCACTGAATTTATTGTTGATTATTTCCGAATAATTATTGCATTTATTGTGTTAGAGCTTTTAGTTCTTAACCTCGTGTCATATAACTTCCTGACAGACAGTAACATTTTGATCTTTTTCTTTGCATGTTGTCAATGAATATTTATTCGTCATGACATTTCATTAAGGAAAAGGATATCTATCTAGGGTAATGATCAAATATTTTCAATGCATAATCTATTGTGGAAGAAATTTTAAAGTTAACAAGCATTATTACATTATTTTTGAAAGACACTACACTTGAAAGTCATCACTCAAAGGACTTGCAGTATAGTATTCTACATTAGATTAGGTGATCACTTGTTTAGTGAAGTAGAAATTTTAAAATGTATTTAAATTGATCTGCAAACCAGATAGAAGGGCCCAAACCTGGGAAATTAAGGAACTTGGTCAGAACAATGTACATATTGATCCATTTTGGTAAAGACATTATGTATGCTCTCATCTCTTTTAAAACCTAAATTATTTAATATTTCCCAGTTCCAAAACTGCTTACGTGCTTATGTACAGACTGATCGATACAAACTACAAAGCAGGTATGATGATTTGTAGAATTCACTGGTAATTATTTTATCATTGATTTACATACTAACATGCAATGGGTTTATAAACTTTGTTAATTATAGTATTGTAACATCTATTTTTTTTCTTGCTTTTTCATGTATTTTGATGAACCATGAGTCTTCCACCTTAGGATAAACCTAAAAAATGCTAACTTTTTATTTCTTAATTGGATAGAACAGTATACATAATACTGGAGGACCTCAGCAGGTCAGGCAGCATCTATGGAGGGGAATGACCAGTCAACAATTTGGGCCAAAACTGTTTATTCCCCTCCATGGATTGTGTCTAACCGGCTGAATTCCACCAACATTTTGTGTGTTGCTCTGGTTTTCCAGCATCCGCAGAATCTCTCATGTTAATGAGACAATGTTTGTTTCCCTGGTTCTCTTTTACTGCTTATGTAGACACACAATAGGGTAATGTTGTCCTTACTTTGTATAGTAATGCTACTTTCCATTCTATTGATGTATCGTATTGGTGGTGCTGGTGACAAACGGATTTTAGTGTTGTCAAATATCAAGAAGCAGATTATAGAATTTTCCTAGATCATTTTACTTGTGATGCATAACCATCAATTCCATCATCTGAATCATTGACATATAATGTAAACTATCATAACTATGTTATGAGAATGCAGGGTGGCTTGGACAGGCTGGGTGAGTGGGCAGATGCATGGCAGATGCAGTTTAATGTGGATAAATGTGAGGTTATCCACTTTGCTGGTAAGAACGGGAAGGCAGATTATCATTTACATAGAGTCAAGTTAGGAAAAGTGGAAGTACAACGAGATCTAGGTGTTCTTGTACATCAGTCACTGAAAGCAAGCATACAAGTACAGCAGGCAGTGAAGAAAGCTAATGGCATGCTGGCCTTCATAACAAGGGGAATTGAGTATAAGAGCAAAGAGGTCCTTCTGCAGCTGTACAGGGCCCTGGTGAGACTACACCTGGAGTACTGTGTGCAGTTTTGGTCTCCAAATTTGAGGAAGGACATTCTTGCTATTGAGGGAGTGCAGCGTAGGTTCACAAGGTTAATTCCCGGGATGGCGGGACTGTCATATGTCGAAAGGTTGGAGCGACTGGACTTGTATGCTCTGGAATTTAGAAGGCTGAGAGGGGATCTTATTGAAACATATAAGATTATTAAGGGATTGGACACGCTGGAGGCAGGAAGCATGTTCCCGCTGATGGGTGAGTCCAGAACCAGAGGCCACAGTTTAAGAATAAGGGGTAGGCCATTTAGAACGGAGTTGAGAAAAAACTTTTTCACCCAGAGAATGGTGGATGTATGGAATGCTCTGCCCCAGAAGGCTGTGGAGGCTAAGTCTCTGGATGCTTTCAAGAAAGAGATGGATAGAGCTCTTAAAGATAGCGAAATCAAAGGTTTTCAGGATAAGGCAGGAACTGGATGTTGATTGTGGATGATCAGCCATGATCACAGTGAATGGCGGTGCTGGCTCGAAGGGCCGAATGGCCTACTCCTGCACTTTTTTCTATTGTCTATTGTCTATAAACAGAATCGGTCCCAACACAGATCCCTGTGGGACACCACTAGCCACCAGCAACCAGACAGAAAAGGCTCCCTTCATACCCACTCTTTGCCCCCTGCCAATCAGCCACTGCTTTATCCATGCCAGAATCTTTCCTGTAATACCATGGGTTCATAGGCTTGTTAAGCTGCCTTGTGTGACAACTTGTCAAGGGCCTTCTGAAAATCTAAGTACACAACATCCAACAATTCTCCTTTCTCCTATCCTGCCTGTTATTTCTTCAAATAATTCCAACTGATTTGTCAGGCAAGATTTTTCCTTGAGGAAACCATGCTGACTATGGCTTATTTTATCATGCGTGAGAATTAACCTGGGAACTCATCCTTATTAATCGACTCCAACATCTTTCCAATTACTGAGGCCATACTTAATGTCCTATAGTTTCCTTTCTTCTGACTGTCTCCGTTCTTGGAGAGTGATATTTCCAATTTTCCAGTTTTCCGGAACCATTCCAGAATCTAGTGATTCTTGAAAGATCATTCCTAATACCTTCACGATCTCTTCAGCCACCTCTTTCAGTACACTGTGGTGTCCAACATCTGGTCCAGGTGACTTATCAATCTTCAGACCTTTCAGTTTCCGAAGAACCTTATGTCTAGATATGGTAACTTTACACACGTCATGCCCCCTGACACCTGGAACTACAATACTACTCGTGTCTTCACAGTGCAGACCGATATACGTCCACCATTTTGTTGTCCCCCATCTATTATATGTCCTTTCTTTGGCTTTTATATTGGCTTTGACTTGTTAGCCACAATTGTATCATCTTTCCATTAGAATACTTTTTTTCTTGTACTCTGTATTCTTATATGTAAAATCAATAATAAAAATATTGGAAAGAGAATACTTCTTCCTCTTTGGGATATATTTATATATATCCTGTGCCTTCTGAATTGCTTCCTGAAATTCCAGCCATTGCTGCTCTAATATCATCCCTGCCAGTGGTTTTTTCCAATCAATTCTGGTCAACTCATCTCTCTTGCCTCTGTAATTTCTTTTGCTCCACTGCATTACTGACACATCTGACTTTAGCTTCACATTCTCAAATTTCAGGTTGAATTTGATCATATTATGATCACTTGCCCCAAGGGTTTTTCACCTTAAGCTGTCTAATCAATTCCAGTTCATTGCAGAAACCATAATTTAACATAGCTGATTCTCTAATGGGCTCAACCACAAGCTGATCTAAAAAGCCATATTGCAGGCCCTCTAGAAATTCTCCCTCTTATAATCCAGCACCAACCTGATTTTCCCAATCTACCTGCATATTGAAGTTCCCCATGAACATGGTAACATTGCCCTTTTGGCATGCATTTTCTATCTCCCATTGTAATTTTGTAGGCCACATCATTACAGTTGTTTGGATTTTCTCTACAACTCACATTTGGGACTTTTTACACTCGCAGTTCCTTATGAACCCCCTTTTCACTGGGCATCTCTAGAGACACGACATGTTCGCCGCTCGTTGACAACCACTGGACTTAGTGGTAGGAAAACCACCTTTTTTTTTCAAACTCCGTGCATCTAGGGTCGGTATGACTTGGGTCTCACCAAAACCGTGAATTTGGGATGTCTCAACCACCCAAACCCCGATCTGTGTGAATACTATATAAATACTGCCCTATGCAATTAGCAGTTGGTAGGAAATTACAGATCGCACACTGCATACAATTGTAAAGAAAGTATATTTACAAATTTCAACATTATCAAACAGTAGAAAAATAAAATAAAACGTCCATTACAGTTAACCCAGTCCAAATGTTCACATGTGTTGGAGCTCATCTCGAAGTCGTCTTTAACTCACACTCTGGACCCACGGTCAGCATGAAAGTCCACACCACCTTCCGGATGTCGCTGAAACAGACGGGCTCCCCCACGGGAGCATTGGTCCTTCCTGCTTGAAGCCATTCATCTGCATAAAACAACTTGTGCAACAGGGACAGCATCCTCAGACATCTTCCCTCTTGTTTCTCCCAGCTTCCGCCAAAAACACATCGACCCACACCAGTGACCATCAAAAGACTTCTCTATCCAGTTTTCTCTAGAACCTTCTCCCACTTCCACCATCCAGATTGGCTGACACAACATTCCTAAGTTCAACAACATAACCCCTTATCGTTAGCTCAAATCTAAACATGCTGAAAGCAGATCAGACTGCTCTTACAGAACTGCTAAAATGAAATACCGACAGCTGCAGTAAAAATCTTATCCAGCGTGTTACACTTAGCTCTATTCACAATGATTTAACACCATCCGACCCTATGTTACCTCTTTCCAATGATTTGATTTCATTGCTTACCAACACAGCAAAGCCTCCCCCTCAGCCTTCCTGTCTATCCTTTTGATACAAAGTGTATCATTGAACATTGTGTTCCCAGCAATAATCTTTCAGCCATGGTTCACTGATGCCTACAACATCAGACTTGCCAATCTGTAGCTGTGCTGCAAGTTCATCTACCTTATTCCGTATACTGCACGATTCAGATATAACGTCAGTCTTGTATTCACTCTTTTCAATTTTGTTGCACCATGTGCAATGTTTTGATTCCTAACTTCATCAGCAGTCTTACCAACATCTACCTCCACACCTCTCCACAATCTGTCTGACACTCTGGTTTTCCTCCAACTCTTGTTTAAACCCCACCGTACAGCATTAATATCAAAGAATATATATAGTATACAACCTGAAATTCTTGCTCTCACAGACATCCACAAAAACAGAAGAGAACCCCAAAGAATGAATGACAGTAAAACGTTAGAACCCAAAGCTCCCTCTCACCCCACCCTGCACAAGCAGCAGCAGAGCATCAACCCTCCCCCTCCCCCACTTATTTCAGCAGGAAGCATCAGCACCCACCACCCACCAAACAAGCAATTGCAAAGCCCCAAAGAGAGACCATGATCTGCTATCCAACAAAAACTAATGGTCACCAGACAATCCGACATGCCACAGGCTCACCCGATCCATAACAAGGGGCAGAGATGTGCCACCACCTCTCTGAAAATGTGCCAACTGTTGAAAAACAACACGGAAAACATTCTAATAATGGCATAAAACCACATTTTGTAATAACTAAGCAAGGACTTGCATGAGAAAAAAAGCAGAACATTCCACATGAACAAACTCTTCTGATTTCTATGACTGTTCATTCCCTTCCATAGACGCTGCCTGATTCGCTACATTCCTCCAACCCACCCCACACCCCGTCCCCGTATTGCTCCAGATTCCACCCTCTGAGCTCTCTTCTGTCTCTTCTACATGAAGTGTTCAATTGAACCCAATTTCTCACTACAAGCGTCAACGTATACACAGAAGGTATACCAAGCAACACACTCAAAATGATGGAGGAACTCAGCAGGCCAGGGAGCATCTATGGAAAGGAGTAAATAGTCTACATTTAGGGCCCAGATTCTTTATCAGAATATAAACCAAATCTACTTTGAAAAGCACTAGCTTACATACATACATTAAAGCCACGATTGCGTCTCATGTCTCTGAATCATATTACAGGCGATACAAACGCAGATCACTGCAGTTCAATTCTCCTTCAGAGTGCATTTTCAATCTTCTATTCTACGGCTCCTCCAACTAGCTCTGTTATGACGAGTATTGCGGATTTGTCCCTGATCTGGTAATCGGACAATAATTTTCTCGTTTTCCCGTTGCTTGTCACTGAAAACGAGGCACAAATCATCCACACTCTCGGCACCTTAAGAAGAGAGAAATTCAGAAAAGAACGAACCATTGACCAACCCTGATTAATAATAGTTAGACTTAAAAATTAAACATACTCATAATCCAGAAATGACTCGAGAAAACTGAATTCAAAGTAAAGGAAACAATTCTGCCTTGATCGGCGAAGTTACATGGAATATCGAGGTACCCATTGTCAACTTCCATAACCTGGTAGGTCAGACTACCTAGCCAATTTTCATCTCAGAAATGCATACGATATGTTATTCAAGTAGTCATAGTCATAGTCATAGTCATAGTCATACTTATACTTTATTGATCCGGGGGGAAATTGGTTTTTGTGACAGCTGCACCATAAATAATAAATAGTAATAGAACCATAAATAGTTAAATAGTAATATGTAAATCATGCCAGTAAATTATGAAGTAAGTCCAGGACCAGCCTATTGGCTCAGCGTGTCTGACCCTCCAAGGGAGGAGTTGTAAAGTTTGATGGCCACAGGCAGGAATAACTTCCTATGACGCTCTGTGCTGCACCTAATAATAATAATAAAAATAATAATAATAATACCTAATAAAGATGGCAGTTTGGTTATCAGCATTTTTTTATTGGTAACCATCTTCATCACATTAAATCCAGCTTCCGACTCCGATATATCAACCATAATTCTTTCGCCTTTCAAACCAATGATGCACACTTGATAGATCTTTCCCATTTTGGTCTCAGCAACTTCATCTGTTAAAATGTTAAAGGTCTATTAAAATGAACTGAATTTAGTTTCACTTGTTTTACGTAACTCCAGCTGAAGGGCTGGGCTGTTCGATGTCTTGTGAACCGACTAGGGGAACAAGGTTAGCAAGAAAATGTCAGAAGTGGACATAACGTTGGGATATCTCTGGGAGAGAAGGGCATAAAACAGGGCAAACTTTCCTGGGGGCCGTATTTTTAACAGAACAACAAGAAGTGTCCAAATAAAATGTTAAACATGAGGAAAAGGGATAATTCAGAGAAAATTGCACCAGCAAGGAAGTTAAAGGAATAAACCGCCTCCCTTTCGAGGGAGTGGTTGGAGGGTTTACATTTCACTGCACTTGTTGGCTTAACCTACAATCGTAGTTTCTGATCGACAAAAACTCCCCTGTTGTGCAGGTGCATCGTATAGGAACAGCTGCGGAGGAATGAGCCGCGATTCCAGTTACAACAGATTGAAATTTGTTAAGCGACCGGACGGGATCACAGGTAAATATACATCACATCATGAGTAAAATAAGGACAGACCCCCAACGCTGTGTTTGGGTGGGCAAACTCACTCTAGTGTCTTGTGGCACAAGTTGTTAGGGATGAGATGGAGTACCTGGAGGCACATGGCAAAATAGGCCAAGGCCAGCATGTTTTCCTGTCTGACTAACCTTCTGCAATTTTTTGAGGAAATTCCAAGCAGGGTAGACAAAGGAGATATGGTGTACTTGGATTTTCAGAAGGCCTTTGACAAGGTGCACATAAGGCTGCTTAGCAAGATAAGATTCCCATGTAGTTAAAGGGAAGTTACTCGAGTGGGTGGAGCATTAGCTGGTTGGCAGAAAACAGAGAGTGGGAATAAAGGGATCCTATTCTGGTTACCAGTGGAGTTCCACAGAGATCAGTGTCGGGACTGCTGCTTTTTATGATGTATGTCAATGATTTGGACTGAGGTACTAATGGATTTGTGGTTAAATTTGACGATGATACAAAGATAGGTGGAGGAGCGAGTAGTGTTGAGGAAACAGAGAGCCTGCAGAGACTTAGATAGTTTAGTGGAATGGGCAAAGAAGTGGCAAATGAAATAAACTGTTAGGTGGTCTATGTCATGCAGTTAGGTGGAAGCAAAAAACAGGCAGACTATTATTTAGATGGAGAGAGATTCAAAATGCAGAGATGCAAAGGGACTTGGGAGTCCTTGTGCAGGATACCCTAAAGGTTAACCTCCAGGTTGAGTTAGTGGTGAAGAAGGCAAATGCAATGTTGTCACTCATTTCAGGAGGTACAGAATATACGAGCGTGAGACCAAACTTAGAGTATTGTGTGCAATTTTGTGCTCCTTATTTTAGAAAGGATACACTGACATTGGAGAGGGTTCAGAGAAGATTCACAAGAATGATTCCAGGCATGAAAGGGTTACCGTATGAGGAATGCCTGGCAGCTCTTGGGCTGTATTCCCTAGAGTTCAGGAGAATGAGGGGAGATCTCTTAGAGACATTCCGAATGTAAGAAGGCCTGAACAGATTAGATATGGCAAAGTTATTTCCCATGGTAGGGGATTCTAGGACAAGAGGGCACGACTTCAGGATTGAAGGAAATCCATTTAGAATAGTGATGCGGAGAAATTACTTTAGTCAGAAGATGGTAAATCTGTGGAATTTGTTGCTACGAGCAGCTGTGGAGGCCAAGTCATTGGGTGCATTTAAGGCAGAGATAGATAGGTTCTTGATTAGCCAGGGGAGCTGGGATGACTGGAAGAATTGGATCAGCTATGATTGAATGGCGGAGCAACACTCACAACACGCTGGAGGAACTCAGCAGGTCAAGCAGCATCCGTGGAAAAGATCAGTCGACATTTCGGGCCGGAACTCAGGTTCCGGCCCGAAATGTCGACTGATCTTTTCCACGGATGGTGCCTGATCTGCTGAGTTCCTCCAGCATGTTGTGAGTTTTGCTTTGACCCCAGCATCTGCAGATTATTTTGTGTTTATTGAATGGTGGAGCAGACTTGATGGGCGGAATGGCCTACTTCTGCCCCTATATCATATGGTCTTACATTCTTTCATTCAAACAAAATTACGTTTTACTTTAAACCCATATATGGTTTATGTACTCGGTCAAGTGTTAGGCTAACAATTGTTTACTGTTATAATCATTTATAACTTATCTTTCTGTTACTTGTACTTGTTGTTCTGTGGATTAGCAATCAAACATTGTTGATTTATGCTGAGTTACTCTTCCCTCTTGTGTTTGTGGTATCCTGATGTGCTACATCTTGTGTTCTTTGTCTCTAAATGTAAAATGGTAAGCCTGTTGGGTTTGAGCTGTCAGTTATAGTTTGCAACAAAGTTCAAAAGTCTGTCCCTTTGAGTAGGGTGTGGCTTCCTAACTATATGCCTCAGCCCAGGAAAAGCCCAGTCCCATATCCTACATCACGGACCTATGACACAGGATTTGCCAGGAAAGTCTGCCATATTTGATAGGAATTCAGCTATGTTGCCAAGATTTCAGCGTTCTACAAATATTACTTTCAGGTAGGAATGCATCATATAGCAGCTCTGACATTCCAACCTCATGTCGCAACTATCAACGGGCAATGGCCTCTTCCAGTGATGCAGACACGACGTGTAGGGTTCTGGCACACTGACTGGCAAGAGGACACAAAACAAGTGAAGCCCTGGAAGGAAAGAGTTGTTATTATCCGGGGAGTTGTGTTCGGGTGAGGAGTGGGATGTTGAGATCTAGTCAGCAGATATAGAGAAGGATATTGTGTTTTCTTTTCCTAATTTTGGTGGAAATAATTTTACATGCCTGCCACTATTAATAATTTGAAAGGATTTTCAAATCATAACAACCTTAATCAAATTGTTCTTTCTTCTAATGTTTTCAGAAATAGGAACACTAAATTTAAGGTATTTTTCTTTGTTTAAAACCCTTGGCTACTTTAGGGAGAACACAGAAATTAGCAGATGTTTGGAACGTGCTGCTGTGGAGGTGATAGAAAGAGATATGTAGCAGTATTGAAGAAGAATTTAAACAGACACATGAACTGGAAGAGTTTGACAGAACACAGACCCTACACAAGCTGATGGGATTAGTTTATCTTGGCTTCATGGTTGGTGCAGACATGATGTACCAGTGAGCCTTTTCCTGTTCTGTACTTTTCTATGTTCTATAACAGAAAACAACCCAGAGCTCCTTCAAATCACACCAGGATACACTCCAGTCAAAATGAAAATATATGTTTCAAACCATTGGAAAATCTGTTCCTTTCTTCACTCACATTTCAGTTAGTCTCTTTACCAATCAGATCAAATTTATTGAACCATTTTATTTTGTTTTACCTAAGCAAATGCTTTCAATGAAAGCACTGTTCAATGAAAGTAATATTTGTTGTTGTTGTATACTTAGCGCCTTAAACAAATTCTGTAGTAATTCCAACAAAATGCTCTGTTGCAGGAGATAATGACCCAAATGTCTACAGAGTGGAAATGTCCTGTGGACATGCTGTAGATCCCATTTCACTCACGGAATGGTGTCGGACCCGTATAAGTCAGGTGGATATCACAAACAATCCTTACTGTTATATCTCATGCTCAATCCACTTTTTAAATGGGAATGCTTTACAATACTTTTCAATGTCTTTTCCAGGGTTATTTCAAATTCCACTGCCCTGCATTAATAGATGAGACAGATGAAGGATGTGGAAAGGAATGGTCCTACTTGGAGGTGTGCAGACACGCATTGCTCTCTGTTGAGGAACGGCAAATTTTTGAAGAGAGGCTTGTCACTCTCGCTGCTTCAAGTTACTGTGAATACAAACAGGTAAAGCAGGACTGGCATCTAACTAACTGCTAACAAATAGGGGTCATTACTGGATTTGAGAAAGCTGTGAAGCTTGGGATGGTGTGAGAGTCTGAAGAATGAGGTAATATTCAGGGAGTTTGACAGGCAATGTTTTAAAAAGGGACCACTATATAACAGAAGTTTCAACATAATAAGCCAGGGTTCTCACAAGGATTTCCCAAAGACTATAACAATGAATAGGTTAACTGACCATTTTTCTGCAAAAGAGAACTGAGAGATTATCTGATCAAAGTGTTTAAAATTTTAAGGAGTTTTGAAATGATCAAAGTAGAGAAGAAATTTTCACTTGTGGAAGAATACAATTTTAGATGCCTTAATACAGAGCTTTCAAGAAGAAACCCCATCAGGAATTCATGAGAGACTAGAAAAAAAATATAGTAACTGAGAACAATTGCAAAGAAGGTGAGGAAGGTGGATGAGTACATGAAGAAATGAAGATACACTGAGGGGCTGACGTGAAATAAACTGACAAGCTTTATATGTGAAAATGAATACACAGTCTGTGTTTCAGGCTGAGGCCCTTCTGTAGGATTGGAAAGGAAGGGTGAGGACACCAGAATAAAAACATGGAGTGGAAAGAGGACTCGCTAGAAGATGAGAGATGAACTCAGATGGGTGGAAAAGGTATAGAGTTGGAGAAGAAGGGCTTTCCCATCAGACCCGCAGACAGATGGTTTTTGAACTGTTGTAGTGTAGCAGACGCCTTTGCTGAAACACGCCTTTGGAAAATCAACTGATGGTGTTTACCTCCACACCAGATTGGACGGAAGGTTGTTCAGTCTGTCCTGGCTGAGGGCGAAAACCAAGGTTTGTGAAGTACTCATCAGGGACATGTTGTTTGCAGACGATGCGGCACTGGCAACACACTCTGAAGAGCAACTGCAACACCTCATGGACAGCTTCTCAAGAGCCTGCCAGGACTTCAGCTTGACCATCAGCCTGAGGAAGACCAACATGTTGGGCCAAGGCATTGAGCACCCCAATGCTATTACCATCAACAACTACGAGCTGGAGGTAGTTCACGAGTTTTCACCTTTGCTCCACCATCACGGACAGTCTCTCTCTAGACCCCGAGATCAACAGACAGATCGGACGAGCAGCCTCAACATTCGCCAGGCTGACAAAGAGAGTCTGGGAGAACAGAAAGCTGATGACGCACACCAAAGTTGCAGTCTACAGGACCTGCGTCCTCAGCACACTGTTTTACGGCAGTGAGACCTGGAGCCTCTACTACAGACAAGAGTGACGTCTCAATACCTTCCAACTTCACAGCCTGAGACGCATCGTGGACATCAAGTGGATTGACCGAGTCACCAACAGTGAGGTCCTGGCCCACGTCCAGATACCCAGCCTCTTCACCCTGCTCCAGCAACACCATCTCCGCTGGCTGGGCCACGTACACTGCATGTCAGATGGGAGGATCCCGAAAGACCTGCTGAACGGGGAACTGGCCTCCAGCAAGAGAGCACAAGGGTGGCCCCATCTTCACTTCAAAGGTGTCTGCAAGAGAGATATGAAGTCACTGAACAGGAACATCGAGAGGTGGGAGGACATTGCAAGCGATCGCTCTCGCTGGAGGCTGGAACTACGCAGAGGTCTAAAAAGAGAAGAAGAGAAGCTGAGGCTTGCTGCTGAAGAAAAGTGCACTCGCCGAGAAAACAGCACCAAGACAACACTGGAGGACAGCGCCTTCAAGTGCAGTCGCTGCAGCCGAGACTGTCACTCCCGTGTGGGCCTCTACAGCAACAACAGACGCTGCTCTACCAACACAGACTGAAGCAAGACTTTCCAGGCACAGATCCATGGTCTCACAAGACTAATGGATGCCACCACCACAAGTGTAGTGGATTGACCTCTACCTTGCAGAGGCCAGGAGGCACAACCCCACTCCAGTCCATCAAAGAATTGTATCCAACCCCATCACTAACCTCATCAACTCTGGAAAACTCCAACTTCCCTGACCCTGCACTGCTCATCTCATTTCTAGCTCCCACCCAAAATCCACAAATCCGAGTGTCTGAATAATCCTATTGTCTCTACCTGCTTCAGCCCTACAGAACTCATGTCTGCATACCTTGACTCCATTCTATCCCACTTGGTTCAGTCCCATCCCAGCTACATCCACAACACCTCACATGCTCTTACCCTCTTCAACAACTTAAATTCCCTGGCCCCAACCACCTTATTTTCACCATGGACATCTATACACTCTACCCCCCCACCACCCCATCAAGAAGGCATTAAATCTTTCTGCAAAAGAAGACCCAACCAGTTCCCCTCTACCACCACCCTCACCCTAAACAATTTCTTCTTTGGCTCCCCTCAATCTCCCCAAACTGAAGGAGTAGCTATGGGCAACTGCATGGGTCCCAGCTATGCCTGCCTTTTCAATGGCTATGTGGAATAGTCCATGTTCCCAGCCTTCCCTCGTAATGCTCCCCAACTCTTCTTGTGATACTTTGGTGACTGCATTGGTGCTGTTTCTGACACCCTTGCTGAATTGGTCAATCTCATCAACTTTGCCTCCAGCTTCCAGCCTGCCCTTAAATTCACTTGGTCCATTGCTGACAACTTTCTCCTTTCTCGATCTCTTTTTCTCCATCCCTGGATACATTCTATCTACCAACAACTTTTATAAACCTACCAATTCCCACAGCTCTCTTGACTATCTCTCTTCTCACTCCTCTTGTAAAAATGCTGTTCTCTTTTCTCCATTCCTTTATTTCCACTGTATTTGTTCCAGGATGAGGCTTTCCTTTCCAGGACATCAGAGGTGTCCTCCTTCTTCAAAGAATGGGATTTCCCTTCCTCTACCATTGATGCTGCCCTCACCTGCATCTCTTCCTCTTCCAGACACCCACTTCTGAACAGGGGTAGGATTCCTCTTGGCCTCACCTATTATTCTCCACAATTTCCACCATCTTCAATACTACCCCAGCACATCTTTACCTCTACCCCCACTCTCTACTTTCCACAGGGATCACTCCCTCTTTGATTCCCATGGCCATTCTAACCTCCCCCCTGACCTCCCTCCTGGCACATATCCTGGCGCACGACAAAAATGTGACGCATCCTCCTCCTCATTCACGTCCCTTACCTCCATTCAGGGTCCCAAACAGTCTGACTAGGTGTGGAAACTTCACCTGTGTCTATTGTCCTCAGTGATCCCATGTGGCCTTCTCTATATTGGTGAGACCCAATAAAAATAGGGGGACCACTTTGTTGTGCAACTCTTCTCCACCGTCAAAAGCAGAATTTCCCCTTGGCCAAACACTTTAATTCCTATCCCCATTCCTGTTCTGACATGTGGTCCATGGCCTCCTCTTTTGTCATGATGAGGCTATAGTCAGGGAGGAGGAGCAACATCTGATGTTCTGTCTGCGTAGCCTCCAACCTGATGAACATCGGTTTCTCCTTCCGGTAATTTTTTCCCTCACACTTGCCTGTCAGACCAAGGGCCATAAGATATAGGAGCAGAATAAGGCCATTCAGCCCATTGAGTCTGCTCTGCCATTCCATTATGTCTGAACCCGGATCCTACTCAACCCCATCCACCTGCCTCCTCGCCATATCCTTTGATCCCCTGACAGATCAGAAGACGATCAACTTTTACCTTAAATATACGCACAGACTTAGCTTCCACCAGTCTGTGGCAGAGCATTCCACATACAGTAGAAGTCAGAAGTTTACATACACCTTAGCCAAATACATTTAAACTCAGTTTTTCACAATTCCTGATATTTAATCCTGGAAAACATTCCCTGTCTTAAGTCAGTTAGGATCACTACTTTATTTTAAGAATGTGAAATGTCAAATAATAGTAGAGAGAATGATTTATTTCAGCTTTTATTTCTTTCATCACTTTCCCAGTGGGTCAGAAGTTTACGTACACTTTGTTAGTATTTGGTAGCATTGCCTTTAAATTGTTTAACGTGGGTCAAACATTTTGGGTAGCTTTCCACAAGGTTCTCACAGTAAGTTACTAGAATTTTGTTCCATTCCTCCAGACAGAACTGATGTAACTGAGTCAGATTTGAAGGCCTTATTGCTCGCACACGCTTTTTCATTTCTGCCCACAAATTTTCTCTCTGATTGAGGTCAGGGCTTTGTGATGGCCACTCCAATACCTTGACTTTGTTGTCCTTAAGCAATTTTGCCACAACTTTGGAGGTATGCTTGGGGTCATTGTCCATTTGGAGGACCCATTCGTGACCGAGCTTTAACTTCCTGGCTGATGTCTTGAGTTGTTGCTTCAATATATCCACATAATTTTCCTTCCTCATGATGCCATCTATTTTGTGAAGTGCACCAGTCCCTCCTGCAGCAAAGCACCCCCTCAACATGATGCTGCCACCCCCATGCTTCACGGTTGGAACGGTGTTCTTTGGCTTGCAAGCCTCACCCTTTTTCCTCCAAACATAACGATGGTCATTATGGCCAAACAGTTCAATTTTTGTTTCATCAGACCAGAGGGCATTTCTCCAAAAAGTAAGATCTTTGTCCCTATATGCACTTGCAAACTGTAGTCTGGCTTTTTTATGGTAGTTTTGGAGCAGTGGCTTCTTCCTTGCTGAGCAGCCTTTCAGGTTATGTTGATTTAGACTCATTTTACTGTGGATATAGATACTTATCTACCTGTTTCCTCTAGCATCTTCACAAGGTCCTTTGCTGTTGTTCCGGGATTGATTTGCACTTTTCCCGCCAATGTACGTTCATCTCTAGGAGACAGAATGCATCTCCTTCCTGAGCGGTATGACAACTGCGTGGTCCCATGGTGTTTATACTTGTGTACTATTGTTTGTACAGATGAATGTGGTACCTTCAGGCATTTGGAAATTGCTCCCAAGAATGAACCAAACTTGATATCATTTTCTGACCTCAATCCAAAAGAAAATTTGTGGGCAGAACTGAAAAAGAGCGTGCGAGCAACGAGGTCTACACACCTAACTCAGTTACACCAGTTCTGTCTGGAGGAATGGAACAAAATTCCAGCAACTTACTGTGAGAAGCTTGTGGAAGGCTATCCAAAACATTTGACCCAAGTTAAAGAATTTAAAGGAAATGCTATCAAATACTAACAAAGTGTATGTAAACTTCTGACCCACTGGGAAAGTGATGAAAGAAATAAAAGCTGAAATAAATCATTCTCTCTACTATTATTCTGACATTTCACATTCTTAAAATAAAGTAATGATCCTAACTGACCTAAAACAAGGAATGTTTTCTAGGATGAAATGTCAGGAATTGTGAAAAACTGACATTAAATGTATTTGGCTAAGGTATATGTAAACTTCTGACTTCTACTGTATTTACTATTCTCTGGCTTAAGAAATTCCTCCTTTACTCTGTCCCAAAGGGTTGCCCCTCGATTTTGAGGCCCTCTAGTTCTGGATACACCCACCCTAGGAAACATCCTCTCCATATCCTCCCGATCTAGTCCTTTCAATATTCAGTAGGTTTCAATGAGATTTCCCCGCATTCTTCTAAATTCCAGTGAGTACAGGCCCAAAGCTGCCAAACGCTCCTCTTCTTTTATTCCCCACTCTGACCTCTGACTTCTCCTCACCTGCCCATCACTTCCTCCTGGTGTCCACTCCTACTTATCTTTCTCTCATGGTCCACTCTCCTCTGCTATCAGATCCCTTCTTCTCCAGCCTTTACCTTTGCCACCCACCTGACTTCACCTGTCACCTTCTAGCTAGTCCTCCTTCCCTTTCCCCACCGTTTTATTCTGACATCTTTCCCTTCCTTTCCAGTCTTGAAGAAGAGTCTCAACCAGAAATGCTGATTATTTTTTCATGTCCATAGCTACCTGACCTGCTAAGTTCCTCCAGCATTTTGTGTGTGTTGATCTGGAATCTCAGCATCTGCAGAATTTATTTTGTTTAAGCTTTATATGTGGACCATACACATCCAGGTATTGTATCACTTCTAGACTGTTAATTCTTGCCAATAGTTCAACAAAGATTTGTCAACATTTTTTTTTATTGGTGGTCGTGAATGTGAAAGTCCTAGTCATGTTCTAACAATGGATTCTGCATGAATTCTGTCAGGAGGAACTTGTGGAATTCACAGTATGTAGGTTAGAAAAATAGTTCCCTGACCCTGCATAAGATTAGACAACATACAGGATCCATGAACTTTTCAGTGGAGTGGTGTCACAACAACAACCTTGCACCCAATGCCAATAAGATGAAAGAGCTGATTGTGGACTTCAGGAAGGGTAAGACAAGGGAACATGAACTAATCATCATAGAGAGATCAGAAGTGGAGAGAGTGAAAACTTCCAAGTTCCTGGGTGGCAAGATCTCTGAGAACCTAACCTAGTCCCAACATATTGATGCAGCTGTAAAGAAAGCAAGATAGCAACTATACTTCATTAGGAGTTTGAAAAGATTTGGTATGTCAACAGAAACACTGAAAAACTTCTGTAGATGTACCATGGAGAGCATTCTGACAGGCTGCATTACTGTCTGGTAATGGCTCGGGGGGGTTGGGGGTTGGGGTGGTGGGCGGCTACTGCACAGGAGCAAAGAAAACTGCAGTATGTCGGAAATTTAGTCAGCTCCATCTTGAGTACTAGCCTACAAAGTACCCAGGACACCTTCAAGAAGCGGTGTCTCAGAAAGGCAGCGTCCATTATTAAGGTCCTCCAGCACCCAGGGCATGTCCTTTTCTCACTGTTGCCAAGAGGTACACACTCAGTAATTCAGGAACAGTGTCTTCGCCTCTGTCATTCGATTCCTAGAGGGACATTGAAACCTCACTTTTTCAGTATATATTATTTCTGTTTATGCATGATTTTTAAATCTATTCAATATAAGTATACTGTGATTGATTTCTTTATTTATTATTATTTTTGCTGCTTCTAAATTATGTATTGCATTGAACTGCTGCTACTAAGTTAATAAATTTCATGACACATGCCAGTGATATTAAACCTGATCCTGATTCTGAAATGCGATCAGTTCAGATGGATGGATTGGTTTGCACGGAGCAGTTGGACCAAAGGGCCAGTTTATGTGCTGTATCCATCAATGACTCTGTGACTCAAAGATGTGATTCCGCTGTAAATCAATGTTAGGGGAAACACAGTCTCACTCAGTGACTGTGGTATAAACCCATTTGATCAAAGAATTGATCATCAGTTGAATATCACTCCAGAAATCTCTCAATGTATTTAGTACTTAGCCAATTGCTTAGGTATAATGCTTCTGGGGGGGGGGGGGAGCGGGTGGGTACTGCAATAACGATTTCATGTCTAAATTATAGCAAACTTTTAATTTGTAGGAACATCAAAAAATATCAATGCAGGAGATGCCATAACATTTAAAAGCTAAAATTACATTATTATGTACAGTGGATTATCAGAGGTGTATGTCCTTAATTACTAATTTCATCATCTGTCTTTGTTTAGTGTCCGAGGTGTGGGACTTATGTGGAACAGAAAGATGGGATGAACATATCAGTGACTTGTTCAATCTGCACGGCCAACGATGGATTCCCTTTTGAATTTTGCTGGCAATGTATGAAGGAGTGGAAAGGCCCAGCTCCACGCTCTGATAAATGTGACAATGAAGGATGCACTAATATGGAGCTGGATGCCTTGACGGATTGTCTCACAAAAACTTTACCTTACAGCGAAATTCAAAATTGTCCTATAATCCGTGCTTGTCCCACTTGTGGTTTTCTTATAGAACATAAAGATATGTGCAAATATGTCACATGCATCAGATGCCATGTGGAATTTTGCTTTGCCTGCCTTAACACAAAGGCAATTTGCAGTGAATCATCTGAGTATTCTCTTCATTGTGCTGTACCTGTAGCCCCAAGGCAAACAAGTATTCCAGTGTGGAATCGTACTCAAGATCAGACCTGCAATCCCACTTCAGATTCCTATTCATTCGGTAGTCCAAGTCCCGCTCAAAGTCCCGCTCCAAGTCCTGCTCCACCACCCGCTCCACCACCCGCTCCAATACCACGTCCCCCTCCAAGTCCTGCTCCAAATTGTATTCCGATTGCTAAACAAATTCCCACTCAAAAACCTGTTCAGAATCCTTTAAATTCTAATTCTAATTGTACAATTCTATAAGTAAACAATCTAGATCAGAGATTGCAGAAGGTACAAAAACGCAGAATAGTCATTTAAACATTGTAATATGCCTGACCCTTTGTTCTCTTGTGCCGGATTGTTTCATTCATTGTTCCAATGGTGATGTGATCTGAGAATCCATAAGTAGAATAAATAATCGTCATTTCATCTTCCATAAAACACCCAGCCCTGGTTTAAGTGGACTAATGCATTATGTGTATATACAGTTTAAGTGCATAATAATCATGTCTCTATATTTTTCTGCGACATTCTCTGTATAATGTGAGGAAATCATAATTGATTGTCTTTGTGTTTAGTGTGTTCTTCTGCAAGCACTTCCCGGGCAATATTCTTGCTTTATTAAGTTTAAAAGTATTAACTTGTGAAGTGCGTCAGTATTCAAATATCCAAAAATAGGCTGGTGCATTAAGTAGTATATCATCTGGAGTGGTAATGTTATTAAAATATATTCAACTATTTTATAATCTTTTGTAAAATAAAATTTATATTGAACAGAGTTACGCAAAAAGCAATGTGGCACAAGTCTATTTAAATGAATAAATGGAAACAGAAACAAAAATAAGTTGTTCAAATCACAAAATGTAGATGAAAACCTCTGACATGTTACCCACTCACATCCATCAGATATTTAATCCATTATAAATACTTGCAAGGAGTCTATATAATTTAAATTATGCAACATTTTGAAAAATGCTGGTTATTCACTGAGAAACACAGCATCACAGGAGATGGAGAGCTTATCCTTAGTGATGTATACAGTCGTGAGACATAGGTTGAAGACGTGAAGGGAAAAATCTAACAGACACCTGAAGAGCAACTTCTTCATGCAGAAGGAGGTAAGTGTATGAAACCTGTTGCCAGAGAAATTACTTGATGAATGAGTTGGGTGAAAGGGCCTGTTCCTGTGCTGAATTACTATCAGTCCATGATTGTTGCCCTTCACAGTGGTTTAAATATGTACTGTATGTATTTAAATATGCTGTCAATATATTTAGTAATTCCATAGACTAAAATCATCTTATAATAATACAATTAACAGATAATGATATTAGAAGATAGTTTATAGTTAAAATATTGCTAAAGCCCACATCCCTGCTAAGATACACATTCCTAAGATCTGTAGCTAATATTTACAACATTTTAATCAGTGGTGAACCTAATGTTAACCTGCTACCAATATAGTTGTATGGTTAACATTTGTAATGATAGAATTGCCCACTTCCTTCTGCTGTACTGCTCACATCAACTTGCTTTCATCTCTCTCTCCAGTCACTGCACCAGAACTTTTGCTGGCCATCTGACATGTACACCAGCAGTGTTCTGCAGAGATTTCAAGGCTGGCAGGCTGGCTTACAAGGTGTATGTAATCCCTCAGAAGCTTTGGGTGAGGTGCATTGCCAATTTTTGATCTTGACTTCTCCTCTTCACAGCTTACTCTTGTTGTAGCTTCATTGGGTGGGGTGACATCTAATGTACAGACATCAGACAGGGTGAATGGGGGACCCCAGAGAGACAGGGAACATGAGCTCGACAAACCCAGACAGAACCTTATATCCTATAATTGTGGTAAGCTGTCTTTGCTCCTGTACTCATATCTTTTCTCAATAAAATCCAACATTTATCTTTGCTTCACCTGCAAGTTGGCTTTGATTGACTAGTGTGAAATCACCTGGGATCCTTTGAACATCAATATTATTCAATCTCTCAACATTTCAGAATCACTCTACTTTTCTGTACTGTGCCACATTCCTGTGCCCTCAGTCAGTTTCCCTTTATCCCACTGAAACCCCTTTTCATCCTCCTTCAGATTCTCAATGCAACCCATGTATGTCTTGTCAGCAAACCAAGAAATACAACATTTCACCCTCTTCATCAAAATGTTGCTTTAGCTCCTGAAAAGTTGAATGCCAAATACTGATCCCTGCTTTAACCGATCAGACACAGCCTGGTGACCTGAGTGTGACATTCATTCCTACTCTTAGGCTTCTGTCCAATTACCAGTTCCTAGTTCATGTCAGAATATTGCACCGAACTCCAACCGTCTTGACACGATCTTCATTGGGACATTATTGAAAGCCTCTAAAAAGTCAGAACATGATATCGGCTGGATCTCTGTTATCTATTCTCTAGTCATATACTCAAAAAATCTACTAAAATCATCAAATATGACACCTTATTCATAAAGCTTTACATTCCTATTATATTGTTCTGTTATTGCATCTTTCATTATAGGTCCCAGCATTTTCCTTGTTTGTCAGGCTGCCAGATTGGTATCGAGTGTGTTCCTGAGTTGATACATGTTTGACCACAGGAGCAGTGCTGTAATATACTAGGATTGCTTAAGGACATTTTCTACCAGAAAACATCATCTGCATATGATATGTTCCAGATACCTTTGCTTGGTTGAAATAATTTATACAGTTGGTCTCAAAGCTTCTGAGGACATCGGTGCAAATAAATTAGCTACAATTTTGTTAGAATTTTAACCTTGTGAGAAACAACTTCAACCCTTTGAAAAAGTCATGCTGCTGTACTAGAAAACTGAGGTTGGCAATAAGCTTTTTAGACCTTAGAAAGTGAATATCCATCACACTTCTTCACCCATAGCAGTTTGGGGCTCAATCGTTTTACATTGGAGAGTTTTAAATTTGTGTTTGGCCAATGCAGGGATGAAGTCTCATGAGAAACTCACTTTGCAAACCGTATCCTTTAGTAACCAACCCAGGAGTCCTTCTAACTTAAAACGGATTCTGCTTGCAATTTACATTAAGAATGGTAAACTGGTTCTTGTTCACAACAAGAAGTTGAGCAAGGGATGTTTGTTACCAGTTGAATTAACTTTGTCAGAAACAACTCTGACTCTTTGGGAAAGTCATGCTGCTGTACAAGAAAACTGAGGTTAGCAATAAGCCTCTTATGGCCTAGCAGTAAATATCCATCACACAGTCATGCATTATTTAATAATTCTGCTCTCCAGCTCCAGGGACCTGAGCTGCATCCAGACATCAGGAGATGTCTGCTCTCTCTGTGATGTGTGGGCTTCCCACTGTTGCTCTGGCTTCCTCCCACATCTTCACTCTGGTCAAGAACAACAGACCGGAGTCTCCGCCTTAGATTCTGTCTGCTGCCACGATCGGACCATACGCTGCCATCAGGCAAGAGGTACAGGAGCCTGAAGACCCCACCCTAACCCCAGCTCTAACTCTATCTCAAGTCTCGAATCTCAAGTGATAAGATCAAGAAGCACAAGAGGGATGATTTTCCCACTGCCCACACAATCACAATCGAACATTAACCCAGTTAAACAACGGCTTCTTCCACACTGCCACTGGGTCTCTGAGCTGACCTGAAGAACCCTACCCTAGACTAGGTATTTTTCTTTCTCAGTCTTGACCCTCACTAAATTTTACTGATGTATCAGAGAAAAGATTCTACTTGGATGCAAAGCCGCCTCGTTTGACAACCGCTCTGTACAAGAAAACAAGAATCTGCAGAGTTGTCAACGCATCTCAGCATATCATGGAAACCTGAGTCTCTTCTGTGGACTCTGTCTACACTTCTCGCTGTCTCACTGAAGCAGGCAGAATAATCAAAGGGCCCACACAACATTTTCTCTTCTCCCCTCTTGCATCGGGCAAAACTTACAAAAGCTTGAAGGTACGTATCACCAGTCTCATGGGCAGCTTATATCCCACTGTTATCAGACTCTTTCATGTACCAATTTTACAAGATGGAATCTTGGCCACTTAGTCCATGTTCTTATGATCTTGCACTTTATCATTTCCCTACTCTGCACTTTCTCTATAGATTTTATAATTTATTCTGCATTGTTATTATTTTCCCTTGTTCTAACTCAATTCACAGTGTAATGATTTGATCTGTACGAACAGTATTCAAGACCAGCTATTCACTGTGTCTTGGTACATGTGACAATAAAAAACCATGGGGACAAACAGCCGGGTGGAAAATGCCACATTATCTGATGAATGAAGAGGAGCTTACCAGAGAACAGCGAGCAAAGGACCAGCTTACAATGGAACTTGTCTTCTCTCCAGGCAAGAACCACAGACTGGAGCCTCCATCTTGTCTGTCTGAGGTCCAAGCAGAATGATGATGGTCTAGGGGTGTGAGCAGATCACTCAGCCAAAACGGTCCTGAGTTCAGAAGGGATTTTGGACTGACTCCGTGTGGATCATCCACTCATGAGGGTGGAGCTCAGAGCAGCTGAGGGAGCCAATTGTTGGATTGACTGACTCCGACTGATGTGGCCAGGAGTGTCACCCTGTCATTCGAGCACCAATAGGAAGCAGTGTGTCAAGAGATAGAGAGACCCAGGAGAGGAGCCCTGCATTACCTGAAGATGTCCAGACTCTGGTCATACTGTCTGTCTGAAAACACGCTGATTTAACTCGGCCCCAGGTCTGGAATTGGATAATGTCCATTGTTCCTTCACTCTTCGTGCCTATGGAAATTCCAGCTGAACACATCCATGTCCATTGGCCTTGAAGCTCACTGGTCCTCAGGGTGGACCCCACCCAGGTGACAAAGCATCTGAAGGGCCTGAGAGCAACAGCACCGAGCTGGGAGAAGGCTGGGCTCCTGGGACTTCGGCTCATTCAGATGCTGCAACACAGGAGATCCATGGACATATTCCTGGTGAGGAAGGGGCATCACGAGGATTCAGGATTACTCTTGCTGGATGTGAATAGTCAGAGACCATAACATCACATGCTGGGATGTCCAGCAGTAGAGGATCACACTTAGCGCCAAATCAACCCACATTGTATCCTCGTCCAGGACTCACAGACTTCGAGCCTGTGACTTCCAGACCTGTAGAACCAGGTACCTCAACTTCGGGACTCACCGATTTCTGTTGTCAACCCTCAGGCCTCATCAAGACGGGAGGAGAAGATGGCAGTGCGACGCAGTGCACGCAGCTCTCCAGTGAAATGATATCATCAGTTAATTAGGGGCCGTGGACAATTCTGATTTGATGGAGACAGATGTGAGAAGCAGAAGAACATCTGGAGAACTTTCTGAAATGCCTGGTTTGCTGCTGTTGTTACTGTGCGATCGAAAATCTCCAGAGGGTAGGCCCCAAAATCCCCGACTATGCCTGCTGCTGGCGACCAAGGCTGAGGTTGAAACGTTCGGATAGAGATGGTGCTCGGTACTCGGTGTTGGAGGCCGATCAGAGCTCGAAGTTTTCAGATGACTTGGAGTCAGACTGTGGTCGGGCATGGCAGGGAGAGTTTTCTTCCTTCTCCTGTCTGCGTGAGATGTGGGACTTCCGAGAAAATTTGAACTTTTTTACTGTGCCATGGCCTGTTCTTCATCAGGTTATGGTATTGTTGCACTGTTGTAACTATATGTTATAGTTATGTGGTTTTGTTAGTTTTTCAGTCTTGGTCTGTCCTGTGTTTTTGTGATATCACACCGGAGGAATATTGTATCATTTCTTAATGCATGCATTACTAAATGACAATAAAAGAGGACTGCGTGTCCTCATAATCTAGTAATCTAATAACCTAATCTTTCAGTATTGATCCCAGGACTCGATAATTATAAGACTTGAACTCTGGACTTGCAGGGCTACTGATGCCAGAACATGTTGCCCTGGGGACGGGGGTGTCATCTGATCCTGGGACTCACTGACCTAAGTGGACATATTGAACTTGATCATGACCCATGAGGATTGCATGTCTACATCCTCAGTGCCTGCCAACTCAACGTCTGTCCTTGGAGATCACTGGCCTTCAACCATGGACACTGACCTGGACTCCTGTCCCAAATACCTCATTAACTGCCCCTGACCTCTAATACACCATCCCTGTCCCTAAACTCTGACCTGTCTCCTAACTCCATGTGCTGTCCCCAAAACCATCCCTTCTAACTTAAACAAGTAAATCTAAACCAAAACCTTGATGGTCCACGTGTCCTCTCACAACATTACGGCACAGTAAATTCTTTACTTCATTCTCACTGGCTGAGGAGCAGTTTTATTAATCATGTGTCATCTTACTTACTGGACTCTCATAGGCTCAGCAATCCCACCAGCATTCTCATTCACCTGGCCACAAGAACAACCTCTCACTCACTGTCAACAAGAGTAAGAAGCTGATTATTGACTTCCAGAGGAAGAAACCAGAAGTCCATGAACCAGTTCTCATTGGGGGATTGGAGGTGGAGAGAGCCAGCTGCTTTAACATACTCAGTGTTAAAATTTCATAAAATGTGTCCTGGGACCAGCACAGAAGTGTAATTACAAAGAAAGCATGACAGCACCTCTACTTCCTTAGAAGTTTGCAAAGATTCAGGATGACATTGTAAATTTAACAAACTTCTATAGATTTGTGATGGAGAGTATATTGACCAGCTGCATCACAATATGGGATGGTATGGGAACACCAAGTCCTTGAATGGAAAATATACAGAAAGTAGTGGATAAGGATCAGTCCATCCAAATATCCACCGTCAACCCTTTAAGTATCATTTGCCAGTCTATCTTAGCTAATTCACGTCTCATACCTTCAAAGTTACCCTTCTTTAAGTTCAGAACCTTTGTTTCTGAATTAACTATGTCACTCTCCATCTTAATAAAGAATTCCACCATATTATGGTCATTCTTACCCCAGAGGCCTGTCACAACAAGGTTGCTAATTAACCCTTCCTCATTGCTCAATACCCAGTCTAGAGTAGCCTGCTTTCTAGTTGGTTCCTTGACATGTTGGTTCAAAAAACCATCCCGCATACATTCCAAGAAATCCTCTTCCTCAGCAACTTTACCAATTTGGTTCACCCAATCTATATGTAGATTGAAGTCACCCATTATAACTGCTGTTCCTTTATTGCATGCATTTCTAATTTCCTGTTTAATGCCATCCCCAACCTCACTACTACTGTTAGGTAGCCTGTACACAACTGCCACCAGCATTTTCTGCTCCTCAGTGTTATCCATATCGATTCCACATCCTCCCGGCTAATGTCCTTCCTTTCTATTGCGTTAATCTCCTCTCTAACCAGCAATGCTACCCCACCTCCTTTTCTTTCATGTCTATCCCTCCTGAATATTGAATATCCCTGAATGTTGAGCTCCCATCCTTGGTCACCCTGGAGCCATGTCTCTGTGATCCCAACTATATCATATTCATTAATAACAATCTGCACTTTTAATTCATCCACCTTGTTACGAATGCTCCTTGCATTGACACACAAAGCCTTCAAGCTTGCTTTTACAACACTCCTAGCCCTTATACAATTATGTTGAAAAGTGGCCCTTTTTGATTTTTGCCCTGGATTTGCCGGCCTGCCACTTTTACTTTTCACCTTACTACTTTTTGCTTCTACCCTCATTTTACACCCCTCTGTCTCTCTGCACTTGTTCCCATCCTCCTGTTGTGAACTAATCTCCACTCTCCTAGTCTCTTTAATTTGATTCCCACCCCCCAACAATTCTAGTTTAAAGTCACCTCAGTAGCCCTTGCAAATCTCCCCACCAGGATATAGGTCCCCCTAGGATTCAAGTGTAACCCGTCCTTTTTGTACAGGTCACACCTGCGCCAAAAGAGGTCCCAATGATCCAAAAACTTGAATCCCTGCCCCCTGCTCCAATCCCTCAGCCACGCATTTATCCTCCACCTCATTACATTCCTACTCTCACTGTCGCATAGCACGGGCAGTAATCCCGAGATTATTACCTTTGTAGTCCTTTTTCTCAACTCCCTTCCTAACTCCCTATATTCTCCTTTCAGGACCTCTTCCCTTTTCCTACCTATGTCATTGATACCTATATGTACCACGACCTCTGGCTCCTCACCCTCCCACTTCAGGATACCTTGGACGCGATCAGAAATATCCTGGACCCTGGCACCAGGGCGGCAAACTACCATTCGGGTCTCTGGACTGCATCCACAGAAACGCCTATCTGACCCCCTTACTATCGAGTCCCCTATTACTACTGCCCTCCTCTGAGCCACAGGGCCGGACTCTGTGCCGGAGGCATGGCCACTGTCGCTTCCCCCAGGTAAGCTGTCCCCCCCAACAGTACTCAAACAGAAGTACTTATTGTCAAGGGGCACAGCCACAGGGGTACTGTCTAGTACCTGACCCTTCCCCTTCCTAACTGTGACCCACTTGTCTGCCTCCTGTGGCCCCGGTGTGACCACCTGCCTGTAACTCCTCACTCTCCCTGACCAGACGAAGGTCATCGAGCCGCAGCTGCATCGAACATGACGGTTAGTTGGGTGACAGATTCATAAAGCACAGACACACATCTTTCAGCCCACAAAGTCAATGTCAACAAGGACCAAATGACACTGTAACACAGTGAAAATGCTGGAGGAACACAGCAGATCAGGCAGCATCTATGGAATGAATAAAAAGTCAACGTTTCTGGCCGAGACCATTCATCAGGACTGGAAGGGAAGGGAGAAGAAGCCAGAGCAAGAAGACATGAGGAGTCGGGGAGCAGAAGGGGTACAAGCTAGAAAATGATGAGCGAAGCCGGTTGGGTGGAGAAGGGGGATGAAGTAAGAAGCTGTGAGATGACAGGTTAGATTAGATTATGAGAACACTCAGTCCTCTTTTATTGTTATTTAGAAATGCATACATGCATTAAGAAATGAATCAATGTTTCTCCGGAGTGATATCACAGAAAAAGTGAAAAAGGTAAAGGGCTGGAGAAGAAGGAATTTGTTAGGAGAGGATAAGTGCCAGGCTGGAGATTTGTGGGGAGGGACAAATCCAAGGGAATCACAGAGAGTGGGTGGAGGTAGAGGTGAAGTTGTGTTTGGTGTATGGTCCTGTGTTCGTGTTTGGTGTATGGTCCTGTGTTCGTGTTTGGTGTATGGTCCTGTGTTTGTGCTGGGAATATGGTCCTGTGTTTGTGCTGGGTATATGGTCCTGTGTTTGTGTTGCATATATGGTCCTGTGTTTGTGTTGCATATATGGTCCTGTGTTTGTGTTGGGTGTATGGAAGCTGTGGAGAATGATGTGCTGGTGGTGGGTCTCATAGGGTGGTAGGAGAGGGCAAGAGGGCCTGTGCCCCTGTTAAGGTGACGGGAAGGTAGGGTGAGGGCAGATGTTCAGGAAATGGAGGAGATGTGGATGATTTCTCCCGCACTGGTAGTTTTGCCACTCCCCCTTCCCTCTTCTTTAATTTGCGACTCCAGTCTCCCTCTTCCTTCTTCTCCTCACATTCTCCTGGTGTCCATCCTCCTTCCGATTTTCCCATGGTTCCCTCTCCTCTCCTGTTATATTCCTTCATATTCCTTCTTCGCCAGTCCTTTACTTTTCACAGTTATCACCTCCCAGCTTCTTACTTCATCCATCTCCCCACCCCCCCCACCCGCCTGGCTTCACCTATCACCCTCTCGCTTGTTCTCCTTCCCCTCTCCCTACCTTCTTATTCTGGTTTCTTCACCCACGCTTTCCCATCCTGATGAAGGGCCTCAGCCCAAAACATCAACTGTTTATTCATTTCCATTGATGCTGCCTGACCTGAGTTTCTTCAGCATTGACTGTGTGTTTCCCTGGATGTTCAGCATCTGCAGAATCTCATGTGTTCCCTACTATGATAATCCTTTTTTCAGCATCTGGTTGACAAACTTCAGTAATTCAAGTGCTTGTTTTCAACATTCAGTCAATCTGATCTCCAGCAGTCAGGTGGATCAATCCTTTGATTGATTTATTTTTTGGGGAAGAGGAGAATGTACTTCCTCCACCTCCACTGTGGCAAAGAGATTGGCAAAAATATCCGGCTCTCAAACCGAAACAAGGAAGTGTTTGCACGGACTAGCAGTGGATGGCCCAGGAGGTAGGGGAGAGTGCATAATACAAAGCACAGAATGACACTAAGATTGACAAGTGAAGAGCTAATAAGCAAAGTAGATATAGAATGGGAAAACAAATTGAGCTGAGACAGAGCTGAGAAGTCACTGGTGTGGATTCACTAAGTTAAATTGTTAAGGGGTTTCCAGGAGGATTAATACAGAGACACTTTAACGTAAACAACTTGAATGGGTGGGGACAGGATTTCCTCTTTCTGAGTGTGCTTCCAGTAAATAGAAATTTAATCTTTATCATACTTAGAAAAACACAATCGGACCACTTCCTTTCTGATGGGATTGGTCAAACATTCACATCTCATTGCATTTGTTTGGCACAGCCTACATTTGAATGATGTGAAGGCTCTGCTTAAATCTTTCGACATATTAGTTGAGACTCAGGAACTAGAAATGGAACCAGCTGAAACCCACCATGACCTCAATGACAGTACACTGAAATTTGTACAGAGAAATAGAATCACAGAGTTACAGAAAACTACAGCACAGAAACAGGCCCTTTGGCCCATCTAGTCTGTGCCAAGCCATTTAAGATGCCTTGCTCCATTGACCTGCACTGAAAACATAGCTCTCCATACCCAGATCATCTATGTACCTATCCAAATTTCTTTAAAATGTTGAAATCAAGCTCGCACACACCACTTGCACAGTCGGTTCGTTCCACCCTCTCAAGACCCTCTGAGTGAAGTTTCCCCTCATGTTCCCCTGAAACTTTTCACCTTTCACCATTAACACGTGACCTCTAGTTGAAGTCCCACCCAACCTCAGTGGAAGATTCCTGGTTACATTTTCCCTATCTATACCGCACATAATTTTGTATAACTCTATCAAATCACCCTCTGTCTTCTACATTCCTAAGAACAAAGTCCTAACCTATTCAATCTTTCCTTATAACTCAAGTCCTCCAGAACTGGAAACATCCTTCTAAATTTCCTCTGTACTTTTTTAACATTATTTACATCTTTCCTGTACGAAGGTAACCAAAACTGCATTACAATTCTCCAATCACAAACAAGAGAAAATCTGCAGATGCTGGATTAGGTTAGACCTAACCAGTGCTCCTCCGCCACATCTCTCATCCCTCTAGCGAAACTTGTCCTCACTCTAAATAATATCTCCTTTGGGTCCTCACACTTCCTTCAAACAAAAGGGGTAGCCGTGGGCACTAGCATGGGTCCCAATTATGTCTACCTGTTTGTCAGCTATGTGGAACAGTCTACGTTCGAAGCCCACACTGCTGACCATCCTGCACTTTTCATACGCCACATCGATGACTGCATTTGTGCTGCTTCCTGCAGCTGTGCTGAACTTGTTGACTTCATCCACTTTGCCTCCAACTTCCACCCCGCCCTCAAACTTACCTGGTCCATTTCCAACACCTCTCTTCCCTTTCTTGATCTCTCTGTCTCTATCTCCAGAGACAGCTTATTCACTGATGTCTCTTACAAACCTAAGGAGTCTCACAACTACCTAGACTACACCTCATCCCACCCTACTACTTGTAAAAATGCCATTCCCTTTTCTCAAGTCCTCCGTCTCTGCAGCATCTGCTCTCAGAATGAGGCTTTTCATTATAGAACGAAGAAGATGTCCTTGTTTTTCAAAGAAAGGGGCTTCCTTTCTTCCACCATCAATGTTGCCCTCAACCGCATCTCTTTTATTTCACACAAGTCTACTCTTACCTCATCCTCCCTCCACCTTGCCAGGGATAGGGTTCCTCATGTCCTCACCTACCACCCTACCAGCATCAACATCCAGCAAATAATTCTCTGAATCTTCTGCCACTTCCAACGGGATCCCATCACCGAGCACATCTTTCCCTCCACGCTCCCCCCCCTCACATTCTGCTCTCCACAGGGATCGCTTTCTATGCAACTTACTTGTCCTCTTGTCCCTCCCCACTGATCTCCCTCTTGGCACTTATCCTTGCAAGCAGAACAAGTGCTACACTTGGCCCTACACCTCCTCCATCACTACTATTTAAGGCTCCAAACACTCCTTCTACGTGAAGCGACACATCACCTGTGAGTCTGTTGGGGTCATATACAGGTGTGGCCTCCTCTATATCAGCGAGACCTGATGTAGATTGGGAGACCGCTTCGCCGAGCATCTACGCTCCATTTGCCAGAATAAGAGGGTTTTCCCAGTGGCCTCCCATTTTAATTCCACTTCCCATTCTCATTCCCATATGTCCATCCGTGGCCTCCTCCACTGTTGGGATAAGGCCACACTTAGGTTAAAGGAACAACGCCTTATATTCCATTTGGGTAGCCTCGAACCTGATGGCATGAGCATCGATTTCTCAAGCTTCTGGTAATGGCCCCCAACCCCCCCTTCTCCATTTCCCATCCCCTTTTTCCCTCTCTCACCTTATCTCCATTCCCACCCATCAACTCCCTCTGGTGCTCCTCCCCCCGTTTTCTTTCTTCCACAGTCTTCTGTCTCTTTTGCCAATCAACTTTCCAGCTCTTTACTTCATCCCTCCCTCTCCAGGTTTCACTTATGACCTGGTGTTTCTCTCTCCCCTCCTGCCACCTTTTAAATCTACACCTCAGCTGTTTTCCCTCCAGGCTTGCTGAAGGGTTTCGGCCCAAAATGTCGACTGTACTCTTTTCCTAGATGCTGCCTCGCCCAAAATGCTCAAAATTAGGCATCACCAACGTCTTACATGACTTTAACAAAACATCCCATCTCCTGTACTCAATAACACACACAAAATGCTGGAGGGTCTCAGCAGGCATCCCTGCTGCCCTCCTTTACTCAATACTTTGATTTATGAAGGCCAAAGTGCCAAAAGCTTTCTTTATGACCCAGTCGATCTATGACACCACTATCAATGAATTATGGACCCCTATTCCCAAATCCCTTTGTTCTACAGCACACCTCAATGCCCTGTTGTTCACTGTATAAGACTTTCCCTGGTTGATCCCACTGAAGTGCAACACCTTGCACTTGTCTGCATTAAATTCCATCTGCAGTTTTCAATCCAATTTTCCAGCTGGTCTAGATCCAGCTCCAAGCTCTGATCATCTTCCTCATTGCTCACTACACCCACAATCTTGGTGTCATCCGCATATTTGCTGATCCAGTTTACCACATTATCATCCAGATCATTGAGACAATGACAAACATCAATGGACCCAGCACTGATCCCTGCAGCTCACCACAAGTCACAGGCCTCAAGTCAGAGAGGCAACCATCTACAACCACTCTCTGGCTCTCCCGCAAAGCCAATGTCTAATCCAATTTACTATCTCATCTCGAATTCCGAGCTGGTTGAGTGATGTCGTAACAACAATCAGCAAGACCAAGGATTAAATTTAAATCATTCATGGCTCAGCAGTGGAAAAGGTGAGCAGTTTCAAAGCAATCAACATCTCAAAGGATCTATTCTGGAATCACCATATTGATGCAATCACGATGAAGGCATGTCAATGTCTACACATACAAAATGCTACAGAAACTCACCATGAAATGCTGCAGGACTGATGGAGGGTCTTAGCCCGAAACATCAACTGTTTACTCTTTTCCATAGATGCTGCCTGGCGTGCTGAGTTCCTCCAGCATTTTGTGTATTGTTTTGGAATTCTGGCATCTTGTTCCTTACTAATGGTTTACAGATCAACATTTGCTTTTTAATTACCCCCAGTCAGTGAGGAAACTAAACTAAATTCCTTTTTTTTTTTAAAAAGTGTTATGGTTAATTTCAATTTTAGATTCAGATCAGAATGTCTACAAATTCAAACTCAACCCCAAAATAATATATATACATCTTAACTCCTTTCATGATAAATTCTCCAACATCACAACTTTTAAACAAGGTAAATCTCATTCAATAACTTATGAAAAGTATTTGCAAAAATAATTAGTTCTTCCAGAAAATCAAATTCAGATCTTTTGAAAAAGAAATAAACTTATATATCTAACCGTATTGAATTCTCTGCATCTTGAAACGTTTCATTCCTGCACTGGTTCTTCGACAGCTTGTTTCATGGTGTTTTGGATGAAATGGTGGGTCACCAATGGAAGGTCGATTCATAATACTTACACAACAAAATAAAATCTGACCTGCAAACAACAGAATTACAGTCCGTAAGTTCAGATACACATTCTATTTTCAATTTCAAAATAACTTAATATCACATTGTCATTTACATGCATTTCTCAGTTACAACACTACTGAACATATTTCATACACAAATTATACACTTGGAATAGTAAAAGTGTTTTACTCACCAAAAACCACTTGGTATGATTTAACAGAATTAATTCCTGGTTACATGATAGAGATCTTGGACACTATTCTCTGCCGATATCCTCTGACGATATCTGGTCCTGTCATCAGGAGGGTGGCTGGGAATGGACCCAAGTGCAAGACACAGACACTGAAGTACTAGGGACAGGACTAGGATACAGGGCGATGGCAAGGACATGGACAGGAAAACCAGGAACCTGAAACAGGACTGAATAAGAGAGCTAGGAGAGCGGGCTTGGACACCGAGGCAGAGATTGGACAATGACAAAGTACCTGGGTCTTGCCTCTGGCTCGAACCCCTGAATTAGGCAAGGACGAGGCTTGGCAGGCAGGCAGGGTGAGACTGCAGTCTTCAGGCTTGAGGCTAGAGATTAGAGGCAAGGCTTGAGGCTGGGCGGGAGTCTGGAGTCTACAGGCTTGAGGCCGGGCGGGAGGCTGGGGCCTTGCGGCTTGCGGCCGGGCGGGAGGCTGGGGCCTTGCGGCTTGCGGCCGGGCGGGAGGCTGGGGCCTTGCGGCTTGCGGCCGGGCGGGAGGCTGGGGCCTTGCGGCTTGCGGCCGGGCGGGAGGCTGGGGCCTTGCGGCTTGCGGCCGGGCGGGAGGCTGGGGCCTTGCGGCTAGAGGCCGGGCGGGAGGCTGGGGCCTTGCGGCTAGAGGCCGGGCGGGAGGCTGGGGCCTTCCGGCTTGCGGCCGGGCGGGAGGCTGGGGCCTTCTGTCTAGAGGACGGGCAGGAGGCTGGAGCCTTCAGGCTAGTGGCTCTGCAGGAGGCTGGAGCCTTCAGGTTTGAGGCTGTGCAGGACGCTGGAGACTTCAGGCTTGAGGCTGGGCAGGAGGTCTAGAGTCCTCAGGCCAGAGGCTGGGCAGGAGGCTAGAGTCTTCAGGCTAGTGGCTCTGCAGGAGGCTGGAGCCTTCAGGCTAGAGGCTGGGCAGGAGGCTGGAGTCTTCAGGCTCGAGGCTGGGCAGGAGGCCAGAGTTGTCATGGTCCGGTCCGTGAAGTCTGCATTCCTGTTCACGGTCCTGTGCATCGACCCTTGCTCCAGGTTTTCCTGCCTACCCTGTTTCTGCCTTGTTGAGCTCTTATTGAGACAGTTGATGCTCGTAGCGGCTGGCTGCTTAGATACCTTCAGAGACCAGGGTGTGGCTGCTGGATTGTTCTTGTCCTTACTCCTTGTATCCCTTGCTCTACCTTCTGTTTCTTTGCCTGAAGCCCTGCCTTGTCTTGCCGGTAACTCTTGCCTTGTCTCGCCTGCAGTCTTGTCCTGGAGCCACACTGTACCTAGCTCCCTTCCAGTCCCTTGCCTCCGCCCAGGTAAACTGGGCCGTCTTGCCGTTACCTGCGGTTAGTTCTCTCCCTTCCTGTCCCTTACCTGCGTCGGGTGGTGATCCGCGCCCTGCCCAGGAGGAGCCTGCCAACCTCGTCTCAAGTCTCCTACCTCCAGCCTCGACTCAAGTCTCCTGCCTCCACCCTCGCCTCACCTCAAGTCACCTGCCTCCAGCCTCACCTCAAGACTCCTGCCTCCAGCCTCCCCTCACCTCAAGTCTCCAGTCTCCAGCCTCGCCTCAGGTATCCTGCCTCCAGCCTCCCCTCACCTCAAGTCTCCAGTCTCCAGCCTCGCCTCAGGTATCCTGCCTCCAGCCTCGCCTCACCTCAAGTCTCCTGCCTTCTGCCAAGCCTCGCCTCGTCTCTTGCCCGTAGCCTCAAGCCCGAAGACTCCAGCCTCATCCTGCCTGCCTGACAAGCCTCGTCGTTTCCTAGTTCTGGGGTCCGAGCCAGAGGACAGACCCAGCTTCTGGGACCTTGTCCAGTCTCTGGCTCGGAGTCCAAGCCCGGGCTCCTAGCTCTTTTGTCCAGTCCTGTTCCAGGTTCCTGGTTTTCCTGTTCATGTCCTTGTCATCGCCTTGTATCGTAGTCCTGTCACTAGAACTTCAGTGTCTGTGTCTTGCACTTGTGTCCGTTCTCAGCCACCCAAGTTATGACAGGAGTCTCCAGGCTTGCGGCCGGGCGGCAGGCTGGGCTCTCCAGGCTTGCGGCCGGGCGGCAGGCTGGGCTCTCCAGGCTTGCGGCCGGGCGGCAGGCTGGGCTCTCCAGGCTTGCGGCCGGGCGGCAGGCTGGGCTCTCCAGGCTTGCGGCCGGGCGGCAGGCTGGGCTCTCCAGGCTTGCGGCCGGGCGGCAGGCTGGGCTCTCCAGGCTTGCGGCCGGGCGGGAGGCTGGGCTCTCCAGGCTTGCGGCCGGGCGGGAGGCTGGGGTCTCCAGGCTTGCGGCCGGGCGGGAGGCTGGGGTCTCCAGGCTTGCGGCCGGGCGGGAGGCTGGGGTCTCCAGGCTTGCGGCCGGGCGGGAGGCTGGGGTCTCCAGGCTTGCGGCCGGGCGGGAGGCTGGGGTCTCCAGGCTAGAGGACGGGCGGGAGGCTGGGGTCTCCCGGCTAGAGGCCGGGCGGGAGGCTGGGGTCTCCCGGCTAGAGGCCGGGCGGGAGGCTGGGGTCTCCAGGCTTGCGGCCGGGCGGGAGGCTGGGGTCTCCAGGCTTGCGGCCGGGCGGGAGGCTGGGGTCTCCAGGCTTGCGGCCGGGCGGGAGGCTGGGGTCTCCAGGCTTGCGGCCGGGCGGGAGGCTGGGGTCTCCAGGCTTGCGGCCGGGCGGGAGGCTGGGGTCTCCAGGCTGGAGGACGGGCGGGAGGCTGGGGTCTCCAGGCTGGAGGACGGGCGGGAGGCTGGGGTCTCCAGGCTGGAGGACGGGCGGGAGGCTGGGGTCTCCAGGCTGGAGGACGGGCGGGAGGCTGGGGTCTCCCGGCTGGAGGCCGGGCGGGAGGCTGGGGTCTCCCGGCTGGAGGCCGGGCGGGAGGCTGGGGTCTCCCGGCTGGAGGCCGGGCGGGAGGCTGGGGTCTCCCGGCTGGAGGCCGGGCGGGAGGCTGGGGTCTCCCGGCTGGAGGCCGGGCGGGAGGCTGGGGTCTCCCGGCTGGAGGCCGGGCGGGAGGCTGGGGTCTCCCGGCTGGAGGCCGGGCGGGAGGCTGGGGTCTCCCGGCTGGAGGCCGGGCGGGAGGCTGGGGTCTCCCGGCTGGAGGCCGGGCGGGAGGCTGGGGTCTCCCGGCTGGAGGCCGGGCGGGAGGCTGGGGTCTCCCGGCTGGAGGCCGGGCGGGAGGCTGGGGTCTCCCGGCTGGAGGCCGGGCGGGAGGCTGGGGTCTCCCGGCTGGAGGCCGGGCGGGAGGCTGGGGTCTCCCGGCTGGAGGCCGGGCGGGAGGCTGGGGTCCGCAGGCTGGAGGCCGGGCGGGAGGCTGGGGTCCGCAGGCTGGAGGCCGGGCGGGAGGCTGGGGTCCGCAGGCTGGAGGCCGGGCGGGAGGCTGGGGTCCGCAGGCTGGAGGCCGGGCGGGAGGCTGGGGTCCGCAGGCTGGAGGCCGGGCGGGAGGCTGGGGTCCGCAGGCTGGAGGCCGGGCGGGAGGCTGGGGTCCGCAGGCTGGAGGCCGGGCGGGAGGCTGGGGTCCGCAGGCTGGAGGCCGGGCGGGAGGCTGGGGTCCGCAGGCTGGAGGCCGGGCGGGAGGCTGGGGTCCTCAGGCTGGAGGCCGGGCGGGAGGCTGGGGTCCTCAGGCTGGAGGCCGGGCGGGAGGCTGGGGTCCTCAGGCTGGAGGCCGGGCGGGAGGCTGGGGTCCTCAGGCTGGAGGCCGGGCGGGAGGCTGGGGCCTTCCGGCTTGCGGCCGGGCGGGAGGCTGGGGCCTTCCGGCTTGCGGCCGGGCGGGAGGCTGGGGCCTTCCGGCTTGCGGCCGGGCGGGAGGCTGGGGCCTTCCGGCTTGCGGCCGGGCGGGAGGCTGGGGCCTTCCGGCTTGCGGCCGGGCGGGAGGCTGGGGCCTTCCGGCTTGCGGCCGGGCGGGAGGCTGGGGCCTTCAGGTTTGAGGCTGTGCAGGACGCTGGAGACTTCAGGCATGAGGCTGGGCAGGAGGTCTGGAGTCCTCAGGCCAGAGGCTGGGCAGGAGGCTGGAGTCTTCAGGCTCGAGGCTGGGCAGGAGGCCGCAGTTGTCATGGTCCGGTCCGTGAAGTCTGCATTCCTGTTCACGGTCCTGTGCATCGACCCTTGCTCCAGGTTTTCCTGCCTACCCTGTTTCTGCCTTGTTGAGCTCTTATTGAGACAGCTGATGCTCGTAGCGGCTGGCTGCTTAGATACCTTCAGAGACCAGGGTGTGGCTGCTGGATTGTTCTTGTCCTTACTCCTTGTATCCCTTGCTCTGCCTTCTGCTTCTTTGCCTGAAGCCCTGCCTTGTCTTGCCGGTAACTCTCGCCTTGTCTCGCCTGCAGTCTTGTCCTGGAGCCACACTGTACCTAGCTCCCTTCCAGTCCCTTGCCTCCGCCCAGGTAAGCCAGGCAGTCTAGTCGTTACCTGGGATTGGTTCTATCCCTTCCTGTCCCTTGCCTCCGCCCAGGTAAGCCAGGCTGTCTTGCCGTTACCTGCGGTTAGTTCTCTCCCTTCCTGTCCCTTACCTCCGTCGGGTGGTGATCCGCGCCCTGCCCAGGAGGAGCCTGCCAAGCCTCGTCTCAAGTCTCCTACCTCCAGCCTCGACTCAAGTCTCCTGCCTCCACCCTCGCCTCACCTCAAGTCACCTGCCTCCAGCCTCACCTCAAGACTCCTGCCTCCAGCCTCCCCTCACCTCAAGTCTCCAGTCTCCAGCCTCGCCTCAGGTATCCTGCCTCCAGCCTCGCCTCAAGTCTCCAGCCTCGCCTCACCTCAAGTCTCCTGCCTTCTGCCAAGCCTCGCCTCGTCTCTTGCCTAGCCCCAAGCCTGAAGACACCAGACTCCTGCCTAGCCTGATGCCTGATGACTCCAGCCTCTAGCCCCTTGCCAAGCCTGGCCAAGTCTCTGGCCCGTAGCCTCAAGCCCGAAGACTCCAGCCTCATCCTGCCTGCCTGCCAAGTCTTGTCCTTGCCTAGTTCTGGGGTCCAAGCCAGAGGCATGACCCAAGTTCTGGGTCCTTGTCCAGACCTATTCCAGGTTCCTGGTTTTCCTGTCCATGTCCTTGTCATCACCCTGTACCCTAGTCCTGTTCCTAGTACTTCAGTGTCTGTGTCTTGCACTTGGGTCCATTCCCAGCCATCCACCTTATGACAGGAGTCTTCAGGCTCGAGGTTAGGCAAGAGGCTGGAGTCTTCAGGCTCGAGGCTAGGCAAGAGATGAGGTGAGGCTTGGCAGGAGGCTGGAGACTTGAGACTTGAGACTTGAGGCGAGGAGAGGCTGGAGGCTGGAGGCTGGAGGCTGGAGACTTGAAGCAAGACAAGGCTGGAGGCAGGAGACTTGTGGCGAGGCGAGGCGAGGCTGGAGGCAGGAGGCTGGAGACTTAAAGTGAGGCTTGGCTCCTCCTGGGCAGGGCACAGATCACCACCCAACAGAGGCAAGAGACAGGAAGGGACAGAACCAATGCAGGTAATAGCAAGACGGCCTGGCTTACCTGGGCGGAGGCAAGGGACAGGAACAGGGGCAGGGTGGCTCTAGGACAAGGCTGCAGGCGAGACGAGGCAAGAGTTACCAGCAAGACAAGGCAAGGCTTCAGTCAATGCAAGGCGAGATGAGAACTTCAGGCAAGGTGAGAGTTACCGGCAAGACAAGGCAAGGCTTCTGGCAAAGCAAGACAAGACAAGACAAGAACTTCAGGGGAGGCGAGAGTTACCAGCAGGGCAGGGCAGGGCAGGGCAGGGCAGGGCAGGGCAGGGCAGGGCAGGGCAGGGCAGGGCAGGGCAGGGCAGGGCAGGGCAGGGCTTCAGGCGAGGAAACAGAAGGCAGAGCAAGGGATACAAGGAGTAAGGACAAGAACAATCCAGCAGCCACACCTGGGTCTCTGAAGGTATTTATGCAGCCAGACCCAATGAGCATCAGCTGCATCAATTAGCTCAACAAGAACAGAAGTAGGGTAGTTAGGAAAACCTTGACCAAGGATCGATGGACTGGACCATGAACTGGAATACGGACTTTACGGACCGGACCATGACAGGTTTCCATTATAGCTGTAGCTTCAACAAATCATTTATCAATATCGTCTCTCCTCCAGGGCTTTCACCCTGAGGATTTCCAGAAACTAAGTAGAGATACCAAATAGTAAATCTACTTTAAATAATTTAGATCTTTAGTTAGTTTCTAATGGTTTATTGCGTTTCTGTCATTTGTCCACACCTGTGTCAACCACACCTTGTTCTCACATAGGTATCTTTATCAAGTTCTCTTTTATTGTAATGATTTTCATTTTCATCCCTCCTCTGCTGGAGCTTTCTAACATTACATCTTTGGGTTAATTAAACTAGGTTACATGAGCAAATTTCTGGAGATGAATGGTGGAGAGCATTCTGAATAGTTACATCACAGCCTGTTATGGAAGTTCCAATGCACAGAATTAAAAGTGGCTGCCAACACCACCACAGGTCGAAGCCTCTCCAACATGAAGGACATCGTCAAAAGGCAGTGTCTCAATGCACCATCCATCACTGAGAGCCCTCACCATCCAGGACATGCCACCTTCTCATTACTACCATCAGCGAGGAGGTCAGGAGCCTGAAGAAACACACTGGATGTATTTGCAATATCTTCTTTCCATCTGCCATAGATTTCTGACCCGTCCATGAGAACTACCTTACTTTCTCTTTCCCATGATTGATTTATTTTTTATTGCTGTCATAAAATACCAAATATCATGATATTTGTCAATGATAATAAATTTGATTCTGATTAAGATGAAGTGGAAACACAAAATAACAGTGAAACAAAATTTTTAAATTTCAAGTTTTAAGTAATTAGACGCAACTATAGACGTCTTATTTTGATCTGCAAGTGCAGCGGATTCTGGTTAATTGGTACATCAGAACCAGTACATATTGGCTGAATTAGCAGCTGCCCCAGTTAAAATAGTATAAAAAAGACAGATCACCTTTCAACTGAGTAACAAATGATGTATTTAACTGATATAGACCAAACCAAAACTCTACTAATACCACCACAGTGTTATAAAACTGTCTGTTAGTTCCCAGTAGTAATGGATGGAGGAATTCGTTCACTGCACACCACCACGGACCCCAGACCGACCACAAATGAACAAAATCAGCGCAGACACTGAGTGCAGATAATAGACTGCCTTCAAACAATCCCATGTGTAAACCTCCCTGTTTTTTTGTGTGTTTGGAGCACAGGTCTGATTTTCATCCCAGGATAATCAGTTTGATTTGGCCAAAAGACTACACTTGACATTCCGCTAATCAACAAAACAGTTATAGATCTTGTTTCTGACATTTTCTTTACCAAAAATGAAATGGGGTTCTTGGTACAAGGATTCAAACCATTCCTGATTTGCCATCATATGTAAATGTATAAAAGACACTAAAGGCCAGGGTTCAGATATGGGCAACAGATATTTTTCAGACAATCTCAACTACAAGTCAGTAACTTTCGGTGAAAAATAATGTAATAACAGAAACAGTATTGGATACACTCGGCAGGTCAGGCAGCACCTGTGAAGAGAGATTCAATTCACAGTCTGGTTCAATGTCTTTTATCAGGATCAGGAACAAAGAGAAACGGGTTCAGATACAGAAAGGGGAAGGGGAGAAAAACAAAAGGGAAGGTATATGATTGGAAAGAGGAAAGATGTAAATGGGAGGACTGATCTAGTTAACAGACACAAATATAGAATAATTTGGAATTATCAAAGAAACACAAATTACTTACATTCAGAAGGCTGTTATTTGACATTTTGCAAGGTGTGTTGTTCCTTTAGTTCACCGTGCACCTGATGAAGGAATGTAGGAGGCGATGAACTGATCAAAGTACAATAGGGATGGAGAATTAACTTGACAAATCATTAGAAGCTACAGGCCACATTTGTGGTTCAATGGTTCAATGATTCCAATAAATATCAGAGAATGTATGCAGAATACAACCTCAAATTCGTACTCTCCATAAGCATCCACAATACTGAAGAAAATTCAGTGAACAAATGACAGAAAATACGTAAGAACCCCAAAGCCCCCTCTCTGCACCCCCATATACAAGCAGCAGCAAAATCATCAACCCTCCCCCTACTTATTTCAGCAAACAGCATCAGCCCCACCACCACAAAGCAGGCAAGGCAAAGCCTCCAGGGACCATGATTTAGAGTCCAACAAAAACTAATATCCATCCCAACACTTCGACATCTCAACAGGTTCTCTCTCTCACCAACAAGCAACAAAGAAATATCGCCTCAGCCACAGTGAGAGGGAGACTCACAGTGAGGGAGAACGAGAGATCGGGTGCTAAGGTTTCCGACAGCCGCACCTGATGTCCTGATACAGTAAAAACAGCTATGAATTGCAGTAAGCGAAATGTATATCAAACAGTTAAATAAATTAAGTCATGAAATACATAAATATAAAACAAGTAATAAAGTAATTTGCTCGAATGTCCATGTTTCATTGCATTTCTTTAGCACAGCCCACATTTGAATGTTCTGAAGGCTCTTCTGAAATCTTTCAACACGTTACTTGAGACTCAGCAATTAGAGAAGGAAGACAGAACCAGCAAAAATGTGGCATGACGCCAATGACAGCACCCTGAAATTTGTACAGAGAGATGATGACATCAGTTAATACTTGCTGAGTGTTTAAGCCAGTTTCCATTTAAGTGCCCAAATTTAGCATAGGTCAGTAGCAGAACAGTCAGGAGCGGTGATGTTTAAATGAGAGAGTTCAGGACTACAGTGATATAAATCATGGTGGGATTTCCCTGCTGTGAGCTTGTGTAGATCTGATGGGCCAAGTGACTCCATAATTAAATAGCATCCTGTTCCACAATAAACTCAGAGACAGGACAGAAAGCTCCAATAGTCTGATAAACACAAGAGATTCTGCAGATGCTAGAAATCCAGAGTAACTTGCACAAAATGCTGAAGGAATCCTACAGGTCAGGAAGCATCAATGGAAAGGAATAAAGAGTCAACATTTCATGCTGAGACCCTTCATCCAACCTTCATAGACCCTTAATCTGATAGTATTAATTAAATTTTATAGTTGCAGAAATGGTGTTGACAAAGTGCTGAACCTTTGTAATCATACCTATAGTAGTTGGTAATAGTTTCTTTGTGGAGGGAGAAATGTTTTTTATGAAGTTTTCCTGGATGTCAGCATAAAGCCACATGCAGTTACAGAGGGAGCAAATTACATTAACTAATTACATTATGAATTACACTAACAAATTATGATAATGATAATAAACCATTGAGCTCATCGTTGGAATGTGCGATAACAAGGAGAACGTACAAGTTCATAGCACAAGTGTACGAAGGAAAGATTCAAGCTGGGCCCAGAAGAGCTACGAGATAGCAAAGTACAGCTCCAGAATGTAGCTTTCTGCTTGTTGATGTAGATCATCTTGCAAGCCATCAGATCTGTACTTAACCAGATCAGGTAGAATATCCCATCACTTTCCTTTGACTTTCAATCGATAGAGAGTTGGTGAACAGAGAGTAAGCGGTGTCATTTCCTGTCAATTCCCAATCTCTGATTTTAAAGACAAAGTATTTATCTGCTAGTACAAGTTAAGTTTCTAATTCATGCCCTGTGTTTCTAATTCATGTTTTGTGTTTCTGTGATATCATACCGGAGGAACATTGTATCATTTTTAATGCATGCATTTCAAAATGACAATAAACGAGGACTGAGTGTCCTCATAATCTAATCTAATCTAATCTAGTATCCCAAGTTGTTGCTAGAGAGTCACATTGGTTTTTGAGAGGATTTTACATGGTCAGACTCTACTTCATGACAAGTCATCATTACCCAGCTCTTGTGTGGTTTGAAAGCTTGAGAGCCCCAGACTAACTGTGGTTCAGCAATTTCTGCAAAGAGGGACAGACCGGTCTGTTCTGTGGGGAGTTGCAAATGAAATTGAGTATTATGCTATCAACTGCAAGCATCCACATTGCAGATCTTATAACCAAGGGCAAGGCATTGATGAAAATTCTGAAAACCATTTTCTACTGTGATATTGTTTGGAGGGCTGATGGCCCAGGGCAAAGCTATTCATTTACAATAACCACCCCCTCTTTCCTGACTGTTGGTGTGGTTGCACCGTTTCATTCCAATTGTCCTTACTTTTACTGAGCCAACTTGATACTGCACTTGGTCATAAGTTATAGAATTGTAAATGTGGTCATTCTTGCCTTAACTCTGGAATTCAGCTCTCTGTATATGCCTGGAACATATCTGGACTGCATGTGAAAGACTTGGCAGAACTACACTAAGCAATAAGTGCTGATGAAAAGCACTGTCCATGATACCTTCTTTGCTGGTGTTTGGGAGTATCTGACTTGAAAGTACTGTCATTAGCTGAATTTCTTTTGTCTTTTTATTTGTCAGCAAGACATTGCTCATTCCTGGACAATATTCATACCTGGATAATGTCCATAACTTTCAACTTTTCCTACTCTGCATTGATGACTGTATTGGTGCTGCTTTTCCTGCACCAATGCAGAGTACGTCGGCTTTATCAGCATCTAACTCAAGGACGGTATAGGCGGCGCCATGATAAGGTGCTCCTGGCTCTTGCTGACACACTAGAGTGGGAGGGATGCAAGAAGAGGACGGCTGGCACAGATTTGAGGAAGGTCATCACCTTCATTAAAGAGGGAGCTAGGCCTTTCGTAACCAAACAACCAAAGCTCAATCTGCTGCTAACGGCCAGGTCCTGGGAGATGAGGGTCGATGTGGGAAGAAGGTTGCAGATCCCGGGTGTGGTGCACACAATCTTATGCCCAGACATTGTACTGTGGTCAACCAAAGGCAGGAAAATTATTCTGGTTGAGTTGACTGTGCTGTGGGAGGAGGGATGGGAAGAGGCCCACTGGAGAAAGGCCTTGAAGTACCAGCCCTTAGTGCAGGAGTGTAAAGACAAGGGATGGCAGGCATGGTTGTTCCCTGTGGAGATCAGCTGCAGAGGTTTCCCAGCCAAATCAGCATGGCAGTTGTTGTCAGATCTGGGCATGGACGAAAGGAGCCGAAAACAAGCAGCTGGTAGGATGGGGGAAGAGGCAGAATGAGCCTCTTGTTGAATTTGGAGTAGGCGAGAGGAGGGGAGCTGATGGGCAGTGATTTGGCCACCACTGCCGGCCCACCAACTGGAGAATGTCGTGGTTAAGGGTCGAAACACTCTGTGAAGATTGGGAACCACCTGATGACATCTGCTCCTGGCTGAAGGCTACGGTTACCTTGTAAGGTAACTGGAGAATGCACCCTATCAGGTGTATGTAACAGGTAATCTCTGGTTTGTACCAGTGGCTTCCAGGAAAGACTGGATGGCAACCGAGGAAGGTCGGTGATGCTGGAGAGACAGCTGACCTCCAGGAAAAACTGGCACGGGCTCACGAAGCTAGCAACCTTCTGGGCAGCACTCGCAAGAGGGCACCACTCAAGCTAGGACTGAACACGAGAAGCAATACCCTCAGAGTCTCCCGAGAGGTGGGGAGGATGAGAGACTCAACAGGACAGTCATACCGGCAATGGCCAGGATAGGAAACACGACTAGGAGGAAGCTAAAGCAAACCACACTAACTGGAGAGGAATTCACAGTAAGGTGTCATTGCGGGAAAGTCTGCAAAAACATCAGGGGGCTCAACATACACCAGAGCAGGTCTAGATGTGGATCAATGGTGACCCAAGTGCAGCACATGGACTTAGTGTCTGGTGAGACGAAGGAGAATTCCAGCCAGGAAGCACCGCACAGAGCTGAAGATCTCCCCACACTTGAGTTGCCTCAGCACCAAACAACAGACCAAGTGAGTTCCTCCTCGGCTACCCCAATCCATTCGTCAAGGAAAGACAGGATCAAATGGCCTAGATCATCAGACAACGTCGCCTGGATGCAGTTCGATGATGATCTAGACGGCATCCTGGAAGTTGCCTTAGCAGGTCCAGTACACAGAGAGGTCGACTCACTCACAGCCATAGCGTACAACCTAGCTAAGGAACGATTTGGCCCAATGGAGCGGAAAAGCCAGCCGGACTTACCGCGGCAACCAAATAGAAGGGAAAGGGAGGTTCATCGCTTGAGAGGTTTAAACAAGAGGTTTAAAACCAGCTCACTGCCGGAAAAAGAAGGTATCAAGGACTTAACCAGTATGCTGCAGGAAAAGCTGTGCAAACTCCGGAGGGCGGAACATCTGCGACAGCAAAGAAGGAAGAAAGAGAAAAGGCGAGCGCAGTTTGTGAGAGATCCATTCAGCTTCACCAGGACTCTTCTCGGCCAACAAAGATCTGGTCTACTATCCAGCTCGAAGCCAGAGGCAGAGGAGTTCCTGCGGGAGGCACACAGTGACCCACGGAGGGGTCAGGGACTAGGAACCAATCGGGCTGTGCATAGACTGGCAAATCTATCAGTTGAGCTGAATGGGAAGGAGCCTACATGGCAGGAAATCCAGGACATCATCCGGAAAGCTAAAGGATCAGCTGCCCCAGGCCCAAGCGGCATACCTTATAAGGTGTATAAGAAATGGTCAAAGTTTCTTCAGAGGCTGTGGAAGGTCATGAGAAAGATCTGGGCCAAAGGTACTATTCCATCAAGTTGGAACTTGGCAGAGGGATGCTTTATTCCAAAGGAAGAGGATTCTTCCACAATTGCCCAGTTTAGGACAATTTCTCTCCTGGATGTGGAACGTAAGATTTTCTTTTCTTTGCTCGCAAGTAGGCTGACTTCTTATATGATGCAGAACCGCTATATCAACACATCCATCCAGAAAGGCGGTATTCCAGGCTTTTCGGGGTGTCTGGAACACACCTCAATGATTAGCCATTTGATCCGTGAGGCCAAGCAGAAAAAAGGCGACCTAACAGTTGTCTGGTTAGACCTCGCGAACACCCACGGGTCTATTCCACATGACCTCATCCTAGAAGGACTCGACAACTACTATATCCCAGTGGCTATTCGAAACATGATCACCAGCTACCTAGGAGGATTCAAACTCAGACTTACATCAGCCCATTTCACAACTAGTTGGCAGGACCTCCAGAAGGGGATTCCAACAGGGTGCGCCATCTCCCCTCCCTATTTATTACGGTAAAGAACCTTCTATTATCAGCAGCAGAACCAGTGGCCCGACGCTGGAGTCGGGTATTGTTCAGCCGGTTCTACGAGGGTTCATGGACGACATCACTATAACAACTGTGTAACATGTCTAAGCAAGATGGGTATAGGAAACCCTGGGTAATGTAGCCACTTGGGGGAGGATGTCCTTCAAGGCCAAGAAGTCCGGGTGCATGATGATCGGAAAGGGCAAAGTTACTAGCAAGTTTAGCCTCCAGGTTCAGGGTGAGGTCATCCCTTGCATCAAAGATAACCCGATAAAATGCTTGGGGAAGTGGTTTAATGTGTCACTGACAGATGGGGCCAATGTCACCAATGCTGTGAAGCAGACAGAGGAATGGCTGAAGAAGATCGACAAATCCGGACTTCCGGGTAAATTCAAGACCTGGCTGTACCATTACGGCATTCTGCCCAGGCTTCTCTGACTCTTCACACGTTATGAGTTCCCCATGACTGTCGCAGAAGGCATCGAGAGGAAAACCAACAAGCACCTGCGGAGATGGATGGGAGTTCCCCCAAGCTTCTCTTCAGTGGGCCTCATTCGTTCTGGGCAACTGCAGCTTCCCCTGTCATCTGTTGTGGAGGAATTCAAGGTGGCAAAATGCAGAGCCTTATTAAGCTTGAGAGATTCCAATGACGTCTTGGTAAAGCACGCAGGCGTTACAACCAGATCTGGGCACAACTGGGCAGCCAACGCAGCTGTGGAGGAGGCAGTGTGTTCTCTGAAGCTGCAATATATCATCGGCAACCCCTGCGTCGGGCAGCAAGGCCTCGGCTCAGTTCACTGCCAGAAGTGGGAAACACAAGCATAAGGAACAGGCGAGACATGATACAGGCAGAAGTACAGATCCGTGAGGAAGAGAAGCAGATTTCAAAGGCAGTGGAACAAGGGTCCCAGGGTGCCTGGACAAAATGGGATCTGCCTCAGTGCAAGATCTCAAGGGCAGGGTTATGGAGACTGGAGCCCTTCCGTATTTCCTTCCTCTTGCGATCCGTGTATGACACCCTTCCTTCACCAGTGCATCTGTACACATGGGGGATGAGAGAGGACACAAACTGTGAGCTCTGTGGTCAAAAGGTGACACTGGCTCATATACTGTCTGGGTGTAAAACAGCTCTAACTCAAGGATGGTATAGGTGGTGCCATGATAAGGTGCTTCTGGCTCTTGCTGACACACTAGAGCGGGAGAGATGCAAGAAGAGGACGGCTGGCACAGATTTGAGGAAGGCCATCACCTTCATCAAAGAGGGAGTTAGGCCTTTTGTAACCAAACAACCAAAGCCCAATCTGCTGCTAACAGCCAGGTCCTGGGAGATGAGGGTCGATGTGGGAAGGAGGTTGCAGTCCCTGGGTGTGGTGCACACAACCCTACGCCCGGACATTGTACTGTGGTCAACCGAAGACAAGAAAATAATTCTGGTTGAGTTGACTGTGCTGTGGGAGGAGGGATGGGAAGAGGCCCACTGGAGAAAGGCCTTGAAGTACCAGCCCTTACTGCAGGAGTGTAAAGACAAGGGATGGCAGGCATGGTTGTTCCCTGTGGAGATCAGCTGCAGAGGTTTCTCAGCCAAATCAGCATAGCGGTTGTTTTCAGATCTGGGCCTGGATGAAAGGAGCAAAAAACAAGCAGCTCGTAGGATGGGGGAAGAGGCAGAACGAGCCTCTTGTTGGATTTGGAGTAGGCGAGAGGAGGGGAGCTGGAAGCCAGGAGCAGATGGTCGAAACACTCGGTGAAGGTTGGAAACCACCTGATGACATCTGCTCCTGGCTGAAGGCTACGGTTACCTTGTAAGGTAACTGGAGAATGCACCCTAACAGGTGTATGTAACAAGCAAGGTAATGGTTTCATTATGGAGGAGGAAAAGTTTTTTATGAAGTTTTCCTGGATGTTAGCATAGAGCCACATGCAGTTACAGAGGGGGCAAATTACATTACCTAATTACATTATGAATTACACTGACAAATTACAGTAATGATAATAAACCATTGAGCTCATCGTTGGAATGTGCGATAACAAGGAGAACGTACAAGATCATAGCACAAGTGTACGAAGGAAAGATTCAAGCTCGGCCCAGAAGAGCTGTGAGACAGCACAATACATCTCCAGAATGTAGCTTTCTGCTTGCTGATGTAGATCATCTTGCATGCCATCAGAATTGTACTTAACCCGGACCAGGGAGAATATTCTATCACTTTCCTTTGCCTTTCAATCGATAGAGAGTTGGTGAACAGAGAGTAAGCGGTGTCATTTGCTGTCAATTCCCAATCTCTGATCTTAAACACAAAGTATTTATCTGCTAGAACAAGTTAAGTTTCTAATTCATGCCCTGTGTTTCTAACTCATGTTTTGTGTTTCTGTGATATCATACTGGAGGAGCATTGTATCATTTTTTAACGCATGCATTTCTAGATGACAATAAATGAGGACTGAGTGTCCTCATAATCTAATCTAATTTAATCTAATATCCCAAGTTGTTGATTGAGAGTCACATTGGTTTTTGAGAGGATTTTACATGGTCAGACTCTACTTCATGACAAGTCATCATTACCCAGCTCTTGTGTGGTTTGAAAGCTTGAGAGCCCCAGACTAACTGTGGTTCAGCAATTTCTGCAAAGAGGGACAGACCGGTCTGTTCTGTGGGGAGTTGCAAATGAAATTGAGTATTATGCTATCAACTGCAAGTGTCCTCATTCCAGATCGTATAACCAAGGTCAAGGCAGTGATGAAAATTCTGAAAACCATTTTCTACTGTGATATTGTTTGGAGGGCTGATGGCCCAGGGCAAAGCTATTCATTTACAATAACCACCCACTCTTTCCTGACTGTTGGTGTGGTTGCACCGTTTCATTCCAATTGTCCTTACTTTTACTGAGCCAACTTGATACTGCACTTGGTCATAAGTTATAGAATTGTAAATGTGGTCATTCTTGCCTTAACTCTGGAATTCAGCTCTCTGTATATGCCTGGAACATATCTGGACTGCATGTGAAAGACTTGGCAGAACTACACTAAGCAATAAGTGCTGATGAAAAGCACCGTCCACGATACCTTCTTTGCTGGTGTTTGGGAGTATCTGACTTGAAAGTACTGTCGTTAGCTGGATTGCATTTGTCTTTTTACTTGTCAGCAAGACATTGCTCATTCCTGGACAATATTCATACCTGGACAACGTTCATTCCTGGCATCAGTCCTCAACTTTTCCTACACTACATCAATGACTGTATTGGTGCAGTTTTTCCTGCACCAATACAGAGTACATCGGCTTTATCAGCATTGCCTCCAACTTCCACCCTGTCTTCAAATTTATCTGGTCCATTTCCGACGCCTTTCTCCCCTTTCTGTTGCTATCTCTGGAGACAGTTTATCTACTGATACCTTTTATAAACTGACTGATACCCACAGCTAGCTGGACTATGCCTCTTCCCACCTTGTCAGCTGTAAAAATCCACCTCCTTCTCTCAGTTCCTCTTTCCACACCGGATCTGCTCTCAGGATGAGGCTTTTCATTCCAGAAATAATGTCCTCCTTTTTCAAAGAAAGAAGCTTTCCTTCCTTCAACATCAATGCTGCCCTCACTCACATTGCTTCCATTTTGCACACAACTGCCTTCACCCCATCCTCCCACCACCCCACCAGGGATAGGGTTCTCCTTGTCCTCAACCATCACCCCGCCCCCCGGTCTCTATGTCCTGCACATAATTCTCCAAAACTTCCACCATCTCCAACGGGATCTCACCACTTAACATATCTTTCCCTGCCCCCCACTTTCCACAGGGATCACTCCCTATGCGTCTCCTTGTCCATTCATCTTCCACCCCAACTGATCTCCCTTTCGGTACTTCTCCTTGAAAGTGGAACAAGTGCCACACCTGCCGTTACACCTATTCAGAGCCCCAAACAGTCCTTCCAGGAGAGGTGACACTTCATCTGTGTCATCTACTGTATCCAGTGATCCTGGTGTGGCCTCCTGTATATCAGTGAGGCCCAACGTAGATTGGAAGACCACTTCACTGAACACCTATCCGCTATCTGCCAGAAAAAGCAGGATGTCCCATTTCAATTTTACTTCCCATTCCCATTCTGACATGTCAGTCCATGGTTACCTGTACTGCAGCAGTGAAGCCACACTCAGGTTGGAGGACAACACCTTATATTCTGTCTATATAGCCTCCAACCTGATGTCACGAGCAGTGACATCTTGAACTTCTGGTAATTGACCCCCTTCACCATTCTCTCATTCCCATTTCCCTCTCTAACCCGATCTCCTCATCTGCCCATCACCTCCCTCTGGTGCTCCTCCCTCTTCCCTTTCTTCCATGGTCTTAGTCATAGTCATAGTCATACTTTATTGATCCCGAGGGAAATTAGTTTTCACTACAGTTGCAACATAAATAATTAAATAGTAATAAAACCATAAATAATTAAATAGTAATATGTAAATTATGCCAGGAAATAAGTCCAGGACCAGCCTACTGGCTCAGGGTGTCTGACCCTCCAAGGGAGGAGTTGTAAAGTTTGATTGCCACAGGCAGGAATGACTTCCTATGACGCTTAGTGTTGCATCTCAGTGGAATAAGTCTCTGGCTGAATGTACTCCTGTGCCCAACCAGTACATTATGTAGTGGATGGGAGACATTGTCCAAGATGGCATGCAACTTGGACAGCATCCTTTTTTCAGACACCACCGTCAGAGAGTCCAGTTCCATCCCCACAACATCACTGGCCTTACGGATGGGTTTGTTGATTCTGTTGCTGTCTGCTACCCTCAGCCTGCTGCCCCAGCACACAACAGCAAACATGATAACACTGGCCACCACAGACTTTTAGAACATCCTCAGCATCATCCGACAGATGTTAAAGGACCTTAGTCTCCTCAGGAAATAGAGACCGCTCTGACCCTTCTTGTAGACAGCCTCAGTGTTCTTTGACCAGTCCAGTTTATTGTCAATTCGTATCCCCAGGTATTTGTAATCCTCCACCATGTCCACACTGAACTCTTGGATGGAAACAGGGGTCACCAGTGCCTTAGCTCTCCTCAGGTCTACCACCAGCTCTTTGGTCTTTTTCACATTAAGCTGCAGATAATTCTGCTCACACCATGTGACAAAGTTTCCTACCGTAGCCCTGTACTCAGCCTCATCTCCCTTGCTGATGCATCCAACTATGGCAGAGTCATCAGAAAACTTCTGAAGATGACAAGACTCTGTGCAGTAGTTGAAGTCCGAGGTGTAAATGGTGAAGAGAACGGGAGACAAGACAGTCCCCTGTGGAGCCCCAGTGCTGCTGATCACTCTGTCGGACACACAGTGTTGCAAGCACACATACTGTGGTCTGCCAGTCAGGTAATCAAGAATCCATGACACCAGGAAAGCATCCACCTGCATCGCTGTCAGCTTCTCCCCCAGCAGAGCAGGGCGGATGGTGTTGACCGCAGTGGAGAAGTCAAAAAACATGACCCTCACCGTGCTCGCTGGCTTGTCCAGGTGGGCATACACACAGTTCAGCAGGTAGGCGATGGCATCCTCAACTCCTAGTCGGGGCTGGTAGGCAAACTGGAGGGGATCTAAGTGTGGCCAAACCAGCAGCTGTGTGGTGTAGCTGTGTCCCTAAAAGGCTGGCCATAGCTGACCACAGGCTGGAGGTGAACTGGGCGCCCCTGTCGGCTGTAATGTCGGCTGGTGCCCCAAAGCTTGGTACCCAGGTTGCGATCAGTGCTCGGGCACAGGATTCGGAGGTGGTGTCGGTGAGCGGGACTGCCTCTGGCCATCTGGTGAACTGGTCTACGACAGTTAGGAGGTACCGTGCTCCTTGTGACACTGGCAGGGGCTCCACGATATCCACATGGATGTGGTCGAACCTCCGGCGGGTGGGTTCGAACCGCTGCGGCGGAGCCTTGGTGTACCGCTGCACCTTGGCCGTTTGGCACTGCATGCACGTTTTGGCCCATTCACTGACCTGCTTACGAAGTCCATGCCAAACGAACCTGTTGGAGACCAGCCGGACGGTTGTCCCAATGGAGGGGTGCGCTAAGTTGTGAATGGAGTTGAAAACTCGCCGCCGCCAGGCTGCTGGGATGATGGGGCGGGGTTGGCCGGTAGCTACGTCACACAGTAGGGTCCTCTCACCTGGTCCTACGGGGAGGTCTTGGAGCTGCAAACCAGAGACCACTATTCTGTAACTGGGGATCTCATCGTCTGCCTGCTGTGCCTCCGCCAGCGCTGCATAGTCCACCCCCTGGGATGAGGCCTGTATGGTCGGTGTGGATAGTGCGTCTGCCACGACGTTGTCCTTTCCCGAGACATGCCGGATGTCCGTCGTGTATTCGGAGATGTAGGACAGATGTCGCTGCTGGCGGGACGACCAGAGATCAGACGCCTTAGTGAACGCGAAGGTAAGCGGTTTGTGGTCCGTGAACACGGTGAAGGGCCTACCTTCTAAGAAGTACCTGAAATGCCGGATTGCCAGGTATAGTGCCAATAGCTCCTGGTCGAAAGCACTGCATTTGAGTTCGGGTGGTCATAGATGTTTGCTGAAGAACGCCAGGAGTTGCCAGCGACCCTCGATGAGTTGTTTCAGCACTCCACCGACCGCTGTGTTGGATGCGTACACCGAGAGGGCAGTAGGAACATCCGTTCTGGGGTGCACTAGCATCGCGGTGTTTGTCAAGGCTTCTTTGGTTTTAACGAAAGCGGCTGCGGCCTCTTCGTCCCAGGTAATGTCCTTCCCCTTACCCGACATCAGGGTGAACAGGGGGCGCATGATTCGGGCTGCTGAGGGGAGGAAACGGTTGTAGAAATTCACCATACCCACAAATTCCTGCAGGCCTTTGATTGTGTTGTGTCGGGGGAAGTGGCGGACCGCGTCTACCTTGGCTGGCAGAGGGGTTGCCCAGTCTTTAGTAATCCTGTGGCCCAGGAAGTCAATGGTGTCGTCCGAACTGGCATTTGGCTGGGTTGATTGTAAGGCCGAATTTGCTCAGGTGGGAGTAGAGCTGGCGGAGGTGGGACAGATGCTCCTGCCGACTACTGCTGGCTATGAGGATGTCGTCCAAATAGATGAATGCAAAGTCCAGGTCGCGTCCCACCGCGTCCATTAGCCACTGGAAAGTCTGTGCGGCATTCCTTAGGCCTAACGGCATTCAGAGGAATTCGAAAAGTCCGAACGGGGTGATAAGTGCTGTTTTGGGGATGTCGTCCAGATGTACCTGGATTTGATGGTATCCCTGGACGAGGTCTACCTTGGAAAAGATCCTTGCGCCGTGTAGGTTTGCTGCAAAGTCTTGAATGTGCGGCACATGGTAGCAGTCTGGCGTTGTAACCTCGTTCAGTCTGCAGTAGTCGTCGCATGGTCTCCAGCCCCCCGTTGCCTTGGGCACCATGTGCAGGGGGGAGGCCCATGGGCTGTCAAACCGTCGTATGATCCCCAATTCCTCCATCTTCTTGAACTCCTCCTTCGCCAGTCGGAGATTGTCCAGGGGAAGCCTTCGAGCACGGGCGTGGAGGGGTGGTCCCTGGGTCGGAATGTCGCTGGGGCACGGCGCCTTCAGCACAGGGACGAGGCAAGGACATCTTCCACAGCACAGGAACCCTCTGGAGACTCAGGCTCAGGTTGAAGACATGGCGAAGTACTCCATATAGTTGAGGGGCACAGGCTTTGAGCACCCTGGTACTGACACCATCTGGGCCTGCAGCCTTGCTTGGGTTGAAATGTTTCAACTGTCTTCTCACCTGTTCAGCTGTGAAACCCACCGTGGTGGTTTCATGTGGGGAACGGGTATAGTCATGAGAGCAGGGTGGGGGACTGTGAGGAGGGGTAGGAGGGGAGAGGGGTTTGGGGGTTGACAACGGATGAATCATGTGGGGGATGGGCAGGGGCCACAATGTCAAATCTGTTAAAGAACAGGGTCCACCCTTTCCTATCATATTTCCCCTTCTCCAACCCTTTAACTATTTCACCAATCAGCTTCCAATCTCTTTACCATCCCTTTTTCCCGGTTTCAGATATCACCTCCCACCTTGTACGGCTTCTCCCCTTCCCACCCCCTCAACTTCTTGCTCTAACCTCATCTCTTTTTCCATTCCTGATGAAGGGTCTCAGCCCAATATGTCAACTGTTTACTCTTTTCCATAGATGCTGCCTGGCCTGCTGAGTTCCTCCAGTAATTTGTATGTATTGCTTGGAGTTCCAGAATCTGCATATTTTCCTGTTTTTAATTAAAAAGCATTTGGACTCTGTTTCAGTCATTCCACAAAACGAGTTTGAATGGCATTTCAAAGATAATGAACTGAAGCCTGCGGATGTCCAACTAAGACTTCCACTGAGAAATGATCATTCCTGTGGGAATGACTTTCGGAACAATGAAATACAACAACCAACAAGCCGCATTGTGCTTGTGTGTGGTAAAACAGGAGGGTCAGCATTGTGGGGTTGTGACCGGCTGAAACAACTACAACTTGACTGGAGATCCATCCACCATTTGGGCCTGAATTGGACAATTTAAAATGCACAATGTTGTGAATGTCTATACAGTAGTTGTATTATATATTGTATTATATATTCTATATGTAATTCGATGACTGAAGAACATTATGTTACATATTTGAGTTGAGGTGCATTCTTTATTGAGTTGGAGTTTATAGCTAAGAAGGGAGGAGTGTTGTGTATTTAATATTTCTGTAATATTTAAGTAATATTGTAAATACATTGTTTGATTAAACATTCTTTGTTTACATAACTCATCATGAGCTTCTGTAAAAGTACATGAATGGCATACATCATTATGCCACCACATCATTCTAAGCACAACACTAAAGAAAATCTAACCAGACAAATGACCCCGGGCTCATTTATCTTTCTGCCTCTGTGATAGCTCTCTTTTGTCTCCCTGCCCCATAAGCTGGCTGTTCAGACAGGTAGTCAATGTGATAAATACACAACACAACATACCACAGGAGGCAGCAGCAGACCAGCCGGTGGGGAAGCACAGGAGACACACACCCGGTCTCTGCCATTCAATGTTATTACATTCATCCCCAAAGGAATCCCGTGTACAAATTCTGCTGACAGTCACTATCTCCCACTGGATGATTGCATGTTTAAACACTGTACGGCCTGCACCAACATTCTTTACCTTTCCTTACTGGTTAGGGAATTACGTTTAGTGACTGTCGGGTCAGACTGGTTGTAACTGAGGAAGTATCACTGCTTAAACTACCGATTGTCTGTAACTGTCCCCTAACCACAGTCCTTAGACAGAAAACAGATGCACAGACTATTCAAAACATATAATGTATAACAATTACCAAGCAGTAATGACAAGCGAAAATTTGACTACTGCTTATTTTAGTTAAATAAGCAGTAGTATGAGTTAAAATGACGTTCAAGTTGTCAGCGGTTGCAAATTTCTGAATAATATGTACAGAATTTTGTCCCCATCTTCCTCAGCAGGTTTAACCCTCTGATGGTTTAACTAGATCTGTCTATGTTGCAAAACATTCACATTTCTACTTCACTTTTCTCATCCCACACAAGTAGCTGTATTCATTTCCCTTCACCAAGATTTCAACCCATTTACAATCACATTTATTAAGAGGGTTAATCTTGAATATTTGTGAAATACAGTGCACATGCATTCTATGTATTCATTAACATCATTGCTGTCTCTTCTGTGACACTCTCTCGTATGCCAATGGACAGTGCGAGGGAAACATTAGTTCAGGGTACATTTAAATCATTATCTCATTCACCCTTCGACTCTGGTACCAGTTGTTGCGTTTCAAACACTCAAATAGACACTATTATCCTTGACTACTCCTGCCCAACCCCACCCCTCTCTCTCACTTTCCCTGCAGAACTCTTTCTGCATCTCATTGAACACAGACCACCCCACAGTTTCCACCCACTCCTCAACATGCTTAACGCTGGTACATAACGCACAAACGTGCACTCCACGGGAGACCCTCAGGGTGTCTGGCTCAGGGGCTCACACTACATTCAGCCATTCAATCATCCACAGGTTGGAATTCCTTTTCATTGTCATTCTCACACTCACACACACATTCTCTTCATGGGACCCAGCCCACAGGCTCACTTGCAGGAGCTGAACCCTGCCCAAGGCTGTTCCCCTCCCCTCCCTCTTGAATCAGAATGAAGTCAAGTAAAATCAAGGTGAGTTAATTGTCATGACGTAAGTACATGAGCTACAGGTGAAGGCATGTAGATTAGGTCAAAACATGAAATATACAGTATTATGCAAAAGTCTTAGACACATAATTTATTTTAAAGTTTAAACAAAGGTACAGAGCATTTGAAACTGTGAAGAGCTGAGAAGCAAAGCAGAGATGCAACAGATTCAATATAAAGAAGAAGATGAAGAAGATGGCACCTCTGAAAAATCTATCACATACTCAAGACGCTATCTGTACTCAAGATAGCAGAAATTCTTTAGATGGAAATAGTCCAGTTAATAGACTACGCAATTAAAACAATTATAACACATGCATAATGTGCTAACACTTAGCTAATTAAAAATGAAAACATAATTTGCAACTGCTATATTGCCTTCTGCCAGGGAGGTGGGGACCATACTATGAAAAATACACGAGTATGTTAAAAGTAAAAACTATGGTTTCTTTTACTGACACGATTAAAACATCAGCTTTAGTGTTGCATTAATTGAATGAATATCTTACAAATATTATGTTAAGGTAAGCAACCAATTCCAACAAGCTCGATGCCTTTGCATTAGGAGTATTCTGGATGATGTGAATATAGCAGATATTAATTCAAATAAGGAACAGTCTTCAGTTATTAATGTAAATTGTGAATTGCAATTACAGCCTTACTCTGTATATATGACGAAGACTTTTGTGCAGTACTGTAAGTTATACAAGACAGTTAAGAAAAAAAGATGGTGCAAAACAAGGCATCAGTCAAAATAAGTCACACTCAAGGCGTACTCTCTTTTGGCTGCTACCATCAGGAAGGAGGCAAAGGAGTTTGGTTCCCATGCTACCAGGCTCAGGGACAGTTATTACCCTTCAACTGTCAGGCTCCTGAACCAGTGTGGATAACTTCACTCAGAGCAACTCTGAACTGTTCACTGAATACACCTGAATACTCACTTTTCAAGGCCCCTAGAACCTACGTTCTCAGAACTATTTATTTACTTTTTATTATTTGTGTTTTGTGTACTTGCACAGTTTCTCTTCTTTTGCACATTGGTTGCTTGTTAGTGTTTGTGTCTAGTTTTTCCTTGATTCTATTGTACTTCTTTGTTTTCCTGTAAATAACTGCAAGAAAAGGAATCTCAGGCTAGTATAATGTGACATATAATTATTTTAATAATAAATTTACTTTGAACTTTGATCTTTAAAGCGCATGGTGATACAAGAGGTATTTCATGTTGTACCATTATTGAGCTAGGGTTAGGATTGTGCAATTTATTTCAAGATTCAAATGGTGTAGGAAATTCTTTGAAGCTGGTGTTGTGAGACTTTGTGCTTCTGTGACCCCTTCGCAATGGTAGCAGCTGGAAAAGTGCATGTTCCATATGGTGGGGTTCTTGATGATAGATGTCTCCTTCTTGAGGCAGCATCTCATGTGGATGCTTTCAGTGGCGGGGAGGGTTGTGCTGACATTGGTAGGTACTCACACTGAGCACCACAGTCACTGACTGGACACACACTAACACTATTAAAGGGATAAATGGCCTATCACCCAGGAGTCAATGGTGCTGATGATTACTTTATTGCTTATGCACATATGAATATCAAGCCTTTGACATGAAGAAAGTCTTTTCTTCAGGTAGTGCTTTACTATGAGGGGCTCAGCCAATTGTCTGGTGCAATTCATGGCAAAAGCAGCAACAATTGGGAAGTTTGATGTGGTCAGATTGCTGATGGCCTTATTTTCAGACAAGGTAGGACAAGCTTCTTCATTCCTCTTTGACATTTAGCAGCTGATGTTGCTTTATTTAGCTTTCAATAACCACATCTGGTACTGGGTCACTTTAGCTTACTAGCTCTTTAGTGATTAACTTTGCTTTATTTCACTGTAGCTAATAACCATAGATAACAAATTAGATGCTTTTCACCATTGTTCACACATGGAAATTTAGCACAATGATGCCCAATCCAACCACCTTGGAAATAATTTTTAATTCTCATACACTTTTTCAAGTATGTAAACAAAATGTTTCCTTAAACTTGTTTTCCATTTCTCGGAACCCATCATATGGATTTACTTTCAGTTTTGTTTTCCAAGAACTGCCGGTGAATTACAGGAACCGGGTTAGGTTTGCTGTGCACGCAAAATTGCGCAGTTCAACTCCTTAACCCTTTCACTGCACTCCAGGAGACAAGTTAGATCAGCAAGACAAACATTTTCCTCTCATTTTCTACTTCACATCTTCCTTTTTTAAATAAAATGAGCACAGTAAAATCATGGCATCTTAAATACATATTGTGTGGAGGGAGGCCCTTTAACCCTTCAGGAACATGTCAACCATCAAACAACTGTTAACACTAATCTTGTTCTCATCTCTTTTCATTCTGCCCACAATTCCTCTCCCCACCCCTGCCAACAGATGCTGCCATTCACCCAAATATTGGGGCAATTTACAGTGGCTTTTTAACCTAATAACCTGCATATCTTTAGGATGTTGGAGACAAATGGAAAACTGGAGGAAATGCCCAGTCACAGGGATAAAACCTCACAGACATCTTCCAAGATCCAGGTCACTAGAACTTTGAGGCAGAAGCTCCATGAGATGAGCCACTATGACACCCATGAACTGCTGCCTGAAAGCTCCTGTCATCTGGAACTTGGGTGGAGTTTCCCAAACTCTCCTTGTGTGGAGGTTGATCTGAGCTGTGGTAAGTGATCAGTGTATGAAAACTGTAAGTCAAGGTCCATCAGGGCTTGAAGATAAACAGTGAGGAAAGGGAGGGGGAGGGGAAAACTTGAGAGAGGAGAATGGGAGAAGTGAATGAGGATGTACTGAACCAGGATGAGCCCGTCTTTGACCTTAAAGGGTTAGGTGCAAGTTTGAGCAAGTCATAACAGATAAAAGCCATTCTATACAGACGCTGTGAGGGACATCCAAAGTCTCATTTAAACACATAAACCTCTACCAATTTCCCAGCTCAATATTGTATATTAGCTTTAGTATGGGATACTGTACTGAAGATAATGGTACTAGCGAACAAAGCTACCAATGGCAACATCCTTAAGTCGGGTCATGAAGCAATTCCTTTCACTTCTTTTAAAGGCTTCTTTTTATATCAGATGTGGTTCTGCTACTGTTAGAGCCTGCAGTTTATCCTCAGGTGGTGTGTCTTTGGGTCAAAAAGGTGATCTGATACTTTGCTGTCTCCGAGAGGCTTCTGGGAGACTGCGACCAGAGCGTGCGGCATGGAGATGGGGCGCGGGTCCATGATCGACTCCATCTCTCGTCGATCTCACAGAGTAAGACTGAACTCATGGAGGTGGGTGCAGAAGGCGAGCGAGTGTTCAGGGCCATCTACCAGCCTCTCGCCCTCTGCTGTCGGAGAAGGTCCCTACATGTGCAAGTCTTTTGCTTGCCTCTCCTGAGGGAAGGTAGTGTTCGAGTGATCTCTCTCCCTCAATGACGTTGGTGGATGTAGCCAGAACAAGATATAGTCAATGTGGATTGTAGATTTGGACTCTAAATCAGTTTTTAAGATGTGTTCTGTTTCTAGCTCAAGTTCTAGTTTCTCTTCTTTTATTATTACTATTGAGCAGTTTTTGAATCTGGTGGCCCGCAGATAATGAACACTGAGTGGAACTGTACTGAAATATGCCTTTTGTGATTTACAGTATATTCTGAGTTTTTAAATAGTATTTTTGCCTTTTGCATGATTTTTTTGCAGGTTGGAGGGGAGGGGCTTTGATGTTTGATGTTTTTTTTAACAGGTTGGTTCCATGGTTCTTTGATTCGTGACTGTCCATGGGGAAGACGAATTTCAGGGTTGCATACTGCATAGATGCTTTGATAATAAATGTACTTTGAACTTAGAACCCAAGAGAGAGAAGGCAAAGTAGGGACATAATCAGGGAAAAGGGTGAGGAGAGGGAGAAGGAGATTGGAAGTGGGGTGAAGTTATACACGAAAGGGATACTAGAGTATGAGAGGAGTTTAGAATGAGGATATAAAAACTGAATGACCGAGGGGAGCAAGGTGGAGATCAACAGGAGAATAGAGTGCAGGGAAGAGTTCAGAGTGGGAGAGGATAAACAGGTTTTGGGGGAGAGGGAGAGAGGATTGCAATTGAGACAATGAACAGGAATCTAGGGGCAGGGAGGAATCTGGATTGGAGATATTGAACAAATGATCTGAGCCAGATTTCTACAGGGCATTGTCCTTGGCCCAATCATTTTTAATAGACTTATCGATGACTTTCCTCCTCATATGATTTCAGAAGCAACAATGTATGCTAATCATTGGATAATGCTCAACTCCATTTGAACTCCTCAATAAAATTAATTTGAGTTGAGAAAGTCCATCTGCTTGCATTTCAGGCACAGTCAATACTGCAGCTATATCTATGTCTCACATTCAGGTACATCATACTCCCTCTATATTCCTCTTGGAATCAGGGTGGTTTCACTGGCTTGACATTAATGTTAGATTCATGTATATGTTTTGTTATGAAGTTGCTGATTATATTTATATACATCTTGCATTTCTTTATGGAGTCCCATGGGTATCCTGTGTTGAGTTGGCAGATGTATGCTTATGGCAACAGTTATGTGACTATGTAAGGAAGCTTGTTCTTAGCTGGAAAATTGGACTCTGTCACCAGTAGGACAAAGTGATCACTCCTAGCAATACTGTCATATACAGATATAGGAGAAAGAGCTGGATTGAGAGGGATGGGGGCCAAGTATGTTTTGCGTTCACATTACTCACAATCTGCTATCAATCCAATCTGATGCATATGCCATTTGGCCTTAGCCATTTCAATCAGTGATGCTGTTACCATGTCATTGTTAGTTGTCCACGGAAAGTTTTGTCCAATGGTACTGTTGTTGACCTTGTCTCTTTGTCATGTCAGCACTTTAATTGATTTGAATCACAGTGTTAATGTGAGGGATATTTCTTTAGAACAATGGAGAATGGTTTGAGTTGAGATGATGGAGCCAGGCTGCTTCTTTCTGCTACGTCCACACCAGACCAGATAATTTTGAAAACGCCGGTTTCGCGTAAGAACGATAGGCGTCCACAACAGTCATTTTTGAAAATATCTCTATCCCATTAAAACGGGTATTTGGGCAAATCTCTTCCTACTGGGCATACACAGGACACATCTGCAGAAAACAAGTGAAGAGGAAACGGTATACTATTTTTGTTTCCACGGCGGCATTGTGCAATTTCCATTGGTCAAAAACTAGAGTACCTAAAACAACAGTGAAAGAAAGTTTTCAACAATGTCTTCGAGGAATACAAAGAAAACTTCCACTGAGAAAAAGTAGACTCTACTTGCGTTTGGACAGACAATGAAGTCGAGCTGCTTCTGCGAGTTACAAGTGACTACAAAGTCAGCAAAGCAGTGGAGAACGTGGACCGGGAGTCGTGCCAAACCAAATACAACGACATCCTCGACCACTATAAAGAACGTTATATGTGTTCAAGTAAACAATGAAATGCCGTGCTGCTGCCACCATCTTCTCTGAAACATCATGACAGCATTTTTAAAAAGCTCCGGTTTCCCCGTACACACTACACTGCCCAACCGGCATTTTCGGATTTACACACTCTGGAGAGTGTTTTAGAAAAGTTCCTTTTTCGGGGAAGGAAAACGCTATCTCAGTGTGGACAGAGGGTCAAAACGAAGAGAAAAAGCTTTGGTTACGGATTTATGCGGTCTAGTGTGGACGTAGCCAAAGAACCATCCTGGCCAGTTACACAAACACATCAATCCAACACCTTTCAGGATCTCAGTCACCCACCAGGGATGGAAGGACATCGTTTATAAACAGGGATCTGGATATAACTGAACTTCATTTACATAAAAGATACTCTTACCGTTAAATGTGTTTTATTAGGTAACAAAGTTGTTAATTTTCATACGGTTCTAACCAGAAAAAGACTAATAAACTCCAGTGAAATTTAAGCAACATCAATTTGCATGTATAAATTAAACTTTCTGGAAAGGAAAATTAATTGTGGTTCCTCCATGGATGAATGAACTTTGGTCAATTTATTATAGACCATCTTTAGAAAGCAAACAAAGTAGGAAGGGTTGTCAATCTTAAGCGAGGAGTTTTTATTAAAGTAACCATATTATACTCTGTTCAATTTAACTAATTAAAAATTCAAAATGGAAATCAATCAATTCAATTCAAGTTTAATTGCCATTCAACCATACATGAATACAGCCAAATGAAGCAACATTACTCTGGGGTCAAGGTACAAAACACAGTACCAACAGTCTCACACACACAACAAAGCACCCATAGCACATATAAGACAGCAAGTGCATAAAGGTACCAGTAGGATACAGCCACACAATAAAGGAGCCCAAACTCAAACCGTCAAAGCTGCAGAAATCTGCAGTCAACCAGAAGAGAGCTTGTCTTCTGCTGAGTGAACACTGGGGGGCGACTCCAGCCTGGATGCTGCGCCATGCCACCCCCGGTGGAGCGTACTGGCTCTGAAGCCTCTCTCCTGGTGGTAGTAAACAGGTGACACGGTGGCTTGAGGCCTAGTCCTTGCTGTGAAGGAGCCCATGCAGCCCCCCTCCCATTCCCCCCCCCACCAGTAAATCAGTGAATCGAACTTGCAGCATTTCATATTAACAATGGCCAAAAGGTCTTGCAGTCACAAGCAAAGCGACCAAGATGGTCACTCACTATTAGACTGCACATCTCCTTCGACTCAGGCAGCGGCACAATGCACAGCTCCTTCACTTTCTCCCCAGTGAGAAACTCGCTGATGTGGCAGACCTGCGGTACTTTAAATTCTTAGTGTTCAGCAGGATCATGTGATGAATAAAAATGCACAGTTGATGCAAGTTCTTTAAATAATGTAAAGATTTGACATCAAATAATCAAAACAATACTTCATATGCTGTTGAATAAACATAATCTCATTAATTATAAACAAATCATTTACAGTGAATTCTTTTGGCTGTAGAAGTTACAAAATAAGCAATATTTTCCTTTGCATTGTTTCTCATAACATTTGCATTGAATCTGATCTTAATGTGCAACCAACTATACGAGATAAAAAAGAAAAATGCTTTTCATTTATATAGGAACAGATGTGACATTGCAAGTCATTATAATGCCAGAAGTGTATTTAGTTAAGTGTAGTCACTGTTACTGCTTGGCATATCGTAAGAATGAGATGGACTACAGATTTTAATGACTTGGCAGCTGGCAGTAAGGAAGTGATGAAAGTAGGCAATGTTCAGGAGACCCATTTTAAAGTGAAGTCAGATATCCTGGGGGTTTGTAAGGCAGGAGGAGGTTACAGAAAGAGGACAAGATCATTGAAAGGATTTGAAAATGATGAAAGCTTCAAAGTTAAGGAACTTCTTAATTGCAATGTAGCTGATGGGAATAATGCTGGTGGAAATTTGGACATAAGCATCAGAGACTTCATTGAGTACAAATTTACAGAGAAAAGAAAGTTGCCATCAAGTGTTCACTATAATAGTGAATCTTACATGTCACAAAGACATGGATTATAGGCAGAAGCGGAAATGTGTCATGTTACAGAAAGTAGGTGACCGAAATGGTGGCACTGAGATATGAGATCTGAAAATCAACTCAAATTAGGCATGACAGCAATGTTACAAATAACCTAGTTTAGACACTGTTAGGGAGAAGCTTAGAGTCCGTGGAAAGGAAGTGATGTCTCTGCTGTGGATGAAGACTTTTGGTTCAATATTTGAGCAGAGGTTGAAAGTTCAGATTAGAATGTCAAACGAAAGGTCCAACAATTTAAAGAGGACAAAAAGGTTGAAGGAATTATAGCAGGTTAAAACTGAATTATATCAATATACAGGTGGAATCTAGTGCAGTGTTTACTATGGAATGTATTGTTTGAGAACCATTTTGTTTCCATGTTGGGATTGAAGTTTGCCTTGGTGCAATTCCTTCAGCACAGAGACCTGGCATACTTTCGTCAGATCTAGACAGACAAAGCAAAATTCAACTTGGCACCTGCAACAGATCGTATTTTTACATCCCTTTTGATTGTGTTCGAGCAGCTTACCACATGTTGGGCAGGCTCGAATGGAAGGGCAATTCCTCACTACAGTATCTAAGAGGTTGATTAATGGGCAACTGCGTAGTATGTCCAGTTCCATATTGGAGCACCCTGCATTATCACATCGGTCAGAACGTCGGCCTCGTCCCTTCCATGGTTTCAGGCACTGCCAACAGAACTTGTAAACACTCCCCTCTTTTGCAGTACACATAGTGCAGTGGACACTCAAGTTACTAAAGTCTGTGCGTTCAATGTATGTTCCACATCCAGGACACTGTGGTAAAAGATAAGCAAAAAAAAAAATTGGTGAAATAAATTACTTCACACTGATAACCCTTATAATGCATCACCTAAATATATGTGTTTCAAATGTCGTAGGCTGCTGTGACTATCTTTACCACAAAATGATCAAACAAATTCTGTTCTTTTCTGAGAATTTGCATTTGTATTCTTACTGGATTAGACCTTAAACCTTTCCACCCTATCCTGCTAAACTGTGGGGCTCAGGGGTAGATTAGTTATTAAAAATGCATTTTTGGTAATTAGAAGACAATAGAGAAATTTGATTGTGATGAGAATATTGAGCATAGGAGCAAAATAAATTTGCTACTTCATAGAAATTTATTGATTCTAAATTGCACATATATAGTTTCTAATCACGGAATGTAGACGTTGGACATATGTTTGATACCTGAATCTATTGCGTCAGTTTGGACATGCTAATCAAAGAGGTAACTCTCAATTAAATATGCATTATATGCTGACAACAAAGTATTTTCTATGAAGCAAATGTAGTGCAGACACAAACATTGAAATGCACACTTTGTGAGACTTACTGATTTGTGAGATCAGATTGTGGGACATTTGATTGTCAGACTTACTGATTTAACTCACAGTACTCAGCTGCAGCCAGCACAGCAACTGTTTCCTCAAAATGCAGCTGCTCCTCTCTGGTCAGTATTGCCAGCTTGCGAACTTCATGGTAGGGCCATTCCTGTCCGCATTTCTGTCCATCATCTTTCAATGCTGGGTAGTAGAATTTGTACTGACCCTGTAATTTCAAATTTGATTAAAATTGAATGGTTTAAGTTGCCTTCTTCCTAGATAATGAGAATGACAGAAATAACTTTCTCATTTTACCCAACTCCTCATTGCCAAGTTCTCTCTCTCAAATCACTGTCTGAGCCCAGGAGTGTGGAACACTGATGTCCAATCCAGTGCAAGGAAGATTCACCACATTGTTTATTCCTCATGCGGAGAGATTAAGTTAACTATGTTTGTATTTACTAGAGCTGAGAAAAATGAGAAGGGATCTAAGTCACAACCAGGTTGAGTTGGTTGAAGGTAAACTTTTTAAAAGTTACATTTGACACCACCTGCACCCACAATATTTTTACCAGATAGAGTGTGGTCAGGTACTCCTTGGTGGAGGCACTAAAGCAAACTACGTTCTCTCACACATCAGGGAAGAAGGTGATTCATTTTGGAACAGATTCTCCTGACAAAATGTAAATCAAAGAAATTGATGAAAAGTAGCAGTGTAGATATATCTATATTTTGACAGAGTTATGGAACATTTTTAGTTCACAAAACTCAATTTCTTCCCAATCCAGAAGGCTCCGACACCATGCAGTCAGTGAGTTTGGATCTACTGCGTGTTTACAGGACATTTCTGCCCGCAAAATATCGGGATCATACTCTCCTGAAATAACAAGTAATGCAGTTATTTTATCCTATCGAAATGGTGAGTCGCTGAGTATTTACATCTTAAATCAGTCAGAAAATGAAAAATAACTGAATCCACAGACTGCTATATTTCTTGGAAATCTAAATATGAAAATAGCCATGAGGAGCAAATGCCACAATGGATTTGGTCTCTTAAATATTGTTTCTGCTAATGCTCCTATTCTATTCAGTAGTACCTTCCAATTGTGTAGAGTAACTATAAATATTCTCAAGGAAAACATTCAATTAAGATATTTTTCCCAGAATATTCATTTCCATCAACCTATATATTTCACACATTGGCTGACAGCTGTGAGTAAATTGGAATGAAATGCCTGAAATAGCCTTGACTGAATAGGGTTGGAATATCCTTCACAGTGGTCCTGGAGAAACAGGGATTTAAATGTCAATGGTCTAGAACAATGCTGCAGGCATCATGGAAATATTATCTGAGCACTTTTATTCATTTCCTTGATGCTGGGACACATCAACAGTGATGTAACCCGGGGTCTTTGGGTGCTTTGGGTCTTTTGATATCAGACTCTCACCCAGGTGACCCAACCAGAGTTGATCAGGCCCTGACTTGTGTCCCAGTGGTGCTAGTCCACTGTTCACACCTCTTGATCCAAAGCCTCCTGGAGAGTTGTTCAGAAGCCTCTGTGATGGTCCTGGTGGCTCTTTTCTTTGCAGCCCCCATAATTCCAAAGAGAGAGTATGTTCTGCCCAGTGAATGGGCAGCAAAATCTCTACACCCCATCTCCACAGGCTCACATCGTTCCCTTCACCCCTGCCTCTGGCACCGTTCTTCCAGCCCTTGGTATTTGGCTTTCTCAGGTTCAAATCCCTCCTCATTCTGGTCTTCCCAAGGAACTGTCAGCTCTACCATTCAATGTTAAAACATGTCAGAGATGAGAATGCAGACAGGTAAATGGACTGTTGATTTGCTAAATGCATAGCTCCAGCCCAGTTCATGTATTGGCTGTCCGAATGGAACAGTTCACTTTTCCCCATGTCAGTGTCCAGGGCGCCATGAATTGGAATCTATTTCTCCCACTTCAGTACCTGAGCCATCCAATCGACTCCAGGGTCACACTGAGGAATTTTTATGTTTATAGTGAGGCTTCTTTAGAACTTCTGCTTATTCTTGAAAGGAAGAGTATTTCGATCCCTACACATACTGCCCCTTATTATCACTACATGCACTTTCACTCTTGCATTCACTTGTACATATGGAGGTCTGCTGACAGTATTTAGACAGGCTTTAGATATTGAAAGCCAGAGGTTGAGTGACCCCCAAAATCTTAGTGTACCATGAAACAAAAATGATCAGATTTAATCCATGACCCTGTTTATTCCAGATTAAAACTTCATGTATGATTTGAATCTATCAGTAAATTCAACAGTTTCAATCTTCCAAAATACTTCCAGTGATACAAAAATTGTATTTATATTTACTTGTGATTTCATCTTTTCCTTGCACAAATTTTAGAGAGTGATCATTTTTGTCATAACCCTTCTCGTTCTTTTCTGGTACAGTGTTCATCTTCCAAGCTGCAGAGCAGAAACTTTCTATGATAGAACCCTCTCTGGAAAGTCCCTTCACCAACAATCCCGGAAGAAGACAACTACCACTATCAATCACATGATACTGCACTTTATCAACTCGTGCTTATTTGCAGCATGTAAGGCACACCCCTTCAGGAAAGGAAACTCTGAATACATTAACACTTTCCTTTCCACATGATAATGTTTACAGCCAATTCTTCACACTGTTCAGGGATGGGTTATGATTTTATGTATGAGTTCTGCTTCCATGGGTGACGCTAGTGACATGCACGTCTTTGCTTGACATTAATTACATCAAGAATGGGCATCAATAGATGTTGCAGGTGCTCCCAAAATGGGCCAATGGTAATTTTTGGACCCTGTGATATTAAAGGAATGACAATATTGAGTACGTGAAGGATCTGAAGGGAAACCAGCCCAGGGTTGTTGCTGTTCGTGTCCTTCTGCATCATAGCAATGAAACAGGAGGTAGGTACCTCCAAATCCCTTTGACGACTTGCTGTCATGCATTGTGAATATTGTAACCGTGCAGGAGTTTTTAATGGAGGAGATAAATAGCTTATAGCTTATAGCGGGAGGAGAAGATGGCGGCGCGACGCAGCGCACGCGACCTCTCCGATGAATTGATGTCAGATTTGTTAAATAGGGGCCATGCACAATTCTGATTTGATGAAGACAGATGTGAGAAGCACGGAGGAACATCTGGAGAAACTTCTGAAATGCCCGGTTCGCTGCCGCTGCTACTGTGCGGTCGAGAATCTCCGGAGGGAAGGCCCCAAATCCTCTGATTTTCCTGTTGCTGGCGGCTGGGGCTGGGGTCGAAGCGCTCGGCAGAGAAGGTGCTCGGTGCTCGGTGTCGGAGGGCTGGTCGGAGGCTCAAAGTTTTCGGACGACTCAGAGTCGGACTGTGTCGAGTGCTTCCAGGATGCTGCATCGGCAAGCAGTCTGACTGGTTGCATTGTCACCTGGTGTGGAGGCTCCAATGTGCAGGATGAAAAGGGGCTGCAGAGGGTTGTAAACTCATCCAGCTGCATCACGGGCACAAGCCTCCCACCATCGTGGGCATCTTCAAAAGATGGTGCTTCACGAAGGCGGCATCCATCGTCAGGGACCCTCATCATCTGGGACATTCCCTCTTCTCATCGCTACCATCAGGGAGGAGGTACAAGAGCCTAAAAACCACTCAGAGTTTTAGACACACCTTCGAGACAAGCTGATCCTCAAAGAGGGATTAGAAGTTGAGAAAGTTAGCACTCTAAAGTTCCTGGGTGTCAATATCTCTGAGGACCTAACCAGGACACAACATATCAATATAGCTATATAGCCGGCGGCTCTATTCCCTTCAGAGTTTGAGGAGATTTGGTTTGTCAACTAAAACACTCAAACCTCCACAAATGTACCATGCAGAGCATTCTGATTGGCTGCATCACCATCTTATATGGGGGTGCGGAAATGGTGGGCTTCTGCACAAGATCAAAATAAGTTGCATAAACTTGGAAAATTAGTCAGCTCCATCATGGGTACCAGTCTTCATAGTATCCAAGACATATACAAGGAGTGGTGCCTTAGGAAGTTGGAGTCCATCTTTAATGATCACCACACCCAGGACATGCCCTGTTCACACTGTTACCATCGGGAAGGAGGTACAGAACCCAGAAGGCACACACTCAGTGATTCAGGAACACCTTCTTCTCCTCTGCCATCTGATTTCTAGATGGACATTGATCCCATGGACAGTACCTCACTACTTTTTAATTTCTGGTATTTTGCATGACTTATTTTAAAGTAACTATTAAATGGACATATATGTACGGTAATTCAGTTCTTTTCACAATATTTATTTATTATGTGTTTCATTATACTGCTGCTGTGAAACAACAATTTTCACAAGTATCAGTGACTAAAACCTGATTCTGATTCATGAGAGCACAGGGAGAACGATGGCCAGTCACTTCCTCCTTGTGCCACACTCCATGTGAAGCTGAACAAGAGCAGCCATACAGTGTTGTTCCCAAGCTATCATATTCACGTGGTGTTCATCCCTGCGGGCATTTGATTGTACTTGGAGATTTGCCCCCTTTTAACGCACATATGATTTACCTCATAGGGTGTTTGATGCATTGTAATATGAATGTATTCTGGATCATCTGACATGTTGTGGATGTGTGTGGGCCTTTGCCTTGAAGGAATGTCAGGGTATGGCTGTGAAATGTCCGTACTTGTATTTGTGAAGTGTTGTATTGTAAATATATTAGCTACCGTGGTATATTTGGGGAGGGCGGGTGAGGGGAGTTTTGTTCAGGGGTAAGATATTAAAGCAAAATGGAGGAAAATGTAATGCATTACTTATTCTGTATTGTGTCATTCCTTTAATAAAAATAAAATTTGAAAAAAAGAATATTTATTGTACACCTTAATCAAACAAATGAGGAATCTGTATTTTTGAAAGCAATTTAGATCAGTTTCCTTGTATAAAATTCTAACTGATGGATCACAGGCTCAGTTCTCATTGGGTTATGTCTTGTAGATTCATCAGGTCACCATGGTTAACTCGTTGAAGTGTTTAAAATGCACACAATCCATGGATAAAGAAACTTTTTTCCGAAGATACACCTCTATCTGTTTGCTCAGCTGATGCTGTAATGAAGTTTGATTTAATGGTAAGTTAAAAAGTACAAGGAAGAAAAGGTAAACTTTTCTCAAAAATTAGAGTGATTGATTACTTTCCTGCAGTGAGTTTAACATCACATTTTTTTTCTTGATTCCATGATGAGGAATCTGGACAATTTACAAACTAACTCTCCATTGTTTCACAATGATAATTCACAATAATTGATGTTTAAAATAGTGTCAAATCTTTCGACTTCTATTTTTGTAAATTCAAGAAGGATGGGATTGTTAACATGAGCAACTTTGGATGCCATGAGAGCGTAGCGGTTTGTGCGATGCTAATACAGCCCAGGACATTCTCATTTCTGGTGCCGTTCTGTAAGAGTTTATACGTTCTCCCCATGGATTGTGTGGGTTTCCCCAGCTGCTCCTTTAGCTTCCACAGTCTAAAGATCTATGGGGTAGTAGGTTACTTGGTCATTGTAAATTGTCCTGTGATTAAGTTAGGGTTAATTGGGGTTGTGGAGTTGCTGGGGGCCGACTCCACACTGTAGTGCTAACTAACTAACTGACTAATCACCTGTATTTCTGTTACTTCAAAACATAAAATATTAATCCTAAAGGAAGGGAGTAAATTTATTTTGCTAATTTAAGGACACTGTAACTCTTTTTACCTCAGAAAGATCTTGCATATTCATTCTTTTTTAAAATTCATTTTTGGCCAAGTGTTGAGAAATCAATTGGCTAGTTCTGTCAACAAACTGGCAAGTTGATGGTATCATCTTGACTGCACTCCAGCATAGAACTTCTCCTGGAGAGTAGTGACTGAATGGGAGTTTCCCAGTAGTTATGATGGAAAATCTAATCACTGATGTGCACCAGTTTAGATTTGGGACAAGCCTAAATATATTGAGTTATATTTTAGTGAAAAGAGACATCTCTGAGAGTTAGTATAAGCATGAATAATTGTCAATTTAAATATTTTGAAACATTTAATTATTTTAATCATTTAGAATTAATTTCTAAAATAATTACTTCTCATAATAGGATTTCATGTTTACTAATATTTTTTAACTGTAACTGTCGGCGAAAGTCAATGTATTTTCACATATTTAGCTGCCTGGTACATCGAAGTTTTCAGATAAAAATTGTTTCTCACCTGGGCCTTGTACTGGTCACCTCCAAGAAGGGAGGCCAACCATCTCATCTTGCTATCCAGTGGTATTGCCACTGGCTGATTGCCTATTTTTAATATGTGTTGTTCATCCATCGTTGACGTCGATGAGGACCTCGACACCATAATGATGGTGTCGAGACTAGAGCGTGATTTGGATTCAAGTGAGGGAGAGTTGCGCAGCGTCAGCCTCACTCTCTCTTCCCAATTCCCATCTGGATCCAGTGACAAGACAGAGTCTAGACGGCTGGAGATGAGACTAGGTGCAGTGGATGACCAGGACGTCTTCTGTGTCTTGTCCTGTTCTACACGTTCCACGACGCTTGCAGAGACCGCCTTCTTGACCGTTGGACCTTCCATTGGTCTCGTCCGCTCAATCCGCCGGAGTCTGTCTTCACATGCTGGGATAGACAACTTCCTATCTCACCGAGGGTTTGAGACCCATCGGCTACCCTCACCTGGTTTAGCCGGCTTGTCGAAGCCGTTGCCCGGGGTGTGGCCGCTGTTGCATGCAAACAGCTACGGGGAGCCACAGGTGAGAACTGAGTGCCAGGTGAATATACTTCTCCGTGGATTGTCACCTTGTCGTGGTGGAGAAGCTTGTGTAGACCTGAGATCCCGACAGACATGCTGTCTAGAGCTATGCTCCTGGTAGGGTCACCCATGGCGGTAAGGTCGAGGGTGAGGTCCCTGACAAAGTACAATCCAATCAAGACCTCAATGGTGGAACAAGCGGATGAAGTCACTTCAACTCAATGGCTGTGAAGGCGGATGAAGGCTGCAACAAATCCATCAGCTCCAATCGTCGTGGTTTCCATGCTATTGGAATCAGTTGGTTGATTTGTGAAGTAGCTTGTGCTTCTTGGAGTGCAACATCAAGTACACGTTAAACAAATACACGCACAGGCATCTTCGCTCAGTACCACGGAATGAAGACCAGCATCCTCGAACTTGAGGGATAACCACAATGATGACGAATATTAATATACTAGGTTTTAGCATTGAGTAGAGGGTCTATTTGTGCAGTAACTACCAGTTACAGCATGCATTGAAGCCGATGCAACAGCTGACGAAGTGTTTTAGAATTGAAACACCACTGTGGCATAACGGTTAGTGCGACCCTACATAACTACCTCAAAGTCCACAACAAATTTGTGAAATAACATGAGAAAATTTCCATACCTCTCAAAATAACAACCAAGTAATATTGCAACACCTTATTTCATCTGTGTAACTCCAACTTGAGAGCATGAACATTGATTTCTCCAACATCTGGTAATTCCCCTCCCCCACCCTTTCCCCTTCACCATTCCCCATTCCTATTTCCCTCTCTCACCTTATATCCTGACCTCATCACCTCCCTCTACTGCTCCTCCCCCTTCTCTTTCATTCAAGGCCTTCTGTCCTTTCCTGTCAGGTTTTCCCTTCTCCAGCCCTTTATCCCTTTCACTATTCAGCTTTTCAGATCTTTACTTCACCCCTCCCCCTTTCTTGGTCTCCCCTATCACCTAATCTTTGTACTTCTTCCCATTCTCCCCACAACTTCCTAGCCTGACTTCTCATCTCTTTATTTCCAGTTCTGGTCAAGGGTCTCGTCCTGAAACCTCGACTATCCCACAGATGCTGTCTGGTCTGCTGAGTTCCTCCAGCATTTGGTGTGTATTACTTTAATTTTCAGCATCTGTACATTTTCTCTTGTTCGTGAACCAACTAATGTCGTAGGACATTGGGCAATTATTGCCTTGTGCCTGGAACCAAGTTTTCAATGAAGCTTTCCTTTGAATTCCACAATTTTTTTTTCAGGAGATAAAACTTGAGGAAGATGAGGAGATTGATCTCCTTATCCAAGGAATTTTTCTTCAGGTGTTCGGCCTCGACTTGACTCTACATTTCGCTTTTCCTTACATTTAACAATTCAAATGTCTTTTATGTTCTTGTACACGAACACAAATCCTAACCACCCTCCCCATCCCCACCACTGACTCTCCCTAAAGCCACTTCCCCACAGCCTATGAAGCCAGCTGCCAGCGTATCCTTGGGATATGGGAGTTAACCAGGGTGCCCAGTGGAATCCCATGCAGAGTAAATGCAAATTCCATGCAGACAGCATGAGAGATCTAAATCAGTGACCAATGCACTGGAGCTGTGAGACAGCTGCACTACTGCTGCAGCACTGCTCTTTCTCTTTGAGATTTCTTTTGATTCTGAAATCAGGCGTCTGTTATTCCATCTGCGCAAACTTGAGGAGTTCTTCTACTTTCAAAGCATAATATCTTCATTCTTTTAACTTAAGAAAAAATATGTTCAGGCTAAGACAATTACATGGTCTTGTATACGGATAAGGTCAAAGATACATTAAAAAATCATGCCGAACTCCGAGTCAAAATTTAGGAAAATCTTGTGTAAATGACATCATCTGTTATGAAAATTTAACATTCTTTTGAGTATTCTTCAGCAGATGTCCTAAAACTGAGTACCATAAGTCTGAAATAAATATTGAAATAGCTGAAAATATTGGTCAGGTTAGGAGACAGCTGTGGGAACAGAAATAGGGTTAGCATTTCAGGTCAATGAAAAGTTTTGATCTGAAACATTGACTCTCTTTCTCTTTCTTCAGATGCTGCCTGAGCTGCTGAGTATTCACAACATTTTCTGCATTCAATTTCACCTTATAGCAGAATTTTGGCCACTACTGCTTGGAAAACTAACCCATTTTCCAAAAAGCTTACAGATATTGGCTATGCCCTGTATTGTGGTAAAGAAGTCACTTGCTTGACTGGAAAATGTTGAGTATGTCTTGTCTGCTTGATAGCATCAAAATTAACTCAGTTTGTTCTATTTGTCAGTGGTGTAAATGCAAAAGTGTGACCAGTGCAAAGAAAAGTGATATTAATGATACCTTTCTGTTGCATTTCTCTGCTTTAGGGAAAAAAATATGAATTGTTTGCAATTTGGCACCAGATAAGAAGCTATGGAAGTTGCCACTATTATACTGAAATCAAATCTGACTCTGGTGACTGGTACAATTTTAATGATGAAGATGTTAAAAAGCTAAAAATAAGAACACAATGAGAAGTTTTCTAAATCACTAATTGAGGGTTAGTTTTCCAGTTCGAGGAGATGATAGCACATGGTCTTGCTGTGTTTCTGTTCTATGGCATTTTCTCAGTTTGTGTTAAGGAATGAAATTAAGTTTCTTCAAAAGCAACACTATACCTCACACAAAGAGACATGATTATGTTGTTGGAGGTTAATCACCCCAGCCATATGGTACAACATCACTGTAGGAGCTGAGTTGGAAATGTATTGCATGATAATTCCACGCCAGCTTGTTTTGGAGATGAAATGTAAACATTAATAATATGACAGGACTAACATTAAATGCATCAGACTGACCATGTGAGCTACCAGACAGTGGCTTTATCTTTATTCATTTGTAGAATGACATTGTCATTTCCCCTGAGAGAGTGCTGAGTCACCTGCTTCATCTCTGCACTCTAAGTGTTCCTGTTCCTACTATGCTGTGAGGTGAAGGGTTCCCAGAATTAGACCCAGAAATTATGTAAACATGATTATATATCTCGTCTGAGAGAGTGTGCAACTTGGAATATAAAAAATAGGCAATTTTAGTGTCTTTCCCTCTAATAAAGAATGTATAGGATTGAGAAAAGCTGACAGATAAGCTTCCTTAGAACTGAGATTGGCCATTATTTCACTGAATTTATTGTTGATTATTTCTGAATAACCATGACATTCATTGTATTAGTAATTTTAGTTTTGACCTCGTGTCATATAACTTCCTGACAGACAGTGATATTTTGATGATTTTCTTTGCATGTTGTCGATGAATATTTATTCGTCATGACATTTCATTAAGGAAAAGGATATCCGTCAAAGGTAATGATCAAATTTATTTAATGCGTAATCTATTGTGCAAGAAATTTTAGAGTTAACAAGTATTGTTACACTCTCCCGGAATCCTGTGACAGTGTTGCCCAGGATACTGCACCCAGGGCCTTACAGGGAGAAAGTGGTGTCCAGCAGAGTCAGTAAACTGGTAAAAGCAGCACTCAGGTTTGCAGTCACGGTGGGCCAGGTACAATCTGGAAGAGGGGTCCTTGGCATTTGGCAAAAGGCAACAACAGAAAAGCAAAGGTCGGCTGGGTTGATGGAGGAAGTACAGCGACAGGAGGAGCAGATGAGGTATGCAAGAGCAGAGTCTCAGGCAAAACAGGGACAGTGGACGAGGTGGGAAAACATCAAGAAAAGAAACTTCAGCTGGAAATACTTATGAGAAAAGGAAGGAAGAAAGATTAGTTTCCTTATAAGGATCTGTTTATGATGTTACATAGAAACATAGAAAACCTACAGCATAATACAGGCCCTTCAGCCCACAAAACTGTGCCGAACATGTCCTTACCTTAGAACGACCTAGGCTTACACATATCCTTCTATTTTCCTAAGCTCCATGTATCCATCCAGGAGTATCTTAAAAGACCCTATGTTCTCCCACCTCCCAAAAATCTGAACCAGTGGCTCAGTGAAGATCCAACTAGTCCACTCTGGAAGAACAGCAAACCTCAAGCATATCCTCTCAGCTTCCTCACTCAAGGAAGATACACATGGAGGCAGAACAAGGTCCTCAGATGTTTAGTATCCATTGTGGAGAAGCATAGGCTGAATAACAACTCTATGCGCCATGTGACTGGAAGAACCCCTTTTGTCACCCTCAGTGACACAGTTGGTGTCAATCATAGTGGATCCTGCTTGTGACTGGAACATGGCTGTCGACCTTGACAAAAGGCTAATATTCCCCTGGAGATAGCTACTAATACCCACAGACCAGACTTGGTCTTGTGATCCAGCAGTCTGAAGGCTGTAGTAATGCCAAAGCTCAGTGCCCTGGGAAGATGCAGTCTGTGAGGCATGTGAGCGGGAACGTGTGAGATACACCGAGCTGGCCACAGAGGCTAAGCAGCGTGGATGGAAGGTGCGTTTTTTCCAGCAGAGGTTGGCTGCAGAAGATTTGTGGCTATTTCCATGGTCAGATTGTTGAAGGGATTAGGAATCCGAGGCCAGGGCCAGTGGCAAGCGATAAAAGGATTCTCGGAGGCAGCCACTGGTTATGGATGAAGAGGACTGATGGCAGCCAGAGACCCAAACATTGTGATTTTCCTCTGTTTGGTCATTCCCACCATCCCCCCCCACCCCTACCCACACGACAGTATACTGTTGTTGAGGGGGATGGCCACAGGGGTACTCTGCACTGGCTCCTTAACACCTTTCCTCATCCTGACTGTCACCCATTTTCCTGTGTCCTGCACTTTGGTTCTAACTACCTCTCTATACATCTTAACACCCCTACAGCCCTCCGAATGATCTGAGGTTCATCCAGTTCCAGCTCCAACTCCTTAACGCGGTTTGTTAGAAGCTACAGCTGGATGCGCTTCTCGCAGTTGTAGTGGTTTGGGATATTGAGGGTCTCCCTGCCCTCCCACATCCTGCAAGTGGAGCATTCCACTATCCTGTCTGAATTGAACCCGGCTCGCCTGTACGGTAAAACATTGTGCTAACTACTGCACTACCGTGCCGTCCGGAGTATATATTGGGAAGACTGAAGCCACTGTCTTCAGGCTCCATAACCCTCTAGTTTTCTGAACACTGCTCTTCACAGAATCTGTCTAAAAATGAACCAGATGATTACAAATCATTTGGGTCTTCGTTCACTTCAAAATGAGCTTCTGATATGTTCTCATCATCTCTTTAAAAAAAGACAAAAGAGACTGCAAGTACTGGAATCTGGAACATACAAACAGAATGCCGGCCGAAAACAGCGATTCAAGCCACATATGTGGAGGCAAGTGGTGAAAGTCAATATTTTGGGTCAAGATCATGTATCAAGACTGAGTGGGAAGAGGAAGATTGATGGTATATGGTAGTAAGGGGAGGGTCAGAGGCTGATAGGTAAGATGTGGAAACATATGGGAAGGAGTGAAGGGCAGATGCAATTGGGTGAGGGAAGGGAAGGGAGGAGGGATCTGGAAATGGGATCAATGCAAGAAGAAAACTGGGTGGAAAATTGAGTGTGTGTGAGGGAAGAGCACTGGAGTGTGGTTACCTGAAGTAGGAAAATGTAATGCTTGTATCTGTTCTAGATTTCATAATCTGCTCATCACCTTGTTACATACCTCGTGGATATCTTGTGACTGTCTTATGACTATGATGTAATTGACTGTCTTATGAGTATGATGTAATGGTCTTGTGGAGGTCGCATGATGTAATTTTCCCACCAGTGTGAGGTCACATGATGACCTGCTCTCAACAGGTATAAAGGAGCCCCTTGGTGTGGCGCAGCTAACTGTCCACTGCATTATAAATAGAAGGCCATGAATGAAAACAAAAAGAATCAAAGGAGAAGGAAAGAAAATAATACTGGATATGTGAAAGACAGACAACGTGAAAGACAAATTGGAGAAGCAAATAACTGCCATACCTGAAAGTCTGAGAGGGAAAAACAAACAACACTGGAAAAGCTCAACATATCAGTAGAGAGAAAAACAAGGCAGATGAAAGATGCATGTCAGGCTGATGCCCTCCTTCATCTGAATTAGATGACCTACTCATCCCTTCTCTATCTGCCACACACTTCCTCAATCCAGCTATCACCTGCCAGCTCTTGCTCTGGCCCTTGAGATTGCACAGGAAGATGCCACAAGTAGTCGAGTGGGTGCTGGTAGAAGGAGAAAAGTAAACTGATGAGTCAAGGAGGGAATGACCCATTTGGAAAACTTTGGGGTGAAGAGGGCAAAGTGCGGCTGGAGAGACGAGGGAGAATTTAGATACAACGCAAACAAACTGCTGGAGGAAATCAACAGGTCTGTCGTACATTCAGATATGGCCCAACTGGGGGTGGGGGGGGTGGGGGGGGAGAGAGAGAAAGAGAGAGAGAGAGAGAGAGAGAGAGAGAGAGAGAGAGAGAGACTGACTGACTGAAGTGGTTTGATAGTTCACAGACTTTAATGTGAACAGGGTTTTAAGGTAAAGGAAAACAATAAATGTTTGGCCAAATAGGGCCGCTTACTAAAACATTCCAATGGAAAACTAGATGCCAACACTGCAGCTTAAAGGAATACCTAAATATAAAATGAAAACGGCTGATTTCAGGGTCAGTGGACTCAATGTCCACTTTCTCAGGCAAGGCCGAATGCAAGCAGGCAGCGTAACATTGCTGTGCTTTGCTTGTCTCAATAAGCACTACAATGAAAAGAAGGGAGATAAATGCTGCCAAAATGATATAATAATTAGCTGACCCGTACATATTCAGGAGGACATTTGCTGAATCTGCTGGCAGCTGAGTCTGTGGATGTGACCCGGCTCCTTCCCTAGTTGCAGCTGCTGAGGTGCCCCACAGAGCTGTGCCCACTGGAAGTCCTGGATAAGCAACTTGTCCAAGAATGTTCTTCAGGACCATATCCTCCCAATCCACGAGGTACTGGACCTTACCATGTACCCAGCTAGATGCCGGGAACCACCGCACACAATAGACCAGGGAATCATCTACCGAGCGGGGAGGAGGAGGTGGGGTGACTGGGGCCAGGGGAGAGATAGTAACTGACTTGAGCTGGGAATCATGGAACACTGGCAGATCTTCATTGATGCTGGTAGATGTAATCTATACAAGACTTTTTCCACTACAGATGGTCCCATGTAGTGCAGAGACAATTTGTCACTCCCAACTTTCAGGGGAAGATCCCTTGATACCAGCCAGACCTCTTCTCCTCGCTTGAAAGGTCTCACCTGTCGATGTCGCTGATCAGCCTGCCGGGCATGTTGTTTCAGGACGTGCGGCAGAGAAGCCCTGGCTTGTCTCCAGGTGCACTTGTAGCACTGGATGAGCTGTTCAGCAGCAGGAGCTCCTGCATCACTCTCCTGATCAGGGAAGGACAGCATTTGGAATCCTTTCGGGCATTCAAAGGAGACATACCAGTGGAGTATGACTGGAGATTATTGTGGGTGATCTCTTCCCAAACCAATTAGGAACTCCAGGACATGGGGTTGGAAGAGGCAAGACTGCCTCCAGCTCCTGATTCACTCTCTCAGTCTGGCCATTGGATCAGGGGTGAAAACCAGATGAGAGGTTGGCCATGGCTCCTACAAGAGAGCAGAATGCCTCCCAAAAGTGGGAAGTGAACTGTGGTTCACGATCAGACACCATGTCTTGAGGGAAGCTGTGGAGCCTGAACACATGTTGAAACATGAGTGTGGCAGTCTGAAGAGCCGATGGCAGTTTAGGGAGGGCAATGAAGTGGGCAGCCTTGGAGAATCAATCCACAACCAAAATGGTAGTGTTGCCATTAGATGGGGGAAGACCAGAGATGAAATTCATACAGAGGTGAACTGAACAGTTGCTGTGAAGGATGATACCTGGTCCTTCAGGTGAGACTTGGCTTGCTGGCATGATGTTATCTGCCTCATCGCTTCAGTAATTTCACCCAGAACAGACTCAATTGCCTGAAGCTTGTCCCCTACCTGACCAATGACTCTCGGGGTCAAGGTCAGCTGCTGTATCGCTGCTGGGTCGATCTTTGTGTGGTTGAGACTTGCTGTCGTACATTCAGATATGGCCCAAGTATGGAGAGACACTGAAGTGGGTTGATAGTTCACCGGCTTCAATATGAACAGGGTTTTAAGAGAAAGGAAAACAAAAACACCAGGCCAAACAGGGACATTAATAAAATTCTCAAACAGAAAAATGGATGCCAGCACTGGAGATGAAAGCAATATCTGAATACAAAATGAATAACGCTAGTCTTCAGCGTCAGTCCACTGGATGGTTCACTTTCTCAGGCAAGTCCGAATGCAAGCAGGCTGTGTAACATTGCTGTGCTTTGCTCAAATCTCGACAATCACTATAATGAAATGGAGGGAGTTAAATACCACCGTAATGAAATAATAATTAGCTGGTGCTTGCATATTCACAAGCGCGATTGCTGAATCTGCTGCACAGCTGAATCTGTGGTTGTGATGAGATCAGGCTGCATCAATGGAAGGAAAGGAACAGTGGAAGTTTCAGACCAAGAACCTTCATCAGGAAAGTATTCCTGGTGATGACATCACATTCAATGTGACAAAATTTGCCCAGGATAATTCTTTGAATGTGAAGACCAGTGGGGAAGCAGTGGAGAACTGGTAGTATTATGTTTGTTCTGGGTGGGAGGAGAGAGAATAACAGCAAAACTACAGATACAAGAACAATAGGTGTTCTTGAAGCTCAGTGAGAAAGCGAAATGTGTATTTAGTACTGTATTTCTTCTCATGCTACAGTTCAGTCAGTCACTTTTGCAACACAAGCTTCGATGGTGCTCAACAGCAACTCGTTAGAGCTCAATTGTGGAAATAGCTTAATTTCTACCTTTAATATCTCTCTTTTACCGTTTCAAGGTGGATGGGGTTCTGTCGAAGATCCTGACCTGGAGCTACACTCAAACTTCAGTTCTTTGTAGCATTGCGACCCGCTGCCGGGGACTCATGACCGGCCGTTTTCTGATATCCCAAAGACATGGTCTAGACGGTGAGCGCAGTTTTGGGGTTCCAGGGTTCTGTGGCACTGGGGATGAGCCAGTTCTACGCTGGTGCCACCAGCTGAAGTCTCGCGGGAGGAAATGGAACAGCAGATCGACTGCTGGGGGCTCTGTGCTTGCGTGCTCTCACTTCTCTAGTTGGTGGGGGATAGTTTGTTGCCAAATCTCGAGTCTATAACTCAGAAAAAACAGTGACACAACAGACATCCAACACCCTAAATTAACAAGTTATTTGCCTTTGTTGGTCTCCCCTCTCGCTGTAAAAAGGGGACACCTCACTATCCCTTTATTAGGGAGAAAGAGAGCCTCAGGTATGTTGAATAGTCGGCTGAACTGTTAGTTTTTGTTGTACTGTAGATCATAGTCTCTCTTTGGGGCTTTGCTATTGCTTGCTTGGTGAGTGGAGGAGGGTGCTGCATTTGTAATTAATTTAGATCACTTTGTAGAGATCTGTTTTCACTTTGACATGAAAGAGTCTTTTTCTGTTGATCAGTGTCAAAAAAAAGGTCAAATTAAATCCACTGCGATTCAATGTTGTAAAATAATAACACATGAAAACTTCCCAGGAGGTTGAAGACTTTTTATAGGCACGATGTATTTACTTGTTTGAAGAATTTGCTGTGTTGCGTTGGTGTGACATCCAACAAAAACACCAGCATTCAACAATTATAAAGAATAATGAATGAAATATTATTGATTGAAGTACCGGTATGGAATAAATGTGTTTAAATACATAATAATCAGCATGTTGTTACAAGGCAACAGCATAATAAAAAGTGGTTTAAAGTGTCTATAGTGCAGTGCAGGACTGAGGTAATAGATGGAAGGAGGTGGTCTAGAGTTGCTGATTTGATTAACTGCCTAGCAGAAGAAACTTTTAAGTTTATGTGAAGTTTTTGTTTCAATAGCCCTATAGTGCATTCCAGAAGGGATATTTTCTTTCTTTGTTCTGGACACAGTGATGGTAGACTGCAGCCAATGACATTCTCTGCTGACCTGACAGCTTGTTGTAGTTTTCATATATTGTGAGACAATGCTGCACAAAACCAGGCAGTCATGGCTGATGCGAGGATGCTTTCTCTCCTGGCAGTGTAGAATTGCGCCAGTATGATCTGGGGAAGATGGAATTTGACCAATGACTGGAGGAAATACATCCTCTGCTGAACCCTTTTTTGTTAACGAAGGAGTTATGCTTCTCCCACATGAGGTGCTACAAAATAATGATGCCCAGGAACCCGAATGTAGAAACAGTGCTAACTGTACAGATACTGAACCATATTGGTTTAATGGAAAAGTTATAGACTTATCTTTACTGAGAGTTAACTTCATAAATCTTCAATAATTAACAGAATGTAAGCACAATTCAAAAGGAAAACGAAAATTAAACATAAACTATACACAATTCTACCAAGAATAAAAAAATTAGAACAAAAATAAACTCATTTTAGTGTAAAGTGATAGAGGTGGTCTTAGTGCTCCTAAACTGGAGTGATTCAGCTTGCTCCAGTTGGATCAAGACCGAAGAGCTAAAGAGAAGTAGTTCCTCTTGAACCTGGTGGCGTGGGACTCCAAGTTTCTGGACCTCCTGCCCAATGGCAGCTACAAGAAGATGGCATGTCAGACGGTGGGGATCTCTGATAATGGATGTCGCCTTCTTGAGGCAGCACCTCCTGTAGATAGTACCAATGATGGGAAAGCATTTGCACATAATCATTGTGTATTTAATGTTCCAATAATATTTAAATAACCTTGTGTATGTGTATATATATATATATATATATATATAATTTGATTAAGCATTCTTTTTCATTTAAATAATTAGTTATAGTTTACTGTAAAAATACTAAAATTGCATGCACCATGATTCTACATGATATGTAGAGAGTAATCCCAAAGCCAGACCTGATTTCCTGGACTCCCGTATTTTCTTTGAATTAGCTTAATGATTTGAAACTACTAGACATTATATTGGCAACAAGGGATTTTGAAAATGAACCCTACATGGCTACTGACATATTAAAGCGGTGCAAAATGTTCGAACTAAAATAAAATGCTGTGATGAATGGCAAGTAAAAATGACACCCCAGCACGGGGAGAGACTCACGGTTTAAAACAGAAGCAGCCTGTACATGTTCTTCAGAAGGGAAGATATGACCAAGCTTTTTTTTAAAGAAAAGCCAGAAAATGGAAGAATTGGGGATCCATAAAGAAGTGAGTACTAGGTGACCATAATCATTTTAAGAAATGGCTGGCTACGTTGAAAAGATTGACAAGTTTGATTATACAACGATTAATTGGCTCATGTATACTGAGCTAATTGAACAATATTTTGAAACAAATGAAATAACCAGTAAGAAGGGAGTGCCTATTTTGCAAAGTGTATTAGGTTTAAAGGCATATAGTTTGCTTTGAAGTTTGATAGCTCCAAATAAACCTGCATAAGAACATGAGGAACAGGAGCAGGAGCAGGCCATCTGGCCCGTCGAGCCTGCTCCACCATTCAATATCACGGCTGATCTGACCATGGACTCATCTCCGCCTACCTGCCTTTTCCCCATAACCCTAACTTCCACTATTATGCAAAAATCTATACAACTTTGTCTTAAATATATTTACAGAGGTAGCCTCCACTGCTTCATTGGGCAGAGGATTCCACAGATTCACCATTCTCTGGGAGAAACAGTTCCTCTTCATCTCCATCCAAAATCTATTTCCCCAAATCTCGAGGCCATGACCCTGAGTCCTAGTCTCACCTACCAGTGAAAACAACCTTCCTGCCTCTATCTTATGTCAGGATTACCTCAGTGGTTGGTATGTTGACGGAGAAGATCCTGAAAGGCAGGTTTTATGAACATTTGGAGAGGCATAATATGTTTAGGAATAGTCAGCATGGTTTTGTCAAAGGTATGTCGTGCCTTATGAGCCTGATTGAATTTCTTGAGGATGTGACGAAACACATTGATGAAGGTAGAGCCATAGATGTAGTGTATATAGATTTCAGCAAGGCATTTGATGAGGTGCCCCATGCAAGGCTTATTGAGAAAGTAAGGAGGCATGCGATCCAAGGGGACGTTGCTTTGTGGATCCAGAACTAGCTTGCCCACAGAAGTCAAAGAGTAGTTGTAGATGGGTCATATTCTGCATGGAGGTCGGTCACCAGTGGTGTGCCTCAGGGATCTGTTCTGGGACCCCTATTCTTCATTATTTTTATAAATGACCTGGATGAGGAAGTGGAGGGATGGGTTACTAAATTTTCTGATGACACAAAGATTGGGGGTGTTGTGGATAGTGTGGAGGGCTGTCAGAGGTTACAGTGGGACATTGATAAGATGCAAAACTGGGCTGAGAAGTGGCAGATGGAGTTCATCCCAGATAAGTGTGAGGTGGTTCATTTTGGTGAGTCAATTATGATGGCACAATAAAGTATTAATGGCATGACTCTTGGAAGTGTGGAGGATCAGAGGGATCTTGGGATCCGAGTCCATGAGATACTCAAACCTGCTGCACAGGTTGACTCTGTGGTTAAGAAGGCATGTGGTGCATTGGCTTTCATCAACCGTGGAATTGAGTTTAAGAGCTGAGAGGTAATGTTGCAGCTACATAGGACCCTGGTCAGACTCCACTTGGAGTACTGTGCTGAATTCTGGTCACCTCACTACAGGAAGGACATGGAAATCATAGAAAGGGTGCAGAGGAGATTTACAAGGATGTTGCCTGGATTGAGGAGCATGCCTCATGAGAATAGGTTGAGTGAACTCAGCCTTTTCTCCTTGGAGTGATGGAGGACGGGAGGTGACCTGATAGAGTTGTATAAGATAATGAGAAACATTGATCATGTGGATAGTCAGAGGCTTTTCCCCAGGGCTGAAATGGCTAGCATGAGAGGGCATAGTTTTAAGCTGCTTGGAAGGAGGTACAGAGGAGATGTGAATGCTAAGTTTTTTTACGCAGGGAGCGGTGAGTGCGTGGAATGGGCTGCCGGCGATGGTGGTGGTGGTGGAAATGATAGGGTCTTTTAAGAGACACCTGGATAGGTACATGAAGCTTAGAAAAATAGAGGGCTATGGGTAAGCCTAGGTAGTTCTAAGGTAAAGACATGTTCGGCACAGCTTTGTGGGCTGAAGGGCCTGTATTGTGCTGTAGGTTTTCTATGTTTCTATCTATCCCTTTCAGTTACTTATCAGGAATTTTATATCCAGGATCTGCCTGTATCAGCCAGACAACCCTGCCCGTCAAAGCTCTGCTGCACCAGTTATAACTCACATTGTCCAGGTTCAGTGATACCCCTCTGCTCACTGATGTGCATTGGTTCATGAACAGCTAGCACTCAATTTTAAAATTCCTCTCTGTTACCAAACCCACCAGGGCCTTCCCTATTGGTGAAATAATGGCCATTACAATGATCTAATTCTTCTCTCCAGGATATCGGTGATATGGGGTGATTACCTGAATGCAGATGATGCACTTGTGTCTTTTTGACTTGCTGCCATCTTACTGGCCAAAATTCACTCACGTTCAAGTTAATCTACAGGACGGATAATTAAGTATTGAGCTGAATGGAGATGAGTATTAGAGAAAGCAGTAACACTTGTCATAAATCATTGCCTTTTTAACAAATCATAAAGTGTGAGATACACTGATCTCAATAAACATGTCCCTCTGCTAATTTTCACCAGTGATCACTCCACATTGTGCCCATCTACTACACATTGTGCCTTCATCTGCTACACTTTCAAAGGGCCTTGCACATTATTTTAATCTTTCCACCTGCCTTTTGGAGCAATTAACACTTGTCTTAACATATAGGGTTCAATAGGTACATTTAATGTCAGAGAAATGTATACAATATTCATCCTGCAATTCTTTTTCTTCGCAAACACACATAAAAACAGAAAGAGTCCCAAAGAATGAATGAGTTAAAACTTAGAACCTCAAACTGCCCCCAGCTTCTCCCTCCCACACACAAGCAACAGCAAGGCAATGATTTCCCCCTCTCCCACCACAGGGGCCAAAATGTTTGCATGTGTTCCTGTGAGCTCACTTGCTACACTTTCAGCTATGTGGTTATTGAAAGGGATCACAAGTTTCTGCTCTTTATGACTCCCTCATCTACCTATCCCATCCCTTCCCACCCAGTCTTCTGAGTCCACTGGCACGTTTCCCTTTACCTGGCAGAGGTGTAACATCTCCCTTTACCTTCTCCTCCCTCACCAATGCCCCAGGGCCACAACAGCCCTTTCCGGTGAGCAAGAGGTTCATCTCAAATCAAATCAAGTTTAATTATCATTCAGACCACACATAGATACAGTTGAATGAGACAGCTTTCCTCTGGGACGCAAGTGCATAACATACATTCAAAATAACGAGAGAGAGAAAAGAAACACACACATTGTTCAGCCGGCCTCCCCTTTGGCCGGATAAGTGCCGGCTTCCACATCAGCAGGCCAAGCGCAGTCTTTCCTAAGACATAGCGTAGCTCCAACTTTCCCTCCATCCGGACGAGCGCCGGGTTCCCCGACACCCGGATGAGCACAGTGCTCCCCGTCACCCGGATCAGCGCAGGGCTCCCTGTCACCCGGACCAGCAGAGGCTCCCCTCCATCTGGACGAGCGCAGGGCATTCCGTCACCCGGATGAGCGCAGGGCTCCCCGTCACCCGGACGAGCGCTGGGATCCCCTCCACCCGGACGAGCGCAGGGCTCCCCGTCACCCGGACGAGCGCAGGGCTCCCCGTCACCCGGACGAGTGCCGGGATCCCCTCCACCCGGACGAGCGCAGGGCTCCCTGTCACCCGGACGAGCGCTGGGCTCCCCGTCACCCGGACCAGCGCAGGGCACCCCGTCACCCGGACCAGCGCAGGGCTCCCCGTCACCCGGACCAGCGCAGGGCTCCCCGTCACCCGGATCAGCGCAGGGCATTCCGTCACCCGGACGAGCGCAGGGCTCCCCGTCACCCGGATCAGCGCAGGGCTCCCCTCCATCCGGACGAGCGCAGGGCATTCCGTCACCCGGACGAGCACAGGGCTCCCCGTCACCCGGACGAGCGCAGGGCTCCCCGTCACCCGGACGAGCGCAGGGCTCCCTGTCACCCGGACGAGCGCTGGGCTCCCCGTCACCCGGATCAGCGCAGAGCTCCCCGTCACCCGGATCAGCGCAGGGCTCCCTGTCACCCGGACGAGCGCAGGGCTCCCTGTCATCCGGACGAGCGCTGGGCACCCCGTCACCCGGAAGCTGGGCACCCCATCACCCGGACCAGCGCAGGGCACCCCGTCACCCGGACCAGCACAGGGCTCCCCTCCATCCGGACGAGCGCAGGGCATTCCGTCACCCGGACGAGCGCAGGGCTCCCCGTCACCCGGATCAGCGCAGGGCTCCCTGTCACCTGGACGAACACAGGGCTCCCCGTCACCCGGTTGAGCGCAGGGTCCCCCTCCACCCGGACGAGCTCCGGGTTTCCCTGCACCCGGACGTGCTCTGTCTTTCTTCCCTACGACCCTGGGTATCTCCAGCATCTCTGTCACCTGGCCGAGTCCCAGCTTCCCCTTCACCCGGCCGAGCACCGGTTCCCCTGCACCCAGCCGAACGCTGCCTTCCCCTTCACCCGGCCGAGCGCTGCCTTCCCCTTGACCCGGCCGAGCTCTGTCTTCTCCTTCACCTGGCCGAGCGCTGCCTTCCCCTTCACCTGGCCGAGCGCTGCCTTCCCCTTCACCCGGACGAGGGCTGCCTTCCCCTTCACCCGGCCTGGCGCTGCCTTCCCCTTCACCCGGCCGAGCGCTGCCTTCCCCTCACCCGTCCGAGCGCCGGTTCCCCCGCACCCGGATGAGCGCCGGCTTCCACTTCTCCCAGTTGAGTACTGGCTTCCCCGTACTCTGAATCGCCCATTGAATTCTTTGACACTCCGCCGACGGTTCTGAAAAATGAACAGATCATGGATGTGGTGGGTCTGTTGTACTCATTGTTCTTGGAGTACAGTATAGACTTATGTTCATAAAAAAACACATTTTAAATAGAAAAGTGCATCTTTGGTTGGCCCCGGGAGGCCGCTCTATTGGAACACTCTGCCACCTTCCCGGAAGTCACTTTGACTGCACCTTTTCCAGCCTGTCTACTGCAGTCAGTGCTTGTCATGTGGCCTGCTCTACTCTGGAGAAACCAAGCATAGACTAGGAGACTGCAAGAGCCATCTTCAGCTCCTATTTGCTTATCATTTTAATTCTCCTTCCCACTCTCACACTATTCTCTCTGTCCTCAGCCTCCTCCATCGTCATAGAGAGGAAGAATGTCAAATTGGAAGAACATCATCTCATATTCTGTTTAGGTGATGAGCAGATTATGGAATCTAGAACAATGATGAGTGTTAAAGTTTCCTACCTCAGGTATCCACACTCCAGTGCTCTTCCCTCACACCCGCTCACTTCTCCACCCAGTTTTCTTCTTGCATTGATCCCATTTCCAGATCCCTCCTCCCTTCCCTTCCCTCACCCAGTTGCATCTGCCCTTCACCCCTTCTCATCTGTTTCCACCTCTTAACCTATCCCTCTGACCCTCCCTTTACTACCATATACCAGCAATCTTCCTCTTCCTGCTCAGTGTTGATACCTGATCTTGACCCAAGATATTGACTTTTACCATTTGCCTCCACATATGTGGTTTGATTCGCTGTTTTCTGACAGCATTCTGTTTGGATGTTCCAGATTCCAGTACTTGCAGTCTCTTTTGTCTTTTTAAGAGCTGATGAGAATATACCAGAAGCTCATTTTGAAGTGAACGAAGAATCAAGTGATGTATTATCATCTGGTTTATTTTCAGACAGATTCTGTGAAGAGCGGTGTTCAGAAAACTGGAGGGTTAATTTCAGTCTTCCCAATATATAGTCAGGGCGGCACGGTAGCAGTAGTTAGCACAACGCTTTACTGTACAGTCGAATCGGATTCCTGGATAGTACGTTGCCTCCCGGGTGCCAGGGTCCAAGAGATCTCAGATTGAGTCCTCAGTATTCTTATGTGGGAGGATGAACTGCCAGAAATCGTGGTCCATGTAGGTACCAATGACATGGGCTGGACAAGGGACGAGATTCTGCAAAGGGAGTTCAGGGAGCTTGGTGCTACATTAAAGGGCAGGATCTCCAGGGTTGTGATCTCAGGATTGCTACCTGTGTCACATGCCAGTGAGGTTAGAACTAGCAAGATTATTCAGTTTAATATATGGCTAAGGAGTTGGTGAAGGAGAGAGGGCATAAGATTTTTGGATCATTGGTCTCTGTTCCAGGGAAGGTGGGACTTGTACAGAAGGGATGGTTTGCACCTGAACTGGAGGGGACTAATATCCTGGTGGGAAGGTTTGTTAATGCTGTACAGAAGGGTTTAAACTAGAGTTGCAGGAGAACCAGAGTGCCAGAACAGATCGTGGACAGGTTGTGGAGGCGGATGTTGGTAAGACTGCTGATGAAGTTAGGAATCAAAATATTGAACATGGTGCAACAAAATCAAAAAGGGTGAATACAGGACTGAAGTTATATCTGAATCTGTGCAGTATACCAAATAAAGTAGATGAACTTGCAGCACAGCTACGGATTGGCAGGTATGATGTTGTAGGTATCAGTGAATCATGGCTGAAAGATTAACGCTGGGAACTCAATGTCCAATGACACACTTTGTATCGAAAGGATAGGCAGGAGGGCTGAGGGGGAGGATTTGCTGTGTTGGTAAAAAAATGAAATCAAATCATTAGAAAGAGGTGACATAGGGTCGGAAGGTGTTAAGTCACTGTGAATAGAGCTAAGTGTAACACGCTGGATAAGATTTTTACTGCAGCTGTCGGTATTTCATTTTAGCAGTTCTGTACGAGCAGTCTGCTCTGCTTTCAGCATGTTTAGATTTGAGCTAACGATAAGGGGTTATGTTGTTGAACTTAGGAATGTCATGTCAGCCAATCTGGATGGTGGAAATGGGAGAAGGTTCTAGAGAAAACTGGGTGGAGAAGTCTTTTGATGGTCACTGGTGTGGGTCGAGGTGTTTTTGGTGGAAGCTGGGAGAAGACAAGGTCCAGTTCTTTTTAATGTCATGATAAATGATATCTTTGATCAGGTAGGGACAGGATTTGGCAAATCATTGTTTGCAGACGATGCTGCAATCTGGAAAAGAGGAAGAAACATCAAGTATATATTAAGGCAGGTGCAAAAGGCTTTAAGGTCAGTTGAAAACTGGGTTAATAGATGGGGTTTCAGGATTTCTGCTTCTAAGTCCAAATACATGATTTTTGGCTTTAGAAGAAAGATTCCTGATTGTGAATTGTGTCTATATGATTCTCCACTAGAAAGAGTCAAGGTATACAAGTTTTTAGGTGTCTGGTTTGATGAAAGACTTACTTGGAGGCTGCATATAGATAAAGCAATTGGAAAGTGTGAGAAAGTTTTAAATGTTATGAGAAGTATTGCTGGATGCGACTGGGGAGCAGGGTGGGAAACTATGTACTTAATATATCTAGCTATGATTAGATCAGTTATAGATTATGGTTGTATTGCTCATGGTTCCGCTGCTGCGGCAGTGCTTGGAAAACTAGACATTGTGCAGTCCAAAGCACTTAGACTCTGTTGTGGAGCTTTTAGAACAACATCAGTCCCGGCAGTATGTATGGAGATGGGAGAAGTGCCTCTGCAATTAATTCGAATTCAGTTGGGCCTGCAGTATTGGGTAAAACTAAATGGATTCAATCACAGCTGTCCATCAAAGTGTCTTTTGCAGGGGAAGTCGGAGCGCCAAAGTAAAATTAAAAAATACCCATTTTTAGATTTGGTTAATAACTAGGCTGTGAAATTGAAACTGACTGAGGAAGACATAGTTGACCAAATTTGCCTGCCACCCGTCCCTTTTTGGCTCTTTCCAAAACCAGGAGTAGACCTAGTCCTCCTTTTTCAGCTTCAAGGAAGCAGTACAATTTCATCAGCATTGATCACAAATGAATATTTAAATAATAAATGGGGAACTTATCCGAAGATTTTTACTGATGGCTCAGTGGACCCAGAGAGCAGTAGGGCAGGAGTTGGGATGTATGTGTCTCAACTTGGAGTTAAGATTGGTCACCGGGTTTCAGATGGTGTTTCTGTCTTTGCAACAGAATTATTAGCAATCCTCTGGGCCTTATGGTGGATAGAAGACTCTCGACCACGTAGGGTTATCATCTGTTCGGATTCTGCTGCTGCCTTAGAGTCTATAAAAGGGAATAAATCAAAAGCTCATCCTGACATAGTTATTAAGATTCTCTTAGTGTTGTTTAGAGTAGGGAAGATGGGTTGTGCAGTTAGATTTTCATGGATACCTGGGCATGCTGGGGTGGAGGGAAATGAAATTGTGGATGGCATTGCAAAGTCTTCCTTACAGAGCAGGCAGGTAGAAATTAGAGTTCCCCTAGGCAGAGCAGAATTGAAAAGTAGGATTAAAAAAAAGGTATAGAGAAGAAGTGGCAGGAGGATTGGAAAAATGAATTAAGGGGCAGGCATTATTTTTCCAGTCACCCACTAGTTAAAAAGGTCTCAGACTGTTACCTTTTAAGTCATAGAGATATGGTGAAATTTACAAGACTTGGGTTGGGGCATTGTGGGTTAAACTATTATTTAAAGATAATAGGAAAATATCCTACTGGATTATGTGACTGTGGTAGTCCAGAGACAGTCCAGCATGTTTTGCTGAGCTGTAATCGATACAAAATTGAAAGAAGCATGCTGTTCGAGAGGCTATCTGGCTTAAATTTATTTTGGTTTTCTATTCAATCTTTGTTTGGCCATCAAGAGAATCAACATCTTATTGAAGAGTCTATCATTCAGTTTATACGTGAGACTAGGTTGTATTTGAGAATTTGAGTTCCTTGAGGTTCTATAATTAATTATCCATCCTGCGGAGGGCTGTAATACGCCTAGATGTGTCTAAACAGCTCGAAAAAAGGAGGAGGAGGAGGATGAGGATGAGGATGAGGATGAGGAGGAGGAAGAGGAGGAGGAGGACGACGACTGAGGATGCTGTCCCTGTTGCACAAGTTGCTTTATGCAGATGAATGGCTTCAAGCAGGAAGGACCAATGCTCCCGTGGGGGAGCCCGTCTGTTCGAGCGACATTCGGAAGGTGGTGTGTACTTTCAAGCTGACCGTGGGTCCACAGTGTGAGCTAAAGACAACCTCAAGTTGAGCTCCAACACGTGAACATTTGGACTGGGTTAACTGTAATGGACGTTTTATTTTATTTTTCTACTGTTTGATAACATTGAAATTTGTAAATATATTTTCTTTACAATTGTATGCAGTGTGCGATCTGTAATTTCCTGCCAACTGCTAATTGCATGGGACAGTATTTACACAGTATTCACACAGATCGGGGTTCAGGTGGTTGAGACATCCCACATTCCCGGTTTTAGTGGGACCCAAGTCATACTGACCCGAGATGCACGGAGTTTGAAAAAAAAGGTGATTTTCTCACCGAGTCCAGTGGTTGTCAGCGAGCGGCGAACAAGTCGTGTCTCTCGAGATGCCCAGTGAAAAGGGGGTTCTTAAGGAAGTGCGAGTGTAAAAAGACCCTAATGTGAGTTGTAGAGAAAGCCGAAACGGTTGTAACGATGTGGCTTACAAATTACAATGGGAGATAGAAAATGCATACCAGATTTTCAAAGGGAAGCAGGACACTACGGTGGCTGACAAGTGAAGTCAGAGCAAAAGTAAAAGCAAAAGAGAGGACATACAAGGAAGCCAGAGCTAGTGGGAAGATAGAGGATTGGGGAGCTTTTAAAAACTTGCAGAAACAATTTAAGGTGGTCATTCAGAAGGAAAAGATTAAAGGGTAAAAGCAAGTTGAGGGTAGATATAGGACCAATACAAAATGACGCTGGAGATATTGTAATGAGAGACGCAGAGGTGGCAGAGAAACTGAATATGTACTTTGCACCAGTCTTCATGGTGGAAGATGTCTGCAGTATACCAGACATTCAAGAGTGTCAGGGAAGTGAAGTTTGTGCAGTGAAAATTACAACTGAGAAGGTGCTCAGGAAGCTTAATGGTCTGAGGGTGGATAAATCTCCTGGACCTGATGGAATGCACCCTTGGGTTCTGAAGGAAGTAGCTGGAGAGATTGCAGAGGCATTAAGGAAGACCTTTCAAGAATCGATAAATTCTGGCATTGTACCGGATGACAGGAAAATTGCAAATGTTACTTCACTACTTAAGAAGGGTGGGAGGCAGCAGAAAGGAAACTATAGATCTGTAAGCCTGACATCAGTGGTTGAGACTTTGTTGGAATTAATTGTTAGAGATGAGATTACGGAGTACCTGGAGGCACATGACAAGATGGGCCAACGCCAGCATGGTCTCCTGAAATGAAAATTCTTCCTGACTAATCTACTGCAACCCTTTGAAGAAATTACAAGCAGGGTAATTTACAAGGAGATTGCAGGGAAATTACAAGGAGATGCAGTAGACGTGGTGAACTTGGATTTTCAGAAGGCCTTTGACAAGGTGCCACAGATGATGCTGCTTCGCAAGATAAGAGCCCATGGAATTACAGGGAAGTTACTTGCGTGGGTGGAGCATTGGCTGGTTGGCAAAAAACAGAGAGTGGGGATAAAGGGATCCTATTCTGGCTGGCTGCAAGTTACAAGTGGAGTTCCACAGGGGTCGGTGTTGGGACCATTGCTTTTTACTATGTATGTCAACGATTTGGACTATGGTATTAATAGATTTTTGGATAAATTTGCCGATGATACAAAGATAGGTGGAGGAGTGGGTAGATTGAGGAAACAGAGAGCCTGCAGAGAGGCTTAGATAGTTTAGGGGAATGGGCAAAGAAGTGGAAAATGAAATACAATGCTAGAAAGTGTATGGTCATGCACTTTGGTGGAAGAAATAAACAGGCAGTCTATTATTTAGATGGGGAGAGAATTCAAAATGCAGAGGAGCAAAGGGACTTGGGAGTCCTTGTGCAAGATATGGTGTGTTGCCTCCCTAGTGCCAGGTTATGGGATGTCTCATCGGTTCCAGAGTATTCTGAGGAGAGAGGGTGAGCAGCCAGAAGTCTTGGTGTACGTTGGTACCAATGACATAGAAAGAAAAAGAGAGGGGGTCCTGAAGGAAGATTACTGGGAGCGAGGAAGAAAATTGAAAAGCTGGACCTCCAGAGTAATAATCTCAGGATTACTGCCTGAGCCACGCTCTAATGAAGGTAAGAATAGCAGAATTAAGCAGATAGATGTGTGGCTAAGTAACTGGTGCAGGGGGCAGGGCTTCAAAAAACTTGGATCATTGGGATCTATTTTGGGGGAGGTATGACTTATACAAAAATGATGGGTTACACCTGAACTCAAAGGGTACTAATATCCTGGCGGGATTGTTTAATATAGCTGTTAGGGAAGGTTTAAACTAAGTTGGCGGGGGAAAGAAACCAGGGTGTTAAGGTCGAGGAAGAGGAAAATAGAAATGAGTCAAAGATATTGTGCAGCAAAGGTGGCAAGAAGGACAGGCAGGAGATTAGACAGGATAATTTGCCGTGTGATAGAAATATAGCAAAATTGGTAACAGATACTGATCTAAATGTATTGTAGTTAAATGCATGCAGCATTAGAAATAAAGTGGATGATCTTGTTGTACAGCTGCAGGTTAAAAGATATGACATTGTGGCCATCACCAAGTCACGGCTAAATGATGGTTGTGATTGAGAGCTGAATGTCCAAGGATACACAGTGTATAGGAAAGATAGGAAGGTAGGTAAAGGGGGTGGCGTGGCCCTGATGGTAAGTAACAATATCAAATCACTAGGAAGAAGGGTCATAGGATTAGAAGAGGTAGAATCCTTATGGGTCGAGTTAAGAAATGGCAAGGGTAAACAGACACTAATAGCAGCTATATACAGGCCTCCAAACAGCAGCCGGGATGTGGACTACAAGTTACAGCTGGAAATAGAAAAAGCATGTCAAAAGGAAAATGTCAAGATAATTATGGGGGATTTTAATATGAAAATGGATTGGGAAAGTGAGGAAGGTACTGGATCTCAGGAGAGGGAGTTTATAGAATGCCTATGGGATGGCTTTTTGGAGCAGCTTGTCCAGAAGCCCACCAGGGGATCGGCTGTTTTGGATTGGGTGCTGTGTAATGAGCCTGATGCGATTAGGGAGCTGGAAATAATGGAACCCCTTGGAAGTAGTGATCATAAGATGATTGAGTTCAGTTTCAAATTTGAAAAGGAGAAGCTGGTGTCAGGTGTATCAATATTTCAGTGGAACAAAGGAAATTACAGTGGTATGAGAGAGGAACTAGCCCAAGTCGATTGGAAAAGTAAGCTAGACGGAGGGACGGTAGAACAGGATTGGATGAAATTCCTACAAGAAATAAGGAAAGTGCGGGAAAAATATATTCTAAGAAAAAAGAAAATCATGAATGGAAAAATGGCACAAATGTAGCTAACAAGCCAGGTTAAGGCTAAAATAAAAGCAAAAGAGACGACATGCAAGGAAACAAAAATTAGTGGGAAAACTGAGGACTGGATGACTTTTAAAAACTTACAGAAGGTCCTAAGAAGGTCGTTAGGAAAGAAAAGGTGAAATATGAAAGGAAGTTGCCAATCAACATAAAAAAGGATACTAAGAGATTTTTAAACGTATGAAGAGTAAAAGTGTGACATGGGTAGATATAGGACCAATTGAAAATGATGCGAAGAAATTATAATGGGTAACAAAGAGATGGCAGAGGAACTAAATGAGTATTTTGCATCAGTCTTCACAGTGGAAGACAAGAGCAACATACCTGAAAGCCAGAGGTCTCAGGGAATAGAATTAGGTACAGTCAAGATTACTAGCGAGAAAGTGCTTGGGAAGCTAAATGGACTAAGAACAGATAAGTCTCCCAGACCGGATGAGGTGCACCCATGGGTTCTGAAGGAGGTGACTTTGGAGATTGTGGAGGCATTGGAAATGATCTTCCAGCAGGACTGGAAAGTTGCAAGTGTAGTTCCGCTGATTAAGAAAGGAGGGAGGCAGCAGAAAGATAATTACAGACCTATTAGTCTAACATTGGTAGTTAGAAAGTTATTGGAGTCGATCCTCAAGGACGAAGTTATGAAATACCTCGAGGTGCAGGACAAGATAGGCCCAAGCCAGCATGGTTTCATGAAGGGTAGATCCTGCCTCACCAACCTACTGGAATTTTTTGAGGTAATCTCAAATAAGATTGACAAGGGAGAGGACGTGGATGTTGTCTATTTGAATTTTCAAAAGGCCTTCAATAAGGTGCCGCATAAGAGGCTGCTGTCATGGTCTGGTCCGTGAAGTCCGCATTCCAGTTCATGGTCTGGTCCGTGTACTCAGGACTCTGGGTCTTCCAGCTGTCCCTCCTTTGTGTCTATCGATCTGTGGTGCCCACCAACCAACAAACACCCCAATTGAACCCTCATTGGGACAATTTTTTACAAAGTCCAATTAACCTACCCAGTATGTCGTTGACACTTGGTCCATTAAGTCTGCTCCGCTATTTCAGCATGGATTATCCACTATCCTTCTCCCCACATCCCGTCAGGCCCTGACTAATCAAGAATCTGTCAACCTCTGTCTTATGTATACCCAATGACTTGACCTTCACACCTGTGGCAATGAATTTCACAGATTCACCACTCTCTGATTGAAGAAGTTCCTTCTGCTCCATTCTAAAAGGACACCTCTCTATTCTGAGGCTGTGTCCTCTGGTCTTAGACTCTCTCACCATTGGAAACATCCTCTCCACATCCACTGTATCAAAACCTTTAAACACGTGAGAGGTTTCAACGACTACACCCCTCATTCTTCTGAATTCCAGTGAGCAGAAGCCCAGTGCCATCAAACACTCCTCATATGACAAACCTTTTAATCCCAGAATCATTTTCGTGAACTTCCTTGAAATCTCTCCAACGTCCACACATCTTTTCTGAGATAAGGAGCCCAGAAATGCTCACAATACTCCAAGTGAGGCCTCACCAGTGCTTTATAAAGCCTCAACATTACATCCTTGCTTTTATATTCTAGTCCTCTCAAAATGGATGCTAACATTGCATTTGCCTCCCTCATTACCAACTCAATCTGCAAATTAACATTTAGGGAATCCTGCACGAGGACTCCCAAGTCCCAAGAGTAAGATGCATGACATCCATGGTTAATTGGCTGTTTGTATGCAGAATTTGCTTGCCTGTAGAGGACAGAGGGTGGTGTTTGAAGGGACTTATTCCGGCTGGATGTCTGTGACTAGTTGATTTCCATAGTGATCTGGACTTGGGCCTCTGCTGTTTGTGACAACATATCAATAAACTACCTGCATTGAAATATAGATGGGTGTGTTAGTAAGATGATATGGATGTTGGTGTTGTAAACAACGTAGAAGACTACCCACGGATACAGCAGCATATGGATCAGTTGCAGATATGGGCAAAGAAATGGTAGACAGAGTATAACCCAGCCAAATGTGAGGGGTTGCGGTTTGGCAGAATGAACGTAAAGGGACAGTGGACTGTTTATTGCAAGACGCTTCCCAGTGTTGATCTGCAGATGGATCTTGAGATTCAAGTCCGTAAATCCCTGAAAATGGGGATGCATGTTGACAGGGCAAAGAGGTCTATGGCATCTTGCCTTTATTAGTTCAGGACCTGAGTTCAAGTGGCAAGAGGTTATCAAGTCAATTCAAGTCAAGTCACTTTTTATTTTCATTTCGACCACAACTGCTGGTACAGTACACAGTAAAAACGAGACAACATTTTTCAGGACCATGGTCCTACATGAAACAACACAAAAACTACACTGAACTACATAAATCAACACAAAAACTACACTAGACTACAGACCTATCCAGGACTGCATAAACTGCACAAAACAGTGCAGTCATTACAATAAATAATAAACAAGACAATAGGCACAATAGAGGGCAGTAGGTTGGTGTCAGTCCAGGCTCTGGGTATTGAGGAGTCTGATGGCTTGGGGGAAGAAACTGTTACATAGTCTGGTCATGAGAGCCCGAATGCTTCGGTGCCTTTTGCCAGATGGCAGGAGGGAGAAAAGTTTGTATGAGGGGTGTGTGGGGTCCTTCATAATACTGTTGACTTTGCAGACGCAGCATATGGTGTAAATGTCTGTAATGGCGGGAAGAGAGACCCCGATGATCTTCTCAGCTGACCTCACTATCCGCTGCAGGGTCTTGCTGCAGCCTTATAAAAACTCCACATCTGGAATATTTCATTCAGTTCCAATTGCCCCTTTATAGGAAGGATGTCAATATTTTGAAAAGGGTGCAGAAGAGATTTATCATGATGCCGTCTAGATTAGAGAGTATGTGCTCTCAGGAGAGGTTGGACAAACTTGGACTCTTTTCTCTGGAACGATGGATGCTGAGGGGAGACCTGATAGATGCTCATAATATTATGAGAGACATAGGCAGAATAGACAGTCAGTAACATTTACCAGGATTGAAATGTTTAATAGCAGAGGACATGTATTTAAGGTGAGGGGGGGTAATTTCAAAGGACACGTGCAGTACAAGATTGGTGGATGCCTGGAATGCGCTGTCGAGGGTGGTGGTGGAGGCAAACACAACAGGTGTTAGATAGACACATGAATGTGCAGGAAATGGAAGATCATGGACATTGTGAAGGCAGAAAGCACTAGTTTTGTTGGACATTTTATTACTGATTTAATTAGTTTAGCACAGCATTGTGGGCCGAAGGGCCTGTTGCTGTGCTGTACCATTCTATGTTCTATTTTCTCATTCACCTGTCAGAATGTGAGATTGTCCATTGGAACGTGAGACAAATTGGAGCAATCAGATGGTGCAATGTGTTCACAGGAAGAGCATCCAGCCACACAGTAACCTGATGTCGGGATCAAAGCCAGGTCCCTTCAGTTGTGAGGCAACAAACTTAACTGTTGCATCGCTGGGCCAATGGTGTAGTTACATCAGCACTGGACTTCAAGGCGAATGATCCTGAGTTCAAATCTGGACAGCTCTTTCAACACTTTCCACCTGAGCTAGGTTGAGCGGTCAGCTAGCAACTTGACCTTGTGAAAAAAACAGTCATATGCTATGGAAACAGCAAAACTACCACCCAATGCACCACAAGGTGCAAGAAAGGAATGACAACAACAATTTGGCAGCACTATCTTTTCCTTCAACAACGTTCTAAACTATGCCAAAAGACCATAAGTCCATAAGGTATAGGAGCAGAAGTAGGCCATTCAGCCCATCGAGTCTGCTCCGCCATTCAATCATGAGCTGATCCAATTCTTTCAGTCATCCCCACTCCCCTGCTTTCACCCATACCCTTTGATGCCCTGTCTGATCAAGAACCTATCTATCTCTGCCTCGACAGACACTCGTCGCAAGAAATTCCACAGATTTACCACCCTCTGACTAAAGTAATTTCCCTGCATCTCTGTTCTAAATGGATGTCCTTCAATCCTGAAGTTATGCCCTCTTGTCCTAGACTCCCCTACCATGGGAAATAACTTTGCCATATCTAACCTGTTCAGGCCTTTTAACATTCAGAATGTTTCAATGAGTTCCCCTCTCATTCTCCTGAACGCCAGGGAATACAGCCCAAGAGCTGCCAGACAGTTCTCATACGGTAACCCTTTCATGTCGGGAATCATTCTCGTGTATCTTCTCTGAACCCTCTCCAATGTCAGTATATCCTTTCCAAAATAAGGAACCTTAAACTGCACACAGTACTCTATGTTTGGTCTCATGAATGCCCTAAAGAGCCTCTATGTCATATCCCTGCTCTTATATTCTATACCTCCAGAAATGAATGCCAACATTGCATTTGCCTTCTTCACCACCGACTCAAACTGGAAGTTAACCTTTAGGGGATCCTGCACAAGACTCCCAAGGCCCTTTGCATCTCTGTATTTTGAATTATCTCCCCATCTAAATAATAGTCTGCCTGTTTATTTCTTCCACCAAAGTGCATGACCATACACTTTCCAACATTGTATTCCATTTGCCACTTCTTTGTCCATTCCCATAAACTACCTAAGTCTCTCTGCAGGCTGTCTGTTTCCTTAACACTACCCACTCCTCCACCTATCTTTGTATCATCGGCAAATTTGGTTACAAATCCATTAATCCCATAGTCCAAATCATTGACATACATTGTAAAAAGCAGCAGTCCCAACACCGACCCCTGTGGAACTCTACTGGTAACCGGCAGCCAGCCAGAATAGGATTCCTTAATTCCCACTCTGTTTTTGCCAATCAGCCTATGCTCCACCCATGCTAGTAACTTCCCTGTAATTCCATGAGCTCTTATCTTGCTAAGCAGCCTCATGTGCGGCACCTTGTCAAAGGCCTTTTGAAAATCCAAATACACCACATCTACTACATCTCCTTTGTCTACCCTGGTTGTAATTTCCTCAAAAAATTGTAGACGGTTATTCAGGCAGGACTTTCCTTTCAGGAAACTATACTGGCTTTGCTCTATCTTGTCATGTGCCTCCAGGTAGTCTGTAATCTCATCCCTGACAATCGATTCCAACAACTTCCCAACTATTGATGTCAGGTTAACAGGTCTATAGTTTCCTTTCAGCAGCCTCCCAGCCTTCTTAGACAGCGGAGTAACATTTGTAACTTTCCAGTCATCTGGTACAATGCCAGAATCTATCGATTCTTGAAAGATCATTGTTATTGCCTCTGCAATTTCTCCAGCTCCTTCCTTCAGAATATGAGGGTGCATTCCATCAGGTCCAGCAGATTTATCCACCCTCAGACCATTAAGCTTCCTGAGCACCTTCTCAGTTGTAATTTTCACTGCGCATATTTCATTTCCCTGACACTCTTGAATGTCCGGTATACTGCAGATGTCTTCCACTGTGAAGACTGATGCAAAATACACATTCAGTTCCTCTGTCATCTCTGCATCTCTCATTACAATATCTTCAGCGTCATTTTGTATTGGTCCTATATCTACCTTCAACTCTCTTTTACTCTTTATATACTTAAAAAGCTTTTAATATTTTCTTTGATATTAGTCGCCATCTTCCTGCCATAATTCATCTTTTTCTTCTGAATAACCTTCTTATTTTCCTTCTGCAAGTTTTTAAAAGCTTCCCAATCCTCTATCTTCCCACTAGCTTTAGCTTCCTTGTTCAAGTCTCAGGATTGCTGTGTCCTGGGATCAATACAGAAAGTTGAGGCTTGAACGTTGAGAACAGAAATCGGTGAGTCCCGAAGTTGAGGTACCTGCTTCTACAGGTCTAGAAGTCAGAGTCCCAATGTCCGTGAGTCCTGGCTGGAGGATGGTGAACGAGAGATGGCTTGTCTTGTGGTTTGAGTCCTGTCTGTGTGTGGTGGGTGGGAAGGAGAAAAGGGACTTGTTCTGATGTTGTTTTGTTTTGTTGCTGTTGTGTTGTTACTGGAGTTCTGCTGAACATTGAGGGCACACTATGTTGGCACTGGTTGGCACCACTGCCAGTCATAATGATAGATATCGGTTCAATTGTAGCGTTGAAGAGCAGTTTGGATAGGTACATGGATAGGTGTGGTATGTACGACTATGGCCTGGTACACCATTTCGAGGCAGTGCCAATGGCAAGGTCAAAGTTAACAAGTCATCACCAGGACTGGTATGACCTTTACGAGGTTAGTGGAACAGTGGGAGTGTTCAAGGCAAGATAGCAGGAGTGGGACAGTGTTTGAAGGATGCTCTCTGAAATGTGAGAATACATGATAGGAGTCAGCAGGGAGAGGGGTAGTGTTCACAGGAGTTCAGAAGTAACATCACTGTGTTTTCTAGGGGACTGCAGGGAGTGACATTTTCATGATTCATATGTATTCATATGCAATATTTCAGTCTATTGGACAAGGGGGCAAGATAAATGAACAATCCCACCTCTACCATTCCTGAGTTCACAGACCCATGTCACCATAGAAACCAGTTGTGCCTTTCACTCTCATCATGTCATTGTAACGCAGCCAATGAACAGGGCCTTTACTAAACATGGAGATGCCGAGGTGTGCCCACTCAGGTAGAAGTCAAACCCTGACATCACAAGGTTACTGTGACACCAGTGGGACACATCACAATGTAGCATCTTGAAAGGTTTCAAACTCTGGTCACTTGGAGACCAGAGGCAGATACACTGTTTGCTGCTCTGGAGGCTGGTGCAGATGCAATGCTCGAAAATGCCTTGTTCTGGCCTTCAGATTTCCTTGACTCTCGGATGGCGATGATGAGATTTGCTTGGGCAACAACTGACAAATTTGGTCCTGGATCTTCCTGCTCACCAGCGTTTTCAAGGGAGTGGCACTGATCGGATCAGTACCTGGAAAATTCGAACCTGCAACCTAACAGCATCACAGCGAGCAGAAAGGTCTCCTCTTGGACTTCACAATTCTTCTTTCCTTGTAGGATTTCATTGTGGCCTCTACTTGCAGGACTCGTTTGAAAACACGGACTGGAACATGTTCAGGGAGGCGGCTACCTATGACCATCACATTAACATTGATGAGTATGTGTATCTGTGACTGGCAATATAGAGAATTGTACTGAGGATGTCAACGTTATTAAACATATCTCTGTGAGGGCAAGTCAGAAGCCATAGTTGACAGTCGAGGTTTGGGCACTGTTGAGACATCAGGATACTGCCTTCAGTTCAGACGATAAGATGGCACTCAGGACAGTAAGAACTGTACTTTCCACGCCATCAGGAATGCAAAACATGATTATTCACAGAGGATATACAGACATTTCTGTAACATCAGAGACACAAGGTGTATGTGACTGGGCATTCAGACCATAATGGACTTCAAGACCACCCTGTGCTGAAAACTCTGATGGGTTGAATGCCTTTTATCTCCCTGCCACCACCCTTGTGGTGCCATGTATGAAGCACAAGTATTGTTACACTGTTTACTCTTTAACTTCTGTCATAAATGCACCTTATTATTTCTTAGTCTATCTGTCGTAATATTAGTTTTTGCGTTGTGATTGAGCTATACGTTCATGGTGTGGAGGAACATTGTTTCGCTTGGCGACATGCACCTATACGATTGAAAAGAAAATAAACTTGGACTTGAACATTGGCTTCTACTCTTCCTGAACTGCATTTCCACATCAGGAAAGGATGGACAGAGCAGTGTGTTGAAGAGAGCATATTCTCATGTTGCTACAATGTGGGTTGGTTTGTCCCTAAGTGTGATCCTCTACTGGTGGACATCCCAGCATGTGATGTTATGGTCTCTGACTATTCACATCCAGCGAGAGTAATCCTGAATCCTCGTGATGCCCCTCCTCACCAGGAATGTGTCCATGGATCTCCTGTGTTGCAGCATCTGAATGAGCCGGAGTCTCAGGAGCCCAGCCTTCTCCCGGCTTGGTGCAGTTGCTCTCAGGCCCTTCAGATGCTTTGCCACCTGGGTGGGGACCACCCTGAGGACCAGTGGGCTTCAAGGCCAATGGACATGGATGTGTTCAGCTGGGATTTCCATAGGCACGAAGAGTGAAGGAACAATGGACATTATCCAATTCCAGACTTGGGGCTGAGTTAAATCAGTGTGTCTTCAGACAGACAGTATGTCCAGAGTCTGGACATCTGCAGGAAATACAGGGCGCCTCTCCTGGGTCTTTCTATCTCTCGACACACCGCTTCCCATTGGTGCTCGAACAACAGGGTGACGCACTTGGCCACATCAGTCAGAGTCAGTTAATCCAACAATTGGCTCCCTCAGCTGCTCTGAGTTTCACCCTCATGAGTGGATGATCCACACGGAGTCAGTCCGATATCCCTTCTGAACTCAGGAGTGTTTTGGCTGAGTAATCTGCTCACACCCCTAGACCATCATCATTCTGCTTGGACCTCAGACAGACAAGATGGAGGCTCCAGACTGTGGTTCTTGCCTGGAGAGAAGACAAGTTCCATTGTAAGCTGGTCCTTTGCTCGCTGTTCTCTGGTAAGCTGCTCTTCATTGATCAGATAATGTGGCATTTTCCACCCGGCTGTTTGTCCCCATGGTTTTTTATTGTCACATGTACCAAGACACAGTGAATAGCTGGTCTTGAATACTGTTCACACAGATCAAATCATTACACGGTGAATTGAGGTAGAACAAGGGACAAGATTAACAATGCAGAATAAATTATAAAATCTACAGAGAAAGTGCAGAATAGGGAAATGATAAATTGCAAGATCATAAGAACATGGGTTGTGTGGCCAAGATTCTATCTTGTAAAATTGGTACATGAAAGAGTCTGATAACAGTGGGGTAGAAGCTGCCCATGAGACTGGTGATACGTACCTTCAAGCTTTTGTAAGTTTTGCCTGATGGGGGAGGGGAGAAGAGAGAATGTCCAGGGTGGGTGGGCCCTTTGATTATTCTGCCTACTTTATTGAGACAGCGAGAATTGTAAACAGAGTCCACAGAGGAAACATTGGTCTCCATGATATGCTGAGCTGTGTTGACAACTCTGCAGATACTTGTGTTCATGTATAAAGCGGTTACCAAACGAGGCGGCTTTGCATCCAAATAGAATCCTTTCTATGATACATCAGTAACATTTAGTAAATGTCAAGACTGAGAAAGAAAAATATCTAGTCTAATATAGGGTTCTTCAGGTCAGCTCAGAAACCCAGTGGCAGTGTGGAAGAAGCTATTGTTTAACCGGGTTAATGTTCGATTGTGATTGTGTGGGCAGTGGGAAAATCATCCCTTTTGTGTTTCTTGATCTCATCACTCGAGATTCGAGACTTGAGATAGAGTTAGACTTGGGATTAGGCTGGAGTCTTCAGGCTCCTGTACCTCCTGCCTGATGGCAGCGTACAGTCAGATCATGGCAGCAGACAGAATCTAAGTTGGAGGCTCCGGTCTGTGGTTCTTGCCCAGAGTGAAGATGTGGGAGGAAGCCAGAGCAACAGTGGGAAGCCCACACATCACAGAGAGAGCAGACAGCTCCTGATGTTTGGATGCAGCTCAGGTCCCTGCAGCTGGAGAGCAGAATTGTTAAATAATGCATGACTGTGTGATGGATATTTACTGCTAGGCCATGAGAGGCTTATTGCTAACCTCAGCTTTCTTATTCAGCAGCATGACTTTCCCAAAGAGTCAGAGTTGTTTCTGACAAAGTTAATTCAACTGATAACAAACATTCCTTGCTCAACTTCTTGTTGTGAACAAGAACCAGTTTACCATTCTTGATGTAAATTGCAAGCAGAATCTGTTTTAAGTTAGAAAGGCTCCTGGGTTGGTTACTAAAGGATACGGTTTGCAAAGTGAGTTGCTCATGAGACTTCATCCCTGCATTGGCCGAACACAAGACATTAAAACTCTCCAATGTAAAACTACTGAGCCCCAAACTTCTATGAGTGAAGGTGTGATGGATATTCACTTTCTAAGGTCTAAAAAGCATATTGCCAACCTCAGTTTTCTAGTACAGCAGCATGACTTTTTCAAAGGGTTGAAGTTGTTTCTCACAAAGTTAAAATTCCAACAAAATTGTAGCTAATTTATTTGCACCGTTGTCCTCAGAAGATTTGAGACCATCTGTACAAATTATTTCAACCTAGCAATGGTATCTGGAACATATCATATGCAGATGATGTTATCTGGTATAAAATGCCCTTAAGCAATCCTAGTATATTACAGCATTGCTCCTGTGGTCAAACATGAATCAACTCAGGAACACACTCGATACCAATCTGGCAGCCTGACGAACAAGGAAAATGCTGGGACCTATAATGAAATATGCAATAACAGAACAATATAATAGGAATGTAAAGATTTATGAATAAGGTGTCATATTTGATGATTTTATTAGATTTTTTGAGTATATGACTAGAGAATAGATGATAGAGATCCAGCAGGCATCATGTTCTGACTTTTTGGAGGCTTTCAATAAAGTCCCAATGAAGATCTTGTCAAGACGGTTGGAGTTGGGTGTAATGTTCTGACATGAATTGGGAACTGGTAATTGGACAGAAGCCTAACAGTAGGAATGAATATCAAACTCAGGTCACCAGGCTGTGTCTGATCGGTTAAAGCAGGGGTCAGCACTTGACATTCAACTAATCAGGAACCACAGCAACATTTTGATGGAGAGGGTGAAATGTTGTATTTCTTGGTTTGCTGACAAGACATATATGGGTTGCATTCAGAATCTGAAGGAGGATGAAAAGGGGTTTCAGTGGGATAAAGGGAAGCTGACTGAGGGCACAGGAATGTGGCACAATACAGAAAAGTAGAGTGATTCTGAAATGTTGAGAGATTGAATAATGTTGATGTGTAAAGGATCCCAGGTGATTTCACACTGAAGTCAATCAAAGCCAACATGCAGGTGAAGCAAGTAATTAGAAAGATAAATGTTGGATTTTATTGAGAAAAGATATGAGTACAGGAGCAAAGACAGCTTACCACAACTGTTGGATATAAGGTTCTGTCTGGGTTTGTCGAGCTCATGTTCCCTGTCTCCCTGGGGTCCCCCATTCACCCTGTCTGATGTCTGTACATTAGATGTCATCCTACCCAATGAAGCTACAACAAGAGTAAGCTGTGAAGAGGAGAAGTCAAGATCAAAAATTGGCAATGCATCTCACCCAAAGTTTCTCAGGGATTTTACAGATACATCTTGTAAGCCAGACTGCCAGCCTTGAAATCTCTGCAGAGCACTGCTGGTGTACATGTCAGATGGCCAGCAAAAGCTCTGATACAGTGACTGGAGACAGAGATGAAAGCAAGTTGATGTGAGCAGTACAGCAGAAGGAAGTGGGCAATTCTATCATTACAAATGTTAATCATACAACTATATTGGTAGCAGGTTAACATTAGGTTCACCACTGATTAAAATGTTGTAAATATTAGCTACAGATCTTAGAAATGTGTATCTTAGCAGAGATGTGGGCTTGAGCAATATTTTAACTATGAACTATCTTCTAATATCATTATCTGTTACTTGTATTATTGTGAGATGATTTTAGTCTATGGAATTACTAAATATATTGACAGCACACTTAAATGCATACAGTACATATTTAAACCACTGTGAAGGGCAACAATCACGGACTGATAGAGTAATTCAGCACAGGAACAGGCCCTTTCACCCAACTCATTCGTCAAGTAATTTCTCTGGCAACAGGTTTCATACACTCACCTCCTTCTGCATGAAGAAGTTGCCCTTCAGGTGTCTTAGATTTTTCCCTTCATGTCTTCAACCTATGTCTCACGACTGTATACATCACTGAAGGATAAGCTCTCCATCTCCTGTGATGCTGTGTTTCTCAGGGAGTAACCAACATTTTTCAAAACTTTGCATAATTTAAATTATAAAGTCTCCTCGCAAGTACTTATAATGGATTAAACATCTGATGGATGTGAGTGGGTAACATGTCAGAGGTTTTTGTCTACATTTTGTGATTTGAACAACTTATTTTTGTTTCTGTTTCCATTTATTCATTTGAATAGACTTGTGCCACATTCCTTTTTGCGTAACTCTGTTCAATATAAATTTTATTTTACAAAAGATTATAAAATAGTTGAATATATTTTAATAACATTACCACTCCAGATGATATACTACTTAATGCACCAGCCTATTTTTGGATATTTGAATACTGGCGCACTTCACAAGTTAATACTTTTAAACTTAATAAAGCAAGAATATTGCCCGGGAAGTGCTTGCAGAAGAACACACTAAACACAAAGACAATCAATTATGATTTCCTCACATTATACAGAGAATGTTGCAGAAAAATATAGAGACATGATTATTATGCACTTAAACTGTATATACACATAATGCATTAGTCCACTTAAACCAGGGCTGGGTGTTTTATGGAAGATGAAATGACAATTATTTATTCTACTTATGGATTCTCAGATCACATCACCATTGGAACAATGAATGAAACAATCCGGCACAAGAGAACAAAGGGTCAGGCATATTACAATGTTTAAATGACTATTCTGCGTTTTTGTACCTTCTGCAATCTCTGATCTAGATTGTTTACTTATAGAATTGTACAATTAAATTTAGAATTTATAGGATTCTGAACAGGTTTTTGAGTGGGAATTTGTTTAGCAATCGGAATACAATTTGGAGCAGGACTTGGAGCGGGACGTGGTATTGGAGCGGGCTGCGGTTTTGGAGCGGGAATTGGAGCGGGTGGTGGAGCAGGGCTTGGAATGTATGGAATGTAACTTGGAGTGTAAACTGGAGTGTACATTGGAGGGGGACTTGGAGCGGGATTTCGAGGGGGACTTGGAATGTATGGAATGTAAATTGGAGCGTAACTTGGAGAGGGACTTTGAGCGGGACTTGGAGCGAGTCTTGGACCACCGAATGAATCGGAATCTGAAGTGGGATTGCAGGTCTGATCTTGAGTACGATTCCACACTGGAAAACTTGTTTGCCTTGGGGCTACAGGTACAGCACAATGAAGAGAATACTCAGATGATTCACTGCAAATTGCCTTTGTGTTAAGGCAGGCAAAGCAAAATTCCACATGGCATCTGATGCACACGACATATTTGCACTTAACTTTATGTCCTATCAGCAACCCACAAGTGGGACAAGCACGGATTCTTGGACAATTTTGAATATTGCTGTCAGGTAAAGTTTTTGTGTCACAGTTCTTCAAGGCTTCCAGCTGGATATTAATGCATCCTTCATTATCACATTTATCAGAGCGTGGAGCTGGGCCTTTCCACTCCTTCATACATTGCCAGCAAAATTCAAAAGGAATTCCATCGTTGGCCATGCAGATTGAACAAGTCACTGATATGTTCGTCTCATCTTTCCGTTCCACATAACTCCCACATTTCGGACACTAAGCAAAGACAGATGATGAAATTAGTAATTAAGGACATACACTTCTGATAATCCACTGTATATAATAATGTAATCTTAGCTTTTAAATGTTATGGCATGTCCTGCATTGATATTTTTTGATGTTCCACACAAATTAAAAGTTTGTTGTAACTTAGACATGAAATCGTTATTGCAGTACCCACCCGCCACCCCCCCCCCCCCCCCGGAAGTGTTATACCTAATCAGCTGGCGAAGTACTAAATGATTAATTCCTTGGTCAAATGGGTTTAAACCACAGTCATGGAATGAGACTGTGTTTCCCCTGACATTGATTTACAGCGAAATCACATCTTTGAGTCACAGAGTTATGGATTGATACAGCACATAAACTGGCCCTTTTGTCCAACTGCTCCGTGCAAACCAATCCATCCGTCTGAACTGATCGCATTTCAGAATCTGAATCGCGTTTAATATCACTGGCATGTGTCATGAAATTTGTAGTCTCTGCAGCAGCAGTATCATGCAATAAATAACAGCAAAATCCATGAATTATGGTAAATACTGCATATATATATGGGGTGTCAGGGAGGGGTAGCACCTCTGGTGGGGGAACATGTCGCATCCTTTTCAGGGCGGTTAGTCCACCTTTGGTCCCCACCTGGCACTCAGCTCTCACCTGTGGCTCCCTGTAGCTGTTTGCATGCAACAGCGGCCACACCCCGGGCAACGGCTTCGACAAGCCGGCTAAACCAGGTGAGGGTAGCCGATGGGTCTCAAACCCTCAAATTACGTGCTAGTCTCGACACCATCATTATGGTGTCGAGGTCCTCATCGACGTCAATGATGGACGAACAACAAACATATATATATATAAAATAGTTAAATTAAATAAGTTGGGAAAAAATTAAAATAAGAAGTAGTGAGGTAGAGATCATGGATTCAATGTCCATTCAGAAACTGGATGTCAGAGGGGAAGCTGTTCCTGAACCATTGAGTGTGTGCCTTCTGGCTCATGTACCTGCATGATGGTAGCAATGAGATGGGGTATGTTCTGGGTGATGGAGATCCTGAATGATGGATGCTGCCTTTTTGAGGCATTTCTCCTTTAAGATGTCCTGGATGCCACAGAGGCTAGTGCTCACAATGGAGCTGACTAAGTTCACAACTTCTTGTAGTTTCTTTTGGTCCTGTGCAGTAGCACCCCACCATACCAGACGGAGAAGCTCATTTGCTTGTGTTTGATACATATGTCTCTTAAATCCTTCCTGTTCCTGGTTCATCGTGTTTGCTGATCTCCACAATATAAAGTAAGGAATGGTATATATCTTATTTCCAACAACCTATGAAAGGAGAGTCTGGTGCTGTGGCTCAGAAGAGAATGGAGGAGAAGAGGAATGCAGTATTGACTGGGGATTCCATTAGACAGGAGATCCTGTGGACACCATAGAGACACCTAGATGGTATAATGCATCCCGGGTGCCAGGGTCAGGCCATTTCAGATCGGGTCCATGGCATTCTAAAGGGGGAGGGGAAGCAGTCTTGATCCATATTGGCAACCAATAACATTGATAAGAAAAGGGAGGAGGTCCTGAAGAGAGAATTTAGGGAGCTAGGTAGAAAGATGAAAAGCAGGACCTCCAGGATAGTAATCTGTGGATTACTGTCTGTGCCACAGGCCAGTGAGGGTAAAATTCAAATAATGGAAGGTAAGTAATATTTTTATTCTACCAACAATTTCAGAATCAGAATCAGGTTCATTATCTCCAGCATGTGTCATGAAATTTGTTAACTTAGCAGCAGCAGTTCAATGCAATACATATATAGAAGCAGCAAAAATTATAATAAATAAGGAAATCAATCACAGTATACTTATGTTGAATAGAACAAAAATCATGCATAAACAGAAATAATATATACTAAAAAAGTGAGGTAGTGTTCATGGTTTCAATGTCCATTTAGGAATCGGATGACAGAGGCGAAGACACTGTTCCTGAATTACTGAGTGTGTACCTCTTACTTGATGGTAACAGAGAAAAGGACATGCCCTGGGTGCTGGAGGCCCTTAATAATGGACGCTGCCTTTCTGAGACGCCACTTCTTTAAGGTGTCCTAGGTACTCTGTAGTCTAGTACCCAAGATGGAGCTGACTAAATTTGAGAGCCTCTGTAGTTTTTTTTTGCTCCTGTGCAGTAACTGCCACGCCCCCCCATTACCAGACAGTAATGCAGCCTATCAGAATGCTCTCCACGGTACATCTACAGAAGTTTTTGAGTGTTTCTGTTGACATACCAAATCTCTTCAAACTCCTGATCAAGTATAGTTGTTATCTTGCCTTGTTTATAGCTGCATCAATATGTTGGGACCAGGTTAGGTTCTCAGAGATCCTGACACCCAGGAACTTGAAAATTCTCACTCTCTTCACTTCTGATCTCTCTATGATGATTGGTTCATGTTCCCTTGTCTTACCCTTCCTGAAGGCCACAATCAGCTCTTTCGTCTTATTGGCATTGGGTGCAAGGTTGTTGCTGCGACACCACTCCACTAGTTGGCACTGAAAAGTTCATGGATCCTGTATCTTGTATAATCTGATGCAGGGTCAGAGAACTATTTTTCTAACCTTCATATTAGCTCCTTCTGACAGAATTCATTCAGAATCCATTGTTGGAACATGACTGAGGGATTGACAATCAATAATTCTGGGACTTTCACATTCACAAGCACCAACAAAAAAAATGTTGACAAATCTGTGTAGAGCTATTGGCGAGAATCATGCTACAGAATTAACAGTCTAGAAGTGATACAATACCTGGATGTGTATAATCCACATATGAAGCTTAAACACAAGAGATTCTGCAGATGCTGGAATTCCAGATCAACACACACAAAATGCTGGAGGAACTTAGCAGGTCAGGTAGCTATGGAAATGAGAAAATAATCAACATTTCCGGTTGAGACTCTTCTTCAAGACTGGAAAGAAAGGGAAAGACGCCAGAATAAAAAGGTGAGGGAAAGGGAAGGAGGACTAGCTAGAAGGTGACAGGTGAAGTCAGGTGGGTGGCAAAGGTAAAGGGCTGGAGAAAAAGGGATCTAATAGCAGAGGAGAGTGGGCCAGGAGAAAGGGAAGTAGAAGTGGGCACCAGGAGGAAGTGATAGGCAGGCGAGAAGAGGTCAGAGTGGGGAATAAAAGAAGAGGAGCGTTTGGCATCTTTGGGCCTGTACTCACTGGAATTTAGAAGAATGTGGGGGAATCTCATTGAAACCTACCAAGTATTGAAAGGACTAGATAGGGAGGATGTAGAGAGGATGTTTCTTAGGGTGGAGGTATCCAGAACTAGGGGGCCTCAAAATCGAGGAGCAACCCTTTGGGATAGAGTTAAGGAGGAATTTCTTAAGCCAGAGAATAGTAAATACAGTAGTAGTCAGAAGTTTACATACACCTTAGCCAAATACATTTAAACTCAGTTTTTCACAATTCCTGACATCCAGAAAACATTCCCTGTCTTAGGTCAGTTAGGATCACTACTTCATTTTAAGAATGTGAAATGTCAGAGTATTAGTAGAGAGAATGATTAGAATGATTTATTTCAGCTTTTATTTCTTTCATCACTTTCCCAGTGGGTCAGAAGTTTACATACACTTTGTTAGTATTTGGTAGCATTGCCTTTAAATTCTTTAACTTGGGTCAAACATTTTGGGTAGCCTTCCACAAACTTCTCACAGTAAGTTGCTGGAATTGTGTTCCATTCCTCCAGACAGAACTGGTGTAACTGAGTCAGGTTTGGAGGCCTTCTTGCTTGCATGCGCTTGTTCAGTTCTGCTCACAAATTTTCTATCGGATTGAGGTCAGAAAATGATGTCAAGTTTGGTTCAACCTTGGGAGCAATTTCCAAACGCCTGAAGGTACCACGTTCATCTGTATAAACAATAGTACACAAGTATAAAGACCATGGGACCACGCAGCTGTCATACTGCTCAGGAAGGAGACACATTCTGTCTCCTAGAGATGAATGTACTTTGGTGCGAAAAGTGCAAATCAATCCCAGAACAACAGCAAAGGACCTTGTGAAGATGCTGGAGGAAACAGGTAGACAAGTATCTATATCCACAGTAAAACGAGTCCTATATCGACATAACCTGAAAGGCTGCTCAGCAAGGAAGAAGCCACTGCTCCAAAACCACCATAAAAAAGCCAGACTGCAGTTTGCAAATGCACATGGGGACAAAGATCTTACTTTTTGGAGAAATGTTCTCTGATGTGATGAAACAAAAATTGAACTGTTTGGCCATAATGACCATTGTTATGTTTGGAGGAAAAAGGGTGAGGTTTGCAAGTTGAAGAACACCATCCCAACCATGAAGCATGGGGGTGGCAGCATCGTGTTGTGGGGGTGCTTTGCTGCAGGAGGGACTGGTGCACTTCAGAAAATAGATGGCATCATGAGGAAGGAAAATTATGTGGATATATTGAAGCAACATCTCAAGACATCAGCCAGGAAGTTAAAGCTCAGTTGCAAATGGGTCCTCCAAATGGACAATGACCCCAAGCATACCTCCAAAGTTGTGGCAAAATTGCTTAAGGACAACAAGGTCAAGGTATTGGAGTGGCCATCACAAAGCCCTGACCTCAATCCGATAGAAAATTTGTGGGCAGAACTGAAAAAGTGTGTGTGAGCAAGGAGGCCTACAAATCTGACTCAGTTACACCAGTTCTGTCTGGAGGAATGCAACAAAATTCCAGCAACTTATTGTGAGAAGCTTGTGGAAGGCTATCCAATATGTTTGACCGACTTTAAACAATGTAAAGGCAATGCTACCAAATACTAACAAAGTATATGTAAACTTCTGACCCCCTGGGAAAGTGATGACAGAAATAAAAGCAGAAATAAATCATTCTCTCTATTATTATTCTGACACCTCACATTCTGAAAATAAAGTAGTGATCCTAACTGACTTAAGACAGGGAATGTTTTCCAGGATGAAATGCCAGGAACTGTGAAAAACTGAGTTTAAATGTATTTGGCTAAGGTGTATGTCAACTTCTGACTTCAGCTGTATGTGGAATGCTCTGCCACAGACTGGTGGAAGCCAAGTCTGTGCGTATATTTAAGGTAGAAGTTGATCATCTTCTGATCTGTCAGGGGATCAAAGGATATGGCGAGGAGGCAGGTGGATGGGGTTGAGTAGGATCCGGGTTCAGACATGATGGAATGGCAGAGCAGACTCAATGGGCTGAAGGGCCTAATTCTGCTCCTATATCTTATGGCCCTTGGTCTGAGAGGCAAGTGTGAGGGAAAAAATTACCGGAAGGAGAAACCGATGTTCATCAGGTTGGAGGCTACCCTGACGGAACATCAGATGTTGCTCCTCCTCCCTGACTATAGCCTCATCATGACAAAAGAGGAGGCCATGGACCACATGTCAGAACAGGAATAGGGATAGGAATTAAAGTGTTTGGCCAAGGGGAAATTCTGCTTTTGACTGTGGAGAAGAGGTGCACAACAAAGTGGTCCCCCTATTTTTATTGGGTCTCACCAATATAGAGAAGGCCACATGGGATCACTGAGGACAATAGACACAGGTGAAGTTTCCACACCTAGTCAGACTGCTTGGGGCCCTGAATGGAGGTAAGAGACGTGAATGAGGAGGAGGATGCGTCACACTTTTGTCGTGTGCCAGGATATGTGCCAGGAGTGAGGTCGGGGTGAGGTTAGAATGGCCATGGGAATCAAAGAGGGAGTGATCCCTGTGGAAAGCAGAGAGTGGGGTTAGAGGTAAAGATGTGCTGGGGTAGTATTGAAGATGGTGGAAATTGTGGAGAATAATAGGTGAGGCCAAGAGGAATCCTACCCCTGTTCAGAAGTGGGTGTCTGGAAGAGGAAGAGATGCAGGTGAGGCCAGCATCAATGGTAGAGGAAGGGAAATCCCATTCTTTGAAGAAGGAGGACATCTCTGATGTCCTGGAAAGGAAAGCCTCATCCTGGAACAAATACAGTGGAAATAAAGGAATTGAGAAAAGAGAACAGCATTTTTACAGGAGACAGGGTGAGAAGAGAGATAGTCAAGAGAGCTGTGGGAATTGGTAGGTTTATAAAAGTTGTTGGTAGATAGCATGTATCCAGGGATGGAGAAAAGGAGATCGAGAAAGGAGAAAGTTGTCAGCAATGGACCAAGTGAGTTTAAGGGCAGGCTGGAAGCTGGAGGCAAAGTTGATGAGATTGACCAATTCAGCAAGGGTGTCAGAAGCAGCACCAATGCAGTCACCAAAGTATCACAGGAAGAGTTGGGGAGCATTACAAGGGAATTCTGGGAACATGGACTATTCCACATAGCCATTGAAAAGGCAGGCATAGCTGGGACCCATGCAGTTGCCCATAGCTACTCCTTGAGTTTGGGGAGATTGAGGGGAGCCAAAGAAGAAATTGTTTAGGGTGAGGGCGGTGGTGGAGGCAAATGGTTGGGTCTTTTGCAGAAAGATTTAAGGCCTTCTTGATGGGGGGAGTGGTAGAGTGTATAGACGTCCATGATGAAAATAAGGTGGTTGGGGTCAGGGAACTTAAGTTGTTGAAGAGGGTAAGAGCATGTGAGGTGTTGTGGACGTAGCTGGGATGGGACTGAACCAAGTGGGATAGAATGGAGTCGAGGTATGCAGACATGAGTTCTGTAGGGCTGAAGCAGGTAGAGACAATAGGATTATTCAGACACTCGGATTTGTGGATTTTGGGTGGGAGCTAGAAATGAGATGAGCAGTGCAGGGTCAGGGAAGTTGGAGTTTTCCAGAGTTGATGAGGTTAGTGATGGGGTTGGATACAATTCTTTGATGGACTGAAGTGGGGTTGTGCCTCCTGGCCTCTGCAAGGTAGAGGTCAATCCACTACACTTGTGGTGGTGGCATCCATTAGTCTTGTGAGACCATGGATCTGTGCCTGGAAAGTCTTGCTTCAGTCTGTGTTGGTAGAGCAGCGTCTGTTGTTGCTGTAGAGGCCCACACGGGAGTGACAGTCTTGGCTGCAGCGACTGTACTTGAAGGCGCTGTCCTCCGGTGTTGTCTTGGTGCTGTTTTCTCGGCGAGTGCACTTTTCTTCAGCAGCAAGCCTCAGCTTCTCTTCTTCTCTTTTTAGACCTCTGCGTAGTTCCAGCCTCCAGCGAGAGCGATCGCTTGCAATATCCTCCCACCTCTCGACGTTCATGTTCAGTGACTTCATATCTCTCTTGCAGACATCTTTGAAGTGAAGATGGGGCCACCCTTGTGCTCTCTTGCCAGAGACCAGTTCCCTGTACAGCAGGTCTTTCAGGATCCTCCCATCTGACATGCAGTGTACGTGGCCCAGCCAGCGGACACAGTGTTTTTGGAGCATGGTGAAGAGGCTGGGTATCAGGACAGGAGCCAGGACCTCATTGTTGGTGACTCGGTCAATCCACTTGATGTCCAGGATGCACCTCAGGCTGCAAAGGTGGAAGGCGTTGAGACGCCGCTCTTGTCTGTGGTAGAGGCTCCAGGTCTCGCTGCCGTAAGGCAGTGTGCTGAGGACACAAGCCCTATAGACTGCAAGCTTGGTGTGCGTCGTCAGCTTTCTGTTCTCCCAGACTCTCTGCATCAGCCTGGCAAATGTTGAGGCTGCTCGTCCGATCCGTCTGTTGATCTCAGGGTTTAGGGAGAGACTATCCGTGATGGTGGAGCCAAGGTATGTAAACTCGAGAACTACCTCCAGCTCGTTGTTGTTGATGGTAATGGCAGGGGGGTGCTCAACGCCTCAAAGCCAACACGTTGGTTTTCTTCAGGCTGATGGTCAAGCTGAAGTCCTGGCAGGCTCTTTAGAAGCTGTCCATGAGGCGTTGCAGTTGCTCTTCAGAGTGTGTTGCCAGTGCCGCATCATCTGCAAACAACACGTCCCTGACAAGTACTTCACGAACCTTGGTTTTTGCCCTCAGCTGGGACAGACTGAACAGCCTCCCATCCGATCTGGTGTGGAGGTAGACACCATCAATAGATGTTCCAAAGGCGTGTTTCAGCAAAGGCATCTGCTACTCAACAGTCCAAAAACCATCTGTCTGTGGGTCTGATGGGAAAGTCCTTCTTCTCCAACTCTATACCTTTACCACCCATCTGAGTTCATCTCTCATCTTCTAGCAAGTCCTCTTTCCACACCTCCCCGCCCCCCACATGTTCTTATTCTGGTGTCTTCACCCTTCCTTTCCAATCCTACAGAAGGGCCTCAGCCTGAAACACGGACTATTTTTTTCACTTCCACATATAAAGCTTGTCAGTTTATTTCATGTCAGCCCCTCAGTGTATCTTCATTTCTTCATGTACTCATCCACCTTCCTCACCTGCTTTGCAATTGATCTCAGTTACTAGTTCTCTAGTTTCTCCCAAAATCCCGATGGAATTTCTTCTTGAAAGCTCTGTATTAAGGTATCTAAAATCGTATTCTTTCACAAGTGAAAAATTCTTCTCTACATTGATCATTTCAAATCTTCTTATAATTTTAAACACTTTGATCAGGTAATCTCTCAGTTCTCTTTTGCAGAAAAATGGTCAGTTAACCTATTCATTGTTATAGTTTTGGGAAACCCTTATGAGAACCCTGGCTTATTATGTTGAAACTTCTGTTGTGTTGTGGTCCTTTTTAAAACATTGCCTGTCAACCTCCCTGAATATTACCTCATTCTTCAGACTCTCACACCATCACAAGCTTCACAGCTTTCTCAAATCCAGTAATGACCCCTATTTATTAGCAGTTAGTTAGATGCCAGTCCTGCTTTACCTGTTTGTATTCACAGTAACTTGAAGCAGCGAGAGTGACAAGCCTCTCTTCAAAAATCTGCCGTTCCTCAACAGAGAGCAATGCGTGTCTGCACACCTCCATGTAGGACCATTCCTTTCCACATCCTTCATTTCTCTTACCTATTATTGCAGGGCAGTGGAATTTGAAATAACCCTGGAAAAGACATTGAAAAATATTGTAAAACGTTCCCATTTAAAAAGTGGATTGAGCATGAGATATAACAGAAAGGATTGTTTGTGATATCCACCTGACTTGTACGGGTCCGACACCATTCCGTGAGTGAAATGGGATCTACAGCATGTCCACAGGACATTTCCACTCTGTAAACGTTTGGGTCATCATCTCCTGCAATAGAACATTTTGTTGGAATTACTACAGAATTTGTTTAAGGTGTTAAGTATACAGCAACAACAAATTCTTGAACAGTGCTTTCATTAAAAGTGTTTGCTTAGATAAAACAAAATAAAATGGTTCAATAAATTTGATCTGATTGGTAAAGAGACTACTGGAAATGTGACTGAACAAAGGAACAGATTTTCCAATGGATACAAAACACATATTTTCATTTTAACTGGAGTGTATCCTGGTGTGATTTGAAGGAGCTCTGGGTTGTTTTCTGTTATAGAACATAGAAAAGTACAGAACAGGAAAAGGCTCATTAGTACATTATGTCTGCACCAACCATGAAGCCAAATTAAACTAATCCCATCTGCTTACATAGGGTCTGTGTTCTGTCAAACTCTTTCAGTTCATGTGTCTGTTTAAATTCTTCTTCAATGCTGCTGCATATCTCTTTCTATCACCTCCACAGCAGCACACTCCAAACATCTGCTAATTTCTGTGTTCTCGCTAAAGTAGCCAAGGGTTTTAAACAAAGAGAAAGACCTTAAATATAGTGTTTATATTTCTGAAAACATTAGAAGCAAGAACCATTTGATTAAGGTTATTATGATTTGAAAATTCTTTCAAATTATTAATAGTGGCTGGCATGTAAAATTATTTCTTCCAAAATTAGGGAAAGGAAACACAATATCTTTGTTTATATCTGCTGACTAGATCTCAACATCCCACTCCTCACCCGAACACAACTCCCCTGATAATAACCTAGAGACCCTCTTTCCTTCCAGGGTCTCACTTGGTTTGTGTCCTCTTCCCATTCAGTGCACCAAAACCCTGCAGGTCGTGTCTGCATCACTGAAAATGGCCATTCCCTATTGTTGGCTGGGGCATGAGTTTGCAATGTCAGAGCTGTTATATGATGTACTCCTACCTGAAATTAATATTTGTAGAACACTGAAATTTTGGCAACATAGCTGAATCCATAGTCATAGTCATAGTCATACTTTATTGATCCCGGGGGAAATTAGTTTTTGTTACAGTTGCACCATAAATAGTATGCACTATAAATAGTAATAGAACCATAAATAGTTAAATAGTAATATGTAAATTATGCCAGTAAATTATGAAATAAGTCCAGGACCAGCCTATTGGCTCAGGGTGTCTGACCCTCCAAGGGAGGAGTTGTAAAGTTTGATGGCCACAGGCAGGAATGACTTCTTATGACGCTCTGTGCTGCATATTGGAGGAATGAATCTCTGGCTGAAAGTATTCCTGTGCCCACCCAGTACATTATGTAGTGGATGGGAGACATTCCCCATTCCCCACAATCCCCATCAAATATGGCAGACTTTCCTGGGAAATCCTGTGTTGTAGGTCCGTGATGTAGGATACGGGACTGGGCTTTTCCTGAGGCATATAGCTAGGAAGCCACACCCTACTCAAAGGGACAGACTTTTGAACTTTGTTGCAAACTATAACTGACAGCTCAAGCCCAACAGGCTTTCAATTTTACAGTCAGAGAAAAAGAACTCAAGATGTAGCACATCAGGATACCACAGACACAAGAGGGAAGAGTAACTCGGCATAAATCAACAATGTTTGATTGCTAATCCACAGAATGACAAGCACAAGTAACAAAAAGATAAATTATAAATGATTATAACAGTAAAGAATAGTTAGCCTAATACTTGATCGAGTACATAAACCATTTATGGGTTTAAAGTGAAAAGTAATTTTGTTTGAATGAAAGAATGTAAGACCATATGCTATAGGAGCAGAAAGTAGGCCATTCGGCCCATCAAGTGTGCTCCACCATTTGATCATAGCTGATCCAATTCTTCCAGTCATCCCAATTCCCCTGCCTTCTCCCCATACCCTTTGATGCCTTGGTTAATCAAGAACCTATCTACGTCTGCCTTAAATGCACCCAATGACTCAGCCTACACAGTTGCTTGTAGCAACAAATTCCACAGATTTACCATCTTCTGACTAAAGTAATTTCTCTGCATCACTGCTCTAAAAGGACGTCCTTCAATCCTGAAGTCGGGTCCTCTTGTCCTAGAATCCCCTACCATCGGAAATAACCTTGCCATATCTAATCTGTTCCGGCCATTTTACATACGAAATGTTTCTAAGAGATCCCCCCTCATTCTCCTGAACTCCAGGGAATACAGCCCAAGAGCTGCCAGACATTCCTCATATGGTAACCCTTTCATTCCTGGAATCATTCTCGTGAATCTTCTCTGAACCCTCTCCAAAGTCAGTATATCCTTTCTAAACTGACGAGCTCAAAACAGCACACAATACTCCAAATTTGGTCTCACAAATGCCTTAAGAGACTCAAGATCACATCCCTGCTCTTATATTCTATATCTCCAGAAATGAGTGACAACATTGCATTTGCCTTCTTCACCACTGACTCAACCTGGAGGTTAACCTTTAGGGTATCCTGCACAAGGACTCCCAAGTCCCTTTGCATCTCCGCATTTTGAATCTCTCTCCATCTAAATGATAGTCTGCCTGTTTATTTCTTCCACCAAAGTGCACGACATACACTGTCCAACATTTTATTTCATTTGCCACTTCTTTGTCCATTCCCATAAACTATCTAAGTCTCTCTGCAGGCTCTCTGTTTCCTCAACACTACACGCTCCTCCAAATATCTTTGTATCATCAGCAAATTTTGCCACAAATCCATTAATACTGCAATCCAAATCATTGATATACATCATAAAAAGCAGCGGTCCCAACACCAGCCTCTGTGGAACTCCACTGGTAACTGGCAACTAACCAGAATAGGATCCCTTTATTTCCACTCTCTGTTTTCTGCCAACCAGCTAATGCTCCACCTACGCAAGTAACTTCCCTGTAATTACATGGGAATCTTATCTTGCTAAGCAGCCTCATGTGCAGCACCTTGTCAAAGGCCTTCTGAAAATCCAAACACACCACATCTCTTTTGTCTACCCTGCTTGTAATTTCCTCAAAAAATTGCAGTAGGTTAGTCAGACAGGATTTTCCCTTCAGGAAACCATGCTGGCTTTGGCCTATTTTGCCATGTGCCACCAGGTACTCCATAATCTCATCCCTATCAATCAATTCCAACAACTTCCCAACCACTGATGTCAGGCTAACAGATCTATAGTTTCCTTTCTGCTTCCTCCCAAAATATTCTTAAATAGAGGAGTAACATTTGCAATTTTCCAGTCATCCAGTAGAATGCCAGAATCTATAGATTCTTGAAATATCATTGTTAATGCCTTGGCAATCTCTCCAGCTACTTCCTTCAGAACCTGAGGTTGCATTTCATCAGGTCCAGGAGATTTATCCTGGACCATGACCATTTATCCTTTGACCACGAAGCTTCCTGAGCACCTTCTCAGTCATAATTTTCACTGCATGTACTTCATTTCCTTGACACTCTTGAATGTCCAGTATACTGCAGGTATCTTCCACTGTAAAGACTGATGCAAAGGACGCATTCAGTTCCTCTGCCATCTCTGCATCTCTTATTACAATATCTCCAGCGTCATTTTCTATTGGTCCTATATCTACCCTCAATTCTCTTTTACCCTTCATATACTTAAAAATCTTTTAGTATCTTCTTTGATATTAGTCTCTACCTTCCTTTCATAATCCATCTTTTCCTTCTGAATGAACTTCTTAGTTTCCTACTGCAAGTTCCCAATCAAGGAAGTCAAGAACAACCTACCAGCCATGCTTACTTTCATCGATTTTTGCAACGCTTTTGACTCCATTCACCGAGGTAAAATGCTGAAGATCCTGAAAGCTTACGGAGTGCCAGACCATCTACTGAGAGCAATGGAGTCCAGCTATACCAAAACTATGGCGAAAGTTGTTTCACCAGACGGAGAAACAGCAGTGTTCGAGCTCCTTGCTGATGTGCTGCAAGGAGAGACTCTGGCACTCTACACCTTTATAATCGTCCTTGATTACGCTCTACGTCAAGCTACCAAAAATCATGACAAGCTTGTTTTTACCATAAAACTAGGATGAACCAAAAGGGTCAGACTAGTTACACTCACAGATCTCGATTTTGCAGATGACATAGTCCTGCTCTCTGACCAGATGGAGGAAGCACAGCAGCTACTGACAAAAGTGAAAATTGTGTGCAATAAAGTTGGACTTCACCTAAACGCTAAAAAGACAGAGTACATGGCGTTTAACTGCAATGAAGTTTCTCTCAAGACCGTAAAGAATGATACCATTAAGAAAGTCTTTGACCTCAGGTACCTCGGGTCAAGAATGGTGAGTTTGGAAAAGGACATAAAGATACGGAAGGCACTGGTGTGGAGGGCTATGAATGACATGAAGGAAATCTGGAAATCGAACCTGACCAGAGGGCTTAAAAAGAGGATCTTTATAGGATCGTCATCACGTACGGATGCGTGACGTGGACACTCACCAAGACTATGCGAAAGTCTCTGGATGATTGCTATACACAAATGCTCCGGATGGGTCTCGATGTGAATTGGCAACAGCACATGATGAATGTCGAGCTCTATGACGACCTACTGATGCTCACTACTAAAATCGAGGTGAGAAGACTGTAACTAGCGGGGCACTGTCTACGCCACCCCGAGCTATCTGCCAGCCTAGTCATCATATAGGAGCCCAAACATGGGAGGATGAACCCTGGGCGCCCTCCCAAGACTATGGTCAACACGCTCCTAGAAGACAGTGGCGCAGCTAATGTAGATGAACTGAACACACTGATGAGGGAGAGGGAGAAGTGGAGAGTCCATCATCGTGCCCAACGCCGGTCCCCTAGGCCTGAGTCAACGTAGTAGTAGTAGTAGTATCTTCCCACTAGCTCTGGCTTCCTTGTATACCCTCTCTTTTGCTTTTACTTTGACTCTGGCTTCACTTGTCAGCCAGGGTAGTGTCCTTCTTCCCTTTGAAAATTTCTCCTTATTTTGAATATATCTGTTTTGCACTTCCCTCATATTTCGCAGAAACTCCAGCCATTGTAGCTCTGCTCTTCTTCCTGTCAGTGTCCCTTTGTAATTTGTAATCCACATTCCAGCTGCTGTTTGGAGGCCAGTAAGCAACTGCCATTTGGGTCCTTTTACCCTTGCCCTTTCTTAATTCAACCCACAGAGACTCTACACCTTCCGATCCTATGTCATCCCTATCCAATGATTTAATATTATTTCTTATACACAGGGCCACACCACCCCCCCTCTGCCCACTAACCTATCTTTCCGATACAGTATACCGGATATCCTTGGACGTCCAGCTCCCAAGGTCTTTTTTTTCAATGGAATGATTTTAATTACATAGATGAAAACTAAAATAAAACCAAGCAATCTTCAGCCACATACCATGAAACGTTTGCAAAAACCATTTATATTCCTTTCCATGAAAATTACAATGACAGTTAGGCTACTAACCAATAGGCTACCCACGCGGTCACGGGGAGAATGTACAACCTCTTGACAGGCGGCGCCCAAAATGAACTCGGAACCTCAACGCCCCAAGATGTAATAACTCGCGATAAGCGCTAAGTTACAATGGTGTTTTAAAGATCATGGACAACATGATTGGCGAAAGCATCATTTTTCACTTCACATAAGACAATGATCATAAACTGATTCTGATTTAAAAGGGGGAACAAAACTCAGAGGACAATATGCATTGGAAGTAGCTCAAGGAATGTATACTGAACTAATACCCGGAACTAGCAGATAGTCTTTTGAAGACACGTTGAACAGACTATGGCTGGTATGAACTGAGTTTAGAGGAGCATGTGAGAGGGACTTTATTTAAACATAAAAAATCCTGAAAGATCTTGACAGGATGTAAAAAGTATTCTGTTGTGGGAGATTCGAGAACGGGTGTGGGCGTAGGGTGGGGTGTACCGCTGAAAAATAAGTGCTCCCCGCTAAAGACAGAAAAAAAATGTACTTTTTTCCCCTCATAGTCGTTGGAATTCTCTTCACAGAAGCGTAGTGGCATCAAAATCTTTTGAATATTTTAAGGCAAATTTCAATAGGTTCTTAACAAACAAATGGTGGAAAGATTACCGTCTGTAGATGGGAATGGGGAATTGTAGTAATTTTTTTTGCGTGGCAAACAAAAAATTTGTTCAAATGTCTCTCAAACACTTCGGAGTATTATCCATGCCTACCTAACCAGGTCCGGCCTAACCTGGAGATCTATTTCCATTCTGGGACCTCGACCAGCCGAAGACCCACGTAGAATCGCCCGTACGCTTTCAGCCCCAGCGGCACCGTAAATCTGTGACGGCTACAATTTGTGCACAAGCACTAGAGTGAGTTTGCCCACCCAAACTCGGCGTTGGGGGTCAGTCCTTATTTTACTCATGGTGCGATGTATATTTACCTGTGATCCTGTCCGGTCGCTTAACAAATTTCAATCCGTTGTAAACGTAATCGCGGCTCATTCCTCCGCAGTTGTTCCTATCCGATGCACCTGCACAACAGGGGAGTTTCTGTCGATCAGAAATTACGATTGTAGGTTACGCCAAACAAGTGCAGTGAAATGTAAACCCTCCGCCCACTTCCTCGAAAAGGACGCGGTTTATTCTGTTAACTTCTTTCCGGGTGCAATTTGTCTCCGAATTATCACTTTTCCTCGTGTTTATCATTTTATGCGGAGACTTCTTGTTGTTCTGTTAAAAATACGGCCCCCAGGAAAGTTTGCCCTGTTTTATGCCCTTCTCTCCCAGAGATATCCCAACGTTATGCCCCCTTCTGACATTGACTTGCTAACCTCGTTCCCCTAGTCGGTTCACAAAACATCAAACAGCCCAGCCCTTCAGCTGGAGTTACGTAAAGGAAGTGAAACTAAATTCAGTTCATTTTCACAGACCTTCACGAGTAATGCAGCAGCAATTGAAGTTGCTGAGACCAAAATATGAAAGATCTATCAAGTGTGCGTCATTGGTTTGAAAGGCGAAAGAATTATGGTTGATATATCGGAGTCAGACGCTGAATTTAATGCGATGAAGATCGTTACCGTTTAAAAATGCTGATAACCAAACTGCCATATTTATTAGGTACTTCAATAACATATCACATGGGTTTCTGAGATGAAAATTGGCTAGGTAGTCTGACCTGCCAGGTTATGGAAGTTGACAATGGGTACCTCGATATTCCATGTAGCTTCGCCGATTAAGGCAGCATTGTTTTCTTTACTTTGAATTCAGTTTTCTCAAGTCATTTCTGGACATGAATATGTTTAATTTTAAAATCTAACTATTATTAATCAGGGTTGTTCAATGGTTCGTTCTTTTATGAATTTCTCTCTTCTTAAGGTCTCCCCTCCTACCCCTCCTCACAGTCCCCCACCTTGCTCTCATGACTAATACCCCTTCCCCACACGAAACCACCATGGTGGGCTTCACAGCTGAACAGGTGAGAAAACAGCTGAAACATCTCTTCTGGAGCAGGTGGGACCTGTACAAGAGAGACGGGTTACACTTGAACTACAGGGGAACCAATATCCTTTCAGGGAGGTTTGTTAGTGCTGTTGGGGAGGCTTTAAACTAGATTTGCAGGTGGATGGGAACCAGAGTGCCATAGCTGACAGTGTGGCTGGAGTGAAAATAAATTATGTTAAAAGTTCAAGCAAAACAGCAAATAGAAAGGTTGTGAGTGGTGGTAAAAATCTACTGAGGTGTATATATTTCAATGCTAGGAGTATTGCGGGGAAGGCGGACTAGTCAGGGCGTGGATTAACATGTGGAATTATGACGTTATAGCAATTAGTGAAACTTGGCTACAGGAGGGGCAGGACTGGCAGCTAAATATTCCAGGGTTCCGATGTTTCAGATGTGATCGAGGCAGAGGAATGAAAGGTCGGGGGGTGGGGGGTTAGCATTGCTCGTCAGGGAAAATGTTACAGCAGTGCTCAGGCAGGACAGATTAGAGGGCTTGTCTACTGAGTCCTTATGGGTGGAGCTGAGAAACAGGAAAGGTATGGCCACATTAGTGGGGTTGTATTATAGACCACCCAATAGTCAGCAAGAATTGGAAGAGCAAATCTGCAGAGAGATAGCAGGCAACTGCAGGAAACATAAAGTTGTGGTGGTAGGGGATTTTAATTTTCCATATATTGATTGGGAATCCCATACTGTTAGGGGTCGAGATGGTTTAGAGTTTGTAAAATGTGTTCGAGAAAGTTTTCTAAATCAATATATAGGGGGACCAACTAGAGGGGATGCAATATTGGATCTCCTGTTGGGAAACGAGTTAGGACAAGAGACGGAAGTCTGTGTAGGGGAACACTTTGGTTCCAGTGATCATAACACCGTTAGTTTCAACTTGATTATGGACAAGGATAGATCTGGTCCTAGGGTTAAGGTTCTGAACTGGAAGAAGGCCAAATTTGAAGAAATGAGAAAGGATCTAAAAAGCATGGATTGGGACAGGTTGCTCTCTGGCAAGGATGTGATCAGTAAGTGGGAAGCCTTCAAAGGAGAAATTTTGAGAGTGCAGAGCTTGTATGTTCCTGTCAGGATTAAAGGCAAAGTGAATAGGAATAAGGAACCTTGGTTCTCAAGGGATATTGCAACTCTGATAAAGAAGAAGAGAGAGTTGTATGACATGTATAGGAAAAAGGGAGTAAATAAGGTGCTTGAGGAGTATAAAAAGTGCAACAAATTACTTAAGAGGAAATCAGGAGGGCTAAAAGAAGACATGAGGTTGCATTGGCAGTCAAAGTGAAGGATAATCCAAAGAGCTCTTACAGGTATATTAAGAGTAAAAGGATTGTAAGAGATAAAATTGGTCCTATTGAAGATCAGAGTGGTCAGCTATGCGCGGAACCAAAAGAAATGGGGGAGATCTTAAATGGGTTTTTTGCATCTGTAGTTACTAAGGAAACAGGCATGAAGTCTATGGAATTAAGGGAAACAAGTACTGAGATCATGGAAACCCTACAGATTGAAAAGGAGGAGGTGCTTGCTATCTTGAGGAAAATTAAAGTGGATAAATCCCCAGGACCAGACAAGGTGTTCCCTCGGACCTTGAAGAAGACTAGTGTTGAAATTGCAAGGGCCCTGGCAGAAATATTTAAAATGTCACTGTCTACAGGTGAGGTGCCGGAGGATTGGAGAGTGGCTCATGTTTTTCCATTGTTTAAAAAAGGATCAAAAGGTAATCCAGGAAATTATAGGCCGGTAAATTTGACGTCGGTAGTGGGTAAGTTATTGGAGGAAGTACTAAGAGACAGTATCTACAAGCATTTGGAGAGACAGGGACTTATTAGGGAAAGTCAACATGGCTTTATGCGTGGTAGGTCATGTTTGACCAATCTATTGAAGTTTTTCGAGGAGGTTACCAGGAAAGTGAATGAAGGGAAGGCAGTGGATATTGTCTACATGGACTTCAGTAAGGCCTTTGACAAGGTCCCGCATGGGAGGTTAATTAGGAAAATTCAGTCACTAGGTATATATGGAGAGGTGGTAAATTGGATTAGACATTGGCTCAATGAAAGAAGCCAAAGAGTGGTAGCAGAGAATTGCTTCTCTGAGTGGAGGCCTGTGACTAGTGGTATGCCATAGGGATCAGTGCTGGGTCCATTGTTATTTGTCATCTATATCAATGATCTGGATGATAATGTGGTAAATTGGTTCAGCAAATTTGCTGATGATGCAAAGATTGGAGGTGTAGTAGACAGTGAGGAAGGTTTTCAGAGCCTGCAGAGGGACTTGGACCAGCTGGAAAAATGGGCTGAAAAATGGCAGGTGGAGTTTAATACAGACAAGTGTGAGGTATTGCACTTTGGAAGGACAAACCAAGGTAGAACATACAGGGTAAATGGTAAGGCACTGAGGAGTGCAGTAGAACAGAGGGATCTGGGAATACAGATACAAAATTCCCTCGAAGTGGTGTCACAGGTAGATAGGGTTGTAAAGAGAGCTTTTGGTACATTGGCCTTTATTAATCAAGGTATTGAGTATATGGACTGGAATGTTATGATGAGGTTGTATAAGGCATTGGTGAGGCCGAATCTGGAGTATTGTTTTCAGTTTTGGTCACCAAATTACAGAAAGGATATTAATAAGGTTGAAAGAGTGCAGAGAAGGTTTACAAGGATGTTGCCGGGACTTGAGAAACTCAGTTACAGAGAAAGGTTGAATAGGTTAGGACTTTATTCCCTGGAGCATAGAAGAATGAGGGGAGATTTGATAGAGGTATATAAAATTATGATGGGTATAGATAGAGTGAATGCAAGCAGGCTTTTCCCGCTGAGGCAAGGGGAGAAGAAAACCAGAGGACATGGGTTAAGGGTGAGGGGGAAAAGTTTAAAGGGAACATTAGGGGGGCTTCTTCACACAGAGAGTGGTGGGAGTATGGAATAAGCTACCAGACAAGATGGTAAATGCGGGTTCTTTTTTAACAATTAAGAATAAATTGGACAGATACATGGATGGAAGTTGTATGGAGGGATATGGCCCATGTGCAGGTCAGTGGGACTAGACAGAAAATGGTTCGGCACAGCCAAGAAGGGCCAAAAGGTCTGTTTCTGTGCTGTAGTTCTTCTATGGTTTCTAATCCAAGCAAGGCTGCAGGACCGGATGGTGACAGTACCAGGGTGCTCAAAGCCTGTGCCCCTCAGTTATATGGAGTACTTCGCCATGTCTTCAACCCGAGCCTGAGTCTCCAGAGGGTTCCTGTGCTGTGGAAGGTGTCCTGCCTCATCCCTGTGCTGACGACGCTGCGCCCCGGTGGCCTCAATGACTACAGACCAGTGGCATTGACCTCCCACATCATGAAGACCCTGGAGAGACTTGCTCTGGAGCTGCTTCAGCCTATAGTTAGGCCACACTTAGATCCCCTCCAGCTCGCCTACCAGCCCCGACTAGGAGTTGAGGATGTCATTGTCTACCTGCTGAACCGTGTCTACGCCCACCTGGACAAGCCAGCGAGCACTGTGAGGGTCATGTGTTTTGACTTCTCCAGTGCGTTCAACACCATCCGCCCTGCTCTGCTGGGGGAGAAGCTGACAGCGATGCAGGTGGGTGCTTCCCTGGTGTCATGGATTCTTGATTACCTGACTGGCAGACCACAGTATGTGTGCTTGCAACACTGTGTGTCCGACAGAGTGATCAGCAGCACTGGGGCTCCACAGGGGACTGTCTTGTCTTCCTTTCTCTTCACCATTTACACCTCGGACTTCAACTACTGCACAGAGTCTTGTCATCTTCAGAAGTTTTCTGATGACTCTGCCATAGTTGGATGCATCAGCAAGGGAGATGAGGCTGAGTACAGGGCTATGGTAGGAAACTTTGTCACATGGTGAGAGCAGAATTATCTGCAGCTTAATGTGAAAAAGACTAAGGAGCTGATGGTAGACCTGAGGAGAGCTAAGGCACCGGTGACCCCTGTCTCCATTCAGGGGGGTCAATGTGGACATGGTGGAGGATTACAAATATCTAGGGATACGAATTGACAATAAACTGGACTGGTCAAAGAACACTGAGGCTGTCTACAAGAAGGGTCAGAGTCGTCTCTATTTCCTGAGGAGACTGAGGTCCTTTAACATCTGCCAGACAATGCTGAGGATGTTCTACGATTCTGTGGTGGCCAGTGCTATCATGTTTGCTGTTGTGTGCTGGGGCAGCAGGCTGAGGGTAGCAGACACCAACAGAATCAACGAACTCATTCGTAAGGCCAGTGATGTTGTGGGGATGGAACTGGACTCTCTGATGGTGGTGTCTGAAAAGGGGATGCTGTCCAAGTTGCAAGCCATCTTGGACAATATCTCCCATCCACTACATAATGTACTGGGTGGGCACAGGAGTACATTCAACCAGAGACTCATTGCTTCGAGATGCAACACAGAGCGTCATAGGAAGTCATTCCTGCCTGTGGCCATCAAACTTTACAACTCCTCCCTTGGAGGGTCAGACACCCTGAGCCAATAGGCTGGACCTGGACTTATTTCCTGGCATAATTTACATATTACTATTTAATTATTTACGGTTTTATTACTATTTAATTATTTATTGTGCAACTGTAACGAAAACCAATTTCCCCAGGGATCCATAACGTATGACTATGACTATGCGTCAAGAGTGTGGATGATTTGCTCCACGTTTTCAGCGACAAGCAACTGGAAAACGAAAAATCATTCTCCGATTACAAGATCAGGGACAAATCCACAATACTCATCATAACAGAACTAGTTGGAGGAGCAATAGAATAGAAGATTGAAAATGCACTCTGAAGAAGAATTGAACTGTAGTGACCTGTGTTTATGTCGCATGTAATATGATTCAGAGACATGAGACGCAATCGTGGCTTTAATGTGTGTATGTAAGCTAGTGCTTTTCAAAGTAGATTTGGTTTATATTCTGATGAAGGATCTGGGCCCTAAACATCAACTATTTACTCCGTTCCATAGATGCTCCCTGGCCTGCTGAGTTCCTCGATCATTTTGAGTGTGTTGCTTGGTATACCTTCTGTGTATACGTTGACGCTTGTAGTGAGAAATTGGGTTCAATTGAACACTTTGTGTAGAAGAGACAGAAGAGAGCGCAAGAGGGTGGAAACTGGAGCAATACGGGGACGGGGTGTGGGGTGGGTTGGAGGAATGTAGCGAATCAGGCAGCATCTATGGAAGGGAATGAACAGTCGAAGAAATCAGAAGAGATTGTTCGTGTGGAATGTTCTGCTTTTTTTCTCGTGCAAGTCCTTGCTTAGTTATTACAAAATGTGGTTTTATGCCATTATTAGAATATTTTTCGTCTCTCTTTTGAACAGTTGGCACATTTTCAGAGAGGTGGTGACACCTCTCTGTCCCTTGTTATGGATCGGGTGAGCCTGTGGCATGTCGGATTGTCTGGTGACCATTAGATTTTGTTGGATAGCAGATCATGGCCTCTCTTTGGGGCTTTGCAATTGCTTGTTTGGTGGGTGGTGGGTGCTGATGCTTCCTGCTGAAATAAGTGGAGGGGGAGGGGGAGGGCTGCTGCTCGTGCAGGGCGGGGTGAGAGGGAGCTTTGGGTTCTAACGTTTTACTGCCATTCATTCTTTGGGATTCTCTTCTGTTTTTGTGGATGTCTGTATAGAGCAGGTTGTATACTATATATAGTCTTTGTTATTAATGCTGTACGGTGGGGTTTAAACAAGAGTTGCAGGAGAACCAGAGTGCCAGAACAGATCTTGCAGAGGTTGTGAAGGCAGATGTTGGTGAGACTGCTGATGAAGTTAGGAATCAAGATATTAAACATGGTGTAACAAAATTGAAAAGGGTGAACACAGGACTGAAGTTATATCTGAATGTGTGCAGTATACGGAATATGGTAGATGAACTTGCAGCACAGCTACAGATTGGCAGACCTGATGTTGTAGGCATCAGTGAACCATGGCTGAAAGATTAACGCTGGGAACTCAATGTCCAACGATACACTTTGTATCGAAAGGATAGGCAGGAAGGCAGAGGGGGAGGCTTTGCTGTGTTGGTAAACAATGAAATCAAATAATTAGAAAGAGGTGACATAGGGTCGGATGGTGTTAAATCATTGTGAATAGAGCTAAGTGTAACACCGTGGATAAGATTTTTACTGCAGCTGTCGGTATTTCATTTTAGCAGTTCTGTAAGAGCAGTGTGATCTGCTTTCAGCATGTTTAGATTTGAGCTAACGATAAGGGGTTATGTTGTTGAACTTAGGAATGTTGTGTCAGCCAATCTGGATGGTGGAAGTGGGAGAAGGTTCTAGAGAAAACTGGATAGAGAAGTCTTTTGATGGTCACTGGTGTGGGTCGATGTGTTTTTGGCGGAAGCTGGGAGAAACAAGAGGGAAGATGTCTGAGGATGCTGTCCCTGTTGCACAAGTTGTTTTATGCAGATGAATGGCTTCAAGCAGGAAGGACCAATGCTCCCATGGGGGAGCCCGTCTGTTTCAGCGACATTCGGAAGGTGGTGTGTACTTTCACGCTGACCGTGGGTCCAGAGTGTGAGTTAAAGACGACTTCGAGATGAGCTCCAACACATGTGAACATTTGGACTGGGTTAATTGTAATGGACATTTTATTTTATTTTTCTACTGTTTGATAATGTTGAAATTTGTAAATATACTTTCTTTACAATTACAGTGTGTGATCTGTAATTTCCTGCCAACTGCTAATTGCATGGGGCAGTATTTACACAGTATTCACAGAGATCGGGGTTCGGTTTGTGACGACAAACCAAGTTATCAGGACGATTGATGCCAATGAGAGAGATAAGGGAAACAAATGGAGAAATGTTCAAAATGTTAATGAGAGAGGAGAGAGATAACAGAAAAGAAACACAATTCAGAATATTGACAGACCGGTTGCTTTGAACCTGAACTGTTTGAAGTTTGATGGACAGGCGATACCCCAGCAGGGGGATAAAAAGAACAGGTTCGCTAAGGCAAGACACACACCACAAGATCACGAGATAACGAGACCCTGGAAGAGCGGTGTGCCCCCACAAGTTGGTGTGAGTTTGGAGGTCCGGTTTGCGGGAACCGACCATAGACACACAGGGTGAAAGGGGTATGATCGGTGGGAACCTGGTGTGTGTGTCCGCCCTTGCCTGGGTGCCGGGTTCACCGTGGAAGAACGGTCGTATCCGGAACGGAGGGGTCACAGTTGGTGACCACAGAAGACATAAAAGGGTCCGCCCGAAACCAACTGCGAAGAACATCAAAGATCTGCCTGAATCAAATTTGCATCTCTCTCTCTCTCTCTCTCTCTCTCTCTCTCTCTCTCTTTCTCCAACGGCTCAACAGCGATTACTGCGAACTGTACTAAGCTGAACTGAACTCTGCTTCACTTGAGACTGATCATTTTACCCCTAGACTGGTTGATTCCTATTACCCTAGTTCTGTGTACATGTGTGTTTTATCATTGCTAACCTGTTGCATTTATATCCTTACAATTAGAGTACTGTGTTACTTATTTCTTTAATAAAACTTTATTAGTTTCTAGTAAACCAGACTCCAATGAGTGATCCATTTCTGCTGGTTTGGCAACCCAGTTACGGGGTACGTAACATAAGTGGGGATCTCGTCCACGATTTTGAACGCCAAATTTGGGGCTGGGTAAATTGATTGGGTTAAAATTCCCGAAAGAAAGAAAGGGCAAACAGCAGAAGTGGAGATTGAGGAATTTCTAAAGACGCCGACCTTGGAGGCATTAGAGGATGCCAGGAAATCAGAACTGGCAACTGTTGCCAAACGGTTGAATCTTTTTAAGGGGAAGTCAACAGTGAGGAGAGCGGAGATGCACAGAGCTATCATTGAGCATTATGTATCTAAAGGTGTGCTTCCCCAAGGGGAGCTGGGGTGGTATCTATGGGCAAACCTGGTGGAGAAGCAGTACAGCTGCAGATGGAAAAATTGAGACTCGAACACGAGTTCCGGGTAAGGCAGCTAGAACAAGAAGAGAAACAGTTAGAACTGCAAGAGGGAGAGAGGCAGTTAGAGCGACAAGAGAGAGAGAAGCAGAAGGAAAGGGAATTTGAGCTGGAGAGTTAAGGATGATGATAGCGCAGGGCCCCATGCCGAACCAAGGTGGAGGGTTTAGGGCGACCCAGGAGGTTAGGCTGGTTCCCCCATTTGAGGAGGCCGATGTTGATCGGTACTTTCTACATTTTGAAAAAGTCGCTGCAAGTCAGTATTGTCCGAGGGATAAGTGAGCTGTTTTGCTTCAGAGCGTACTTAAAGGAAAGACTCAGCAAGCTTACTCGGCACTGTCCGCAGAAGATGCCCAGAGGTATGATGTGGTGATACTCAGGATTAATGAGTTGGTCCCGGAGGCAGACAGGCAGAGGTTCTGGAATGTGAGGAAGCAGTGGGGCCACATGTATTTAGAGTTTGCCCGTGAGATGCAGATGTATTATGAGCGTTAGTGCGCCTTGAAGGGGGTCAATGGGGATTATGACAGACTGCTACAGCTAATACTGATTGAGCAGTTTAACGGTTGTGTCCCTGAAGGTATGAGGCCCTATCTAGATGAGAGAGAGGCAGAAACCTTAGCCGCAACTGCTAAGTTAGCAGATGAGTACGCGTTGACACACAAAGCGAAGTTTACCCCGAGTAAAAGCTACCAGAAGGGTAGTCAAGAGGGCAGAGAGAGAGTCTGCCAGGAAAGCCAGAAAGTAAGCTGGGTGACTAGTGAGAAGGATAAGGAAGACCGGGAGCAGTTTGGTAGGAAGTCTCCTGGGGTCGTATGCTATAATTCTGGGAAAGCCGGTCACTTTGCGTCCAAGTGCTTTGCCCCAAAGAAGGAGACGGGAAAAGGAAAAACAACGATTCCAACTGGCTGTATTGAGCTGACAAACAAACCGCTAGGGGAGAAGAGGTCTGATAAAGTTCAGGAAGGGCGCGAGAAGTTTATTTCGGCGGGATTGGTGTTGGTGAAGGAGGGGTTAAACCCGGTTCCAGTACAGATCTGGAGAGACACTGGGGCTTGTCAGTCATTGATCTTAAAGAGTGTGTTGGACCTTAGTTCAGAGACCCAGACTGGGGAGGTCAGGGTGATAAAAGGCATTGGGAAAGGGACTGAAGCAGTACCTTTACATCAGATACACCTAAAAAGCGACTTGGTCTCCGGACCGGTCACGATAGGGGTGAGGCCCGAATTACCGATGGATGACGTGGAGGTCTTACTCGGTAACGACCTCGCCGGCGGAAATGTGTACTCAGCAGTAAAACTGACAAGCAAGCCTGCCAGTATTGAGGCCTCGCCCGTGGACTCACAGGTTTATCCCGTTTGCGCAGTGACTCGGCGTATGTCCAGAAAGGCTGCCAAAGCCAATATAGATTTAGCTGAGACGTTTTTACCAGCCTTGTACCAGGTGGGGTTAGAAAGTGAGGAGAAGGAGCGTAGTAGAGCGGAAGGAAGTGAGGGAGTTGAGGTAGATTTATCATTAGCGAGGAAGGAATTTATACAGGCACAGGGACGAGACGAGGAGCTGATGGTTTTGACGGAGACAGCTCTCTCCGAAGCAGAATTAAAAAGGGAGCCAGTGGGCTATTATGTGAAGGAGGGAGTACGAAGGAGGAAATGGAGACCAAGTACCGTGCCCGCAGATAAGGAATGGTGGGTGGTGCACCAGGTGGTAGTGCCAAAAATTTATAGGGATGAGATTTTTAACCTGGCCCACAAGATACCCCTCGGTGGACATTTTGGGGGGAGGAAAATAGTCGATAGTATCATGAAAGAGTTTTACTGGCCGCACAGGAGGAAGGATGCTATTGACTATTGTAGACGTGAGCTAACACAGTTACAGGCTATTGATATGTTAACAGCTTGCCAGGATAAGCGAGCAGACCTAGTCGGTGTTATCACGAAAATTAATGAGGCTAGGGTGCCACCTGATAAGGGGAAATCCCATTTTGAAAAGATAAGTATGGTGCCGACCAGATGAGAGAACTCTATTGTTTTGGCCAGCTTTGCTGATAAGGTCTCTCCCTTAACCCCCGAACAGAGCGAGCTGCTGAGAAAGCTAATTAACCAGTACACAGACGTATGTCCGGATGTCCCGAGGCAATGCAAAGAGCCGGTATGTAGTGGTGTTGTCACATCAGGTCAGCCTAGTAAGCAACACCTCTATAAGATGATTAATTCAGTGACAAAAGGGCTAAAGAACACAGAAGCGTATATTGACGATTTAGTGGTCTGGAGTGACACATGGGAGGGGCACATTGTGGCAGTAGAGGAACTGTTTAAAAAGCTGTCTGAAGCCAGCCTGACAGTGAACCTCGCAGAAAGTGAATTTGGCCACGCGAAGGTCACTTAACTGGGATTTGTGGTAGGACAGGGGCAGCTGGCACTGATGCAGGCTAAGGTGCAGGCTATCTCTGAAGTCTCCACCCCGACCGACAATATAGCCCTGAGAAAGTTCTTGGGGATGGTGGGGTACCATCGGAAATTTTGCAAAAACTTTGCGGATATTACCCTCCCTCGTACTAAGCTCTTGCCAAAGAATGCGAAGTTTGTGTGGGACGACCTTTGTTATATTTGTCCGGCATGGAAACCACTGTTAATTTACACTGATCACAACCCATTAGTGTTTTTGGCCACTATGAAGGATAAAAACAAAAGGTTGCTAAATTGGAGCCTGGTCTTAGAGGAACTTGATATTAAAATTAACATATAAAAGGAATGGAAAATGTGATTGCGGACTGTCTGTCAAGGTGTTGACAACTTAAAGTTCTCTGTATTAGCCGAATAGCTGATGACCCTGTATATTAGTGTGTATCTAATAATGTATTCACGCCCATAATTTTTACCCCGGTAAAATTCCTTTGAAGGGTAGGGGTGTGACGACAAACCAAGTTATCAGGACGATTGATGCTAATGAGAGAGATAAGGGAAACAAATGGAGAAATGTTCAAAAGGTTAATGAGAGAGGAGAGAGATAACAGAAAAGAAACACACTTCAGAATATTGACAGACCGGTTGCTTTGAACCTGAACTGTTTGAAGTTTGATGGACAGGCGATACCCCAGCAGGGGGATAAAAAGAACAGGTTTGCTAAGGCATGACAGACACCACGAGATCATGAGATAAAGAGACCCTGGAAGAGCGGTGTGCCCCCACAAGTTGGTGTGAGTTTGGAGGTCCGGTTTGCGGGAACCGACCATAGACACACAGGGTGAAAGGGGTATGATCGGTGGGAACCTGGTGTGTGTGTCCGCCCTTGCCTGGGTGCCGGGTTCACCGTGGAAGAACGGTCGTATCCGGAACGGAGGGGTCACAGTCGATGACCACAGAAGACATAAAAGGGTCCGCCCGAAACCAACTGCGAAGAACATCAAAGGTCTGCCTGAATCAAATTTGCATCTCTCTCTCTCTCTCTCTCTCTCTCTCTCTCTCTCTCCAACGGCACAACAGCGATTACTGCGAACTGCACTAAGCTGAACTGAACTCTGCGTCACTTGAGACTGATCATTTTACCCCTAGACTGCGATAGAGCTTGGTTGATTCCTATTACCCTAGTTCTATGTACATGTGTGTTTTATCATTGCTAACCTGTTGCATTTATATCCTTACAATTAGAGTACTGTGTTACTTATTTCTTCAATAAAACTTTATTAGTTTCTAGCAAACCAGACTCCAACGAGTGATCCATTTCTGCCGGTTTGGCAACCCAGTTACGGTATACGTAACAGGTTGGTTGAGACATCCCAAATTCCGGGTTTGGTGGGACCCAAGTCATACTGACACGAGATGCATGGAGTTTGAAACAAAAGGGTGATTTTCTCACCACTGAGTCCAGTGGTTGTCAACGGGCGGCGAACAAGTCATGTCTCTAGTGATGCCCAGTGAAAAGGGGGTTCATAAGGAACTGCGAGTGTAAAAAGACCCAAATGTGAGTTGTAGAGAAAACCGAAACAGTTGTAATGATGTGGCCTACAAATTACAATGGGAGATAGAAAATGCATGCCAAAAGGGCCATGTTACCATGTTCATGGGGAACTTCAATATGCAGGTAGATTGGGAAAATCAGGTTGGTGCTGGATTATAAGAGGGAGAATTTCTAGAGGCCCTGCAAGATGGCTTTTTAGATCAGCTTGTAGTTGTGCCCATTAGAGAATCAGCTATGCTGAGTTATGGTTTCTGCAATGAACCAGAATTGATTAGAGAGCTTAAGGTGAAAAACCCTTGGGGCAAGTGATCATAATATGATCAAATTCAACCTGAAATTTGAGAATGTGAAGCTGAAGTCAGATGTGTCAGTAATGCAGTGGAGTAAAAGAAATTACAGAGGCAAGAGAGACGAGTTGACCAGAATTGATTGGAAAAAACCACTGGCAGGGATGATATTAGAGCAGCAATGGTTGGAATTTCAGGAAGCAATTCGGAAGGCACAGGATATAAATAAATATATCCCAAAGAGGAAGAAGTATTCTCTTTCCAATATTTTTATTATTGATTTTACATATAAGAATACAGAGTACAAGAAAAAAAGTATTCCAATGGAAAGATGATACAATCGTGGCTAACAAGTCAAAGCCAATAGAAAAGCCAAAGAGAGGACATATAATAGATGGGGGACAACAAAATGGTGGACGTATATCGGTCTGCACTGTGAAGACACGAGTAGTATTGTAGTTCCAGGTGTCAGGGGGCATGACGTGTGTAAAGTTACCATATCTAGACATAAGGTTCTTCGGAAACTGAAAGGTCTGAAGGTCGATAAGTCACCTGGACCAGATGTTGGACACCCCAGTGTACTGAAAGAGGTGGCTGAAGAGATCGTGGGGGCATGAGTAATGGTCTTTCAAGAATCACTAGATCCTGGAATGCTTCCGGAAAACCAGAAAATTGCAAAGATCACTCTCCAAGAACAGAGACAGGCAGAAGAAAGAAAACTATAGGACATTTAGTCTGGCCTCAGTGGTTGGAAAGATTTTCCCGGGTTAATTCTCACACATGATAAAATAGGCTATAGTCAGCATGGTTTCCTCAAGGGAAAATCTTGCCTGACAAATCAGTTGGAATTATTTGAAGAAATAACAGGCAGGATAGAGAAAGGAGATTTGTTGGATGTTGTGTACTTTACAAATGATGACATTTACACAAGATTTCCACAACTCTTGACTCAGAGTTCAACATGGATTTTTATGTATCTTTTGCTTTATCCATACACAAGACCATCTAATTGTCTTAGCCCGGAAATATTTTCTATTAAGAGAAAATAATAAAGATATTATGCTGCGGGCACTTCCTGGAGGTCCAAGATCCGTATTCTCCACAACCACTGGACTAAGTGTGTAAATGTAGGAAGGGGTCTATGTTGAAAAATAAATGTGCTAGGTTTTCTAAAATTGACTCCTTCTACCTTAGGGCACAAACTTATCAATCACCCCTCATATTAGTTCAGTGCTAAAGGGAAGAGAAAACAATAAACGCTAGCCTTCAGAGTCGGTTGACTTAATAGTCCAATTTCTCAGGCAAGACTGAATGCAAGGAGGCAGCGAAGCGTTGCTGTGCTACGTCCAAGTCTCGACAAATACTATGATGGAATGAATGAAGTTAAGTACTATCACTATGAAATAATAATTAGCTAACACACGCATATTCACAAGCGTAATTGCCATATCTACTGCTCTGCCGAATCCATGGTTGTGACAGGGCCCTCCTCTCGAGACACCACAGACTTGTGTCCGCTGGAAGTCCCGGATGAGGGACTTGTCCAAGATGTCCTTCAGTGATGCTGGTAGATAAGTGCCATGGCGTGCACTGCCAATATCGGAGCCAAAGACTTCCACGTAGAGACAGAAGCAAGAGCGTATACAGAGGTAATTCGACCAAGTGACATTGGGAGACGGATCATTCTCAATGAGGACCCTCCGATTGGAACTTATCAGGCACCTGCTTCAACAATAAACTAACACAGAATCCATTGAGCCTATCAAAATAAACTTAAGTAGAAGGCACCAGGAAACCACATTACAAAGAGTGAGTCGTTTGAGAAAAACATGGAACTCTTAAACCATTAATAACTGTTGTTAAGCAACAATTAACTAGTTCAGGTGCTCTAAACACCTCAGAGACCAATGCTGTCTGATGACCTGCACAGGCCTGAAGAAGGCACTACAGGACCACCCTCCCCATAGCTGGCACCTGATGGCCCAAGAAGACATGAAAACTCGAGATTCAGGGTTGACTCGAGAGAATTGAGGAATTTAAGAGGGAGGCCTGGGGAACCCCAACAGACTGTGAGACCGGAGATCCAGAGAGACCTGGGAACCCCAACAGACTGAGAGACCAGAGATCCAGAGAGACCTGGGAACCCCAACAGACTGAGTGACCGGGGATCCTGAGAGACCTGGGAACACCAACAGACTGAGAGACCGGAGATCCAGAGAGACCTGAGAACACCAACAGACTGAGAGACCGGGGATCCAGAGAGACCTGGGAACCCCAACAGACTGAGATCAAGAAAACTCGGGTGGGACCGAGAGGGAGGTTTGGGAGTCCAAGATGGGGAGGGCATTCAAAAACTCTAAACATGTTAAATAAGCCCTGGAAACAATTGGAAATATAAAAACCTTGGGAACATAGAGAAAAGTCCTTGGGAAACCTTTAAAACATGAAACTTGAAACCTAGAGAAGGAACCTTTTCAAATCTTGCTCACTATTTTACAGTTAACACTTTTTTCCAGAGGCAATTATGATATACTCTCAGTTTTACAGATCAAGACAGCATAGTCAGGTTTCTTTCATCACTAAGCTGGCTGGTTCTCTGTAGATCTGTTTAATTTGCTACATGAAGGTTCAATTTTCCCAGTCTGTACCATGACTTTCATCAAGAGATTAAAAATACTCTTGATAAGATTACTTTACTTGTGTATTCACACACTCCCGCGAGGATTCAGCTTTTGGAGTAGGGCTGTTCCAGAATTTACACTATTGAATAGAATGAGGATTTGTTGAATCAATTGATAAGCTTGCTTGAGCTGCTCATTTGTTATGCAGACCTGAGTCACGGGACCACAAAGCTGGGAACCTGGGTACTTGTGACTTGAAAAGCTTGGAATGGATACCAGAGAAACACAATGTAGACGAGAGAAGCTCAGTATGTAGACTAGGGACTCTCGGAATGTAGAGTCAGGGCATGCATTCAGAATAAAGGCACCCTCTCCTCAAGCACCAATGTCAGAACGTCATTGTTCAAACTTTGCTGGGTCCATTACTTGGCAAGATCCTTCTGTCATGATAGAGACAGAAACAAGAGTTTATACATAGGAATTCCAGCGGAACATTTTTGCCTTGATGAATCACCCTGACCAATGAATCTCATGGCCAAGGGCTGCTCTCTCTCTGTTGGGTCCATCTTTGTGTGGTTGAGACTTGCCGTCACCAGGTTCGGATATGACCCAAAAGCAGAGTGAGAAACACTGAAGCGGGTCGATATTTCACAGACTTTAATGCAAACAGCATTAAAGGGAAGAGAAAACAATAAACACGAGGCCAAACAGAGCAGTTAACTGAAACTCTCAAATGGAAAACAAAGCCTACACTGCCGCTGAAAAGAACAACTAAATATAGAACGAAAACCGCCAGTTTTCAGAGTCAGTTGACTCAACAGTCCAATTTCTCAGGCAAGGCCGAATGCAAGCAGGCGGCAAAGTGTTGCTGTGCTGTGTCCAAGTCTCAATAAATACTATGACAGAATGAATGGAATTAAATACTATCACAATGAAATAATAATTAGCTGACATGTGCATATTCACAAACAAAATTGGCTTGTGGGACCAAATCGTGGTTGTAGGAGATATGCCTAGAAAACAAGGTCACTCATGCCAGAATGCTGTTTCTGGATTTCAGTTCAGCATTCAACATTATTGTTCCACAGACCTTGATGAACAAACTCCTACTCCTCAGTCTAAATACACCACTGTGCCACTGGGTGTTGGACTTGCTAACCAACAGACCTCAGATAGTCAGGATGCACAACTGATCCTCTCTCCCCATCACCCTCAACACAGGGGCCCCCCAGAGCGTTTGCTGTCCACACTGCTCACACATGACTACAAATCAGACCCCTATGTCATCACATAGTCAGGTTCACTGATGACATGACAGTGGTGGGGCTCATCACCAACAACAACCAGACAGCCTAAAGACAAGAGGGAGAAGAGCTTGAGGCCTGGTGCCAGGCAAACAACCACTTTCTCAATGTCAACAAGACAAAGGAGATAGTTATTTACTTCAGGAGAACTCACACCCCTCTTTACAGTAACAGCTTAGCAGTGGAACTGTGAGCAGTTTTAAACTCCTGGGAGTTCGGATCTTGCACAAGCTCTCATGGTCCCAGAGCACACGCTACACAATTATGATAGCTCACCAATGCCTTAACTTTCTGAGGAGGTGGTAGACAGCTGGACTATGCACATCTACACTCACTTCATTCTACAGATCCACAGAAGATTGCTTCCTAACATGTTGCAACACTGCACGGTAAGCAACCTACTACATGACAGATAGGAAGGTTCTACAACGGGTAGAGAAAACTGCCCAACACATCTCCTGCACCAGCCGACCCACCATCAAGGATATATATAGAGAAAGGTGTGGAATGGGATCCCACCGACCCTCCTCATGGATTGCTTGTCCTATTCCCATCAGGACTTATCATCCATCCCAGAACCACCAGACTCAAAAACATTTACTTTCCCCAAGCAGCAAGGCTGATCAACACCTCCACCCACGAACCAATGCTTCCACACCTCCCACCACCCTACTTTATCATCTCCTGTCAGGACCCCTTATGTACAGACACTCCTGTGCCTAGCGTCACTTCATGATCATACAATCAATCGATATAAGCTGTCTTGGGTATTTATATTTATTGTGTTTTTTATTACTTCCTTTATCTCATTGTGTTTATTTTGTGTTGTATTGGATCCACGGTATCAATTATTTGTTCTGCTTTACACCTTTTCATTGGAAGAGAGGAGAAGATGGCAGTGCGACGCAGCTTGCAGAGGCCACTCTGGTGAATGATATCTGTTATCTGTCAAGTAGGGTGCCGTGCACAATCCTTATTTGATGGAGACAGATGTGACAGCACTGAGGAACATCTGGTGAAACTTCCGAAATCCCTGTTTCACTGCCATTGCTACTGTGTGATCCAGAATTTCCGGGGGGGGAAGGCCCCGAGTCCTCGGCTTTGCTAGTTGCTCAGCAGCCGGGGCGGGGTCGAAGCGTTCAGCAGAGATGGTGCTCGGTGCTCGGTGTCGGAGGGCTGGTCAGAGGCTCGAAGTTTTCGGACGGACTCGGAGTCGGCTGCGGTCAGGTGCTTCCAATGCATCGGCCAGTTTGCGGCGCTTGGTGGTTCCGGTCTGCATGAGATGATGGAGCTATCGGGACTTGAGACTTTTTTTAGTGTGCCCATGGTCTGCTCTTTATCAAATTATGGTATTGCTTTGCACTGTTGTAACTATGTGTTATAATTATGTGGTTTTGTCAGTTTTAGTCCTGTGTTTCTGTGATATCATTCTGGAGGAACATTGTATCATTTTTGAATGCATACATTTCTAAATGACAATAAACGAGGACTGAATGTCCTCATAATCTAATCTAATCTAAAACAATATTGAATCTTTATGGCTTAAATGTGATTAACACTAACTCCAAAATTTATTCGGAAAAGAACACTTAACACAAGTGTAGTGCCATGGTCTAAATACGAAGGCGTATTTTTTTACACTGTCATCTTGAAAAGCAATGTAAAATGCACAAAGTTTGAATGCTCTCTAAATTAAATGCTGAATGTAGCAACAGCACTACTGAAAAGAGTCAACAATACATGCCGCATCTGAGGAAAGGTTAACTGTTAACATTTGTGCTCTGGCACCCTCAATAAGGACAAAGCACATTCGACATTTTGGGCTGAGACCCTTCAGCAGGACTGTACCATTTTTCTATAGATGCTGCCTGGCCTGATGAGTCCCTCCAGCATTTTGTGTTGCGTGAATTTCCAGCATCTGCAGATTTTCTCGATTAACAGGGCCTTTTTCTGAGAAAACACCCCAAAAATGTTTCAGAAGCTATGAGGGGAGAGGGTAATATTTCTCTGAGTTGTGGAGTTAGTGAGAAAGAATAAAACATTTCACACAGTTGTTAAAGGTGAAAGAGTGCATGCCCAATATCACGAGAAAAATTATTCAATTTTTTTTAATTGATCCAGGCTGGATGGATTTCAGTGACTTGGTGACAGTGGGAAAAATGATCAATTGTAGCAGGAACTGTGAGCGGTTTATTAAAGAAAAGGTAGAAGAGGACTTGTTCATGTCCAATATTTGCTGTTTTCTTACCTTTTGTCCTGTTGAAACCTGCTGTGAGTGATCTAAAGGAGAGAAGGAATTAAGCACATCAGAAGAGTTTACGAATATTCCCACGTGGTCAGTCGTATATCTTGCAGCAGGTGCTGAAGCCACCAGCCATGCTGATGCTTTGTGCCCGCAGCTTCCAACCTACCTTGAGGGGTCTCAGGATTTCCTCTGTAATGTCCACAGAACATTCCTGCTTCACTTCTTGTGGGTGAACAGGTGTTTCTTCACCTTTTGCAACATTCACATTATTCACCTGTGTGACAGCATGAAAGAAAGAAAGCAGGATATTAGTTTTTCAATAATTGGACAAAATCCTTTAACAGGGATGTCCTGCTCACTCACAGTTTATCTCAGGGACGTTCATTTGCCTGTGTGCAGTGCTCCAGGATTCTGATATATTCCATGTTCCAATGCACTCAGTACATTGTTTACTCTGACCAACACATGGTTCTCACACGTACAAGGCGTATCAGCAGTGACAACAGAGCTCTACGAACTATAGAGAAGTACAGAAGGGATAAGCAGAATGGCCACTGGCAGGAGTAGGCCAGTGGCAAGAGTAGAAACATCAGGCTTTGGCTCAAAAGAGGCATTGGCTCAGGGTAAAGCATCTGTTAAGTTTCCTTCTTGTTTTTTTTCTATCTTATTGTCCAATTAAATGCTGTGGTGTGTTCTTCATGCCAGATGTTAGAGAACTGGGAGACCCAGAGTCTCCCGGGGAACTACATCTGCGTGAAGTGCATTCGGCTGCAGCTCCTTGAAGACCATATTAGGGATCTGGAGCAGCAAATGGATTACCTTCGGCTTGTACGGGAGAGTGAAGAGGTAATTGATCAATGCTGCAGGGAAGTAGTCACCCCGAAGTTGCAGGAGGCGAGTAGCTTGGTGACTGTCAGGAAAAATGGAAATAGGCAGTTAGAGCGAGCACACCCGCAGCCATTCTCCTCAAATATAAGTATACCGCTTTGGATATTTACGTGGGGGATGACTTCCTGGGAGGATGCCACAGCGACTGGGTTACAGGCACTGTGCATCGGTCCAGGGTGCAGAAGGGAAAAAGAGAGAAGAAGAAAGCGGGTTTATTACTGACAATATTCTTGCGGACCGGCCGACCCGATGGGGAGAAGGGGTATGGTTGCCATCGGACAAGAGTAGCAGTCAAATACGTTGCGTTTACCCCGAGAAAGACTACCATGACCATGAAACCTTGCGCGGACATCAGTGTGCGCATGTGTATACGTGCCGATTTTTTTCTATAAATCGTTTTTGGCGATTCTGTTCGGGGGGTGGGGTGTTAATCACGACCGGAATACAGGTGATAGGTGGCTAATACACTCAATTTCGTTTCTAAAAGGATTTATCTAATGAATTTAATATTAAATGCACAGTGCATATTTTCCTTGCATGAATATAGTGATAAGTCAATTATCAGGGGAGGACAGGGGAGCTTGAATTAAGTGTTGAATGAACTTCCAGTAAAAGTGGTAGAGGCGGGTTCGATATTATCATTTAACGAAAAATTGGATAGGTATATGGACAGGAAAGGAATGGAGGGTTATGGGCTGAGTACAGGTCGGTGGGACTAGGTGAGAGTAGCGTTTGGCATGGACTAGGAGGGCAGAGATGGCCTGTTTCCATGCTGTAATTGTTATATAGTTATATAGGCCACTTATAAGTCAATAGCATCATAACATTTTAAGTAAAGTTTGGATATTAAACACACAGCACATATTTTCCCCATATGAACATATAAAATCATTGCAACACACCAATATCGCTGAATCAGTGGGAGCCCTGGGCTTGTTTTCCTGCAACAAGACGGTGCCATCGAGGGGTGATGGGAGACAGCGATATTTGAAGGGGGTTCCTGATGTCCAGTCTATTCCGCAATTTAGTTTTCGTTGCATTCATTGCAGAGATATGTTGGAAATGGAAGCAATGTTTTCAGTGCTTTCGTGGCTATCTCAGGATATTTAGCCTGACTTTGATCCAGAATGCCGGCAGAGATGTTATGTCAAACATGCTTTTCAGCCCGCCGTCATTTGCAAGCTTGAGGAGTTGATCTCCTTCCCGTGCTGACATGGATGACGTGCGGGTAATGACCTCACGTGTGTTCAAGCTCAACAGTGGGCGTGACAGGGAATGAGGAAAGGTGCAGCTGACTCATATCGCCAAATCATATCATTTCCTTGCGGCCCGGTAGCACATGCTTTGCGGCCCGGTGGTTGGGGACCGCTGTGATAGAGGACTCAATGGTGAAGGGGACAGACAGGAGATTATGTAGACGTGAACGGGACACCCAGATAGTATGTTGCCTCGCAGATGGCAGGGTCAGGGATGTCTCAGATCTCTTCCATAACATTTTGGAGAGCAGCTAAATGTCTTGTTAAGCATTGGCACCAATGACATAGAAAGGCAAAGCAAAGATATCCTGAAAAGAGAATTTAGAGAGCTACGTAGAAACCTGAGAAGCAGGACCTCCTGGGTAGTAAATTCTGGATTGCTGCCTGTGCAACATGCCAGTGAGTGTAGAACAGGACGAATTGACAGATAAATGTGTGGCTGAGAAGCTGGTGCATGGGGCAGGACTTCTGGTTCTTGGATCATTGGCATCTCTTCTGGAGGAGGTATGACCAGTTCAAAAGTGACCTGAACCAAAGGGCAGGTTTGTTAGAGCTCTTGGGGAGGGTTTAAACTAATTTTGAAGGGGGAAGGGACATATGGTAAAAAAAGTAAAGATAAGCATGCTGTCAGGCTGTCAGGAAGGGCAGGCAGGTGATAGGACTTTGTTGCAGCCAACAGGCTGAGTATCAAAACATCAGGGATGCAGAATCAGAAAGGATAGCAGACACGGTACTCAAGGTGTTGTCTCTCATGCACATAGTACAAAGTGGATGACCTTGTTCTACTGTTACAGATTACCATGTATATGTTGTAGCCATCACTGAATCGTGGCTGAAGGATGGTTGTAGTTGGGAGCTGAATGACCTGAGTCACACGTTACATCAGAGTGATAGGAAGACAGGCAGAAGCGGTGGTGTGGATCTACTGGTAAAGAATGGCATAAAATCAGTTGAAAGACGTGACATAGGATTGGAAGATGTTGAATCATTGTGGGTTGAGTTAAGGAATGTCAAGGGTAAAAGACGTTGATAGCAAATCTATACAGGCCTCCCAACAGTGGCTGGGAGGTGGACCACAGGTTACAACAGGAAATAGAAAAAGGCGAGTCAAAAGGACGTTGTTATGGTAGTCATGGGAGATTTTAACATGCAGGTTGATTGGGAAAAATCAAGTTGGTAATGGATCTCAACAGAGCGAGTCTGTTGAGTGCCTATGAGATGGCTTTTTAGAGCAATTTGTCGTTAAGCCAACTAGGGGTTCAGCTATACTGGATTCAGTGTTATGTAATAAACCAGAGACGATTAGAGAGCTTAAGGTGAAAGAACTCATAGGAACCAGTGATCACAATATAATTGAGTATAATTGAAATTTGATAGGGAGAAAGTAAAGTCTGATGTAGCAGTATTTCCGTGGAGTGAGTGAAATTACATTGGTATGAGGGGAGTTGGCCAAAGGAAATTGGAAGGAGCTGCTGGCACACATTTCTGGGAAAAATATAGAAGCTGCAGGTCATATGTTCTCAAAAAATGAAGAAATACTCAAATGGTAAAATAGTTGTGGAGTTAGTGAGAAAGAATAAAACATTTCACACAGTTGTTAAAGCAGAAAGAGGGCATGGCCAATATCACGAGTAAAATTATACAATTTTTTTTTAATTGATCCAGCCTGGATGGATTTCAGTAACTTGGTGACCGTGGGAGAAATGATCAGTTGTAGCAGGAACTGTGAGGAGTTTCTTAAAGAAAAGGTAGAAGTGGATTTGTTCATGTTCAACATTTGCTGCTTCCTTACCTCTTGTCCTATTGAAACTTGTTCTGAATGACCTAAAGGAGAGAATGAATTAAGGACATCAGAAGGGTTTATGAATATTCCCCCGTGGTCAGTCATGTTTCCTGCAGCAGGTGCTCGAGCCCACCAGCCATGCTGATGCTTTGTGCCCGCAGCTTCCAACCTACCTTGAGGGGTCTCAGGATTAATGTCCACAAATGTGGCTTTGAGACTGAGATTACTCTTCTCCAGGGAGGAGATAGAGAGCATTGTGGCCTTGAGTCAAGACATCAATGTCAATGGAACGAAGGAGGTGAACATTCACTGCAGGAAGTGGGGCTCGGAACATGCCACTGTTGGCATCAATGATGCTGTCATGGAGGAGACTGAGAGCTTAAAGATCCCAAATGTGAACGCAATGGGTTCTCTCTGGTTATTTGAGTCATTATGCTGCTTAATTTGGGCAAGAGACTGTTGCTGAACGGTGTCTAACTAGTGTCAGATGTGTGCACTTGTGTGGCCACTGGACACTGCACCATACTGCGAGTGAACTGTTTTGAAAACAGCACGTTGAAGCTGTATAAGATGTTGGTGAATCGTAACTTGGAGTATTCTGTGCAGTTTTGGTCACCTACCAACAAGAAGGAAGTAGATAAGGTAGACAGAGTGCAGAGGAAATTTACAAGGATGCTAATTGGTCTGGAGAACCTGAGTTATAAGGAAAGATTGCATAGATTAGGAATTTATTTTTTAGAACATCAAAGACTGAGAGGAGATTTGATACTGGCATACAAGCTAATGAGGGGTAGAGATAGAATAACCGCAAGCAGCCTTTTTCCACTGAGGTTGGGTGGGACTCCAACTGGAGGTCATGGGTTTAGGGGGAATGGTGAAAAGTTTAAGGGGAACACGAGGTGAACCTTCTTCACTCAGAGGGTCATGAGCGTGTGGAATGAACTGCCAGCACAAGTGGTGCAGGCGATCTCAATTTCAATACTCAAGCGAAGTTTGGATAGGTACACGGATGGTAGGGGTAGGGGAGGGGCATAGGAAGGCCATGGTCCTGGTGCAGGTCGATGGCAATAGGCAGTTTAAAGGATTTCAGGATGGACTAGATTAGTCAAAGGGCTTCTTTCTGTGTTATACTTTCCTGTGACTAATTTTTAGGGGAGAACTGGTAGGTCAATGGACAGTAGTCATATACTGTCATTTAATGTGAAAACTACCTCAGTATGTTTCTGCTATTAACTGATCAGCTGAAATGAATAATTTCAACACGATACCTTACTGCTGCTGACAGTGCTGATGGTGAAGACTACCTACTATAAGGATCCCTGTTTACTGAGCCCTGTACAAACACTGGTTCACATTGTAGCTTGTTGTGATCAAACACCTGAAGCATAGCTGCCCCCAGAATGCTACAACCGAGTCTACATTTCCAAATATTGAACAATAGATGTGTTTGTTTGGAAAAGATTACCCCATCCTCTCTCCTCCCATTCTTGCACAGGGATTTATGCCATCGTGTGGCACTGTGGCAACTAAAGATGTGGATGTAATCCTCACCTATCTGAGAAAATACTCTCCAAGTGAGCCACAAATTCCTACAACATGAATACATTTATATGCATGTCTTACCCTGTTCACTGTTAATTTTTGACACCATTCATTACGAACATCCTGTAAATAAAAACAAACTTTATTTAAGGTATAAAATCAATAACAGGGGAGATTTTCCGCTTTGTCACTGAAGGTAACCTCAGGTGAGAGCATAATGTGCCAGGTGTATTGGTTCTGTTGACTTCAGTGGTTAGACGGGTGCAACCAATGATCTCACATGGCAAATGCTGTGAAATCACAGTTAGATGTGTTTTGTAACAGTCTTGACAACACAAGAGAGACTGTTGAGATCAAACATCGAAACCACACAGTCTATTGGTGACACAGTTCTGCTCTTTCTCACCTCTTATAGAGATCACATGGTTTTAAATAGAATGAAGAATATGAGCATCGTATCATAAGTATGGAAGCCAGGCAAGATAGACCAGAGTAGCTACAATATCTAGCACTGGATGTATCAGAGCCATACCTACTGCATTAGACCAGTTCTATTTCCAACCTGAAACACAGTGAATATTCGGAGAAAAATCAAAATGCTCCAAACTCTAACTCTGAGAAAAAGCTGAAGCTTATTTTTTTTAAATATTTGATAAATCAAGTATTAAATAGCAAGAAGTGGCTAAGAGTTACTGTCAACAATTAAGAAATGTGGAAAATTTAAAAAAAAACAGTATTACAAAGAACTACCTGATAGTAACTGCCAACCATAATCTGGAGCCCCGACAGAACAAAGCTTTTTAATTCCCTTGGATTCCTGAGTTAATCATACTAAAAATGAATGATGCAAGTTACAACATTCTGGAATGCACCACAATTTAAAATTCAATATTATTTTAAACTTAAGTATTGTTACTAATGACAAAAATGTTACCTGAGATCTTAAATTCCAAAACAGGTGGAAAAGTAATGCAATCTGTAATTTTCTGAAATGCCATGTAGTTGTAATCGAATTCAAAGCGTTTCAGTTGAAATGTAAAAATTTGTGGCAAGTGCTTAAAATAGTATCTCTGAAAAATGTAAGGTAGAGATGAGTTTTACTTTTCCTGTTTCATCAATGTAAAGCTGAAAATTAGCAGATCTCTTTGCTATACATTTCAAACGTTGCAGCCACCCACTCTTTGTGTTGTAAATCCTCATGTGAATACATTTCATATGGACTTCCCCATTGTATGTACTTGACAGATCTTACCAGTGAAGACACTGCACTGACATCTGGCAGTACTAAAGAATTCAAGGAGATGACTTGTCCATGAACAAATATTATTTTTACCATTCAGCTGCTTCTACTGTTCCTCTGATTTGCAGCATGAAGAATTACAGAAATACCAGGATGACTGATTGGAATACTTACTGATGTTGCTTCAGTCTTCATATCACAGATGTTACAATAACATTTGTTGTCACCTTCCATTTTTTCCTCCTTCAAAAACTGTTCAAGACCCTTTTCCTTGAAGAAGAAAGGAACAGGATAGTGAAAAGGTACCAGATGATGTCTATTTTGTTCAGAGATACAGCGTGAAATAGGCCCTTCATGCCCAATGAGCTGCCCCACCAGGCAACCCTCCTGTTTAACCCTCGCCTGATCAGAGGACAATTCACAATGACCAGTAGTAGGTCTTTGGAACGCGAAGGAAACCGGAGCACCCGGAGGAAAGCCACATGCTCACAGGAAGGATGTACAAATATCTTACGGATGGAATCAGAACTGAACTCCAAATTCTGTCACCCGAACTGTAGTAGGGTCGCACTAACCGTTACGCCACCATGGTGTCCCATTTCCAAAACACTTTGTCAGCTGTTGCATCGGATTCAATGCATGCTGTAACTGGTAGTTACTGCACAAATAGACCCTCTACTCAGTGCTGAAAACTAGTATATTAATAATAGGCAAATTGTCAATGGCAATACCACTAGATATTAAGACGAGATGGTTTGTCTCTCTTGTTAGAGGTGACCAATACAAGGCCCAGGTGAGGCACAATTGTTATCAGAAAACTTAATGTACCAGGCTGCTAAATGTGTGAAAATACTTTGAATTTCACAGACAGTTATAGTTAACAACTATCAGTCAAGAAGAAATCCTATTACGGGAAATAATTATTTTAGAAATTAATTCTAAATGATTAAAATAGTTAAAATGTTTAAAGTTATTGAAGTTGACAATTAATCATACTTATACTAACTCTCAGAGATGTCCCTTTTCACTAAAATGTAACTCGATTTATTTAGGCTTGTCCCAACTCTCAACTGGTGCAGGTCAGTGAACAGATTTACCATCATAACTGGTGGGGAAACTCCAATCCAGCCACTACTCTCCAGGAGAGGTTCTATGCTGGAATGCAGTCAAGGTGATACCATCAACTTGCCAAATTGTTGACAAAACTACCCAACTGATTTCTCAACACTTTGTCAAAACTGAATTTAAAAAGAATGAATATGCAAGATCATTCTGAGGTCAAAAGAGATTAGGTGTCCCTAAATTTTTTGATAATTTACTCTATTCCTTTAGGATTAAGTATTTTATGTTTTGAGGTAAGGAACAATACAGGTGGACAGACAGTTAGTTAATTAGCAATACAGTGTGGAGTCCGCCCCTCTGGCCCTTCGAGCCATGTTGTCCCAGTAACACCACAACCCCAATTAACCCCAACCTAATCACAGGACAATTTACAATGACCAAGTAACCTACGACCCCATACATCAGAGACTGTGGGAGCTAAAGGAGAAAACTCACACAATCCACGGGGAGAACGTATAAACTCTCACAGAACGGCGCCGGAAAAGAACTCCAAACACGAGAACGTCCTGTGTTGTAATAGCACCACACTAGTGACTGCTCTATCATGGCTTCCAAAGTTCCTCATGTTAACAATCCCATCCTTCCTGAATTTACAAAAATAAAAGTCTTAAAATTTGACACTGTTTTAAACATCAGTTATTCTGAATTATCATTGTGAAACAATGGATAGTTAATTTGTAAATTGTCCAACTCTTGCCCTTCACGTAGATCCGGCAGAACTGTTTCTACTGACAAGAGAAGGGGCAAAGGCAGGCCACTGGTGCCTGCTTCAGACAGCTGGGGCTCATCAGCCTTGGACACAAGCCCGCCTTGTAGAGGAAAACTCTGATTTTAAACCCCTGCTGCCTTGTGGCGGCCATACCCACCCACGGGAAAGGCTTCGAATGTAAACCTCAAGGAAGAAATCTGGAGCTGGGGTCCCTAAGGCAGTTTGATGTTGTTCACAGCTTCACTCTGGCAGCCTCTGCGATGACACTGGTGGCCAAGCTGTATCTGTACCTGTCCTTCCCTTGGTCTACATCAGTGATGTGGAGCGGGGGAGCCCACTGCATGGACAACAGCGAGTTCCTCAAATCTTTCCGCCCAGGCTTGCGCCCTGGAGAGGACACAGCCCACCAGAGGCACAAACCCATGATCCCCTGGGATCGACGACTGCCTGCTATGTACAATAAATAAATGAACTGTAGAAAAGAGGAACTGTGAGGTTGTGATCATGAGTTTACTGGTCATTGAGAAATCTGATGACAGAGGGGAATCAGAATCAGATTCAATATCACCAGCATATGCCATGACATTTGTTAACTTTACAGCAACAGTACAATGAAATACATGACAAATAAACATGGTGAAAACAATCTGAATTGCAGTACAAAGGTATATATATATAAACAAACGTATATATATAATATATACAAACGTGTATATGTGTGTGTGTGTGTGTGTATATATATATATATATATATAATAGTTACATTAAAATAAGTAATGTAAAATACCTCCTTTCCAATGGTAACAGAGTGAAGAGGGCATGTCCTGGGTGGAGAGGATTGTTAATGATGGATGCCACCTTCCTAAGGCACCACTCCTCGAAGGTGTCTTGGACACTACGGAGGCTGATACTCTTGATGGATCTGACTAATTTTCCAACTTTCTGCAACATATTGTGATCTTGTGTAGTAGCGACCCCCCGCCCCATCCGACAGACGGTGATGCAGCCCGCCTGAATGCATTTGTAGTTTTCCGCTGTTTTAGCTGACAAACCAAAGCTCCTCAAACTCCTAAGGAAATATAGCCGCTGCTTGCCTTCTGTATACCTGCATCAATATGTTGTGTCCTGGTTATGTCCTCAGCGACCCAGGAACCTGAAATTGCTCACTCTCTCCACTTCTAATCCCTCTTGAGGATCGGTTTGTCTAGAAGGTGTGTCTAAAGCTCTGAGGGTGAGTCTTCAGGCTCTTGTACCTCCTCCCCATGTCCCAGATGGTGAGGGTCCCTAATGATAGATGCCACCTTCGTGAAGCACCACCTTTTGAAGATGCCCACGATGGTGGGAGGCCTGTGCCTGTGATGGAGCTGGATGAGTTTACAACCCTCTGCAGCCCCTTTTCACCCTGCACATTGGAGCCTCCACACCAGGTGGCAATGCAACCAGTCAGAATGCTTTCTCCAGTACATATGTAGAAATTTGCCAGAGGCTTTGGTGACATAACAGATATCCTCAAACTCTGCAGCCTTCTTCATGATTGTATCAATGTGTAGGGCCCAGTACAGATCCTCTGAGATGCTGAAGTTCAGGAACTTGAAGCCACCCACCCTTTTCACTTCTGACGCTGAGGACTGGAGTGTGTTCTCCTAACTTCCCTTCCTGAAGTCCACAAGAAATTTCCTGGTCTTGCTGACATTAAATCCAAGATTGTCGTTGCTACACCACTCAACCAGCCTATACCAGGCTCTATCTCACTCCCATAATCTTCTTATTGCCGTCTGAGATTCTGCCAACAATAGGTGTGTCATCAGTGAATTTATAGATGGTGATTGAGCTGTGTCTAGCCGCACCCTATTCGCTAAAGGATTCATGGCCTATCAATACGTACAGACTTGAAACATTGACTAATGTGAGAATTGTATAGCTGCCTTATAAAAATGTCTGATGGGATCAATATCAGTATTTTTCAGGAGTACACCTTAAGACATTGAATCAATATGGTGAAGAGGAGCATAATTTTCCATCAGGGAGATAACAAATGTGATCAAAGGTGATAAAGGTATAGTGATAGATACTTATCAATCGATTGCCTGTGTTTAAACCCTTCCTCCATCTTCCTCAGCACTTTTCAGTGACAAGACATTTCACTGTGCAAAGGTGGTGTGGTTAACCTTGAGGAACGTCAGACACTCTGTGTCCATTGTGTGTGCTTGAGATGGAAATTTGAGCTGACTGAAGGAGAGGAGGCCATAAGGGTGGGTCGCTCGACATTTCCTTCCATTGTCATGATGACAACACACAGCTTTATCGCCCATTGAAGCCAAACGACCAGTCAAATCGAGTCAGCCTCATGAACTGCCTTAAGGACATAAAGTGTTGGATGGTACAAAATTTCCTACAGCTGAATGAAAGAAAGTTTAAAGTTGTCCTATTTGGCTGCCCCTGACTCCATCAAAGTGATTACCAACACTCTTGGTAACCTGTCCACCCTTGTCAAACCCCATGTCAAAAACCTTGATGTGATGTTTGATTCCACCTTTAAGTTTGACAAGCAAGTTAATGCAGTAGTAAAAGCCAATTTTTTCCAACTTCATACTAATGCCAAAATCAAGTTGTTTCTCTCTTCCAAAGATCTCGAGAAAGTCATCCACACCCTTATATCCTCCCGTTTGGACTATTCCAACTCCCTGTATACTGGGCTTAGTCAGTCGTCCCTGTCCCACCTGCAACTGGTCCAGAACACCGCAGCCAGACTCCTGACAGGTGCCCGGAAGAGGGACCATATTACTCCTATCCTAGCCTCTCTCCACTGGCTACCAGTATGGTATGGAATTGATTTTAAGGTTCTCCTGTTTGACGATAGACAATGGACAATAGGTGCAGGAGCAGGCCATTCGGCCCTTCGAGCCAGCACCACCATTCACTGTGATCATGGCTGATCATCCACTATCAGTATCCAGTTCTTGCCTTATCCCCATAACCTTTGATTCCACTATCTTTAAGAGCTCTATCCATCTCTTTCTTGAAAGCATCCAGAGACTTGGCCTCCACAGCCTTCTGGGGCAGAGCATTCCATATATCCACCACTCTCTGGGTGAAAAAGTTTTTCTTCAACTCTGTTCTAAATGGCCTACCCCTAATTCTTGAACTGTGGCCTCTCGTTCTGGACTCACCTATCAGTGGGAACATGCTTCCTGCCTGCAGCGTGTCCAATCCCTTAATAATCTTATATGTTTCAATAAGATCCCCTCTCAGCCTTCTAAATTCCAGAGTATACAAGCCCAGTGTCTCCAATCTTTCGACATATGACAGTCCCACCATCCCGGGAATTAACCTTGTGAATCTATGCTGCACTCCCTCAATAGCAAGAATGCCCTTCCTCAAATTTGGAGACCAAAACTGCACACAGTATTCCAGGTGTGGTCTCACCAGGGCCCTGTACAGCTGCAGAAGGACCTCTTTGCTATTATACTCAATTCTCCTTGTTATGAAGGCCAGCATGCCATTAGCTTTTTCCAATGCCTGCTGTACTTGCATGCTTGCTTTCAGTGACTGATGTACACCTAGATCTCATTGTGCTTCCCCTTTTCCTAACTTGACTCTATTCAGATAATAATCTGCCTTCCCGTTCTTACCACCAAAGTGGATAACCTCACATTTATCCACATTAAACTGCATCTGCCATGCATCTGCCCACTCACCCTGCCTGTCCAAGTCACCTTGCATTCTCATAACATCCTCCGTACATTTCACACTGCCTCCCAGCTTTGTGTCATTGGCAAATTTGCTAATGTTACTTTTAATTCCCTCATCTAAATCATTAATATATATATTGTAAACAGCTGCGGTCCCAGCACTGAACCCTGCGGTACCCCACTGGTCACCGCCTGTCATTCCGAAAGGGACACGTTAATCGCTACTCTTTGTTTTCTGTCAGCCAGCCAATTTTCAATCCATGTCAGTACTCTGCCCCTAATACCATGTGCCCTAATTTTGCCCATTAATCTCCTATGTGGGACTTTATCAAAGGCTTTCTGAAAGTCCAGGTACACCACATCCACTAGCTCTCCCTTGTCCATTTTCATAGTTACATCCTCAAAAAATTCCAAGCCAAGTTTTCCAAGTTTTCCAAATTTTCAAATTCCAAATTCCAAGTTTTGTTTATAAAGTCCTAAATGGGCTGGCCCCCTCCTATATTGCAGACCTTCTAACCCCTTATTCTACTTCCAGGTTCCTCAGGTCGGCTGACTTGGGGCTTCTGGCTGTTCTGCGATCTAAATTTAAGTTCAGAAGTGACCGCGCCTTTGCTGTTGTAGCCCCTAGACTGTGGAACAGTATTCCCCTCACTATCAGATCTGCCCCCTCCATTGACTCGTTTAAGTCCAGGCTCAAAACTTTCCTTTATTCACTAGCGTTTGAATCTTCCTCATGTGGCTGATTTTTGGCTTGTGCTTAGGCTCATGTGTTGTTTATTTTGTGCCTATAAGCTGTGTGCCTTGTTGTTTATATCTGTGTTTCTTGTATTTGTGATTTTAGCTACCTGTTATATTTTGTACAGCACTTTGGTCAACATGGGTTGTTTTTAAATATGCTTTATAAATAAATTTGACTTGACTTGACTTGACTCGACTCTCTGGAAGGTCAGTGCATGAATAGTCATAACCAGAGGCTCTGGCAGAGAAAGACCAGATCAGTGAATGAATTGTAACAATGGCAGAAATACATCAATAAAAATCAGCTTATGAGTGCAGTACAAATCATTCATTGGACACAGAGTCATACAGCACAGAAACAGGCCCTTTGGCCCAATCGATCCATGCTGACCAAGATGTCCATTCAAGCTAAGCTGAGATTGCAAGTATTTGGCAAATATCATTCTAAACCTATCCATGTACTTGTCCCACCATTTTTTCAAGGCTGTTATTGTAGATGACTCAATCATTTGGCTTCACATCTCACCCGGGATTTTGAAAACATTCAAAAATGATTTACAGTATGTCCTGGTCCATGGGAGAATGGGTGATTAACTGAAGATCGAGCAAACAGTTGAAGGAACATTTAAGGAAACAGGTTGTAAAGAATGACAGGTACTTGTACAGATATAATGCTAAAGAAGGAAACGGGAAAATGAAAATGAAAAGTACAGATCGAATTAAAAGTAAACTGAGGCACATTTTAAAACCAAATCAATTATCAGTATCATAACAGATCAATTTTACCTTCAGAATATTATGCTCCTGATCCACTTTGCTATTCAGCTTGTTCACCAGACTGTGAAAACATTCCTCTATATCTCTCTGTTTCTAAACTTCACAAAATGGTTTTAAAAAAGTGTTAAAGTAAGCATACAAGTTCAAATAATACGGTTGCCTATATTAGCATCGATTTCCCAGTTAATGTTCTGTGTTTATGAATTTTGTAATATAATTTGTAGATGTATGAATTTGAAGTAATAAATTGAAAATGATAGAGGCATTCAGCCGGTCAAACAGCCTCCCTGGAGAGAGAAAAGTGGAGCCAATGTTTCAGGTTGACGACCTTCCATCAGATTTTGATGAAAAGTCATCAACTTGAAATTTTTGCTATGTATTTGCAGAAATCCCTTCAGTACATGAAGTCGGTACCAACCACCCATTTACACAAATCCCATTTTATTTTATTTATTTGTTCAGTGACTCCCTCATCGAGTGTCTGGACAACAATTATTCCATTATGTATCACTGGTAAATTTCTGGTTTATGGGCATCCTGGCCAGACTCCTTGTGCACCTCCTCCCTTCATCCCTTCCACCACTTTCTGCCTGGTCTTGCTGAAGCCCAGCAGGAAACTTCCGGGACTAATGGTAATTCCGTCACTCAGACTGGGGATGTTATACTGATCTCACCTTTTGCTTAATACCCAAATCTGCCAGCTAATAGTTGCAAATTTGGATAAATTCCATAAGGAATTCTGCAGTTTAAATTTTTAAATAAATTTTGCAATGGGATTTGAACTCAGCTCTCTGGAGATCTCTGGTAACTTAACCTCTGTGCCATTCTATTGCTGTATTTCAATCCTGATGAATAACGGGAACTCCAAGCAAATTTACACATGCACTTGTTGAGCATATGGAGTTTGAAAACATTTTCAGTTCATCGAAATGCCTTTCTTTTGTGAGTCACAAAACTGTCCCCAACTATGGAAGATTTCAATCATAAATATATCAAGCAGCAGAATGGTATGGATTTGAGAAACTTTGTTTAAATCAGTAAGCTGGCATACTGGTAACTGATGAAAGCATGGATGTGTCTATTGCTTACCATTCAAATTCAATTGGGAGGTCAACTGTTCTGTGCTCAAGGACCGTTCATTCCCATCTGATAATCGTTCAAACAGACATCGCAACTCACAAATTAATGAATCTTCTTCTTTGCAGCTGCAATAATATGAAACAGTGAAATTTTACATTGCTTAAAACCTCTGAGAGGGTCAGCAACTTTAAACTCCGCAGTGCTATCATTTCCGAGGACCTGTCATTTGCCCAGCATTTCAGTGCAATTCTGAAGAAAGCACGGCAGCACCTCCATGAAGATTGAGGATGACATCTAAAACTCCAGCCAACCTCTGTAGCTGTGTAGTGACGAGTTTATTGACTGGCTGCATCATGGTCTGGTACGGAAACACCAATGCCATTGCACTGAGAATCCGATAACAGAGTAGTGGATACAGCCCAGTCCATCACAGGTAAAGCCCTCCTTGCCAGTGAGCACATCTACATGGAGTTCTGTCACAGGAAAGCTGCATCCATCATCAGGAACCCCCACCACCCAGGACATGCTCTCTGCTCCTGTCGCCATCAGGAAGATACAGGAACGCAAGGACTCACACAGCCATGTTCAGGAACAGTTATTACCCTTCAACCATTAGCTCTTGAACCAGAGGGTAACTTCACTCAACTTCACTTGCCCATCACTGAACTGTTCCCACAACCTCTTGAACCACTCTCAAGGATTCCATATTTATCAAATATTTATTTTCTTCTCTTTTGTATTTTTCTTTTGTATAGTTTGCACACTGGTTGTCTGCCCTGCTGGGTGCAGTCTTTAAATAATTGTATTATGGTTATTGAATTCATTAAGTTTTCCTGCAAGAAAATGATTCAGGGTTGTATATGGTGATGTATATGTATATTGGTCATAAATTTACTTTGACGCACATTATGTGTTGCCCATTTGATAAAAATAACCAATTATTTTAATGTGATTTTTCCTTTACAAATTCACGATGTTGATTTTACCAGTGTCTTCCGAAAAATCATTGAACTCAGAACTTTTTCCCCAATGATGTGCCCAACACAAATATCAATTTGATGCACATTTTAAATTTGAAATGTCCCTGTACCTACAGAATAAATGTTATTTTCCTAAGTCCCCCATTATCTTTAGAATTGAGTTAATCGATCATGACTGAATAATCAATAAGCAATAGAAACTACTGCTGCTGCAAACCAGGAACTCCCACTTGCCCCCCATAGGACCACCCTGAGCTGCTGACCACTTCTGACATGTTCTGTCCTTGTCTTAAGTCTTGAATAAAAGTACTGAAGTTATAGACATCAACATTACATTCCTTCCCCTGGTAATCCCTTACTTGTGGTTATCTAGGTTGCATTCCCCATTCCAAATAAAAGTTCATCACAAACTTTTAAGTTCTAAACTTTTTATCAATCTGGATATTTATTTTCCCCAAAACACAGTGTCCTCCGGTGTAGAAATGGCATCTTTGGCCTAACTGGTCTGTGTTGACCAAGATGCACATCTCAGCTAGTTCCATTTGCTAAGATGTTCAGCGAATATCCCTCTAAATGTTTCTTACTGAAGTACCTTTATACATAGTACTTCTATATAAAATAGAGTAGTCATTATGCAATTCTTAATCCTACCTGGCAATGCATTCTTTAACTTCCTGGGTCATGAACCATGTTTGAAGTAATGTGTTCAGATAACTGGTGGCTCCCTGGTTTTTCAATGCAACAAAATGTTTACCTGTAATAAAACCAGGAAGAAAATGAAAAATTTGTTTAATATCCAAATAACCTCAATTCAGTTTCAGGTGGTTCCTTATAACAATCCTCACAATGTAAGAAAGTATAGCAAAAAGCTTTATGATAAACAGGGAAATTTCAAAACAGCACACCCAGAATGCTGGAGGAACTCAGCAGGACAGGCAGCATCGTTGGAAGAGTTCTGCTGAAGGGTCTCGGCCTGAAATCTTTGCTCAGATTTCCAATATCTGCACATTGCCCTTGTTTGTAAAATGACAAAGTATAATTGGATAAAAGAAGATGATATATATTTGTATTGTAGATTACATGTGATAAAGCCCAGAGTAGGCCCCGCCGACCCTTCGAACTGCGCAGCCCAGCAACCCCCAAGTTAACCCTAACCCAATCAGATGACAATTTCCCATCACCAATTAACTTACTAACTGGTGTCTGAGAGTATTAGAGATGCTCCACCAGCAACTGAACCAGACTCGAAAAGAAGAGATATTAAACAGTACTTTGGAAACAGAAAGATGCCGAATTTTTGAGAATTATTCAGAGAATGTCAAGAGCCAAGAGTGCAAAGGTTGAATAAATGACTACCAGGTTAAAACAGTGAAATGAGCAGTTCGAAGTTCAGTGTTACAGTAATACATGAAGACTTGAAGCGTATGGAAGACTAGGGCAAAGGAAAATCATTTGAGGTATTTCAAAATGACGCCCAATACCTACAATATGAATGTGCTATAACTACTGATCGCGTTCTTTTAACAACTTTGTCCACCACTGAACATTGATCCTTGAGTTGTGACGAGCCATTCTACTTCGAATTGACTTCTCATCCTCGCCTGTCGCCCCCACATCTCCCCCCACCCAAACTCCGCACGGGGCCGCTGCTTTCATCACCTTACCTGGTTTGCTGCCCATCGTTTTCTTGCGGTCTGTAAAACATTAACAAGTTAAGTTGCTATGTACGAGAGAAAGAGAGAGAGAGAGAGGGAGAGAGAGAGAGAGTGAGAAAGAGAACATGAACTGTTCTGCAATGCATCATGCTTAAATTCAGACAGGGAATTCATCTTAGCAGGAGCTCAACGCCGAAAGGTTTATTCTTTACAGTGACACATGTATGATTAAGGGTGATTTACCCTTATACTTTGATAGCCGACAGACTTTAGGAACCAGTTAAACAAAGAAAGCGAGACAGGTATCGAACAGTAAACCCAACGGTGCAGCCGCAGCAATTTCTGTAAATCGTCACCAAGGGAATAATCACGAATTCCCAGTTGAAAGCTGCAACATTGATTCGGGTTATTGGTGCCTAATATACTTCTCTACTAATAATGCCTTTTTGTTACCTGTTGGCATTTTTAGTATTATTAACACTTTGTGTTTCACTGTCTCTGAACCATGGGGCGGTCTCTACAGAGCGGAAAAAATAAGGAGTTATAGGTTTAGTATACTATGGCGCCCACTCGCGCTCTTTACAAGCATTTTGTACAGAGAACTATTCCTTTATAACCAGTTGTCGCCAGATCGTTCAGGTGGGATTTAAAACCAATGTGTTTTGATTTGGATTTCAGGAGCGGGGACCCCATCGATTACTGTATGTCCTGGACCCAGTAGTATTGGCTATCCAATTCCGTGTGTGAGAGCGGAGGACGACTTTAATCCACCCCACTCGCCTTTGAATGCATCTATTTACACAAATTTTATGCGGTTACGCGAGTCTTTTTATTCCTGGGCCTCTTGCAAATGCTAGCAACTGAGTTGTAATGAGAAGGAAGTGAAGCCATTCGGACAGGAAACTAATTGGCCGATAGGACATTGCTGACAACTGGCAGGGGTGAGACAACCTCCCCAGAGAGCTGAGAACTGTTGGCAGACCGCAAGTGGCGCATGTACAGTCAGGCGACCGAGGTTGATGATTCACATAAACACCGGGCTGGTGGGCTGAAGTCCTGGGTCAATTCGGACAACTCATGAAGTTTGTTCAGAAGATTGCAGATGCTCAGTAAATTTCACTCTCGATCATATCAGGAGAGTACCAGACATGGAATGGGATTTTGAGAAGGTCCAGCTGAATGGTGGAGTCAGGGGCAAAGTTTCCCACCCTATGAATCTGAGCTGGTGCTGAAAATAACGGATGATATCACAACATCAGCGGGAAACAAGACCTTTTTGTTCTAAGAGTTGTATTTGTTCTTCTGGGTGGCATAACTCACTGGCTCAGAAGGTGCTGTTGAAGTAACTTAATGAGAAACCCAGATAAATGAGATTTCTTGGAATCATATCGCTCAGTTACAGGCCTCTTGCCCATGTCATCCATGTTGATCACGATGCCTATCCGTGTTAATTCTATTGTCCATGTTAGATCTGTATTCCTCAATGCCTGCTCTGTTCAAGCAGCTTGTCCAAATCATTTTTTTAAGCTTTGTAATTGTATCTGCCTCTATTGCTCCCTCCAGAATCAGAACCAGGTTTATTTTCACTGACGTATGTTATGGCATTTGTTGTGTTGTTTCAGCAGTATAGTGCAAGATGTAAACAATCACTACAGTCATAATAACTGAAGAGATCCCGCACAGTGAGTATAGGAAGTTAGAGAAGAGGCTGAAGAGCAGGACCTCCAAAGTAGTCATCTCTGGATTCCTGCCAGTGCCACGTGTTAGTCAGGGCAGGAATAGGATGATGAGTGGAACAGATTAATGAGTGGCCGAGGAACTAGTTCAGGGGGCAGGGTTTCAGCTTCTTGAATAATTGGAACCTTTTCTGGGACAAGGGTAACCTGTAAAAGAGGGACAGTTTGCAATTAAACTGGAAGGGAACCGATATCCTGGCTGGGAGGTTCATGAGTGCTACTTGGGAGGGTTGAAACTACTTTAGCCTGGTGTGGGAAGCAGAGCACCAGGTCAAAAAGTGAAGGGATGGAGAGGAAAGTAGATGTCAGGGCAAGTGAAAATGGACAGGAGCATAGTAATAGATAAGATGGGATGGATAGTGAGAAATGTGTGTATTTTAATGCTTGGTGTATTATGGATAAAGGGAATGAACTTTTAGCATGGATCAGTACGTGGAACTGTGGTGTTGTGGCCATTACAGACACTTGGTTGAGAGAGGGACAGGAATGGGTGCCTAATATTCCAGGGTTTCAATATTTTTGGAAAGATAGAGAGGGATACAAAAGAGGAGGGAGAGTTGCACGACTAATCAGGAACAGTATCATAGCTGAACTCAGAGGCGACATTAAGAAGGACCCGTCTATTGATTGGAAATGTATAGAATTAAAAAAAATGGGAAGTGTGCAATCACTCTGATGGGATTGTACTGCAGACTCACAATAGTCACTGGGATATTGAAGAACAGATATGCAGGCAGGTTTATATACAGGAAGGATGTCGAGCCTTTGGAGAGAGTGCAGAAGAGGTTTACCAGGATGTTGCCTGGATTAGAGTGCATGTGCTATAACAAGAGGTTGGACAAATTTGGGTTGTTTTCTCTGGCATGACAGAGGATGAGGTGAGCTCTGATAGAGATTTACAAGATTGAGAGAGGCATGGATGGAATAGATGCACAGTAACTTTTTCCCAGGGTTGAAATGTCTATTACAAGAGGTTATGCATATAAGATGAGAGGGGGTAACTTCAAACTGGATATGAGGGGCAAATTTTTTACACAGAGAGCGGTGGGTGCATGGAATGTACTGCCTTGTATGGTGGTAGAAGCAAATAGACATTAGAGATTTCTGACAGAGATTTAGAAAGGCACATGAATGTGAGGAAAATGGAAGGATATGGACATTGTACAGGCAGGAGGGACTAGTTTAGTTAGTCATTTGACTAATTACTAATTTAATTGGTTCAACACCATTGTGAGCTGAAGAGCCTGGTAGAGGGCTGAACTGTTCTATAAAGATAAATAGATAGATAGATAGTGCAGAAGAGGAATTACAAAGTAGTGTTCATAGATTCATGGACCATCCATAAATCAATGGTGGAGCGAAAGAAATTGTTCATAAAACATTGAGTATGGGGCTTCAGGCTCCTGTACCTCCATGATGCTAGTAATGAGAAGATGGAATGTCCCAGATGGTGAGGGTCCTTAATGACGGATGCCTCTTTCTTTCGACACTGCCTTTTGAAGATATCCTCGATGGTGGGAGGGCTGAGCCTGTGATGGATCTGGATGAGTCTACAACCCTCTGCACCTTTTTCCAATCATGCGCATTGGAACCACCATACCAGGTGGTGATAAGACCATAACACAATGAGACATAGGGGCAGAATTAGGCTATTTGGCCCATCAAGTCTGCTCCGCTGTTCAATCATGACTTATCCTTTTTTCCCCTTGTCAGCCCCACTCCCCGACATTCTTCCCGCAACCTTTGATGCCATGTCCAATCAAGGACCTATCAATCTCCACCCTAAGTATATCCAACGTCCCGGCCTCCACAACTGCCTTTGGTAACAAATTCCACAAATTCACTGCCCTCTGGCTAAAGAAATTTCTTCGCATCTCTGTTTTAAATAGACAGGGGCTGTACCAAAGTGGATGACCATGCATTTTCCAACATTGTATTCCATTTGCCACTTTCTTGCCCATACTCTGAACCTAAGTCCTTCTGCAGCCTTCCTGTTTGCTCAACACTACATGCCCCTCCACCATTCTTTGTATTATCTGCAAACTTTGCAACAAAGCCATCTATTCCATCACCTAAATCAGTGATACATAGCATAAAAAGAATCGGTCTGAAAACCGAACCCTTCAGAACACTACTAGTCACTGGCAGCCAACCAGAAAAGGATCCTTTTATTCCCACTTGCTGACTCCTACCAATAAGCCATGCCAGTAACTTTCCTGTAATACCATGGGCTCTTAACCTGGTAAGTAGCCTCATGTGTGCCACCTAGTCAAAGGCCTTCTGAAAGTCCTAATATACAACATCTACTGCACCCTCTTTATCTGTCCTGCTTGTAATCTCCTCAAACATTCCCAACAAGTTTGTGTGGCAAGATCTTCCCTTAAGGAAACTATGCTGACTTTATCCTATTGTATGCTATGTCACCAAGTACTCCATAGCCTCATTCTTAACAAGCAACTTCAACATCTTCCCAGCCCCTGAGGTCAGGCTAACTGGTCTATAATTTCCTTTCTGCTACCTTCATTGTTCCTTAAAGAGTGGAGTACCACTTCCGATTTTTCAGTCATCCGGAACCATGCCAGAGTCCAATGATTCTTGAAAGTTCATTGCTAATGCCTCCACAATCTATACCCCTACCATGTTCAGTACCCCACAGTGCAGTTCATCTGGTCCCCATGACTTATGCACCTTTAGGTCTTTCAGCATTCTGAGCGCCTTCTCCCTTGTAATAGTAACTGCACTCACTTCTCTTCCCTCACACCCTTCAACAACTGGCACTCTGCTTGTGTCTTCCACAGTGAAGACGATGCAAAATACTCACTTAGTTCATCTGCCATCTCCTTGTCCCCCATTATTATTTCTCCGACCTTACTTTTTACCAGTCCTATATCCACTCAGCTCTCTTTTATTTTTTATATACTTGAGAAAGCTTTTTCTATCCACCTTGATACTGTTTGCTAGCTTGTTTTCATGTTTCATCTTTTCCCTCCTATTGATTCTTTTCGTTGATTTCTGTTGGTTTTTAAAAGCTTCTCAATCCCCATTCCTTTTGCCAATCCAATGTCCAGCTCTTGGCTCCATCCCTCCCCCTCCTATCTTCTCCTATCATTTCGGATCTCCCCCTCCCCCTCCCTCTCCCACTTTCAAATCTCTTACTAGCTCTTCTTTCAGTTAGTCCTGATGAAGGGTCTCGGCCCGAAATGTCGTCTGTACCTCTTCCTAGAGATGCTGCCTGGCCTGCTGCGTTCACCAGCAACTTTGATGTGTGTTGCTTGAAATTCCAGCATCTGCAGATTTCCTCGTGTTTGCGCCCCTATCTTCCTATTAGTTTTTGCTTTGTTGTATGTCCTCTCTTTGCTTTTACATTACATTTGACTTCCCTTGGAGCCATGGATGTACTATTTTGCCGATTGAGTATTTCCTTGTTTTTGGAATACATCTATCCTGCACCTTCCTCATTTTCCCCAGAAAGTCAAGCCATTGCTGCTCTGCGGTCATCCCTGCCAGCATCTCCTTCCAATTTACTTTGGCCAGCTCCTCTCTCACACCACTGTAATTTCCTTTACTCTACTGAAATATTGCTATGTCAAACTTTACTTTCCCCCTATCAAATTTCAAGTTGAACTCAATCATATTGTAATCATTGCAATCCATGTGTTCCTTTACCTTAAGCTACCTAATCACTTCAACTTAATTACATAACATCCCAAACAGATATAGCCAAACCCCCAGCAAGCTTATGATGATTATGATTATGAGGACACGCAGTCCCCTTTTATTGTCATTTAGTAATGCATGCATTAAGAAATGATAAAAATGTTTTTCCAGAATGATATCATGAAAACACATGATAAACCGACTTAAAAACTAACAAAAACCACATAATTATAACATATAGTTACAACAGTGTAAAGCAATACCGCAATTTGATAAGAACAGACCATGGAACAGTAAAAGTCTCAGAGCCTCTCAAAGTCCCATCATCTCACGCAGACGGTAAACTCCCAGCGCTGCCAACTTGCCGATGCAGCATCTCGGAAGCATCTGACCACAGTCCGACTCCGAGTCCGTCCGAAAAACTTCGAGCCTCCAACCACCTCCCGACACCGATGCACCGAGCACCATCTCTGCTGAGCGTTTCGACTCCAGCCCCGGCAACAGGCGAAATGCAGAGCCGAGGATTTCAGCCCTACGTCTCCGGAGATTCTCAATCGCACAGCAGCAGTGGCAGCGAAGCAAGCATTTCAGAAGTTGCTCCAGATGTTGTTCTGCGCTTTCACGGCTGTCCCCATCAAATCCGGATTGATGCACAGCCCCCAGTTACACATATCGATATTCATTTGGAACGGCCACATGCGCGCTGCATCACACCGCCATCTTCTCCTCCCTCCTTAATGACAAACTGCTCTAAAAAGCTGGTGGGCATTCAACGAATTCATTGTCTTGAGATCCATTGCCAACCTATTTTCCCAATCTACCTGCATGTTAAAATCTCCCGTAACTATCATAACATTGCCCTTTTGACATGCCTTTTCCACTTCCTGCTGTTATTTGTAGTCCACATTCCAGCTACTGTTGGGAGGCCTGCATATAACTGCCATCAGGGTCCTTTTACCCTTGCAGCTTCTTAACTCAAACCCACAAGGCTTCAACATCTTCCCATCTTATGTCACATCTTTTTAATGATTTAATGCCATTCTTTACGAGCAGAGCCATGCCATCCCCTCTGCCTACCTTCCTGTCCCACCAATCCAACATTGAACGTTGGACCTTCAGCTCCCAACTGCCAACATCCTTCTGCCACAGTGCGCTGATTGCCACAATATCATCTCTGATTATTTTAAAAGTGCAAGATCATTCACTTTATTTCTTATCTCCGTGCATTGAGATATAAAGAGTACTGTATTTGCTAACCTTTTTGACTCTGCATTCCTAATGCACTGATACTCACCCTGCTGGCTGTAATTTTGTCCTATCAGCAGCCTACCCTTTCTGACAATCTGACTGCACACTATCTTTGCTTTTTTACCATCTGTTCTATCTTGAGTCCCTTCATTCTGGTTCCCATACTCTTGCTAAACTAGTTTAAACTCTCCCCAACAGCTCTAACAAACCTACCCGTGAAAATATTGGTCCCCTTTGGGTTCACGTGCAACCCGTCCCTTTTGTATGGGTCATACCTCCCCCAGAGGAGATCCAATGATCTAAAAATCTGAAGCCCTGACCCCCTGCAACAGCCTCTCAGCCAAGTTATCCTGTTTCTACCTTCACAGGTGTGTGGCACAGGTAGCAATTGAAAAATCACTACCCTGGACGTCCTGGTTCTCAGCTTTCTGCCTAGCTCTCCAAATTCCCTCATCAGGACCTCTTGGCTTTTCCTTCCTATGTCACTGGTACCAATATGTACCAAGACCTCTGGCAGCTCTCCCTCTGCCTCCAGAATGCTGTGGATGCAATCCAGGACATCCCTCCCTCTGGCACCTGGGAGGCAACATATCATCCCTTGTCCTGTCCATGTGCACAGAATCTCCTGTCTGTTCCTCTGACTATTGAGTCCCCAATCACTACCACTCCCCTCTTCTCCCTCTTGCCCTTCTGCACCATGGACCCAAGCTCAGTGCCAGTAACCTGGTCTCCATGGCATTCCCCTGGGAAGTCATCCCCCACAACAGTTTCCCAAACAGTGTACTTATTATTGAGGAGAATGGCCACAGGGTTGCTCTGCACTAACTGCCTATTTACTGTCCTATTCCTGCTCCTGACAGTCACACAGCTACCCACCTCCTGCAACTTAGGGGTGAGCACTTCCCTGTAATTCTGATCGGTGATCTCCCACTCTCCTGTACAAGCCAAAGGTCATCCAGCTGCTGCTCCAGATCCCTAACACGGCATTCAAGGAGCAGCAGCTGGATGCACTTCATGCAGATGTAGTTTGCTGGGAGATACTGGGTCTGATCAGCAGGTCGAGCACCAGTAGTGGGAGGAAAGGAATTGTCAGCATTTTGGGTGGAAACACTGCATCCAGATCCTGAACATCTGGTGAATTTCTTCTGCACTCTCTCTGTGGCCACCATATCTTTCCTGTAATGTCACAACCAGAACTGTACAGAATATTGAAGTGGAGTCTCTCTAATGTTTTGTACATTTGTAACAGAACATCATAATAATTATACTCAGTGCCTCAGCTTGTAAAGGCCATGATTCAAGATTGAAGTTTATTATCACATGTATATCGACATATGCAGTGAAATGTGGTATTGCATTAACAACCAACACACCCGAGTGTGTGCTGGGGCAGCACTCAGGTGTTGCCACACATTCTGGTGCCAACATAGAATGCCCACAAAGCTCGGCAGAACAACACAGGACACAACAACAGCAAAACCCACCCCATTCCTCCCTCCCATCCCTCACGTACACAATCCTCTAACCCCAAGACAGTCCATCTTCATCTGCCTCCAATGGACCCAGGTTCAGACTCAGACATGCAGACATTGGGTTTTCAGCTATGCCAGTGGACTCTAGTCTCAATGATTTCTGAAGCAAGCAGGTCATTGGACTTCATTCTTCCCGTCTACATGGAATCCCAACTCTGTAACCCACTGACAACTCGCTGACCTGGGGGTAGGGGTGGTGGTACCAGCCTTTGTCCACATTAGTCTGCTGGTCCAACATCTGGCTGGACATTCTGGCCAACCCGTGGGTGCGCCAAGTTCACATCCTTGGCCTTTGAACGTGGGGCAGGGACTGCAGACTCTAGCCTGTCCTCTAATTACCCCATATTTCTGTCCATAAACTTGAAACAGATCCCACTTCCCACTCTGTCCACAAAATCATCCTCATTGACCCACAAAGAAATAAGCAACTTCAACAGAGATCACATTTTGCTGCCATCTTATGCCGTTGGCCAGTATATTAAGTGGCACTTCCTTCTGGCAGATTGTTCCATATAGCTGCCACGCACTGTGTAAAATGAACCTTTAAATCTTTCTCCTGTCACCTTTTACACAGGTCTTCTGGAAAAAAAAAATGTACTATTTCCTCTCAAACAACAGGAATTCTGCAGATGCTGGAAATTCAAGCAACACACATCAAAGTTGCTGGTGAACGCAGCAGGCCAGGCAGCATCTGTAGGAAGAGGTACAGTCGACGTTTCAGGCCGAGACCCTTCGTCAGGACTAACTGAAGGAAGAGTGAGGAAGGGATTTGAAAGTTGGAGGGGGAGGGGGAGATCCAAAATGATAGGAGAAGACTCCCCCTCCTGTCTTCTCCTATCATTTTGGATCTCCCCCTCCCCCTCCAACTTTCAAATCCCTTCCTCACTCTTCCTTCAGTTAGTCCTGACGAAGGGTCTCGGCCTGAAACGTCGACTGTACCTCTTCCTACAGATGCTGCCTGGCCTGCTGCGTTCACCAGCAACTTTGATGTGTGTTGCTTGTACTATTTCCTCTATCTAGGCCTCTGATAACTTTAAAAATCTCTGCAAGGTTATATCTGAGCATCTTTTGTACCTGGGAGACAGTTCCCACCTTATCAAATCCCTATGTCTAACTCAAGCTCACTGGTCTCGGCAACATTTCGATGCATCATTTCTGCGAATCTTAATCACATTTTTCTTATAGATTGACAACCAGAACTGAACACAGTAGTCCAAGTGTAGACAAACCAACGATTTGTCCAACTGTAACAATATGTCCCAACTCCTCTACTCAAATCCTCCACTAACGAAAGCAACAATACACATGCCTTCGTCATGCCTGTCCACTCATGTTACCACATTCTGAGAACGCTTGTACCTGCATCCCTAGGTCTCTCTGTTCTACAACATTCTCCAAGGCCCTATCATTTACTGTGCAGGTCCAGCCACATTTTACCCAACCGAAATGCAACACCTCACATTTGTCTGTGTTAAATTCTGTCAGCCATTCCCTTGCCAACTTTTCCAGTTGATCTAGGTTTTTTTGCATATTTAGACAACATTCTTCACAATACAATATACTGAGTTTAGCATCATTTGCAAACTTTCTAATCATGCCACTTATATTCCCTTCCAAGTCATTAGAAAATCCGATGAACTTTTAAAAATCCTGCATTGAATCTTGTGGCATCACACTGATAAGTTGCCCAATCTGAAAAGCAATGGTCCACTGCCACCTACCACCAAAACAATTTTGTATTCAGACAGAAGCCTCAAACTCTAGAAGATTAGCTCCAGGTCCAAGACTTACTGAGTAACATATTTTATTCTTCTTTATGTCAAAGTTCAGTTGATTGTCATATGCACAAGTACATGTATGCACAAGCTTAATTGCAGCTGTACAGAGCTACATAAAATCAGAGACAAAACTTACAAAAGAAAAGTATTTTTAAACATAAATGATAGAACACAATGCAAGATAAAGTTCCATTTAGATAAAGCCGATTGCAGTGCCAAGTGTTTAATGTCGTCATGTCATTGCTGCATTGAGTTTTCAATTACATTTTATGCTTTCAATATTTCACCTGAAACCTTGAAACTATCCATCATCTGCAGCAGCTGAGGGATCCTTCCCTTCGTGCTTCATGTACAGATAACTTGACAATTGGTTTGGTGTTGTCACATGTACCAGCATACAGTGAAATGCTTTATTTCTCTTGTCATCCAGACTGGTAATTCTGAACAACAGTACATTGAGGTGATACAAAAAGGGGAAAAACAAACTGCAGAATGTAGTTTTACAGTTAAAGAAAGAGTGTAGGCAGGTAGACAAGGAACAAAATGGCAACAATGACCATGTGGACTAAAAGATCAAGAGTTCATCTTTATTATAGAAGATGTATTACAGGGCACAAAATATCCAGTAAACAGGATTAAATTGTTCACATTTCCTGCTGTCTTTGACCACTGTTGCCCATCCAGAATTGTTTACCAGATATTTTGGCCCCTTTGCTCCCTTTTCCTCCACATTCCTTCTTGACATGGTCCATCTGATAATTCATCGTGGATGCAGCGACAGAACCGGCCTTGCTTGAGTTCTCCAACATTACGTTGGGGAACTGATGCTCAGATCTGAAACAAGATGACAGCTGGAGTAGAATCTGAGACTTCAATCATTTCAGTCCAGGAAGTTAGGATCCAAATTAATCCCATTGGCCCAATCTTGTCAAATGGCCAGATGCCAGACATATTGGAACACAATACTCACTGCCGTTAAAGGAAAGGAGAGCTTTTGCACCAAAAAAAAATTAAGATTGATGTCATAAAATTGAAGAGGAAAATGGTTCAATGTTCCATTTAATATCAAAGTATACAGCCTGAAATTCTTGCTCTACAAAGTCATCCACAAAAACAGGAGAGAACCCCAAAGAATGAATGACAGTAAAACGTTAGAACCCAAAGCTCCCTCTCACGCTCCCCTGCACAAGCAGCAGCAGAGCATCAACCCTCCCCCTCCCCCTCCCCCACTTATTTCAGCAGGAAGCATCAGCACCCACCACCCACCAAACAAGCAATTGCAAAGCCCCAAAGAGAGACCATGATCTACAATCCAAGAAAATCTAATGGTCACCAGACAATCCGACATGCCACAGGCTCACCCGATCCATAACAAGGGGCAGAGATGTGCCACCACCTCTCTGAAAATGTGCCAACTGTTGAAAAGAAACACAAAAAATATTCTAATTATGACATAAAACCACATTTTGCAATAACTAAGCAAGGATTTATACGAGAAATAAAACACAACATACTGCATGAACAATCTTCTGATTTCTTTGACTGTTCATTTTTTTCCGTAGATGCTGCCTGATTCGCTGCATTCCTCCAACCCACCCTACACCCCGTCCCCGTATTGCTGCAGATTCCACCCCCTGCGCTCTCTTTCTTTTCCACACCAAGCGTTCAAGTGAAGCCGTTTCTCTTTACAAACGTCAAAGTATAAACAAAATGTTTCCGGTCTTGTCAGTTAAGCAACACACACACAAAATGCTGGAGGAACTCAGCAGGCCAGGCAGCATCTATGGAAAGGAGTGGTCCAGATCCTTCATCAGAATATATACCAAACCTACTTCTGAAAGCACAGGCTTGTATACACACATTAAAGCCACGATTGCGTCTCATGCTTCTGAGTGAGAACACAGATCATTACAGTTCAATTCTCCTTCAGAGTGCATTGTAAATCTTGAACAGTTTTCTATTTCTTCTCCATGACTCTGTGTTATGAAGAATATTGTGGATTTGTCCCTGATCTGGTAACGGGAGAATGATTTCTCTTTTTCCAGTTGCTTGTCGCTAAAAATGAGGCGCAAATCATCCACATTCACGACACCTTAAAAAGAGAGAAATTGAGAAAAGAGCGAACCATAAGTAACCCTGATTAATAAATAGTTAGATGTTGAAATTAAACATTTTCAAGTCCAGAAATGACTCGAGAAACTGAATTCAAAGTAAAGGAAACAATTCTGCCTCGACCGGCGAAGCAACATTGAATACCTAGGTGCCCATTGTCAACTTCCTCGTTAGACTATCTAACCAATTTTCATCTCAGAAAACCATATGATATGTTATTCAAGTACCTAATAAAAATGGCCTTTTGGTTATCAGCAATTTTTTAAACGTAACGATCTTCATTGCATTAAATTCAGCTTCCGACTCCGAGATATAGTATCAACTATAGTTCTTTCGCCTTTCAAACCAATGATGCACACTTGATAGATCTTCCCCATTTTGATCTCAGCAACTTAGTTTGTTGCTGCAATACCCGTGAAGGTCTGTTTAAGTGAATTAGATTTAGTTTCACTTGCTTGACGTGACTCTAGCTGAAGGGCTGGGCTGTTCGATTTTTGTGAACCGACTAGGAGAACGAAGTTAGCAAGTCAATGTCAGAAGGGGGCATAACGTTGGGACATCTCTGGGAGAGAAGGGCATAAAACAGGGCAAACTTTCCTGGGGGCCGTATTTTTAACAGAACAACAAGAAGTGAGTCCAAATAAAATGTTAAACACGAGGAGAAGGGAAGATTTTACCGATGCAAACAATAGTTCGGAGACAAATTGCACTAGGAAGGAAGTTAAAGGAATCAACCGCCTCCTTTTCGAGGGAGTGGTCGGAGGGTTTATATTTCACTGCACTTGTTTGGCGCAACCTACAATCATAGTTTCTGATCTACACAAACTCCCCTTTAGTGAAGGTGCATCCAATATGAGCAGCTGCGGAGGAATGAACAGCGATATCATTTGCAACAGATTGAAATTTGTTAAGCGACCGGACGAGATCACAGGTAAAATATGAACCACACCATGAGTAAAACAAGGAGTGACCCCCAGCGCTGAGTTTGGGTGGGCAAACTCACTCCAGTGTCTTGTGCACAAATTGTTGCCGTCACAGATTTACGATGCCGCTTGGGGCTGAAAGTTTATACGCGTTTCTACGGGGGAGAATCCGGATCCAGACCCCGGCGCGGCGGCTGCTGATTGACCAATAGTCTTTGGCTGATCGAGGACCCAGGGTGGAAAGGGATCTCAGGCTAAACCCAGACCTGGTTAGGTAGACTTGGATCGTGAGTGTTGGTGTGTTTAGAGAGCACTTAATAGCACTCCAAAGTGTTTTTGATATATTAGGACTGTTTTTGTTTTGCCACGCGATAAAATCGTTACCTCAAATCCCCACTCACAGCTACTGGCGGCAATCTTTGAACCATTTGTTTATTAAGAACTTATCTAAATTTGCCATAAAATATTCAAAGAATTTGAAGGTACTGCGCTTCAAGAGAATTACAAAGATTTTGAGAAAAAGATATTTTTTCTCTGTCTTTAGCGAGCAACGCTTATTTTTAAACAGTACCCCCACACCCACAACAGTTCTCCCAGACAATAATCCCCTCCAGATTCTGTCAAGATCTTTCAGAATTTTTAAAAATATTTAAATAAAGTCCCTCTCACATGCTGCTCTAAACTCAGTACGTACAAGCCCTAGTCTCGTCAACTTGTCTTCGAAAGACTATCTGGTAGTTCCGGGTATTAGATCAGTATACATTCCCTGAGCTGCTTCCAATGCATTTTAAGTCTTCTGAGTTTTGTTCGCCCTTCTAAAACAGAATCAGTTCATGAAGTGAACTGAAAAATGATGTTTGCCCAAACCTTGTTGTCCATGAACTTGAAGACGCCACGGTAGCTTAGCGGTTAGCGCGAGTTATTACAGCTCGGGGCGTCGAAGTTTCGAGTTCATTTCTCCCTGTGACCGCGAGGGTTGCCTATCGGTTAGTAGCCTAATTGGTCATTGTAATTTTCATGGAGAGTAATATAAATGGCTTTTGCAACTGTTTTATGGTATGTTGCTGCAAATTGCTTGGTTTTATTTTAGTTTTCATCAATCTGATTAAATCATTGGAAATAGACCATAATTCTTTCATTGAAACAAAATTACCTTTTATCTTTAACCCGTAACTAGTTTATGTGCACGGAAATGTGTTAGGCTAACTATTGTTCACTGTTATAATTATTTCTAATTTGTCTGTGTTTTATTTTTGTTAATTGCCGTTCTGTGGATTAGCAATCTAACATTCTTAATTTATGCTGAGCTGCTCTTCCCTCTTATGCCTGTGGTATCCTACTGTGCTACATCTTGTGATCTTCGTCTCTTAATATAAAATGGAAAACCTGTTGGGTTTGAGTTGGGTTTGAGCTGTCAGTTATGGTTTGCAACAAAGTTCAAAAGCCTGTCCCTTTGGGTTGGGTGTGGCTTCCCTTCCCCTTTCCGGTCGCATATCATACGTCATGGCCCTATGACGCAGTATTTGCCAGGAACGTCTGCCATATATGATGGAGTTTAGCAATGCTGCCAGGATTTCTGTGAGCTACATACAGGTATATTACTTCCATGTAGGAATGCATCATATGACAGCTCTGACATTCCAACCTCACGTCCCAACCATCAATCGGCAATGCCCTCTTCCAGTGACGCAGACATGACCTGCAGGGTTTTGGCACACTGGCAAGAGGACACAAACCAAGTGAGACCCTGGAAGGAAAGAGGGTCCCTAGATTATTATCGGGGGGTTGAGTTTTGCTAAGGAGTGGGTTGTTGAGATCTGGTCAGCATATATAGAGAAATATATGGTGTTTTCTTTGCCTAATTTTGGGAGCAATAATTTGACATGCCAGTCACTAATAATAATTTGAACAGATTTTCAAATCATATTAAGTTTAAGCAAATTATCTTGTCTCTAATGTTTTCACAAATATAAACGCTAAATTTAAGGTGATATTGATACATTTGTATAGAGTCATTATCTTTGCTTAAAACCCTTGGCTACTTTAAGGAGAACACAGAAATTAGCAGATGTTTGGAACGTGCTGCCGTGGAGGTGATAGAAACAGATATGCAGCAGCATTTCAGAAGAATTTAAACAGACACATGAACTGGAAGAGTTTGACAGAACACAGACCCTATGCAAGCAGATGGGATTAGTTTAACTTGGCTTCATGGTTGGTGCAGACATGATGTACCAGTGAGCCTTTTCCTGTTCTGTACTTTTCTATGTTCTATAACAGAAAACAACCCAGAGCTCCTTCAAATCACACCAGGATGCACTCCAGTTAAAATGAAAATATGTGTTTTGTAACCATTGGAAAATCTGTTCCTTTCTTCACGCACACTTCTGCTAGTTACTTCACCAATAAGATCAAATTTATTTCAACCATTTGAATTTATATTATTTAAGCAAATACTTTTTTATTATTAATTTTTTATTGCAACACCAACAAATTACATTCAGTACAACCAGTTGCCAATTCATTTTGACTGTTTAACCCAGCCATCCCCCAACCTTCATCACCATCCCCCTCCACCCCTCCCTCCCCCTCCCCCTCCCCTCCACCAACCGACTGAATAGTAGTACATACACAGACAAAGCATTCCTATTTTAATAAAAGATCTTTTAAGTTAGATATCAAATTTGACCACATTAAGATTGTGTTTGGTCGTGCATCATTTACTCTTGCTGATGAAAGTTCAAGGTAAGAAATGTCCAAAAAACTCCGAAGCCAGTGAGTATTTGAAATATCATGGGGAGGTTTCCAACGTTGGACTACAATCTTCTTAGCTGCAGTCAGGCCTGACAGCCAGATTTTGCGTGTTTTTTTTCCGTAAGGGAAAGGTGGGAGTCATCATTTAGAAGATGTACAGTGGGGTCCATTGGTAATTGTAGCCCTGTTAGTTCTGTAGGAGTACTGATAACCTTCCCCGACAAACCAAAAACCCCTGGATATTCCCATACCATATGTATAAAAGAGCCAATGGCTCCATGGGGGCAAAATGAGCAATATGGGTCAGGAACCAGTCCCATTTGATGTCTAATTCTTGGTGTTAAATATGCTTTATGACAAAATTTCAAGTGTATATACTGATGATTTGGGTTTTTCGTAGCACTGGCAGCATTATCCCAAATCACATCAAGTCTAAGTCTTGTCCCAATTCAGATATGTCCCTAACCCAGGCTTTCATTCCCAATGTGGGCATATACTTCTGGGATTTTAATTTATCATAGCTATATGACACTATCTATCCTGGAGTACTCTGTATCCAACTTAAAATGGGATGGTCCTTTAAATCTGACCCCCAGGGAACGCCGTAGGATTTACAAGCTGATCTTACTTGAAAGTAGAAGAAAAGAGAATGTTTATCAATATTATTATCGAGATATCAGTTCTTGAAAGCTAAGGATCGTACTTGCCCCATTAATATCTTGAAGAGTAGTAATACCTTTATCCTCCCAAGTTCTGTTAGTGACTGGTTTCCCCCCAGATAAAGAAATTTGGCCTGTCCCCTAAAACCCTCACTAATTTTTATAGATGCACCATAGAAAGCATTTTTCTAGGGTGCATCACAAGCTGGTATGGAAGTTGTCCTGTCCAAGACCAAAAGAAGCTATAGAAGATGGTGAACATGGCGCAGCACATCACACAAACTAATCTTTCGTCCTTGGACTCACTTTACACTGCACGCTGTCGGAGCAGTGCTGCCAGGATAATCAAGGACACGACCCACCCAGCCAAGACACTTTTCGTCCCTCTTCCCTCCGGGAGAAGGCTCAGGAGCTTGAAGACTCGTACGGCCAGATTTGGGAACAGCTTCTTTCCAACTGTGATAAGACTGCTGAATGGATCTTGACCTGGATCTGGGCCGTACTCTCCAAATATCCTCACCTGCCTCTCGGTTTTTTTGCACTGCCTTACTTCCCATTTTTCTATTTATGATTTATAATTTAAATTGTTAATATTTACTAATTTTTACTATTTTTAATATTTAATATTTGTAATCCAGGGAGTGGGAAGCGCAGAATCAAATATCGCTGTGCCGATCGTACGTTCTAGTATCAATTGTTTGATACTAGACAATAAAGAATAAAGTATAAAGATAGCAAACAATTATTATTCCATAATGGAGATGATTTGCACCATACGCTTTTAAATTTTAGGAATTTTTCTGCTGCTCTAAACACTTGTAGCATATGGGTTAAAATTAGACAATAATACAAATCAGATTTTTGGTAGATATATATCTATAAGGAGAAAGTCCTTCAACCTTATTGGTGCTATTAGCTCTTGTTTATATTTTTCCATGATGAAACTTTATCTTCCTCCATCCAATAGCTAAGACTTTTTAATACAAATGCCCAGTGATACAATTTAAAATTTGGACATACCAATCCCCCATCCGACTTTTTGAATTGTAGAACTGACCATTTTATATTGGGTCGTTGACCATTCCAAATATAGCATCGTAGTAAGGAGTCCAGTTTTTGCTAATATCCTGCTGGAGGTGCAAGTGGGATCATTGAGCTGATAAAATAAATATGGGTTAAGATGTTCATTTTAATGACCGATATACAGGCTGGGACTGATGCTAGTAGGTGTTCTCTATCTATTAATATCTTATTCAATTTTTTTCAGAATTAGAGTAATTTGTTTTAGCCACAGATGATAGGGAAGTATTAACTTTAATACCAAAGGTGAGGATCTCATTTGTAACCTTAATCTGGGGAGGGAGAGACCCCATACTTTTATCCGTATTAATCAGCATCAGTGCTGATTTTGACAAATTAACTTTGTATCCTGAAAGAAATCCAAATTGCTCCAGTGTTTTTAAAACATAGGGGAGAGTTTGTTGAACATTTGCCATATAAACTAGCGTGTGGTCTACATAAAGTGATATTGAATGTGATGTTGTACCTATTGTACTAGGGGAGATCTGAGGAGAGTTTCTAATTAAATGTGCAAGTGGTTCAATAGATATAGTAAAAATTAAAGGAGACAAAAGGGTCCCCTTGTTGTGTGCCCCGTCCTATGTCAAATAACTCTGAGAAACCTCCTCCTACACATACCTGGGCTGAAGAATTAGCATACAGTGTTTGCATCATATTGATAAATTTATCACCGAACTTAAAATTCTTTTAGAACTCTCCAGAGATATGGTCATCCAAGGCGATCGAATGCTTTTTCAGCATCTATGTTGCACGGGACGACCAAGGAGAACCCAAGTGCAGGATACCGGCACGTCGACTGAGCTGGGGATGCTGGCGTAGACGTGAACGTAGAACAGCAAGCCGGAGGAATCTTGACAAGGAGACGGGATCTACCGGGACTATCTTGAAACTAGAGCAGAACTTGGAACTAAACTTAGAACTAACGGTTCTAAGTGGACAAGAGAATGAAGTATCACACAAGAATAGACCAACAAACTGGCGACCTGTGTAGTGACACCATCGTACTTATTTCAGTCTGATGCAAACCAGGTGTACTGTAATTAAGTAAACAGCAGCAACTGAAAATCTAATGGCTGAAATTAGGGCATAATCAGGGAGAAAGGAGCATTAAAGGGGAACAGCCGAACAGAACCAGACAGTACCCCTCCCTCAACGGGAGCCTCCTGGAGATCCTTCAGGCTTGTCTGGATGGTCCTGATGGAAATCCTGGATGAGAGAAGGGTCCAGAATGTAGGAGCGGGGAATCCAGGAACATTCCTCCAGGCCGTACCCCTCCCAGTCAACCAGGTATTGGAGACCCCTGCACCGACAGCAGACATCCAATAACCGCTGGACGGTGTACGCCGGATGGTCGTCGATGATTGGGGGAGGGGTGGAGGGGGTTCGGTCGGAGGGCACAGGGACTGACAAACAAGTTTTAACTGGGAGACGTGAAATGTAGGATGGATCCGCATAGACTTGGGTAGTTTGAGCCGGATTGCTGTGGGATAATGCTCTCAACCTTGAAAGGTCCCAGGAAGCGGGTGGCGAGCTTCTTGGGCTGGTTCTTCGGAGAAATGTCTCTAGACGAGAGCCACACCATCTGCCCAGGTCGATACTCAGGAGCAGGGGTACGATGACGGTCGGCAATTTTCCGGTTGTGGTTGGCTGAGCGAGGCAGGGCTGTGCGTGTGTCTTCCCAGATTTTTTGGCACCTGTGTATATGGGCCTGGACTGACGGCAATTCATCTCTTCTTCCTGGGTGGGAAACAGCGGGGATTAATAACCCAGAGAGCATTCAAAAGGAGATTTTCCAGTCGCGGTGCTGACCAGAAAGTTGTGGGTGTATTCTATCCATGCGAGATGGTTGCTCAGGGTAGACGGGTTGTTGGCTGTTATACAACGTAACGCCACCTCCAACTCCTGGTTGACCCGCTCCGTTTGCCCGTCCGTTTGCCCGTTGGTCTGTGGGTGAAACCCGGACGATAGGCTAACTGAGGCACTAAGGGCTCGACAAAAAGCTCTCCAAACTTGCGAAATGAATCGAGATCCCTGGTCGGGGACAATATCCGAAGGGATTCCATGAAGTCGGAAAACATGAGTGACAAGAAGGTCTGTGGTCTCCTGCACGGAAGGGAGTTTAGGGAGGGCTACAAAATGCACCGACGTGGAGAAACGGTCCACCACAGTTAGTACGGCAGTATTTCCACATGAAGGGGGTAGCCCGGTTACGAAATGCAGAGTGATGTGTGACCAGGGACGACTAGAGACAAGCAGGGGATGAAGCAATCCCGCAGGTGGCCGATGGGAAGCTTTTCCACGGGCGCAGATGGAACATGCAGAAACATAGAAACGGGTGTCGGCGTCCATGGAGGGCCACCAGAAATGTCTGTTCAGAAGGGTCAGAGTCCGATAGATTCCGGGGTGGCAGGCGAAACGAAAAGTGTCTCCCCACTGGAGAACCTGCGATCGGACAGAATCAGGTACAAAGAGGCGACTGGGAGTTCCGATGCCTGGGTCAGGTTGAATCCATTGGGCCTCTGAGTCTGGACTCGATCTCCCAGGTGAGGGCAGCCACTACACAGGATGATGGAAGGATGGTCTCGGGGTTGGGAAGGTCCTCCTCGGAAACGTATTGATGGGAGAGAGCATCGGGCTTCCCATTCTTGGACCCTGGACGATAGGTGAGGGTAAACCTGAACCAGCCAAAAAATAATGCCCAACGGGCCTGGCGAGAATTCAGGTGTTTGGCGGCCTGGATATATTCAAGGTTCTTATGGTCTGTCCAGACGATGAACGGGTGTTCCGTCCCCTCCAACCAGTGTCTCCATTCTTCCAACGCCAGTAGCTCCCGGTTCCCCACGTCGTAATTTTGTTCAGCGGGAGACAGTCGGTGAGAGAAGGCAGCACAAGGATGTAGTTTCTGATCCGGGCCCGAACATTGGGACAGTACCGCTCCCACCCTGGAGTCGGAGGCATCAACCTCCACAATGAATTGACAGGAAGGGTCCGGTTGAATCAGAACGGGAGCAGACGTGAAACACCTCTTTAGTTCCGTGAATGCTGAGTCCGCCTCGGAGTTCCAAAGGAAAGATGTGGCAGGTGAGGTAAGTCGGGTAAGGGGAGCCGCCACCTGACTGTAGTTTCTGATGAACCGGCGATAGAAGTTTGCAAACCCCAGGAACCGTTGGAGTTGCTTGCGGTCCGTGGGTTTGGGCCACTCCGCCACAGCCCGGATCTTCTCGGGATCAGCTCTCACCTGTCCACTCTCGATGATATAACCTAGGAAACTGACCGAGGGGATGTGGAGTTCGCACTTCTCCGCCTTTAGGAATAATTTATTCAGGCAGCCTCTGCAGGACTTGGCGGACATGATGAATGTGTTGCTGGGGACTGCTGGAAAAGATTAGGATGTCATCCAGATAGACAAACACAAAGCGATTAATAAAGTCTCTTAGTACATCGTTAATCAAGGCTTGAAAGAAAGACTGCAGGGGCATTGGTGAGGCCAAAAGGCATGACCAAGTACTCGAAGTGGCCTAAAGGGGTATTGAATGCCGTCTTCCACTCGACCCCCTCCCTTATTCGGACCAGATGGCAGGCGCTTCGTAAGTACAACTTCAAGAAGGTGGTGGCTCTGTGAAGTGGTTCGAATGCAGAACTTATAAGAGGCAGTGTGTACAGGTTCTTTACAGTTATATGATTTAGGCCTCAGTAGTCGATGCAGGGACATCGTGTACCTTCCTTCTTCCCCACGAAGAACCCTGCACCCACCGGGGAGGACAAGGGTTGGATGATGCCCGCCGCGAGAGATTCACTGATGTAACCCTCCATTGCTTCCCTCTCTGGCCGGGACAAGTTATACAGCCGACTGGTGGGCAGAGGTGCTCCGGGGAGAAGATCGTTAGCACAATCGTATGGTCGGTGTGGAGGCAGGGAAAGGGCGCGTTGTTTACTAAACACGTGTCCCAGGTCGTGGTACTCCGCTGGAACCCTGGACAAGTCAGGGGGTTCAACGGCAGGTGAGGTTGAGGTGGTTTTTACAGCGGAAAGGGCCGACTGTAGACAAGTAGAATGACAAAATGGACTCCAGCTGACTATCTTCCCGGTGGACCAATCCATGTAAGGGTTATGGCGGCTTAACCGGGGTACCCAAGAACTATTGGAGCTTGAGGAGAGGAGATTAGGTTAAATTGTACCTGTTCCTAGAGAGAACCAAAGACAGTGATGGGGTACAGTGAGTGACTCGGGCCAGAAGTCTTCCATCCAGTGCCCGGGCTTCCAGAGGGGTACTCAACGGCTCCCGAGAAATTCCGGCCCGGGAAGCTATGTTTTCATCCAACAGATTCCCCTCAGCACCAGAGTCTATCAAGGCAGACAAGGACAGGGACTGTTGGTTGTAGCTTACAGTGGCTTGGATTTGCATCCGGGATTGGGGGACAGAAGGGAATGTGGTCTGGCTCACCAGGGTCCCCCTTTCTACTGGTGAGCCCCCCCTTTTGGCCAAAGGGAACAGGTGTCACGAAAATGGCCAGACTGACCGCAATAGAAACAATCCCCTGCTCTTAATCTCCGGAGCCGCTCGGAGGGAGAAAGATAGCTCCATCCCAGCTGCATTGGTTCCTCTCCCATGGTGATGGAAACGGCCGGGCCGGATGCTATTCTAGGAGCGGGAGGAGGAGAGAGGTTAGGACTGATAGTAGATGGTAAAGCATGCCGTGGGGTGGCCAAAGGACGACCGGTTCTCCCCCTCTGTCGTTCTCGGAGTCGGTTGTCCAGCCTGGTGGCTAGGGAGATCAATGAATCCAGGCTGTTAGTGTTATCCCTAGCTGCCAGCTCATCCTTTACCTTGTCACAGAGGCCTTGCCGAAATACCTCCTGGAGTGCCTCATCATTCCAGCCCGAGTCAGCCGCTAGCGTCCGGAACTCCACGGAGTATTTGGCAATACTACGTGAGCCTTGATGGAGGGCGAGTAGCCGCTTAGCGGCATCTTTACCGCGGACGGGATGATCAAAAATCTTCCTTATTTCTGAGATGAAGGTGGGGAGGGAAGAGCAGGTCTCTGGCTGATTATCCCAAATCGCGGTGGCCCATGCTAAGGCATTTCCTCGTAACAACCCCATAATGTAAGCTATTTTAGATCTGTCCGTGGCGTATGTGGGTGGCTGCTGCTCGAACACCAAGGAGCATTGCAGCAGAAAAGCCCGGCACTTCCCCAGGTCTCTGGCATAGGGTTCTGGTTCAGGGACGCGCGGCTCCCTTAGCGGACGTGTTGTTGACATCTCGGGCGTCGCCACCACGGGCTGTCTGGGCTGGTCAGACGGAGCTCCCGGAGTCGACGGGGTAAGATGGGTGGATACTTGGTCGACCTGCCCACTGACCTTTCTTACGTCTACTGACAGGGAACAGAGGTTTTCCATGACTTCCCGGAGCAGCTGATCGTGCAAGCCCAATAGGGAGTCCTGGCTGGCGAGGGCTCGTTGCAGAGGATTCGTGTCCGCTGGGTTCATGTTGGCCAGTTTGTTCTGTTGCATGGGGCGACTGAGAACCCAAGTGCAGGACACCGGCACGTCGACTGAGTTGGGGATGCCGGCATAGACGTGAACGTAGAACAACAAACCGGAGGAATCTTGACAAGGAGACGGGATCTACAGGAACTATCTTGAAACTAGAGCAGAACTTGGAACTAAACTTAGAACTATCGGTTCTAAGTAGACGAGAGAACGAAGTATCGCACAAGAATAGACCAACAAACTGGCAACCTGTCTGTCCGTCTGTATCTTGTTTTACGGCGGTTGGCATCCAGCTTAATGGTGCATTACCGCCACCCTCTGCTCCAGAATGTGCACTAAACATACATTCTAAATCCCTTCACCCAATCGCGCACACACACACACACACACACACACACTTCACCCTCCCATCTTTGACCATCCTAGTATCCTATTCCTGTTTATTCGTAATATTCTATTAAAAACCCCTGTACCCCTTAAAAACGCTAAAAAATACCCGGACTTGTGCTCTCCCACCCATGCCCAGTAACCCTTTTAATGTGAATTCCTGCATCCCCAACTCCCTTAATTTATTTCTCATCATCTCTCTCTGTATCCCATACTTCCTGCAACTCAGAACTACATGTTCTACTGACTCCTCTTCCTGACATTCCTCACACAATCCTGTCTGGTGTTTCCCTGTCATTTTCAATGTTTTGTTTAATACACAATGCCCCAGCCTTAACCTAGTCCACACAATTTCTTCTCTTCTGTTTCCATTACCTACCCTAGTAACTGCAACACTCTTTTGTATTTGATATAAATGCCTCCCTTTCCCATCTTTCTTGCCACATTCGGTTGACTTTTTCCCAGATTACACACTTAACCTCTGCTTTACTGATACTAATGTGCATTTCCACGTTTTCTTTCTTTAACGACCTCTTTGCCAACTCATCCACCCTCTCATTCCCCTTCACCCCTACATGTGCTTGAGCCCATAGAAATTTTACCTGACCTCCCTGATTTGCAATTCTTGTAACTAACTGAAGGACTTCATAAAGTACATCTTGCCAACTGTTTGTGTGAAAAGACCTTAAACTTGCTAGAACTGAGGATGAATCTGAACATATCAATGCTTTGGCTTGTCTGGCTTTCTGCACCCATTGCAACGCAACCAACACTGCCAGCATCTCCACTGTAAACACCCCTAACTTATTAGATGTTCTTCTGCTGATTCCAATTTCTTTTGCTGGTATTACCACCCCAAACCCTGTCACTCCTGTTTCAGGTTCCTTCACACCATCCGTGTAAATGTGAGTATAATCACTATACTTTTCCATCACATGACAGTTAAATGCATTTACCAAATCTGTTTTATATCTTTCTTTCCTTTTTACCTCTAACAAATGCCAGTCTATGTCAGGCCATACAAGCTTCCATGGAGCTACAACCAGATAAACTACTGAAGGACTTATCCTCAGATCAAACACTCCACAATCTTTTGCGATATCATTCCCTACCCGACTAAAGGTATCCCTCTGAAACCTCCCATTTTCCCAGCACTCCTGCAACACTCCTTTAGCAGGGTGAGAATCATTGTGCCCCTGCAAGTTAGCCCAGTAGTTTGCCATCAGTTGCCTCCTTCTTAGATCCAAAGGCATTATTCCCATTTCTACCTGTAGGGCTGACACTGGTGACGTTTTAAAAGCCCCACTGCACACTTTCAAGGCCTGAGCCTGAATCACATCCAGTTTCCTTATAAGAGACCTAGCTGCTGATCCATATACTATATTTCCATAATCCAATACAGATCTTACTAAAGCCACATACATTCTCTTCAAAGCTGAACAACTTGCTCCCCATTCCCTACCAGTCAAACATCTCATCACATTTATTACTTTTTTACATTTCTCCTCAACTTTCCTGATATGGTCTGCTCATGTTAATCGTGAATCAAATATAACTCCCAGAAATTTAAATGATGCAACCCTTTCTAATTCAACCCCATACATCCTTAACTTCTTCCCTACCTCAACCCTTTTCCTGGTAAAAAAATACAGTTTGAGTTTTATCTACTGAAAATCTACATCCCCAATCATAACCCCACTCCACCACTTCATCAATTGCTTCTTGTAGTTTCCTGATTATATGGTCCATGTTCCTGCCTCTTTTCCACAAGGCCCCATCATCCGCAAACAGTGACCTACCTATATCCACTGGTACCTTTGTGAAGACATCATTGATCATAATGATGAAAAGTAACAGGCTAATCACACTACCTTGAGGTGTGCCATTTTCCACTATGTACTGTTTTGATAATTCTGATCCAATCCGAACTTGAATTTTTCTACCAAACAAAAAATCTTTAATCCAATTAAAAACTCTCCCACCAACCCCCATCTTGTGCAGTTTAATTAATAATCCTTCCTTCCACATCATATCATAGGCTTTTTCAATGTCAAAGAACACTGCCACTAATGACTCTCTATTTGCCTGGGCCTTCCTTATTTCAGTCTCTAACATAATCACTGAGTCCATGGAATTCCTTCCCTTTCTAAAACCACTCTGATAACTTACCAGCATTCCCCTTTTCTCAAGCTCATATGATAACCTTTGTTATCATCCTTTCCATTATCTTACATGTACTTGATGTTAATGCAATTGGTCTGTAGCTAGTGGGTTTTGACAGATCTTTGCCAGGCTTCCTTATTGGAATTACTACTGCTTCTTTCCATGCACTTGGTAATCTTCCCTCCTCCCACACTCTGTTATAAAAATGCAGCAACTTCAAGAGTGCTCCTTCTCCTAGATTTTTTAGCATCACAGAGCATATCAGATCTTTCCCTGGGGAGGTTAGTCTCGATCTCTTTATTGCTCTCACCATTTCTGCTAATGTAAATGGATCATCAATTATATCATCTGTTCCTTCCCTCCTGTCTAACAAACCTGGGTGTTGACTCATTATTCTTTCCCTTCTCCTTCTCCCTTCTTCAGACAAATTTTCTGAACTGTGTATCAGTACAAATGACTTGGCCATGACCTCAGCCTTATCCCTACTGGAGACTGCAGTTTCCTCCTCAGATATCATTACTGGATATTCCCATTCCCTTCTATCTCCTCCCATCCTCTTAATCATTCCCCATATCTCTCCCACAGGTGTTGTTCTTCCTACCTTGTCGCAAAAACTCCTCCAACTTGCCCTTTTAGCTTGACGTATAGTTCTTCTCACCACTGCCTGTGCTTTCTTATATTGAACCAAATGCTGCATATTATGGGTTCTTTTAACTAGCCTGAATGCTCTATTTCTGTTTTTTACAGCCTGACAACATTCCTCTGTCCACCATGGTACCAGTTTTCTATTCATCCTATTTTTACTCCTAGGTATAGATCCTTCTGCTGCTATGATAATTGCTGAAGTCACCTGACTGTTTAATTCATCTACATTTCCAGAAATATCAATCTTTGTCAACCCTTCTTCACTCAATTTCTGGAACTTACCCCAATCAGCTTTTTCAAACACCCACTTTGGGGTTCCGCCACCTGGTCTTACTTCAACTCTTTCACCCACTGAACATAAAACTGGGTAGTGATCACTGCCTACTGTTGAAGCAGTCCAAACTCCCCAGTTACTAATGCCAGCCAAGGTATTAGACACTAACGTAATATCTAACACTGACTCAGTTCTTGTTGTTATATCTATCCTTGTGCCACTACCATCATTCATACACACCAAATCCCTTTCTTCCATCAAATCTTCAATTACCTTTCCATTTGGATCTGTAATCTGATCCCCCCATATTGTGCTATGAGCATTGAAATCTGCACACCACACTACTTTATGTCTGTTTTGTCCTTGTATCTTTAATAGGCTGTCCAAATCCAACCTTTTACATGGATTGTAGTAGTTAATTATAACCACTCCCTCCCCTCTCTCCCACACTTCCACCACTATGTATTCCTGATCGTCTCCTTTTTCCAGTACCCTATATGGTATACCTTGCTTGATTAACATAGCACAACCCCCTACTCCCCCTAGATTTCTATCATTCCTTATCATTGTATACCCATATACCACAAAGTCTAAAGTTGGTTTCAACCAAGTTTCCTGAATACACACTACATCCGGTTTTACAACCATTTCTTTAATAAAGTGCTTGAATTCCTGGCTATTGGCCAGTAAGCTCCTTGCATTCCATTGTAAAAGAATCACCATAATTAGTATTAACCAACACATGACACTTCCTGGCTTGACTGATTACTGAGGTTCTCCCTCACTTCCTCCCATGTCAGTCCTACTAACCCTAAATGGTTTACTGCTGCTTTTACCACCAGCTGAATTTTGTCACTTTTTGACTTTACCTCAGCCGTACTATTAATCACTCCTGCAATGAATGTTACTAGAGCCTTTTTGTCTACATAAATCCTGTCATTTGTTCTTTGTTGCATCTCTCGTATCCCTATTGCTCCCTGTTCATTAGGAGCATTATTCTGTTCTCTTGACATTCTTACAGCTTCTGCATAAGTGATCTTTCTTTTCACTCTTATTTCTTGAATTTTAGTCTCCCGTCTGACAACCTCACACCCACTATATGCAACATTATGGGCTCCTCCACAATTGCAGCATTTTGGTTGAACTCCTGTTCCGCACTTTCCATATTCATGATCACCCCCACATCTAGCACATCTCCTCTGCCTTTTACAGTTTTTAGCCACGTGTCCAAACCTTTGACAATTATTGCACCTCAGTGGCTTTGGCACATACACCCTTACTGGTTAACTCATGAAACCCAGGAACACCTTCCTTGGCACTCTTTCTTCTTCAAATTCAGTCAATACAGATTCACTTTCCATTTTTTCACTCCCTCCTTTGTTGTTTTCAGTCTTTGAACATTCATTACTCTCTCTCCTTTGATATTCCTCTTTATCTCCTCCATATTTATACTCATTGGTATCCTCGTGATCACTCCTTTACAACCACTATTTTGTGCTCCCACCCTCCCAGTGTATTCCACCTTGCATTTTCCTATCTCTTTTAGCTTGAGTGCTTTCTCAAGTTGTTCCTCATTCGCACATCTTACCAATAAGTTGCCATCATTAAGGACTTTTGCAAATACTATTTCCCCTATCTCATTTGTCAGAGTTGTTGTTAGCACAAACAGATTAATTTTCTTCATATGTCCCTGAGCCTTCTCATTAAACCTAATTATGACAACACCTCCTCTCTGAGCTTGTTCATCTTCCTCACTTTCAGAGCTTTCTCCACTATCATTTCTTATTCTTTTATTCCCTTTGTCTTGGTTTTTATTCATCCGACCCCTCACTACCTCCTCATTCCCTTTATTTCTCCCTTCACAATAATCCACCTCTCCCCAGCTGCCTACCTCTGGTCCCAAGTCTCTGTCCCTCTCCTTCTCCACTTTCTTTCCCTCAACCCTGCCTCTTATCTTGTCCGCCATTACTGGACCCACACAACCCCCTCCCAGCAATTTCTGTTCCTTCCCCACTCTCTTTCCCTCAACAGGTTCCAAAACACACTCACGCATCAAGCAAAACACAGCCAGCTTCCAGTCAAGCCAACTCCCAGCCAAAATCACTCCAGCCTGTCTAGTGACGCCATCATACTTACTTAACAGTCTCTAATGCAGACCAGGTGTACTGTGATTAAGTAAACTAGCAGCAATTGGAAATCTAATGGATGAAATTAGGGCATAATCAGGGAGAAAGGAGTGTTAAAGCAGAACAACCAAACGGGACCATGACAATCTAGAAATAGCAGACCACAGGCAGGCGGGATTTTATGTGTTGCACTCAGTATGTGTAAGAACCAGCGACTATTATCAGATGCGAGACACCCCCTGATAAAGCCCGTTTGATCTGGGCTAATTATTTTCCCAACTACTGTCTCAAGTCTACTGGCTAAGACTTTGGAAAATATCTTGACGTCGGCATTTATCAAGGAGATTGGACGGTAGTTGGCACACTCTAAGGGGTCCTTACTGGGCTTAGGTATAACTGTGATCAGGGCTGTGTTTAGATCTCTATGGAAAGCACCATTTCCAAAAGCATGATTTAATGTTTCTAACCATACTGGTCCAAGAATATCCCAAAGTGCTAGGTAAAGTTCCACAGGTATGCCATCTATGCCTGGCGTATGGCCCTTATTTGTAACTTTGACTGCTTTAAGTAGCTCGTCCAGTGTGATAGGAGAGTCTAGAGTTTTGGTGTCCTCTAACGATAACGTAGGGAGGTCTAATCCACTAAAAAATCTGTGAAGTCATTCTCAGAAGGAACTGAACCACGTGTACAGCTCTTGAAAGTAATTCTTGAATGTCATGTTTATTTCCTCTGTTGAAGATAGTACTCCACATTTAGCACATCTAATCGCTGGTATAGACCTTTTAGCTTCTTGTTGTTTGAGCGTTAGAGCTAAAAGATGGCTCGGTCTGCTGCCTTCCGCGTAATATGTATGTTTGGTTATATGGATCATATATTCTGCCCTGCTTCTTAATAAATCATTTAATTCTGCTTGTTTTGTTTTGAGCTCGTTTTCTTTTGTTATGGTGTATATCCTTTTGAGATCATTCTCCAAAACCTTACATTCTTCTTCTAGGGTGGAAATCTTTTGCAGCCGGCTTTTATGTGGATGAGAACTGAACCATATGGCGTTATTTCATAAGAAACCCTTGACGGAGGCCAAATCACTATCACATCTGAGACACTATTTTTATTTAAATTTATAAATTCTGTCAATTTTGTTCTCAGTTGTGATAGAAATTTGTCATTTTTTGGAAGGGTGGAATTAAACCTCCACCTAGAAGTCCTATTTTTAATTTTGCCATAATTAAAAGTAGATATGACTGGGTTGTGATCAGATAGATGTCTGGGCAAAAATTCTATTGAGTGTACTAAAGCAGGGGTCCCCAATCTTATTTGCACCGCAGACCGGTTTAATATTGACAATATTCTTGCGGACCGGCCAACCCGGTGGGGGGTGGGGGGGGGGGGTAGGGTTGCCAACGGATAAGAGTAGCAGTCAAATGCGTTGTGTTTACCCCATGAAGACTACAATGACCATGAAGCCTTGCGCGGGCTCCAGTGCGCATGCGTAACTTGCGCATGTGTGTACGTGCCAATTTTTTCCTACAAATCGTTTTTGGCGACGCTGTTTGGGGGGTGGGGGTGTTAATCAGACCGGAATATAGGTGATTAATGGCTATTACACTCAATTTCGTTTCTAAAAAGGTTTATCTAACGAATTGAATATTAAACACACAGCGCATATTTTCCTCGCATGAATATAGTGATGTCAATTATCAGGGGAGGACAGGGGAGCTTGAAGTGTTGAAGGAACTTCCAGTAGAAGTGGTAGAGGCAGGTTCGATATTACCATTTAACAAAAAATTGGATTGGGCCGAGATCGCCTATTTCCGTGCTGTAATTGTTAACGTTTGGGTATTAAAAACACAGCACATACTTTCGCCGTATGAACACACCAATATCGCTGAATCAGTGGGAGCCCTGGGCTTGTTTCCCTGCAATAAGACAGTGCCATCGAGGGGTGATGGGAGACAGTGATACTCGAAGGTGGTTCCTTATGTCCAGTCTATTCTGCAATTTAGTTTTCGTTGCATTCATTGCAGAGGTATGTTGGAAATGGAAGCAACGTTTTCAGTGCTTTCGTGGCTATCTCAGGATATTTAGCCTTGACTTAGATCCAGACTGCGGCAGAGATGTTATGTCAAACATACTTTTTAGCTCACAGTCATTTGCAAACTCAAGGAGTTGATCTCCTTCCCACACTGACATGGATGATGTATGCGTAATGACCTCGCGTGCGTGATGGCTCAACAGTGGGTGTGACAGGGAATGAGGAAAGGTGCAGCTGACTCCTATCGCCAAATCATATCGTTTCCTCGTGGCCCGGTAGCACATGCTCTGCAGCCCAGTACCGGTCCGCGGCCCGGTGGTTGGGGACCGCTGTACTAAAGGCAGCAGACCAGAGGATATAAGAATGTAATCTATCTGAGAGAAAGTTTTATGTCTTGTGGAGAAGAATGTATAGTCTTTAGCAGATGGATTATGCACTCTCCATACATCAGTTAAATTTAAATCCATTAGAAAAAGGTTAAATACTTTGGAAGCAGATTCCTGAGAGCTTGATATGGTTGAGGAAGATTTATCAAGGTTAATGTTTACCAAAGCATTCATGTCTGAATCAACATATAGTTGGTAGTCACTTAACTTCAGTAATTGTGAGGTAATTGAGGGAAAAAATTCAACCTCGAATATAGTTGGGGCACATAGGCTAATGAATGCAAATTTTTTACCCTGAATGGATGTGCAGCAAAAAGCTAGATGTCCTTTATTGTCGGCACTAGTCCTTTCAATTGAAACATTAGTATTATGTCGCATTAATATCATAATTCCTTTCGTAGGAGTACCATCACCTGATGCCACAACAGGTTTATAAAAGCGGTTTTGAACCCTGGGAATGTCATTAGGTTTAAGATGTGTTTCCTGTAACAGCATGTTATCTATTTTCTTTCTGCGCAAGAAATCTAAAACCTTTGAACGCTTGTAGGGAGAGTTTAATCCTCTAACATTAAATGATACAATAGTAAGATTTTCTAATTTATCTGTGTTGCTCATCTTCCCTTGGATCTGTTGTTGTAAATTGGTGGTGGAGCCCTGAGTTACTCCCTTCCCACCCCCCCTCCCATCACCCCTCCCATTCAACCCTTTGCTTTGTAACATTTGTGAGTATCACTTAGCATTGTCAGACACAGAACACTGACATTAACCGCCCCCCTCTAGCACCAACAAATTAGAAAGGCAAAGCAGTTCTTATAGACAATCGTATCAAAGAGACAAGAAAAAAGAAACCTGGACAAACCTGTTAACCTATATAATTAAAACCTGTTCCATCTCAAATGTAGTATAACACCTAATCAAGACCCCAACAGCTATCTTGCTTTAATAGACCGTCGCTTAGCGATGGCGCCAATGATGTCTTTTCTGGTGCCCAAGAATGTAAACAAGTCTACTGGAGACATAACGTTCTGAAGTTAGTCAGAACAAACTGCTGTTTTTCAACTTCATTCTCGATGAAGTATTGCATTTGGGTATATTGAACATCACCTTAAAACTCTGACCTGCAATAGTCAGAAATAAATTGGCCCTTTAATTAACTAAATACAAAGGTGCAACGAATGACTTTCGGATAAAAGAATAACCAGAAAACTTCACACCTAGGACGTTAATTTGCCCATCCCTGTTAGATTGCGCATACAGGCTGGTCCGAGCTCTTAATGCTGTTCCATCTCCTCCCAAGGGGCGTGTGGACTTTGCCCAGGGTCTTCTTCCATACCTCCCAGCACCGATGATTTCAGAACTTCTTTCGCTTCCTCTGGCGAGTTAAACGACATCTTCATGCCCTTGATATTCACTCTCAAAGTCACCAGGTATATGAGGAACGAGTCAATCCCCTTCTGTCAAAGCTTAGCGCGGATCTCCTTGTATACCTGCCGTTCCTGCATCGTGCCGGGGCTGTAGTCGGCGAAGAACTGCAGCTGGGTGCTATCAGGGAGAGTAAGTTTGGCTTTCCTCGTGCCCTCCAGGATAACCTGTTGGTCGGTGTACTGTAGAAGCTCAAAAATCATGGTCCGCGGCCTTGAGGTGTTGTTGGAAAAGATCCTGTGTGCTCTATCGATCTCCAATGGAGTGCTGTGGGAATTCTTGAGCACTGGAATCCAATTAAGCAGCACCTCCTGGAGGTAACCTTTTGAATTGTCGCCCTCAGCACCTGTCGGTAAGTTGACCAGCCGCACGTTGTTTCTCCTGGATCTGTCCTCCAAGTTGTTTAGCTTCTACCATATCTTAGACACCTCCGCAAGACAGGAGTTAGTAACTTTCTCATTCTTGCATAAGAAAACCTGAATGTTGTCTATTTGATTGAAGACCATGCTAAATTTTTTAGGGTGAATGTCTGCTTGCTCCTTTAATGACCGGAGAATGTTGCCGTTCTCTGCCATATGCTTACGTATAGGGTCGAGAGCCTTTTCCAGCAACTCCCTTAGCATGTGGGCTACTGTTTCTTGCAGCGATTCTATCTCCATTGCCATTGTTTGCTTAATTAGCATAGCTATTTCCTCGGACGAATCGCTAGCTTGTGTGTCATCTGCTGGTATCTAGTTGCCTGGTTGAATTTGGATCTTTTTTTGAAGCCATGTCTTTAGTTAGATCTTTCTCCAAATCAACCTTGTATTAAGACTGTCTATGAACCCTAAAAAACTGAAAAAGGAGGATTATATGTCAGCGTTCAGTGTCCTGCTGCCATCTTGCCTCGTGCCTTACCGGAAGTACAAATAATTTTTAATGAAAGCACTGTTCAAGAATTTGTGGTTGGTGTATACTTAAATCCTTAAACAAATTCTGTCATAATTCTAACAAAGTACTTTATTGCAGGAGATGATGACCCAAATGTCTACAGAGTGGAAATGTCCTGTGGACATGCTGTGGATCCCATTTCACTCACGGAATGGTGTCGGACCCGTATAAGCCAGGTGGATATCACAAACAATCCTTTCTGTTATTTTTCATGCTAAATCCACTTTTTAAATGGAAATGTTTTACAATATTTTTCAATATCTATTCCAGGGTTATTTCAAATTCCACTGCCCTGCATTAATAGATGGGACAAATGTAGGATGTGGAGAGGAATGGTCCTACGAGGAGGTATGCAGAAATGCATTGCTCTCTATTGAGGAACGGCAGTTTTTTGAAGAGAAGCTTGCAACTCTCGCTGCTTCAAGTTACTGTGAATACAAACAGGTAAAGCAGGACTGGATTTCTCTCCCCTCCCCCCACCTTTCAAATCTGCTCAGCTTTTTTTCTCCACACTGTACTCTTTTCCATAGATGCTGCCTGGCCGGCTGAGTTCCTCCAGCATTTTGTGTGTGTTGCTTGGATTCCCAGCACCTGCAGATTTTCTCTTGTTTGTTTTTACCTGATCAGCATGCTTAAAATTATAAGGAGATTTGAAATGATGAATGTAGAGAAGAAATATTCGCTTGTGGAAGAGTACAATTTTAGATACCTTAATACAGAGCTTTCAAGAAGAAATCCCATCGGGATTTCAGGAGAAACTAGAGAACATACATAGTAACTGAGATCAATTGCAAAGAAGGTGAGGAAGGTGGATGAGTACATGAAGAAATGAAGATACACTGAGGGGCTGACATGAAATAAACTGACAAGCTCTATATGTGGATGTGACAATTTCCTAAGTTATTCATTATGGACTGATCCTTTAAAAAGAAAGAGAAAGCAGTACAGCACAAACAGCTTGTTACAGAGAGAAAGGGGGGCGAAGACTGCTCACAGTTTGTTTGGGATTTATGCAAGGACACTGCCAGCATCTGAGTTCCTACACAGAGAGAGAGAGGAGGAGCTACCTGATGGACAGCTGGTGTTCGGCACAACAGTAGTTAAACCAGCGTAGTTGCTTGTTTCACAGGACACACAGATGCACTAAGGTGTGGCAAAATTACCACTACACTTTCAGGTGCCCATAAGTGTGGGACTGAGGATCGATTAAGAGGAATCAATCTGTGATTATTAGTGTGTGAAAGAGCGACCCTGTGGAGTCTACCAGTGTGTCTAACCCTTGCCTGGGTTGGTAGATTATCACTTGAAGACTGTGCTCTTAGGTTGGTCAAGTTTGCTAACTTGGAAGTTTTGGAGGACAACGGGAAGAATCGACGGCATTGGCTTACATGGACAACAAAACACCTCTCTCACTCTCTCCTCAATTCTACTCAACTCAATAACACGAACTGTATCACTGACCACCTGAGCTTGAAGAAATTTGGGTTTTATATTTCCACACCTATATATGCATAAACTCTGCTAACCTGTTCAATTTAGCTAGTTTTATATTACTGTATTGCGTAGTTACTAATAAAAGTAGTGTTAGTAAACAGCAAAAACAGACTCCAGGTGTGTTCCATTTCTGCTAGTTCTTTAACCCGTTATGGGGTACGTAACATGGAAATGAAAAAAAAAAACAGTCCGTGTTTCAGGCTCAGACCCTTCTTCAGAAGTGGAAAAGAAGGGGGAAGCCACCAGAATAAAAACGTGAGGAGGAGGGAATGAGGAGTACCTTGACTCAATTCTATCTCACTTGGTTCAGTCCCATCCCACCTACATCCGCAACTCTTTATATGCTCTAGGTCTCTTCACAACTTTCAATTCCCAAGCCCCAAGCACCTCATTTTCACAATGGACATCTATACACTCTATCCCCAATCAGGAAGGCAGAATCGTCTCCCCTTTGGCTCCTCCCAATCTCTCGAAACTCAAGGTGTAGCCATGGGCAACTGCATGGGTCACAGCTATGCCTGCCTTTTCATTGTCTACATAGAACAGTCCATACCGCAAGCCTTCCCTGGTAATGTTCCCCAATTTTTCCTGCGATACTTTGATGACTATTTTGGTGCTCCTTCTCGCACCCATGATGAGCTCGTCAATTTCATCAACTTTGTCTCCAACTTCCAACCTACACTTAAGTTCACTTGATCCATTTATGACATTTCTCTCCCTTTCTTGATCTGTCTTTCTCCATCCCTGGAGAGAAACTTTTGTAAACCTACCAATTCCAACAGCTATCTTCACTATACCTCTTCTCATCCTGTCTCCTGTAAAAATGCTATCCTGCTTTCTCAGTTCCTTCATTTCCACTGTATTCATTCCAGGATGAGGCTTTCCTTTCCAGGACATCAGAGATATCCTCCTTCTTCAAAGAACTGCGTCACCCTTCCTCCATCATTGATACTGCACTCACCTGCATCTCTTCCATTTCCAGAGACCCATGTCATAACAGAGATAGAGTTCCTCTTGCATTCTCTGCAACCCAGAATCGTCAATACTACCATCACACCCATCTTTACCTCCAACCCCACTCTCTGCTTCCCGTAGCGTTCGCTCCCTGTATGATTCCCGTGTCCATTCTAACCTCCCCTCTGATCTTGCTCCTGGCACGCAACAAAAATGTGATGCATCCTCCATCACATTCACTTACTCCCTTACCTCCATTCAGGGCCCCAAGCAGTCCTACTAGGTGAGACAACACTTCACCTGTGAATCTATTGGAGTCATCTATTGTATTCAACATTCCTGATGTGGCTTTTATTGCATTGCTGAGAACTGATGGAAATTCGGGGACACTTCGTTATGTACCACTTCTCCACCACCAAAAGCAGAATATCCCTATGGTCAAACACTTTAATTCCTATCCCCATTCTTGTTCTGACATGTTAGTCCATGGCCTAGTCCACATTCCGGTTCACGGTCTGGTCCGTGGACTCAGGACTCCGGGTCTTCCAGCTGACCCTCGTTTGATTGAGTTAAGCATAGGCACCTGATTCCCATCTTGGGGCTTGGAATATAAGTAGCCTTGGGGTTGAGTGTGGGCTGCTGGTTTGTCTTGTCAGTCCCCCTTGGAGTAACCTGCTGATGGAAGGCTAGTGAAACCATTTGTGATTTCTAGGCCTGGTTGGAGGACCACTGCTTCATGGAGCCTTGTTGCCACTTGTTGGAGTAGTTTTTGCAGTATGGATTTGGCTGTTTTCTGGGCCAGCTGAGTGGCCGTCAGCCACTCTGAGCTAGGTTGCGATCTGGCTGTTTCTGTAGCCAGCGGAGGTTGCTGGCTGAACTGAGACTTGGAGCTTCCCTGCAGCAGAGATGGAACTCCCTGTTCTTCTTTGGTGCTTGTCTCTTCTTGTCCTTGCCTCTGTGGGGTAAGCCAGGATGTTTTGCTGTTGCCCTGTGAGGGGACATGTCTTGTCTTGTCTTTGCCTCTGTTGGGTAAGTCTGGCTGTTCTGTTACCCAACAGGTGGACCTCTCCCACCTTGGTGTAGAGAGGTTGAGTCCTGGCTTGTCTAAGTATAAGTCCTGGCTCTATGTCTATGTACTGTCCTGTCTCATGTTGGTGTTGTGTTAAAGATGAGTCCTGGCTTGTCAAAGGATAAGTCCTGGCTCTATGTTGATGTTTGGTTCCCGGTCTGTCTCTGAGCTCCAAGAGCCCAAGCCTCGAGGATCCCGCAGCTAAGCTCCAAGAGCCCAAGCCTCGAGGATCCCGCAACCAAGCTCCAAGAGCCCAAGCCTCGAGTCCCTAGCCACGTTGTGTCCTGAAGCCATGTCATGTCCTTGCCTGGTTCTGGGGTCTGAGCCCATGGCAAGACCCAGGTTCTGGGTCCTTGTCTAGTCTTGGGCTCGGAGTCAATGCCTTGTCTCCTAGACCATGGTTTCTAGTCCTGGTTCTGCTTTCCCTTGCCCAAGTCTGTGTTCTTGTCCCTACTCCTTGCCTGTATCCTGTCATGTCCCTACTGTAGTCAAGTCCTGTTCCTTGTACTTCAGTGTCTGTCTCGCATTTGGGTCTGTTCCCAGCACCCCATTGTGATGGGCCTCCTCCTTTGCCATGATGAGGTTACTCAGTATGGAGGAGCAACATTTCATGTTCCATCTAGGTAGCCTCAAGCTTGATGACATGAACTTCTGAACTACAGCACCAGACTCTCCTTTCCTAGTTGGTTGGAAATAAGATGTATACCATTCCTTATTTTATGTTGTGGAGATCAACACACATAATGAACCAAGAACAGGAAAGATTTAGAGGGATATGGACCGAACATCTCCGTCTGGTATGATGGGGACTGGGGATTCTACTGCACAGGATCAAAAGAGTGCAGAAAGTTGTGAAGTTAGTTTGCTTCATCATGAACACTAGCTTCTGTATCATCCAGGATATCTGACAAGAGTGATGCCTCAGAAAGGCGGCATCCATCATTAAGGAACTCCAGCATCCACAACATGCCCTCATCACATTGCTACCAACAGGAGCCTGAAGACACACACTGAACAATTCAGGAACAGCTTATTTTCTTCCGTCATCGGATTTTTGAATGGACATTGAACCCATAAACTCTACCACAATATTTTTTTATTTTTATTTTTGCCCTGCTTAGTTAATTTAACTATTTAACATGAATATTTATTGTAATTCAAGGTTTTCTCTCCATTATTATGTATTGTATTGTGCTGCTGCAGCCAAGGCAACAAATTTTATGACATATTCTGGCGATATTCAATCTGATTCTGAAATGTGATCAGCTGAGATGGATGGCTTGCTCTGCATGGAGCAGTTGGACATGGGGTTATGACTCAGATGTGACTCCACTGTCAATCAATGTAAGGGGAACACAGTCTCACTCAGTGATTGTGGTATAAACCCATTTGACCAAGGAATTAATCACCAGATGAATATCACTCCAGAAATCTCTCAATATATTTAGTACTTAGCTAATTAGATATTGTTACTGCAATGTCTAAGTTACAGTAAACTTTTGTTTTTGTGGAACATCAAAAATTATCAATACAGTAGATGTCATAACATTCATTTTAAAGAAGCACATTTAAAATCTAAGATTACATTATTATTTATGGTGGATTATCAGAAGTGTATATCCTTAAATATTAATTTCATTATCTGTCTTTGTTTAGTGTCCGAGGTGTAAGAGTTATGTGGAAAGGAAAGATGAGACGAACATATCAGTGAATTGTTCAATCTGCACGGCCAACGATGGAACCCCTTTTGAATTTTGCTGGCAATGTATGAAGAAGTGGAAAGGCCCAGCTCCACGCTCTGATAAATGTGATAATGAAGGATGCACTAATATCCAGCTGGAACCCTTGAAAATCTTGAAAAGTTGTAAAACAAAAACATTACCTTACAGCAATATTCAAAATTGTCCAAAAATCCGTGCTTGTCCCACTTGTGGTTTGCTTATAGAACATCAAGATATGTGCAAATATGTCAGGTGCATCAGATGCCATGGGGAGTTTTGCTTTGCCTGCCTTTACACAAAGGCAATTTGCAGTAAATCATCTGAGTATTCTTTTTGTTGTGCTTTACCTGTAGTCCCAAGGCAAACAAGTATTCCTCTGTGGAATCATACTGAAAATCAGACCTCCAATCCCACTTCAGATTCCTATTCATTTGGCAGTCCAAATCTCACTCGAAATCCCCCTCTACAACACTCTCTTAATTATATTCTAAATCATTTTGAAAATCAAACTTTAAATTCCCATTTAAATTCTAATAGCCATCCCAAGGACGACAGTTGTATAATTCTATGACTAAACAATCCAGGTCAGAGATTGCTGAAGGTACAAAGACTGCAGAACAGTCAGTTAAACATTGTTAGGGCGTATTGTGTAATTTGCCTGACCCTTTGTTCTCTTGTGATGAATTGTTTCATTCATTGTTCCAATGGTGATGTGATCTGAGAGTCCATATGCAGAATAAGTAATTGTCATTTCATCTTCCCTAAAGCATCTAGCACTGGTTTAAAGTGGACTAATGCATTATGTTTATATACAGTTTAAGTGCATGATAATAATATCTCCTCATTTTTCTACAACATTCTGTGTATAATGTGAAGAAAACATAATTGATTGCCTTTGTATTTACTACATTCTTCTGCAAGTAATTCCCAGACATACAATTAGTTAACTTTCTTGTTTTATTGTTTAAATGTATTAAGATGTGAACTGCATCAATATACAAATTTCCAAAAATAGATTGCTGTATTCAGTAGTGTCATCTTGAGTTGTAATGTTATTAAAATATACTGTATTCAACTATTTTATAATCTTTTGTAAAATAAAATTTATGTGCAAAAAGGAATTTGTCACAAGTATATACTTTATGCTTTATTGTCGCCAAACAATTGATACTAGAACGTACAATCATAGCGATACTTGATTCTGCACTTCCCGCTCCCCGGATTACAAATAGATAGTAAATATTAAAAATTTAAATTATAAATCATAAATAGAAAAACGGGAAGTAAGGTAGTGTAAAAAAACTGAGAGGCAGGTCTGGATATTTGGAGGGTACGGCCCAGATCCGGGTCAGGATCGGTTCAGCAGTCTTGTCACACTTGGAAAGAAGCTGTTCCCAAATCTGGCCGTATGAGTCTTCAAGCTCCTGAGCCTTCTCCAAGAGGGAAGAAAAGTGTGTTGGCTGGGTGGGTCGTGTCCTTGATTATCCTGGCAGCACTGCTCTGACAGTGTGTGGTGTAAAGTGAGTCCAAGGACTGAAGATTGGTTTGTGAGATGTGCTGTGCCATGTTCACGATCTTCTGTAGCTTCTTCCGGTTTTGGACAGGACAACTTCCATACCAGGTTGGGATGCACCCTAGAAGAATGCTTTCTACGGTGCATCAATAAAAATTAGTGAGGGTTTTCGAGGACAGGCTAAATGTCTTCAGTTTTCTCAGGAAGTAAAGACGCTGGTGGGCCTTCTTGACAGTGGACTCTGCTTGGTTGGATCAGGTCAGGTCATTTGTGATATTGACCCCGAGGAACATAAAGCTTTTGACACTTAAATGAATAAATGGAAACAGGAACAAAAGTAAATTGTTCAAATCACAAAATGTAGCTCAAACCCTCTGACATGTTACCCACTCACAACTATCAGATGTTTAATCTATAATAAAGTACTTGCAAGGAGTTTTTATAATTTAAATTATTCACTTTTCAGAAAAATGTTGGTTACTCACATCTTGAGATGGAGAGCTTATCCTTCAGTGGTGTATACAGTCTTGAGACATAGGTTGAAGACGTGAAGGGAAAAATCTAACAGACACCTGAAGAGCAACTTCTTCATGCAGAAGGAGGTGAGTGTATGAAACCTGTTGCCAGAGAAATTACTTGATGAATGAGTTGGGTGAAGGGGCCTGTTCCTGTGCTGAATTACTCTATCAGTCCGTGATTTTTTGCCCTTCACAGTTGTTTAAAGATGCACTGTATGCATTTAAGTATGCTGCTCATATGTTTAGTACTTCCTTACACCAAAATCACTACAATAATGCAATTAACAGATAACAAGGTTATTAGAATAATTCAATTATTACTAGAGATGTAGAATAATATATGTAGAATAACATAACATGTATAATGTAGTATTCGATGTAGAATAATACAATTAACAAAGAAGAATGATAGTAAAAGATAGATTATAGTTATAAATTGCTAAATTCCACATCCCTGCTATATCTAAGAGCTGTATCTAATATTTAGATAATTTTAATGAGTGGTGAACTGAATGTTAACTTGCTACCAATATAGTTCTGTGGTTAACATTTGTAATGATAGCATTGTCCACTTCCTTCTGCTAAACTGTTCACATCAACATGCTTTCATCTCTGTCTCCAGTCACTGCACCAGAACTTTAGCTGGCCATCTGACATGTACACCAGTAGTGTTCTGTAGCGATTTCAAGGCTGGCAGACCTGCCTACAAGATGTATATGTAAAACCCCTGAGAAAATTTAGGTGAAGTGAATTGCCACTTTTTGTATTTGACTTCTCTTTTTCACAGCTTGTTCTTGTTGTAGCCCCTTTGGGTAGGCTCATATCTAATGCATCAGGCAGGGTGAATGGGAGACCTCAGAGAGACAGGGAACAGAGTTCGACAAACCCAGACAGGGCCTTATATACTGCAATTGTGGTAAGCTGTCTTTACTCCTGTACTCATATCTTTTCTCAGTAAATCCCAACATTTATCTTCCTAATTACATGTTTCACCTGCATGTTGGCTTTGATTGACTTTGGTATGAGAACACCTGAGATCTTTTGAACATCAATGTTATTCAATCTCTCAACATTTCAAAAACACTCTGCTTTTCTGTATTGTGCCACATTCCTGTGTTCTCAGTCGGTTTGCCTTTATCACAGTGAAACACCTTTTTCATCCTCCTTCAGATTCTGAATCCAACCAAATTGAGTCCTTCTGAAACTTCAATCTCCAATCTACTTCTGTCAGAATTTTAAATTCTCTCTTTGCTGGGTGTTTGTTGAGGTTCTCCCTCACTGCCCACTCTGTGATATCTGTTGCTGTCTGACTCATCAAAACTCACCACCATAGCCAGGTATGCCCCACCCACCCACTATATCCCTCACCTGGTCTCACCTCTCACCTACCAGCTTGTGCTCCCCCCCGCCAACTTCTTACTCTGGTTTCTGTCCCCTTCCTTTAAGTCCTGATGAAGGGTCTCAGCCCAGTACGTCGACTGTTTGCTCCCCTCCATAGAGACTGATTTACTTCAGCATTTAGTATGTGTTCAAGATTTCTTGCACCTGCAGAATCTCTTGTGTTTATACAGAGGGCCCAGCTTAGACCATAAGACATAGGAGCAGAATTTGGCCATTCAGCCCATCGAGCTGCTCTGCCATTCCATCATGGCTGATCCCAGATCCCACTCAACCTGCCTTCTTGCCATATCCTTTGATGCCCTGACCGATCAGGAAACCATCAACTTCCTCCTTAAGTATACCCACGGACTTGGCCTCCACAGCTGTCAGTGGCAGAGCATTCCAAAGGTTCACTACTAAATGGCTAAAAAAATTTCCTCCTTACCTCTGTTCTAAAAAGTCACCTCTCAATTATGAGGCTGTGCCCTCTGCTTCTGGACACCCCCATCATAGGAAACATCCTCTCCATATCTACCTCATCCAGTCCCTTCAATGTTCGGTGGGTTTCAATGAGGTTGCCCCCCCCCCGCCCCCCATTCTTCTAAATTCCATTGAGTACAGGCCCAAAGCTGCCAAACATTCCTCATATGTTAACCACTTCATTCCCAGAATCATCCTCCTGAACCTCCTCTCGACTTTCTCCAATGAAAACACATACTTTCTGAGATATGGGGCCCAAAACTGTTGACAATACTCCAAGTCTGACCTGACTAGTGTCTTATAAAGCCTCGGCAATATCTCCTTGTTTTAATATTTTATTAACCTTGAAATGAATACCAATATTGCATTTGCCTTCTTTACCACAGATTCAAACTGTAAATTAACTTTCTGACAGTCCTGCATGAGGACTCTCAAGTCCCTTTGCACCTCTGATGTTTGAATTTTCTCCCCATTTGGGTAACAGTCTGCACTTTTGTTCATTTTACCAAAATGCATTATCATACATTTCCAAACACTATATTCCTTTCTTTTTCAATCTTTTTATTAATTTCAAAATATAGAAACAAAACATAGCAGTAATACAAATAGTAGGAGATATATTGTTACACTTAAAAAAAGTAATTGCAAAACCAAATAGTGTAAATTAACAAAGCTCCCAATCATGTAGAACTAACCACGGATAATACAAAGCGAAAAAAAACTGGAAAAAAATCATGAAAAAGAAAAAAAAACAAAACAAAAAAAAAAGCAAACCCCATCCCCAAAGAAAAACAAAAAGCAAACCCCATCCCCAAACACAAACATCAGCCACTTTTTTTGCCATTCTTCCAATTTGTCTAAGTCCTTCTCCAAACGCATTACTTCCTCAGCACAACCTACCCCTGCACCTACCTTCATATTACCTGCAAACTTTGCCACAAAGCCATCAATTCCACTATCTAAGTCACTGACAAATAATATGAGAAGTAGCAGTCCCAACAGTGATTCCCGAGCAATACCACTAGTAACTGGCAGCCAAAAAGAAAAGGCGCCTTTATTCCCACTCGCTGCCTCTTGCCTGTCAGCCATTCCTCTATCCATGTCAGTATTCTTCCTGTAATGCCATAAGATTTTATCTTGTTAAGCAGCCTCACGTGTGGTACTTTATCAAATGCCTTCTGAAAATCCAAATAAATGGCATCCATAGCCTCTCCTTTGTCCACCATACTTTTTACTTCCTCGAAGAACTCCAGCACATTTGTCAGGCAAGATTTCCCTTTACAGAAACCATGATGACTTTGGCTTATTTTATCGTGAGTCTCCAAGTACTCCAACCTCATCCTTAATAAAGGACTCCAACACTTTCCCAACCACTGATGTTCAGCTAACTGGCCTATAATTTCCTTTTTTTATGCCTTCCCCCCTTCTTAAAGAATGGAATAACATTTTCAATTTTCCAGTCCTCCAGAACCATGCCAGAATTGAGTGATTCTTGAAAGATCATAACTAATGCATCTGCTATCTCTTCAGCAACCTCTTTCAGAACTCTGGGAGGTAGTCCACCTGGTCCAGGTGACTTATCCCCCATAAGAGCTTTCAGTTTGCCCAGTACTTTTTCCTCTGTAATAGCAATGGCATTCACTCCAGTTCCCTGATACACACCGACCTCTGGCACACTGCTAGTGTCTTCTACAATGAAGACTGTTGCAAAGTACTCTTTAAGTTCATCCACCATTTCTTTGTCCCCCATTACTATCTCACCAGCATCATTTTCCAGTGGTCCAATATTAACTCTCACCTCCTTTTTATTCTTTTATATATCTGAAAAACGTTCAGTGTCTTGCTTTATATCATTGGCAAGTTTGCCCTCATATTTCATCTTTTCCCTTATACCTTTTTCCTTGCTTTTTGTTCGATTTTAAAAGCTTCCCAATCATCCAACTTCCTAGTTACTTTTGCTACATTATATGGTCTTTCCTTGGCTTTTATGCAGCTCCTAACTTCCCTTGTAAGACACAGTTGCCTAACCTGGCTATTTGAGAACTTCTTCATCTGTGGGACATATCTATCCTGTGCCTTGTGAACTATTCCCAGAAACTTCAGTCACTTTTGCTCTGCCGTCATCCTGGCCAGAACCCTCCTCTAATCCACCTGGTCATGCTCCCCTTTCATGCCTCTGTAATTCCTTTTATTCCATTGTGAAATTGATACATGTGGCTTATGCTTCTCTCTCTCAAAATGCAGCATGAATTCAATCATATTTGATTACTGACTCCTTAGATTTTCTTTACCTTAAACTCCCTAATAAGATCTGGATTATTACACAACATCCAATCTAAGATAGCCTTTCCCTGAGTAGTCTTAAGCACAAGCTGCTCTAAAAAGCCATCCTGTGGGAATTCAACAAATTGCATCTCTTGCAATCCACCTGATATTCCAATCCCCTTGCATTTTGAGGTCCCCCATGACAATTGTGACATTACCTTATCACATACCCTTTCCAGCTCCCTTTGCAATCAGAACCCCACATCTTAGCTACTATTTGGAGGCCTACGTATGATTCTCATAATGATTTTTTTTACCCTTGCATTTTCTTAACTCCACCCACAAAGATTCGACGTTCTCTGACCCTATGTCACCTCGTTCTAAAGTAGTAATTCCATCTCTTACCAACAGAGCCACACCACCACCTACCCCTTTTTGCCTGTCCTTTTGATAGAAAGTATATCCTTTGATATTAAGCTCCCAGATATGACCTTCTTTCAGGCATGAATCAGTGATGCCCACAACATCAGCTTGTAGCATGGATGGGAAGAGAAAGAGAAGTGTATCTGAGTGTCAGTCATTATATTGTTTACTGTAACCACTCAGCTTTGTGCTGGCAATGAATAAAGAGTTCTGTTCTTCATTTACTGTAATCCCCAGCTGGGACAACTGCACAGCCAGACGCAATCCAATTTCTGGCACACTGTATATGTAGATAGCACAGAGAGGGTCTGAGGAGACAGAAATGATGCAGATTTAAGTTAAGATCCAGAACAAAGGATTTCAATTATATCTGAGCCTATGAGGTACAGATATAAATACAGTTCAATATTAATTACTGGCAAACTGTTACAAAGAAATGTTGTTGTCAGAAATCAAAGATATCAGTTTAACACTGCACATTGCCTGAATTCATCTTTGAGTCTGCAATTGGTGCACTCCTTTCAAAGTGTAGTGAGTTCAAGGAATAACTTAAATTCTACACTGTGCAGTGAACTGTGAGAATCAGAATAATTAAACAGACGAAATCAATACTTTGAGCACAGCTGTGAGGAGATGTTGGAGAGTCTCTTCCCAATTATTCTGAAAACTGAAATTTGTTCAAGCGAAAAGTATTAATTTTTCTTATCAATGCCTCAGAGATTCTCAAGGATTTGTTTAGGTAATGGTTCCTTCAAGTTCAATGTTTTTATCAAAGCATGTATACTGTATGTCACCATATTCTACCCTGAGATTCATTGCCTTGTGGGCATCCAGATTAGATACAAAGAAGCACAATAGAATCAAGGAAAATCTATACACATCCAAAGACAGACAAATATGCAAACAACAAACTGTGCAAATACAAAAAAAAACAAATAATAATCTAAATAAATATGTAATAAATAATATTGAAAACATGAGTTGTACAAATGCTTGTAGTTTCCTTTAAAGTGAGTCCATAGGTTGTGCAATGAGTTCAGTGTTGAGCTGAGTGAAGTTGTCCATGCTCGTTCAAGAGTCTGATTGTTGAAGAGATCTGTTCCTGAGCCTGGTGGTGTTGGATCTAAGGCTCCTGTATCTCCTTCCCGATGGTAGCAGAGAGAAGTGTGTGTTGGCCTGGATGGGCATTCCTAATGATGGGTGGATGTGAAGAAATTTGTCAAAGTTTTAGATGACATGTCGAACCTCTGCAAAGTTTATAAGGAAGTAGAGGTCCATGAGAAAAGGATAGGCCATAGCTTCTTTATGATAGCAGTTACATGCTGTACCCAAGACATCTGAAATGATGACGCTGAGGAATTTAAAGTTGCAGACTCTCTCCTCCTCTGATCCGCTGATGAGGACTAACTCATGGTCTTCTGGTTTTCTCCTCCTGAAGTCAATAATCAGCTCTTTGGTTTTGCCGACACTGAGTGAGAGGCTTTTGTTGTTGCACCAAACAATCAGATTGTTAATCTCCCTCCTATATGCAAATTTGTTACCACCTTTGATCCGCACAATAACAGTGTGTGTCAGCAAACTTGAATATGGCATTAGAGCTGTACTTAGGCTCACTGCTACAGGTATAAAGTGAGTGGAGCAGGAGGTTAAGCGCACTGCCTTGTGGTGCATCTCTGCTCAAGGTAATTGTGGAACACTTGTGGTGCCAATCCGAACCAAATGGGCTCTGCAAGTGAACAAATTGAGGATCCAGTTGCACAAGGCGGTATAGAGGCTTAGGTCTTGGAGCTCATTGATTAGTTTTGAGGAGATGATAGTGTTGATTTTGGAGCTGTAGTCAATGAAGAGCATCCTGATGTATGCATCTTCACTGTCCAGATGTTCTAGGGCTGAGTCTCAAATGAAATGGCACCTGCTGTTGATCTGTGTAAAGGCAGACAAATTGGAGCTGATCCAAGTCACTCCTCAGGCAGGAGTTATGTTTCATGACTAACCTCTCAAAGCACTTCATACAGTTGATGCACTATAAGTGCTAATGGATTATATTAGCACTTGATTGATATTCATTCCATAAACATTGCAAAATGTCCTACTGCCTCACTCTTAGATAGAATGAATAAAAGACTTGACATTTGACAGTTCCTTTCAAATTTTATCCCAAAGCAATCTTTCTTTTTACGCACAGCTATCTTGACTATTGGGTGGCGGTGTAGAGATATGTCTCTGCTGAAGGAAGTGTAAGGCACTCCTTCCCTCCGCTAAGCTTGTGCAAGGTGTAGCATCTGCTTAGCCCCCTATCAGGGTAATGTGAGGCCATGGGAGCAGATGATGGATGGTCGTATGAGCAACTGGTGCACATCATACGAGCTGGTTATGCGACCATTGATGCCAGGCAGACAATTTCTGAAGAACATTGATATTGGCTGTAAAGACATTTCCCTGAAGAAGGGGGAAACGTAAACTAATCTTGAAAATTACACTCTCTGCAGTCCCCTAGAAAACACACTGATGTTACTGTTGAACTCCTGTGAACACTACCCCTCTCCCTGCTGACTCCTATAATACCTTCTCACATTTCTGAGAGCATCCTTTGAACACTGTCCCACTCCTGCTATTTTGGCTTGAACACTTCCTCTGTTGCACTAAGCTTGCAAAGGTCATACCAGTCTAGGTGATCACCTGTAAACTTTGACCTTTCCATCAGCACTGCTTCGAAGCAGTATCCCAGACTACAGCCATCCATACCACAGCTATCCATGTACTTATCCAAACTTCTCTTAAATGTTACAATTGAGCCCACATCTATCATTTCCACTGGCAGCTCATTCCACACTCGCACCATCAGCTGAGTGAAGAATTTCCCTTTCAGTTTCCTGTTATATATTTGATCTTTCACCCTTAACCCATGACTTTGAACTCTAGTCTCACCCAGCCTCAAGGGGAAAGATATAAATATGCTTGTTGTCATCATTGGGTTGGCAGAGAGTCATCACTTTGTAATGGGAGATTGTACATTCATAGATTTATAGAGTCGGGTAACTGGCCCACCTCATCCTTGTTGACCAAGCTAAATCCATATCATGTCATTTGGCCCACATGTATTATTTCTTTTCTCTAATGCTGCCTTGATGGACTGCTGTGATGAAATGAAATTCATAGAAAGCATGCAAAACAGATTTTCATGATACCTCAGTACAAGTGACAATAATAAACCAACTTAATTGTTGTTATGGGGATTTAAGAAACTCATAACTAGGCACATGGATGAGTGAAAAATATTAGATTAGCTTAGATTAGATTCAACTTTATTGTCATTGTGCTGAGTACAGGTACAAAGCCAATGAAATGCATTTAGCAACTGACCAGAAATGCAAAGAATAGTGTTATTTACAAAATAACTGTGAATAAAAAAGGCGCTACAGCGCACAAATATAAAAGTACTGAGACAGTACAATACGGATGCAATACTGCTTAGTGCTATGTGGAGAGGTTCAGCAGTGTCACAGGCTCAGGGAAGAAGCTCTTCCTGTGCCTGCTGGTGCCGGAATGGAGGCTCCTGTCATGCCTACCAGATGGGAGGAGAGTGAAAAGTCCATGGTTAGGGTGAGACGCATCCCTGATAATGCTTTTTGCCCTGCCCAGGCAGCATTTATGGTAGACATTCTCAATGGTTAGTAATTGGGTGCCGATAATCCGCTGGACAGTTTTCACCACACGCTGGAGTGCTTTGCGGTCTGATACGGGACAATTGCTTTCCTTCTTTTCAAATCTTTTTATTGTTATATTATACAAAAGAAATAACACGAGTACATTGAATTAACAACACTTACAATGTCTCAAAAAAGACATTATCTTAAAGATTGAAAAAAATTGTGGTAACAAAAAAACCTACTAAGCAGAAAAAGTGAGAAAAAAAACCCATTAGGTGTACAACCCCGGAGCCATGCGTCATACAAAACACTTCCAAAAATAAATGTAAGAGGGGCATGACTTTATTTGGTGGGGGGAGAATGTAAGGGGGTTTCGTCTTTTACTGCGTAGGCTAATTAAAATGGCTTCTTTGTTATGTTACACTTGGGAATGCTTCTTTGTTATGTTAAATGCTGAGAAAATCTCTAGCTAGACATTTGCTTGGGTTAATACAGATAGCAGGATGCTATTAACCAATTGGGATACTTGTTATGATTTTGGTGTATCTGGGAGATTTGTATGCACGGGATTTGGGGGGAGAAGGCGGGAGAGAGAGACAGAGAATGGACCAGGTGCTGTGATACCTGCTAATGGGGTCGGACCCCGAGGAGGGCGTTCGTCGAGGAGATGGAGACGGACTCGTGTGGAGCGTCTGGTCGACCAACTTTGTTGGTCCCAGGCGGCCGGTCGAGGTGGTCCAAGGGGTCACAGGGTGAAGAAGAAGGGTCCCGAGCTCCAACTTTTTTGTGCACGAAGAGATTGAACTTTGATAAGCGTGTCACCTTTTATTTTCCTTCTATATTTTATTCTCTATTAATTATATAGTTCCAGTAATATCAATAAACTGTAAATCATTTAATCGTATCTGGTGTATTGTCTGTTATTTGGGCGGGGTGGGGTACGTCACACAGCATCCACACAAACTAATTACCCAGTTTGGCGGGGCCGAGGGTTATTTCCCTAGACGACAGCGAGCCGAGTGACCCTGAGGGTGGCCAGGGGGGGCTACATAAACACCAAATCGCCAGCAAGAAAAGAAAATATACCAAAAAATTTACAATTAGATCGTGGGAAATATCTATCAATTAACTCAAATGATAATAACGAGCAAATGAGCCCCATCTTTTCTCAAAATCAAATAAAGGTTCAAAGGTTCGACTTCTAATTTTCTCCAAACTAAGACATAGCATCACTTGAGAGAACCATTGTGACAAATTGGGAGCTGATGTATCCTTCCACTTCAACAAAATGGCCCTCCTAGCTATCAATGTAACAAATGCAATAACATGCTGGTCAGACACAAAAATATCATGAATATTTTGAGGAATTATTCCAAAAAGCACAGTTAATTTATTAGGTTGTAGATTAATTTTAAGTGCTTTAGAAATTGTTGAAAAAACTGACTTCCAAAACTGTTCCAACATAGAACAAGAACAAAACATATGTGTCAGTGTATCTATCTCAGTTTTACATTTATCACAATAACTATCAACATTAGAAAAGATTTTAGAAAGTCTCTCCTTCGTCAAATGATAACGATGTACAATTTTAAATTGAATCAATGAATGGCTAGCACAAATTGAAGAAGAGTTAACCAACTTCAAAATCCGCATCCAATCCTCCATCATAAAAGTCAAATTGAGTTCCTTTTCCCAATCCTGTTTAATCTTAGATAAAGGACGCTTATCCCATTGCAATAATAAATTATAAATTCTTCCAATAGAAACCTTGATCGAAGGATTCATACTCATAATAGTGTCTAATAGGTCAGCCTCCAATATGTAAGGAAAATTACTTAAATATTTTTGTAAAAAAATGTCTAACTTGAAGGTATTGCAGAAAGTGTGAGTATGAAAGAGATAATTTATCAATTAATTGGTGAAAAGACATCAATCTATCTTCTGTAAATAAATCCAAAAAAGAATTAATACCTTTATTTTTCCAATGTAAAAAATTGGATCGCTCAAAGGAGGCTCAAAAAAGTAATTTTTTAGACATTTGCTTGGGTTAATACAGATAGCAGGCTGCTATTAGCCAATGAGTGTTCATGTATCTTTTTTTCGGATGATAATGCTGTCTCATATGATCATTTGATCAGGATGGAGGAGTTCAGGGATCAGGTGAGATCCTCGGAAATGTGGACATCAAGAAATTTGAAGCTTGATACACGCTCCACTACAGTTCCGTTGATGTAGATGGGGACGTGAGTGTGACTCCTGCCATGCCTGAAATCCACAATGATCTCCTTGGTTTTCTGTGTGTTAAAGGCCAGGTTGTTGTCGGCACACCACACAGCCAAGTCATAGTCATAGTCATACTTTATTGATCCCGGGGGAAATTGGTTTTCGTTACAGTTGCACCATAAATAATAAATAGTAATAGAACCTTAAATAGTTAAATAGTAATATGTAAATTATGCCAGTAAATTATGAAATAAGTTCAAGACCAGCCTATTGGCTCAGGGTGTCTGACCCTCCAAGGGAGGAGTGGTAAAGTTTGATGGCCACAGGCAGGAATGACTTCCTGTGACGCTCTGTGCTGCATCTCGGAGGAATGAATCTCTGGCTGAATGTACTCCTGTGCCCACCCAGTACATTATGTAGTGGATGGGAGACATTGACCAAGATGGCATGCAACTTAGACAGCATCCTCTTTTCAGACACCACTGTGAGAGAGTTCAGTTCCATCCCCACAACATCACTGGCCTTACGAATGAGATTGTTGATTCTGTTGGTGTCTGCTACCCTCAGCCTGCTGCCCCAGCACACAACAGCAAACATGATAGCACTGGCCTCCACAAACTTGTAGGACATCCTCAGCATTGTCCGGCAGATGTTAAAGGACCTCAGTGTCCTCAGGAAATAGAGACGGCTCTGACCCTTCTTGTAGACAGCCTCAGTGTTCTTTGACCAGTCCAGTTTGTTGTCAATTCGTATCTCCAGGTATTTGTAATCCTCCACCATGTCCACACTGACCCCCTGGATGGAAACAGGGGTCACCGGTACCTTAGCTCTCCTCAGGTCTACCACCAGCTCCTTAGTCTTTTTCACATTAAGCTGCAGATAATTCTGCTCACACCATGTGACAAAGTTTCCTACCGTAGCCCTGTACTCAACCTCATCTCCCTTGCTGATGCATCCAACTATGGCAGAGTCATCAGAAAACTTCTGAAGATGGCGAGACCCTGTGCAGTAGTTGAAGTCCGAGGTGTAAATGGTGAAGAGAAAGGGAGACAAGACAGTCCCCTGTGGAGCCCTGGTGCTGCTGATCACTGTCAGACACACAGTGTTGCAAGCACACGTACTGTGGTCTGCCAGTCAGGTAATCGAGAATCCATGATACCAGGGAAGCATCCACCTGCATTGCTGTCAGCTTCTCCCCCAGCAGAGCAGGGTGGATGGTGTTGAACGCACTGGAGAAGTCAAAACACATGACCCTCACAGTGCTCGCTGGCTTGTCCAGGTGAGCGTAGACACGGTTCAGCAGGTAGTCGATGGCATCCTCAACTCCTAGTCGGGGCTGGTAGGCGAACTGGAGGGGATCTAAGTGTGGCCTGACCATAGGCCAGAGCAGCTCCAGAACAAGTCTCCCCAGGATTTTCATGATGTGGGAGGTCAATGCCACCGGTCTGTAGTCATTGGGGCCGCTGGGGCGCGGCGTCTTCGGCACATGGACGAGGCAGGACGTCTTCCACAGTACAGGAACCCTCCAGAGCCTTAGGTTCGTGTTGAATACATGGCAAAGTACTCCACATAGCTGAGGGGCACAGGCTTTGAGCACCCTGATACTGACACCATCCGGTCCTGCAGCCTTGCTTGGGTTGAGACATTTCAGCTGTATTCTCACCTGTTGAGCTGTGAAGCCCACCGTGGTGGTTTCGTGTGGGGAAGGGGTATAGTCATGAGAGCAGGGTGGGGGACTGAAAGGAGGGGTAGGAGGGGAGAGTGGAATATGTGTTGGTTGGGGGCCGACAACAGATGGCTTATGTGGGGGATGGGCAGGGGTCACAATGTCAAATCTGTTAAAGAACAGGTTAAGTTCATTGGTCCTGTCCACACTGCCTTCCGCTCCTCTGTTGCTAGTTTGCCGAAACCCAGTGATGGTCCTCATCCCCCCCCAGACTTCTCTCATGTTGTTCTGCTGGAGTTTCCACTCAAGCTTCCTCCTGTACTTGTCTTGCTGGACCTCGTCCCTGTAGGCCCTCTGATCAGACCAACCACCATGGTGTCGTCTGCAAACTTGATTATGGAGTTAGAACCACGTACAGGGACGCAGTCATAGGTGAAAAAGGAGTAGAGAAGAGGGCTTAGCACACAGCCTTGAGGCACGCCGGTGTTCAGGGTGAGAGTGGAGGAGGAGAGGTTGTCTAACTTAACTGATTGGGGTCTATTAGTCAGAAAGTCCGAGGTCCAATTGCAGAGTGATACGCTGATACCGAGCTGGCAAAATTTGGTGATCAGCTTGGAGGGGATCACAGTATTGAATGCCGAACTAAAGTCAATGAACAGCATTCTGACGTAAAAGTTGGGGCTGTCCAGGTGGGTCAGGGTAGAGTGAAATGCCATGGAGATGGCATCCTCTGTTGACCTGTTGGTATGATAGGCAAATTGATGGGGGTCCAGGGTAGAGGGCAGACAGGATTTCAGATGTGATAGAACTAGTCTCTCAAAGCACTTTGCAATGATGGGGGTGAGTGCAACTGGACGGAAGTCATTCAGGCCCATGGCAGTGGAATGCTTCGGCACTGGCACGATGGTGGTGACTGAAGCTTGTGGGGACAACTGCCTGGGCCAGGGACAGATTAAAAATGTCCGTGAAGACCCCGGCCAACTGCCCTGCACAGACTCTGAGCACACGGCCAGGTATTCCATCCGGACCAGCTGCCTTCCGTACATTCACCCTGCTCAAGGTGGCGCAAACATCGGAGGTGGAAAGTGAGAGAGACAGTTCACCAGGTGGGAGGGTGGCCTCCTTGTTCTCTCGGTCAAAGCGAGTGTAGAAGTAACTGAGCTCATCAGGGAGGTAGCAGAGCTGGAAGGGGGCACGGTAGCAGGAGGTTTGAAGTCTGTAATGACCTGTATGCCACGCCACATGCACCAGGGGTCCGAGGAGTTGAAATGGTCCTCGATTCTCTGTTTATTTATGTGTTTAGCTTGAGAGATTTCCCTCCTCAGGTTGGCTCTGGCTGAGCTGCAAGCCTTCTAGTCTCCAGACCCGAAGGCTGAATCTCTGGCTTTGAGCAGTAGGCCAACTTCTCTGTTCATCCATGGTTTCTGATTGCGGAAAGCTTTTATTTGTCTTTTTAGACAAATAAATAGAGGGTTATGTAGCAGAGGGTAGGGTTTTATTGCTGTTAAGGTGGGTTTGAAGGTCTGCACAACATTGTGGGCCAAAGGGCCTGTAGTGTGCTATAATGTTCTATGTTATTTTACCAATTTAGACACACCTAAATCTTTCCTAACCATATACTTTTTTTTTAAAATGTGCTTTAAATATCTAATTCTACTTACCACTACCACTTCATCTTGCAGCTGGTTCCATTTACCCAAAAACCTCTGTGAAAAACTTAACTCTCAGGTCCCCTTTAAATCTTTCCCTCCTCATTTTCAACTGATGCCAAGCAAAACACACAAAGTGCTGGAGGAACTCACCAGGCCAGGCAGCATCTGTGGAAAAAAGTACGGTCAACTTTGTAGAAAAAATATAGTCAACATTTTGGGCCAAGACTGTTCAGCAGGACTGGAGAAAAAAAAGAGACGAGGAGTAGATTTAAAATGTGAGAGAGGGGAGAGAGAAGTTTGAGGTGATCGGTGAAACCGAGAGGGGGAGGGATGAAGTAAATACCTGGAAAGTTGATTGGTGAAAGGGATACAGGGCTGAAGAAGGGGCAGTCTGATAGGTGAGGATGGAAAACCAATGAATAAAGAAAAGGGGGAGGAGAACCAGGGGGAGATGTTGGGGAGGTAAGGAGATAAGGTGAGAGAGAAACAAGGGGACATGGCCTGGTGAAGTGGGTGGGACCATTACCGGAGGTTCGAGAAATCGATGCTCATGCCGTCAGGTTGGAGGCTACCCAAACAGAATATAAGGTGTTGTTCCTCTAACATAAGTGTGGCCTTATCCCAACAGTGGAGGAGGCCATGGATGGACATTTCAGAATGGGAATGGGAAGTGGAATTAAAATGGGTTGCCACTGGGAAAACCTTCTTATTCTGGCGGACGGAGTGCAGATGCTCGGTGAAGGGATCTCCCAATCTACATTGGGTCTCATCGAAATACAGGAGGCCACCCCAGGAGCACTGAAAACAGTATATGAGCCCAAAAGGCTGCCAGGTGAAGTGTCACCTCACCTGAAAGTACTGTTTGGGGCCCTGAATGGTAATGAGGGAGGAGGTGTAGGGACAGGTGTAGCACTTGTTCCATTTGCAAGGATAAGTGCTAGGAGGGAGATCAGTGGGGAGGGACAAATGGATGAGGGAGTCACGTAGGGAGCGAACCCTGCAAAAAGCAGAAAGTGGGGCGGAGGGAAAGATGTCCTTGGTTGTGGGCACCATTGAAGGTGGCAGAAATTCCAGAGAATTATGTGCTGGATGCAGATGCTGTTGGGGTAGTAGGTAAGGACAAGAGGAACCCTCTATCTGGTAGGGTGGAAGGAGGATGGGTTAAGAGCAGACTTGTATGAAATGGAAGAGATGCGGTTGAAGGCAGCATTGATGGTGGAGGAAGGGAAGCCCCTTTCTTTGAATGAAAAGCCTCATCCTGAGAGGAGGTGCAGCAATGGAGGAATTGAGAGAACTGGTTGGAATTTTTACAAGTAACATGGTTGGGAGAAGAATAGACCAGGTAGATGTGAGAGTCCGTGGGTTTATAATAGACATCAGTAGATAAGGGGAGGGAGATGTTGGAAATGGACCAGGTGCATTCATGGGCAGGGTGGAAGTTGGAGGCAAAGTGGATGAAGTCGACGAGTTCAGCACACGTGCAGGAAGCAGCACCAACACAGTTGTCTATGTATGTAGGAAATGTAGGGTACAGCCGCCAGAGTAGGCTTGGAACATAGACTGCTCCACAGAGCAGACAAAAAGGCAGGTGTAGCTGGGACCCATGTGAGTGCCCATGGCTACAGCTTTTGTTTGAAGGAAGTGGCAGGAGCCAAAGGAGAAATTATTCAGGGAAGGACAAGTTCCACTGGACAGAAGGGAGTGGTGGTGGAGGGGAACTGGTTGAGTATGGTGTCCAGAAAGCAGTGGAGAGCTTTGAGGCCTTCCCGGTTGGGCTTGAGGTGCATAGGGTCTGGACATCCATAGTAAAAATATGATAGGGCCAGGGTACAAAACATGGGTATAAGGTGAGTAGAGCAGGGCTCCAGGCACTCAGTATTGTGCTGAAGGTGATTGTGGAGGAAATGATGTTGCCAGTCCATACTGGCTGGGAGTGAGGTAATTGAGCATCCAATGGTACAGGGAAGTATTAAGGCCGAGGTTGTGGAGCTATTTTCGAAGGGATGATAGTGTTGAATGTTGAGTTGTAGTCAATAAAGAGCATTTTTAACCACACATGTTTAAATTGAGACAAAAATTTTAAAACGCATTTAAAACTTACAGAGGATATCTATTATATAAAAGTCTTCCAAATTACAAAAAACTTCTAAACCACAAAGTATTTCCAAACCATAGATATAATTCATATAAGGTAAAAAGACATCCCAATATGTTGCAGATGAACAAGTCATCCATTACCGAAATCAAAGGCAGAGGAACAGATTCTAGTTCTCCCCATCTTTCTGTCATTCTTCTTGATGTCCCTGGACCAGTTATAATAAGCCTGACCGTTCGTTTACATTTACAGTGATTTTTTCTCTGCCACCTTGGTGACTTCACACACATATGATATACTTTCAGGTTTTTTTCATACAGGTGATCTAAAAGCCTTCCGGACAGAGAATCCCAGATATCCACAATTAATGCTGTGAAGCTGACTTTTTCCATACACAAACTTTCCAACTCTTAATAAATCAGTTATTTGATGTGCTTAGTGATAGTATCAAACTGGTCTGTAAGCTTTCTTGAACTAAATAACTTCGCCAGTGTTGTCTAGTTTGATACAAGCCAAATAACATAACCCCATTGTCTTACACTGCACCTTTTGAACAGTAAGCCCAGGTGCTGTGGACAAATATTCTGTGCCCTATAGACAGTGCCTGATTGCAAATTGACCTCTTAACTTCAAACTGATCACTGCTTGCCTTTTACATTAAGAACCAATAACTGGCTCCTGTTTACAAGAAAATGCTAAACAAAGAATATTGGTTGGAAGTTTAGCGTAATCAAAAACAACCCTTGGATCTCTAGAAGTATCACTTGCCAGGTTTAGAAAGCTGTGCTTGGTGAAAATGGAAGACCCCCTGGCCCTAGACAGTGAATATCCATCATAATGTATCCTTTATTTTTTTTCTAGAAACAGTTACAATATAAATGCCAGTAGATCCCTATTTTGATGCTCAGGTAAGATCAAAATCTGAAATATAGTTTCTGAATTCTAGATGCCCCACTTTAGAGGGGGATAGAGACTTAAAGGAGGACCCAGAAGAAACTGGGGTTGTTCTCCTTGGAATAGAAGATGTTGCATGGGAACATTATTCCTCTATCAGAGTACAATCTGTAAATTGCATTGTATTTCCCATCTCATTCACTTCAGTAGATTTCCCAAATCTATGATCTCCACTATCGAAAAAGCCAGGAAGAACAGATGCTGGGAATATCACCACCTGAAGAAAACCCTCCAATTCACATACCAGTCTGATATGAAAATATGTCACCATTTTTTCCTAACTAATGAGTATAAATCTTCATTCAAACCAGTAGTATGTTCTTTTGCAGAAGGACTGTGGCAGTTCAAAGTAGCAGTTCAAACAGACCTTCTCATGTGATATTGGGGAGAGCTAATAAATGTTGATATTGCAACATTCTAAAAAAAATAAACAAATTAGAATACAGTAAACGACAACTTACATTTCTATAAAGCTTTATTTTTTCAGATTTTCCTTTAGCTTTCTTCCACCATTCAAAGAGAAGAAAATACATAATGTGTTTTTGTTGTTTTGTTTCAACTTTACTTCCTTTGGCAAGTACACTCAAAACCATTATCTTACCACCCAGATTCTGTCAGAGTCATTGTGGTTTCTACTTATCAGAATTGTAAACAATTTTGTTTTCTTCTACATTAATTTTCTTCATGGGTTCACCTCCTATTATTTCCCCATGTGTTAGCTTTCTCTTTCATTTGCTTTGTCTGTATAAACCAAATCTCCTCTTTCACTTTCAGCACTAATCTGTATATCTTTGCCTTTCTTGCCTGCTTATTCTATGCTTCCTGAAATGTTCCTGCCACCCTTTTGAGCTGATGTGGAATCTTGTTCTTCAGCTTCTTACAGAGGTTCTCTTAACTTCTCTTTCCAGAACTGCACTTACAATTTCATCTTTTCAGTTGTGATATATAGGCTTATTCCCCATGTTTTTCCCTGCTTTTCATTATCTTCCATCACACCTGATGTATTTTTCTCTTACATTTCTAAATCATTGTTTTTCACTGCACCAATTAGTTCCTTTGTTGTTTCCCTTTCAAATCTCTCGCCTTCTTCTTTTTCTATCTATCTTTCCTTCTTTAATATTGTTTTGCTGTGGGATCCCAAAAATGTTGGGAGCAAGGCAGCAACATCTGGTAACCCTGTGATCTCTATCTCGGAGGCCAATGTCAGAACATCTTTTGAGAGAGTGAACCCTTGCAAGGGGCCAGGCCCCAGTGGTGTGCCTGGTAAGGTGCTGAAAACCTGAGCCAACAAATTGGCTGGAATTTTTACAGATATATCTTCAATTTCTCACTGCTGCAGTCGGTGGTTCTCACCTGCTTCAAAAAGTGACAATCATATTAATGCCAACAAGAGCAGGGTGAACTGCCTCAATGACTATCACATCGCTGATCTCACATCTTCTACGATGCAGTGCTTTGAGAGGTTGCTCATGGCCAAAATCAACTCCTCCCAGAGAAAGGACCTGGACCCACTACAATTTGTCTATCATCACAATAAGTCTACAGTGAATGCAATCTCACTGGCTCTCTACTCGGCCTTGGACAACCCAGACAATAGTAATACCCATATCAGGTGTTTGTCATTGTTTACAGCTCAACATTCAACACAATCATATCCTCAGTACTGATCAATCAACTTCAAACCCTTGGGTTCTGTACCAGCCTCTGCAACTGGATCCTTGACTTTTCATCAGGAGATCAGAATCGGTGCAGATTCAAAATAACATCTCCTCCTCACTGACAATCAACACCGGTGTACTTCAAGAATATGTGCTCAGCCTAATGCTCTACTCACTCTACACCCACGACTGTATGTCTAGGCACAGCTCAAACACCATTGATAAACTTGCTGATGACACAACTATTGTGGGCAGAATTATAGATGATGACGAGAAGGTGTGTGGAATAGATCAGTTGGTTGAGTGGAGTCGCAACAACAACCTTGCACTCAACATTAGTAAGACCAAGGAATTGATTGAGGACTTCAAGACGGGTAAGCCAAGAGAATAGACACCATTCCTCATCAAAGGGTCAGCCATGGAAAGGATGAACAGTTTCAAGTTGCTGGTTGTTAACATCTCTGGAAATCTATCCTGGCCCAATATACTGATGCAATTAAAAAGAAGGCACAACAGCACAGTTATGTTTCATTAGGAGTTTGAGGAGATTTGGTATGTCACCAAATACTCTAATAAATTTCTAAAGATGTTCCTCAAAGAGTATTCTAACTGGTTGCATCACCGTCTAGAATGGGAGGGCCACTGCACAGGACTGGAAAAAGTTGCAGAAAGTTTTGAACTCAGCCAGCTCCGTCATGGGCACTAACCTTCCCAGTACTGAGGACATCTTCAAAAGGCCATGCCTCAAAAAGGTGGCAGCCATCACTGAGGACCTCCATCAGCCAGGACATGCCCTCTTCTCACTGCTACCATCAAGGAGGATCTACAGGAGAACGAAGACATGTACTCGGTGTTTTAGGAACAGATTCTTCCCCTCCCTCATCAGAGTTCTGAATGAGCAATGAACCCGTGTACGACACACTAAATGAATTTTCACTTTCTTTTTGCTCTATTTATTTAATTTAATTACACATGTGTATATCTGTACTGCTACCACAAAACAGGAAATGTCCTGATGTATGCCAGTGATATTAAAATTAATTCTGATTCTGATACTGAGTTTGACTGCCTTTAGGCAAAACTTGTTAATAGATATACAATCTTTAAAAACTAGAGAAATTCCTCCTTGACAGCTATGCTGTTCTCCATGTTAGAAAAGCCTAGACCTTCAAAAAGTTTCAGTTTTGTTTTTAAAAATTCCATCAGAATTCTAAATCAGATTAGGAGCATTCTGAGTTTACCAGAGACCTCTGTACAAACACCAATCTGTTTCAATCACACCTTTCTACCCTCATGGTCAGGTAAAACCTACTATGCTTGGAGGGAGAAGGGTCTAGTTTCTATTGAAGACCTGTACATAGAGGGACGGTTTACAACATTTAGTCTGCTGAAAAAGAAATTTGAGATGCCTCATTCGCGCCTTTTTCGTTACTTACAAATTAGACACTACATTCAATCTAATATTTGTAATTTTGAAATCCTTCCAGGGAAGCATATATTTTTTGATATTTTAAAGAACCCTCCTGACTCCAAACATCTCGTTTCTAAGTTTGTACGTTTGTTCAATGATTGCACTGTAGCGTCTACTGTGAAGATTAGAGATGCCTGGAGAGAGGAGTTGGGCATTGAATTATCTGAAGCTGCCTGGGACGAGAGTTTGTCTATGATACAGGCTTGCTCTGTTAACAGCAGACACCAACTGATCCAGTTTAAAGTTGTTCACCGTCTCCATTATTCTAAACTTACATTGCACAGGATTTACCCTTCTGTCTCGTCAATGTGTGATAGATGCCAAGGGACGGAGGCCACGTTGTCACATACCTTTTGGTTTTGCCCATGACTGACTGGATTTTCGTCCAAAATATTTGACTGGTACTCAAAGGACTATGAAAGATCCTTCCCCTTGGAAGCTGGTCTTGCCATCTTTGGCTGCTCGCAATCTACTATTTGCTTCTCAACAGCCATACAACAGTCTCTGAACTGGAGATAATTGTCACCAAAAGACTTATCTTGAGGGAATGGAAATCACCCTCTCCCCCTTTCTTTCGGAGATGGATGGCTGACGTGATCTCAGTCATACAGATGGAGAGACTTAGGTTCTTGAGAACCAATTCAATTGAAACATTTTCGGCTATCTGGCACACACATAAAAGTTGCTGGTGAACGCAGCAGGTCAGGCAGCATCTCCAGGAAGAGGTACAGGCGACGTTTCGGGCCGAGACTCTTTGTCAGGACTAACTGAAAGAAGAGCCAGTAAGAGATTTGAAAGTGGGAGAGGGAGGGGGAGATCCAAAATGATAGGAGAAGACAAGAGGTTGGTGGGGGGAAGGAGCCAAGAGCTGGACAGTTGTTCGGTGAAAGGGATATGAGAGGATCATGGGACAGGAGGCCCCGGGAGAAAGAAAAGGGTGAGGGGGGAAACCCAGAGGATGGGCAAGGTGTATAGTGAGAGGGACAGAGGGAGAAAAAGGAGAAAGAGAAAAAGAGTGTGTGTATATAAATAAATAACAGATGCGGTACGAGGAGGAGGTGGGTCATTAGCAGAAGTTAGAGAAGTCAGTGCTCATGCCATCAGGTTGGAGGCTACCCAGACGGAATATAAGGTGTTGTTCCTCCAACCTGAGTGTGGTTTCATCTTCAAGGTAGAGGAGGCCGTCGATAGACATATCAGAATGGAAATGGGATGTGGAATTAAAATGTGTGGCCAATGGGAGATCCTGCTTTCTCTGGCAGACAGAGGGTAGGTGTTCAGTGAAACGATCTCCCAGTCTGCGTCGGGTCTCGCCAATATATAGAAGGCCACATTGGGAGCACTGGACGCAGTATATCACCCCAGCCGACTCACAGGTGAAGTGTCGCCTCACCTGGAAGGACTATCTGGGGCCCTGAATGGTGGTAAGGGAGGAAGTGTAAGGGCATGTGTAGCACTTGTTCCGCTTACAAGGATAAGTGCCAGGAGGGAGATCGGTGGGGAGGAATGGGGGGGACAAATGGACAAGGGAGTCGCGTAGGGAGCGATCCCTGCGGAAAGCGGGGGGGGGGGGGAGGGAAGATGTGCTTAGTGGTGGGATCCCGTTGGAGGTGGCGGAAGTTACGGAGAATTATATGTTGGACTTGGAGGCTGGTGGGGTGGTAGGTGAGGACCAGGGGAACCCTATTTCTACTGTAGTGGCGGGAGGATGGAGTGAGAGCAGATGTGCGTGAAATGAGGGAGAAGCCTTTGAGAGCAGAGTTGATTGTGGAGGAAGGGAAGCCCCTTTCTTTAAAAAAGGACATTTCCCTCGTCCTGGAATGAAAAGCCTCATCCTGAGAGCAGATGCGGTGGAGACGGAGGAATTGTGAGAAGGGTGTCTGCGAGAGACAGGGTGAGAAGAGGAATAGTCCAGATAGCTGAGAAAGTCAGTAGGCTTATAGTAGACATCAGTAGATAAGCTGCCTCCAGAGATAGAGACAGAAAGATCTAGAAAGGGGAGGGAGGTGTCAGAAATGGAGCAGGTAAACTTGAGGGCAGGGTGGAAGTTGGAGGCAAAGTTAATGAAGTCAACAAGCTCAGCATGTGTGCAGGAAGCAGCGCCAATGCAGTCGTCAATGTAGCAAAGGAAAAGCGGGGGACAGATACCAGAATCGATTTGGAACATAGATTGTTCCACAAAGCCAACAAACAGGCAGGCATAGCTAGGACCCATACGGGTGCCCATGGCTACACCTTTAGCTTGGAGGAAGTGGGAGGAGCCAAAGGAGAAATTATTAAGAGTAAGGACTAATTCTGCTAGACGGAGCAGAGCGGCAGTAGAGGGGAACTGGTTAGGTCTGGAATCCAAAAAGAAACAGAGAACTTTGAGACCTTCCTGATGGGGGATGGAAGTATCCCTCACCACCACTCAGGGCCCCAGACAGTCCTTCCAGGTGAGGCGACACTTCACCTGTGAGTCGGCTGGGGTGATATACTGCGTCCGGTGCTTGTGATGTGGCCTTCTATATATTGGCGAGACCCGACACACACGGGGAGATTGTTTTGCTGACACCTACACTCTGTCCGCCAGAGAAAGCAGGATCTCCCAGTGGCCGCACATTTTAATTCCACGTCCCATTCCCATTCTGATATGTCTATTGACGGCCTCCTCTACTGTAAAGATGAAGCCACACTCATGTTGGAGGAACAACACCTTACATTCCGTCTGGGTAGCCTTCAACCTGATGGCATGAACATTGACTTCTCAAACTTCCGCTTATGCCCCACCTCCCCCTGTACCCCATCCGTTATTTATTTATATACACACACACTTTTTCTCTCTCTCCTTTTTCTCCCTCTGTCCCTCTCACTATACCCCTTGCCCATCCTCTGGGTTTTTCCCCCTCCCCCTTTTCTTTCTCCCTGGGCCTCCTGTCCCATGATCCTCTCATATCCCTTCTGCCAATCAGCTGTCCAGCTCTTGGCTCCATCCCTCCTCCTCCTGTCTTCTCCTATCATTTTGGATCTTCCCCTCCCCCTCCCACTTTCAAATCTCTTACTAGCTCTTCTTTCAGTTAGTCCTGACAAAGGGTCTCAGCCCGAAACATCGTCTGTACCTCTTCCTAGAGATGCTGCCTGACCTGCTGCGTTCACCAGTAACTTTTATGTGTGTTGCTTGAAATTCCAGCATCTGCAGATTTCCTCGTGTTCGGCTATCTGGGATCCATTTCTTGCCTACCTGGACAAGGCCGGGGGCAGATGAACAATTCCCCCCAGCTGATTTCTCGCGGCCCTCAATTGAGATTTAATGTTTAGTATTTTTGAGCACATTGTACAATCGGCATCCCTCTAATGTTATGTCCCTTTTTTTTTGCTTATTTCATTTTTACATATGTCTGAGCTGGTATGTTCTTGTTGATTTCATTGTTTCTTTTTGAAAATTTTGAAAATAAAGTATAGAAAAAAACTAGAGGAAAATATTTGTGATTCGTTCCACTCATCAGAAACAGGACGGACATGGGGACAGATGAAATGGAATAGATTCACAACCAGCACAAATTGCTCATATTAATAATCATAGCAAGCTGGATTCTGCAGATAACTGCATGAAGTAGGCTGAAGTTTCGTTATGGAAACAAGCTCCCCAATACCTGAATGAACACCTGACTGCATTTCAGATCGTGAGAAATTGTTTTGGCTTTCCAGCCAGCAAAGACTCATTTAGGTAAATTGCAAGCAGCGCGAAGATGTCCATTTGAAAATGAACAACTGGAAACTGAACCCTCCTCTCAGGCATACTTAGACCCTTTAGCCCATAATGTACCTATTTGCTAGTGAGAATCCAAGAAGAATCAGTTGACAATTTCTACCGTTCTCGACCCACATGTCTCGATTTTCTCTAGTTCTTCTAGGACTTCAACAGTCTGAGGTACCCAAATGCTTCAAGCAAGCTTTAGTTATACTGGTGCCCAAGAACATCATGGGAACCTGCTCTGATGACTATCATCCAGTAGCACGTACAGTACATCTACTGTGATGAAGTGCTTTGAGAGTTTGGTGATGAAGCATATCAACTGCTGCCTGAGAAATGACTTCATTCCACTCCAATTTGCCTACTGGCACAACAGGACCACAGCAAATGCCAATTCATTAACTCTTCACTCAACAAAGGAACATCTGGACAGCAAAGATGCATATATCAGGATGCTCTTTATCGATTACAGCTCAGCATTCAATATAGGTGTCCCCCGCTTTTCGAACATTCGCTTTACGAAACCTCACTGTTACGAAAGACCTACATTAGTACCCTGTTTTCGCCTTCAGAAGGTGTTTTCACTGTTACGAAAAAAATTCAGCGCGCGATAACAAGCAGCGCGCGAAAGAAATCAGTGCGCACCCCGAGCAGCCGCTCTCCCCGGATTCGGAACAGCATTCTCGCCAGCATTGCTTTAACATGAGCCTGTGAGCAGTCATTTGCAAGATGAGTTCTAAGGTATCGGAAAAGCCTGAAAGAGCTCGTAAGGGTGTTACACTTAGCGTAAAACTAGACATAATTAAGTATTTCGATCGTGGTGAACGAAGCAAGGACAAAGTGAGTTTGGCTTGTGGAAGTTGACGAAGATGATGTTGAAGAGGTTTTGGCATCCCATGACCAAGAACTGATAGATGAAGAGCTGATGCAATTGGAAGAGGAAAGGATAACAATCGAAACCGAATGAGGAATGATAAAGTACGACTTTAATTTTGAAAGGTACATAGGTTTAGAGGATATTTGCAAGATTCTTTGAGTCCTTACAAAGAACTGTGTGATAGAAAAATGCACGAGGCTCAGCAGTCAAGCAAGCCTTCCACATCAGCCCCAGCAGATGACGAACCTCGACCTTCGACATCGAGGCGGGCAGTCATAGGAGAAGATGAGCTGCCGGCTCTAACGGAAACAGACGACGAGATGACACCCCAGTGTCCCACCACCCCAACACCCAGGCCGCGGACAGATACTGTACCGATTCGCGGAGAATGCAGCAGTAGCCGGGAGGCATACATCTTTAAGAAAAAAGCCGAAATAACCATGCTAATTAGGTGCCACCCCACACGTAATTAATTAGCATGTTTGTTTTGGCTTTTTTCTTAAAGATGTGCTGTGTGTCTCCTGGCTACCGCTGGACCCCTGCATGCTTCGCGGCAATGTATCGGTCGGCGGCCTGGAGGGTGGGGGCTACTGCACCAGCAAATCTGTGACGTCTCAGTCTAACACACCATCATCAGTGTGCTTGGCGCTGCCTTCCCGATTCCAGTAAGTGATACTACACTGTACATACATTATTTCTACTTTATATCGGCTATGTATTTTTACGTGTTATTTGGTATGATTTGGCAGCTTCATAGCTTAAAGGTTACTGGAGAGCGCTTGCGCCATGTTTTTGCCAAAAGCGCTTGCGTGAGATTTTCTGCTGATGGTACTTGCGTGAGATTTTCGCTACGGAGAACAGTTCAGTAATGATTGTGGAAAAGTATTTCTACTTTATATAGGCTGTGTATTTATCATATCATTCCTGCTTTTACTATATGTTACTGTTATTTTAGGTTTTATGTGTTATTTGGCATGACTTGGTAGGTTATTTTTGGTTCTGCGAACGCTCACAAAACTTTCCCATATAAATAAATGGTAATTGCTTCTTCGCTTTACGACATTTCGGCTTATGAACTGTTTCATAAGAATGCTCTACCTTTGGATGGCGGGGGAAACCTGTAACATCATCCCCTCAAAACTAATCAATAAGCTTTAAGACCTTGGCCTCAACACCCCATTGTGCAATTAGATCCTTGATTTCATCACTCACAGTCACAAGTCAGTTCAGATTGGCAACAACATCTCCTCCACCATCTCCATCTGCACAGGTGCACCACAAGGCTGTGTGCTGAGCCTCCGGCTCTTCTGGCTTTATAGATGTAACTGTGAGGCTAAACACAGTTCGAATGCCATATTTAAGTTTGCTGACAACACAACTGTTGAAGCAACATTAAAGTATTCAGTGTTACCATTTCATAAATTGTGCCCTGGGACCAGCACAATGGTGTAATTACGATAAAAGCATGGCAGCACTTCTACTTTTTCAGACGCTTGCAAAGATGCAGCATGACATCAAAAACTTTGACCAACTTCTATAGATGTGTGACGAAGAGTATATTAACTGGCTAATCACTGCCTGTTAGGGGAAAGTAGTGCATATGGACAAGCCCATCCAGATAAAGGCTTCCTCACCATTAAGCACATCTACATGGAGTGCTGTTGCAGGAAAGCAACAGCCATCAAGGGCTACTGTTGTAGGGGGATACTGGCAGGGATGACGGCAGAGCAGAGATGGCTGAAGTTTCTGGGAATACTTCACAAGGAGCAGAATAGATATGTCCCACTCAGGAAGAAGTTATCAAATGGCAGGGGTAGGCAACCATGGCTGACCAAGGAAGTTACGGACTACATAAAATCCAAGGAATAGGCAAGTAAGGTAGCAAAAGTGAGTGGAATGTTGGATGATTGGGAAGCTTTTGAAATCCAACAAAAGGTGTCTGAAAAAGCTATAAAAAGCAAAAAGATGAAATATGAAAGCAAACTATCCAGTAATATAAAGTAGGCTACTGGAAGTTTTTTTCAATTATATCAAGAGTAAAGGGAGGGGAGAGTTGATATCGGATCACTGGAAAATGATGCTGGTGAGGTCGTAATGGGGAACAAAAAAAAATGGCAGATGAACTTAATGGGTACTTTCCATCAGTCTTCACTGTGGAAGACACTAGAGGTGTGCCAGAGGTCTATGAGTGTCAAAGAGCAGGAGTGACTGCCATTGCTATGGTAGCACCTGGGCAGCACCGGTCCTATCACGCGCGACTGGATGCCACACTCTTTTAGAAAATCAAATTATTCTAGGTGTTAGTAGGCCATCAGAAGAATCCAGGTATTGGAAGGAGGTAGTGAATAGAAATGACACACTTCTGGAAATAAGGTTTTGTTTATAAGGAAAAAGAAAACACTATGTACAAATATTTACATGAGCAAGAACAATTCAAATTTCCAACATTTTATTTAGGCTCCAAATCTTAGATATCAAACCACAATGAATTCTTTTAAAATTGGAATCAGCCATCCTCACTCCCCTGCTTTCACCCCATATCCTTCGATGCCCTGGCTAATCAAGGACCTATCTATCTCTGCCTTAAATACACCCAATGACTTGGCCTCCATAGCTACTCGTGGCAAAGAATTTCACAGATTTACCACCCTCTGCCTAAAGTAATTTCTCTGCATCTCTGTTCTAAATGGACATCCTTTAATCCTGAAGTCGTGCCCTCTTGTCCTAGACTCCTGTACCATGGGAAATAAATTTGCCATATCTAAACTGTTCAGGCCTTATAACATTGAAATGTTTCTATGAGATTCCCCCCTCATTCTCCTAAACTCCAGGGAATACAGCCCAAGAGTGCCAGACGTTCCTCATAAAGTAACCCTTTCATTCCTAGAATTATTCTCATGAATCTTCTCTGAACCCTCTCCAATGTCAGTATATCCTTTCTAAAATAAGGACCCCCAAAATGCACACAATGTTCCAAGTTTGGTCTCACAAGAGCCTTATAGAGCCTCAATATCACATCCCTGCTGTTATATTCCATACCTCTAGAAATGAATGCCAACATTGCATTTACCTTCTTCACCACTGACTCAACCTGGAGGATAACCTTTAGGGCATCCTGCACAAAGACTCCCAGGTCCCCTTGCTTCTCTGCATCTGAATTCCCTCCCCATCTAAATAATAGTCTGCCCATTTATTTCTTCCACCAAAATGCATGACAATACAATTTCCAACATTGTATTCCACTTGCAACTTCTTTGCCCATTCACCTAAACTATCTGAGTCTCTCTGCAGGCTTTCTGTTTCCTCAACACTACCCGCTCCTCCATCTATCTTTGTATCATCGGCAAATTTAGCCACAAATCCATTAATCCCATAGACCAAATCATTGACATATATCGTAAAAAGCAGCGGTCCCAACACCGGACCCTGTGGAACTCCACTGGCAACTGGCTGCCAGCCAGAATAGGAGCCCTTAATTCTCTCTCTCTGTTTTCTGCTGATCAGCCGATGCTCCACCCATGCTAGTAACTTCCCTTTAATTCCATGGGTTCTTATCTTGCTAAGCAGCCTCATGTGCTAAGCAGCCCCTTGTCAAAGGCCTTCTGAAAATCCAAGTACACCACATCTCCTTTGTCTACTCTGCTTATTATTTCCTCAAAAAATTGCAGTAGGTTAGTCAGGCAGGATTTTCAATTTCAGGAAACCATGCTGGCTTTGGCCTATCTTGTCATCTGCCTCCAGGTACTCCATAATCTCATCACTAACAATCGATTCCAACAACTTCCCCACCACTGATATCAGGCTAACAGGTCTATAGTTTCCTTTCTGCTGCCTCCCACCCTTCTTAAATAGCAGAGTAACATTTGTAACTTTCCAGTCATCTGGTACAATGCCAGAATCTATCGATTCTTGAAAGATCATTGTTAATGGATCCGCAATCTCTCCAGCTACTTCCTTCAGAACCTGAGAGTGCATTTCATCAGCTCCAGGAGACTTATTCTCCCTCAGACCATTAAGCTTCCTGAGCACCTCCTCAGTCACAATTTTCACTGCACAAACTTCACTTCCCTGACACTTGAATATCCAATATACTGCAGATGTCTTCCTCTGTAAACACTGATGCAAAATATGCATTTAGTTCCTCTGCCATCTCTGTGTTTCTCATTACAATATCTCCAGTATCATTTTCTTTTCTTTCTTTATTAATCTTTTTATTGATTTAAAAAAAGCATATATATAAACAAGAGGAGAACTATCTCAAATATATATATCAATAGCAATGCAAAAGAAAGTGAAATAGACATATAGTATTAAGCTAATATGTAGTATATAATAAAAAAGAAGACAGCTAATTCTCCTCTTTTCAATTCATAGAGAGGGAGAGAAAAAAAACATTAACATTTTAAAATGAGAAGGAAAAGAAAACCCCACTACACTATATGAAAAAAGGGAAAAAAAGGGACTGGGCAGTCTATTCTGAGGATACGGCCAAAAACAAGGAAAGACTTTCCGAACAAATCTAAAGCTTCGAAAAAAGAATAATTGGAAGAGTAATAAATCAAATCAAATGAAAATATTGAATAAAAGGTCACCAGATTTGCTCAAATTTAAAGGATGCATCAAATGTCCGACTTCTTATTTTCTCTAAACTTAAACAGGACATAATGGAGGAAAGCAAATAAAAAACAGTAGGTGGATTAGAATCCTCCCACTTCAGTCAAATGGCTCTCCTAGCCAATAAAGTTGAATAGGGTATCATGCGTTGAGCGGAAACAGGAATATTTCCTGCTTCCGATGGGATAATCCCAAAGATTGCCTTAAGTAAATTAGGTTGTAGGTCCAGATCCAAGACTTTTGATAGCGTTTTAAAAACATCTCTCCAAAAATTACCTAGCTTTCTGCAAGACCAAAACATATGAGTTATAGTGGCCACCTCAATATTACATCTGTCACAAATAGGATTGATGTTGGAAAAAATACGCGCTAGTTTATCCTTTGACATACGGGCCCGATGCACTACCTTGAACTGTATCAAGGAATGGCGGGCACAGATGGATGAGTTATTAACCAAATGAAAAATTTTACTTCATTGATTATCCGAAAATGACTTTTGAAATTCCAATTCCCAAGCAAGTTTAATTTTATTGTTAGATATCATTTGTAAATTCAATAACCGTTTATAAATTATAGCTATCAACCCTTTTTGAAGTAGTTTAAGCTGAAAGAGAGCATCTGTCATATGAGGTGGATAAGCAGAAGGGTAATTTGGCAGCAGACCACGTAAAAAGTTCCTAATTTGTAAATATTTTAAAAAGTGTACATTAGATAAATCATATTTACCCACTAACTGAGAAGAAGACATTAAACAATCCCCTAAAAACAAATCTGAAGAAGTTGTTATTCCCTTGGTTTTCCAAATTAAAAAGGCCTTATCCAAAATTGATGGTTTAAAAAAATAATTGAAATGGATATTACTAGAAAGAACAAAATTATTTAACTCAAAAACTCTATGAAACTGTAACCAAATTTTTAATGGATTAAAGTCTTGTCTGCTAATCTTAGATAACAAAAAGGGAAGAGGAGCTCCCAGTAAAGAGGCCAAAGAAAACTCCTTCGCCGAGTTTTCCTCCAAATCCAACCATGAAGGACATTCCTGTATTTCTGAATAATGAATGCAAAAAGTAATATATCAAATATTAATTGCCCAATAATACATTCTAAAATTTGGCAAAGCAAACACATATAAAAGGAATGGAAAATGTGATTGCTGACTGTCTGTCAAGGTGCTGACAACTCAGAGTTCTCTGTATTAGCCAAATAGCTGATGAGCATGTATATTTGTGTGTATCTAATAATGTATTCATGCCTATAATTTTTACCCCGGTAAAAATCCTTTGAAGGGTAGGGGTGTGACAACGGACCAAGTTATCAGAAGATTGATGCCGATAAGAGAGATAAGAGAGAGACAAATGGGGGAAACATTCAAAATGCTAATAAGAGAGAGACAAGAGAGATTAACGAAAAGAGACACAGTTTCCGAGTATTGACAGACCGGTTGCTTTGAACCTGAACTGTTTGAAGTTTGATGGACAGGCGATACCCCAGCAGGGGGATAAAAGGAACAGGTTCACTAAGGCAAGAGACACACCACGACACCATGACACCACGAGATAACGAGACACTGGAAGTGCGTTGTGCCCTCCCACAAGTTGGTGGGAGTTTTTGGAGGTCTAGTCGCGGGACCGACCATAGACGCACAGGGTGAAAAGGTACGATCGGCGGGAACCTGGTGTGTGTGTCCGCCCTTGCCTGGGTGCCGGGCTCACCACAGAAGAACGATCGTATCCAGAATGGAGGGGTCACAGTCGGTGACCTCAGAAGACATTACAAAGGGCTCGCCCGAAAGCTAACTGCGAGGAATATCAAAGGTCTGTTTGAATCCGATTTGAATACCATCATTTGCTCTCTCTCTCTCTCCCCCCCCCCAACGGCACAACAGCGATTACTGCGAACTGAACTAAACTGAACTGAACTCTGTGTCACTTGAGACTGATCATTTTACTCCTAGACTGCGATAGAGCTTGATTGATCCTATTATCCTAGTTCTGCGTACATGTGTGTTTTATCATTGCTAACCTGTTGCATTTATATCCTTATGTTTAGAGTACTGTGTTACTTATTTCCTTAATAAAACTTTCTTAGTTCCAGTAATCCAGACTCCAACTAAGTGGTCCATTTCTGCTGGTTTGGCAACCCAGTTACGGGGTACATAACAATTCTAAAATTTGGCAAAGCCATACCACCGTCCTTTTTTAATTTCTGCAAAAAGGGTTTACTCAATCTTGGATTTTTATTATTCCAAATATAAAATAAGATTATAGAGTCTATTCTGTCAAAAAAACGTTTTAGGAACAAAGGAAGGAACAGCCTGAAATATATGTAAGAATTTCAGTAGAACTATCATTTTAATAGCATTCATTTGACCTATTAATTATAATGTCATAGGTGACCATTTAGAAAACATTTGTTGGGTGTAATCAATTAATGGGAGAAAATTATATTTATACAGGTCCTTAAAATTTCAAGCAATTTTAATACCAAGATAAGTAAAGTAATTTTTAGCAATACTAAAAGGTACTTGATGATATTGATCCGAGTAATTATCAATGATAAATAACTCACTTTTATGTAAATTTAATTTATATCCAGAAAAACTACTGAATTCAGAAAATATAGTTAAGGTAGAAGGAATAGATTTCCTAGAATCTGAAATATAAACCAACAGGTCATCTGCACACAATGAAACCCTGTGTAATTTGTCCCCTCTCTTAATACCCTGAACAGTAAGGAATCTCTAAGAGCAATAGCAAGGGGGCATTATTTTCTATTGGTCCTATATCTACCCTCAACTCCTTTACCCTTTATATACTTAAAAAAGCTTTTAGTATTCTTTAATATTAGTCCCCAGCTTCCTTTCCTATTTCATCTTTTCCGTCCTAATGACCTTCTCAGTTTCCTTCTGCAAGTTTTTAAAAGCTTCCCAATCCTCTATCTTCCCACTAGCTTTGGCTTCCTTGTATGCCCTCTCTTTTGCTTTTACTTTGGCTCTGACTTTCCTTGTCAACCATGGTAGTGTCCTTCTTCCATTCGAAAATGTCTTCTTATTTGGAATATATCTGTCTCATTTTTCACAGAAACTTCAGCCATTGCTGCTCTGCTGTCCTTCCTGCCAGTGTCCCTTTCCAGTCAACCTTGGCCAGTTCCCCTCTCATGCCATTGTAATTTTCTTTATTCCACTGAAATACCGACACATTGGAATTTAGTTTCTCCTTCTCAAATTTCAAAGTGAACTCGATCATATTGTGATCACCGTTCCCAAAGGGTTCCTTAATCTTAAACTCTCTCTGGATCATTGCACAACACCCAATCCAGCACAGCCGATCCCCTAGTGGGCACAACAACAAGCTGTTCTATAAAGCCATCCCTTAGACAGTCTACAAATTCTCTCTCTTGAGGTCCAGTACTGACCTGGTTTTCCCAATCCACTTTCATGCTAAAATCCCCAACAATGGCCCTTCTGACACACCTTTTAGATCTCCTGCTGTAATTTGTAATCCACATCCCGGCTGCTGTTTGGAGGCCTGTATACAACTGCCATTTGGGTCCTTTTACCCTTGCCATTTCTTAACTCAACCCATACAGACTATACACCTTCCAATCCTATGTCATCCCTTTCTAATGATTTAATATTATTTCTTATACACAGAGCCACACCACCCCCTCTGGCTACTCACCTATCTTTCTGACATACCGTATATGCTTGGACATTCAGCTCCCAAAGGCAGCCATCCTTTAGCCAAGTTTCAGAGATGTCCACAACATTCTACTTGCCAACCTGCAGCTGAATTTCAAGATTATCCATTTTATTTCTTATGTTGCATGTTTTCAAATATAACACTTTCAGTCCAGTATTTGTTGCTTTCTGTTTTAACAGCACCCTTTAGGTTCAGGTGTAACCTGTCTTTTTTGTAAAGGCTGTACCTTCCCCAGAGGAGATCCCAGTGATTCTGGAACCAGAAGCCCTGCCCCCTACACCAGTCTCTCAGCCACGAATTAATATGCCTGACACGAGGAAATCTGCAGATGCTGGAATTTCAAGCAACACACATAAAAGTTGCTGGTGAACGCAGCAGGCCAGGCAGCATCTATTGGAAGCGGTACAACCAACGTTTCCTGCTGAGACCCTTCGTCAGGACTAACTGAGAGAAGAGCTAGTTAGAGATTTGAAAGTGGGAGGAGGAGGGGGAGATCCGAAATAATAGGAGCAGACAGGAGGGGGAGGGATGGGGCCAAGAGCTGGACAGTGGATTGGCAAAAGGGAGATGAGAGAATCATGGGACAGGAGGTCTAGGGAGAAAGACAAGGGGGGGGTGGAAGCCCAGAGGATGGGCAAGGGGTATAGTGAGAAGGACAGAGGGAAAAAAAGGAGAAAGAGAAAAAGAGTGTGTGTATATAAATAAATAATGGATGGGGTAAGAGGGGGAGGTGGGGCATAAGCAGAAGTTTGAGAAGTCAATGTTCATGCCATCAGGTTGGAGGCTACCCAGACGGAATATAAGGTGTTGTTCCTCCAACCTGAGTGTGGCTTCATCTTTACGGTAGAGGAGGCCATGGATAGACACATCAGAATGGGAATGGGATGTGGAATTAAAATGTGTGGCCACTGGGAGATCCTGCTTTCTCTGGCGGACAGACTGTAAGTGTTCAGCGAAACGATCTCCCAGTCTATGTCGAGATTGGGACAACAGAGCGGCGTGGGAGCCGAATTCTGAAGGAAGGCAGTTTTTTTAAAAACTTCTTCGAATGCAAGAAGGACGAGACTGCGCAGGTGTGTGACATAACAGGACAGCGCGGAGAGTTTAAAAAGGAGATCACCCTATACAACGGGCAGCTGTCGGAGCGGGCAGCGGAGTGAGTGGTAGCAGAGTGTAGGGCTTTGGCTTCAACGGGTTTCGGTAGTAAACGGGAAGAGGCGAGAGCGAAGCACCAACTCTTCCCCCCCCCCCCCCCCCGCCGCCTTGGCGAATCGGTCCGGACAGACAGGAACAGCAAGGCTCACACAGCTAACGGTTTAAAAGGTTCGTCTGTTTGGTGAGGTAAGTGGGTGAGTAGACCTATTTCTCCTGTTTCATTCTTGTAGAATTAGATAGCATGCCTGCAGGGTTAGTGCTTTGTTCAGGGTGTCAGATGTGGGAATCCTGGGAGACCTCCAGCCTCCCTGATGGCCACATCTGCACCAGGTGCACCGAGATGCAGCTCCTCAGAGATTGTGTTAGGGTTCTGGAGCTGCAGCTTGATGACCTACTGCTTATCAGGGAAAGTGAAGAGGTGATACACAGGAGCTACAGGGAAGTAGTCATCCCTAGGCTACAAGGGTCAGAAAACTGGGTCACTGTCAAGAGAGGGAAGGGAAATGCCCGGATAGTGGAGAGCACACCTGTGGCTGTCCCCCTCAACAACAAGTATCTTGTTCTGGATGCTGTTGAGAGGAATGACCTGACAGGGGATGCCCACGGTGACTGGGTCTCTGGCAATGAACCTGGCACTGTTGTGCAGGAGGGAAGGAGGGAGAAGAGGAATGCGGTAGTCATAGGGGATTCCATAGTCAGGGGAACGGACAGGAGATTCTGTGAGCCTGATAGAGATACCCGCATGGTGTGTTGCCTCCCAGGTGCCAGGGTACGGGATGTCTCGGATCGGGTCCAGAATATTCTGAAGGGGGAGGGCGAGCAGCCAGTTGTCTTGGTACATATTGGTACCAACGACATAGATAGGAGAAGGGAGGAGGTCCTGAAGAGAGATTTCTGGGAGTTAGGAAGGAAGCTGAGAATCAGGACCTCCAGGGTAGTAATCTCAGGATTGTTACCTGTGCCACGTGCTAGCGAGGGAAAGAATAGTAGGATCAGCCAGATGCATGCATGGCTGAGAGACTGGTGCAGGGGGCAGGGCTTCAGATTCTTGGATTATTGGGATCTCTTCTGGGGGAAGTATGACCTGTTCAAAATGGACAGGTTACAACTGAACCCGAAGGGGACCAATATCCTGGTGGGAAAGTTTAATAGAGCTGTTAGAGAGGGTTTAAACTAATTTGGCACGGGGATGAGAACCGGAATGATAGAGCGGAGGAAGGGGAACACAGGAATAAATCTAAGATAGTGAGCAGTAAAGATGTCAGGAAATACAGGCAGGTGATGGGGCAAATTTGTAGCCATTGGGATGAGTTGCAGTGCAATAAAGTTGCAGTGAAATCAAAGCGAGAAGTACCAAATACTGGTCTTAAATGCAAGCAGCATAAGGAATAAGGTGGATGATCTTGTCATACAGCTACAGATTGGCAGGTACAATATTGTGACCATCACTGAGACCTGGCTAAAGGATGCGTGTCTCTGGGAGCTGAACATCCAAGGATACACGATGTATTGGAAGGATAGGAAGGTAGACAGAGGGGGAGTCGTGACTTTATTGGTAAGAAATGATATTAAATCATTAGAAAGAGGTGATATAGGATCGGAAGGTGCAGAATCTTTATGGGTTGTTCTACAAAATCACAGAGGTAAAAGGACCCTGATGGCAGTTATATATAGGCCTCCAAACAGCTGCAGTGATGTGGACTACAAATTACAACAGGAAGTAGAAAAAGCTTGTCAGAAGGGCAGTGTTATGATAATTGTGGGGGATTTTAACATGCGAGTGGATTGGGAAAATCAGGTCGGCACTGTGCTGGATGTCTTTTTAGAACAGCTTGTTGTTGTTGAGCCCACTAGGGGATCAGATGTACTGGACTGGGTATTGTGTAATGAACCAGAGGTAATTAGAGAGATTGAGGTGAGGGAACCCTTAGGAGACAGTGATCATAACATGATTGAGTTCACTGTGAAATTTGAGAAAGAGAAGCCGAAATCTGATGTGTCGGTATTTCAGTGGAGTAAAGGAAATTACGGTGGCATGAGAGAGAAACTGGCCAAAGTTGACTGGAAAGGGACACTGGCGGGAAAGACGGCAGAGCAGCAGTGGCTGGAGTTTATGCGAGAAGTGAGGAAGGTGCAAGACAGGTATATTCCAAAAAAGAAGAAATTTTCGAATGGAACAAGGATGCAACTGTGGCTGACAAGAGAAGTCAAAGCCAAAGTTAAAGCAAAGGAGAGGGCGTACAAAGAAGGAAAAATTAGTGGGAAGACAGAGGATTGGGAAGTTTTTAAAAGCTTACAAAAGGAAACTAAGAAGGTCATTAAGAGGGAAAAGAATAATTATGAAAGGAAGCTAGCAAATAATATCAAAGAGGACACTAAAAGCTTTTTCAAGTATATACAGAGTAAAAGACAGGTGAGAGTATATAGGACCGATAGAAGGTGATACTGGAGAAATTGTAATGGGAGATAAGGAAATGGCGGAGGAACTGAACGAGTATTTTGCATCAGTCTTCACTGAGGAAGACGTCAGCAGTATACCGGACACTCAAGGGTGGCAGGGAAGAGAAGTGTGCGCAGTCAGAATTACGACAGAGAAATACTCAGGAAGCTGAATAGTCTAAAGGTAGATAAATCTCCCGGACCAGATGGAATGCACCCTCGTGTTCTGAAGGAAGTAGCTGTGGAGATTGCGTGGCTCTCAGTAATACTAGACGGACTGTTAACTGTTAATCGCTTATTACCAAAATGGCTTCTCTGAGGTGTTATATTAAAATGGCTTCTTGTACTGTTAATTGCTGAGCAAGGGGTTCTCTGTAACTGCAATGTTTGTGTTATACAATATGATAATGGAAATTGTATTCATTTGTTTGCCAATGGAAGTCATGTTCTGTTATCTTGTATATGTGTGCTGAGTTGAGGAGCGCGGGGTTTATCGGGAGGCAAGCAGAGAGGACGGGCGTGTGATGAATGGACAGCGGTTCCAGGGCAGCGGATACCATACCTCGGGGGTTCGGAGGGTGGCCGGAGTCTCAGAAGGACGTTGTGGATGGAATCGGAGGCGTGAGTGCCAACGTATTAAAATATTATGTGCGCAAGACTGATAAGTCATTTATGTGGCGCCTTTTCTTTTAGTTGATGCGACTAACCTATCACCAAAAATTTGCTATAAGGTATAATTCTTTACCTGCACTTGGTATATTGTTTCATATTTGTGTCGTGGCTGATCATTGGGCGACTCACACCTTATCCGCACCAAAGCATTTGCACTGTTTGGAGGAGTCGACAGCTATTCACCCGAGGCAATGGGAGTCAGTTGGAACAAAGACGTTACAATTATAAATGGTCATCTGCCAATGGAAATCACAAGTTTTGTGAACAGACTAACAGACCAGCATCTGTTTAACTTTATTTTAATGGTAGAAATTCTAATTTTGAAAGCCTTTTGTCAATTTTCAGTCTGGTTTTCTCAATATAGAGATTGCAGAAGGTCCAATTTGACAAATATTGGCAACCAATAATGCAGTTACATTAAGGTTAGTTGGGTGACAGATTCATAAAGCACAGACACACATCCTTCAGCCCAAAAAGTCTATGTCAACAAGGACCAAATGACACTGTAACACAGTGAAAATGCTGGAGGAACACAGCAGATCAGGCAGCATCTATGGAAATGAATAAAAAGTCAACGTTTCTGGCTGAGACCGTTCATCAGGACTGGAAAGGAAGTGAGAAGCCAGAGTAAGAAGGCATAGGGGTTGGGCAGGAGAGGGGATACAAGTTAGAAAGTGGTGTGTGAAGCCGGTTGTGTGGAGAAGGGGGGTGAAGTAAGAAGCTGTGAGATGACACGTGAAAAAGGTAAAGGGCTGAAGATGAAGGAATTTGATAGGAGAGAATAAGTGCCAGACTGGAGATTTGTAGGGAGGGAAGAATCCAAGGGAGTCACAGAGAGTGTGGAGGTAGAGGTGAAGTTGTGTTTGGTGTATGGTCTTGTGTTTGTGGTTGGTGTTTGGTGTATGGTCCTGTGTTTGTGTTTGGTGTATGGTCTTGTATTTGTGTTGGGTATATGGTCCTGTGTTTGTGTTTGGTGTTTGGTCCTGTGTTTGTGTTGGGTATATGGTCCTGTGTTTAGAAACATAGAAACATAGAAAATAGGTGCAGGAGTAGGCCATTCGGCCCTTCGAGCCTGCACTGCCATTCATTATGATCATGGCTGATCATCCAACTCAGAACCCCGCCCCAGCCTTCCCTCCATACCCCCTGACCCCCGTAGCCACAAGGGTCATATCCAACTCCCTCTTAAATATAGCCAATGAACTGGCCTCAACTGTTTCCTGTGGCAGAGAATTCCACAGATTCACCACTCTCCGTGTGAAGAAGTTTTTCCTAATCTCGGTCCTAAAAGGCTTCCCCTCTATCCTCAAACTGTGGCCCCTCGTTCTGGACTTCCCCAACATCGGGAATAATCTTCCTGCATCTAGCCTGTCCAATCCCTTTAGGATCTTATACGTTTCAATCAGATCCCCCCTCAATCTTCTAAATTCCAACGAGTACAAGCCCAGTTCATCCAGTCTCTCTTCATATGAAAGTCCTGCCATCCCAGGAATCAATCTGGTGAACCTTCTTTGTACTCCCTCAATGGCAAGGATGTCTTTCCTCAGATTAGGGGACCAAAACTGCACACAATACTCCAGGTGTGGTCTCACCAAGGCCTTGTACAATTGCAGTAGTACCTCCCTGCTCCTGTACTCGAATCCTCTCGCTATAAATGCCAGCATACCATTCGCCTTTTTCACCGCCTGCTGTACCTGCATGCCCACTTTCAATGACTGGTGTATAATGACACCCAGGTCTCGTTGCACCTCCCCTTTTCCTAATCGGCCACCATTCAGATAATAATCTGTTTTCCTATTTTTGCCACCAAAGTGGATAACTTCACATTTATCCACATTAAATTGCATCTGCCATAAACTTGCCCACTCACCCAACCTATCCAAGTCACCCTGCATCCTCTTAGCATCCTCCTCACAGCTAACACTGCCACCCAGCTTCGTGTCATCCGCAAACTTGGAGATGCTGCATTTAATTCCCTCATCCAAGTCATTAATATATATTGTAAACAACTGGGGTCCCAGCACTGAGCCTTGCAGTACCCCACCAGTCACCGCCTGCCATTCTGAAAAGGTCCCGTTTATTCCCACTCTTTGCTTCCTGTCTGCTAACCAATTCTCCAACCACACCAATACCTTACCCCCAATTTGTGTTGGGTGTATGGAAGCTGTGGAGAATGATGTGCTGGTGGTGGGTCTCATAGGGTGGTAGGAGAGGGCAAGAGGGCCTGTGACCCTGTTAAGGTGACGGGAAGGTGGGGTGACTGCAGATGTTCAGGAAATGGAGGAGATGTGGATTTCTCCCACACTGGTAATTTTGCCACTCCCCCTTCCCTCTTCTTCAATTTGTGATTCCAGCCTCCCTCCTCCTTCTCCTCACATTCTCCTGGTGTCCATCCTCCTTCTGATTTTCCCATGGTTCCCTCTCCTCTCCTGTCACATCCCTTCTTCTTCAGTCCTTTACTTTTCACACTTATCACCTCCCAGCTTCTTACTTCATCCATCTCCCCCCCCCCCCACCCACCTGGCTTCACCTATCACCCTCTCGCTTGTTCTCCTTCCCCTCTCCCGACCTTCTTATTCTGGTTTCTTCACCCACACTTTCCCAACCTGATGAAGGGCCTCAGCCCAAAACATCAACTGTTTATTCAATTCCATTGATGCTGCCTGACCTGAGTTTCTCCAGCATTGACTGTGTGTTTCTCTGGATGTTCAGCATCTGCAGAATCTCATGTGTTCCCTACTATGCTAATCCCTTTTATCAGCATCTGGTTGACAAACTTCGGTAATTCAAGTGTTTATCTGTTTTTAACATTCAAACAATCTGATCTCCAGCAGTCAGGTGGATCAATCCTTTGATTTATTATTTGTTGGGGAAGAGGAGAATGTACTTCCTCCACTCCCACTGTGGCAAAGAGATTGGCAAAAAATACCTGGCTCTCAAACCAAGGACAAGGAAGTGTTTGCATGGGCTAGCAGTGGAGGGCCCAGGAGGTAGGGGAGAGTGCATAACACAAAGCACAGAATGACACTAAGATTGACGAGTGAAGAGCTAGTAAGCAAAGTAGATATAGAATGGGAAAACAAATTGAGCTGAGACAGAGCTGAGAAGTCACTGGTGTGGATTCACTAAGTTAAATTGTTAAGTGATTTCCAAGAGGATTAATACTGAGGCACTTTAAAGTAAGCAACTTGAATGGGTGGGGACAGGATTTCCTCTTTCTGGGTGTGCTGCCAGTAAATAGAAATTTAATCTTTATCATACTTAGAAAAACACAACTGGACCACTTCCTTCCTGATGGGATTAGTCAAACGTTCACATTGCATTGCATTTGTTTGGCAGAGCCTATATTTGAATGATGTGAAGGCTCTGCTGAAATCTTTCAACATATTAGTTGAGATTCAGGAACTAGAAGTGGAACCAGCCAAAACCCACCATGACCTCAATGACAGTACACTGAAATTTGTACAGAGAAATAGAATCACAGAGTCACAGAAAACTACAGCACAGAAACAGGCCATTTGGCCCATCTAGTCTGTGCCAAGCTATTTAAGATGCCTTGCTCCATTGACCTGCACTGGAAACATAGCCCTCCATACCCAGATCATCCACGTACCTATCCAATGTTCTTTAAAATGTTGTAATCAAGCTCGCACGCACCACTTGCACAGCCGGTTCGTTCCACCCTCTCAAAACCCTCTGAGTGAAGTTTCCCCTCATGTTCCCCTGAAACTTTTCACCTTTCACCATTAACACATGACCTCTAGTTAAAGTCCCACCCAACCTCAGTGGAAGAAGCCTGGTTACATTTTCCCTATCTATACCACACATAATTTTGTATGATATCAAATCACCCTCTGTCTTCTACATTGCAAAGAACAAGGTCCTAACCTATTCCATCTTTCCTTATAACTCAAGTCCTCCAGAACTGGAAACATCCTTATAATTTTCCTCTGTACTATTTTAACATGATATACATCTTTCCTGTATGAAGGTGACCAAAACTGCATACAATTCTCCAATCACAAACAAGAGAAAATCTGCAGATGCTGGATTAGGTTAGACCTAACCAGTGCTCCTCCGCCACAACTCTCATCCCTCTAGTGAAACTTGTCCTCACTCTAAATAATTTCTGCTTTGGGTCCTCCCACTTCCTTCAAACAAAAGTGGTAGCCGTGGGCCTGCCTGTTTGTCAGTATGTGGAACAGTCTATGTTCCAAGCCTACAGTGGTGACTGTCCCGCACTTTTCATACGCTACATCGACGACTGTATTGGTGCTGCTTCCTGCACTCGTGCTGAACTTGTCAACTTCATCCACTTTGCTTCCAATTTCCACTCTGTCCTCAAATTCACCTGGTCCATTTCCAACACCTCCCTTCCCTTTCCCAATCTTACTGTCTCTATCTCCAGAGACAGCTTATCCGTTGATGTCTATTATAACCCCATGGTCTGCACAGCTACCCGGACTACACCTCATCCCACCCTGCTACTTGTAAAAAAGCCATTCCCTTTTCTCAAGTCATCCATCTCTGCCGCATCTGCTCTCAGGATGAGGCTTTTCATTCTAGAACGAAGAAGAAGTCCTCCTTTATCAAAGAAAGGGGCTTCCCATCCTCCACCATCAATGCTGCCCTCAACCACATCTGTTCCATTTCACGTATGACTGCTCTTACCCCATCCTCCCGCCACCCTACTAGGGATAGGGTTCCTCTTGTCCTCAAATACCACCCAACCAGCGTCCACGTGCAGCACATAATTTCCTGAATCTTCTCTCATCTCTAATAGGATCCCACCACCAATCACATCTTTCCCTCCCACCCACCACCACCTTCAAAAAGTGTCGTTCCCTACATGACTGCCTTGTCCATTTGTCCCTCCCCACTGATCTTCCTCCTGACCTTATCCTTGCAAGTGGAACAAGTGCTACACTTGCCCATACACCTCCTCCCTCATTTCCATTCAGGGCCCTAAACAGTCCTTCCAGGTGAGGTGACACTTCACCTGTGAGTCTGTTGGGGTCATGTACTGTTTTCAGTGCTCCCAGAGTGGCATCCTGTATATCGATGAGACCCGATGTAGATTGGGAGACCGCTTTGCCAAGCATCTACGCTCCATCTGCCAGAATAGGAGGGTTTTCCCAGTGGCCACCCATTTTAATTCCACTTCCCATTCTCATTCCAATATATCCATCCATGGCCTCCTCCACTGTTGGGATAAGGCCACACTTAGGTTAAAGGAACAACACGTTATATTCCACTTGGGTCGCCTCCAACCAGCTGGCATGAACATCAATTTCTCAAAATTCTGATAATGCCCCCCAACCCTCCCTTCTCCATTTACCTTCCCCTTTTTTCCTCTCTCACCTTATCTCCTTTCCCACCCATCGACTCTCTCTGGTGCTGCTCCCCCTTTTTCTTTCTTCCATAGTCTTCTGTCTCTTTTGACAATCAGCTTCCCAGCTCTTTACTTCATCCTTCCCCCTCCAGGTTTCACTTATCACCCAGTGTTTCTCTCTCCCCTCCCACCACCTTTTAAATCCACACCTCAGCTGTTTTTTCTCCAGTCCTGCTAAAGAGTTTCAGCCCAAAATGTCGACTGTACTCTTTTCCATAGATGCTTCCTGGCCTGCTGAGTTCCTCCAGCATTTTGTGTACGTTGCAAACAATACTCCAAATTAGGCATCAATAACATCTTGTATGACTTTAACATAACATCCCATCTCCTGTACTCAGTAACACACACAAAATACTGGAGGATCTCAGCAGGCATCCCTGCTGCCCTCCTTTACTCAATACTTTGACTTATGAAGGCCAATGTGCCAAAAGCTTTCTTTATGACCCAGTCGATCTATGACACCACTATCAATGAATTATGGACCCCATTCCTAAATCCCTTTGTTCTACAGCACACCTCAATACCCTGTTGTTCACTGTATAAGACTTTCCCTGGTTAATCCCACTGAAGTGCAACACCTTGCACTTGTCTGCATTAAATTCCATCTGCAGTTTTCAATCCAATTTTCCAGCTGGTCTAGATCCAGCTCCAAGCTCTGATCATCTTCCTCATTGCCCACTACACCCGCAACCTTGGTGTCATTTCCATATTTGCTGATCCAGTTTACCACATTATCATCTAGATCATTGAGACAGATGATAAACAACAACGGACCCAGCACTGATCCCTGCAGTTCACCACAATTCACAGGTATCAACTCAGAGAGGCAACCATCTACGACCACTCTCTGGGTTCTCCCACAAAGCTTCGTTATAGCTGTAGCTTCAATAAATCATTTATCAATATACTTTATACTTTATTGCCGCCAAACAATTGATACTAGAACCTACAATCATCACAGCGATATTTGATTCTGCGCTTCCCGCTCCCTGGATTACAAATTGATAGTAAATATTAAAAATTTAAATTATAAATCATAAGTAGAAAATAGGAAAATGGAAAGTAAGGTAGTGCAAAAAAACCGAGAGGCAGGTCCGGATATTTGGAGGGTACGGCCCAGATCCAGGTCAGGATCCGTTCAGCAGTCTTATCACAGTTGGAAAGAAGCTGTTCCCAAATCTGGCGGTACGAGTCTTCAAGCTCCTGAGCCTTCTCCCGGAGGGAAGAGGGACGAAAAGTGTGTTGGCTGGGTGGGTCATGTCTTTGATTATCCTGGCAGCACTGCTCCGACAGCGTGCAGTGTAAAGTGAGTCCAAAGACAGAAGATTGGTTTGTGTGATTTGCTGCGCCATGTTCACGGCCTTCTGCAGATTCTTCCAGTCTTGGACAGGACAACTTCCATACCAGGTTGTGATGCACTTCTTCCAGAGGTTTCACCCTGAGGATTTCCAGTAAATAAGTAGAGATACCAAATTATAATTCAACTTTTAATAATTTATATCTTTAGTTAGTTTCTAATAGTTTATTGCATTTCTGTCATTTTTGTCCAAACCTTTTTACAAATGAATGGTGGAGAGCATTCTGAATAGTTACTTCACAGCCTGGTATAGAGGTTCCAATGTGCAGAATCAAAAGAAGCTGCCAAAAGCATCATAGGGCAAAGCCTCTCCAACATCAAGGACATCGTCAAAAGGCAGTGTCTCTATGCACCATCCATCATTGAGAGCCCTCACCATCCAGGACATACCACCTTCTCATTATTACCATCAAGGAGGAGTTCAAGAGCCTGAAGACACACACTGAATGCTTTTGCAACAGCTTCTTCCCATCTGCCATAGATTTCTGACCCGTCCATGAGAACTACCTTACTGTTTCTCTTTCGCACGATTGATTTATTTTTTATTGCTGTTATAAAATGCCAAATTTCATGATATATGTCAATGATAATAAATTTGACTCTGATTAAGATGAAGTTGAAACACAAAAAAAGTGAAACAAAAATTTTAAATTTCAAGTTTTAAATAATTAGACGCAACTATAGATGTCTTATTTTGACCTGTAAGTGCAGTGGAATCTGGTTAATTGGTACATCGGAACCAGTACATATTGGCTGAATTAGCAGCTGCCCCAGTAAAAACAGTTTAAAAAGGACAGACCACCTTTCAACTGAGTAACAAATGATGCATTTAACTGAAAGACAGACCAAACCAAAACTCTACTAATACCACCACAGTGTTAAAAAACTGTCTGTTAGTTCCCAATAGTAATGGATGGAGGAATTCATTCACTGCACACCACCACAGACCCCCGACTGACTGCAAATGAACAAAATCAGCGCAGACACTTAATGCAGATAATGAACTGCCTTCAAACAATACCATGTGTAAACCTCCCTGTTTTTTTTTCTGTGTTTGGAGCACAGGTTTGATTTTCATTCAATGATAATGAGACTGATTTTACTAAGGGACTACACTTGACACTCCGCCAATCAACAAAACAATTATAGTTCTAGTTTCTGACCTGTTCTTTACCAAAACTGAAGTGGGATTCTTGGTATGAGGATTCAAACCATTCCTGATTTCCCATCACATGTAAATATGTAAAAGGCACTAAAGGCCAGGGTTCAGATATGGGCAATAGATATTTTTCAGACAATCTCAAGTACAAGTCAGTATCTTTCAGTGAAAAATAACATAATAATAAAAACAGTATTGGATATACTCGGCAGGTCAGGCAGCACCTGTGAAGAGAGAAACAATTCACAGTTCACTTCAAAGGTCTTAAAACAGATTCAGATACAGAAAGAGGAAGGGAAAGAAAAACAAAAGGGAAAGTATATGATTGGAAAGAGGAAAGATGTAAATGAGAGGAATGATCTAGTTAATAGACGCAAATGTAGAATAATCTGAAATTATCAAAGAAACACAAACTATTTACATTTAGAAGGCTGTTATTTGACATTTTGCAAGGTGTGTTGTTCCTTTAGTTCACCGTGCACCTGATGAAGGAATGTAGGATCCCATGAACAGATCAAAGTACAACAGTGATGGAGAATTAAGGTGACAAATCATTAGAAGCTACAGGCCACTTTTGTGGTTCAATGGTTCAATGATTCCAATAAATATCAGAGAATGTATGCAGAATACAACCTGAAATTCATACTCTCCACAAGCATCCACAAAACAGAAGAAAACTCAGTAAATAAATGACAGAAAATACGTAAGAACCGCAAAGCCCCCTCTCTGCACCCTCATATACAAGCAGCAGCAAAATCATCAACCCTCCCCCCACTTATTTCAGCAAACAGCATCAGCCCCACCACCACCAAGCAGGCAGGGCAAAGCCTCCAGAGACCATGATTTAGAGTCCAACAAAAACTAATACCCATCCCAATGCTTCGACATCTCAACAGGTTCTCTCTCACTAACAAGCGAGAGAGAAATATCGCTTCAGCCACAGTGAGAGGGAGACTCACAGTGAGAGAGAACGAGAGATCGGGTGCCGAGGTTTCCAACAGCCGCACCTGATGTCCCGATACAGTAAAAAACAGCTATGAATTGCAGTAAGCGAAATGTATGTCAAACAGTTAAATAAATTAAGTCATGAAATACATAAATATAAAACAAGTAATGAGGTAATTTGGTCGAATATCCACGATTCATTGCATTTCTTTAGCACAGCCCACGTTTGAATGTTCTGAAGGCTCTTCTGAAATCTTTCAACACGTTACTTGAGACTCAGCAATTAGAGAAGGAAGACAGAACCAGCAAAAATGTGGCATGACGCCAATGACAGCACCCTGAAATTTGTACAGAGAGATGATGACATCAGTTAATACTTGCTGAGTGTTTAAGCCAGTTTCCATTTAAGTGCCCAAATTTAGCATAGGTCAGTGGCAGAACAGTCAGGAGAGGTGATGTTTAAATGAGAGAGTTCAGGACTACAGTGATATAAATCTTGGTGGGATTTCCCTGCTGTGAGCTTGTGTAGATCTGATGGGCCAAGTGGCTCTTTAATTAAATAACATCCTGTTTCCACAATAAACTCAGAGACAGGACAGAAAGCTCCAATAGTCTGATAAACACAAGAGATTCTGCAGATGCTAGAAATCGGGAGGAGACAGTGCAGCGCACCGCACGTGCGCAGCCCCCCGGTGAAAAATGATATCATATCCGTTAAATAGTGACCGTGGACAATTCTGATTTGATGGAGACAGACGTGAAAGCACAGAGGAACATCTGGAGAAATTTCTGAAACACCCGTTCGCTGCTGTCATTACTGCGTGATCGTGAATCTTCCGGAGGGAAGGCCTCAAAATCCCCAGCTTTGCCTGCTGTTGGCGTCCGAGATTGAGGTCGAATCGCTCAGATAGAGGTGATGCTCGGTACTTGGTGTCGGAGAGCTGATCGGAGGCTCGAAGTTTTCGGACGACTCAGAGTCGGACTGTGGTCGGGCATGGCCAGGGAGAGTTTTCTTCCTTCTCCCGTCTGCGTGAGATGTGGGACATTTGAGAGACTTTGAACTTTTTACTGTGCTCATGGACTGTTCTTCATCAAGTTATGGTATTGTTGCACTGTTGTAACTATATGTTATTATTATGTGGTTTTGTTAGATTTTTCACTCTTTTTCTGTCCTGTGTTTTGTGATATCACACCGGATGAAATATTGTATCATTTCTCAATGCATGCATTACTAAATGACAATAAAAGAGGGCTGCATGTCTTCATAATCTAAATCTAAATCCAGAATAACGTGCACAAAATGCTGAAGGAATCCCACAGGTCAGGAAGCATCAATGGAAAGGAATAAAGAGTCAACATTTCATGCTGAGACGCTTCATCCAACCTTCTTAAACCCTTAATCTGATAGTACTAATTAATTTTTATATTTGCAAAAATGGTGTTGACAAAGTGCTGAAGCTTTGTAATCATACCTATAGTAGTTGGTAATGGTTTCTTTATGGAAGTGTCAAAGATTTTATGAAGTTTTTCTGGGGGTTGTCGTGGTTTTACAAATGACAAAGGAGACGCTGAAGATTCTCCAAGAAATTTTAAACTTTAATTTGCAAATCAAAGCTGAGACAGACAGTGGGCTAGCCTCTGTATGCCTGCCACTGAATGCCTGCCTGTCTGTATCACACAGCATTTTTATAGCCCCCTTCTTGTATTAGCATATCGCTGTAAGTTTTACTCTAACTAATAAATCAATCGACTTGGTTAAATTCTTTTTTCTCAAGAGGTCAAAAGTACACAGGTTTCATTCTAGCTAATGAATCAATGGTTACATGTGAAGTACCATAAGAATCCCTTACACACTCAATAACAGACACTTAATGCATAGTTAAGGCATAGTAAACACCTGAATAAACACTTGATGCACAATAAAAGCACGCTTAAATAAACACTTAGAAAACAGAGTGTTACAATGTTTTCCAATATAATCAGCACAGTACCACATGCAGTTACAGAGGGGGCAAATTACATTAACTAATTACTTTACAAATTACAGTAACAAATTACGTTAATGGCAATAAACCATTGAGCTCATCATTGGAATGTGCGATAACAAGGAGAACGTACAAGTTCATAGCACAAGTGTACGAAGGAAAGATTCAAACTGGGCCCAGAAGAGCTACGAGATAGCAAAGTACATCTCCAGAATGTAGCTTTCTGCTTGTTGATGTAGATCATCTTGCAAGCCATCAGATCTGTACTTAACCAGATCAGGTAGAATATCCCATCACTTTCCTTTGCCTTTCAATTGGTAGAGAGTTGGTGAACAGAGAGTAAGCGGTGTCATTTCCTGTCAATTCCCAATCTCTGACTTTAAAGACAAACTATTTATCTGCTTGTGCAAGTTAAGTTTCTAATTCATGTCCAATATCCCAAGTTGTTGATTGAGAGGCACATTGGTTTTTGAGAGGATTTTACATGGTCAGACTCTACTTCATGACAAGCCATCATTACCCAGCTCTTGTGTGGTTTGAAAGCTTGAGAGCCCCAGACTAACTGTGGTTCAGCAATTTCTGCAAAGAGGGACAGACCGGTCTGTTCTGTGGGGAGTTGCAAATGAAATTCAGCATTATGCTATCAATTGCAAGTGTCCTCATTCCAGATCGTATAACCAAGAGCAAGGCATTGATGAAAATTCTGAAAGCCAATTTCTACTTTGATATTATTTGGAGGGCTGATGGCCCAGGGCAAAGCTATTCATTTACAATAACCACCCCCTCTTTCCTGACTGTTGGTGTGGTTGCACCGTTTCATTCCAATTGTCCTTACTTTTGCTGAGCCAACTTGATACTGCACTTGGTCATAAGTTATAGAATTGTAAATGTGTTCATTCTTGCCTCAACTCTGGAATTCAGCTCTCTGTATATGCCTGGAACATATCTGGACTGCATGTGAAAGACTTGGCAGAACTACACTAAGCAATAAGTGCTGATGAAAAGCACTGTCCATGATACCTTCTTTGCTGGTGTTTGGGAGTATCTGACTTGAAAGTACTGTAGTTAGCTGGATTTGATCTGTCTTTTTATTTGTCAGCAAGACATTGCTCATTCCTGGACAATGTTCATACCTGGCATCGCTCCTTAACTTTTCCTACACTACGTCGATGACTGTATTGGTGCAGCTTTTCAGTGGTACATTGGCTTTATCAGCATTGCCTCCAACTTCCACCCTGTCTTCAAATTTATCTGGTCCATTTCCAGCACCTTTCTCCCCTTTCTATCTCTATCTGTGGAGACAGTTTATCCACTGATATCTTTTATAAACCCACTGCAACCCACAGTTACCTAGACTATACCTCTTCCCATCTTGTCACCTGTAAAAATTCCATCTCCTTCTCTCAGTTCCTCCTTCTGCACCGGATCTGTTCTCAGGATGAGGCTTTTCATTCCAGAACTAATGAGATGTCCTCCTTTTTCAAAGAAAGAGGCTTTCCTTCCTTCAACATCAACACTGCCCTCAGTCACATCTTTTCCATTTTGCACTCGACTGCCTTCACCCTGTCTTCCCACCACACCACCAGGGATAGGGTCTCCTAGTCCTCAACCATCACCCCACTGGTCTCTATGTCCTGCACATAATTCTCCATAACTTATATTCTGTCTATGTAGCCTCCAACCTGATGGCACAAGCAGTGACATCTTGAACTTCTGGTTTTGCCCCCCTTCACCATTCTCTCATTCCAGTTTCCCTCTCTAACCCAATCTCCTCACCTGCCCATCACTTCCCCCTTCCCTTTCTTCCATGATTTTCTACCCTTTCCTATCATATTTCCCATTCTCCAACCTTTAACTATTTCACCAATCAGCTTCCAATCTCTTCACTCCTCCCCTTTTTCCGGTTTCAGATATCACTTCCCACCTTGTCCATCCTCTTCCTTCCCAACCAACAAGCCACATTGTGCTTGTGTGTGGTAAAACAGGAGGGTCAGCATTGTGGGGTTGTGACCGGCTGAAACAACTACAACTTGACTGGAGATCCATCCACCATTTGGGCCTGAATTGGACAATTTAAAATGCACAATGTTGTGAACGTCTGTACAGTAGTTGTATTATATAGTAGACAATGTTTCTATATATAATTCAATGACTGAAGAAAATTATGTTACATATTTGAGTTGAGATACGTTCTATATTGAGTTGGAGTTTACAGCTAAGAAGGGAGGAGTGTTGTGTATTTAATATTTCTGTAATATTTAAGTAATATTGTAAATACATTGTTTGATTAAACATTCTTTGTTTGTTTACATAACTCATCATAAGCTTCTGTAAAAGTACATGAATGGCATACATCATTATGCCACCATATCATTCTAAGCACAACACTAAAGAAAATCTAACCAGACAAATTATCCTGGGCTTGTTTGTTTTTCTGCCTCTGTGATAGCTCTCTTTTGTCTCCCTGCCCCATAAGCTGGCTGTTCAGACAGGTAGTCAATGTGATAAATACACAACACAACATACCACAGGAGGCAGCAGCAGACCAGCCGGTGGGGAAGCACAGGAGACACACACCCGGTCTCTGCCATTCAATGTTATTACATTCATCCCCAAAGGAATCCCGTGTACAAATTCTGCTGACAGTCACTATCTCCCACTGGATGATCGCCTGTTTAAACACTGTACAGCCTGCACCAGCATTCTATACCTTTCCTTACTGGTTAGGGAATTACTTTTAGTGACTGTCAGGTTAGATTGGTTGTAACTGAGGAAGTCTCATTGCTTAAACTACCGAATGTCTGTAACCGTCCCTTAACCAGAGTCCTTAGACAGAAAACAGATGTGCAGACTATTCAAAACATAAAATGTACAACAATTACCTAAGGTTCCAAACAGTAACAACAGGCCAAAATTTGGGTACTGCTTATTTTAGTTAAATAAACAATAGTATGGATTAAAATAACATTCAAGTTGTCAGCGGTCACAAATTTCTGAATAATATGTACAGAATTTTGTCCCCATCTTCCTCAGCAGGTTTAACCCTCTGATGGTTTAACTAGATCTGTCTATGTTGCAAAACATTCACATTTCTACTTCACTTTTCTCACCTCACACAAGTAACAGTATACATTTCCCTTCGCCTAGGTTTCAACCCATTTACAATAACATTTAGACCATAAGACCATAAGACAAAGGAGCAGAAGTCGGCCATTTGGCCCATCGAGTCTGCTCCGCCATTTTATCATGAGCTGATCCATTCTCCCATTTAGTCCCACTCCACCGCCTTTTCACCATAACCTTTGACGCCCTGGCTACTCAGATACCGATCACTCTCTGCCTTAAATACACCCAATGATTTGGCCTCCACTGCTGCCCATGGCAACAAATTCCATAGATTCACCACCCTTTGGTTAAAAAAATTTCTTCACATTTCTGTTCTGAATGGGTGCCCTTCAATCCTTAAGTCATGCCCTCTCGTACTAGACTCCCCCATCATGGGAAACAACTTTGCCACATCCACTCTGTCCATCCCTTTCAACATTCAAAATGTTTCTATAAGGTCTCCCCTCATTCTTCTAAACTCCAAGGAATACAGTCCAAGTGCGGACAAACGTTCTTCATATGTTAACCCTCTCATTCCCAGAATCATTCTAGTGAATCTTCTCTGTACCCTCTCCAACGTCAGCACATCCTTTCTTAAATAAGGAGACCAAAACTGCCCACAGTATTCCAAGTGAGGTCACCAGTGCCTTATAGAGCCTCAACATCACATCCCTGCTCCTATACTCTATTCCTCTAGAAATGAATGCCAACATTGCATTCACCTTCTTCACCACCGACTCAACCTGGAGGTTAACCTTAAGGGTATCCTGTACGAGGACTCCCAAGTCCCGTTGCATCTCAGAACTTTGAATTCTTTCCCCATTTAAATAATAGCCTGCCCATTTATTACTTCTGCCAAAGTGCATAACCATACACTTTCCAACATTGTACTTCATTTGCCACTTCTTTGCCCATTCTTCCAATCTATCCAAGTCTCTCTGCAGACTCTCCGTTTCCTCAGCACTATCGGCCCCTCCACCTATCTTCGTATCGTCAGCAAACTTAGCCACAAAGCCATCTATTCCATAATCCAAATCATTGATGTACAATGTAAAAAGAAGCGGCCCCAACACTAATCCCTGTGGAACACCACTGGTAACCGGCAGCCAACCAGAATAGGATCCTTTTATTCCCACTCTCTGTTTCCTGCCAATCAGCCAACGCTCTATCCACATATGTAACTTTCCTGTAATTCCATGGGCTCTTATCTTGTTAAGCAGCCTCATGTGTGGCACCTTGTCAAAGGCCTTCTGAAAATCCAAATATACAACATCCACTGCATCTCCTTCGTCTAGCCTACTGGTAATTTCCTCAGGAAATTGTAATAGGTTTGTCAGGCAGGATTTTCCTTTAAGGAATACATGCTGAGTTCTGCCTATCTTGTCATATGCCTCCAGGTACTCTGTAACCTCATCCTTGACAATTGACTCCAACAACTTCCCAACCACCGATGTCAAGCTAACAGGTCTATAATTTCCTTTTTGCTTCCTTGCCCTCTTCTTAAATAACGGAGTGACATTTGCAATCATCCAGTCCTCCAGAACCATGCCAGAACCTATCGACTTTTGAAAGATCATCGCTAATGCCTCCGCAATCTCCACAGCTACTTCCTTCAGAACACGAGGGTGCATTCCATCTGGTCCAGGAGATTTATCTACCTTTAGATTATTCAGCTTTCTGAGTACTTCATCTGTCGTAATTGTGACTGTGCACACTTCTCTTCCCTGCCACCTTTGAGTGCCCAGTATACTGCTGATCTCTTCCTCAGTGAAGACTGATACTCGTTCAGTTCCTCTGCCATCTCCTTATCTCCCATTACAATTTCTCCAGCATCATTTTCTATCGGTCCTATATCTACTCTCACCTGTCATTTACTCTTTATATACTTGAAAAAACTTTTAGTATCCTCTTTGATATTATTTGCTAGCTTCCTTTCATAGTTAATCTTTTCTCTCTTAACGACCTTCTTAGTTACCTCTTGTAAGGTTTTCAAAACTTCCCAATCCTCTGTCTTCCCACTAATTTTTGCTTCCTTGTATGCCTTCTCTTTTGCTTTAATTTTGGCTTTGACTTCTCTTGTCAACCACGGTTGCATCCTTTTTCCATTCGTAAATTTCTTCTTTTCTGGAATGTACCTGTCTTGCACCTTCCTCACTTCTCGCATAAACTCCAACCACTGCTGCTCTGCCGTCTTTCCCGCTAGTGTCCCTTTCCAGTCAACTTTGGCCAGTTCCTCTCTTACGCCACTGTAATTTCCTTTACTCCACTGAAATACCGACACATTGGGTTTCGACTTCTCTTTTTCAAATGTCACAGTGAACTCAATCATGTTATGATCACTGTCTCCTAAGGGTTCCTTCACCTCAATCTCTCTAATTACCTCTGGTTCATTACACAATACCCAGTCCAGTACATCTGATCCCCTAGTGGGCTCAACAACAACAAGCTGTTCTAAAAAGACATCCAGCACAGTGCCGACCTGATTTTCCCAATCCACTCGCATGTTAAAATCCCCCACAATTATCATAACACTGCCCTTCTGACAAGCTTTTTCTACTTCCTGTTGTAATTTGTAGTCCACATCACTGCTGCTGCTTGGAGGCCTATAAATAACTGCCATCAGGGTCCTTTTACCCTTGCAATTTATTCGCTCAACCCATAAAGATTCTGCACCTTCCGATCCTATATCACCTCTTTCTAATGATTTAATATCATTTCTTACCAATAAAGCCACGCCTCCCCCTCTGCCTACCTGCCTATCCTTCCGATACACCGTGTATCCTTGGACGTTCAGCTCCCAGAGACATGCATCCTTTAGCCACGTCTCAGTGATGGCCACAACATCATACCTGCCAATCTGTAGCTGTACAACAAGATTATCCACCTTATTCCTTATGCTGTGTGCATTTATGTATAACACCTTAAGACCAGTGTTTGGTACTTCTCGCTTTGGTTTCACTGCAATTTTATTGCACTGCAACTCATCCCAATGGCTACAAATTTGCCCCATCACCTGCCTGTATTTCCTGACATCTTTACTGCTCACTATCTTAGATTTATTTCTGTTTTCCCCTTCCTCCGCTCTGTCATTCCGGTTCCCATCCCCCTGCCAAATTAGTTTAAACCCTCCCTAACAGCTCTATTAAACTTTCCCGTCTGGATATTGGTCCCCTTCGGGTTCAGGTGTAACCTGTCCTTTTTGAACAGGTCATGCTTCCCCCAGAGGAGATCCCAATAATCCAAGAATCTGAAGCCCTGCCCCCTGCACCAGTCTCTCAGCCACGCATTCATCTGCCTGATCCTACTATTTTTGCCCTCGCTAGCACGTAGAACAGGTAGCAATCCAGAGATTACTACCCTGGAGGTCCTGCTTCTCAGCTTCCTTCCTGACTCCTGGAAATCTCTCTTCAGGACCTCCTCCTTGGTCTTATCTACGACATTGGTACCAACATGTACCAAGACAACTGGCTCTCCTTTATTAAGAGGGTTAATCTAGATTATTTGTGAAACACAAAACACATGCACTCTATGTATTCATTAACATCATTGCTGTCTTTTCTGTGACACACTGTCTTAAGCCAATGGACAGTGCGAGGGAAACATTAGTTCAGGGTACATCTAAATCATTATCTCATTCACCCTTCGACTCTGGTACCAGTTGTTGCATTTCAAACACTCAGATAGACACTATTATCCTTGACTACTCCTGTCCAACCCCACCCCTCTCTCTCACTTTCCCTGCAGAACTCTTTCTGCATCTCATTGAATACAGACCACCCCACGGTTTCCACCCACTGCTCAACGTGCTTAACGCTGATACATAACGCACAAACGTGCACTCCACGGGAGACCCTCAGGGTGTCTGGCTCAGGGACTCACACTACATTCAGCCATTCAATCATCCACAGGTTGGAATTCCTTTTCATTGTCATTCTCACACTCACACGCACATTCTCTTCATGGGACCCAGCCCACAGGCTCACTTGCAGGAGCTGAACCCCGCCCAAGGCTCTTCTCCTCCCCTCCCCCTCTGATCAGAATGAAGTCAAGTAAAATCAAGGTGAGTTTATTGTCATGACGTAAATACATGAGCTACAGGTGAAGGCATGTAGAATAAGTCAAAACATGAAATATATAGTAGTATGCAAAAGTCTCAGACACATAATTTATTTTAAAGTTTAAACAAAAGTACAGAGCATTTGAAACTAAGTGAGGAGTTGAGAAGCAAAGCAGAGATGCAATAGATTCAATATAAAGAAGAAGATGAAGAAGATGGCACCTCTGAAATATCTATCACATACTCAAGACACTATCTGTACTCAAGATAGCAGAAATTCTTTGGATGGAAATAGTCCAGTTAATAGACTGCACAATTAAAACAATTATAACACATGCATAATGTGCTAACACTTAACTAATTAAAAATGAAAACATAATTTGCAAGTACTATATGGCCTTTTGCCAGGAAGGTGGGGACGAGCCACCATACGATGAAAGGTACACAAGTTGATTAAAAGTAAAAACTATGGTTTCTTTTACTGACACAATTAAAACATCAACTTTAGTGTTGCATTAATTGAATGAATACCTTACAAAAATTATGTTAAAATAAGCAACCAATTCTGACAAGCTTGATGCCTTTACATTAGGAGTATTCTGGATTATGTGAATATAGCAGATATTAATTCAAGCAAGGAACAGTCTTCAGTTATTAATGTAAATTGTAAATTGCAGTTACAATGTTGCTTTGTATATATGGATAAGACTTTTGTGCAGTACTGTGAGTTATATGAGACAGTTAAGGAAAAAAGATAGTGCAAAACGAGGCATCAGTCAAAATAAGTCACACTCAAGGCGTACCGTCTTTTGGCTGCTACCATCAGGAAGGATGAAAGGAGTTTGGTTCCCATGCTACCAGGCTCAGGGACAGTTATTACCCTTCAACTGTCAGGCTCCTGAACCAGTGTGGATAACTTCACTCAGAGCAACTCTGAACTGTTCACTGAATACACCTGAATACTCACTTTTCAAGGCCCCTAGAACCTACGTTCTCAGAACTATTTATTTACTTTTTTATTATTTGTGTTTTTTGTACTTGCACAGTTTCTCTTCTTTTGCACATTGGTTGCTTGTTAGTGTTTGTGTCTAGTTTTTCCTTGATTCTATTGTACTTCTTTGTTTTACTGTAAGTAACTGCAAGAAAAAGAATCTCAGGCTAGTATATTGTGACACAATTATTATAATAATACATTTACTTTGAACTTTGATCTTTAAAGTGCATGGTGGTACAAGAGATATTTCATGGTGTACCATTATTGAGGTAGGGTTAGGGTTGTGCAATTTATTTCAAGAATCAAATGATTGTAGGAAATTCTTTGAAGCCGGTGTTGTGAGACTTTGTGCTTCTGTGACCCCTTCGCAATGGTAGCAGCTGGAAAAGTGCATGTTCCATGTGGTGGGGTTCTTGATGATAGATGTCTCCTTCTTGAGGCAGCATCTCATGTGGATGCTTTCAGTGGTGGAGAGGGTTGTGCTGACATTGGTAGGTACACACACTGAGCACCACAGTCACTGACTGGACACACACTACCACTATTAGAGGGATAAAAGGCCTATCACCCAGGAGTCAATGGTGTTGATGGTTACTTAATTGCTTATGAACATATGAATATTTGACACGAAGAAAGTCTTTTCTTCATGTAGGGCTTTACTATGAGGGGCTTAGCCAGCTCTCTGTTGCAATTCATGTAAAAAGCAGCGACAACTGGGAAGTTTGATGTGGTCAAATTGCTGATGGCCTTATTTTCAGACAAGGTAGGACAAGCTTCTTCATTCCTCTTTGACATTTAGCAGCTGATGTTGCTTTATTTAGCTTTCAATAATCACACCTGGCACTAGGTCACTTTAGCTTACTAGCTCTTTAGTGATTAACTTTGCTTTATTTCACTACAGCTAGTAACCATTGATAAAAATTTAGATGCTTTTCACCCTTGCTCACACATAGAAATTTAGCACAATGATGCCCAATCCAACCACCTTGGAAGTATTTTCAATTTACATACACTTTTTCAAGTATGTAAACAAAATGTTTCCTTAAAACTTGTTTTCCATTTCTCATGACCCATCATATGGATTTATTTTCAGTTTTGTTTTCCAAGAACTGCCGATGAATTACAGGATCTTGAATTACTGTAAAATCGCGCAGTTCAACTCCTTAACCCTTTCACTGCACTCCAGGAGACAAGTTAGATCAGCAAGACAAACATTTTCTTCTCATTTATTAATTCACATCTTCCTTTTTTAAATAAAATGAGCACAGTAAAATCATAGCATTTTAAATACATATGGTGTGGAGGTAGGCCCTTTAACCCTTCAGTAACATGTCAACCATCAAACAACTGTTAACACTAATCTTGTTCTCATCTCTTTTCATTCTGCCCACAATTCCTCTCCCCACCCCTGCCAACAGATTCTGCCATTCACCCAAATATTGGGGCAATTTACAGTGGCTATTTAACTTAAAAACCTGCATATCTTTAGGATGTTGGAGACAAATGGAAAACTGGAGGAAATGCCCAGTCACAGGGATAAACCCTCACAGACATCTTTCAAGATCCAGGTCACTAGAACTTTGAGGCAGAAGCTCCACGAGATGAGCCACTGTGACACCCATGAACTGCTGCCTGAAAGCTCCTGTCATCTGGAACTTGGGTGGAGTTTCCCAAACTCTCCTTGTGTGGAGGTTGATCAGAGCTGTGGTAAGTGATCAGTGTATGAAAACTGTAAGTCAAGGTCCATCAGGACTTGAAGATAAACAGTGAGGAAAGGGAGGGGGAGGGGAAAACTTGAGAGAGGAGAATGGGAGAAGTGAATGAGGATGTACTGAACCAGGATGAGCCCGTCTTTGACCTTAAAGGGTTAGGTGCAAGTTTGAGCAAGTCATAACAGATAAAAGCCATTCTATACAGATGCTGTGAAGGACATCCAAAGTCTCATTTAAACACATAAACCTCTACCAATTTCCCAGCTCAATATGATATATTAGCTTTAGTATGGGATACTGTACTAAAGATAATGGTAGCAGCGAACAAAGCTAGCAATGGCAACATACTTAAGTCGGGTCATGAAGGAATTCCTTTCACTTCTTTTAAAGCTTCTTTTTATATCAGATGTGGTTCTGCTACTGTTAGAACCTGCAGTTTATCCTCAGGTGGTGTGTCTTTGGGTCAATAAGGTGATCTGATACTTTGCTGTCTGCCAGAGGCTTCTGGGAGACCGCGACCAAAGTGCGCTGCATGGAGATGGGGCGCGGGTCCATGATCGACTTTAAAAAGGCGGGAGGAGAAGATGGCAGCGTGACGCAGCTGGCAGCGGCTACTCCGTTGAATGATATCTGTTATCTGTCAAGTAGGGTGCCGTGCACAATCCTGATTTGATGGAGGCAGACGTGAGAGCACGGAGAAAAATCTGTGAAATTTCTGAAATGCCTGTTTCGCTGCCGCTGCTACTGTGTGATCCAGAATCTCCAGAGGGGAAGGCCCCGAGTCCTCAGCTTTGCTTGTTGCTTGGTGGCCGGGGCGGGGTTGAAGCGCTCAGCAGAGATGGTGCTCGGTGCTCGGTGTCAGAGAGCTGGTCGGAGGCTCGAAGCTTTCGGACGGACTCAGAGCCGGCTGCGGTCTGGTGCTTGCAATGCATCGGCAAGTTTGCAGCGCTTGGAGTTCATGGCAGGGAGAGTTTCTCCCTTCTACCGTCTGCGTGAGATGATGGGGCTATCAGGACTTGAGACTTTTTTTTACAGTGCCCATGGTCTGCTCTTATCAAATTATGGTATTACTTTGTACTGTTGTAACTATATGTTATAATTATGTGGTTTTGTCAGTTTTAGTCTTGGTTTGTCCTGTGCTTCTGTGTTATCTTTCTGAAGGAACATTGTATCATTTTTTAATGCATGCATTTCTAAATGACAATAACGAGGACTGAGTGTCCTCATAATCTAATCTAATCTCTCGTCGATCTCACCGAGTAAGACTGAACTCATGTAGGTGGGTGCAGAAGGTGAGTGAGTGTTCAGGGCCATCTACCAGCCTCTCGCCCTCTGCTGTTGGAGAAGGTACCTGCCTGTGGCAGTCTTTTGCTTGCTGCTCCCGAGGGAAGGTTGTGTTCGAGTGATCTCGCTCCCTCAATGACATTGGTGGATGGAGCCAGAACAAGATATAGTCAATGTGGATTGTAGATTTGGACACTAAATCAGTTTTTAAAATGTGTTCTGTTTCTAGCTCAAATTCTAGTTGCTCTTCTTTTGTTATTACTATTGGGCAGTTTTTGAATCTGGTGGCCCGCAGATAATGAACACCGAGCTGAATTGTACTGAAATATGTTTTTTGTGATCACAGTATATTCTGTGTTTTTAATTTTGGCCTTTTGCATCACTTTTTTTGCAGGTTGGAGGGGAGCGGGTTTGATGTTTGATGTTTTTTTTAATGGGTTGTTTCCATGGTTCTTTGATTCGTGACTGCCCATAGGGAAGACAAATTTCAGGGTTGCATACTGCATAGATGCTTTGATAATAAATGTACTTTGAACTTTGAACCGAGAGAGAGAGAAGGCAAAGTAGAGACATAACCAGGGATAAGGATGAAGAGAGGGAGCAGGAGATTGTAGACAAAAAGGATACTAGAGTATGAGAGGAGTTCGGAATGAGGATGTAAGAACTGAATGAAAGAGGGGAGCAAGGTGGAGATAAACAGGAGAATAGAGTGCAGGGAAGAGTTCTGAGTGGGGGAGGATAAACAGGTTTTGGAGGAGGGGGAGAGAGGATTGGAATTGAGACAATGAACAGGAGCCTAGGGTCAGGGAGGATTTTGGTGTGGAGATATTGAACAAATGATCTGAGCCAGATTTCTACAGGGCATTGTCCTTGGCCCAATCATTTTTAATAGACCTATCGATGACTTTCCTTCTCATATAATTTCAGAAGCAGCAATGTATGCTAATCATTGGATAATGCTCAACTCCAGTTGAGCTCCTCAGTAAAGTTAATTTGAGTTGAGAAAGTCCATCTGCTTGCATTTCAGGCACAGTCAATACTGCAGCTTTATCTATGTCTCACATTCAGGTACATCACACTCCCTCTATATTCCTCTTGGAATCAGGGTGCTTTCACTGGTTTGACATTAATGTTAGATTCATGTACAGTATATGTTCAGTAATGAAGTTACTGATTATATTTATATACATTTCTGCAGCTCTTTATGGAGTCCCATGGATATCCTGTGTTGAGTTGGCAGATGTATGCTTATGGCAACAGTTATGTGACTATGTAAGGAAGCTTGTTCTCTGTTGGAAATTTGGACTCTGTCACCAACAGGACAAAGTGATCACTCCTAGTAATACTGTCATGTACAGATATAGGTGAAAGAGTTGGATTGAGATGGATGGGGGCCAAGTAAACTTTGCGTTCACAATCTGCCATCGATCCAATCTGATGCATATGCCCTTTGGGCCTTAGCCATTTCAATCAGTGATGCTGTTACCATGCCACTATTAGTCTTCTACTGATAGTTTTGTCCAATGGTATTGTTGTTGACCTTGTCTCTTTGTCACGTCAGCGTTTTAGTTGATTTGAATCGCAGTGTTATTGTGAAGGATATTTCTTTAGAACAATGGAGAATAGTTTGAATTGGGAAAATGGAGCCAGGCTGCTTCTAGGAGTAATCCTGGCCAGTTACACAAACATATCAATCCAATGGCTTTCAAGATTTCAGTCACCCACCAGGGATGGAAGGACATTGTTTATAAAAAGAGATTTGGATATAAATGAACTTCATTTACATAAAAGATACTCTTACCATTCAATGTGTTTTATTAGGTAACAAAGTTGTCAATTTTTATATGGTTCTAATCAGAAAAAGACTAATAAACTCCAGTGAAATTTAAGCAACATCAATTTGCATCTATAAATTAAACATCCTGGAAAGGAAAATTAATTGTGGTCCCTCCATGGATAAATGAACTTTGGTCAATTTATTATAGACCATCTTTAGAAAGAAAATAAAGTAGGAAGGGTAGTCAATCTGAAGAGAGTTTTTTTTTAAAGTAACCATATTATACTCTATTTAATTTAACTGATTAAAAATTCAAGATGCAAATCATTCAATTGAATTCAAGTTTAAATGTCATTCAACCATACATGATTACAGCCAAATGAAGCAACATTACTCCGGGGTGAACAGTCTCTTTCTTTAGTAATCTTCTTATTGGTTTAAAAGGAACATAATCACAAACAAGAGGAGAATTATCTCAGATATATACGTCAATAACAATACAGACTGAGATTGAGATAGACATTATCGAAATCATGCATGGTGTTAAGCTAGTATATAGTATATAATAAAAAAAACAGCAATTCTCCTCTTATCAGTTCAAAGAAAAAAACTTTGAATTTTAAATGAAGAAAGAAAACCCCACTACACTATACAAAAAACAGAAAAAAACAAAAAAAAAAGGGACTGGGCAGTCCATTCCGAGGTTACGATATAAAAAAGAAAAACTTTCTGTTCAAATCTAAAACTTGGAGGAAAAAAAATTGAAAGTGTAATAAATCAAATAAAATGAAATATTGAATAGAAGGATGCCAGATTTGCTCAAATTTACATGAATACAGCCAAACGAAGCAACATTACTCTGGGTTCAAGGTACAAACACAGTATCAACAGTCTCACACACACAACAAAGCACCCACAGCACATATAAGATAACAAGCACATAAGGGTATCAGTAAGATACAGCCACACGATAAAAGATCCCAAACTCAAGCTGTCAACCAGAAGAGAGCTTGTCTTCTGCTGAGTGAACACTGGGGGGGCGACAATGACTCCAGCCTGGATGCTGCTCCATGCCGCCCCCGGTGGAGCGTACTGGCTCTGAAGCCTCACTCCTGGTGGTAGTAAACAGGTGACACGGTGGCTTGAGGCCTAGTCCTTGCTGTGAGCGAGCCCATGCAGCCCCCCCTCCCATTCCCCCCACCCCCTCCACCAATAAATCGGTGAATCGAACTTACGGCATTTCATATCAACAATGTCCAAAAGGGTCTTGCAGTCACAAGCAAAGCGACCAAGATGGTCACTCACTATTAGACTGCACATCTCCTTCGACTCAGGCAGCGGCACAATGCACAGCTCCTTCACTTTCTCCCCAGTGAGAAACTCGCTGATGTGGCAGACCTGCGGTACTTTAAATTCTTAGTGTTCAGCAGGATCATGTGATGAATAAAAATGCACAGTTGATGCAAGTTCTTCAAATAATGTAAAGATTTAACATCAAATAATCAAAACAATACTTCATATGCTGTTGAATAAACATAATCTCATTAATTATAAACAAATCATTTACAGTGAATTCTTTTGGCTGTAGAAGTTACAAAACAAGCAATATTTTCCTTTGCATTGTTTCTCTTAACATTTGCATTGAATCTGATCTTAATGTGCAACCAACTAAACGAGATAAAAAAGAAAAATGCTTTTCATTTATAGAGGAACAAATGTGACATTGCAAGTCATTATAATGCCTGAAGTGTATTTAGGTAAGCGTAGTCACTGTTACTGCTTGGCATATTGTAAGAATGAGATGGACTACAGATTTTAATGACTCTGTAGCTGGCAATGAGGAAGCTATGAAAGTCAGCAATGTTCAGGAGGCTCATTTTAAAGTGACGTCAGAAGTCTTGGCAGTTTGTAAGGCAGGAGGAGCAGGTTACAGAAAGAGGACAAAATCACTGAAAGGATTTGAAAATGAGGAAAGCTTCAAAGTTAAGGAACTTCTTAATTGCAATGTAGCTGATGGGAATAATGCTGGTGGAAATTTGGACATAAGCATCAGATACTTCATAGAGTACAAATTTACGGAGAGAAGGTGGTTGCTGTCAAGTGTTCACCATAATAGTGAATCTTACACGTCACAAAGACATGGATTATAGGCAGAGGCAGAAATGTGTCATGTTACAGTTGTGGGTGACCAAAATGGTTGCATAGAGATATGAGATCTGAAAATCAACTCAAATCAGGCAATGTTGCAAATAATCTAGTTTAGACTCTGTTAGGGAGCAGCTTAGAGTCAGTGGCTGTGGATGAAGATTTTTGGTTCCATATTTGAACAGAGGATGAAAGTTCAGACTAGAACGTCAGACAAAGAGTCCAACAATTTAAAGAGGACAAAAATGTTGGAGGAGTGATAGCAGGTTAAAGCTGAATTATATCAATATGCACGAAGAATCTTGTGCCACATTTTCTATGGAATGTATTTATTGAGAACTATTTTGATTCCATGTCGGGATTGAAGTTTGTCTTGGTGCAATTCCTTTAGCACAGAGACTATACCATGAATGTGTTTTTTTTGCCTGGCATACCTCTGTCAGCTCCAGACAGGCAAAGCAAAATTCAACTTGGCACCTGCGACAGATAATATTTTTACATCCCTTTAGGTTGTGTTTGAGCAGTTTACCACATGTGGGGCAGGCTCGAATGGAAGGGCAATTCTTCACTACAGTATCTAAGAGGTTGATTAATGGGCAAAGGCGTAGTGTGTTCAGTTCCACATTGGTGCACCCTGCATTATCACATCGGTCAGAACGTGGGCTACGTCCCTTCCATGGTTTCAGGCACTGCCAACAGAACTTGTAAACACTCCTCTTTTCTGCAGTACAGATAGTGCAGTGGACACTCAAGTTACTCAAATCTGTGCGTTCAATATATGTTCCACATCCAGGACACTGTGGTAAAAGATAAGCAAAAAAAATTGGTGAAATAAATTATTTCACACTGATAACCCTGATAACGCATGCACCTAAATATATGTGTTTCAAATGTCATAGGCTGCTGTGACTATCTTTACGACAAAATGATCAAACTTTGTTTAATTCCTGATGAAGTCTGTTTCTTTTCTGAGAATTTGCATTTGTATTCTTACTAGGTTAGACGTTAAACCTTTCCACCCTATCCTGCTAAACTGTGGGGCTCGGGGTAGATTACAATTTTTTTTTAAATGTGTCTTTGGTAATTAGAAGACAATAGAGGAATTAGTTTGTGAGAAGAATATTGAGCATAGAAGCAAATTGAACTTGTAACTTCATAGAAATTTACTGATTCTAAATTGCACATATTTAGTTTCTACCCACAAAATGTGGACATGGACATATGTTTGATTTGTGGGTCTATTGCATCATTTTGGACATGCTAATCAAAGAGGTAACTCTCAATTAAATATGTATTATATGCAGACAACAAAGTATTTTCTATGAAGCAAATGTAGTGCAGACACAAACATTGAAATGCACACTTTGTGAGACTTACTGATTTGTGAGATCAGATTGTGAGACATTTGATTGTCAGACTTACTGATTTAACTCACAGTACTCAGCTGCAGCCAGCACAGCAACTGTTTCCTCAAAATGCAGCTGCTCCTCTCTGGTCAGTACTGCCAGCTTGCGAACTTCATGGTAGGGCCGTTCCTGTCCACATGCCTGTCCATCTTTCAACGCTGGGCAGTAGAATTTGTACTGACCCTGTAATTTCAAATTTGATTAAAATTGGATGGTTTAAGTTGCCTTCTTCCTAGATAATGAGAATGGCAGAAATAACTTTCTCATTTTACCCAACTCCTCATTGCCAAGTTCTCTCTCTCAAATCACTGTCTGAGCCCAGGAGTGTGGAACACTGATGTCCAATCCAGTGCAAGGAAGATTCACCACATTGTTTATTCCTCATGAGGAGAGATTAAGTTAACTATATTGTATTTACTAGAGTTTAGAAAAATGAGAAGGGATCTAACTCACAACCAACTTGAGTTGGTTGAAGCTAAACTTTTTTAAAGTTACACTCTCAACGCCACCTGCACCCACAATGTTTTTACCAGATAGAGTGTGGTCAGGTACGCCTTGGTGGAGGCACTAAAGATTACTACATTCTCTCTCACATCTTTGGAACAAATTCTCCTCACAAAATGTAAAATCAAAGAAATTATTGAAAATAAAGCAGCAGTGTAGATCTATTTATATTTTTACAGTTATATGGAACTTTTAAGTTCACAAATCTCAATTTCTTACCCGATGTAGAAGGTTCCGACACCATGCAGTCAGTGAGTTTGGATCCACTGCGTGCTTGCAGGACATTTCTGCCAGCAAAATATTGGGATCATAGTCTCCTGAAAGAACAAGTAATGCAGTCATTTTACCCTATCGAAATGATGAGTCGCTGAGTATTTGCACCTAAGTTCCAGTCAGAAAATGAAAAATAACTGAATTCATAGACTGCTATATTTCTTGGAAATCTAAATATGAAAATAGCCATGAGAAGCAAAAGCCACAATGGATTTGGTCTTTTAAATATTGTTTCTACTAATGCTCCTATTCTATACAGTAGTACCTTCCAATTGTATAGAATAACTATAAGCATTCTGAAGGAAAACATGCAATTGAGACCCTTTTCCCAGAATATTGATCATCATCCATCGAAATGTTTCACATACTGTATTGGCTTACAGCTGTGAGTAAATTGGAATGAAATGCCTGAAATAGCCTTGACTGAATAGGGTTGGAATATCCTTCACAGTGGTCCTGGAGAAACAGGGATTTAAATGTCAATTATCCAGAACAATGCTGCGGGCATCATGGAAATATTATCTGAGCACCTTTATTTATTTCCTTGATGCTGGGACACATCAATAGTGATGTAACCTGGGGTCATTGGGTGTTTCGGGTCTTTTGACATCAGACTCTCACACAGGTGACCCAGCCAGAGTTGATCAGGCCCTGGCTTGTGTCCCAGTGGCACTGGTCCTCTTGTCACACCTCTTGATCCAAAGCCTCCTGGAGGTTTGTTCAGCAACCTCTGTGATGGTCCTGGTGGCTCTTTTCTTTGCAGCCCCCATAATTCCAGAGAGAGGGTATGTTCTGCCCAGTGAACGGGCAGCAAAATCTCTACACCCCATCTCCACAGGCTCACATCATTCCCTTCACCCCTGCCTCTGGCACCACTCTTCAGCCCTTGGTATTTGGCTTTCTCAGGTTCAAATTCCTCCTCATTCTGGTCTTCCCAAGGAACTGTCAGCTCTACCATTCATTGTTAAAACATATCAGAGTTGAGAATACAGACAAGTAAATGGACTGTTTGATTTGCTAAATGCCTGGCTCCAGCCTATTCGGGTATTGGCTGTCCCAATGGAACAGTTCACTTTTCCCTATGTCAGTGTCCAGGGCGCCATGAATTGGAACCCATTTCTCCCACTTCAGTACCTGAGCCAACCAATCAATTACAGGGTCACACTGAGGAATTTTTATGTTTGTAGTGAGGCTTCTTTAGAACTTCTGCTTATTCTTGAAAGGAAGAGTATTTCGATCCCTACACATACTGCCCCTTATTACCACTACATGCACTTTCACTCTTGCGTTCACTTGTACATATGGAGGTCTGCTGACAGTATTTAGACAGGCTTTAGATATTGAAAGCCAGAGGTTGAGTGACCCCCAAAATCTTAGTGTACCATGAAACAAAAATGATCAGATTTAATCCATGACCCTGTTTATTCCAGATTAAAACTTCATGTATGATTTGAATCTAGCAGTAAATTCAACAGTTTCAATCTTCCAAAATACTTCCAGTGACACAAAAATTGTATTTATATTTACCTGTGATTTCATCTTTTCCTTGCACAACTTTTACAGTGTGATCATTTTGGTCATAACGTTTCTCTCCCCGTACTGGTACAGTGGTCATTTTCCAACTTTCTATAATAGAACCCTCTCTGGAAAGTCCCTTCACCAACAATCCCTGAAGAAGACAACTACCACTATCAATCACGTGAAACTGCACTTTATCAGCTCGTGCTTATTTGCAGGATGTAAGGCACACCCCTTCAGGAAAGGAAACTGCTCTGAAAACATTAACACATGCCTTTCCACATGGTAATGTTTACAGCCAATTCTTCACACTGTTCAGGGATGGGTTATGATTTTATGTACGAGTTCTGCTTCCATGGGTTACACTGGTGACATGCACTTCCTTGCTTGACATTAATTACACCAAGAATGTGTGTCAATAGGTGTTGCAGGTGCTCCCAAAATGGGCCAATGGTAATTTTAGGACCCTGTGATATTAAAGGAATGACAATATTGAGTAGGTGAAGGATCTGAAGGGAAACCAGCCCAGGGTTGTTGCTGTTCGTGGCCTTCTGCATCATAGCAATGAAACAGGAGGTAAGTACCTCCAAATCTCTTTGGGGACTTGCTGTCATGCATTGTGAATATGGTAACTATGCAGAGGTTTTTAATGGAGGAGATAAATATTATGCCTAACATTAAGAATGCCGGTTATGTGAACTTTTCTGCCGCTTGATGTTGCTGACATGTTGATACAGCTCCAGCCATTCAGCCGAGTATTTCTCCAGCTTCCTGTCTCAAATAATCTAGTGTGATGCCCTGGATAAGATTTCTACTAGACAGTGAGGTACTTCACTTTAGCACTTTTCTGTAAAAGCAGTGTGCCCTGCTGGAAAGAGTGTTTTGAATTTGGCTAAAGATAAGGAGCTATGTTGTCCTACTTAGGAATGTTGTGTCAGTCAGTTGGGATTGTAGGATGTGAAAGAAGCTTCTAGAGAACTGGGTAGAAGCGTTTTCTGAAGGACAGTAGTCTAGTTTGGGTTTTTTGGTGGGAGGTGTGGAGAAAAAAACACCAGGGAAGACAGCTGGAGGATCCTATCCAAAAGGGAGACCTGATGGCAAGGAGCACTTCAAGAGGTGCAGGATTCCAAGATTGGAAGTTCTACCTGCAGTTGGGGATGAGAATTCAGTGCCGTAAGTAAAGAGATACACCCCGACCACTCCAGAATGAGCTCCAATGTTTATGTGCACTTTGGACTGATTTAACTCTAATGGGCCCTTTCACCCATTATCCAACATTATGTCTTGTCCATACTGCATCAATCACCGCCACTTGGCTATAAACATGCAGGAGCAGTATGTGGTTAAGTGCATTGCTCAAGGACACACACACTGCCTCGGCTGAGGCTCCAACTAACGACCTTCATATCACTAGCCCAAAGCCTTAACCACTTGCCGCGCCAGCATGTGAATGGTAAGAGAATTGGAGTGTAGTTAATGAGCGTGTGAGAGAAAGTATGTTATGTATGGGGAAATGTGTATCCATGGGTTTTGTCTGATAGCTGCCATAGACTCAATGGGACAAATAACCCCCTCCTAAGTTGTTAGAAAACAAATACCTTTTGACACTCTAAAGTCAGTGATATAAAATTTGAAGTATAATTTTTATGTGAGAATTACAGCTGCCAACTTGTATAAGGAAAGATCTCACCCACAAAGAGCATTGTGATAGTGACAGGATAATTAATATGTTCAGATTCATATTGTTATAGAAATTCCTTTAGAAGCATATAATTTCTCTCATTGCTCGTTCTAACAAACAGAAGTCTGCTTGCAACTAATTGAGTTCTCATTTCTTGGTTCATAGGCCGAAAGATTTTGACACTAGATGTGTTCATCTTAAGTAAGTTCTGAGTTTCCACAGTGCTTTGTTACTCTTTCACTGCATTAACTCCATTTTAATTACTTAAGTCCTGTAATTCAGACCTCTCTGGAAAAAGTAAATATAATACTCCCATCTAGTTCAGAATATTAATATTTTTATGCATTACACAAAATGCTGGAGAAACTCAACAGGTCTGGCAGCAAATATAGAAATGAATAAGCAATCAGTGTTTCAGACTAAACCCTTCATTATTCATTATCAGACTCTCTTGTTTCATTTAACATTAATTGAGGGAGAAATTTCAACCAGATCACCAAATCACACTAACTCTGCTACTTAGATTCAAAGCTCAAAGTACAGGTCCCCAATCCCTTATCCGAAACCTTTGGGGCCAGTTGCATTTCGGAATTCAGAATTTTTCGGATTTCAGAATCCCTCCTTATTTAACCTGTCTCAGTGCAGGGGGACTTTAGGACCCGGGGAGCTCCGGAACCTATGCACATCCTCCCATAAACTTAAAATCATCTCTAGATTACTTATAATACCTAATACAATGTAAGTGCTATGTAAGTAGCTGTTATACTGTATTGTGTAGGGAATAATGACAAGAAAATCTACATGCTCAAACAGCGAGTGCTGGAGAGAGAACTTCCAGGTTTTCCCGATCCGCACTCTTTTTAACATTTTCACAGTGAAATTAAACACAAAGTCAACAGTGAACACAAACATCCAGTTAAGTGTTTCATCAGCATTGTAAATTTTTTCAGGGTTAAGGTTTTCATCATATATTATCTTGGCAAATACATCAGTGTAAGACGCTGCACAGACACACCACGATCAAGCTTCTGCAATAACTCCACTTTCTGCATTATTGATAATGGTAGATACTTCCTGAGTGACATCAGCTGTTGGCGCACCAGAAACTTCGGTTTTCGGATTTCAGAATTTCGGATAAGAGGTTGTGGACCTGTGCACTTATTATCAAAGCACATACGGTGGCATGCAAAAGTTTGCGCACCCTGGTCAAAATTTCTGTTACTGTGAATAGTAAAAGATGACCTGATTTCCAAAAGACTTAAAGATGAAATATTTCTTGAATATTTTCAGCAAGATTACTTTTTTTATTTCCATTTTTTACAGTTTCAAAATAACAAAAAAGGAAAAGGGCCTGAAGCAAAAGTTGGGCACCCTGCATGGTCAGTATTTAGTAACACCCCCTTTGGCAAGTATCACAGCTTGTAAACACTTTCTATAGCCAACTAAGGGTCTTTCAATTCTAGTTTGGGGGATTTTTGCCTAGTCTTGCTTGTAAAGGGCTTCTAGTTCTGTGAGATTCTTGGACTGTCTTGCATGCACTGCTCTTTTGAGGTCTATCCACAAATTATCAATGCTGTTTAGGCCGGGGAACTGTGAAGGCCATGGCAAAATCTTCAGCTTGTGCCTCTTGAGGTAGTCCATTGTAGATTTTGAGGTGTGTTTAAGATCATTATCCTGTTGTAGAAGCCATCCTCTTTTCATCTTCAGCTTTTTTACAGATGGTGTGATGTTTGCTTCCAGAATTTGCTGGTGTATAATTGAATTCATTCTTCCCTCTATCCGTGAAATGTTCCCCGTGCCACTGGCTGCAACACAAACCCAAAGCATAATCAATCCACCCCCGTGCTTAACAGTTGGAGAGGTATTCTTTTCATGAAATTCTGCACCCTTTTTTCTACAACCATACCTTTGCTCATTGCGGCCAAAAAGTTCTATTTTAACTTCATCAGTCCACAGGAATTGTTTCCAAAATGCATCAGCCTTGCTTAGATGTTCCTTTGCAAACTTCTGATGCTGAATTTTGTGATGAGGACCGAGGAAAGGTTTTCTCCTGATGACTCTTCCATGAAGGTCACATTTGTGCAGGTGTTGCTGCACAGTAGAACAGTGCACCACCACTGCAGAGTCTGCTAAATCTTCCTGAAGGTCTTTTGCAGTCAAACCAGGGTTTTCATTTGCCTTTCTAGCAATCCTACAAGCAGTTCTCTTGGAAAGTTCTCTTGGTCTTCCAGATCTCAACTTGACCTCCACCATTCCAGTTAACTGCCATTTCTTAATTACATTATGAACTGCGGAAACGTCTACCTGAAAACGCTTCGCTATCTTCTTATAGACTTCTCCTGCTTTGTAGGTATCATTTATTTTAATTTTCAGAGTGCCAGGCCGCTGCTTAGAGGAGCCCATGGCTGCAGATTGTTGGGACAAGGTTTGAGGAGTCAGGGTATTTATAAAGCTTTGAAATTTGCATCACCTGGTATTTCCTAATGATCATTGTGAACAAGCCATAGCCCTAACAAGCTAATTAAGGTCTGAGACCTTGGTAACAGTTATCTGAGAGCTCAAATCTCTTGGGGTGCCCAAACTTTTGCATGGTGCTCCTTTCCTTTTTTTCCACTCTAAAATTGTACAAAACAAAAATAATGCACTAATCTTGCTTAACCTATTGAAAAGAATATTTCATCTTTAACTTTATGACTTTTGGAGATCAGTTCATCTTCTACTCACTTAACTATTCATAGTAACAGAAATTTTGACCAGGGGTGCCCAAACTATTGCATGCCACTGTATTTGTTGCTATCTACTACTTGGAGATACATTTTCTTGCAGGTATTCAAAAGGAAATAAGAAATACAATGGAATTTTACTGAAATCCATGCATAAAGATTGACAATAATTAATGTGCAAAGAAGGTAAATTGTGCAAATAAAATTGAGTTGGAGGGAGTTCTTGAAAGTGAGTCTGTCATTCATCAAGTCATTTCAGAGATGTGGTGAAAGAATTTATCCACTCCATTTCAAGAGCCAGATGGTTATAGGGGTCCTGAATCTGGTGGACCTGAGGCTTCTATACCTCTGCTTGATATTAATAGTGAGAAGGGAGCATGGTCTGGATGGTAGGGGTCTTTGATGATGGATGCTGCTTTCTTGTGGCAGTACTCCATGTAAATATACTTAGCGCTGGGGAGGGCTGTAGTCAGCACTTCTCTATTCCTGAGCATTAGTGATTCCATACCAGGCCATGATGCAACCGGTTAGGATACTCTCCACTATGCATCTATGGAAGTTTGCCAGAGTTTTGGGTGACATGTCAAATCTATACAAACTCCTAAGAAAGCAGCGATGCTGTTGTGCCTCTTTGTGACGGCACTTGCATGCTGGCCCCAGGAGCCTCTGATATGTGAACTCCAAGGAGTTTAAAGCTACTGAGCCTCTCCACCTCCAATCCCCTAACAACGACTGGCTCATGGACCTCTGGCTTCTTATTCCTGGAGTGGCTCTTTGGTTTTGCTGATGAGTGTGAGGCTGTTGTTGTGACCACCAGTCAACTAAGTTTTCAATCTCCCTCTACATATGCTATTCATCACAACCTTTGATTTGGCCAACAACAGAGGTTTCATCAGCAAACTAAAATACTTAGACACACAATCAGAAGTATAAAGTGAGGAGAGCATGGTGGGGGGGAGGGAGCTGAGCACACAGCTTTGTGATGCACCTGTGCTGATGGAGATTGTGGAGGGCATGTTGTTGCCAATCTGAACTGACTGTGGTCTGCCAGTGAGGAACGTGACAATCCAGTTGTACAGGGAGGTACCAAGGCTCACTTCTCGGAGCTTTGTGATGTTTTGAGAGAATGATAGTGTTGAGTTGAGCTGCAGTCAATTAAGAGTATCCAGGTGTATGCAGCTTCATTGTATAGGTGTTCCAGAGCTGAGTGAAAAGCCAATGAAATGGCTAACAATATTGACTGTTGTGACAGTAGGCAAATTAGAATGGATCGAGGTTGCTTATAGAAACATAGAAAATAGGTGCAGGAGTAGGTCTTTCAGCCCTTCAAGCCTGCACCACCGTTCAGTATGATCATGGCTGATCGTCCAACTCAGAACCCTGTACCTCCTTTCTCTCCATACCCCCAATCACTTTAGCCACAAGGGCCATATCTAACTCCCTCTTAAATATAGCCAATGAACTGGTCTCAACTGTTTTCTGTGGCAGAGAATTCCACAGATTCACCACTCTCTGTGTGAAGAAGTTTTTCCTAATCTCGGTCTTAAAAGTCTTCCCCTTTATCTTTAAACTGTGACCTCTTGTTCTGGACTTCCCCAACATCGGGAACAATCTTCCTGCTTCTAGCCTGTCCAATCCCTTTAGAATTTTATACGTTTCAATAAGATCCCCCCTCAATCTTCTAAATTCCAGCGAGTATAAGCCTAGTTGATCCAGTCTTTCATCATTTGAAAGTCCTGCCATCCCAGGAATCAATCTGGTGAACCTTCTTTGTACTAACTTTATGACAAGAATGTCTTTCCTCAGATTAGGGGACCAAAACTGCACACAATACTCCAGGTGTGGTCTCACCAAGGCCTTGTACACCTGCAGTAGTACCTCCCTGCTCCTGTACTCGAATCCTCTTGCTATGAATGCCAGCATACCATTCGCCTTTTTCACCGCCTGCTGTACCTGCATGCCCACTTTCAATGACTGGTGTATAATGACACCCAGGTCTCGTTGCACCTCCCCTTTTCCTAATCGGCCACCATTCAGATAATAATCTGTTTTCCTATTTTTGCCACCAAAGTGGGTAACTTCACATTTATCCACATTAAATTGCATCTGCCATGAATTTGCCCACTCACCCAACCTATCCAAGTCACCCTGCATCCTCTTAGCATCCTCCTCACAGCTAACACTGCCACCCAGCTTCGTGTCATCCGCAAACTTGGAGATGCTGCATTTAATTCCCTCATCCAAGTCATTAATATATATTGTAAACAACTGGGGTCCCAGCACTGAGCCTTGCAGTACCCCACTAGTCACTGCCTGCCATTCTGAAAAGGTCCCATTTATTCCCACTCTTTGCTTCCTGTCTGCCAACCAATTCTCTATCCACGTCAATACCATACCCCAAATACCATCTGCTTTAAGTTTGCACACTAATCTCCTGTGTGGGACCTTGTCAAAAGCCTTTTGAAAATCCAAATATACCACATCCACTGGTTCTCCCCTATCCACTCTAGTAGTTACATCCTCAAAAAATTCTATAAGATTCATCAGATATGATTTTCCTTTCACAAATCCATGCTGACTTTGTCCGATGATTTCACAGCTTTCCAAATGTGCTGTTATCACATCTTTGATAACTGACTCTAGCATTTTCACCACCACCGATGTCAGGCCAACCAGTCTATAATTCCCCGGTTTGTCTCTCCCTCCTTTTTTAAAAAGCGGGGTTACATTAGCCATCCTCCAATCCTCAGGAACTAGTCCAGAATCTAAAGAGTTTTGAAAAATTATCACTAATGCATCCACTGTTTCTTGGGCTACTTCCTTAAGCACTCTGGGATGCAGACCATCTGGCCCTGGGGATTTATCTGCCTTTAATCCCTTCAATTTACCTAACACCACTCCCCTACTAACATGTATTTCCCTCAGTTCCTCCATCTCACTAGACCCTTGGTCCCCTACTATTTCTGGAAGATTATTTATGTCCTCCTTCATGAAGACAGAACCAAAGTAGTTATTCAATTGGTCTGCCATGTCCTTGTTCCCCATGATCAATTCACCTGTTTCTGACTGTAAGGACCTACATTTGTCTTAACCAATCTTTTTCTTTTCACGTATGTATAAAAGCTTTTGCAATCAGTTTTTATGTTCCCTGCCAGCTTTCTCACATAATCTTTTTTCCCTTTCCTAATTAAGCCCTTTGTCCTCCTCTGCTGGACTGAATTTCTCCCAGTCCTCAGGTGTACCGTTTCTTCTGGCATATTTGTAAGTTTCCTCTTTGGAATTGATATTATCCCTAATTTCCCTTGTCAGCCACGGGTGCACTACCTTTCTTGGTTTATTCTTTTGCCAAACTGGGATGAACAATTGTTGTAGTTCATCCATGCGATCTTTAAATGCTTGCCATTGCATATCCACCGTCAACCCTTTAAGTGTCATTTGCCAGTCTATCTTAGCTAATTCACGTCTCATACCTTCAAAGTTACCCTTCTTTAAGTTCAGAACTTTTGCTTCTGAAGTAGGAGTTGATATGTTTCATGATCAACCTCTCAAAAACAATTCATCCTAGTGTATGTAAGTGCAATTGGATGATAAGTACTGAGGCAGGAGACCACGTTCTCTTGGGCACTGGTATGATTGAAGCCTGCTTGAAGTTAGGTACCTCAGACTTCCAAAATGCGGAGTTAAAGGTGTCCATAAACACTCCAGCCAATTGATTAGCACAGTTCTTCAGTACTTGCCAAAATTATTATTAATAACTATTATGATAATAATTAATGAATAACAACAATAAATAAACCCTGTATTATTACTATAATTTTCTCACAGCTCAGGCTGTGACAGAACCTGAGGTAAGGGTATCGCCAAGCACATTCATTTCCCAATTGCTAGGAACTTTTGGACTATTCCAGTGGTGCTTAGTATTGTGGCTGTCTGAAGATTTACTTAGATATTGCTGTGTAGACCTAATTGTTTAATGCTATTGTGAAGTGACTTTGCGATAATACCAATTAGTAGATATTACTATTGAGGCAATGTATACCCTGTTCACTTTCTATGGTATTTCAATGTCCTCTTTTAATTCAGAATATTTCTGCTGCTTTTCACTTCATAGGTTCAAAGTTTCATTTATTATCAAATTATACAACTTGAAATTCTTTGTCTCTGCGTAGCCATGAAACCAAGAAAGAAAACCCTCATCAACCTCAAACCCCACTCCACGCACAAAAAAATCAACCAAACAGAACAGCACATCAGCCCCAAAACCCCTTCCCACACAAAAAAAAAAACAGGAAAGATCAGGTGAAAAGCACAGAATATAAAAAACGTAAGATTGAAAAACAGTCTGTAATGCAAGTCCACAGAAAACTTGGCCAACGCTCTCCGGGCCCAGCGGCAGACCTTTCCCTCTCCGTGGCAGAGCAATCAAAAGACAGGCAGCTGGCACTCACCCTCCCGCACTCGCCTCGTTCTTCAATCTCCCTCGTCAGTTTAATCGGTGAACAATGGAAAATTTAATCGGTGAAATAGAGTCGATCAAGGCTTGTATCCCATCCCACAGCCTTCTCACCAAGAAGATTACACACATTGTTTCTGCCTCCCAGGATCTTCTCAGAGACTGCAGAGTGCTGGAACAGACAAACGGTTTCCAAACAGTAAATCACAGACTCCAACAGTTCCAGAATCACACCCAAGATGAAAAGCAAAAGTAAGAGACCTGAAAGAAGTGAAATATATGGATTCATTATCTATCCAGATGATGTTGACTGAAGGGGTGTTGTACACAAGTGTCATCTTGACCAGAAGTCAAGAAGTGTTTGATTGTTGTATGTTATATGTGTTTGGAATGGCCATAGCTATTAAGTTAGTTGTTCTTTCTTGTTTATCCTGTAATATCATATGAGGACAGTTATTATCCTATCTGTAATAATGGATTGACTGTAATGTAATTTGTAAGACCCTGACTCTAAAAGTGGATCAGCCTTGTATTTATAATAAGGTATGGTGTCTTTTATGAGTTTGTATTTTAAAGCAAGATTTTGGTGAATGATGTTTGCCACCTGATTGTGCCTTTTGTGACTGTGATCAAAGTCACCGGAGAGTCACTGAAGCTATGCATGGAGAATCCTTTATTCAGCCAAACAAGCAGCCATCATACGTGAGACACTCTTGGGAGAAGAGACCTGCCTGACCCAATATTAGTGGGAAGAGAGAGGATTGGGAAGTTTTTAAAACCTTACAAAAGGAAACCAAGAAGGTCATTAAGAGAGAAAAGATTAACTATGAAAGGAAGCTAGCAAATAATATCGAAGAGGATACTAAAAGCTTTTTCAAGTATATAAAGAGTAAAAGACAGATGAGAGTAGATATAGGACCGATAGAAAATGATGCTGGAGAAATTGTAATGGGAGATGAGGAGATGGCAGAGGAACTGAACAAGTATCTTGCATCAGTCTTCACTGAGGAAGACAGCAATATACCGGACACTCAAGGGTGGCAGGGAAGAGAAGTGTGCGCAGTCACAATTACGACAGAGAAAGTACTCAGGAAGCTGAATAGGCTAAAGATCGATAAATCTCCTGGACCAGATGGAATGCACCCTCGTGTTCTGAAGGAAGTAGCTGTGGAAATTGCGGAGGCATTAGCGATGATCTTTCAAAAGTCGATAGATTCTGGCATGGTTCTGGAGGACTGGAAGATTGCAAATGTCACTCCGCTATTTAAGAAGGGGGCAAGGAAGCAAAAAGGAAATTATAGACCTGTTAGCTTGACATCGGTGGTTGGGAAGTTGTTGGAGTCGATTGTCAAGGATGAGGTTACAGAGTACCTGGAGGCATATGACAAGATAGGCAGAACTCAGCATGGATTCCTTAAAGGAAAATCCTGCCTGACAAACCTATTACAATTTCCTGAGGAAATTACCAGTAGGCTAGACGAAGGAGATGCAGTGGATGTTGTATATTTGGATTTTCAGAAGGCCTTTGACAAGGTGCCACACATGAGGCTACTTAACAAGATAAGAGCCCATGGAATTATGGGAAAGTTACATACGTGGATAGAGCGTTGGCTGATTGGCAGGAAACAGAGAGTGGGAATAAAGGGAATCTATTCTGGTTGGCTGCCGGTTACCAGTGGTTTTCCGCAGGGATCAGTGTTGGGGCCGCTTCTTTTTACATTGTACATCAACGATTTAGATTATGGAACAGATGGCTTTGTGGCTAAGTTTGCTGACAATACCAAGATAGGTGGAGGGGCCGGTAGTGCTGAGGAAATGGAGAGTCTGCAGAGAGACTTGGATAGATTGGAAGAATGGGCAGAGAAGTGGCAAATGAAGTACAATGTTGGAAAGTGTATGGTTATGCACTTTGGCAGAAAAAATAAATGGGCAGACTATTATTTAAATGGGGAAAGAATTCAAAGTTCTGAGATGCAACGGGACTTGAGAGTCCTCGTACAGGATACCCTTAAAGTTAACCTCCAGGTTGGGTCAGTAGTGAAGAAAGCGAATGCAATGTTGGCATTCATTTCAGAGGAATAGAGTATAGGAGCAGGGATGTGATGTTGAGGCTGTATAAGGCGCTGGTGAGACCTCACTTGGAGTACTGTGGGAAGTTTTGGTTTCTTTATTTAAGAAAGGATGTGCTGAATTTGGAGAGGGTACAGAGAAGATTCACTAGAATGATTCTGGGAATGAGAGGGTTAACATATGAGGAACGTTTGTCCGCTCTTGGACTGTATTCCTTGGAGTTTAGAAGAATGAGGGGAGACCTCATAGAAACATTTCGAATGTTAAAATGCATGGACAGAGTGGATGTGGCAAAGTTGTTTCCCATGATAGGGGAGTCTAGTACGAGAGGGCATGACTTAAGGATTGAAGGGCGCCCTTTCAGAACAGAAATGCGAAGAAATTTTTTTAGTCAGAGGGTGGTGAATCTATGGAATTTGTTGCACAGGCAGCAATGGAGGCCAAGTCATTGGGTGTATTTAAGGCAGAGATTGATAGGTATCTGAGTAGCCAGGGCATCAATGGTTATGGTGAGAAGGCAGGGGAGTGGGACTAAATGGGAGAATGAATCAGCTCATGATAAAATGGCGGAGCAGACTCGATGGGCCGAATGGCCTACTTCTGCTTCTTTGTCGTATGGTCTTGTGGTCTAATATTACATGACATTTTTATATGCTAAAGAGAAGAGCAGGACCATTCTATAGTTACAATGTATCTACAGTGTTTCCTTTGAAATACATGTAAACTTCAAACACCTGGAACTTCACACCAACACTCCATACACCCAAAATGAATGTTAATTCCCCTGAGAACTCTGTCTCTCTAGCTGCAGTCATGCACATGCAGACATCTCAGTTGAATGGGTGTTTCCTAGTTTACAATCAAACTGTCAGGGTGCTGAAGCAGGGATCCAATCACAGACCCAGTACTGTGCACACAGTGATATTAGTTGAGTAACAAATCCTGAGGTACAAACAATGTCATCGTCAAAGTTCAGGCAGAGATCAAAACGTCCAGAGAAATCCAAAAACCAGAATCGGGAAACAGGCAGAGTCAATATCCAGACAGACAGAGTACAGATACGAATGCTGGAAAGGCTCAGGAAGATTCACTGCTACAACTTGGCAAAAAACAGGTGAAAACACAGGACTAAAACACACTGAGCAATAAACAGAGAGGCAGATGATAGGTGGAGCACAATGAGACAGAAGTGAAGCGGGGCTGGCTGGAGTTTGTGGCTGATATTGCGACTGCTGAAGCTCCAACTGCTGGGCCAGAGTTACGAGTTAGCTGCTGGCTGTGGGGTATTGTGGGGGACATTCTGTGGGAATATTGACCGACGGCCTGTATAGGTCCGGACCGATATTCGTTCATGGTCCCTTGCAAACTCTGATAGGATGGCAGGGAGGGAGACTGATGGTGACAGCAATAGCACGGAGTATGAGTGGGAAGAGGTAGGGAGAGGGACTAAGAACAGGAAGATGATGGGTAGGAAGAGAAAAAATGGAGGTGGGTCTAGTGTAGGTGGATCAGAAAGTGAGGGAAGAGAAGTTGAGGAGAAGGGCCTGAGGGTAAAATTGCTAAATGTAGTTGTAAGATTTGAGGGGGAAGGGGGAGTAAAGTAAATCGATCCACTTAAGCTAAAAAAATCATTAGAGGACAAGTAGGGGAAGTGAACCATGCGAGAATTTTAGGAGATGGAAACCTGCTGATAGGATGTAAAACTGAAGAGCAGATGGAGAAGGCAATGAAGGTGACTAATGTTGGGAAAGTCAAAGTGTCCAGGGTTGTAAGAGTTGGAGCACAAATGGTCAATGGTTGCAAGGGGGTGATATCTGGGAATCCCCTCAGTGTTAATATGAAGGAGCTAGTGGAGAACTTGAGGGTGAGGAATAGTTCAGTGAAGAGAGTGAAAAGAATGACAAGGGGAGCAGAGAAAAGGGAGACTGAAACCGTTCTGGTAGAATTTGAGGATAAGTTGCTTCCAAAGGAGTTATATTTTGGATTTCTAAGATACAATGTAAGCGAATATATATCAAAACCTATGAGGTGTTTCAATTGCCAGGAGTTTGGGCATGTGGCCAAAGTGTGCAAAGGAAAGAGAAAATGTGCAAAGTGTGGTGGGGAACATGAATACGGAAAATGTGGAGAGGGAGTGAGACCAAAGTGCTGTAATTGTGGAGGTAACCATAGAGTAGCGTACTGGGGATGTGAAGTGTTGAAAAAAGAGGTGGAGGTGCAGCAGATAAGGGTGAAGGAAAAAGTCTCATATGCTGAGGCAGTCAAGTTGGCAGGACAGAAGAAAATGAATGAGGGAGGGTGTAGCAAAGAACAAGCGGCAGCTAAAGGAAGGCAAGATAAGAAGAATGCATGGATAGAGAAAAAGAAGTTGGTGATCCTTATAGCAGGAGTGGTAAACGCAACGTATGAGATCAAATCTAAAACTGAAAGGATTCAGATTATTGTGAAAGCTGCAGAGCACTATTTGGGTATGATAGGATTAAAATGGGAAGAAGTAAATGATGAACTCAGGGTACAGTCAAGTCAAGAGACAGTATGTGTGGGTTGATATTACTGATAATGCTATTTCTTCAATGGAATGCAAGAAGCCTGATTGCTAATGGACAAGATTTCAAGCAGTTTATAGCAAGTAGGAGAGAAAAGCCAGATGTTGTGTGTATCCAGGAAACCTGGTTAAAACCTAATTTAGATTTTGTTTTATATGGTTATGAGGCAGTAAGGCGAGACAGGAGAGAGGGTGGAGGAGGAGGATGTGCAACTTATGTAAAGCAAGGTATTTCTTATAGAATACTAGGTGTAGGAAGTGAACAAGAGTATGTGGTAGTAAAAGTATGGGCTGAAAGGGAAGAGTTGATGATTGTGAATTATTATAATCCAAGCAAAAGACTAGAGTTAAACAAGCTTGAGGAGATAGAAGGGCAGATTAGTAGTAACGTTGTTTGGTGTGGTGATTTCAATGGACATAATGTATTATGGGGGAGTGACAGAACAGACATCAATGGTCGGGTAATGGTAGTACTAGAATTGATGTTAATACAGGTAAAGAATCTGTGTTTGATCTTACATTAGTATCAAACTCCATTGCATCAGTGCGTGATTGGTTAGTGTACCAAGAAGGAACTGTAGGGAGTGATCATCACCCAATCTGGTGCAAGGTAAATATTTCTGCTTCATTGGTCACAGAGAATACAGGTGGGAAATGGATCCTTGAGAAAGCCAATTGGGAGAAATTTCTGGAAAAAACGTGATAGATATCTAAGTCAGGTCAGTGATGGAATGGACGTAGAAACACTTGGCAGCATATTAAAACAAGGTATAATATCAGCTGCATTAGAATCCATTTCTAAAAGTAAAGGAAGAGTAAAGAAGAGAATAATACCATGGTGGGATGATAATTGTAAGGAAGCAGTGAGAAATAGAAATAAGGCATTTAAACTGGTTAAAAGAACTCATAACTTCCAACAAATGATTCAGTACAAACAAGCTCAGGCAGTAGTAAGGCAGACAATAAGACATGCTAAAAGAATGCACTGGAGAAAGTATTGTGATTCAATCGGAAACACAACTCAGGTAGGAGAGGTGTGGGGGATGATGAAAAGGATGGGAGGGGACAGGAGAGAGTGGTGGTACCCAGTTCTGGTTGATGGAAATGTGACTGCAGTAACAAGTAAGGAAAAGGCAGAGTTGTTGGCAAACACACTTGTTATGGTACATAGTTCCGATAATTTATCTGAGAAGGGAAGAAGAGGTAGAGGGAGAACAAAAGCTGAAAATATGGAGGCTTTATGTAGGAAAACTAACCTTGACGGTGTGCAAGATGTCCCTTTCAGCATGGGAGAATTAAGAAAGGCACTAGATAAAACAGGAAAGACTGCGCCAGGTAAAGATGAAATATGTTACAGTATGATAAAACACTTGAGTGAAGGAAGTCTGGAGAAACTAATGCTTCTGTATAACAAAGTCTGGGATGAAGGGAGAATACCAGGGAGCTGGAAAGAGGCAATAATTATTCCAATAAGGAAACCTGGGAAAGATGCCAGCAGGCCAGAAAACTACAGGCCAATTGCCTTGAAGTCACATGTATGTAAACTTATGGAACGTATGATAAATGAGACGTTAGTGTACTTCTTGGAAAGTAGAGGTATGGTGGCTACGTATCAAAGCGGGTTCAGGAAAGGAAGGAATACTATGGATCCGGTGTTGTGTCTAGAGGATGAAATAAGAAAAGCTCAAGTAAATAAAGAGACAGTGGTTGCAGTTTTTTTTGATGTTGAGAAAGCTTATGATATGTTATGGAAAGAGGGGCTCCTAATCAAGCTACATTTAATGGGAATTGGGGGAGGGCGATGTTCAATTAGGTTAAGGACTTTTTAAACGGGAGAACTATTCAGGTGAAGGTAGGATCAGAGCTATCAAGCCAGTATGTTGTAGAAAATGAGACGCCTCAGGGGAGTGTAGTGAGTCCAACTTTATTCTCCATTTTGATAAATGATATATTCGTAAATATTCCAACGGAAGTGGGAAGGTCATTGTTTGCAGAATACGGGGCTTTGTGGAAAAGAGGGAGAAATATTGAACATGTAGTCACAAAAATGCAAGATGGAATTAATCAAGTTGAAGAGTGGGGGACAAAGTGGGGTGTTAAATTTTCAGTGGAGAAGACAAAAGCCATGTTCTTTACAAGGAAAAAGTTCAGGGGACTTAATTTGAATCTGTATGGGAGTAACCTGGAGAGAGTTGAAAGTTTTTGGTTTTTGGGAGTGCACTTTGACTTGAGATTAACATGGAGAGAACATGTTAGATATGTAGTTAGTAAATGTGATAAATGTCATGAGGTGTCTTGCTGGATTGGAATGGGGTGCTGATTTTGCATCACTGAAGTATATTTATGTAGCATTAATAAGATCAAGATTAGACTATGGAAGTATTGTATACGGGTCAGCAGCAAAATCTGTGCTGGCAGAACTGGATATCGTGCAAGCTCGGGCTCTAAGGGTGTGCTTGGGAGCGGTTAGAACTTCCCCAGTGTGTGCACTCCAAGTTGAAGCAAATGAAGTGCCATTGGGGCTGCGACGTAAACAGCTGGAGGCCAGTTACTGGATTAATTCAAGGGGGCATGGTGATAGCCATCCTACAAAAAGGGTGTTGCAGACATGCTGGGAGAAGGAGAGGTCACAAAAAGAAAGTTTGTCTGGACAGGAGAGCAAACAACAAAAGATACGGGTGTATATGATAAAGAGTTTTGTCCAAGTGTGGTGTGGCCTGTCAGACCTTTCTGGGTATTAGAAAATCCCTCTGTAGATTTGGAATTGCTTAAGATTAAGCACAGTAATAAGACGGCTGATATACTCGGTGAATATCATAGTTATAGGGAATGTAAATTTAAAGGCATACAGATTTTTACTGATGGATCAAAGGATCCAGAAATAGGTGCAACAGGGTCTGCAATTGCTGTACCAAGTTATCAAGTGGAGATTAGCAAGAGAACACCTGATTGCTTGAGTGTATAAGCAGTTGTAATGTTTGCCATATTGTTAGCACTAGAATGGAGTGAGCAGGTCGATTGTAATAGTATTGTGATATGTAGCGATTCTGTATCGGCCCTTGCAAGCATTGAGGCGGAAACAGCTAGAGGTCACCAGGATCTGCTTTATGAAATCCTGTTTGCAAATTCAAGACTGGCTACACAAGGCAAAAATATCGCATTCATGTGGGTTCCAGCACATTCGGGTATTATGGGAAATGAGATAGCAGATAGGCGGGCAAAAGCAGCAGTCAGAAAAGGATCTATAGAGGTCAATATTAAACTATCAAAATCAGAGGGGAAGAGCATAGTGTGGAGAAGGATAAATCAACAGAGGCAGCAGCATTGGGATAGAACAATAAAAGGAAGACATTTACATTCAATTCAGAACAGAGTAGATATGGGAAGAAGTAGGGGAGTAAAGCGGAAGGAGTAAGTAATTATAAGTAGACTGAGAATTGGGCACAGCAACCTTAATGGCACTCTGGCCATCATAAATAAGCATCCAACAGGTTTTTGTGGTCTGTGTCAGAAGACTGAAAGAGTAGAGCATATCCTTATTTCATGCCGGAAATTTGCACAGGAAAGGCAACAAAGGTTACAACAATTACACAAAATAGGACTGGTAGAGAACAGTGTTAAAGGTTTATTGGAATGTGAGGAGAGTGATCAGGGGAGGAAATGGTTGTTTAGTTATTTAAGGGCGATGGGACTGGAAAGACGGCTTTAAAGTGAATGGACAATGAAGGACAATAAATCCTGAAGATGGCAGTAATACAACCGCATGGTTGCCAACTGCCGTAAAAACCCAATGAAGAAGAAGAAGAGACAGAAGTGGCAGCTAAACAGGTAATAATGAGAAACAGGTGAGAGGCGGAGTATTCAGTAATACAGGGCTGGAGTAGAGCAGGAGCTTGGACGGGAGCGCATGGGGCATGAAAACAAACAAGAGCACATGGCAATACAAAACCACAGACTGACGGCTAGGGGAAAAACACATCAAAAGAGAAAGTTCTACTGGAGGTACTGACACATATTGTCTGTGAGAAGTGTAGACATTATCCATGCAATGGGGGTTGTATATCTGATATAAGTTGATATTATGTGAAGCTCTTACCACAAGCATCATTAAATTTTGAACTCTCATTAACTTGCAACTCACTTAGCTCTCACGATTCAGAATCTTCCTCTCCACCATCATATTTCTGAACAGTCTATGAACGTTATATTTTATTCATTTTTTGCACTTTCTACTTATTTTGTAATTTATAGTAATTCCATGTTTTTACACTGCACTGCTGTGCAAAACAATAAATTACACATCATAATAGACATTGATAATGAACCTGATTTTAATATTGACACAGTGGTAAATACAGAGTCCTTTTGCATTTGTTTAAAGCTCAAAGCAGCAATAATTTACCCTTTGAAAGTTAGACAAGATTATACACAACTAAGTAAGCATTAGCTTTTAGTTTATCATATTTCAACATGGCAAAATACAGAAAAATCTAGGACTATAACTGTCAGTTGATATTTTTAACTGTTCTGGACACTGAAAGTCATGAACTCTTACCAAAAGACAAACTTTCTGCGTTGATAATCAATTTCCATTCACCATCAGATGTTTTATTTACAAGAAACTTTGTTATCTTTAAATGATTATTCAGCCTAAAAACAGATATGCTTAGACATCAGAATAATGTTTGACATAAATCGATTGATAAAACACACTACTACATTAAAATATGGTACGAGCAGTGATGTTTTTATTAAATCTGTTTAGCAGAGTTGTAAGTAATGACACAATATGAAAAAAAAAACAAAATGCTACCAATGAACTCGGAGCAAAAGTAGATTGAAAAACAATACACATCAGTCATCAATGGTGAAATGGTCAAGAAATGGGTCAAAATAAAACCGCCTTTCTGGTTTGCATTTACTGACACGGTGTCACTATTACATTTATTTTTCTGTAGCACAGGATAAATTAGATTACATTAGATTCAACTTTATTGTCATTGGGCCGAGTACAGATACAAAGCCAATGAAATGTAATTAGTATCTAACCAGAAGTTCAAAAGAATAATGTTATTTACAAAATAACGGCGAATAAAAAGTAAGTGCTGCAGCATACAAATATAAAAGTACTGAGACAGTACAATATGGGTGCAATATTGCTTAGGATTGTGATGAGAAGTTCAGCAGTGTCACAGCCTCAGGGAAGAAGCTCTTCCTGAGCCTGCTGGGGTGGGAGCAGAGGCTCCTGTAGCGCCTACCAGATGGAAGCAGAGTAAAAAGTCCGTGGTTGGGGTGAGATGCATCCTTGATAATGCTTTTCACCCTGCCCAGGCAGCATTTATGGTAGATGTTCTCAATGGTGGACAATTGAGTGCTGATAATCCGCTGGGCAGTTTTCACCACCCGCTAGGTTGCTTTGCAGACTGATACAGGACAATTGCCATACCACACTGAGATGCAGTCGGTGAGTATGCTCTCAATGGTACAGCAGTAAAAGTCTGTCATTATCCTAGGACAAAGGTGAGCTTTCTTGATGCTCTACAGGAAATAAAGGCCCTGTTGTGCCCTTTTGATCAGGATGGAGGATTTCAGGGACCAGGTGAGATAATCGGAAATGTGGACACCAAGGAATTTGAAGCTTGATACATGCTCCACTGTTCTTCAATACATAGGATCAAGTTTTATAAGTGTTTAAGTTATAGTTCATGCAAACAAAATGTAAAACTTAAAGGCAGCCTGGGTATCATTAATACAACGTACAGTAATTTATTATCTTGATCTTAGTTCTCATTATGTTATCTTAGACACAGTAGAACAAGGAAACTTGCTATAACTCTGCATAGTATTTACACTGTAATTCTTGACAATTGGTGTCCACCTTATAATGTTAGGATTAAATTCAAGTGTTTGCAAAGTCCTTTAGGTATCTTACAGGGAGCATATGCATTAATTCTCTTTACTGTATATAAACAATAAATCAGTGGCTTTGGAAATTGGCAAAGTAAAGGCATTTTTGTCAGATCTGTTCCCTAATCCACTTACACCGCAAACAGATATTTAGGACAACAGTGAGTTCTGACAGAAGTCTGTTTCAGATTCTAACAACCAGTAAATATTTTTCAGAACCCAACACACCTAACCGAGTAGGTCTAAATTAAAAATCATCGACAGGAACTTCTTGATTTTTATTCATTTGTTGTTTTCTTTTATACCTAACAATTAAACCAGATACAGATTACGGAAGGGATAGACCATAAATTGGCCCTTTTCAAATTGAATCTGCTATGTCAAATTTCCAACCAGTTCAGGAATTCAGAATGCTTGGCTGAAGTTTATATTTCTGTGACACTGAGAATTTGTTTTTATTATTACAAAAAGACAGACACATTTTTAAGCACCAAAAGTGCAAATCAGTTACCTGAAACACATAAAGAAACATATACCAGTACCCATGAACACTACCTCAGTATTCTACTATTTCTGTTTTTGCACTATTTTTCTTTCTTTCTTTTTTAATCCTTTTATTAATTTTGAAATGCATAAACAGAGCAACAATACTAGTACAAAGAGATTGGGATTATATTATTGGTATTTAACGTATGTGAATAAAAACTGCAGATAATGCGGGTATATTAAGGCTCCCAAACTCTTAATATAATTAAACATGATAAGAAAAAACATGAAAAGTTATCAAGAAAAGAAATCCCAATTAGAAAAAAAACTAAACTAAACTGGGCAAAAACTAAACAAAACGAAACAAAGCCGGCCTATTATATTACACCGAATACAATCTTTAATGTCATTAACTCCGCTCCTCTGTCCATATATTTTAGTTTAATAAAAAGGATTCGGAAAAGATCAAGATACCTCATATGAAAGTGTTGAATAAATGCCCTCTAAGTCTCTTCAAATATAATCGAAGGATCAAAAGTGACACCTCTGATATTTTTTCTAAATTTAAACAAGACTATTTCTAATTTAACTATTTAATATACATATATACTTACTGTAATTGATTTATTTATTTTTTTCTATATTATCATGTATTGCATTGTATGGTAGCCGCTAAGTTAACAAAATTTCATAATATATGTCAGTGATAGTAAACCTGATTCTGATACCACGCAAACAACAAGATCATTCTTCAAGATCACAAGATCATGAAAATTCATAATTTAATTACCAGATTTTGAGGAACAATTCAACGCTGGGATATTTTGTTCCTTTTTTCAGTAATCCAGCTGTTTAATGCTTGTGGAGCAGTATCACTGGCCTCATCCAATACAGTTTAATTTGCAGTGGGATGGCAGAACCTGTTCTATATAAATGCCCGTAACAAAGATAACAATGCAACTGAACTCTTTGCATTTTTTTACTGTAGGATAGACAAGCAACAATTCAGTGGTTCCAGAGAATACACACCCTATGTGTATGAAGACAGAGTGCAATGGAACAAAAACAGTTGCTGAGCCTCTGGCGATGATCTTTGCATCATCGATAAGGGTGGGAGAAGTACCAGAGGATGGGAGGGTTGCACATGTTGCTCCCTTGTTCAAGAAAGGGAGTAAGGCTAACCCAGTAAGTTATAGACCAGTGAGTCCTACTTCAGTTGTGGGCAAGTTGTTGGAGAAGATCCAGGGAGGCAGGATTTATGAACATTTGGAGTGATATAATCTGATTAGGGAAAGTCAGCATGATTTTGTCAAGAGAAGGTCATGCCTTATGAGCCTGATGGAATTCTTTGAGGATATGACAAAACACATTGAGGAAGATGGAGCAGTGGATGTAGTGTATCTGATTTCAATAAGCCATTTGATAAGGCTCCCCATGCAAAGCTCATTCAGAAAGTCAGGAGGTAGGGATCAAAGGAGACCTTCCTTTGTGGATCCAGACTCAGCTTGCCCACAGAAGGCAAAGGGTGGTTGTAGATGATCCGTATTCTGCATGGAGGTCGGTGATCAGTGGTGTTCCACAGGGATCTGTTCTGGGACCCCTTCTCTTTGTGATTTTTATAAATGACCTGGATGAAGAAGTAGAAGGGTGGGTTAGTAAGTTTGCAGATGACACAAGAGTTAGGGCTGTTGTGAATAGTCTGGGGGGGGGTGTTAGTGATTACAACGGGACTTCAATAGCATGCAGAACTGGGCTGAGAAGTGGCAGATGGAATTCAACCCAGATAAGTGTGAAGATTTTCATTTTGGAAGGTCAAATTTGAAGGCAGAATATAATAATAATGGTAAGACTCTTGGTAGTGTGGGGTATCAGAAAGATCCTGGGGTCTGTGTCCATAGCTACTGCACAGGTTGACAGTGTTGTTAAGAAGATGTCTGATGTGTTGTCATTCATCAACCATGGTATTGAGTTCAGCAGCCATGACGTAATGTTACAGTTATATAAGACCTTGGTCAGACCCCACTTGGAGTATCGTGTTCAATTCTGGTCACATCACTACAGGAAGGATGTAGGTACTGTAGAAAGAGTGCAGAAGAGATTTTCAAGGATGTTGTCTGGATTGGAGAGCATGCCTTATGAAAATAGGTTGAGTGAACTTGGCCTTTTCCGTTGGAGTGACAGGAGATCAGAGGTGACCTGATAGAGGTGCATAAGATGATGAAGGGCATAGAACGTGTGGATAGTCAGAGGCTTTTTCACAGGGCTGAAATGGCGAACATGAGGGGGCATAGTTTTAAGCTGCTTGTAAGTAGTTACAGAGGAGATGTCAGGGGTAGATTTTTCACACAGAGAGTGGTGGGTGTGTGGAATGCACTGCCGGTGATGGTGGCAGAGGCAGATCAATTGGGTCTTTTAACAGACTCTTAGATAGGTACATGGAGCTTAGAAAAATAGAGGGCTATGCAGTAGGGAAATTCTAGGCTGTTTCTGGAGTAGGTTACATGGTCGGCACAACATGGTGGGCTGGAGGACCTGTAATGACCTGTAGATGTCTATGTTCTACGTTCTATGTTAACAGTTCACTGACATTAGATAACATTCAGATCAGTGACAGTGGAAAATATGCAACGGAAATCAGTTTGCTCACCACAGGTACAAAAGGCATCCAAAATTATTACTTTTGCATCCTTCCTGTGGGGAATTATTTTTATTTTTTTTTATTTTGAGATATGGCATGGTGGCAGGCCATTCTAACCCATCGAGCCAGTGCTGACCAATTAAACCAATGTGACCAATTAACCTACTAACCCGTACATCTTTGGGATGTGTGAGCACCCGAAGTAAACCCACGTGGTCACGGGGAGAACATATAAATTCCTTACAGACCACAGCGGAAACTGAACCTGGGTCACCCGCACTGTAATAGCATTATACTAACTGCTGCACTACAGGGTGGATTTTCTGAGGCCTTGACCCTGGATGTACATGCTGCAAATGGCAAGCAAATACCAGAAATCATCACTCCATTCGCTACAGTGGCTCAAACCTGATAAATTTCAATCACGGATTCAACCCTCAGAGCTGAATAGATTGGGGAAGATGCATGTAAATCCCATGCCATCAACACATACAGAGATCAGTTTTATAGTGTTTCCTGTACACCACTGAGCCCAGCACTGTCTTTTAAATGCCACTCAACTTGACTGGAACATTACATCAAGGATTGCTGAACTCCATGGGAATTGCACACTTAAATCAAATATTATATTTTGCCTGGATTGCCTGTGTGTGTGTGTGTGTGTGTTTTTTTGCATATACACTTTCCTCTGATGGAGCCCTTTTATAGTTCTATAGTGAATTATTTATCTATTACTGAAGTTATCTGTCTGTCTATTAGATTTGATCAAATTCATTTCCTGAATGTCATGGTGAAATGATCTGCACTTTTAGAAGGTAAAATGATTGTGTTTTATGTTGCCACTGTCTTATGTTGATTAATGTATTTTGAACCTGAAAGAAATCTTTAATGATTTCTATCATATTATTCAACACCTAAATCCATTAATTTCACTAGCTGCTGTCCAATTAAATATTATCTATAATAATTATGGAAGGATATATTGAGAAGCAATTTACATGTGCTACATGTACGTGTGAGAGTATTAGGCATATTTATTAGCAATGAGATAAAAACATGGCATCAATTTGCAAAGGCACATTATGTAAACTTTAAGTTATCATTTTCAATAATGGAAAGCGTTATAAAGATACATTTATTTTGAAACCAAAGAAACAACTGTTGGAACATCATCAGGAATTTTCTTGCAATAACATAAATTTGTGTTTACTACTTTCTGTAGACTTTCCCAAGAAAGCAAATATCATTCATTCATTCATTCATTTATTTATTTATTTATTGAGCTACAGCGCAGAATAGTCCCTTCAAGCCACAGTGCCCAGCAATTCCCAGATTTATTCTGAGTTTAATCACAGGTCAATTTACAATGACCAACCTACCAACACGTACATCTTTGATAGGTGGGAGGAAACCCATGCGATCATGAGGAGAATGCAAAACAAAATTCTTAGAGGCAGCAGCAGGAATTGAACCTGTGTGTCTTGTACTGTAAAGCATTGCGCTAACCACTACAGTACTATGTTGCACCAATAGACCGTAGACTGAAAGAGCCAGTTCTTGTACAGTTTTCAAATAAGGAAACTAAATAAAATTGATGGATAATGCAAACCTTGTAATTAACCTGAACATAAAGTACAAACAGAGTCAATTTAAAGTATTTTTAAAAGACAAAGCTGGTAAGGATATGCAGCCTATTACTGGATTTTCATTCTGTCATCATAGCATCGAGGTAAATATTCCCATTGATTGAGGGACGGCAGATCTGGTGATGGCTTCAGCATTCTACGCATTCTTGGCATTATCTCTCTCCTCCAGGCAGACGCAGCACCATCATTATTGTGGATTTATCCTTCAGCTTGTAATCAGAGAACGTTTTATTATCCTCCAGTTGATCATTTGCAAAGAGAAGACGGAGGTCATCCACTTGAACTAAACAAAAAAGAAAAGAGGAAAACAAACATAACTCCATTCAGGAAGATACAAGAGACTGCAGATGTTGGAATTTCATCCCAAAATGTCAACTATCTATTTCTCTCCATGGATGCTGCTTGGCTCATTGAGTTCCTCCACAACTCCATCCATCTTAAATACAATCATCCAGCATTTTTTTATTTTAAAATTAAATAGTTCATTTCTAGAATGCTGAATTCCCAAAGTTAAACAAAGTCTAAAGTGTTCAGTAACACTCTGATCCAGTTCTGATGTAATACACTCAAGCGCTGATTTATGACATCTAGGGGAAACCAGAGTGCAAATTTCAGTCAATGTAGTCTAACCTATTTTCATCCTATTATTTTCAAAAGTTCATGCTTTGGTCTTGTTACACTATCTCCTTAGGTATCTGAAAGGACAATTATCTCTCTCAGCATTTCTTTGTTTAACTGTGCTCACCACTAACATACAAAGAAAGTAGCTCTATGACCCTGTGTCTGCAATTAGATGTTGTAGGTAGAGCTGATAAAGCCTTCTGTTCTTGAGATTGGAGTTTGAGTGTTCAAAGTTCAAAGTAAATATATTCTCAAAGTACAGATATGTCACCATGTACTATCTTGAGATATATTTTCTTTCAAGTATTTACCAGAAAAAAAAGATATACAATAGAATTTATAGAAAAAAAAACTATAAATAACGAAGATTGACAAACAACCTTCCCTCACCAGCAAACTGGAAACCGCAAGAAAAATTCAGGAGCAATTGAGATACAGCACAGTATAGCAGGTTGCTTGACTCACTGAGTCTGTACTACATATCCAACACCTATTTTTACACTCACCCTACCCTCATCCATGATATTCTTTCTGTATTCCCTTCAATTCACCCAAGATTCTGTTGCTCGCTGCAGCAGTACCATTTTTGGAATGTTTCTGAAGAGAGTACAATACAATAACAGAGCATTTGAGGTTGTTTTTGTGACTGGAGTAAACCATACGAGTAAATGAGAACAAAGAATGCAGTGAGAGAGCCAGCAATTTATAGAGTATGGTTTCAGGGAAACCCGGTTACTTCAGTGACAAATAGAATCTGTCATGTTTTTACAATGCTGAACTTTCTGCAGCGGACTTCGTATCTAGTATTATTGTTCACATGATCAGGAATTTTACAAGAAAAATCATGTTACAAACCTGCTAAGGAATGAAGATACTGGTGCTGACATGCAGAAAATAGCACAAAATTGTTCTAATCCAAGATTAGCTGATTTTTAATACTTCTTTTAAAGAGTGTGAATAAATATCTAACTTCCTGCTTACATACCTTTTCTGGGTGGCAATTTTTCCAGCAGTTTCTGTTTGAACATCAGAACCTTCATCTCATTGAATTCTTTTTCTGAATGTGAAATATCAATGGTGGTCGTTTCTCCTTTGAGCCCCTTCACAAATATCTGATAGATTTTCCCCATTTTGCTCTTGCAAGAATGTTTCAAGTTTTAGTTCTCCGTAATCCTCCGAGCTTCTTGAAACAAATGTAATTAAGTTTCACTTTCAGTTTAGGAGGGTTTATGCCATCACAACATTGAGCAATTTCTAGAGCAAAAAATTGTAAATACCTTTCAATTTTTAATCATATTTTATTAACAAGTAAAGTTGCATGCTTTGACATATTGGAATTACAAAACATGTAAATGATTTTATCACACACTCAGTGGCCAGTTTAATAGGTACACCTGTGTGCCTGCTCGTTAATGCATGGCAGCAGCTCAATGTATAAAAGCAGGCAGATCTGGCCAAGGGGAGCAGTTGTTGTTCAGACTAAACATCAGAATGGGAAGAAATATGATCCGTTACTTTGACAGTGGAATGCTTGTCGATGCTAGATGGGGTGGTTTACAGATAGTACCTAATAAAGTGGCCACTGAGGTAAAAAAAAGTCTCTGTCTAGATTTGATTTTTCTCCAAATTACAGCCAACTCTGGACTGTTTTAAAGAAGAAGAAATTATAGCTTACAGATTTTGTGTATTTGGAACAAACAACAACCCACAAATGGAATGACATTGGAAGACTTTAATTGAGTGATCAATTTCCTTCATATGACCTGAATCTTGTAATTGTGTTATTTGTGTAATTGTGCCTAAAAAGTTCAAAAGTGCCCTCATTAGCTGGAAAGGGTAAATAATTGATTTCTTCCCAAAGTTTGGGTTGTGAAATGCTTCTTGTCTAGAATTATGTAATGGTCAAATATTGCCTACTGTTGATTATGTTTCATCTGCTGCAGTGACAGTCCAGTCCTGGTAAATTATTGTCAATTCTAGGATCTAAAGTTGTCAGCACCTTTGAGATCTCGGTGCCAAGACTCAACCACTGAAAGTGCTACCCTATTCTCTGTTAAGTGCAGAGAGACTTTTTTATTCTTGACTTTGTTATCAGGGAAACAATTTTTGAATATTGTCAGGAAGGAGCTCAGGAATGGACTTTAGAAGAGCTTGAAGAGAACGAGAGAAGGCCTTGATGAGTAGGTTTAAGAAAAATGCCAAAGCATTTCAAATGTATGTGAAAAACAGGAGGACGTCTACAGTGAGGGTAGAGAATCCATATACACCACATCGACTGATGTTCCTTTGTCAGTTTGCTTTGCACTTCCTCAATGAATTCAATCAGTTTTATGAGGTGTGACCTGTCCATCAAAGCCATGCTAACCATCCCTAACCAGATGATGCTTCTCCAAATGCTTGTAAATTCTGTCTCTAAGAATTCTTTCCGATACTTTGCCCACTGAAGATGTAGCTCACACTGGTCTACGTATAATTCCCAGGGTGATGACAAAGGAATAGCATTTGCTATCCTCCAGTCTTTTGGTAATCTTCCTGTTACCAATGAAGATGCAAAAATCACCAAGACGCAGCAATCTCTTTCCTCACTTCCTGTAGTAATGTGTGATTTATCCCATCCAGCCATAGGGACATCTATCCCAATGTTGTTCTTTCCTTTTTCAATATTTTTATTAATTTTCTACATAGGAAAATACAGAGTTCAAGAAGAAAGAAATATATCAAATGCATTATACTGAATCGCACATACAAACTCCTTACTCTATATTCATACAAATTGATTAATTAATAATATTGAAATATAGTAAATTTGTTCTGTGGAAAAAAAAACTAACCCACTACCAAGACTGAAGCTGATTAGTAAAGAAGAAAAAGAGGAAAAAAGTATATTATTAGCCACCATCTGTGCTTCAATGGCAAATCAAAGGTTTTGAAAATAGTTCAAAAAAACTACAATGTTTGAAAGTCTTGATTAGATTCACAAATTGAACACCGAATCTTCACTAAATTTAAACATGACATCACAGCCCGCAGCCATTGAACGTGAGTGGGCGGAACCACATCTTTCCATCTAAGCAAGAGTGCCCTCCTAGCCATAAGAGAAATAAAAGCCAAAATGTGCCAATCAGATTTCTCCAAAATAATATCCTTTCCTCAAACAATACCAAATAGAGCAGTCAAAGGATTAGGCTTAAAATTTATTTTTAAAAGTACCAAGAAGATTTGAAATACTTCTTTCCAATATTTTCCAAGACTCGGGAAGGTCCAAAACATATGAATGAGTGAAGCTGCTCCATTATGACATCTATCACAATAAGGAGATACATCCAAATAAAAGTGAAACAACTTACCCTTGGTCATGTGGGCCCTATGGACCACTTTAATTGTAGGAGAGAGTGGTGAGTGCATAACGATGAATTGTTAACCAATTTAAAAATTTCACTTCTTATTCCCAGCAACATATTATAAATATTAGATATAGATCCATTATAAAAAGATTTCAAATTAAAAATTACATGTAGTAGATTCTTATCAGGACTTTTAGGAAGTGTACATATTTGAGACCGTAAAAAGTCTCTTATTTGTAGGTATCGAAAAAAGTGAGTTTTTGGTAAGCTATACTTAGCTGACAATTGCTCAAACGAAAGGAGACTTCTCTCCACAAACAAATCCTGGAAGCATTTAATACCTAATCTATCCCATTTCTTAAAAGCCACATATATCATAGAAGATTTTAAAAAAACAGTTAGAAAAAATGGGACTTGAAAGAGAAAATTTCAATAAGCCAAAGTATTTTGGGATTGTACCCAAATTCTCATAGTATGTTTAACTACCAAATTGTCAGTTAACTTACTCAGGGATAAAAGAAGTGAGGATCCAAGAAGAGAAATAATAAATAATCTAAAGAAACCCACATCACGCAATCCTCACGATTAATGTAATATAACCAAAATGTAAACCAATGTTGTTCAAAAATTCCAGAACATCCTCTATTTTAATGTTAATATATACTGGCATATCAGCCTGTTCTACACTGACCTCACATTTATCTTCCAAAGGCAAGCTGAAGATGAATGTGACATATGGAGGCCAAACACAGCAGTTAGAAACTTATGTATTGAAAAGTGGAGAGCCAGCACTTTTCAGATGTGAATGGTTGAGAAAAATCCAACAAGACTGGCGCCCAATCCTGAAGGGACAGTCCAGGGAGTTAGGTTGGAAGCTGAAAGGCAGGACCTCTAGGGTAGTAATCTCAGGATTGCTGCCTGTGCCACGTGCTAGCGAGTGCAGAAGTAGCATGATCAGACATATTAATGTGTGGCTGAGAGACTGGTGAGGAGTCAGGGATTCAGGTTCCTAGATAACTGGGGCCACTTCTGGGGGAGGTACGGCCCCAAAGGGGTCCAATATCCTAGCGGGCATATTTACTAGTGCTGTTAGGGAGGGTTTAAACTAATTTGACAGGGGGATGGGAACCGGAGCGATAGGGCTAAGGAAGGGGAAAACAAAAATAAAGTGCAAAAGTGATTATAGAAAGAACAGGCAGGAGATGAGGCTTAATCAAAGCCAGTGGTATGAGATACAGGGCAATAGAGGCATAGTGCAGTTAAAACAGAAAGCAACAGATACTGGACTGAGAGTGCTGTATTTGAATGCATGCAACAAAAGGAATAAAATGTACGATCTTGACATTCAGCTACAAATTGGCAAATATGACGTTGTGACCATCCCCGAAACTTGGCTAAAGGATGGCTGCCATTGGGAGCTGAACATCCAAGGATAGACGGTGTATTGGAAAGATAGGTTAGAAGGCAGTGGGGGTGGTTTGGCTCAGTGTATAATAAATAACATTAAATCATTAGAAAGAGAGGACATAGGATTGGAAGGTGTAGAGTCTCTCTGGGTTGAGTTAAGAAATGACAAGGGTAAAAGGACCCTAATGGCAGTTGTATACAGGCCTCCAAACAGCAGCCAGGGTGTGGATTACAAATTACAGCTAGAGATAAAACAGGCATGTCAGAAAGGCAATGTCATGATAATCGTTGGGGATTTTAACATGAAAGTGGATTGGGAAAAACCAGGTCTGTACTGGACCTCGAAAGAGAATTTGTAGAATGACTAAGGGATGGCCTTTTAGATGAGCTTGTTGTTGAGCCCACTAGGGGATCGGCTGTGCTGGATTGGGTGTTGTGCAATGATCTGGAGATGATAAAAGAGCTAAAGATGAAGGTTAAGGAACCCTTGGGAAATATGAACAACTTCACATTGAAATTTGAGAGGGAAAAAATAAAATCTAATGTGTCAGTATTTCAGTGGAATAAAGGAAATTACAATGGGATGAGGGGGGAACTGGCCAAAGTTGACTAGGAAGGGGCATTTGGAGGAAAGACAGCAGAGCAGCAATGCCTGGAGTTTCTGCAAAAAATGACAGAAGTACAAGACAGATATATTCCAAATAAGACGAAGTTTCCAAAGGGAAGAAGGACACTACCATGGCTGATAAGTGAAGTCAAAGCCAAAGTAAAAGCAAAAGAGAGAACATACAAGGAAGCTAGAGCTAGTGGGAAGATACAGAATCGGGGAGCTTTTAAAATCTTGTAGAAGGAAACTAAGAAGGTAATTCGGAAGGAAAAGATGAATTATGAGAGGAAGCTGGCGACTAATATCAAAGAAGATACTAAAAAACTTTTAAGTATTTAAAAGGTAAAAGAGAGTCGCCAGTAGATATAGGGCCAATACAAAATGATGCTGGAGATACTGCAATGAGAGATGCAGAGATGGCAGAGGAACTGAATGCGTATTTTGCATCAGTCACAGTGGAAGACATCTGCAGTATGCTGGACATTCAAGAGTGTTAGGGAAATGAAGTATGGGCAGTGAAAATAAACTGAGAAAGTGCTCCAGAAGCTTAATGGTCTGAGGGTGGATAAATCTCCTGGACCTGATGGAATGCACCCTGAGATTCTGAAGGAAGTAGCTGGAGAGATTGCAGAGGCATTAATAATGATCTTTCAAGAATCAATAGATTCTGGCATTGTACTGGATGAATGGAAAATTACAAATGTTACTCTGCTATTTAAGAAAGGTGGGAGGCAGCAGAAAGGAAACTATAGATCTATTAGCCTAACATCAGTGGTTGGGAAGTTGTTGAAATCGATTGTTAGGGATGAGATTATGGAGTACCTGAAGGCACATGACAAGATAGGTCAAAGCCAGCATGGTTTCCTGAAAGGAAAATCCTGCCTTTTTTTGAGGAAATTACAAGCAGAGTAGACAAAAGAGACGTGGTCAACTTGGATTTTCAGAAGGCCTTTTACAAGGTACCACGCATGAGGCTGCTTACTAAGATAACAGCCCATGGAATTACAGGGAAGTTATTAGAGTGGGTAGACCATTGGCTGGCAGGCAGAAAACAGAGAGTGGGAATAAAAGGATTATATTCTGGCTAGCTGCCGGTTACCAACGGAGTTCTACAGGGGACGATGTTGGGACCACTGCTTTTATCCAGATGCATAAAATGATGAGAGGTATTGATAGTCAGAGGCTTTTTCCCCAGCTGAAATGGCTAACATGAGAGGGCACAGATTTGAGGTGCTTGGATGGGCATATCAGGGGTAAGATTTTTATGCAGAGAGTGTGAGTGTGTGGAATAGGTTGCTGGCAATTGTGGTGGAGGTGGATACAATAGGGTCTTTTAAGAGACCCCTGGATAAGTACATGAAGCTCAGTAAAATAGAGGGCTATGGGTAACTCTAGGTAATTTCCAAAGTAAGTACATGTTCAGCACAGCACTGTGGGTCAAAGATACTGTATGGTGCTGTAGATTGTCTATATTTCTATGTTTCTGTGTTAAAGACCAGGACATTTATTGTGGACTTCAGGTAGGGGAAGTTAGGAGAACACACATTACGAACAGGAAGGGTTCAATAGCTTTACTGGTGCTTTTTATAGGCCGCCCAATAGTAACAGGTATATCAAAAAGCAGATAGGGGAACAGATCCTGGAAAGGTGTAATAATAACAGAGTTGTCCTGATGGGAGATTTTAATTTCCCAATTATCGATTGGCATCTCCCTAGAACAAAGGGTTCAGATGGGGTGGAGTTTGTTAGGTGTGCTCAGGAAGGTTTCTTGACACAATATGTAGATAAGCCGTCAAGAGGAGAGACTGCTTGATTTGGTATTGGGAAATGAACTTGCTCAGGTGTCAGATCTCTCAGTCGGAGAGCATTTTGGAGATAGTGATCATAATTCTATCCCGTTTACAATAGCATTGGAGAGAGATAGGAACAGACAAGTTAGAAAAGCGTTTAATTGGAGGAAGGGGATTTATGAGGCTATCAGGCAGGAAATTGGAAGCTTAAATTGGGAACAGATGTTCTCAGGGAAAAGTACGGAAGAAATGTGGCAAATGTTCAGGAGATATTTGAGTAGAGTTCTGCATAGGTACAATCCAATGAGACAGGGAAATTATGTTAGGGTACAGGAACCATGGTGTATAAAGGCTGTAATAAATCTAGTCAAGAAGAAAAGAAAAGCTTATAAAAGGATCAGGGAGCTAGGTAATGTTAGAGATCTAGAAGATTATAAGGCTAACGGGAAGGAGCTTAAGAAAGAAATTAGGAGACCAGTCGTGCCCATGAGTAGGTCTTGACAGGCAGGATTAAGAAAAACCCCAAGGTATTCTACAAGTATGTGAAGAGCAAGAGGATAAGATGTGAAAGAATAGGACCTATCAAGTGTGACAGTGGGAAAGTGTATATGGAACCAGAGGAAATAGCAGAGGTACTTAATGACTACTTTACTTCAGTATTTACGATGGAAAAGATCTTGGTGATTGTAGTGATGACTTGCAATGGACTGAAAAGCTTGAGCATGTAGATATTAAGAAAGAGGATGTGCTGGAACTTTTGGAAAGCATCAAGTTGGATAAGTCGCTGGGACCAGATGAGATGTATCCCAGGCTACTGTGGGAGGCGAGGGAGGAGATTGCTGAGCCTCTGGTGATGATCTTTGCATCATCAATGGGGACGGGAGAGGTTCTGGAGGATTGGAGGGTTGTGGATGTTGCTCCATTATTCAAGAAAAGGAGTAGAGAGCCCAGGAAATTATAGACCAGTGAGTCTTACTTCAGTGTTTGTTAAGTTGAAGGAGAAGATCCGGAGAGGCAGGATTTATGAACATTTGGAAAGGTATAATATGATTAGGAATAGTCAGCATGGCTTTGTCAAGGGGAGGTCATGCCTTATGAGCCTCATTGAATTTTTTGAGAATGTGACTAAACGCATTGATGAAGGAAGAGCAGTAGATGTAGTGTATATAGATTTCAGCAAGGCATTTGATAAGGTACCCCATGCAAGGCTTATTGAGAAAGTAAGGAGGCATGAGACCCAAGGGGACATTGTTTTGTGGATCTAGAACTTAATTGCCCACAGAAGGCAAAGTGTGGTTGTAGACGGGTCATATTCTGCATGGAGGTCAGTGACCAGCTGTATGCCTCAAGGAGCTGTTCTGGGACCCTTACTCTGTGTGATTTTTATCAATGACCTGAATGAAGAACTGGAGTGATGGGTTAGTAAGTTTGCTGATGACACAAAGGTTGGTGGTGTTGTGGGTAGTGTGGAGGGCTGTCAGAAGTTACAGCAGGACATTGACAGGATGCAAAACTGGGCTGAGAAGTGGCAGATGGAGTTCAACTCAGATAAGTGTGAAGTGGTTCATTTTGTTAGGTCAAATTTGAAGGCAGAATATAGGATTAATGGTAAGACTCTTGGCAGTGTGGAGGATCAGAGGGATCTGAGGGTCCGAGTCCATAGGACGCTCAAAGCAGCTGCGCAGGTTGACGCCGTGACTAAGAAGTGTCATGGGGGTGGGGGGCGCTGGAAGCGGACCCAAATGTAAGACACAGACACTGAAGTACTAGGAACAGGACTAGTTTTGTCAAGAAAGCAAGGGAAGTGGGGAAGAAATGACGCTGGACAAGACACAGGCCCTGGACGAGACTAGGATACAGGGCCTGGTCTAGGACTAGACTACGAATGCAGGACCTGGACGAGGAACAGAGAACTTGGAACCTGGACAAGGACTCTGAGCCAGCGACTGGACAGGAACCCAGAACCTGGGTGTTGACCCGGGCTCAGACTGCTGATCTAGGCGAGGACAAGATATGGCAAGGCTACAGAACTGGATGTGGTGGCAGGACGCGGGACCAGAACTGGATGAGGACACGAAGCTAAGATTTGGACTTGGTAGACAGGAATGCTGAACACAGAGCCTTGGTAATCTTGGGAGAGAGGAACGCAGAACAAAGAGCCTTGGTAATCTTGGGAGAGAGGAACGCAGAACAAAGAGCCTTGGTAATCTTGGGAGAGAGGAACGCAGAACACAGAGCCTCGGTAATCTTGAGAAACAGGAACGCAGAACACAGAACCTTGGGAATCTTGGGAGACAGGAATGCAGAACACAGAGCCGGGACCCCTCCTTGGGAACAGGACGTAGGGCTGGGACTCATACACAGAATGCTGAACATGAAGAGACGGTTCCTAACACAAGGTAGTGGCAAACGGGCGGACCTACCTAGCGAAGGCGTGGACACAGACGGTTTCCAACACTAGGTAGTGGCAAACAGCCAGACCTACCTAGCGAAGGCATGGACACGGAATCGGTTCATAACACAAGGTAGTGGCAAACAGCTGGACCTACCAAGCGAAGGCGTGGACACAAGGGACAGTTTCAAACAACTAAAGACAGTTCCTTATCTAGACACAGCAATGCTCCGGTCTTGCTCTGGCGGTAGAACTTGACGGCAAGAATAGCCAAGGTCGCAGGCCAGGTTTTAGGCAAAAAGTAGCCCAGCCAAGGGCTACAGGGGGAAGGGGGATGGGGAAGGGAACACTCCAGCAACTGAAGCTGAATCCAGGAGCTGTATATGTAGCCAGCCCAAAATGAGAATCATGTGTCTCAATTAACGCACCAACAGATCAAGGGAAAACCGGAAAACCTGGAATAAGGATCGATGGACTGGTCCATGAACCGGAATGTGGACTTCACGGACCGGACCATGACAGAAGGCATACGGTGTATTGGCCTTCATCAATTGTGGAATTGAATTTAGGAGCCGAGAGGTAATGTTGCAGCTCTTTAGGACCCTGGTGAGACCCCACTTGGAGTACTGTGCTCAGTTCCAGTTGCCTCACTACAGGAAGGATATGGAAACCATAGAAAGAGTGCAGAGGAAATTTACAAGGATGCTGCCGGATTGGGGAGCATGTCTTATGAAAACAGGTTGAGTGAACTCGGTCTTTTCTCTTTGGAGTGTCGGAGGATGAGAGGTGACCTGATAGAGGTGTATAAGATGATGAGAGGCATTGTTTGTGTGGATAGTCAGAGGGTTTTTCCCAGGGCTGAAATGGTTGCCCTAAGGGGACACAGGTTTAAGGTGCTGAGGAGTTGGTACAGAGGAAATGTCAAGGGTAAGTTTTTTATGCAGAGAGTGGTGAGTGCATAGAATGGGCTGCCAGCAATGGTGGTGGAGGCGGACACGATAGGGACGTTTAAGAGACTTTTGGATAGATACATGGAGCTTAGGAAAATAGAGGGCTACAGGTAACTCAAGTAATTTCTCAGGTAGGGACATGTTTGGCACAACTTTGTGGACTGAAGGGCCTGTATTGTGCGATAGGTTTTCTATGTTTCTTATCAGTCTTCAGTGTCAGAAGTGAAAAGGGTGAGCAGCTTCCAGTTCCTGAACTTCAGCATCTCAGAGGATCTACACATTGATACAATCATGAAGAAGGCTGCAGAGTTTGAGGATATCTGTTATGTCACCAAAGCCTCTGGCAAATTTCTACATATGTACTGGAGAAAGCATTCTGACTGGTTGCATTGCCACCTGGTGTGGAGGCGCCAATGTGCAGGGTGAAAAGGGGCTGCAGAGGGTTGTAAACTCATCCAGCTCCATCACAGGCACAGGCCTCCCACCATCGTAGGCATCTTCAAAAGGTGGTGCTTCACGAAGGCGGCATCCATCATTAGGGACCTTCACCATCTAGGGCTTCCCCTCTTCTCATTGCTACCATCGGGGAGGAGGTACAAGAGCCTGAAGACCACACTCAGAGTTTTAGATGCACCTTCTAGACAATCCTCATGGAAGGATCAGAAGTAGAGAAAGTGAGCAGTTTCAAGTTTCTGGGTGTCAGTATCTCTGAGGACCTAACCAGGACACAACATATTGATACAGCTATATAGCCAGCGGCTCTATTCCCTTCGGAGTTTGAGGAGATTTGGTTTGTCAACTAAAATACTCAAACTTCCACAAATGTACCATGCAGAGCATTCTGACTGGCTGCATCACCATCTGATATGGGGGTGGGGAAATGGTGGGCTTCTGCACAAGATCAAAATAAGATGAGTGTCAGAGAAAGCAGTAACACTTGTCATAAATCATTGCCTTTTTAAGAAATCATGAAGTGTGAGATACACTGATCTCAATAAACATGTCCCTCTGCTAATCTTCACCAGTGATTATAATCACTCCACATTGTGCCCATCTACTACACATTGTGCCTTCATCTGCTACACTTTTAAAGGGCCTTGCACATTATTTTAATCTTTCCACTTGCCGTTTGGAGCAATAAACACTTGTCTTAACATACAGGGTTCAATAGGTACATTTAATGTCAGAGAAATGTATACAATATTCATCCTGCAATTCTATTTCTTCGCAAACACACATGAAAACAGAAAGAGCCCCAAAGAATGAATGACAGTTAAAAGTTAGAACCTCAAACTGCCCCCAGCTTCCCCCTCCCACGCACAAGCAACAGCAAGGCAATGATTTCCCCCTCCCCCACCGCAGGGGCCAAAATGTTTGCATGTGTTCCTGTGAGCTCACTTGCTACACTTTCACCTATGTGGTTATTGAAAGGGATCACAAGCTCCTGCTCTTTATGACTCCCTCATCTACCTATCCCATCACATCCCACTCAGTCTTCTGAGTCCACTGGCACGTTTCCCTTTATCTGGCAGAGGTGTAACATCTCCCTTTACCTTCTCCTCCCTCACCAACGCCCCAGAGCCAAAACAGCCCTTTCCGGTGAACAGAAGGTGCATTTCAAATCAGATCAAGTTTAATTATCATTCAGACCACACATAGATACAGTTGAATGAGACAGCTTTCCTCTGGGACGCAAGTGCATAACATACATTCAAAATAACGAGAGAGAGAAAAAAAACACACACATCGTTACACAAGGAAACGCATGTATACTCCAAGTCCCTGAGCGACATTCAGATTGATGGTACAGCTCCCGGCAATCCAGTCTGTCATTCCGCTGGTCGAACACTGGAGGGCAGCACTGATGGGAGAGTCCTCAGCTTTCTAAAGTGAGAGGGTGAACAGCCAGAAATCGTGGTCAATTAGGTACCAATAACATGGGTTGGATGAGTGATGAGATTCTGCAAAGGGAGTTCAGGGAGTTAGGTGCTAACCTTAAAGGGCAGGACCTCCAGGGTTGTGATCTCAGGATTGCTACCTGTGTCTCATGCTAGTGAGGTTAGAACTAGCAAGATTATTCAGTTTAGTATGTGGCTAAGGAGTTGGTGTAGGAGGGAGGGCATAAGCTTTTTGGATCAATGGGCTCTGTTCCAAGGAAGATGGGACCTGTACAGAAGGAACGGCTTGCCCCTGAAATGGAGGGGACTGATATCCTAGTGCGAAGGTTTGTTAATGCTGCAAGGTGTAGTTTAAACTAGAGTTGCAGGGGGATGGGAACCAGAGTGCCAGAACAAATGTATTTCATTTTAGCAGTTCTGTAGGAGCAGTCTGTTCAGCTTTTAGCATGTTTAGGTTTGAGTTGAACTTAGGAATGTTGTGTCAGCCAATCTGGATAGTGAAAATGGGAGAAGGTTCTAGAGAAAACTGGGTAGAGAAGTTCCTTGATTGACACAGGTACGGGTCAAGGTGTTTTTGGCGGAAGCTGGGGGAAGACAAGAGAGAAGATGTCTGAGGATGCTGTCCCTGTTGTACAAGTTGCTTTGTGCAGATGAATGGCTTCAAGCAGGAAGGACCAAGACTCCCGTCGGGGAGCCCGTCTGTTCAAGGTGGATTTCAAGTGACATTCAGAAGGTGGTGTGTACTTTCATGCGGACCGTGGGTCTGGGGTGTGAGTTAAAGACAACTTCAAGATGTGCTCCAACATATGTGCACGTCTGGACTGGGTTAACTGTAATGGGCCTTTTCTTTTTTTCCCTTTTTCCTATTAACTGTTTGATAATGCTGAAATTTGTAAATATACTTTCTTTATATTTGTATGCAGTGTGTGATCTGTAATTTCCTGCCAACTGCTAATTGCATGGGACAGTATTTACACAGTATTCACACAGATCGGGGTTCGGGTGGTTGAGACATCCCACATTCCCAGTTTTGGTGGGACCCAAGTCATATTGACCCTAGATGCACGGAGTTTGAAAAAAAAAGGTGGTTTTCTCACCACTGAGTCCAGTGGTTGTCAGCAAGGGGCGAACAAGTCGTGTCTCTAGAGATGCCCAGTGAAAAGGGGGTTCATAAGGAACTGTGAGTGTAAAAAGTCCCAAATGTGAGTTGTAGAGAAAACCAAAACAACTGTAACGATGTGGCCTACAAATTACAATGGGAGATAGAAAATGCATGCCAAAAGGGCAATGTTTTTTTTTTAAACACTGCTCGGGGAGAAGGGTCTGCACTGTGCAGGCACGTGACGTAGCGCGCCAAGGTTTAAAAAGCAGACCACCATATACAGCGGCCATCATTGTAGCGGCCATCGTCGGAGTGGACTGAGTCAGAGTGGGGCGGTTTTGGCTCAGACAGGCTTCGGCGAGGCCAGGGTAGGTTCTGGTAAGTTTTTTGTTCAGATTGTCTAGCATAGAGAGAATGCCAGGCAGGATGTTGGAATGCTCCTCTTGCAGGATGTGGGAAGTCAGGGAGCCCTCCGGTGTCCCTGACAACAACACCTGCAGGAAGTGCATCCAGCTGCAGCTCCTAACAAACCACGTTAGGGAACTGGAGCAGGAGCTGGAGGACCTGCGGATCATTCGGGAGAATGAGGAGATTATAGATCGTAGCTACAGGGTGGTAGTTACTCCAAAGGAGCAGAGGACAGGACATTGGGTCACTGTCAGGCGAGGGAAGGGGAAAGGGCAGGCAGAGCAGGGTTCCCCTGTGGCCATTCCCCTCAGCAACAAGTATACCGCATTGGATACTGTTGGGGGGGATGACTTACCTGGGACTAGCTGCAGTAGCCGGATCTCTGGCACTGAGTCTGGCTCTGCAGTGCAGAAGGGAGGGGGGAAAAAAGGACAGCGGTAGTGATAGGGGACTCGATAGTTAGAGGTGCGGATAGGAGGTTCTGTGGTCGTGACAGAGAATCCAGGATGGTTTGTTGCCTCCCAGGTGCCAGGGTCAAGGACGTCTCTGATCGATTGCATGACATTCTGAAGTGGGAGGGTGACCAGCCAGATGTCGTGGTGCACATCGGTACCAATGACATAGCAAGGAAGAGTAAAGAGGTCCTGGACAGTGAGTATAGAGAGCTTGGTAGGAAGTTGAAAAGCAGGACCTCAAGGGTAGTAATCTCAGGATTGCTACCTGTGCTAGGTGCCAGTGAGGGTAGGAATAGGATGCTCTGGAGGAGGAACAAGTGGCTGAGGAACTGGTGTAGGGGGCAGGGTTTCAGATTTCAGGATCATTGGGACCTCTTCTGGGGCAGGTGGGACCTGTACAAGAGAGACGGGTTACACTTGAACCACAGGGGGACCAATATCCTTTCAGGGAGGTTTGTTAGTGCTATTAGGGAGGCTTTAAACTAGATTTGCAGGGGGATGGGAACCAGCGTCCCAGAGCTGACAGTGTGGCTGGGGTGAAAATAAATGATGTTGAAGGTTGAAGCAAATCCGCTGATAGAAAGTTGTGAGTGGTGGTAAAAATCTTCTGAGGTGTATATATTTCAATGCTAGGAGTATTGCGGGGAAGGCGGATGAGTTGAGGGCGTGGATTGACACGTGGAATTATGATGTTGTAGCAATTAGTGAAACTTGGCTACAGGAGGGGCAGGACTGGCAGCTTAATATTCCAGGGTTCCGATGTTTCAGATGTGATCGAGGCAGAGGAATGAAAGGTGGGGGAGTAGCATTGCTTGTTAGGGAAAATATTACAGCAGTGCTCAGGCAGGACAGATTAGAGGGCTTGTCTACTGAGTCCTTATGGGTGGAGCTGAGAAACAGGAAAGGTATGGCCACATTAGTGGGATTGTATTACAGACCACCCAAGAGTCAACGAGACTTGGAAGAGTAAATCTGCAGAGAGATAGCAGGCAACTGCAGGAAACATGAAGTTGTAATGGTAGGGGATTTTAATTTTCCATACATTGATTGGGACTCCCATACTGTTAGGGGTCTAGATGGTTTAGAGTTTGTAAAATGTGCTCAGGAAAGTTTTCTAAATCAATATATAGAGGAACCAACTAGAGGGGATGCAATATTGGATCTCCTGTTAGGTAACGAATTAGGGCAAGTGACAGAAGTCTGTGTAGGGGAGCACTTTGGTTTCAATTTGATCATGGACAAGGATAGATCTGGTCCTAGGGTTGAGGTTCTGAACTGGAAGAAGGCCAAATTTGAAGAAATGAGAAAGGATCTAAAAAGCGTGGATTGGGACAGGTTGTTCTCTGGCAAAGATGTGATTGGTAGGTGGGAAGCCTTCAAAGGGGAAATTTTGAGAGTGCAGAGTTTGTATGTTCCTGTCAGGATTAAAGGCAAATTGAATAGGAATAAGGAACCTTGGTTCTCAAGGGATATTGCAACTCTGATAAAGAAGAAGAGGGAGTTGTATGAAATGTATAGGAAATGGGGTAAATCAGGTGCCTGAGGAGTATAAGAAGTGCAAGAAAATACTTAAGAAAGAAATCAGGAGGGCTAAAAGAAGACATGAGGTTGCCTTGGCAGTCAAAGTGAAGGATAATCCAAAGAGCTTTTACAAGTATATTAAGAGCAAAAGGATTGTAAGGGATAAAATTGGTCCTCTTGAAGATCAGAGTGGTCGGCTTTGTGCGGAACCAAAGGAAATGGGGGAGATCTTAAATAGATTTTTTGCGTCTGTATTGACTAAGGAAGCTGGCATGAAACCTATGGAATTGAGGGAATCAAGTAGTGAGACCATGGAAACTGTACAGATTAAAAAGGAGGAGGTGCTTGCTGCCTTGAGGAAAATTAAAGTGGATAAATCCCTGGGACCTGACAGAGTGTTCCCTCGGACCTTGAAGGAGACTAGTGTTAAAATTGTGGGGACCCTGGCAGAAATATTTAAAATGTCGCTTTCTACGGGTGAAGTGCTGGAGGATTGGAGAGTGGCTCATGTTGTTCCGTTGTTTAAAAAAGGATCGAAAAGTAATCCGGGAAATTATAGGCCGGTGACTTTAACATCAGTAGTAGGTAAGTTATTGGAGGGAGTACTAAGAGACAGAATCTACAAGCATTTGGATAGACAGGGGCTTATTAGGGAGAGTCAACATGGCTTTGTGCGTGGTAGGTCATGTTTGACCAATCTTTTGGAGTTTTTTGAGGAGGTTACCAGGAAAGTGGATGAAGGGAAGGCAGTGGATATTGTCTACATGGACTTCAGTAAGGCCTTTGACAAGGTCCCGCATGGGAGGTTAGTTAGGAAAATTCAGTCGCTAGGTATACATGGAGAGGTGGTAAATTGGATTAGACATTGGCTCGATGGAAGAAGCCAGAGAGTGGTGGTAGAGAATTGCTTCTCTGAGTGGAGGCCTGTGACTAGTGGTGTGCCACAGGGATCAGTGCTGGGTCCATTGTTATTTGTCATCTATATCAATGATCTGGATGATAATGTGGTAAATTGGATCAGCAAGTTTGCTGATGATACAAAGATTGGAGGTGTAGTAGACAGTGAGGAAGGTTTTCAGAGCCTGCAGAGGGACTTGGACCAGCTGGAAAAATGGGCTGAAAAATGGCAGATGGAGTTTAATACTGACAAGTGTGAGGTATTGCACGTTGGAAGGACAAACCAACATAGAACATACAGGGTTAATGGTAAGGCACTGAGGAGTGCAGTGGAACAGAGGGATCTGGGAATACAGATACAAAATTCCCTAAAAATGTCGTCACAGGTAGATAGTGTCGTAAAGAGAGCTTTTGGTACATTGGCCTTTATTAATCGAAGTATTGAGTATAAGAGCTGGAATGTTATGATGAGGTTGTATAAGGCATTGGTGAGGCCAAATCTGGAGTATTGTGTTCAGTTTTGGTCACCAAATTACAGGAAGGATATAAATAAGGTTGAAAGAGTGCAGAGAAGGTTTACAAGGATGTTGCCGGGACTTGAGAAACTCAGTTACAGAGAAAGGTTGAATAGGTTAGGACTTTATTCCCTGGAGCGTAGAAGAATGAGGGGAGATTTGATAGAGGTATATAAAATTATGATGGATATAGATAGAGTGAATGCAAGCAGGCTTTTTCCACTGAGGCAAGGGGAGAAAAAAACCAGAGGACATGGGTTAAGGGTGAGGGGGGAAAAGTTTAAAGGGAACATTAGTGGGGGCTTCTTCACACAAAGAGTGGTGGGAGTACGGAATGAGCTGCCAGACGAGGTGGTAAATGCGGGTTCTTTTTTAACATTTAAGAATAAATTGGACAGATACATGGATGGGAGGTGTATGGAGGGATATGGTCCGTGTGCAGGTCAGTGGGACTGGGCAGAAAATGGTTCGGCACAGCCAAGAAGGGCCAAAAGGCCTGTTTCTGTGCTGTAGTTTCTATGGTTTCTATGTTTACCATGTTCATGGGGAACTTCAATATGCAGGTAGATTGGGAAAATCAGGTTGGTGCTGGATTATAAGAGGGAGAATTTCTAGAGGGCCTGCAAGATGGCTTTTTAGATCAGCTTGTAGTTGTGCCCATTAGAGAATCAGCTATGCTGAGTTGTGGTTTCTGCAATGAACCAGAATTGATTAGAGAGCTTAAGGTGAAAAACCCTTGGGGCAAGTGATCATAATATGATCAAATTCAACCTGAAATTTGAAAATGAGAAGCTAAAGTCAGATGTGTCAGTAATGCAGTGGAGTAAAAGAAATTTCAGAGGCAAGAGAGACGAGTTGACCAGAATTGATTGGAAGAGAGCACTGGCAGGGATGATATTAGAGCAGGAATAGCTGGAATTTCAGGAAGCAATTCAGAAAGCACAGGATATATATGTTACGTACCTCAAGGAGATCTTGTGACTTTCTTGTCAGAATGATGTAATGGTCTTTTGGAGGTCACCTGATGAAATTTTCCCACAGATGTAAGGTCACGTGATGTCATGTTCACCACAGGTATAAAAGGGAAGACCCCTGGTGATGCAGTTAGCTTTCCAGTTAGAACGTCAATGAGATACTCCACTCCGCTGCTTATTTGCATTATGATGCAGGCTTGATTTTAAACGGAGTTTTATGTTCTATTGTAAGGTACAGAAGTCTGACCCAGCAGCTTGACCAATCGCTGCCTGGTTTGTTAATGTATCTTTTCTGGAGAGTGAAGATGGGACGCTGAAGGAGACATTCGGCATGTTTGGAAAGGATCGACCATTATTGAATTTGTTCAAGAAAGAGTGATCTGCATGAGATAGCCTCTGCTAAAAGTGTCAGAAAGGCTGTGCAGGATCTATTCTACGGAGGAGGAATGTCAGTGCCTGTAAAACTGTTTTATTTCCATCGTCGTGAATCCTGTGGACGAGGCAGCATCCGACTCGGAGTGGCAGTGACATCGTGTCTTCAAGGAATTCGTTACTTCATGAAAGTCTGTCCTAATTGACTATATAAATCTCATGGACTTTAAAATTTACCACTCGGAGAACTGTGTTTGAATTTATCGCTTTAAGAACTGGTTTCGCATTATCGCTTTAAGAACTAGTACTGAGTAACAGTTTACGGAATGGCCGCATAGCTGTTTACTTCTGGTTAGGGTTTTCATTTTTTTTCCATTGTTTATCAGGGTTTAATAAATGTTTGTTTGTTTATAAATCCTGACTCAAAATATTGATTGTTGCCGATCACATGACATATATTAATGACTTGGATGAGGGAATTAAATGCAGCATCTCCAAGTTTGCGGATGACACGAAGCTGGGTGGCAGTGTTAGCTGTGAGGAGGATGCTAAGAGGATGCAGGGTGACTTGGATAGGTTGGGTGAGTGGGCAAATTCATGGCAGATGCAATTTAATGTGGATAAATGTGAAGTTATCCACTTTGGTGGCAAAAATAGGAAAACAGATTATTATCTGAGTGGTGGCCGATTAGGAAAAGGGGAGGTGCAACGAGACCTGAGTGTCATTATACACCAGTCATTGAAAGTGGGCATGCAGGTACAGCAGGCGGTGAAAAAGGCGAATGGTATGCTGGCATTTATAGCGAGAGGATTTGAGTACAGGAGCAGGGAGGTACTACTGCAGTTGTACAAGGCCTTGGTGAGACCACACCTGGAGTATTGTGTGCAGTTTTGGTCCCCTAATCTGAGGAAAGACATCCTTGCCATAAAGGGAGTACAGAGAAGGTTCACCAGATTGATTCCTGGGATGGCAGGACTTTCATATGAAGAAAGACTGGATGAACTGGGCTTGTACTCGTTGGAATTTAGAAGATTGAGGGGGGATCTGATTGAAACGTATAAGATCCTAAAGGGATTGGACAGGCTAGATGCAGGAAGATTGTTCCCGATGTTGGGGAAGTCCAGAACGAGGGGTCACAGTTTGAGGATAGAGGGGAAGCCTTTTAGGACCGAGATTAGGAAAAACTTCTTCACACAGAGAGTGGTGAATCTGTGGAATTCTCTGCCACAGGAAACAGTTGAGGCCAGTTCATTGGCTATATTTAAGAGGGAGTTAGATATGGCCCTTGTGGCTACGGGGGTCAGGGGGTATGGAGGGAAGGCTGGGGCGGTGTTCTGAGTTGGATGATCAGCCATGATCATAATAAATGGCGGTGCAGGCTCGAAGGGCCGAATGGCCTACTCCTGCACCTATTTTCTATGTTTCTATGTTTCTATATATAAATATATCCCAAAGAAGAATAAGTATTCTAATGCAAGGATGACACAATCATGGCTAACAAGTCAAAGCCAATAGAAAAGCTAAAGAGATGGCATATAATAGATGGGGGACAACAAAATGGTGGACGTATATCGGTCTGCACTGTGAAGACACGAGTAGTATTGTAGAGGTTCCAGGTGTCAGGGGGCATGACGTGTGTAAAGTTACCATATCTAGACATAAGGTTCTGGGGAAACTGAAAGGTCTGAAGATTGATAAGTCACCTGGACCAGATTTTGGACACCTCAGTGTACTGAAAGAGATGGCTGAAGAGATCATGGGGCATTAGTAATGATCTTTCAAGAATCACTAGATTCTGGAATGGTTCTGGAAAACTGGAAAATTGCAAATATCACTGTCCAAGAACGGAGACAGGCAGAAGAAAGGAAACTATAGAATAGTTAGTCTGGCATCAGTAGTTGGGAAGATGTTGGAGTCAATTAATAAGGATGAGTTCCCAGGTTAATTCTCATGCATGATAAAATAGGCTGTAGTCAGCATGGTTTCCTCAAAGTCCCGATAGCCCATCATCTCACGCAGACGGTAGAAGGAAGAAAACTCTCCCTGCCATGAACTTCCAGCACCGCAAACTTGCCGATGCAGCATTCTGGAAACACCCAACCATAGTCCGACAGTAAGTCCGTCCGAAAACTTCGAGCCTCCGACCAGCTCTCCGAAACCGAGCACCGAGCACCATCCCTGCAGAGCGCTTTGACCCCGGCCCCGGCTGCCAAGCAACAGGCAAAGCCGAGGATTTGGGGCCTTCCCCTCTGGAGATTTTGGATCACACAGTAGCAACAGCAGTGAAGAAGGCATTTCAGAAGTTTCACCAGATGTTCCTCCGTGCTCTCACATCTGCCTCCATCAAATCAGAATTGTGCACGGCCTCCTACTTGACAGATTACAGATATTCATCACTGGAGAGGCTGTGCGCTTGGTGTCACACCGCCATCTTCTCCTCCTCCAAATTTGGTAGAAGAAATGAAAGGGTTGACTATTTTGTAAACGGAGAATAAACACAAAAAACCTGAGGTGCAAAGGACTTTAGAGTCCTTGTGCAGGATTCCCTAAAGGTTAATTTGCAGGTTGAGTCTGCGGTGAGAAAGGCAAATGCAATGTTAGCATTCATTTCAAGTGGACTAAAATATGAAAGCAAAGATGTAATGATGAGAATTTATAAAGCACTGGTGAGGCATCACTTGGAGTATTATGAGCAGGTTTGGGCCACTTATCTTAGAAAGGATGTGCTAAACTGGAGAGGGTTGAAAGGAGGTTCACCAAAATAATTACAGGACTGAATGGCTTGTTATATGAAGAGCGCTTGATGGCTTTGGGCCTGTATTCTCTGGAATTCAGAAAAATGAGGGATGACCTAATTGAAACTTATATAATGGTGAAAGGCCTTGGTAGAGTAGATGTGGAGAGGATATTTCCTCTGGTGGGAGAGTCTAAGTCCAGAGGACACAGCCTCAGAATAGAGGGGCATCCTTTTAGAACGGAGATGAGTGGGAATTTCTTTAGCCAGAGAGTGGTGAATCTGTGGAATTCATTAGCATCAAAGTACCTGGGGAAAATCAGCACCTCAGTGCTTGAAAACATCAAGATGCCCAAAATTTATTTAATATTCTGTATTATGCATCACAAGTAGCATGAACTAAGAAAATTCTATTATCTTGATATTTGACAACGCTAAAAGCCATTTGTCAGCAGCATCACCAATACGATACATTAATAGAATGGAAAGTAGCATTACTGTACAAAGTAAGGACAACATTACCTTATTCTGTGTCCACATAAGCAGTAAAAGAGAACCAGGGAAACAAACATTGTCTCATTAACATGAGAGATTCTGCGGATGCTGGAAAACCAGAGCAACACACAAAATGTTGGTGGAATTCAGCCGGTTAGACACAATCCATGGAGGGGAAGAAACAGTCTTGGCCCAAATTGTTGACTGGTCATTCCCCTCCATAGATGCTGCCTGACCTGCTGAGGTCCTCCAGTATTATGTATACTGTTCTATCCAATTAAGAAATAAAAAGTTAGCATTTTTTAGGTTTATCTTAAGGTGGAAGACTCATGGTTCATCAAAATACCTGAAAAAGCAAGAAAAAAATTGATGTTACAATACTATAATTAACAAAGTTTATCAACCCATTGCATGTTATTATGTAACTCAATGATAAAATAATTACCAGTGAATTCTACAAATCATCATACCTGCTTTGTAGTTTGTATCGATCAGTCTGTACATAAGCACGTAAGCAGTTTTGGAACTGGAAAATATTAAATAATTTAGGTTTTAAAAGAGATGAGAGCATACATAATGTCTTTACCAATATGGATCAATATGTACATTGTTCCTGCCAACTTCTTTTATTTCCCAGTTTTGGACCCTTCTATCTGGTTTGTAGATCAATTTAAATACATTTTAAGATTTCTACTTCACCAAACACGTGATCACCTAATGAATATATCTAATGCAGAATACTATACTGCAAGTCCTTTGGGTGATGACTTTCAAGTGTAGTGTCTTACAAAAATAATGTAATAATGCTTGTTAGCATTAAAATTTCTTGCACAATAGATTATGCATTGAATAAATTTGATCATTACCTTAGACAGAAACTCATTTCCTTAATGAAATGTCGTGATGAATAAATATTCATTGGTAACATGCAAAGAAAACATCAAAATGTTACTGTCAGGAAATTGTATGACACGAGTTCAAAACTAAAAGCACTAACACAATAAATGTGATGATTATTCAGAAATAATTAACAATAAATTCAGTGAAATAATGGCCGACCTCAGTTCTGAGGAAGCTTATTTGTCAGCTTTTCTCAATCCTATACACTCTTTATTAGAGGGAAAGACACTAAAATTGCCAATTTTTTATATTTCTCCCTCCAAAATTGCACACTCTCTCAGTCAAGATATATAATCATTTTGACATTATTTCTGGGTCTAATTCTGGGAACCCTCCACCTCACAGCATTGTAGGACCAGGAACACTTAGAGTGCAGAGATGAAACAGGTGACTCAGCACTCTCTCGGGGACAATGACAATACCATTCTACAAATGAATAAAGATAAAGCCACTGTCTGGTAGCTCACATGATCAGTCTGATGTGTTTAGTGTTAATCCTGTCATATTATAAATGTTTACACTTCATCTCCAAAACAAGCTGGCATGGAGTTATCAAAAGCTAATTTCAGATTCAGCTCCTACAGTGATCTTGTACTGTATGAATGGGATGATTAACCTCCAACAACATAATCAGATTCTTTTGTGTGAGGTATAATGCTGCTTTAGAAAACTTTTCATTCTGTTCTTAATTTTTACCTTTTTAACATCTTCATCATTAAAATTGTACCAGTCACCAGAGTCTGATTTGATTTCAGCATAGTAGTGGCCACTTCCACAGCTTCCACTGTGGTGCCATATTGCAAACAATTCATACCTTTTCTCCTAAAGCAAAGAAATGCAAAAGAAAGGTATCATTAATATCACTTTTCTTTGCACTGGTCACACTTTTGCATTTACACCACTGATAAATTGATCAAACTGAGTTAATATTGATGCAATCAAGCAGACAAGACATATTCAACATTTTCCTGTCAAGAACGTGACTTCTTTACCACGATACAAGGATGACCAATATCTGTAAGCATTTTGGAAAATGGGCTAGTTTTCTTCGAAGTACTGGCCAAAATTCTGCTGAAAGATGAAACTGAATACAGAAAATGTTGTGAATACTCAGCAGGTCAGGCAGTATCTGAAGAAAGAGAAAGAGTGAATGTCTCAGAGTCTGTGCCCTGAGAGGGCACAATTTTAAGGTGCTTGGAAGTAGGTACAGAGGAGATGTCGGGTGCAAGCTTTTTTTTACGCAGAGTGTGGTGATGTATTAGAATGGGCTGCCAGCAATGGTGGTGGAGGCAGATACGATAGGGCCTTTTAAGAGACTCCTGGATAGGTACGTGGAGCTTAGAAAAATAGAGGGCTATGTGTAACCCTAGGTAATTTCTAAAGTAAGTACATGTTCGGCACAGCATTGTGGGCTGAAGGGCCTGTATTGTGCTGTAGGTTTTCTATGTTTCAGATCAAGGTATTTCATTGACCTGAAATGCTAACCCTGTTTCTCTTACCATAGCTGTTTCCTAACCTGTTCAATATTTTCAGTTTTTTCAATATTTATTTCGGATTTGTGCTACTTTGTTTTAGGATTTTTGCTGAAGAATATTTGAAAGAATGTAAAGTTTTCTTTACAGGTGATGTCATTTACACAAGATTTCCACAACTCTTGACTCAGAGTTCAACATGAATTTTATGTATCTTTGGCTTTATCCAAGTACAAGACCAAGTAATTGTCTTAGCCTGAAAATATTTTTTCTTAAGTGAAAGTGGGCACTTTCTGGAGGTCCAAGATCTGTATGCTCCACGACTGCTGGACTAAGTGTGTAAATGTAGGAGGGGACTATGTTGAAAAATAAATATGCTAGGTTTTCTAAAATTGATTCCTTCTACCTTAGGCCACAAACTTATCAATCACCCCTCATATTAGTTCAGTGTTAAAGGGAGGAGAAAACAATAAATGCTAGTCTTCAGAGTCAGTTGACTTAATAGTCCAAGTTCTCAGGCAAGGCTGAATGCAAGCAGGCAGCGAAGTGTTGCAGTGCTGTGTCCAAGTCTCAAGAAATACCATGACGGAATGAATGCAGTTAAATACAATCACAATGAAATAATAATTAGCTGACACATGCATATTCACAAGCATAATTGCCGTATCTACTGATCTGCCGAATCCGTGGTTGTGACAGGGCACTCCTCTCGAGGCACAGACCCTGAGGCGCCACAGACCTGTGTCCGCTGGAAGTCCCGGATGAGGGACTTGTCCAAGATGTCCTTCAGTGATGCTGGTAGATAAGTGCCATGATGTGAACTGCAAATACTGGAGCCAAAGACTTCCATGTAGAGACAGAAACAAGAGCTTATACAGAGGTAGCTCAACCAAGTGACACTGGAAGACGGATCATTCTCAATGAGGACCCTCCAATTGGAGCTTATCGGGCACCTGTTTCAACAATAAACTAACACAGAATCCAGTGAGCCTATCAAAATAAACTTAAATAGAAGGCACCAGGAAACCACATTACAAAGAGCGAGTCGCTTGAGAAAAACACGGAATTCTTCAACCATTAATAACTGTTGTTAAGCACCAATTAACTAATTCAGGTGCTCTAAACACCTCAGAGACCAATGCTGTCTGATGCTCTGCGCAGGCCTGAAGAAGGCACTACAGGACCACCCTCCCCATAGCTGGCACTTGATGGCCCAGGAAGACCTGAAAACTCGAGATTCAGGGTTGACTCAAGAGAAATGGGGAATTTAAGAGGGAGGCCTGGGGAACCCCAACAGACTGTGAAACCGAAGATCCAGAGAGACCTGGGAACCCCAATAGACTGAGAGACCGGAGATCCAGAGAGACCTGAGAACACTAATAGACTGAGAGACCGGAGACCCAGAGAGACCTGGAAACCCCAACAGGCTGAGAGAACAGAGATCCAGAGAGACCTGGGAACCCCAACAGACTGAGAGACCGGGTATCCAGAGAGACCTGGGAACCCCAACAGGCTGAGAGACCGGGGATCCAGAGAGGCCTGGGAACACCAACAAACTGAGAGACTGGAGATCCAAAGAGACCTGGGAAATCCAACAGACTGAGATCAAGAAAACTCGGGTGGGACCCAGAGGGAGGCTTGGGAGTCCAAGATGGGGAGGACATTCAAAAGCCCTAAACATGTTGAATAAGCCCTGGAAACAAGTGGAAATATAAAAACCTTGGGAACATAGAGAAAAGTCCTTGGGAAACTTTGAAAACATGAAACTTGAAACCTAGAGAAGGAACCTTTTCAAATCTTGCTCACTATTTTACAGTTAACACTTTTTTCCAGAGGCAATTAGGATATACTCTCAGTTTTACAGATCAAGACATCATAGTCAGGTTTCTTTCATCACTAAGCTGGCTGGTTCTCTGTAGATCTGTTTAATTTGTTACATGAAAGTTCAACTTTCCTGGTCTGTACCATGACTTTCATCAAGAGGTTAAAAATACCCTTGATAGGGTTACTTTACTTGTGTATTCACACACTCCCGCCAGGATTCAGCTTTTGGAGTAGGGCTGTTCCAGAATTTACACTATTGAATAGAATGAGGATTTGTTGAAGCTTGCTTGAGCCGCTCATTTGTCCACCAGGTTCAGATATGACCCAAGAGCGGAGTGAGAAACACTGAAGCAGGTCGATATTTCACAGACTTTAATGCAAACAGCATTAAAGGGAAGAGAAAACAATAAACACGAGGCCAAACAGAGCAGTTAACTGAAACTCTCAAATGGAAAACAAAGCCTACACTGCTGCTGAAAAGAACAACTAAATATAGAACGAAAACCGCCAGTTTTCAGAGTCAGTTGACTCGACAGTCCAATTTCTCAGGCAAGGCTGAATGCAAGCAGGCGGCAAAGTGTTGCTGTGCTGTGTCCAAGTCTCAATAAATACTATGACAGAATGAATAGAGTTAAATACTATCACAATGAAATAATAATTAGCTGACACATTCATATTCACAAGCACAGTTGGCGTATCTACTGTGGGGTCGAATTTGTGGTTGTGGGAGATACTTCTAGAAAACAAGGACACTGATGTCAGAATACTGTTTCTGGATTTCACACATGACTACAAAGCCAGACCCCTATGTCATCACATAGTCACGTTCACTGATGACATGACAGTGGTGGGGCTCATCACCAACAACAATAAGACGGCCTAAAGACAAGAGGTAGAATCTTCGATGTCAACAAGACAAAGGAGATAGTTATTTACTTCAGGAGAACTCACACCCCTCTTTACAGTGACAGCATAGCAGTGGAACTGTGAGCAGTTTTAAACTCCTGGGAGTTCAGATCTTGCACAAACTCTCATAGTCCCATAACACACCCTACACAATTATGAAAGCTCACCAATGCCTTAACTTTCTGAGGATGTGGTAGACAGCTGGACTATGTACATCTACACTCACTTCATTCTACAGATCCACAGAAGATTGCTTCCTAACATGTTGCAACACTGCACGGTAAGCAAGCTACTACAAGGCAGATAGGAAGGCTCTACAACGGATCAAGGATATATATATAGAGAAAGGTGTGGAATGGGATCCCACTGACCCTCCTCATGGATTGCTTGTTCTATTCCCATCAGGATGAGGCGACTTATCATCCACTCCAGAACCACCAGACTCAAAAAACATTTACTTTCCCCGAGCAGCAAGGCTGATCAACACCTCCACCCACGAACCAATGCTTCCACACCTCCCACCACCCTACGTTATCGTTTCCTGTCAGGACCCCTTATGTACAGACACTCCTGTGCCTAGGATCACTTTATGGACAAACAATCAATCTATATAAGCTGTCTTGGGTATTTATATTTATTGTGCTTTTTATTATTATATCCTTTATCTCAATCTGTTTATTTTGTGTCGTATCGGATCCACAGTAACAATTATTTGTTCTGCTTTACACCTTTTCATTGGAAATAATACTAAACAATACTGAATCTTTATGGCTCAAATGTGATTAACACTAACTCCAAAATATATTTGGAAAAGAACACTTAACACAATTGCAATGCCACGGTCTAAAATAGGAAGGTGCACTCTCATCTTGAAAAGCAATGTAAAATGCACAAAGTTTGAATGCTCTCTAAATTAAATGCTTAATGTAGCAACCGCACTGCTGAAAAGAGTCAACAATACATGCCATATCTGAGGAAAGGTTCACTGTTAACATTTGTGCTCTGGCACCCTCTGTCAGGACAAAGCACATTCAAAATTTCGGGCTGAGACCCTTCAGCAGGACTGGACTATTTTTCCATGGATGCGGCCTGGCCTGATGAGTCCCTCCAGAATTTGTGTTGCGTGGATTTCCAACATCTGCAGATTTTCTCGACTAACAGCGCCTTTCTCTGAGAAAACACACTAAAAATTTTTAAGAAGCAATGAAGGGAGCAGGTAATATTTCTCCGAGTTGTGGACTTAGTCAGAAAGAATAAAACATTTCACACAGTTGTTGAAGGTGAAAGAGTCCATGGCCAATATCAAGAGTAAAATTATGCAAATTTTTAAAATTGATCCAGCCTGGATAGATTCCGTTGACTTGGTGACAGTGGGAGAAATGATCAACTGTAGCAGGAACTGTGAGCAATTTATTAAAGAAAAGGTAGAAGAGGACTTGTTCATGTTCAATATTTGCTGTTCCCTTACCTCTTGTCCTGTTGAAACTTGCAGTGAGTGATCTAAAGGAGAGAAGGAATTAAGCACATCAGAAGAGTTTCTGAATATTCCCACGTGGTCAGTCATATTTCTTGCTGCAGGTGCTCGAGCCCACCAGCCATGCTGATGCTTTGGGCCCGCAGCTTCCAACGTACCTTGAGAGGTCTCAGGATTTCCATCTGTAATGTCCTCAGAATGATCCTGCTTCACTTCTTGTGGCTGAGCAGGTGTTTCTTCGACTTTTACAACATCCACATTATTCACCTGTGTCAGAGCATGAAAGAAGGAAAGCAGGATATTAATTTTTCAATATTTAGACAGAGTCCTTTAACAGCGATGTCCTGCTCACTCACAGTTTATCTCAGGGAAGTTCATTTGCCTGTGTGCAGTGCTCCAGGATTCTGATATATTCCATGTTCCAATGCACTCAGTACATTGTTTACTCTGACCAACACTTGGTTCTCACATGTACGGGGCCTATCAGCGGCGTCAACAGAGCTCAATGAAATATATAGAAGTACAGAATGGATAAGCAGAATGGCCACTGGCAGGAGTAGGCCAATGGCAAGAGTGAAAACGTCAGGCTTCAGCTCGGAAGAGGCGTTGGCTCTGTGTAAAGCGTCTGTTAAGTTTCCTTTTTGTTTTTATTCTCTCTTATTGTACCAATTAAATGCTGTGGTGTGTTCTTGGTGCCAGATGTTAGAGAACTGGGAGACCCAGAGTCTCCCGGGGAACTACATCTGCGTGAAGAGCATCCGGCTGCAGCTCCTTGAAGACCGTGTTAGGGATCTGGAGCAGCAAATGGATGACCTTCGGCTTGTACGGGAGAGTGAAGAAATAATTGATCAATGCTACAGGGAAGCAGTCATCCCGAAGTTGCAGGAGGCGAGTAGCCTGGTGCACTCTCAACACACAGGAGGAAATCAGCGGGTCAGGCAGCATCCGTGGAAACGATGAGTCGACGTTTCGGGCGGGAACCCTTCGTCAGGACTGTAGGGGGAAGGGGCAGAGGCCCTATAAAGAAGGTGGGGGGAGGGTGGGAAGGAGAAGGCTGGTAGGTTCCAGGTGAAAAACCAGTGAGGGGAAAGATAAAGGAGTGGGGGAGGGGAAGCAGGGAGGTGATAGGCAGGAAAGGTGAGAAGGAATAGGAAACACAATGGGTAGTAGAAGGAGGCGGAACCATGAGGGAGGTGGTAGGCAGCTGGGGGAGGGGGCAGAGTGACATAGGGATAGCGGAAGGGATGGGGAGGGAATTACCGGAAGTTGGAGAATTCTATGTTCATACCAAGGGGCTGGAGATTACCTAGACGGTATATGAGGTGTTGCTCCTCCAACCTGAGTTTAGCCTCATCATGGCAGTAGAGGAGGCCATGTATGGACATACCTGAATGGGAGTGGGAAGCAGAGTTGAGGTGAGTGGCTACAGAGAGATCTTGTCCGTTGTGGCGGATGGAGCGGAGGTGCTCGACGAAGCAGTCCCCCAATCTGCGTCGGGTTTCACCAATGTAGAGGAGGCCGCACCGGGAGCACCGGATGTGATAGATAACCCCAACAGACTCACAAGTGAAGTGTTGTCTCTCTTGGAAGGACTGTTTGGGGCCCTGAATAGTGGCAAGAGAGGAGGTGTAGGGAGGACAGGTGTAGCACTTGCGCTTACAGGGATAAGTGCCGGGTGGGAGATCCGAGGGGAGGGACGTGTGGACCAGGGAGTCACGGAGGGACCGATCACAGCGGAAAGCGGAGAGGGGTGGAGAGGGAAAGATGTGCTTAGTGGTAGGGACCTGTTAGAGGGAAAGATGTGATCCCTGGTCCACATGTCCCTCCCCACGGATCAAAATAAATTGGAAGGAGCTGCTGACACGCATTTCTTGGAAAAATGTGTAAGATGCAGGTCATATGTTCTCCAAAAATGAAGAAATACTCAAATGGTAAAATAGTTGTGGAGTCAGTGAGAAACAATAAAACATTTCACACAATTGTTAAAGGTGAAAGAGAGCATGGCCAATATCAAGAGTAAAACTATGCAATTTTTTTTATTGATCCAGCCTGGATGGATTGCATTGACTTGGTGACAGCGGGAGAAATGATCAGTTGCAGCAGGAACTGTGAGCGGTTTATTAAAGAAAAAGTAGATTAGGATTTGTTCATGTTCAATATTTGCTGTTTCCTTACCTCTTGTCCTGTTGAAACTTGCTGTGAGTGATCTAAAGGAGAAAATGAATTAAGCACATCAGAAGAGTTTATGAATATTCCCAGTCAGTCGTATATCTTGCAGCAGGTGCTCGAGCCCACCAGCCATGCTGATGCTTTGGGCCCGCAGCTTCCAACCTACCTTGAGGGGTCTCAGGATTTCCTCCTGTAATGTCCACAGAATGATCCAGCTTCACTTCTTGTGGCTGAGCAGGTGTTTCTTCATCTTTTACAACATCCACATTCTTCACCTGTGTGAGAGCATGAAAGAAAGAAAGCAGGATATTAATTTTTCAAAATTTAGACAGAGTCCCTTAACAGGGATGTCCTGCTCACTCACAGTTTATCTCAGGGAAGTTCATTTGCCTGTGTGCAGTGCTCCAGGATTCTGATATATTCCATGTTCCAACGCACTCAGTACATTGTTTACTGTGACCAACACATGGTTCTCACATGTACGGGGCCTATCAGAAGCATCAACAGAACTCTATGAACTACATAGAAGTACAGAAGGGATAAGTGGAATGGCCACTGGCAGGAGTAGGCCTGTGGCAAGAGCAGAAACATCAGGCTTCGGCTCAAAAGAGGCTTTGGCTCGGAAGAGGCGTTGGCTCTGTGTAAAGCGTCTATTAAGCTTCCTTTTTGTTTTTATTCTCTCTTATTGTACCAATTAAATGCTGTGGTGTGTTCTTGGTGCAAGGTGTTAGAGAACTGGGAGACCCAGAGTCTCCCGGGGAACTACATCTGCGTGAAGAGCATCCGGCTGCAGCTCCTTGAAGACTGTGTTAGGGATCTGGAGCAGCAACTGGATTACCTTTGGCTTGTACTGGAGAGTGAAGAGATAATTGATCAACGTTACAGGCAAGTAGAAATCCCAAAGGAGGCGAGTAGCTTGAGGACTGTCAGGAAAAATGGAAATAGGCAGTTCGAGCAGAGCACACCTGCAGCCATCACCCTCAGATAATGGCTCAGATCGGGTCCTGAATATTCTGAAGGGGGAGGGTGAGCAGCCAGTTGTCTTGGTACATGTTGGTACCAATGACATAGATAGGACAAAGGAGGAGGTCCTGAAGAGAGATTTCCAGGAGTTAGGAAGGAAGCTGAGAAGCAGGACCTCCAGGGTAGTAATCTCGGGATTGCTACCTGTGTCACGTGCTAGCGAGGGCAAGAGTAGTCGGATCAGGCAGATGAATGCCTGGCTGAGAGACTGGTGTAGGGGGCAGGGCTTCAGATTCTTGGATCATTGGGATCTCTTCTGGGGGAAGTATGACCTGTTCAAAAAGGACAGGTTACACCTGAACCCGAAGGGGACCAATATCCTGGCGGGAAAGTTTAATAGAGTTGTTAGGGAGGGTTTAAACTAATTTGGCAGGGGGATGGGAACCGGAATGATAGAGCAGAGGAAGGGGAAAACAGAAATAAATCTAAGATAGTGAGCAGTAAAGATGTCAGGAAATACAGGCAGGTGATGGGGCAAATGTGTAGCCATTGGGATGAGTTGCAGTGCAATAAAGTTGCAGTGAAATCAAAGGAAAAAGTATCAAATACTGGTCTTAAGGTGTTGTACTTAAATGCACGCAGCATAAGGAATAAGGTGGATGATCTTGTTGTACAGCTACAGATTGGCAGGTATGATATTGTGGCCATCACTGAGACGTGGCTAAAGGATGCATGTCTCTGGGAGCTGAACGTCCAAGGATACACGGTGTACCGGAAGGATAGGAAGGTAGGCAGAGGGGGAGGTGTGGCTTTATTGGTAAGAAATGATATTAAATCATTAGAAAGAGGTGATACAGGATCGGAAGGTGCAGAATCTTTATGGGTTGAGCCTAGGAATAGCAGGGGTAAAAGGACCCTGATGGCAGTTATTTATAGGCCTCCAAACAGCTGCAGGGTTGTGGACTACAAATTACAACTGGAAGTAGAAAAGGCTTGTCAGAAAGGCAGTGTTATGATAATTGTGGGGGATTTTAACATGCGAGTAGATTGGAAAAATCAGGTCGGCTCTGGATCTCAAGAGAGAATTTGTAGAAAGTCTGCGAGATGGCTTTTTAGAACAGCTTGTTGTTGAGCCCACTAGGGGATCAGCAGTACTGGATTGGGTATTGTGTAATGAACCGGAGGTGATTGGAGAGATTGAGGTGAAGGAACCCTTAGGAAGCAGTGATCATAACATGATTGAGTTCACTGTGAAATTAGAAAAAGAGAAGCCGAAACCTGATGTGTTGGTGTTTCAGTGGAGTAAAGGAAACTACAGTGGCATGAGAGAGGAACTGGCCAAAGTTGACTGGAAAGAGACACTGGTGGGAAAGACGGCAAAGCAGCAGTGACTGGAGTTTATGCGAGAAATGAGGAATGTGTAAGACAGGTATATTCCAAACAAGAAGAAATTTTCGAGTGGAAAAAGGATGCAACCGTGGTTGACAAGAGAAGTCAAAGCCAAAGTTAAAGCTAAGGAGAGGGCATACAAGGAAGCAAAAATTAGTGGGAAGACAGAGGATTGGGAAGTCTTTAAAACCTTACAAAAGGAAACCAAGAAGGTCATTAGGAGAGAAAAGATTAACCATGAAAGGAAACTAGCAAATAATATCAAAGAGGATACTAAAAGCTTTTTCAAGTATATAAAGAGTAAAAGACAGATGAGAGTAGATATAGGAACGATAGAAAATGATACTGGAGAAATTGTAATGGGAGATGAGATGGCAGAGGAACTGAACAAGTATTTTGCATCAGTCTTCACTGAGGAAGACAGCAGGGTACTGGACACTCAAGGGTGGCAGGGAAGAGAAGTGTGCGCAGTCACAATTACGACAGAGAAAGTACTCAGGAAGCTGAATAGGCTAAAGGTAGATAAATCTCCTGGACCAGATGGAATGCACCCTCGTGTTCTGAAGGAAGTAGCTGTGGAGATTGCGGAGGCATTAGCGATGATCTTTCAAAAGTTGATAGATTCTGGCATGGATCCGGAAGACTGGAAGATTGCAAATGTCACTCCGCTATTTAAGAAGGGGGCAAGGAAGCAAAAAGGAAATTATACACCTGTTAGCTTGACGTCGATGGTTGGGAAGTTGTTGGAGTCGATCGTCAAGGATGAGGTTACAGAGTACCTGGAGGCATATGACAAGATAGGCAAGACTCAGCATGGATTCCTTAAAGGAAAATCCTGCCTGACAAACCTATTACAATTTTTTGAGGAAATTACCAGTAGGCTAGACAAGGGAGATGCAGTGGATGTTGTATATTTGGATTTTCAGAAGGCCTTTGACAAGGTGCCACACATGAGGCTGCTTAACAAGATAAGAGCCCATGGAATTGCAGGAAAGTTACATACGTGGATAGAGTGTTGGCTGATTGGCAGGAAACAGAGAGTGGGAATAAAGGGATCCTATTCTGGTTGGCTGCCGGTTACCAGTGGTGTTCCACAGGGATCAGTGTTGGGGCCACTTCTTTTTACATTGTACATCAACGATTTGGATTATGGAATAGATGGCTTTGTGGCTAAGTTTGCTGACCATACGAAGATAGGTGGAGGGGCCGGCAGTGCTGAGGAAACGGAGAGTCTGCAGAGAGACTTGGATAGATTGGAAGAATGGGCAGAGAAGTGGCAAATGAAGTACAATGTTGGAAAGTGTATGGTTATGCACTTTGGCAGAAAAAATAAACGGGCAGACTATTATTTAAATTGGGAAAGAATTCAAAGTTCTGAGATGCAACGGGACTTGGGAGTCCTCGTACAGGATACCCTTAAGGTTAACCTCCAGGCTGAGTCGGTGGTGAAGAAGGTGAATGCAATGTTGGCATTCATTTCTAGAGGAATAGAGTATAGGAGCAGGGATGTGATGTTGAGGCTGTATAAGGCGCTGGTGAGACCTCACTTGGAGTACTGTAGGCAGTTTTGGTCTCTTTATTTAAGAAAGGATGTGCTGACGTTGGAGAGGGTACAGAGAAGATTCACTAGAATGATTCCGGGAATGAGAGGGTTAACATATGAGGAATGTTTGTCCGCTCTTGGACTGTATTCCTTGGAGTTTAGAAGAATGAGGGGAGACCTCATAGAAACATTTCGAATGTTAAAAGGCATGGACAGAGTGGATGTGGCAAAGTTGTTTCCCATGATGGGGGAGTCTAGTACGAGAGGGCATGACTTCAGGATTGAAGGGCGCCCTTTCAGAACAGAAATGCAAAAAAATTTTTTTAGTCAGAGGGTGGTGAATCTATAGAATTTGTTGCCACGGGCAGCAGTGGAGGCCAAGTCATTGGGTGTATTTAAGGCAGAGATTGATAGGTGTCTGAGTAGCCAGGGCATCAAAGGTTATGGTGAGAAGGCGGGGCAGTGGGACTAAATAGGATAAAATGGATCAGCTCATGATAAAATGGCGGAGCAGACTCGATGGGCCAAATGGCTTACTTCTGCTCCTTTGTCTTATCTTCTTATATATATAGACTGCATTGGATAAGTAATTGGGGTATGACTACTTCTGGGAGAATGCCACAGCGACCAGGTTACAGGCACTGCACATGGCTCCCTGCTGCAGAAGAGAAAAAGAGAGTGGTAGTGATAGAGGACTCAGAGGTGAAGGGGACAGACAGGAGATTATATAGATGTGAACAGGACACCCGGATAGTATGTTGCCTCCCAGATGCCAGGGTCAGGGATGTCTCAGATCGCGTCCACAACATTTTGGAGTTCAGCCAAATGTCTTGGTACATGTTGGTACGAATGACATAGAAAGGATAAGCAAAGAGGTCCTGAAAAGAAAATTTAGAAAGCTAGGTAGAAAGCTGAGAAGCAATTTCTGGATTGCTGCCTGTGCAACATGCCAGTGAGTGTAGAACAGGACGATTTGGCAGATAAATTTGTGGCTGAGAAGCTGGTGCATGGGGCAGTACTTCTGGTTCTTGGATCATTGGCATCTCTTCTGGAGGAGGTATGACCAGTTCAAAACTGACCTAAACCCAAGAGGGACCAATATTCTTGTGGGCAGGTTTGTTAGAGCTGTTGGGGAGGGTTTAAACTAATTTTGCAGGGGGTAAGGAACGGATGGTAAAAAAGTAAAGATAAGCATTAGGTCCGATGGTCAGGAAGGGCAGGCAGGAGATGAGGTTTGTTGCAGCCAACAGGCTGAGTATCAAAACTTTAGGGATGCAGAATCAGAAAGGATAGCAAACACGGTACTCAAAGTGTTGTATCTCAATGCACGTAGAACAAAATGGATGACCTTGTTGTACTATTACAGATTACCAGATATGATGTTGTAGCCATCACTGAATCGTGGCTGAAGGATGGTTGTAGTTGGGAGCTGAATGTCCTCAGTTACATGTTACATCAGAGGGATAGGAAGGTAGGCAGAGTGGGTGGTGTGGTTCTACTGGTTAAGAATGGCATAAAATCAATAGACAGATGTGACATAGGATCGGAAGATGTTGAATCCTTGTGGGTTGAGTTAAGAAACATCAAAAGGTCAAAAACCTTAATAGTAGTTCTGTACAGGCCTCCCTACAGTGTCTCGGAGGTGGACCATAGGTTACAACAGGAAATAGAAAAAGGTGAGTCAAAAGGGCAATGTTATGGTAGTCATGGGAGAGTTTAACATGCAGGTCGATTGGGAAAAATTAGGATGGCAATGGACCTCAAAAGAGCAAATCTGTTGAATGCCTACAAAATGGCTTTTTAGATCAATTTGTCATTAACCTAACTATGGGATCAGCTATACTGGATTCTCTGTTATGTAATGAACCAGAGGCAACTAGAGAGCTTAAGGTGAAAGAACCCATCCGAACCAGTGGTCACAATATAATTGAGTTCAACTTGAAATTTGATAGGGAGAAAGTAAAATCTGATGTAGCAGTATTTCCATGCAGTGCGTGAAATTACAGTGGTATTGAGGAGTTGGCCAAAGTAAATTGGAAGGAGCTGATGAGGCGCATTTCTTGGAAAGATTTGTAAGATGCAGGACATATGCTCTCCAAAAATGAAGAAATACTCAAGTGGTAAAATAGTTGTGGAGTTAGTGAGAAACAATAAAACATTTCACACTGTTGTTAAACGTGAAAGAGAGCATAGCCAATATCAAGAGTAAAACTATTCAATTTTTTTTAATAGATCCAGCCTGGATGGATTGCAGTGACTTGGGAACAATGGGAGAAATGATCAACTGTAGCAGGAACTGTGAGCGGTTTATTAAAGAAAAGGTAGAAGAGGACTTGTTCATGTCTAATATTGGCTGTTTTCTTACCTCTTGTCCTGTTGAAACTTGCAGTGAGTGATCTAAAGGAGAGACGGTATTAAGCACATCAGAAGAGTTTATGAATATTCCCACGTGGTCAGTCATGTTTCTTGCAGCAGGTGCTGAAGCCACCAGCCATGCTGATGCTTTGTGCCCGCAGATTCCAACATACCTTGAGGGGTCTCAGGATTTCCTCCTGTAATGTCCACAGAATCTTCCTGCTTCTCTTCTTGTGGCTGAGCAAGAGTTTCTTCGCCTTTTACAACATCCACATTCTTCACCTGTGTGAGAGCATGAAAGAAAGAAAGCAGGATATTAATTTTTCAATAATTGGACAGAGTCACTTAACAGCGATGTCCTGCTCACTCACAGTTTATCTCAGGGAAGTTCATTTGCCTGTGTGCAGTGCTCCAGGATTCTGATATATTCCATGTTCCAATGCACTCAGTACATTGTTTACTCTGACCAACACATAGTTCTCACATGTACGGGGTCTATCAGCGGCGACAACAGAGCTCTACAAACCACATAGAAGTACAGAAGTGATAAGTGGAATGGCCACTGGTAGGAGTGGTCAGCGGCAAGAGCAGAAACATCAGGCTTCAGCTCAAAAGAGGCTTCGGCTCAGACGAGGCGTTGGCTCTGTGTAAAGCGTCTGTTAAGCTTCCTTTTTGTTTTTATTCTCTCTTATTGTACCAATTAAATGCTGTGGTGTGTTCTTGGTGCAAGGTGTTAGAGAACTGGGAGACCCAGAGTCTCCCGGGGAACTACATCTGCGTGAAGTGCATCCGGCTGCAGCTCCTTGAAGACCGTGTTAGAGATCTGGAGCAGCAACTAGATTACCTTTGGCTGGTACTGGAGAGTGAAGAGATAATTGATCAACGTTACAGGGAAGTGGACATCCCAAAGGAGGCGAGTAGCTTGGGGACTGTCAGGAAAAATGGAAATAGGCAGTTTGAGCAGAGCACACCTGCAGCCATCACCCTCAGATATATGTAGACCGCATTGGATACATATTAGGGGGATGACTTCCTGGGAGAATGCCACAGCGACCGGGTTACAGGCACTGCTCATGGGTCAGTGCAGCAGAAGAGAAAAATAGAGTGGTAGTGATAGAGGACTCAGAGGTGAAGAGGACAGACAGGAGAATATGTAGGCGGGAATGGGACACCCAGATAGTATGTTGCCTCCCAGATGCCAGGGTTAGTTATGTCTCAGATCAAGTCCACAGTATTTTGGGGATGACCCAAATGTCTTGGTACCTATTGGTACGAATGACATAGAAAGTAAAAGCAAAGAGGTCCTGAAAAGAGAATTTATAGAGCTAGTTAGAAAGCTGAGAAGCAGGACCTCCTGGGTAGTAAATTCTGGATTGCTGCCTTTGCCACAGGCCAGTGAGGGCAGAACAGGACAATTTGGAAGATAAATGTGTGGCTGAGAAGCTGGTGCATGGGGCAGGACTTCTGGTTCTTGGATCATTGGGATCTCTTCCGGAGGAGGTATGACCAGTTCAAAACTGACCTGAACCCAAAAGGGACCAATATTCTTGTGGGCAGGTTTGTTAGAGCTGTTAGCGCTGTTTGCAGGGGGAAAGGGACGGGTGGTATAAAAGTAAAGATAAGCATGCAGTCCGATTGTCAGGAAGGGCAGGCAGGAGATGGGATTTGTTGCAGCCAACAGGCTGAGTATCAGAACTTTAGGGATGCAGAATCAGAAAGGATAGCAAACACGGTACTCAAGGTGTTGTATCTCAATGCACATAGAACAAAATGGATGACCTTGTTGTACTATTACAGATTACCAGATATGATGTTGTAGCCATCACTGAATCGTGGCTGAAGGATGGTTGAAGTTGGGAGCTGAATGTCCTGAGTTACATTTTACATCAGAAGGATAGGAAGGTAGGCAGAGGGGGTGGTGTGGCTCTACTGGTAAAGAATGGCATAAAATCAATAGACAGATGTGACATAGGATCGGAAGATGTTGAATCCTTGTGGGTTGAGTTAAGAAATATCAAAAGGTAAAAAAACCTTAATAGTAGTTCTGTACAGGCCTCCCTACAGTGTCTGGGAGGTGGACCATAGGTTACAACAGAAAATAGAAAAAGGTGAGTCAAAAGGGCAATGTTATGGTAGTCATGGGAGATTTTAACATGCAGGTCGATTGGGAAAAATCAGGATGGCAATGAATCTCAAGACAGCGAATCTGTTGAATGCCTACAAAATGGCTTTTTAGAGCAATTTGTCGTTAACCCAACTAGGGGATCAGCTATACTGGATTCTCTGTTATGTAATGAACCAGAGGCAATTAGAGAGCTTAAGGTGAAAGAACCCATCGGAACCAGTGGTCAAAATATAATTGAGTTCAACTTGAAATTTGATAGGGAGAAAGTAAAGTCTGATGTAGCAGTATTTCCATGCAGTGCGTGAAATTACAGTGGTATGCGAGGAGTTGGCCAAAGTAAATTGGAAGGAGCTGATGACGCGCACTTCTTGGAAAAATTGTGAGATGCAGGTCATATGCTCTCCAAAAATGAAGAAATACTCAAATGGTAAAATAGTTGTGGAGTTAGTGAGAAACAATAAAACATTTCACACTGTTGTTAAACGTGAAAGAGAGCATGGCCAATGTCAAGAGTAAAAGTGTGCAATTTTTTTTAATTGATCCAGCCTGGATGGATTGCAGTGACTTGGTGACAGCGGGAGAAATGATCAGTTGTAGCAGGAACTGTGAGCGGTTTATTAAAGAAAAGGTAGAAGAGGACTTGTTCATGTTCAATATTTGCTGTTTCCTTACCTCTTGTCCTGTTGAAACTTGCAGTGAGTGATCTAAAGGAGAGAAGCATATCAGAAGAGTTAATGAATATTCCCATGTGGTCAGTCATGTTTCTTCCAGCTGGTGCTCAAGCCCACCAGCCACGCCAATACTTTGGGTCCACAGCTTCCAACCTACCTTGCGGGGTCTCAAGATTTCCTCCTGTAATGTCCACAGAATGATCCTGCTTCACTTCTTGTGTTTCTTCGTGTTTCGCAACATCTACATTATTCAGCTGTTTTAAGAGCATGAAAGAAAGAAAGCAGGAGATTAGTTTTTCAATAATGAGACAGAGTCCCTGAAGAGGGATGTCCTGCTCACTCACAGTTTATCTCAGGGAAGTTCATTTGCCTGTGTGCAGTGCTCCAGGATTCTGATATATTCCATGTTCCAATGCATACAGTACATTGTTTACTCTGACCAACAAATGGTTCTCACATGTACAGGGCGTATCAGCAGCATCAACAGAGCTGTACGAACTATAGAGAAGTACAGAAGGGATAAGCGGAATGGCCACAGACAGGAGTAGGCCAGTGGCAAGAGTAGAAACATCAGGCTTTGGCTTAAAAGCAGCTTCGGCTCGGAGAAGGCATTGGCTCTGTGTAAAACGTCTGTTAATTTTCCTTTTTGTTTTTTTTTCCCTCTTATTGTATCAAATAAATGCTGCTGTGTGCTCTTGGTGCCAGATGTTAGAGAACTGGGAGACCCAGAGTCTCCCAGGGAACTACATCTACGTGAAGTGCACCCAGCTGCAGCTCCTTGAAGACCGTGTTGGGGATCTGGAGCAGCAAATGGATGACCTTCGGCTTGTACGGGAGAGTGAGGAGATAATTGATCAACGCTGCAGGGAAGTAGTCACCCTGAGGTTGCAGGAGGCGAGTAGCTTGGTGACTGTCAGGAAAAGTGGAAATAGGCAGTTAGAGCAGAGCACACCTGCAGCCATTCCCCTCAAATATAAGTATACCACTTTGGAATCTTACGTGGGGGATGACTTCCTGGGAGAATGCCACAGCAACCGGGTTACAGGCACTGTGCATCGGTCTAGGGTGCAGAAGGGAAAAAGAGAGAAGAAGAGAGCAGTAGTTATAATAGACTCAGTGGTGAAGAGGACAGACAGGAGATTATATAGATGTGAACAGGACACCCGGATAGTATGTTGCCTCCCAGATGCCAGGGTTAGGTATGTCTCAGATCAAGTCCACAACATTTTGGGGATGAGCCAAATGTCTTGGTACATATTGTTACGAATGACATAGAAAGTAAAAGCAAAGAGGTCCTGAAAAGAGAATTTAGAGAGCTAGATAGAAAGCTGAGAAGCAGGACCTCCTGGGTAGTAATTTCTGGACTGCTGCCTTTGCCACATGCAAGCGAGGGTAGAACAGGACGATTTGGGAGATAAATGTGTGGCTGAGAAGCTGGTGCATGGGGCAGGACTTCTGGTTCTTGGATCATTGGGATCTCTTCTGGAGGAGGTATGACCAGTTCAAAAGTGACCTGAACCCAAGGGAGACCAATATTCTTGTGCGCAGGTTTGTTTGAACTGTTGGGGAGGATTTAAAATAATTTTGCAGAGGGGAAGGGACAGATGGTAAAAAAGTAAAGATAAGCATGCAGTCTGACGGTCAGGAAGGGCAGGCAGGAGATGGGATTTAGTTGCAGCCAACAGGATGAGTATCAAAACTTTAGGGATGCAGAATCAGAAAGGATAGCAAACACGGTACTCAATTTGTTGTATCTCAATGCACATAGTACAAAGTGGATGACCTTGTTCTACTGTTACAGATTACCAGATATGACGTTGTCGCCATCACTGAATCGTGGCTGAAGGATGGTTGTAGTTGGGAGCTGAATGTCCTAAGTTACACGTTACATCAGAGGGATAGGAAGGTAGGCAGAGGGGGTGGTGTGGCTCTACTGGTAAAGAATGGCATAAAATCAGTAGACAGATGTGACATAGGATTGGAAGATGTTGAATCCCTGTGGGTTGAGTTAAGAAACGTTAAAAGGTAAAAAAATGTTCTGGTAGTGATGGGAGATTTTAACATGCAGGTCGATTGGGAAAAATCAGGTTGGTAATGGATCACAAGAGAGCGAATCTGTTGAATGCCTATGAAATGGCTTTTTAGAGCAATTTGTCATTAACCCTACTAGGGGATCAGTTATACTGGATTCTGTGTTATGTAATGAACCAGAGGCGACTAGAGAGCTTAAGGTGAAAGAATCCATCCAAACCAGTGGTCACAATATAATTGAGTTCAACTTGAAATTTGATAGGGAGAAAGTAAAGTCTGACGTAGCAGTATTTCCGTGGAGTGAGTGAAATTACAGTGGTATGAGAGGAGTTGGCCAAAGTAACTTGGAAGGAGCTGCTGACGCGCATTTCTTTGAAAATTGTGGAAGGCACAGGTCATGTGTTCTCCAAATGGTAAAATAGTTGTGGAGTTCCTGAGAAACAATAAAACATTTCGCACAGTTGTTAAAGGTGAAAGAGAGCATGGCCAATGTCAAGAGTAAAAGTGTGCAATTTTTTTAAATTGATCCAGCCTGGATGGATTGCAGTGACTTGGGGATAATGGGAGAAATGATCAATTGTAGCAGGAACTGTGAGCGGTTTATTAAAGAAAAGATAGAAGAGGACTTGTTCATGTCTAATATTTGCTGTTTCCTTACCTCTTGTCCTGTTGAAACTTGCTGTGAGTGATCTGAAGGAGAGAAGGAATTAAGCACATCAGAAGAGTTTATGAATATTCCCTCGTGGTCAGTCATGTTTCTTGCAGCAGGTGCTCGAGCCCACCAGCCATGCTGATGCTTTGTGCCCGCAGCTTCCAACCTACCTTGAGGGGTCTCAGGATTTCCTCCTGTAATGTCCTCAGAATCTTCCTGCTTCCCTTCTTGTGGCTGAGCAGGTGTTTCTTCGCCTTTTACAACATCCACATTTTTCACCTGTGTGAGAGCATGAAAGAAAGAAAGCAGGATATTAATTTTTCAATAACTGGACAGAGTCCCTTAACATGAATGTCCTGCTCACTCACAGTTTATCTCAGCGAAGTTCATTTTCCTGTGTGTAGTGCTCCAGGATTCTGATATATTCCATGTTCCAATGCACTCAGTACATTGTTCACTCTGACCAACACAAGGTTCTCACATGTACGGGGCCTAACAGCTGCATCAACAGAGCTCTACGAACTATAGAGAAGTACAGAAGGGATAAGCAGAATGGCCACTGGTAGGAGTAGGCCAGCGGCAAGAGTAGAAACATCTGGCTTTGGCTCAAAAGCGGCTTCGGCTGAAGAGGCGTTGGCTCTGTGTGAAGCGTCTGTTCAGTTTCCTTTCTGTTTTTATTCTCTCTTATTGTACCAATTAAATGCTGTGGTGTGTTCTTGGTGCCAGATGTTAGAGAACTGGGAGACCCAGAGTCTCCCGGGGAACTACATCTGCGTGAAGTGCATCCGGCTGCAGCTCCTTGAAGACCGTGTTAGGGATCTAGAGCAGCAACTGGATTACCTTTGGCTTGTACTGGAGAGTGAAGAAATAATTGATCAACGTTACAGGGAAGTGGACATCCCGAAGGAGGCGAGTAGCTTGGGGACTGTCAGGAAAAATGGAAATAGGCAGTTTGAGCAGAACACACCTGCAGCCATCACCCTCAGATATATGTAGACCGCATTGGATACGTATTAGGGGGATGACTTCCTGGGAGAATGCCACAGCGACCGGGTTACAGGCACTGCTCATGGGTCAGTGCAGCAGAAGAAAAGAAGAGAGTGGTAGTGATAGAGGACTCAGAGGTGAAGGGGACAGACAGGAGAATATGTAGACGTGAACGGGACACCCGGATAGTATGTTGCCTCCCAAATGCCAGGGTTAGGTATGTCTCAGATCAAGTCCACAACATTTTGGGGATGAGCCAAATGTCTTGGTACATATTGTTACGAATGACATAGAAAGTAAAAGCAAAGAGGTCCTGAAAAGAGAATTTAGAGAGCTAGTTAGAAAGCTGAGAAGCAGGACTTCCTGGGTAGTAAATTCTGGATTGTTGCCTTTGCCACAGGCCAGTGAGGGTAGAACAGGACAATTTGGAAGATAAATGTGTGGCTGAGAAGCTGGTGCATGGGGCAGGACTTCTGGTTCTTGGATCATTGGGGTCTCTTCCGGAGGAGGGATGACCAGTTCAAAACTGACCTGAACCCAAAAGGGACCAATATTCTTGTGGGCAGGTTTGTTAGAGCTGTTAGCGCTGTTTGCAGGGGGAAAGGGACAGATGGTAAAAAAGTAAAGATAAGCATGTAGTCCGATTGTCAGGAAGGGCAGGCAGGAGATGGGATTTGTTGCAGCCAACAGGCTGAGTAGCAAAACTTTAAGGATGCAGAATCAGAAAGGATAGCAAACACGGTACTCAAGGTGTTGTCTCTCATGCACATAGTACAAAGTGGATGACCTTGTTGTACTGTTACAGATGACCAGATATGATGTTGTAGCCATCACTGAATCGTGGCTGAAGGATGGTTGTAGTTGGGAGCTGAATGTCCTGAGTTACATTTTACATCAGAAGGATAGGAAGGTAGGCAGAGGGGGTGGTGTGGCTCTACTGGTAAAGAATGGCATAAAATCAATAGACAGATGTGACATAGGATCGGAAGATGTAGTATCCTTGTGGGTAGAGTTAAGAAACATCAAAAGGTCAAAAACCTTAATAGTAGTTCTGTACAGGCCTCCCTACAGTGTCTGGGAGGTGGACCATAGGTTACAACAGGAAATAGAAAAAGGTGAGTCAAGAGGGTAATGTTATGGTAGTCATGGGAGAGTTTAACATTCAGGTCGATTGGGAAAAATCAGGTTGGCAATGGACCTCAATAGAGCGAATCTGTTGAAAGCCAATGAAATGGCTTTGTAGAGCAATTTGTCATTAACCCAACTAGGGGATCAGCTATACTGGATTCTATGTTATGTAATGAACCAGAGGCGACTAGAGAGCTTAAGGTGAAAGAACCCATCCGGACCAGTGGTCACAATATAATTGAGTTCAACTTGAAATTTGACAGGGAGAAAGTAAAGTCTGATGTAGCGTATTTCCATGCAGTGCGTGAAATTACAGTGGTATGCGAGGAGTTGGCCAAAGTAAATTGGAAGGAGCTGATGACGCGCATTTCTCGGAAAACTTTGTAAGATACAGATCATATGCTCTCCAAAAATGAAGAAATACTCAAATGGTAAAATAGTTGTGGAGTTAGTGAGAAACAATAAAACATTTCACACTGTTGTTAAACGTGAAAGAGAGCATGGCCAATGTCAAGAGTAAAAGTGTGCATTTTTTTTTAATTGATCCAGCCTGGATGGATTGCAGTGATTTGGGGACAATGGGAGAAATGATCAATTGTAGCAGGAACTGCGAGTGGTTTATTAAAGAAAAGGTAGAAGAGGACTTGTTCATGTCTAATATTGGCTCTTTTCTTACCTCTTGTCTTATTGAAACTTGCAGTGAGTGATCTAAAGGAGAGAAGGAATTAAGCACATCAGAAGAGTTTATGAATATTCCCACGTGGTCAGTCATGTTTCTTGCAGCAGGTGCTGAAGCCACCAGCCATGCTGATGCTTTGTGCCCGCAGATTCCAACATACCTTGAGGGGTCTCAGGATTTCCTCCTGTAATGTCCACAGAATCTTCCTGCTTCTCTTCTTGTGGCTGAGCAAGAGTTTCTTCGCCTTTTACAACATCCACATTCTTCACCTGTGTGAGAGCATGAAAGAAAGAAAGCAGGATATTAATTTTTCAATAATTGGACAGAGTCACTTAACAGCGATGTCCTGCTCACTCACAGTTTATCTCAGGGAAGTTCATTTGCCTGTGTGCAGTGCTCCAGGATTCTGATATATTCCATGTTCCAATGCACTCAGTACATTGTTTACTCTGACCAACACATAGTTCTCACATGTACGGGGTCTATCAGCGGCGACAACAGAGCTCTACAAACCACATAGAAGTACAGAAGTGATAAGTGGAATGGCCACTGGTAGGAGTGGTCAGCGGCAAGAGCAGAAACATCAGGCTTCGGCTCAAAAGAGGCTTCGGCTCAGACGAGGCGTTGGCTCTGTGTAAAGCGTCTGTTAAGCTTCCTTTTTGTTCTTATTCTCTCTTATTGTACCAATTAAATGCTGTGGTGTGTTCTTGGTGCAAGGTGTTAGAGAACTGGGAGACCCAGAGTCTGCCGGGGAACTACATCTGCATGAAGTGCATCCGGCTGCAGCTCCTTGAAGACCGTGTTAGGGATCTGGAGCAGCAACTAGATTACCTTTGGCTGGTACTGGAGAGTGAAGAGATAATTGATCAACGTTACAGGGAAGTGGACATCCCAAAGGAGGCGAGTAGCTTGGGGACTGTCAGGAAAAATGGAAATAGGCAGTTTGAGCAGAGCACACCTGCAGCCATCACCCTCAGATATATGTAGACCGCATTGGATATGTATTAGGGGGATGACTTCCTGGGAGAATGCCACAGCGACCGGGTTACAGGCACTGCTCATGGGTCAGTGCAGCAGAAGAGAAAAATAGAGTGGTAGTGATAGAGGACTCAGAGGTGAAGAGGACAGACAGGAGAATATGTAGCCGGGAATGGGACACCCAGATAGTATGTTGCCTCCCAGATGCCAGGGTTAGTTATGTCTCAGATCAAGTCCACAGTATTTTGGGGATGAGCCAAATGTCTTGGTACATATTGGTACGAATGACATAGAAAGTAAAAGCAAAGAGGTCCTGAAAAGAGAATTTATAGAGCTAGTTAGAAAGCTGAGAAGCAGGACCTCCTGGGTAGTAAATTCTGGATTGCTGCCTTTGCCACAGGCCAGTGAGGGCAGAACAGGACAATTTGGAAGAGAAATGTGTGGCTGAGAAGCTGGTGCATGGGGCAGGACTTCTGGTTCTTGGATCATTGGGATCTCTTCCGGAGGAGGTATGACCAGTTCAAAACTGACGTGAACCCAAAAGGGACCAATATTCTTGTGGGCAGGTTTGTTAGAGCTGTTAGCGCTGTTTGCAGGGGGAAAGGGACGGGTGGTATAAAAGTAAAGATAAGCATGCAGTCCGATTGTCAGGAAGGGCAGGCAGGAGATGGGATTTGTTGCAGCCAACTGGCTGAGTATCAAAACTTTAGGGATGCAGAATCAGAAAGGATAGCAAACACGGTGCTCAAGGTGTTGTATCTCATGCACATAGAACAAAGTGGATGACCTTGTTCTACTATTACAGATTACCAGATATGATGTTGTAGCCATCACTGAATCGTGGCTGAAGGATGGTTGTAGTTGGGAGCTGAATGTCCTAAGTTACATGTTACATCAGAGGGATAGGAAGGTAGGCAGAGGGGGTGGTGTGGCTCTACTGGTAAAGAATGGCATAAAATCAATAGACAGATGTGACATAGGATCGGAAGATGTAGAAACCTTGTGGGTAGAGTTAAGAAACATCAAAAGGTCAAAAACCTTAATAGTAGTTCTGTACAGGCCTCCCTACAGAGTCTGGGAGGTGGACCATAGGTTACAACAGGAAATAGAAAAAGGTGAGTCAAATGGGCAATGTTATGGTAGTCATGGGAGATTTTAACATGCAGGTCGATTGGGAAAAATCAGGTTGGCAATGGACCTCAAGAGAGCGAATCTGTTGAAAGCCTATGAATTTGCTTTTTAGATCAATTTGTCATTAACCCAACTAGGGGATCAGCTATACTGGATTCTATGTTATGTAATAAACCAGAGGCGACTAGAGAGCTTAAGGTGAAAGAACCCATCGGAACCAGTGGTCACAATATAATTGAGTTCAACTTGAAATTTGATAGGGAGAAAGTAAAATCTGATGTAGCAGTATTTCCATGCAGTGCGTGAAATTACAGTGGTATCGAGGAGTTGGCCAAAGTAAATTGGAAGGAGCTGATGAGGCGCATTTCTCGGAAAACTTTGTAAGATACAGATCATATGCTCTCCAAAAATGAAGAAATACTCAAATGGTAAAATAGTTGTGGAGTTAGTGAGAAACAATAAAACATTTCACACAGTTGTTAAACGTGAAAGAGAGCATGGCCAATGTCAAGAGTAAAAGTGTGCAATTTTTTTTAATAGATCCAGCCTGGATGGATTGCAGTCACTTGGGAACAATGGGAGAAATGATCAATTGTAGCAGGAACTGCGAGTGGTTTATTAAAGAAAAGGTAGAAGAGGACTTGTTCATGTCTAATATTGGCTGTTTTCTTACCTCTTGTCCTGTTGAAACTTGCAGTGAGTGATCTAAAGGAGAGAAGGAATTAAGCACATCAGAAGAGTTTCTGAATATTCCCACGTGGTCAGTCATATTTCTTGCAGCAGGTGCTGAAGCCACCAGCCATGCTGATGCTTTGGGCCCGCAGCTTCCAACGTACCTTGAGGGGTCTCAGGATTTCCTCCTGTAATGTCCTCAGAATCTTCCTGCTTCTCTTCTTGTGGCTGAGCAAGAGTTTCTTCGCCTTTTACAACATCCACATTCTTCACCTGTGTGAGAGCATGAAAGAAAGAAAGCAGGATATTAATTTTTCAATAATTGGACAGAGTCACTTAACAGGGATGTCCTGCTCACTCACAGTTTATCTCAGGGAAGTTCATTTGCCTGTGTGCAGTGCTCCAGGATTCTGATATATTCCATGTTCCAATGCACTCAGTACGTTGTTTACTCTGACCAACACATAGTTCTCACATGTACGGGGTCTATCAGCGGCGACAACAGAGCTCTACAAACCACATAGAAGTACAGAAGTGATAAGTGGAATGGCCACTGGTAGGAGTGGTCAGTGGCAAGAGCAGAAACATCAGGCTTCAGCTCAAAAGAGGCTTCGGCTCAGACGAGGCGTTGGCTCTGTGTAAAGCGTCTGTTAAGCTTCCTTTTTGTTTTTATTCTCTCTTATTGTACCAATTAAATGCTGTGGTGTGTTCTTGGTGCAAGGTGTTAGAGAACTGGGAGACCCAGAGTCTCCCGGGGAACTACATCTGCGTGAAGTGCATCCGGCTGCAGCTCCTTGAAGACCGTGTTAGGGATCTGGAGCAGCAACTAGATTACCTTTGGCTGGTACTGGAGAGTGAAGAGATAATTGATCAACGTTACAGGGAAGTGGACATCCCAAAGGAGGCGAGTAGCTTGGGGACTGTCAGGAAAAATGGAAATAGGCAGTTTGAGCAGAGCACACCTGCAGCCATCACCCTCAGATATATGTAGACCGCATTGGATACGTATTAGGGGGATGACTTCCTGGGAGAATGCCACAGCGACCGGGTTACAGGCACTGCTCATGGGTCAGTGCAGCAGAAGAGAAAAATAGAGTGGTAGTGATAGAGGACTCAGAGGTGAAGAGGACAGACAGGAGAATATGTAGGCGGGAATGGGACACCCAGATAGTATGTTGCCTCCCAGATGCCAGGGTTAGTTATGTCTCAGATCAAGTCCACAGTATTTTGGGGATGAGCCAAATGTCTTGGTACATATTGGTACGAATGACATAGAAAGTAAAAGCAAAGAGGTCCTGAAAAGAGAATTTATAGAGCTAGTTAGAAAGCTGAGAAGCAGGACCTCCTGGGTAGTAAATTCTGGATTGCTGCCTTTGCCACAGGCCAGTGAGGGCAGAACAGGACAATTTGGAAGAGAAATGTGTGGCTGAGAAGCTGGTGCATGGGGCAGGACTTCTGGTTCTTGGATCATTGGGAACTCTTCCGGAGGAGGTATGACCAGTTCAAAACTGACCTGAACCCAAAAGGGACCAATATTCTTGTGGGCAGGTTGTTAGAGCTGTTAGTTGCAGGGGGAAAGGGACGGATGGTAAAAAAGTAAAGATAAGCATGCAGTCCGATTGTCAGGAAGGGCAGGCAGGAGATGGGATTTGTTGCAGCCAACTGGCTGAGTATCAAAACTTTAGGGATGCAGAATCAGAAAGGATAGCAAACACGGTACTCAAGGTGTTGTATCTCATGCACATAGTACAAAGTGGATGACCTTGTTGTACTATTACAGATTACCACGTATGATGTTTTAGCCATCACTGAATCGTGGCTGAAGGATGGTTGTAGTTGGGAGCTGAATGTCCTAAGTTACATGTTACATCAGAGGGATAGGAAGGTAGGCAGAGTGGGTGGTGTGGTTCTACTGGTAAAGAATGGCATAAAATCAATAGACAGATGTGACATAGGATCGGAAGATGTAGAAACCTTGTGGGTAGAGTTAAGAAGCATCAAAAGGTCAAAAACCTTAATAGTAGTTCTGTACAGGCCTCCCTACAGAGTCTGGGAGGTGGACCATAGGTTACAACAGGAAATAGAAAAAGGTGAGTCAAATGGGCAATGTTATGGTAGTCATGGGAGATTTTAACATGCAGGTCGATTGGGAAAAATCAGGTTGGCAATGGACCTCAAGAGAGCGAATCTGTTGAAAGCCTATGAAATTGCTTTTTAGATCAATTTGTCATTAACCCAACTAGGGGATCAGCTATACTGGATTCTATGTTATGTAATAAACCAGAGGCGACTAGAGAGCTTAAGGTGAAAGAACCCATCGGAACCAGTGGTCACAATATAATTGAGTTCAACTTGAAATTTGATAGGGAGAAAGTAAAATCTGATGTAGCAGTATTTCCATGCAGTGCGTGAAATTACAGTGGTATCGAGGAGTTGGCCAAAGTAAATTGGAAGGAGCTGATGAGGCGCATTTCTCAGAAAACTTTGTAAGATACAGATCATATGCTCTCCAAAAATGAAGAAATACTCAAATGGTAAAATAGTTGTGGAGTTAGTGAGAAACAATAAAACATTTCACATAGTTGTTAAACGTGAAAGAGAGCATGGCCAATGTCAAGAGTAAAAGTGTGCAATTTTTTTTAATAGATCCAGCCTGGATGGATTGCAGTCACTTGGGAACAATGGGAGAAATGATCAATTGTAGCAGGAACTGCGAGTGGTTTATTAAAGAAAAGGTAGAAGAGGACTTGTTCATGTCTAATATTGGCTGTTTTCTTACCTCTTGTCCTGTTGAAACTTGCAGTGAGTGATCTAAAGGAGAGAAGGAATTAAGCACATCAGAAGAGTTTCTGAATATTCCCACGTGGTCAGTCATATTTCTTGCAGCAGGTGCTGAAGCCACCAGCCATGCTGATGCTTTGGGCCCGCAGCTTCCAACGTACCTTGAGGGGTCTCAGGATTTCCTCCTGTAATGTCCTCAGAATCTTCCTGCTTCTCTTCTTGTGGCTGAGCAAGAGTTTCTTCGCCTTTTACAACATCCACATTCTTCACCTGTGTGAGAGCATGAAAGAAAGAAAGCAGGATATTAATTTTTCAATAATTGGACAGAGTCACTTAACAGGGATGTCCTGCTCACTCACAGTTTATCTCAGGGAAGTTCATTTGCCTGTGTGCAGTGCTCCAGGATTCTGATATATTCCATGTTCCAATGCACTCAGTACGTTGTTTACTCTGACCAACACATAGTTCTCACATGTACGGGGTCTATCAGCGGCGACAACAGAGCTCTACAAACCACATAGAAGTACAGAAGTGATAAGTGGAATGGCCACTGGTAGGAGTGGTCAGCGGCAAGAGCAGAAACATCAGGCTTCAGCTCAAAAGAGGCTTCGGCTCAGACGAGGCGTTGGCTCTGTGTAAAGCGTCTGTTAAGCTTCCTTTTTGTTTTTATTCTCTCTTATTGTACCAATTAAATGCTGTGGTGTGTTCTTGGTGCAAGGTGTTAGAGAACTGGGAGACCCAGAGTCTCCCGGGGAACTACATCTGCGTGAAGTGCATCCGGCTGCAGCTCCTTGAAGACCGTGTTAGGGATCTGGAGCAGCAACTAGATTACCTTTGGCTGGTACTGGAGAGTGAAGAGATAATTGATCAACGTTACAGGGAAGTGGACATCCCAAAGGAGGCGAGTAGCTTGGGGACTGTCAGGAAAAATGGAAATAGGCAGTTTGAGCAGAGCACACCTGCAGCCATCACCCTCAGATATATGTAGACCGCATTGGATACGTATTAGGGGGATGACTTCCTGGGAGAATGCCACAGCGACCGGGTTACAGGCACTGCTCATGGGTCAGTGCAGCAGAAGAGAAAAATAGAGTGGTAGTGATAGAGGACTCAGAGGTGAAGAGGACAGACAGGAGAATATGTAGGCGGGAATGGGACACCCAGATAGTATGTTGCCTCCCAGATGCCAGGGTTAGTTATGTCTCAGATCAAGTCCACAGTATTTTGGGGATGAGCCAAATGTCTTGGTACATATTGGTACGAATGACATAGAAAGTAAAAGCAAAGAGGTCCTGAAAAGAGAATTTATAGAGCTAGTTAGAAAGCTGAGAAGCAGGACCTCCTGGGTAGTAAATTCTGGATTGCTGCCTTTGCCACAGGCCAGTGAGGGCAGAACAGGACAATTTGGAAGATAAATGTGTGGCTGAGAAGCTGGTGCATGGGGCAGGACTTCTGGTTCTTGGATCATTGGGAACTCTTCCGGAGGAGGTATGACCAGTTCAAAACTGACCTGAACCCAAAAGGGACCAATATTCTTGTGGGCAGGTTGTTAGAGCTGTTAGTTGCAGGGGGAAAGGGACGGATGGTAAAAAAGTAAAGATAAGCATGCAGTCCGATTGTCAGGAAGGGCAGGCAGGAGATGGGATTTGTTGCAGCCAACTGGCTGAGTATCAAAACTTTAGGGATGCAGAATCAGAAAGGATAGCAAACACGGTACTCAAGGTGTTGTATCTCATGCACATAGTACAAAGTGGATGACCTTGTTGTACTATTACAGATTACCACGTATGATGTTTTAGCCATCACTGAATCGTGGCTGAAGGATGGTTGTAGTTGGGAGCTGAATGTCCTAAGTTACATGTTACATCAGAGGGATAGGAAGGTAGGCAGAGTGGGTGGTGTGGTTCTACTGGTAAAGAATGGCATAAAATCAATAGACAGATGTGACATAGGATCGGAAGATGTAGAAACCTTGTGGGTAGAGTTAAGAAACATCAAAAGGTCAAAAACCTTAATAGTAGTTCTGTACAGGCCTCCCTACAGAGTCTGGGAGGTGGACCATAGGTTACAACAGGAAATAGAAAAAGGTGAGTCAAATGGGCAATGTTATGGTAGTCATGGGAGATTTTAACATGCAGGTCGATTGGGAAAAATCAGGTTGGCAATGGACCTCAAGAGAGCGAATCTGTTGAAAGCCTATGAAATTGCTTTTTAGATCAATTTGTCATTAACCCAACTAGGGGATCAGCTATACTGGATTCTATGTTATGTAATAAACCAGAGGCGACTAGAGAGCTTAAGGTGAAAGAACCCATCGGAACCAGTGGTCACAATATAATTGAGTTCAACTTGAAATTTGATAGGGAGAAAGTAAAATCTGATGTAGCAGTATTTCCATGCAGTGCGTGAAATTACAGTGGTATCGAGGAGTTGGCCAAAGTAAATTGGAAGGAGCTGATGAGGCGCATTTCTCAGAAAACTTTGTAAGATACAGATCATATGCTCTCCAAAAATGAAGAAATACTCAAATGGTAAAATAGTTGTGGAGTTAGTGAGAAACAATAAAACATTTCACATAGTTGTTAAACGTGAAAGAGAGCATGGCCAATGTCAAGAGTAAAAGTGTGCAATTTTTTTTAATAGATCCAGCCTGGATGGATTGCAGTCACTTGGGAACAATGGGAGAAATGATCAATTGTAGCAGGAACTGCGAGTGGTTTATTAAAGAAAAGGTAGAAGAGGACTTGTTCATGTCTAATATTGGCTCTTTTCTTACCTCTTGTCCTGTTGAAACTTGCAGTGAGTGATCTAAAGGAGAGAAGGAATTAAGCACATCAGAAGAGTTTCTGAATATTCCCACGTGGTCAGTCATATTTCTTGCAGCAGGTGCTGAAGCCACCAGCCATGCTGATGCTTTGGGCCCGCAGCTTCCAACGTACCTTGAGGGGTCTCAGGATTTCCTCCTGTAATGTCCACAGAATCTTCCTGCTTCTCTTCTTGTGGCTGAGCAAGAGTTTCTTCGCCTTTTACAACATCCACATTCTTCACCTGTGTGAGAGCATGAAAGAAAGAAAGCAGGATATTAATTTTTCAATAATTGGACAGAGTCACTTAACAGCGATGTCCTGCTCACTCACAGTTTATCTCAGGGAAGTTCATTTGCCTGTGTGCAGTGCTCCAGGATTCTGATATATTCCATGCTCCAATGCACTCAGTACATTGTTTACTCTGACCAACACATAGTTCTCACATGTACGGGGTCTATCAGCGGCGACAACAGAGCTCTACAAACCACATAGAAGTACAGAAGTGATAAGTGGAATGGCCACTGGTAGGAGTGGTCAGCGGCAAGAGCAGAAACATCAGGCTTCGGCTCAAAAGAGGCTTCGGCTCAGACGAGGCGTTGGCTCTGTGTAAAGCGTCTGTTAAGCTTCCTTTTTGTTTTTATTCTCTCTTATTGTACCAATTAAATGCTGTGGTGTGTTCTTGGTGCAAGGTGTTAGAGAACTGGGAGACCCAGAGTCTCCCGGGGAACTACATCTGCGTGAAGTGCATCCGGCTGCAGCTCCTTGAAGACCGTGTTAGGGATCTGGAGCAGCAACTTGATTACCTTTGGCTGGTACTGGAGAGTGAAGAGATAATTGATCAACGTTACAGGGAAGTGGACATCCCAAAGGAGGCGAGTAGCTTGGGGACTGTCAGGAAAAATGGAAATAGGCAGTTTGAGCAGAGCACACCTGCAGCCATCACCCTCAGATATATGTAGACCGCATTGGATACGTATTAGGGGGATGACTTCCTGGGAGAATGCCACAGCGACCGGGTTACAGGCACTGCTCATGGGTCAGTGCAGCAGAAGAGAAAAATAGAGTGGTAGTGATAGAGGACTCAGAGGTGAAGAGGACAGACAGGAGAATATGTAGGCGGGAATGGGACACCCAGATAGTATGTTGCCTCCCAGATGCCAGGGTTAGTTATGTCTCAGATCAAGTCCACAGTATTTTGGGGATGACCCAAATGTCTTGGTACATATTGGTACGAATGACATAGAAAGTAAAAGCAAAGAGGTCCTGAAAAGAGAATTTATAGAGCTAGTTAGAAAGCTGAGAAGCAGGACCTCCTGGGTAGTAAATTCTGGATTGCTGCCTTTGCCACAGGCCAGTGAGGGCAGAACAGGACAATTTGGAAGAGAAATGTGTGGCTGAGAAGCTGGTGCATGGGGCAGGACTTCTGGTTCTTGGATCATTGGGATCTCTTCCGGAGGAGGTATGACAAGTTCAAAACTGACCTGAACCCAAAAGGGACCAATATTCTTGTGGGCAGGTTGTTAGAGCTGTTAGTTGCAGGGGGAAAGGGACGGATGGTAAAAAAGTAAAGATAAGCATGCAGTCCGATTGTCAGGAAGGGCAGGCAGGAGATGGGATTTGTTGCAGCCAACTGGCTGAGTATCAAAACTTTAGGGATGCAGAATCAGAAAGGATAGCAAACACGGTACTCAAGGTGTTGTATCTCATGCACATAGTACAAAGTGGATGACCTTGTTGTACTATTACAGATTACCACGTATGATGTTGTAGCCATCACTGAATCGTGGCTGAAGGATGGTTGTAGTTGGGAGCTGAATGTCCTAAGTTACATGTTATATCAGAGGGATAGGAAGGTAGGCAGAGTGGGTGGTGTGGTTCTACTGGTAAAGAATGGCATAAAATCAATAGACAGATGTGACATAGGATCGGAAGATGTAGAAACCTTGTGGGTAGAGTTAAGAAACATCAAAAGGTCAAAAACCTTAATAGTAGTTCTGTACAGGCCTCCCTACTGAGTCTGGGAGGTGGACCATAGGTTACAACAGGAAATAGAAAAAGGTGAGTCAAATGGGCAATGTTATGGTAGTCATGGGAGATTTTAACATGCAGGTCGATTGGGAAAAATCAGGTTGGCAATGGACCTCAAGAGAGCGAATCTGTTGAAAGCCTATGAAATTGCTTTTTAGATCAATTTGTCATTAACCCAACTAGGTTATACTGGATTCTATGTTATGTAATAAACCAGAGGCGACTAGAGAGCTTAAGGTGAAAGAACCCATCGGAACCAGTGGTCACAATATAATTGAGTTCAACTTGAAATTTGATAGGTAGAAAGTAAAATCTGATGTAGCAGTATTTCCATGCAGTGCGTGAAATTACAGTGGTATCGAGGAGTTGGCCAAAGTAAATTGGAAGGAGCTGATGAGGCGCATTTCTCGGAAAACTTTGTAAGATACAGATCATATGCTCTCCAAAAATGAAGAAATACTCAAATGGTAAAATAGTTGTGGAGTTAGTGAGAAACAATAAAACATTTCACACAGTTGTTAAACGTGAAAGAGAGCATGGCCAATGTCAAGAGTAAAAGTGTGCAATTTTTTTTAATAGATCCAGCCTGGATGGATTGCAGTGATTTGGGAACAATGGGAGAAATGATCAATTGTAGCAGGAACTGCGAGTGGTTTATTAAAGAAAAGGTAGAAGAGGACTTGTTCATGTCTAATATTGGCTGTTTTCTTACCTCTTGTCCTGTTGAAACTTGCAGTGAGTGATCTAAAGGAGAGAAGGAATTAAGCACATCAGAAGAGTTTCTGAATATTCCCACGTGGTCAGTCATGTTTCTTGCAGCAGGTGCTCGAGCCCACCAGCCATGCTGATGCTTTGGGCCCGCAGCTTCCAACCTACCTTGAGGGGTCTCAGGATTTCCTCCTGTAATGTCCGCAGAATCTTCCTGCTTCTCTTCTTGTGGCTGAGCAAGAGTTTCTTCGCCTTTTACAACATCCACATTCTTCACCTGTGTGAGAGCATGAAAGAAAGAAAACAGGATATTAATTTTTCAATAATTGGACAGAGGCACTTAACATGAATGTCCTGCTCACTCACAGTTTATCTCAGGGAAGTTCATTTGCCTGTGTGCAGTGCTCCAGGATTCTGATATATTCCATGTTCCAATGCACTCAGTACATTGTTTACTCTGACCAACACATAGTTCTCACATGTACGGGGTCTATCAGCGGCGACAACAGAGCTCTACAAACCACATAGAAGTACAGAAGTGATAAGTGGCATGGCCACTGGTAGGAGTGGTCAGCGGCAAGAGCAGAAACATCAGGCTTCGGCTCAAAAGAGGCTTCGGCTCAGACGAGGCATTGGCTCTGTGTAAAGCGTCTGTTAAGCTTCCTTTTTGTTTTTATTCTCTCTTATTGTACCAATTAAATGCTGTGGTGTGTTCTTGGTGCAAGGTGTTAGAGAACTGGGAGACCCAGAGTCTCCCGGGGAACTACATCTGCGTGAAGTGCATCCGGCTGCAGCTCCTTGAAGACCGTGTTAGGGATCTGGAGCAGCAACTAGATTACCTTTGGCTGGTACTGGAGAGTGAAGAGATAATTGATCAACGTTACAGGGAAGTGGACATCCCAAAGGAGGCGAGTAGCTTGGGGACTGTCAGAAAAAATGGAAATAGGCAGTTTGAGCAGAGCACACCTGCAGCCATCACCCTCAGATATATGTAGACCGCATTGGATACGTATTAGGGGGATGACTTCCTGGGAGAAATCCACAGCGACCGGGTTACAGGCACTGCGCATGGGTCTGTGCTGCAGAAGAGAAAAAGAGAGAAGAAGAGAGCGGTAGTGATAGAGGACTCAGTGGTGAAGGGAACAGACAGGAGATTATGTGGACGTGAACAGAACACCCGGATAGTATGTTGCCTCCCAGATGCCAGGGTCAGGGATGTCTCAGATCGCGTCCACAACATTTTGGAGATCAGCCAATTATCTTGGTACGTATTGGTACCAATGACATAGAAAGGAAAAGCAAAGAGGTCCTGAAAAGAGAATTTAGAAAGCTAGGTAGAAAGCTGAGAAGCAATTTCTGGATTGCTGCCTGTGCCACAGGCCAGTGAGTGTAGAACAGGACGATTTGGGAGATAAATGTGTGGCTGAGAAGCTGGTGCATGGGGCAGAACTTCAGGTTCTTGGATCATTGGCATCTCTTCTGGAGGAGGTATGACCAGTTCAAAAGTGACCTGAATCCAAGAGGGACCAATATTCTTGTGAGCTGGTTTGTTAGAGCTGTTGGGGAGTGTTTAAACTAATTTTGCAGGGGGTAAGGAACGGATGGTAAAAAAATAAAGATAAGCATTAGGTCCGATGGTCAGGAAGGGCAGGCAGGAGATGAGATTTGTTGCAGCCAACAGGCTGAGTATCAACACCTTAGGGATGCAGAATCAGAAAGGATAGCAAACACGGTACTCAAGGTGTTGTATCTCAATGCACATAGAACAAAATGGATGACCTTGTTGTACTATTACAGATTACCAGATATGATGTTGTAGCCATCACTGAATCGTGGCTGAAGGATGATTGTAGTGGGAGCTGAATGTCCTAAGTTACATGTTACATCAGAGGGATAGGAAGGGAGGCAGAGTGGGTGGTGTGTTTCTACTGGTAAAGAATGACATAAATCTATAGACAGATGTGACATAGGATCGGAAGATGTTGAATCCTTGTGGGTAGAGTTAAGAAACATCAAAAGGTCAAAAACCTTAATAGTAGTTCTGTACAGGCCTCCCTACAGTGTCTGGGAGGTGGACCATAGGTTACAACAGGAAATAGAAAAAGGTGAGTCAAAAGGGCAATGTTATGGTAGTTATGGGAGAGTTTAACATGCAGGTCGATTGGGAAAAATCAGGATGGCAATGAATCTCAAGACAGCGAATCTGTTGAATGCCTACAAAATGGCTTTTTAGAGCAATTTGTCGTTAACCCAACTAGGGGATCAGCTATACTGGATTCTCTGTTATGTAATGAACCAGAGGCGATTAGAGAGCTTAAGGTGAAAGAACCCATCCGAACCAGTGGTCACAATATAATTGAGTTCAACTTGAAATTTGATAGGGAGAAAGTAAAGTCTGATGTAGCAGTATTTCCATGCAGTGCGTGAAATTACAGTGGTATGCGAGGAGTTGGCCAAAGTAAATTGGAAGGAGCTGATGACGCGCATTTCTTGGAAAACTTTGTAAGATGCAGATCATATGCTCTCCAAAGATGAAGAAATACTCAAATGGTAAAATAGTTGTGGAGTTAGTGAGAAACAATAAAACATTTCACACTGTTGTTAAACGTGAAAGAGAGCATGGCCAATGTCAAGAGTAAAAGTGTGCAATTTTTTTTAATTCATCCTGCCTGGATGGATTGTAGTCACTTGGGGACAATGGGAGAAATGATCAATTGTAGCAGGAACTGCGAGTGGTTTATTAAAGAAAAGGTAGAAGAGGACTTGTTCATGTCTAATATTGGCTCTTTTCTTACCTCTTGTCCTATTGAAACTTGCAGTGAGTGATCTAAAGGAGAGAAGGAATTAAGTACATCAGTCGAGTTTATGAATATTCCCACGTGGTCAGTCATGTTTCTTGCAGCAGGTGCTGAAGCCACCAGCCATGCTGATGCTTTGTGCCCGCAGATTCCAACATACCTTGAGGGGTCTCAGGATTTCCTCCTGTAATGTCCGCAGAATCTTCCTGCTTCTCTTCTTGTGGCTGAGCAAGAGTTTCTTCGCCTTTTACAACATCCACATTCTTCACCTGTGTGAGAGCATGAAAGAAAGAAAGCAGGATATTAATTTTTCAATAATTGGGCAGAGTCCCTTAACAGGGATGTCCTGCTCACTTACAGTTTATCTCAGGGAAGTTCATTTGCCTGTGTGCAGTGCTCCAGGATTCTGATATATTCCATGTTCCAATGCACTCAGTACATTGTTTACTCTGACCAACACATAGTTCTCACACGTACGGGGTCTATCAGCGGCGACAACAGAGCTCTACAAACCACATAGAAGTACAGAAGTGATAAGTGGAATGGCCACTGGTAGGAGTGGTCAGCGGCAAGAGCAGAAACATCAGGCTTCGGCTCAAAGGAGGCTTCTGCTCAGACGAGGCGTTGGCTCTGTGTAAAGCGTCTGTTAAGCTTCCTTTTTGTTTTTATTCTCTCTTATTGTACCAATTAAATGCTGTGGTGTGTTCTTGGTGCAAGGTGTTAGAGAACTGGGAGACCCAGAGTCTCCCGGGGAACTACATCTGCGTGAAGTGCATCCGGCTGCAGCTCCTTGAAGACCGTGTTAGGGATCTGGAGCAGCAACTGGATTACCTTTGGCTTGTACTGGAGAGTGAAGAAATAATTGATCAACGTTACAGGGAAGTGGACATCCCAAAGGAGGCGAGTAGCTTGGGGACTGTCAGGAAAAATGGAAATAGGCAGTTTGAGCAGAGCACACCTGCAGCCATCACCCTCAGATATATGTAGACCGCATTGGATATGCATTAGGGGGATGAATTCCTGGGAGAATGCCACAGCAACCGGGTTACAGGCACTGCGCATGGGTCTGTGCTGCAGAAGAGAAAAAGAGAGAAGAAGAGAGCAGTAGTGATAGAGGACTCAGTGGTGAAGGGGACAGACAGGAGATTATGTGGACGTGAACGGGACACCCGGATAGTATGTTGCCTCCCAGATGCCAGGGTCAGGGATGTCTCAGATCGCGTCCATAACATTTTGGAGATCAGCCAATTATCTTGGTACGTATTGGTACCAATGACATAGAAAGGAAAAGCAAAGAGGTCCTGAAAAGAGAATTTAGAAAGCTAGGTAGAAAGCTGAGAAGCAATTTCTGGATTGCTGCCTGTGCAACATGCCAGTGAGTGTAGAACAGGACGATTTGGGAGATAAATGTGTGGCTGAGAAGCTGGTGCATGGGGCAGAACTTCAGGTTCTTGGATCATTGGCATCTCTTCTGGAGGAGGTATGACCAGTTCAAAAGTGACCTGAATCCAAGAGGGACCAATATTCTTGTGGGCAGGTTTGTTAGAGCTGTTGGGGAGGGTTTAAACTAATTTTGCAGGGGGTAAGGAACGGATGGTAAAAAAATAAAGATAAGCATTAGGTCCGATGGTCAGGAAGGGCAGGCAGGAGATGAGATTTGTTGCAGCCAACAGGCTGAGTATCAGAACTTTAGGGATGCAGAATCAGAGAGGATAGCAAACACGGTACTCAAGGTGTTGTATCTCAATGCACATAGAACAAAATGGATGACCTTGTTGTACTATTACAGATTACCAGATATGATGTTGTAGCCATCACTGAATCGTGGCTGAAGGATGGTTGTAGTGGGAGCTGAATGTCCTAAGTTACACGTTACATCAGAGGGATAGGAAGGTAGTCAGAGTGGGTGGTGTGGCTCTACTGGTAAAGAATGGCATAAATCAATAGACAGATGTGACATAGGATCGGAAGATGTAGAATCCTTGTGGGTAGAGTTAAGAAACATCAAAAGGTCAAAAACCTTAATAGTAGTTCTGTACAGGCCTCCCTACAGTGTCTGGGAGGTGGACCATAGGTTACAACTGGAAATAGAAAAAGGTGAGTCAAAAGGGCAATGTTATGGTAGTTATGGGAGATTCTAACATGCAGGTCGATTGGGAAAAATCAGGATGGCAATGAATCTCAAGACAGCGAATCTGTTGAATGCCTACAAAATGGCTTTTTAGAGCAATTTGTCGTTAACCCAACTAGGGGATCAGCTATACTGGATTCTCTGTTATGTAATGAACCAGAGGCGATTAGAGAGCTTAAGGTGAAAGAACCCATCCGAACCAGTGGTCACAATATAATTGAGTTCAACTTGAAATTTGATAGGGAGAAAGTAAAGTCTGATGTAGCAGTATTTCCGTGGAGTGAGTGAAATTACAGTTGTATGAGAAGAGTTGGCCAAATTAAATTGGAAGGAGCTGCAGACGCGCATTTCTTGGAAAAATGTGGAAGGCACAGGTCATATGTCCTCCAAAACTGAAGAAATACTCAAATGGTAAAATGGTTGTGGAGTTAATGAGAAACAATAAAACATTTCACTCTGTTGTTAAAGGTGAAAGAGAGTACGGCCAATATCACGAGTAAAACTATGCAATTTTTTTAAATTGATCCAGCCTGGATGGATTGCAGTGACTTGGTGACAGTGGGGAAATGATCAACTGTAGCAGGAACTGTGAGCAGTTTATTAAAGAAAAGGTAGAAGAGGACTTGTTCATATTCAATATTTGCTGTTTCCTTACCTCTTGTCCTGTTGAAACTTGCTGTGATTGGTCTAAAGGAGAGAAGGAATTAACCACATCAGAAGAGTTTTTGATATCCCCACGTGGTCAGTCATGTTTCTTGCAGCAGGTGCTCGAGCCCACCAGCCATGCTGATGCTTTGTGCCCGCAGCTTACAACGTACCTTGAGGGGTCTCAGGATTTCCTCCTGTAGTGTCCTCAGAATTATCTTGCTTCACTTCTTGTGCCTGAGCAGGTGTTTCTTCATCTTTTACCGCATCCACATTATTCACCTGTGTGAGAGCATGAAAGAAGGACAGCAGGATATTAATTTTTCAATAATTGGACAGAGTCACTTAACAGGGATGTCCGGGCTCACTGGCATTTTATCTCAGGGAAGTTCATTTGCCTGTGTGCAGTGCTCCAAGATTCTGATATATTCCATGTTCCAATGCACTCAGTACATTGTTTACTCTGACCAACACATGCTTCTCACATGTACGGGGCCTATCAGCGGCGTCAACAGAGCTCTACAAACTACATAGAAGTACAGAAGGGTTAAGCGGAATGGCCACTGGTAGGAGTGGTCAGCGGCATGAGTAGAAACATCAGGCTTCGGCTCAAAAGAGACTTTGGCTCGGAAGAGGCGTTGGCTCTGTGTAAATCCTCTGTTAAGTTTCCTTTTTGTTTTTATTCTCTCTTATTGCACCAATTAAATGCTGTGGTGTGTTCTTGGTGCAAGGTGTTAGAGAACTGGGAGACCCAGAGTCTCTAGGGGAACTACATCTGCGTGACATGCATCCGGGTACAGCTCCTTGAAGACCGTGTTAGGGATCTGGAGCAGCAACTGGATTACCTTTGGCTTGTACTGGAGAGTGAAGAGATAATTGATCAACGTTACAGGGAAGTGGACATCCCGAAGGAGGCGAGTAGCTTGGGGACTGTCAGGAAAAATGGAAATAGGCAGTTTGAGCAGAGCACACCTGCGGCCATCACCCTCAGATATATGTAGACCGCATTGGATACGTATTAGGGGGATGGCTTCCTGGGAGAATGCCACAGCGACCGGGTTACAGGCACTGCTCATGGGTCAGTGCAGCAGAAGAGAAAAATAGAGTGGTAGTGATAGAGGACTCAGAGGTGAAGAGGACAGACAGGAGAATATGTAGCCGGGAATGGGACACCCAGATAGTATGTTGCCTCCCAGATGCCAGGGTTAGTTATGTCTCAGATCAAGTCCACAGTATTTTGGGGATGAGCCAAATGTCTTGGTACATATTGGTACGAATGACATAGAAAGTAAAAGCAAAGGGGTCCTGAAAAGAGAATTTATAGAGCTAGTTAGAAAGCTGAGAAGCAGGACCTCCTGGGTAGTAAATTCTGGATTGCTGCCTTTGCCACAGGCCAGTGAGGGCAGAACAGGACAATTTGGAAGAGAAATGTGTGGCTGAGAAGCTGGTGCATGGGGCAGGACTTCTGGTTCTTGAATCATTGGGATCTCTTCCGGAGGAGGTATGACCAGTTCAAAACTGACCTGAACCCAAAAGGGACCAATATTCTTGTGGGCAGGTTGTTAGAGCTGTTAGTTGCAGGGGGAAAAGGACGGATGGTAAAAAAGTAAAGATAAGCATGCAGTCCGATTGTCAGGAAGGGCAGGCAGGAGATGGGATTTGTTGCAGCCTACAGGCTGAGTATCAGAACTTTAGGGATGCAGAATCAGAAAGGATAGCAAACACGGTACTCAAGGTGTTGTATCTCAATGCACATAGAAAAAAATGGATGACCTTGTTGTACTATTACAGATTACCAGATATGATGTTGTAGCCATCACTGAATCGTGGCTGAAGGATGGTTGAAGTTGGGAGCTGAATGTCCTGAGTTACATTTTACATCAGAAGGATAGGAAGGTAGGCAGAGGGGGTGGTGTGGCTCTACTGGTAAAGAATGGCATAAAATCAATAGACAGATGTGACATAGGATCGGAAGATGTTGAATCCTTGTGGGTTGAGTTAAGAAATATCAAAAGGTAAAAAAACCTTAATAGTAGTTCTGTACAGGCCTCCCTACAGTGTCTGGGAGGTGGACCATAGGTTACAACAGGAAATAGAAAAAGGTGAGTCAAAAGGGCAATGTTATGGTAGTCATGGGAGATTTTAACATGCAGGTCGATTGGGAAAAATCAGGATGGCAATGAATCTCAAGACAGCGAATCTGTTGAATGCCTACAAAATGGCTTTTTAGAGCAATTTGTCGTTAACCCAACTAGGGGATCAGCTATACTGGATTCTCTGTTATGTAATGAACCAGAGGCGATTAGAGAGCTTAAGGTGAAAGAACCCATCCGAACCAGTGGTCACAATATAATTGAGTTCAACTTGAAATTTGATAGGGAGAAAGTAAAGTCTGATGTAGCAGTATTTCCATGCAGTGCGTGAAATTACAGTGGTATGCGAGGAGTTGGCCAAAGTAAATTGGAAGGAGCTGATGACGCGCATTTCTTGGAAAAATTGTGAGATGCAGGTCATATGCTCTCCAAAAATGAAGAAATACTCAAATGGTAAAATAGTTGTGGAGTTAGTGAGAAACAATAAAACATTTCACACTGTTGTTAAACGTGAAAGAGAGCATGGCCAATGTCAAGAGTAAAAGTGTGCAATTTTTTTTAATTGATCCAGCCTGGATGGATTGCAGTGACTTGGTGACAGCGGGAGAAATGATCAGTTGTAGCAGGAACTGTGAGCGGTTTATTAAAGAAAAGGTAGAAGAGGACTTGTTCATGTTCAATATTTGCTGTTTCCTTACCTCTTGTCCTGTTGAAACTTGCAGTGAGTGATCTAAAGGAGAGAAGCATATCAGAAGAGTTAATGAATATTCCCATGTGGTCAGTCATGTTTCTTCCAGCTTGTGCTCAAGCCCACCAGCCACGCCAATACTTTGGGTCCACAGCTTCCAACCTACCTTGAGGGGTCTCAAGATTTCCTCCTGTAATGTCCACAGAATGATCCTGCTTCACTTCTTGTGTTTCTTCGTGTTTCGCAACATCTACATTATTCAGCTGTTTTAAGAGCATGAAAGAAAGAAAGCAGGAGATTAGTTTTTCAATAATGAGACAGAGTCCCTGAAGAGGGATGTCCTGCTCACTCACAGTTTATCTCAGGGAAGTTCATTTGCCTGTGTGCAGTGCTCCAGGATTCTGATATATTCCATGTTCCAATGCATACAGTACATTGTTTACTCTGACCAACAAATGGTTCTCACATGTACAGGGCGTATCAGCAGCATCAACAGAGCTGTACGAACTATAGAGAAGTACAGAAGGGATAAGCGGAATGGCCACAGACAGGAGTAGGCCAGTGGCAAGAGTAGAAACATCAGGCTTTGGCTTAAAAGCAGCTTCGGCTCGGAGAAGGCATTGGCTCTGTGTAAAACGTCTGTTAATTTTCCTTTTTGTTTTTTTTTCCCTCTTATTGTATCAAATAAATGCTGCTGTGTGCTCTTGGTGCCAGATGTTAGAGAACTGGGAGACCCAGAGTCTCCCAGGGAACTACATCTACGTGAAGTGCACCCAGCTGCAGCTCCTTGAAGACCGTGTTGGGGATCTGGAGCAGCAAATGGATGACCTTCGGCTTGTACGGGAGAGTGAGGAGATAATTGATCAACGCTGCAGGGAAGTAGTCACCCCGAGGTTGCAGGAGGCGAGTAGCTTGGTGACTGTCAGGAAAAGTGGAAATAGGCAGTTAGAGCAGAGCACACCTGCAGCCATTCCCCTCAAATATAAGTATACCACTTTGGAATCTTACGTGGGGGATGACTTCCTGGGAGAATGCCACAGCAACCGGGTTACAGGCACTGTGCATCGGTCTAGGGTGCAGAAGGGAAAAAGAGAGAAGAAGAGAGCAGTAGTTATAATAGACTCAGTGGTGAAGAGGACAGACAGGAGATTATATAGATGTGAACAGGACACCCGGATAGTATGTTGCCTCCCAGATGCCAGGGTTAGTTATGTCTCAGATCAAGTCCACAACATTTTGGGGATGAGCCAAATGTCTTGGTACATATTGTTACGAATGACATAGAAAGTAAAAGCAAAGAGGTCCTGAAAAGAGAATTTAGAGAGCTAGGTAGAAAGCTGAGAAGCAGGACCTCCTGGGTAGTAATTTCTGGATTGCTGCCTTTGCCACAGGCCAGTGAGTGTAGAACAGGACGATTTGGGAGATAAATGTGTGGCTGAGAAGCTGGTGCATGGGGCAGGACTTCTGGTTCTTGAACCATTGGCATCTCTTCTGGAGGAGGTATGACCAGTTCAAAACTGACCTGAACCAAAGGGAGACCAATATTCTTGTGGGCAGGTTTGTTTGAACTGTTGGGGAGGATTTAAAATAATTTTGCAGAGGGGAAGGGACAGATGGTAAAAAAGTAAAGATAAGCATGCAGTCTGACGGTCAGGAAGGGCAGGCAGGAGATGGGATTTAGTTGCAGCCAACAGGATGAGTATCAAAACATTAGGGATGCAGAATCAGAAAGGATAGCAAACACGGTACTCAAGGTGCTGTATCTCAATGCACATAGTACAAAGTGGATGACCTTGTTCTACTGTTACAGATTACCAGATATGACGTTGTCGCCATCACTGAATCGTGGCTGAAGGATGGTTGTAGTTGGGAGCTGAATGTCCTGAGTTACATTTTACATCAGAAGGATAGGAAGGTAGGCAGAGGGGGTGGTGTGGCTCTACTGGTAAAGAATGGCATAAAATCAATAGACAGATGTGACATAGGATCGGAAGATGTAGTATCCTTGTGGGTAGAGTTAAGAAACATCAAAAGGTCAAAAACCTTAATAGTAGTTCTGTACAGGCCTCCCTACAGAGTCTGGGAGGTGGACCATAGGTTACAACAGGGAATAGAAAAAGGTGAGTCAAAAGGGCAATGTTATGGTAGTCATGGGAGAGTTTAACATGCAGGTCGATTGGGAAAAATTAGGATGGCAATGGACCTCAAAAGAGCAAATCTGTTGAATGCCTACAAAATGGCTTTTTAGATCAATTTGTCATTAACCTAACTATGGGATCAGCTATACTGGATTCTCTGTTATGTAATGAACCAGAGGCAACTAGAGAGCTTAAGGTGAAAGAACCCATCTGAACCAGTGGTCACAATATAATTGAGTTCAACTTGAAATTTGATAGGGAGAAAGTAAAGTCTGACGTAGCAGTATTTCCGTGGAGTGAGTGAAATTACAGTGGTATGAGAGGAGTTGGCCAAAGTAACTTGGAAGGAGCTGCTGACGCGCATTTCTTTGAAAATTGTGGAAGGCACAGGTCATGTGTTCTCCAAATGGTAAAATAGTTGTGGAGTTCCTGAGAAACAATAAAACATTTCGCACAGTTGTTAAAGGTGAAAGAGAGCATGGCCAATGTCAAGAGTAAAAGTGTGCAATTTTTTTAAATTGATCCAGCCTGGATGGATTGCAGTGACTTGGGGATAATGGGAGAAATGATCAATTGTAGCAGGAACTGTGAGCGGTTTATTAAAGAAAAGATAGAAGAGGACTTGTTCATGTCTAATATTTGCTGTTTCCTTACCTCTTGTCCTGTTGAAACTTGCTGTGAGTGATCTGAAGGAGAGAAGGAATTAAGCACATCAGAAGAGTTTATGAATATTCCCTCGTGGTCAGTCATGTTTCTTGCAGCAGGTGCTCGAGCCCACCAGCCATGCTGATGCTTTGTGCCCGCAGCTTCCAACCTACCTTGAGGGGTCTCAGGATTTCCTCCTGTAATGTCCTCAGAATCTTCCTGCTTCCCTTCTTGTGGCTGAGCAGGTGTTTCTTCGCCTTTTACAACATCCACATTTTTCACCTGTGTGAGAGCATGAAAGAAAGAAAGCAGGATATTAATTTTTCAATAACTGGACAGAGTCCCTTAACATGAATGTCCTGCTCACTCACAGTTTATCTCAGGGAAGTTCATGTGCCTGTGTGCAGTGCTCCAGGATTCTGATATATTCCATGTTCCAATGCACTCAGTACATTGTTCACTCTGACCAACACAAGGTTCTCACATGTACGGGGCCTAACAGCTGCATCAACAGAGCTCTACGAACTATAGAGAAGTACAGAAGGGATAAGCAGAATGGCCACTGGTAGGAGTAGGCCAGCGGCAAGAGTAGAAACATCTGGCTTTGGCTCAAAAGCGGCTTCGGCTGAAGAGGCGTTGGCTCTGTGTGAAGCGTCTGTTCAGTTTCCTTTCTGTTTTTATTCTCTCTTATTGTACCAATTAAATGCTGTGGTGTGTTCTTGGTGCCAGATGTTAGAGAACTGGGAGACCCAGAGTCTCCCGGGGAACTACATCTGCGTGAAGTGCATCCGGCTGCAGCTCCTTGAAGACCGTGTTAGGGATCTGGAGCAGCAACTGGATTACCTTTGGCTTGTACTGGAGAGTGAAGAAATAATTGATCAACGTTACAGGGAAGTGGACATCCCGAAGGAGGCGAGTAGCTTGGGGACTGTCAGGAAAAATGGAAATAGGCAGTTTGAGCAGAACACACCTGCAGCCATCACCCTCAGATATATGTAGACCGCATTGGATACGTATTAGGGGGATGACTTCCTGGGAGAATGCCACAGCGACCGGGTTACAGGCACTGCTCATGGGTCAGTGCAGCAGAAGAAAAGAAGAGAGTGGTAGTGATAGAGGACTCAGAGGTGAAGGGGACAGACAGGAGAATATGTAGACGTGAACGGGACACCCGGATAGTATGTTGCCTCCCAAATGCCAGGGTTAGGTATGTCTCAGATCAAGTCCACAACATTTTGGGGATGAGCCAAATGTCTTGGTACATATTGTTACGAATGACATAGAAAGTAAAAGCAAAGAGGTCCTGAAAAGAGAATTTAGAGAGCTAGTTAGAAAGCTGAGAAGCAGGACTTCCTGGGTAGTAAATTCTGGATTGCTGCCTTTGCCACAGGCCAGTGAGGGCAGAACAGGACAATTTGGAAGATAAATGTGTGGCTGAGAAGCTGGTGCATGGGGCAGGACTTCTGGTTCTTGGATCATTGGGGTCTCTTCCGGAGGAGGGATGACCAGTTCAAAACTGACCTGAACCCAAAAGGGACCAATATTCTTGTGGGCAGGTTTGTTAGAGCTGTTAGCGCTGTTTGCAGGGGGAAAGGGACAGATGGTAAAAAAGTAAAGATAAGCATGCAGTCCGATTGTCAGGAAGGGCAGGCAGGAGATGGGATTTGTTGCAGCCAACAGGCTGAGTATCAAAACTTTAAGGATGCAGAATCAGAAAGGATAGCAAACACGGTACTCAAGGTGTTGTCTCTCATGCACATAGTACAAAGTGGATGACCTTGTTGTACTGTTACAGATTACCAGATATGATGTTGTAGCCATCACTGAATCGTGGCTGAAGGATGGTTGTAGTTGGGAGCTGAATGTCCTGAGTTACATTTTACATCAGAAGGATAGGAAGGTAGGCAGAGGGGGTGGTGTGGCTCTACTGGTAAAGAATGGCATAAAATCAATAGACAGATGTGACATAGGATCGGAAGATGTAGTATCCTTGTGGGTAGAGTTAAGAAACATCAAAAGGTCAAAAACCTTAATAGTAGTTCTGTACAGGCCTCCCTACAGTGTCTGGGAGGTGGACCATAGGTTACAACAGGAAATAGAAAAAGGTGAGTCAAAAGGGTAATGTTATGGTAGTCATGGGAGAGTTTAACATTCAGGTCGATTGGGAAAAATCAGGTTGGCAATGGACCTCAATAGAGCGAATCTGTTGAAAGCCTATGAAATGGCTTTGTAGAGCAATTTGTCATTAACCCAACTAGGGGATCAGCTATACTGGATTCTATGTTATGTAATGAACCAGAGGCGACTAGAGAGCTTAAGGTGAAAGAACCCATCCGGACCAGTGGTCACAATATAATTGAGTTCAACTTGAAATTTGACAGGGAGAAAGTAAAGTCTGATGTAGCGTATTTCCATGCAGTGCGTGAAATTACAGTGGTATGCGAGGAGTTGGCCAAAGTAAATTGGAAGGAGCTGATGACGCGCATTTCTCGGAAAACTTTGTAAGATACAGATCATATGCTCTCCAAAAATGAAGAAATACTCAAATGGTAAAATAGTTGTGGAGTTAGTGAGAAACAATAAAACATTTCACACTGTTGTTAAACGTGAAAGAGAGCATGGCCAATGTCAAGAGTAAAAGTGTGCAATTTTTTTTAATTGATCCAGCCTGGATGGATTGCAGTGATTTGGGGACAATGGGAGAAATGATCAATTGTAGCAGGAACTGCGAGTGGTTTATTAAAGAAAAGGTAGAAGAGGACTTGTTCATGTCTAATATTGGCTCTTTTCTTACCTCTTGTCTTATTGAAACTTGCAGTGAGTGATCTAAAGGAGAGAAGGAATTAAGCACATCAGAAGAGTTTATGAATATTCCCACGTGGTCAGTCATGTTTCTTGCAGCAGGTGCTGAAGCCACCAGCCATGCTGATGCTTTGTGCCCGCAGATTCCAACGTACCTTGAGGGGTCTCAGGATTTCCTCCTGTAATGTCCACAGAATCTTCCTGCTTCTCTTCTTGTGGCTGAGCAAGAGTCTCTTCGCCTTTTACAACATCCACATTCTTCACCTGTGTGAGAGCATGAAAGAAAGAAAGCAGGATATTAATTTTTCAATAATTGGACAGAGTCACTTAACAGCGATGTCCTGCTCACTCACAGTTTATCTCAGGGAAGTTCATTTGCCTGTGTGCAGTGCTCCAGGATTCTGATATATTCCATGTTCCAATGCACTCAGTACATTGTTTACTCTGACCAACACATAGTTCTCACATGTACGGGGTCTATCAGCGGCGACAACAGAGCTCTACAAACCACATAGAAGTACAGAAGTGATAAGTGGAATGGCCACTGGTAGGAGTGGTCAGCGGCAAGAGCAGAAACATCAGGCTTCAGCTCAAAAGAGGCTTCGGCTCAGACGAGGCGTTGGCTCTGTGTAAAGCGTCTGTTAAGCTTCCTTTTTGTTCTTATTCTCTCTTATTGTACCAATTAAATGCTGTGGTGTGTTCTTGGTGCAAGGTGTTAGAGAACTGGGAGACCCAGAGTCTGCCGGGGAACTACATCTGCATGAAGTGCATCCGGCTGCAGCTCCTTGAAGACCGTGTTAGGGATCTGGAGCAGCAACTAGATTACCTTTGGCTGGTACTGGAGAGTGAAGAGATAATTGATCAACGTTACAGGGAAGTGGACATCCCAAAGGAGGCGAGTAGCTTGGGGACTGTCAGGAAAAATGGAAATAGGCAGTTTGAGCAGAGCACACCTGCAGCCATCACCCTCAGATATATGTAGACCGCATTGGATACGTATTAGGGGGATGACTTCCTGGGAGAATGCCACAGCGACCGGGTTACAGGCACTGCTCATGGGTCAGTGCAGCAGAAGAGAAAAATAGAGTGGTAGTGATAGAGGACTCAGAGGTGAAGAGGACAGACAGGAGAATATGTAGCCGGGAATGGGACACCCAGATAGTATGTTGCCTCCCAGATGCCAGGGTTAGTTATGTCTCAGATCAAGTCCACAGTATTTTGGGGATGAGCCAAATGTCTTGGTACATATTGGTACGAATGACATAGAAAGTAAAAGCAAAGAGGTCCTGAAAAGAGAATTTATAGAGCTAGTTAGAAAGCTGAGAAGCAGGACCTCCTGGGTAGTAAATTCTGGATTGCTGCCTTTGCCACAGGCCAGTGAGGGCAGAACAGGACAATTTGGAAGAGAAATGTGTGGCTGAGAAGCTGGTGCATGGGGCAGGACTTCTGGTTCTTGGATCATTGGGATCTCTTCCGGAGGAGGGATGACCAGTTCAAAACTGACGTGAACCCAAAAGGGACCAATATTCTTGTGGGCAGGTTTGTTAGAGCTGTTAGCGCTGTTTGCAGGGGGAAAGGGACGGGTGGTATAAAAGTAAAGATAAGCATGCAGTCCGATTGTCAGGAAGGGCAGGCAGGAGATGGGATTTGTTGCAGCCAACTGGCTGAGTATCAAAACTTTAGGGATGCAGAATCAGAAAGGATATCAAACACGGTACTCAAGGTGTTGTATCTCATGCACATAGAACAAAGTGGATGACCTTGTTCTACTATTACAGATTACCAGATATGATGTTGTAGCCATCACTGAATCGTGGCTGAAGGATGGTTGTAGTTGGGAGCTGAATGTCCTAAGTTACATGTTACATCAGAGGGATAGGAAGGTAGGCAGAGGGGGTGGTGTGGCTCTACTGGTAAAGAATGGCATAAAATCAACAGACAGATGTGACATAGGATCGGAAGATGTAGAAACCTTGTGGGTAGAGTTAAGAAACATCAAAAGGTCAAAAACCTTAATAGTAGTTCTGTACAGGCCTCCCTACAGAGTCTGGGAGGTGGACCATAGGTTACAACAGGAAATAGAAAAAGGTGAGTCAAATGGGCAATGTTATGGTAGTCATGGGAGATTTTAACATGCAGGTCGATTGGGAAAAATCAGGTTGGCAATGGACCTCAAGAGAGCGAATCTGTTGAAAGCCTATGAATTTGCTTTTTAGATCAATTTGTCATTAACCCAACTAGGGGATCAGCTATACTGGATTCTATGTTATGTAATAAACCAGAGGCGACTAGAGAGCTTAAGGTGAAAGAACCCATCGGAACCAGTGGTCACAATATAATTGAGTTCAACTTGAAATTTGATAGGGAGAAAGTAAAATCTGATGTAGCAGTATTTCCATGCAGTGCGTGAAATTACAGTGGTATCGAGGAGTTGGCCAAAGTAAATTGGAAGGAGCTGATGAGGCGCATTTCTCGGAAAACTTTGTAAGATACAGATCATATGCTCTCCAAAAATGAAGAAATACTCAAATGGTAAAATAGTTGTGGAGTTAGTGAGAAACAATAAAACATTTCACACAGTTGTTAAACGTGAAAGAGAGCATGGCCAATGTCAAGAGTAAAAGTGTGCAATTTTTTTTAATAGATCCAGCCTGGATGGATTGCAGTCACTTGGGAACAATGGGAGAAATGATCAATTGTAGCAGGAACTGCGAGTGGTTTATTAAAGAAAAGGTAGGACTTGTTCATGTCTAATATTGGCTCTTTTCTTACCTCTTGTCCTGTTGAAACTTGCAGTGAGTGATCTAAAGGAGAGAAGGAATTAAGCACATCAGAAGAGTTTCTGAATATTGCCACGTGGTCAGTCATATTTCTTGCAGCAGGTGCTGAAGCCACCAGCCATGCTGATGCTTTGGGCCCGCAGCTTCCAACGTACCTTGAGGGGTCTCAGGATTTCCTCCTGTAATGTCCTCAGAATCTTCCTGCTTCTCTTCTTGTGGCTGAGCAAGAGTTTCTTCGCCTTTTACAACATCCACATTCTTCACCTGTGTGAGAGCATGAAAGAAAGAAAGCAGGATATTAATTTTTCAATAATTGGGCAGAGTCCCTTAACAGGGATGTCCTGCTCACTTACAGTTTATCTCAGGGAAGTTCATTTGCCTGTGTGCAGTGCTCCAGGATTCTGATATATTCCATGTTCCAATGCACTCAGTACATTGTTTACTCTGACCAACACATAGTTCTCACACGTACGGGGTCTATCAGCGGCGACAACAGAGCTCTACAAACCACATAGAAGTACAGAAGTGATAAGTGGAATGGCCACTGGTAGGAGTGGTCAGCGGCAAGAGCAGAAACATCAGGCTTCGGCTCAAAGGAGGCTTCGGCTCAGACGAGGCGTTGGCTCTGTGTAAAGCGTCTGTTAAGCTTCCTTTTTGTTTTTATTCTCTCTTATTGTACCAATTAAATGCTGTGGTGTGTTCTTGGTGCAAGGTGTTAGAGAACTGGGAGACCCAGAGTCTCCCGGGGAACTACATCTGCGTGAAGTGCATCCGGCTGCAGCTCCTTGAAGACCGTGTTAGGGATCTGGAGCAGCAACTGGATTACCTTTGGCTTGTACTGGAGAGTGAAGAAATAATTGATCAACGTTACAGGGAAGTGGACATCCCAAAGGAGGCGAGTAGCTTGGGGACTGTCAGGAAAAATGGAAATAGGCAGTTTGAGCAGAGCACACCTGCAGCCATCACCCTCAGATATATGTAGACCGCATTGGATATGCATTAGGGGGATGAATTCCTGGGAGAATGCCACAGCAACCGGGTTACAGGCACTGCGCATGGGTCTGTGCTGCAGAAGAGAAAAAGAGAGAAGAAGAGAGCGGTAGTGATAGAGGACTCAGTGGTGAAGGGGACAGACAGGAGATTATGTGGACGTGAACGGGACACCCGGATAGTATGTTGCCTCCCAGATGCCAGGGTCAGGGATGTCTCAGATCGCGTCCATAACATTTTGGAGATCAGCCAATTATCTTGGTACGTATTGGTACCAATGACATAGAAAGGAAAAGCAAAGAGGTCCTGAAAAGAGAATTTAGAAAGCTAGGTAGAAAGCTGAGAAGCAATTTCTGGATTGCTGCCTGTGCAACATGCCAGTGAGTGTAGAACAGGACGATTTGGGAGATAAATTTGTGGCTGAGAAGCTGGTGCATGGGGCAGAACTTCAGGTTCTTGGATCATTGGCATCTCTTCTGGAGGAGGTATGACCAGTTCAAAAGTGACCTGAATCCAAGAGGGACCAATATTCTTGTGGGCAGGTTTGTTAGAGCTGTTGGGGAGGGTTTAAACTAATTTTGCAGGGGGTAAGGAACGGATGGTAAAAAAATAAAGATAAGCATTAGGTCCGATGGTCAGGAAGGGCAGGCAGGAGATGAGATTTGTTGCAGCCAACAGGCTGAGTATCAACACCTTAGGGATGCAGAATCAGAAAGGATAGCAAACACGGTACTCAAAGTGTTGTATCTCAATGCACATAGAACAAAATGGATGACCTTGTTGTACTATTACAGATTACCAGATATGACGTTGTCGCCATCACTGAATCGTGGCTGAAGGATGGTTGTAGTTGGGAGCTGAATGTCCTAAGTTACACGTTACATCAGAAGGATAGGAAGGTAGGCAGAGTGGGTGGTGTGGCTCTACTGGTAAAGAATGGCATAAATCAATAGACAGATGTGACATAGGATCGGAAGATGTAGAATCCTTGTGGGTAGAGTTAAGAAACATCAAAAGGTCAAAAACCTTAATAGTAGTTCTGTACAGGCCTCCCTACAGTGTCTGGGAGGTGGACCATAGGTTACAACTGGAAATAGAAAAAGGTGAGTCAAAAGGGCAATGTTATGGTAGTTATGGGAGATTCTAACATGCAGGTCGATTGGGAAAAATCAGGATGGCAATGAATCTCAAGACAGCGAATCTGTTGAATGCCTACAAAATGGCTTTTTAGAGCAATTTGTCGTTAACCCAACTAGGGGATCAGCTATACTGGATTCTCTGTTATGTAATGAACCAGAGGCGATTAGAGAGCTTAAGGTGAAAGAACCCATCCGAACCAGTGGTCACAATATAATTGAGTTCAACTTGAAATTTGATAGGGAGAAAGTAAAGTCTGATGTAGCAGTATTTCCGTGGAGTGAGTGAAATTACAGTTGTATGAGAAGAGTTGGCCAAATTAAATTGGAAGGAGCTGCAGACGCGCATTTCTTGGAAAAATGTGGAAGGCACAGGTCATATGTCCTCCAAAACTGAAGAAATACTCAAATGGTAAAATGGTTGTGGAGTTAATGAGAAACAATAAAACATTTCACTCTGTTGTTAAAGGTGAAAGAGAGTACGGCCAATATCACGAGTAAAACTATGCAATTTTTTTAAATTGATCCAGCCTGGATGGATTGCAGTGACTTGGTGACAGTGGGGAAATGATCAACTGTAGCAGGAACTGTGAGCAGTTTATTAAAGAAAAGGTAGAAGAGGACTTGTTCATATTCAATATTTGCTGTTTCCTTACCTCTTGTCCTGTTGAAACTTGCTGTGATTGGTCTAAAGGAGAGAAGGAATTAACCACATCAGAAGAGTTTTTGATATCCCCACGTGGTCAGTCATGTTTCTTGCAGCAGGTGCTCGAGCCCACCAGCCATGCTGATGCTTTGTGCCCGCAGCTTACAACGTACCTTGAGGGGTCTCAGGATTTCCTCCTGTAGTGTCCTCAGAATTATCTTGCTTCACTTCTTGTGCCTGAGCAGGTGTTTCTTCATCTTTTACCGCATCCACATTATTCACCTGTGTGAGAGCATGAAAGAAGGACAGCAGGATATTAATTTTTCAATAATTGGACAGAGTCACTTAACAGGGATGTCCGGGCTCACTGGCATTTTATCTCAGGGAAGTTCATTTGCCTGTGTGCAGTGCTCCAAGATTCTGATATATTCCATGTTCCAATGCACTCAGTACATTGTTTACTCTGACCAACACATGCTTCTCACATGTACGGGGCCTATCAGCGGCGTCAACAGAGCTCTACAAACTACATAGAAGTACAGAAGGGTTAAGCGGAATGGCCACTGGTAGGAGTGGTCAGCGGCATGAGTAGAAACATCAGGCTTCGGCTCAAAAGAGACTTTGGCTCGGAAGAGGCGTTGGCTCTGTGTAAATCCTCTGTTAAGTTTCCTTTTTGTTTTTATTCTCTCTTATTGCACCAATTAAATGCTGTGGTGTGTTCTTGGTGCAAGGTGTTAGAGAACTGGGAGACCCAGAGTCTCTAGGGGAACTACATCTGCGTGACATGCATCCGGGTACAGCTCCTTGAAGACCGTGTTAGGGATCTGGAGCAGCAACTGGATTACCTTTGGCTTGTACTGGAGAGTGAAGAGATAATTGATCAACGTTACAGGGAAGTGGACATCCCGAAGGAGGCGAGTAGCTTGGGGACTGTCAGGAAAAATGGAAATAGGCAGTTTGAGCAGAGCACACCTGCGGCCATCACCCTCAGATATATGTAGACCGCATTGGATACGTATTAGGGGGATGGCTTCCTGGGAGAATGCCACAGCGACCGGGTTACAGGCACTGCTCATGGGTCAGTGCAGCAGAAGAGAAAAATAGAGTGGTAGTGATAGAGGACTCAGAGGTGAAGAGGACAGACAGGAGAATATGTAGCCGGGAATGGGACACCCAGATAGTATGTTGCCTCCCAGATGCCAGGGTTAGTTATGTCTCAGATCAAGTCCACAGTATTTTGGGGATGAGCCAAATGTCTTGGTACATATTGGTACGAATGACATAGAAAGTAAAAGCAAAGGGGTCCTGAAAAGAGAATTTATAGAGCTAGTTAGAAAGCTGAGAAGCAGGACCTCCTGGGTAGTAAATTCTGGATTGCTGCCTTTGCCACAGGCCAGTGAGGGCAGAACAGGACAATTTGGAAGAGAAATGTGTGGCTGAGAAGCTGGTGCATGGGGCAGGACTTCTGGTTCTTGAATCATTGGGATCTCTTCCGGAGGAGGTATGACCAGTTCAAAACTGACCTGAACCCAAAAGGGACCAATATTCTTGTGGGCAGGTTGTTAGAGCTGTTAGTTGCAGGGGGAAAAGGACGGATGGTAAAAAAGTAAAGATAAGCATGCAGTCCGATTGTCAGGAAGGGCAGGCAGGAGATGGGATTTGTTGCAGCCAACAGGCTGAGTATCAGAACTTTAGGGATGCAGAATCAGAAAGGATAGCAAACACGGTACTCAAGGTGTTGTATCTCAATGCACATAGAACAAAATGGATGACCTTGTTGTACTATTACAGATTACCAGATATGATGTTGTAGCCATCACTGAATCGTGGCTGAAGGATGGTTGAAGTTGGGAGCTGAATGTCCTGAGTTACATTTTACATCAGAAGGATAGGAAGGTAGGCAGAGGGGGTGGTGTGGCTCTACTGGTAAAGAATGGCATAAAATCAATAGACAGATGTGACATAGGATCGGAAGATGTTGAATCCTTGTGGGTTGAGTTAAGAAATATCAAAAGGTAAAAAAACCTTAATAGTAGTTCTGTACAGGCCTCCCTACAGTGTCTGGGAGGTGGACCATAGGTTACAACAGGAAATAGAAAAAGGTGAGTCAAAAGGGCAATGTTATGGTAGTCATGGGAGATTTTAACATGCAGGTCGATTGGGAAAAATCAGGATGGCAATGAATCTCAAGACAGCGAATCTGTTGAATGCCTACAAAATGGCTTTTTAGAGCAATTTGTCGTTAACCCAACTAGGGGATCAGCTATACTGGATTCTCTGTTATGTAATGAACCAGAGGCGATTAGAGAGCTTAAGGTGAAAGAACCCATCCGAACCAGTGGTCACAATATAATTGAGTTCAACTTGAAATTTGATAGGGAGAAAGTAAAGTCTGATGTAGCAGTATTTCCATGCAGTGCGTGAAATTACAGTGGTATGCGAGGAGTTGGCCAAAGTAAATTGGAAGGAGCTGATGACGCGCATTTCTTGGAAAAATTGTGAGATGCAGGTCATATGCTCTCCAAAAATGAAGAAATACTCAAATGGTAAAATAGTTGTGGAGTTAGTGAGAAACAATAAAACATTTCACACTGTTGTTAAACGTGAAAGAGAGCATGGCCAATGTCAAGAGTAAAAGTGTGCAATTTTTTTTAATTGATCCAGCCTGGATGGATTGCAGTGACTTGGTGACAGCGGGAGAAATGATCAGTTGTAGCAGGAACTGTGAGCGGTTTATTAAAGAAAAGGTAGAAGAGGACTTGTTCATGTTCAATATTTGCTGTTTCCTTACCTCTTGTCCTGTTGAAACTTGCAGTGAGTGATCTAAAGGAGAGAAGCATATCAGAAGAGTTAATGAATATTCCCATGTGGTCAGTCATGTTTCTTCCAGCTTGTGCTCAAGCCCACCAGCCACGCCAATACTTTGGGTCCACAGCTTCCAACCTACCTTGAGGGGTCTCAAGATTTCCTCCTGTAATGTCCACAGAATGATCCTGCTTCACTTCTTGTGTTTCTTCGTGTTTCGCAACATCTACATTATTCAGCTGTTTTAAGAGCATGAAAGAAAGAAAGCAGGAGATTAGTTTTTCAATAATGAGACAGAGTCCCTGAAGAGGGATGTCCTGCTCACTCACAGTTTATCTCAGGGAAGTTCATTTGCCTGTGTGCAGTGCTCCAGGATTCTGATATATTCCATGTTCCAATGCATACAGTACATTGTTTACTCTGACCAACAAATGGTCCTCACATGTACAGGGCGTATCAGCAGCATCAACAGAGCTGTACGAACTATAGAGAAGTACAGAAGGGATAAGCGGAATGGCCACAGACAGGAGTAGGCCAGTGGCAAGAGTAGAAACATCAGGCTTTGGCTTAAAAGCAGCTTCGGCTCGGAGAAGGCATTGGCTCTGTGTAAAACGTCTGTTAATTTTCCTTTTTGTTTTTTTTTCCCTCTTATTGTATCAAATAAATGCTGCTGTGTGCTCTTGGTGCCAGATGTTAGAGAACTGGGAGACCCAGAGTCTCCCAGGGAACTACATCTACGTGAAGTGCACCCAGCTGCAGCTCCTTGAAGACCGTGTTGGGGATCTGGAGCAGCAAATGGATGACCTTCGGCTTGTACGGGAGAGTGAGGAGATAATTGATCAACGCTGCAGGGAAGTAGTCACCCCGAGGTTGCAGGAGGCGAGTAGCTTGGTGACTGTCAGGAAAAGTGGAAATAGGCAGTTAGAGCAGAGCACACCTGCAGCCATTCCCCTCAAATATAAGTATACCACTTTGGAATCTTACGTGGGGGATGACTTCCTGGGAGAATGCCACAGCAACCGGGTTACAGGCACTGTGCATCGGTCTAGGGTGCAGAAGGGAAAAAGAGAGAAGAAGAGAGCAGTAGTTATAATAGACTCAGTGGTGAAGAGGACAGACAGGAGATTATATAGATGTGAACAGGACACCCGGATAGTATGTTGCCTCCCAGATGCCAGGGTTAGTTATGTCTCAGATCAAGTCCACAACATTTTGGGGATGAGCCAAATGTCTTGGTACATATTGTTACGAATGACATAGAAAGTAAAAGCAAAGAGGTCCTGAAAAGAGAATTTAGAGAGCTAGGTAGAAAGCTGAGAAGCAGGACCTCCTGGGTAGTAATTTCTGGATTGCTGCCTTTGCCACAGGCCAGTGAGTGTAGAACAGGACGATTTGGGAGATAAATGTGTGGCTGAGAAGCTGGTGCATGGGGCAGGACTTCTGGTTCTTGAACCATTGGCATCTCTTCTGGAGGAGGTATGACCAGTTCAAAACTGACCTGAACCAAAGGGAGACCAATATTCTTGTGGGCAGGTTTGTTTGAACTGTTGGGGAGGATTTAAAATAATTTTGCAGAGGGGAAGGGACAGATGGTAAAAAAGTAAAGATAAGCATGCAGTCTGACGGTCAGGAAGGGCAGGCAGGAGATGGGATTTAGTTGCAGCCAACAGGATGAGTATCAAAACATTAGGGATGCAGAATCAGAAAGGATAGCAAACACGGTACTCAAGGTGCTGTATCTCAATGCACATAGTACAAAGTGGATGACCTTGTTCTACTGTTACAGATTACCAGATATGACGTTGTCGCCATCACTGAATCGTGGCTGAAGGATGGTTGTAGTTGGGAGCTGAATGTCCTAAGTTACACGTTACATCAGAGGGATAGGAAGGTAGGCAGAGGAGGTGGTGTGGCTCTACTGGTAAAGAATGGCATAAAATCAATAGACAGATGTGACATAGGATCGGAAGATGTAGTATCCTTGTGGGTAGAGTTAAGAAACATCAAAAGGTCAAAAACCTTAATAGTAGTTCTGTACAGGCCTCCCTACAGAGTCTGGGAGGTGGACCATAGGTTACAACAGGGAATAGAAAAAGGTGAGTCAAAAGGGCAATGTTATGGTAGTCATGGGAGAGTTTAACATGCAGGTCGATTGGGAAAAATTAGGATGGCAATGGACCTCAAAAGAGCAAATCTGTTGAATGCCTACAAAATGGCTTTTTAGATCAATTTGTCATTAACCTAACTATGGGATCAGCTATACTGGATTCTCTGTTATGTAATGAACCAGAGGCAACTAGAGAGCTTAAGGTGAAAGAACCCATCCGAACCAGTGGTCACAATATAATTGAGTTCAACTTGAAATTTGATAGGGAGAAAGTAAAGTCTGACGTAGCAGTATTTCCGTGGAGTGAGTGAAATTACAGTGGTATGAGAGGAGTTGGCCAAAGTAACTTGGAAGGAGCTGCTGACGCGCATTTCTTTGAAAATAGTGGAAGGCACAGGTCATGTGTTCTCCAAATGGTAAAATAGTTGTGGAGTTCCTGAGAAACAATAAAACATTTCGCACAGTTGTTAAAGGTGAAAGAGAGCATGGCCAATGTCAAGAGTAAAAGTGTGCAATTTTTTTAAATTGATCCAGCCTGGATGGATTGCAGTGACTTGGGGATAATGGGAGAAATGATCAATTGTAGCAGGAACTGTGAGCGGTTTATTAAAGAAAAGATAGAAGAGGACTTGTTCATGTCTAATATTTGCTGTTTCCTTACCTCTTGTCCTGTTGAAACTTGCTGTGAGTGATCTGAAGGAGAGAAGGAATTAAGCACATCAGAAGAGTTAATGAATATTCCCTCGTGGTCAGTCATGTTTCTTGCAGCAGGTGCTCGAGCCCACCAGCCATGCTGATGCTTTGTGCCCGCAGCTTCCAACCTACCTTGAGGGGTCTCAGGATTTCCTCCTGTAATGTCCTCAGAATCTTCCTGCTTCCCTTCTTGTGGCTGAGCAGGTGTTTCTTCGCCTTTTACAACATCCACATTTTTCACCTGTGTGAGAGCATGAAAGAAAGAAAGCAGGATATTAATTTTTCAATAACTGGACAGAGTCCCTTAACATGAATGTCCTGCTCACTCACAGTTTATCTCAGGGAAGTTCATGTGCCTGTGTGCAGTGCTCCAGGATTCTGATATATTCCATGTTCCAATGCACTCAGTACATTGTTCACTCTGACCAACACAAGGTTCTCACATGTACGGGGCCTAACAGCAGCATCAACAGAGCTCTACGAACTATAGAGAAGTACAGAAGGGATAAGCAGAATGGCCACTGGTAGGAGTAGGCCAGCGGCAAGAGTAGAAACATCTGGCTTTGGCTCAAAAGCGGCTTCGGCTGAAGAGGCGTTGGCTCTGTGTGAAGCGTCTGTTCAGTTTCCTTTCTGTTTTTATTCTCTCTTATTGTACCAATTAAATGCTGTGGTGTGTTCTTGGTGCAAGGTGTTAGAGAACTGGGAGACCCAGAGTCTCCCGGGGAACTACATCTGCGTGAAGTGCATCCGGCTGCAGCTCCTTGAAGACCGTGTTAGGGATCTGGAGCAGCAACTAGATTACCTTTGGCTTGTACTGGAGAGTGAAGAAATAATTGATCAACGTTACAGGGAAGTGGACATCCCGAAGGAGGCGAGTAGCTTGGGGACTGTCAGGAAAAATGGAAATAGGCAGTTTGAGCAGAACACACCTGCAGCCATCACCCTCAGATATATGTAGACCGCATTGGATACGTATTAGGGGGATGACTTCCTGGGAGAATGCCACAGCGACCGGGTTACAGGCACTGCTCATGGGTCAGTGCAGCAGAAGAAAAGAAGAGAGTGGTAGTGATAGAGGACTCAGAGGTGAAGGGGACAGACAGGAGAATATGTAGACGTGAACGGGACACCCGGATAGTATGTTGCCTCCCAGATGCCAGGGTTAGGTATGTCTCAGATCAAGTCCACAACATTTTGGGGATGAGCCAAATGTCTTGGTACATATTGTTACGAATGACATAGAAAGTAAAAGCAAAGAGGTCCTGAAAAGAGAATTTAGAGAGCTAGTTAGAAAGCTGAGAAGCAGGACCTCCTGGGTAGTAAATTCTGGATTGCTGCCTTTGCCACAGGCCAGTGAGGGCAGAACAGGACAATTTGGAAGAGAAATGTGTGGCTGAGAAGCTGGTGCATGGGGCAGGACTTCTGGTTCTTGGATCATTGGGATCTCTTCCGGAGGAGGTATGACCAGTTCAAAACTGACCTGAACCCAAAAGGGACCAATATTCTTGTGGGCAGGTTTGTTAGAGCTGTTAGCGCTGTTTGCAGGGGGAAAGGGACAGATGGTAAAAAAGTAAAGATAAGCATGCAGTCCGATTGTCAGGAAGGGCAGGCAGGAGATGGGATTTGTTGCAGCCAACAGGCTGAGTATCAAAACTTTAAGGATGCAGAATCAGAGAGGATAGCAGACACGGTACTCAAGGTGTTGTATCTCAATGCACATAGTACAAAGTGGATAACCTTGTTGTACTGTTACAGATGACCAGATATGATGTTGTAGCCATCACTGAATCGTGGCTGAAGGATGGTTGTAGTTGGGAGCTGAATGTCCTAAGTTACACGTTACATCAGAGGGATAGGAAGGTAGGCAGAGTGGGTGGTGCGGTTCTACTGGTAAAGAATGGCATAAAATCAGTAGACAGATGTGACATAGGACCGGAAGATGTTGAATCCTTGTGGGTTGAGTTAAGAAACATCAGAAGGTAAAATAACGTTAATAGTAGTTCTGTACAGGCCTCCCTACAGTGTCTGGGAGGTGGACCATAGGTTACAACAGGAAATAGAAAAAGGTGAGTCAAAAGGGCAATGTTATGGTAGTCATGGGAGATTTTAACATGCAGGTCGATTGGAAAAAATCAGGATGGCAATGGACCTCAAAAGAGCGAATCTGTTGAAAGCCTACGAAATGGCTTTTTAGATCAATTTGTCGTTAACCCAACTATGGGATCAGCTATACTGGATTCTCTGTTATGTAATGAACCAGAGGCGACTAGAGAGCTTAAGGTGAAAGAACCCATCTGAACCAGTGGTAACAATATAATTGAGTTCAACTTGAAATTTGATAGGGAGAAAGTAAAGTCTGATGTAGCAGTATTTCCGTGGAGTGAGTGAAATTACATTGGTATGAGAGGAGTTGGCCAAAGTAAATTGGAAGGAGCTGCTGACGCGCATTTCTTGGAAAATTGTGGAAGGCCCAGGTCATATGTTCTCCAAAAATGAAGAAATACTCAAATGGTAAAATAGTTGTGGAGTTCCTGAGAAACAATAAAACATTTCACACAATTATTAAAGGTGAAAGAGAGCATGGCCAATATCAAGAGTAAAAGTGTGCAATTTTTTTAATTGATCCAGCCTGGATGGATTGCAGTGATTTGGGGACAATGGGAGAAATGATCAATTGTAGCCGGAACTGTGAGCGGTTTATTAAATAAAAGGTAGAAGAGGACTTGTTCATGTCCAATATTTGCTGTTTTCTTACCTTTTGTCCTGTTGAAACCTGCTGTGAGTGATCTAAAGGAGAGAAGGAATTAAGCACATCAGAAGAGTTTACGAATATTCCCACGTGGTCAGTCGTATATCTTGCAGCAGGTGCTGAAGCCACCAGCCATGCTGATGCTTTGTGCCCGCAGCTTACAACGTACCTTGAGGGGTCTCAGGATTTCCTCCTGTAATGTCCTCAGGATCTTCCTGCTTCTCTTCTGGTGGCTGAACAAGTGTTTCTTTGCCTTTTACAACATCCACATTTTTAACCTGTGTGAGAGCATGAAAGAAAGAAAGCAGGATATTAATTTTTCAATAATTGGACAGAGTTCCTTAACAGGGATGTCCTGCTCACTCACAGTTTATCTCAGGGAAGTTCATGTGCCTGTGTGTAGTGCTCCAGGATTCTGACATATTCTATGTTCCAATGCACTCAGTACATTGTTTACTCTGACCAACACAAGGTTCTCACATGTACGGGGCCTATCAGCGGCATCAACAGAGCTCTACGAAATATAGAGAGGTACAGAAGGGATAAGCAGAATGGCCACTGGCAGGAGTAGGCCAGCGGCAAGAGTAGAAACATCTGGCTTTGGCTCAAAAGAGGCTTCCGCTGAATAGGCTTTGGCTCTGTGTGAAGCGTCTGTTCAGTTTCCTTTCTGTTTTTATTCTCTCTTATTGTACCGATTAAATGCTGTGGTGTGTTCTTGGTGCCGGATGTTAGGGAACTGGGAAACCCAGAGTCTCCCGGGGAACTATATCTGCGTGAAGTGCATCCGGTTACAGCTCCTTGAAGCTTCGGCTTGTATGGGTGAGTGAAGAGAAAATTGATCAACGCTACAGGGAAGTAGACATCCAGTGGCATGCAGTCCGACGATCAGGAAGGGCAGGCAGGAGATGGGACTTAGTTGCAGCCAACTGGCTGAGCATCAAATCATTAGGGATGCAGAATCAGAAAGGATAGCAAACACAGCACTCAAGGAGTTGTATCTAAATGCACATAGTACAAAGTGAATGCCCTTATTGCACTATTACAAACAACCAGGTATGATGTTGCAGCCATCACTAGATCATTGCTGAAGGATGGTTGTAGTTGGGAGCTGAATGTCCTAAGTTACACGTTACATCAGAGGGATAGGAAGGTAGGCAGAGGGGGCAGTGTGTCTCTACTGGTAAAGAATGGCATAAAATCAGGAGAAAGATGTGACATAGGATTGGAAGATGTTGAAGCCTTGTGGGTTGAGTTAAGAAACGTCAATGGTGAAAAAACGTTCATAGCAGTTATATACAGACCATCCTACAGTGGCTGGCAGGTGGACCATAGGTTACAACAGGAAATAGGAAAGGGCAAGTCAAAAGGGCAATGTTATGGTAGTCATGGGAGATTTCAACATGGAGGTCGATTGGGGAAAATCAGGTTGGTAATGGATCTCAAGAGAGCGAAACTGTTGAATGTCTACGGAATGGCTTTTCAGAGCAATTTGTCGTTAACCCTACTGGGGGATCAGCTATACCGGATTCTGTGTTATATAATGAACCAGAGGCGATTAGAGAGCTTAAGGTGAAAGAACCCATCGGAACCAGTGGTCACAATATAATTGAGTTCAACTTGAAGTTTGATAGGGAGAAAGTAAAGTCTGACGTAGCAGTATTTCCGTGGAGTGAGTGAAATTACAGTGCTATGACAGGAGTTGGCCAAAGTAAATTGGAAGGAGCTGATGACGCGCATTTCTTGGAAAAATGTGGAAGCCGCAGGTCATATGCTCTCCAAAAATGAAGAAATACTCAAATGGTAAAATTGTACAACCATGGCTGACAAAGTAAATCAAAGCTATTGTAAAAGTAAATGAAAGGGCATACAACAAAGAAAAAAATTAGTGGGAAGATAGACTCTTGGAAAGTATTTAAAACTTACAGAGAGCAACTAGAAATAATACTAGAAAAGAAAAGATGAAATATAAAAGCAAGCTAGCAAATCATATCAAAGTGGATCGTAAAAGTTTGTGTTAAAAATAAAAGAGAGTGGATATAGGACTGCTAGAAAATGAGGCAGGAGAAATAATAACGGGGGACAAGGAGATGGCTGATGAACTAAATGAGCATTCTATATCAGGCTTCACTGTGGAAGACACTAGCAGTATGCCTGATGTTGTACCGTGTGAATGTAGAGAAGTGAGTGCAGTTACTGTTACTGTTACAAGGGAAAAGGTGTTCAAAAAGCTGAAAGACCTAAAGGTGCTGAAGTCACCCGGACCAGAGTAACTGCATCCTCGGGTTCTGAAAGAGGCAGCATTAGAGATTGTGATGGCATTAGAAATGATCGTTCAGAAATCATTGGACTCTGGCATGGTGCCATGGGACTGGAAAATTGTAAACGTTCCTCCACACTTTAAGGAGGAAGGCAGCAGAAAGGAAATTATAGACCAGTTAGCTGGACCTCAGTGATTGGGAAGATGTTGGAGTCAATTGTTAAGGATGAAGTGATGGAGTACTTGGTGACACAGGACAAGATTGTACAAAGTCAACATGGTTTCCTTCAGGGAAAATCCTGCCTGATGAACCTTTTGGTATTCTGTGAGGAGATTACAAGTAGGATGGATAAAGGGGTTGTAGTGGATGTTGTATATTTGTACTTTCAGAAGGCCTTTGTCAAGGTGCCACACATGAGGGTGCTTACCAAGTTAAGAGCCCATGATATTACAAGAAAGTTACTAACATGGTTAGAGCATTGGTTGATTGGCAGGAGGCAGTGAGTGAGAATAAAAGGATCCATTTTTGGTTGGCAGCCAGTGACGAGTGGTGTTCCGCAGGGGTCGATGTTGGGACCACTACTTTTCATGCTGTATGTAAATGATTTAGGTGATGGAATAGATGGCTTTGTTGCCAAGTTTGCAGATGATACAAAGATTGGTGGAGGGGCAGGCAGTGTTGAGGAAACAGGTAGGATGCAGAAGGACTCAGACAGATTAGGAGAATGGGCAAGAAAGTGGCAAATGAAATACAATATTGGAAAATGTATGGTCACGCACATTGGTAGTAGATATAGATGTGCCGACTATTTTGTAAATGGGGAGAAAATCCAGGGATCTGAGATGCAGAGGGACGTGGGAGTCCTTGTGCAGAACATCCTGAAGGTTAGCTTTCAGGTTGAGTCAGTGGGGAGGAAGGCAAATGCCATGTTAGTATTCATTTCAAGAAGTCTAGAATACAAGAGCAAGGATGTGATACTGAGGCTTTTTAAGGCACTGGTGAGGCCTCACCTTGAGTGTTGTGAAGAGTTTTGGGCCCGTCATCTTAGAAAAGATGTGCTGGCATTGGAGAGAATCCAGAGAAGGTTGATAAGGATGATTTCAGGAATGAAAGGGTTATCATGTGGGGAACTTTTGATGTCCCTGGTTCTGTACTCACTGGAATTCAGAAGGATGAAGGGGGATCTCATTTAAACCTTTCGAATGTTGAAAAGCTTGGAAGGACTACATGTGGAAAGGATATTTCTCATGGTGGGATAGTCTAGGACAAGAGGACACAGGATAGAGGGGCACCCTTTCAAAACAGAGATGCTGAGAAATTTCTTTAGCCAAAGGGTGGTGAATTTGTGAAATTTGTTGCCAGCATGCAGCTGTGGAGGCCAGGTTGTTGGGTCTATTTAAGACAGAGATTGATAGGTTTTTCATTGGACAAAGGTTATGGGGAGAAGGCCGGGAACTGGGATTGAGGAGGAGAAGAAAAAAGCATCAGCCATGATTGAATGGCGGAGCAGACTTGATGGGCCAGATGGCCTAATTCTGCTCCTATGTCTTATGGTCTTCTCAACATAAGTCAATAATTACCCAATATTCTACTATATTAGTTGGTTAGTGTTTTACCAGTCTAGAAATTTTTTCATTATCATCTCAAAAATATGTTGTAGCTATTGAGGTAGAAGTGTTCCCACACACCCTGCTCATGGACTGCTCATCCTCTCCCCATCAGGGTGAAGGCAACATAACATCCGTGCCAGGACCAGACTCAAAAACCTTTACTTTCCCCATGAAGCAAGGCTGGTCAACACCTCCACCCACTGACCAGTGCTTCCACACCTCCCACCACCACTACTTTATCATTTCCTGTCAGTCACCTCACGTACAGACACTCCTGTGCCTCATGTCACTTGATGGACATACAATCAATTTATGTAAATCAGCTCGCTTGTGTATTTATATTTATTGTGCCTTTTATTATATTCTTTACCTTATTGTGTTTATCTTGTGCTGTATCAGATCTGGAGTATTGCACTTGTGTTGTGGAAGTCACATTAAAGAATCATCCATCTTGAATCTTTATGGTTCAAATGTGAATTAACACTAACTCTTAAAAATTAGTTGAAAAAGATCACAAATGCATTATCCTGATTTATATGAGGAAAGCTTATTTTTCTGCAATCTGATGTTGAAATCCAATGTAAAATGCACAAAATTTCAACGATCACTAAATTAAATGCCTAATGTAGCAACAGCATTACTGAAAAGTGTCAATAATACATGCTGCACCTGAGGAAAGGTTAACTGTTAACATTTTTTCTCTGATACCCTTAGTCAGCACTGGAAAAGGGAGCAAACATATTCATTTCCAACTGCAAAAATATGGCAGGAGAATGCAGAAAACTTGTAGAATATTTTGCACAGATTGCAACCAACTGAAATAATGTGGCTTTAAGAATGAGATTACTCTTCTCCAGGGAGGAGATAGAGAGCATTGTGGCCTTGAGTCAAGACATCAATGTCAATGGAACGAAGGAGGTGAACATTCACTGCAGGAAGTGGGGCTCGGAACATGCCACTGTTGGCATCAATGATGCTGTCATGGAGGAGACTGAGAGCTTAAAGATCCTAAATGTGAACACAATGAGTCCTCTGTGGTTATTTGAGTCATTATGCTGCTTAATTTGGGCAAGAGACTGTTGCTGAACGGTGTCTAACTAGTGTCAGAAGTGTGCACTTGTGTGGCCACTGGACACTACACCATACTGCGAGTGAACTGTTTTGAAAATAGCATCAGCTGCATGCACTTGTGTTCATAAAGCAGTGAATTTGTCACTGACAGTTGGTGAGAACGACACAGTAAGACAGTTATGAACTGAGTGTGTTGCTATGTATAGCTCAATCTGCCTGGATGTCATGCAAACAGAAGTGTATCACTACATCTCAGTACATGTGAATTAGTAAACCAATTACCAGGCCTGATGTGTATAGTCAGCAGACATGTCTATGCTTATTGAAGGAAAAGAAACGAGACAATTAAAGACAGAAGATGAGGAACTATTCCTCAGCCTTGCAGGAGGCCTCATTTTAGCAGCGAAGGTGTCAAAAGACAGAGCAGGTATCAAAAGACAGTGTCAAAACTTGGCTGGAAAAATCAAGTGGGAACACAGAAGAGTTGCCTCAACATCCTGACCATTGATGCTCAATAAAGTGATCACCTTCTATGCATTTGGTTAAACTTTTATAAAGGGGGCCCTGTTGCTGACATGAATGTAGTGCACTAAAGTGGAAGAGATGTGAAGCAGTGATTCACTAACTTTGGTTCTACAGGTGTTTTTATGGGTGTCAACTTTCATCACTTTTTCAACATACTGACAACGCTGAATGCAACCTGATTTAGATTATCAAGTTATAATCATTCTATATGAAAACCATTTCAAACATTAATACCTAATTTACACTCCACAAGTTTAGCCCAGTTAACTCATTCAAACCACTTTGCACTATTACCAAAATAGTCGTGTGAGTGCATTTCAAGATTAATTTTGTTGCTAACTCATTTCTTCTGGGAAATACCAGTCAAGGTATAGAATATGCAAGTCTTTATACAGAAAAGTGGACTGGCAATTTAAACAGAATATTCACGACAAACTCTATTCAAATGTTAATTGCACATTAAGTATAAATCTAACTGGAGAACAAAACATATCACATACTCAGGTTTTTAAGTACAGTTGAAGTCAGAAGTTTACATACACCTTAGCCAAATACATTTAAACTCAGTTTTTCACAATTCCTGACATTTAATCCTAGATCAAATGCCTTAGGTCAGTTAGGATCACTACTTTATTTTAAGAATGTGAAATGTCAGAATAATAGTAGAAAGAATGATTTATTTCAACTTTTATTTCTTTCATCACTTTTCCAGTGTGTCAGAAGTTTGCATACACTTTGTTAGTATTTGGTAGCATTGCCTTTAAATTGTTTAACTTGGGTCAAAAGTTTTGGATAACCTTCCACAAGCTTCTCACAGTAAGTTGCTGGAATTTTGTTCCATTCCTCCAGACAGAACTGGTGTAACTGAGTCAGGTTTGTAGGCCTCCGTGCTTGCACACGCTTTTTCAGTTCAGCCCACAAATTTTCTATCGGATTGAGGTCAGAAAATGATGTCATGTCTGGTTTATTTTTGGGAACAATTTCCAAATGCCTGAAGGTACCACGTTCATCTATACAAACAATAGTACACAAGTATAAACACCATGGGACCTCGCAGCCATCATACCCCTCAGGAAGGAGTCTCTCCTAGAGATGAACGTACTTTGGCGCGAAAAGTGCAAATCATTCCCAGAAGAACAGCAAAGGACCTTGTGAAGGTGCTGGAGGAAACAGGTAGACGGGTATCTATGTCCACAGTAAAACGAGTCCTATATCGACATAACCTGAAAGGCTGCTCAGCAAGGAAGAAGCCACTGCTCCAAAACCGCCATGAAAAAGCCAGAATACAGTTTGCAAGTGCATGTGGGGACAAAGATCTTACTTTTTGGAGAAATGTCCTCTGGTCTGATGAAACAAAAATTGAACTGTTTGGCCGTGATGACCATCGTTATGTTTGGAGGAAAAAGGGTGAGGCTTGCAAGCCGAAGAACACCATTCCAACCGTGAAGCATGGGGGGGTGGCAGCATCATGTTGTTGGGGTGCTTTGCTGCAGGAGGGACTGGTGCACTTCACAAAATAGATGGCATCACGAGGAAGGAAAATTATGTGGATATATTGAAGCAACATCTCAAGACATCAGCCAGGAAGTTAAAGCTCGGTTGCAAATGGGTCTTCCAAATGGACAATGACCCCAAGCATACCTCCAAAGTTGTGGCAAAGTTGCTTAAGGACAACAAAGTCAAGGTATTGGAGTGGCCATCGCAAAGCCCTGACCTCAATATGATATAAAATTTGTGCACAGAACTGAAAAAGTGTGTGTGAGCAAGGAGGCCTACAAACCTGACTCAGTTACAGCAGTTCTGTCTGGAGGAATGGAACAAAATTCCAGCAACTTACTCTGAGAAGCTTGTGGAAGGCTACCCAAAACGTTTGACCCATGTTAAATAACTTAAGGGCAATGCTACCAAATACTAACAAAGTGTATGTAAATTTCTGACCCACTTGGAAAGTGATGAAAGAAATAAAAGCTGAAATAAATCATTCTCTCTACCATTATTCCGACACTTCACATTCTTAAAATAAAGTAGTGATCCTAACTGACCTAAGACAGGGAACGCTTTCTTGGATATACTGTCAGGAATTGTGAAAAACTGAGTTTAACTGTATTTGGCTAAGGTGTATGTAAACTTCTGACTTCAACTGTGTGTAGCACCCACAATGACCCAAGTACCATCACATCAAATACAAAATATAGAGGAAATTGATAGTTGATTGAAGGTGAAATAGTTCTCTTCCTCCACCCAACCCATGAACAAGACTGACACATCCAAGCTTATCAAAAATCTCCCTGAAAGAAAATTTTAGCAGGAATTATTTTCCATCCAATCACAAAACTGCTAAAAATCTCAAGATTTCTAATGGAAGAAAATCTTGGTCAATTGTTCTTTGGAGTTTCTATGTCCTCGATTGCCTTAAGCACCATAACATGCAGTGTTGTGTTACAGAACAGCACTCTCAGCTCCCTATTGACACAGTTAACATAATTGAGCACAACTATGCAGTGTACTGAAGTTTAGTTTAGAAAAGCCATTGACTGACCCCAAAACAGTTTCGGGCAGGTTTTAAAGTTGTAAAATGGCATCTAATGAAATTTATCTCAAAATATCTTGCAGCAGTTGTGTGATTTAACTTCTTGGGAAAGAAGGTAACATTCATAAATAATTGAAAGACTTTAAGCCTGGCTTCTTGAATTTCTGATGTCCATTCAATGCCTTAATCCTGTTACTCTTATATTAATGGTATAGTCAGAATTGAAATATGGCAAAGCTATTTATTTAGTTGACAAATCACATTGCCCAATTTGGAGGAACGTTTATCTGAAGGAAATTGTGAAAAGGTTGTTACTGTATGTCAGATATATGGTCTGGCAGAGGGAAGTGAGGAGTTGGAATCAGAGAAGTGGTGGAATTTAGTAGGAGGCAGAAGCAGATCAGCAAATTGTAAGGGACTGGGGTTGATAGAACTCCCTCTCCACTTCGGTGATTGACAGATGCTGGCAAGGAAGGTTCTTTTTGTTTGGTACCACCAAGCATTTCTTGACAGCATCACTTCTAGGGTACAAATCCACAAGGTTTATTGAATCATTTCAGCATGGGTAGATTTCATTGTACTGGTATTGTACAATGGGAGAAAGAACTACAAGTGTTTGTGAAAGAAAAGATAGATGGGACGTGAGCCCACTTTCAATATTTTCTGCTACCTTACCTCCTCGTCTTTAGAAACTTCCTCTGGCTGATCTAAAGGAGAGAGTAACAAACATGTCAAAACAGCTTTTGACTGTCTCATAATCATAAGATCAATCAAGTTTCTTCAAATAGCTGCTTCGGAGCAGGTGATTTGTCCCCGATGGTTCCAACTCACCTTTGACTGGCTCAGGATGTTTTCCTTCATAATCCACAGAAGTTCCTTTCTGTACTCCCAGGAATGAAAATGAACTTTGTCTTTCTTCCAAAGCCCTTGAACAGTCATTACTCGGGGCATTATTCTCCTATAAAAGGGCAGAATATCAGTTGTCCAACTGGGACATTGAGTTTCTGAACAGCATCGGCTGCTCATTTTGGGTAATTTGATCTGCCTGTGTCCACATTCTAATACTGTACATTCTAAGTTCCAACACATACAGTAATTCAAATCAACGTTCTGCAGATTCCAAACCACAAAAACCATGCCATAATTGCCCAACGACACTGTTTCATTTCCTGTTGGCTTGTCGCAATCTAAAAGTGAGGGCATGCTTAAAATTTCCTGCAAGTCTTTCTGTGCTTTGTATGTTTAATGATCAAATATACCTTAATTACCCCATTAAGTAAAGCAGTTTTATTTCATATTAACACAGGGATCAAAATGTGAATAAAGATTAACCCAGAATCAAGTTGGAACTCAGCAAATCAGGAATGTGGGATTCCCTTCATTTTAAATGTTATTTATTTCCTGAAACAGAGCTAACACTTTTGGGATTCGAAAGAACATCTCATTAAGTATCTAATCTATCAATCTATGCTTCTGATGAAGCGACTCAAAAGTGTTTCAGAAAGTGGGAGGTGAGGAATGATATTAACTTTGGCAATCATGTAAATGACATTAACTTTGCCTGATCCTTTAAACATCCCTCCTGTTTTTCATTTCCAGTGACATTAGTATTAATAGTAATCACCCATGGCATTTCAATTTTAAAGAAAGCTTTCGGCACATTGGCCTTCATAAGTTAAAGTATTGAGTACAGGAGATGGGATGTCATGTTGAAGTTGTATAAGATGTTGGTGAGTCCTAATTTGGAGTATTCTGTGCAGTTTTGGTCACCTACCAACAGGAAAGAAGTAAGTAAGGTAGACAGAGTGCAGAGGAAATTTACAAGGATGCTAACTGGTCTGGAGAACCTGAGTTATAAGGAAAGATTGAATAGGTTAGGAATTTATTTCTTAGAATATCAAAGACTGAGAGGAGATTTGATACTGGCATACAAGCTAATGAGGGGTATCGACAGAATAACTGCAAGCAGGCTTTTTCCACTGAGGCTGGGTGGGACTCGAACTGGAGGTCATGGGTTTAGGGTGAATGGTGAAAAGTTTAAGGGGAACACGAGGTGAACCTTCTTCACTCAGAGGGCCATGAGCGTGTGGAATGAGCTGCCAGCACAAGTGGTGCAGGTGATCTCAATTTCAACACTTAAGTGAAGTTTGGATAGGTACATGGATGGTAGGGGTAGGGGAGGGGCATAGGAAGGCCATGGTCCTGGTGCAGGTCGATGGCAATAGGCAGTTTAAAGGATTTCAGGATGGACTAGATTAGTCAAAGGGCTTCTTTCTGTGCTTTACTTTTCTGTGACTAATTTTTAGGGGAGAGCTGGTAGGTCAATGGACAGTAGTCATGTACTGTCATTCAATGTGAAAACTACCTCAGTATGTTTCTGCTATGAACTGATCGGCTGAAATGAATAATTTCAACACGATACCTTACTGCTGCTGACAGTGGTGATGGTGAAGACTACCTACTATAAGGATCCCTGTTTGCTGAGCCCTGTATAAACACTGGTTCACATTGTAGCTTGTTGTGATCAAACACTTGAAGCATAGCTGCCCCCAGAATGCTACAACCGAGTCTACATTTCCAAATATTGAACAATAGATGTTTTTATTTGGAAAAGATTACCCTCTTCTTTCTCCTCCCATTCTTGCACAGGGATTTATGCCATCGCGTGGCACTGTGGCAACTGAAGATGTGGATGTAATCCCCATCTAACTGAGAAAATACTCTCCAAGTGAGCCACAGATTCCTATAACATGAATACATTTATATGCATGTCTTACCCTCTTCACTGTTAATTTTCGACACCATTCATTACGAACATCCTGTAAATAAAAGTAAACTTCAATTAAGGTATAAAATTAATGTTATTGTAAATAACAGAGAATAGTTGCAACTTTGTCACTGAAGGTAACCTCAGGTGAGAGCATCATGTGTCAGATGTATTGTTTTGCTGACTTCAGTGGTTAGACGGGTGCAACCAATGATCTCACATGGCAAATGCTGTGAAATCACAGTTAGATGTGTTTTGTAACAGTCTTGACAACATAAGAGAGACTGTCGAGCTCAAACATCGAAACCACACAATCTATTGGTAACACAGTTCTGTCCTTTCTCACCTCTTATAGAGATCACATGGTTTTAAATAGAATGAAGAATGAAAATAGCAAGAACATAGAACATAGAACATAGAATAGTACAGCACAGTACAGGACCTTTAGCCCACAATGTTGTGCCAACCCTCAAACCCTGCCTCCCATATGAGCCCCACCTTAAATTCCTCCATATACCTGTCTAGTAGTTTCTTAAACTTCACTAGTGTATCTGCCTCCACCACTGACTCAGGCAGTGCATTCCACACACCAACCACTCTCTGAGTCAAAAACCTTCCTCTAATATCCCCCTTGAACTTCCCACCCCTTACCTTAAAGCCATGTCCTCTTGTATTGAGCAGTGGTGCCCTGGGGAAGAGGCACTGGCTATCCACTCTATCTATTCCTCTTATTATCTTGTACACCTCTATCATGTCTCCTCTCATCCTCCTTCTCTCCAAAGAGTAAAGCCCTAGCTCCCTTAATCTCTGATCATAATGCATACTTTCTAAACCAGGCAGCATCCTGGTAAATCTCCTCTGTACCCTTTCCAATGCTTCCACATCCTTCTTATAGTGAGGTGACCAGAACTGGACACAATACTCCAAGTGTGGCCTAACCTGAGTTTTATAGAGCTGCATCATTACATCGTGACTCTTAAACTCTATCCCTCGACTTATGAAAGCTAACACCCCATAGGCTTTCTTAACTACCCTATCCACCTGTGAGGCAACTTTCAGGGATCTGTGGACATGTACCCCCAGATCCCTCTGCTCCTCCACACTACAGAGTATCCTGCCATTAAGTGGAAGAAACAACAACAACTGGCTGAGTTACTGTCAACAAAGAAAAAATGTGGGGAAAAAAACAGTATTACAAAGAACTACCTGATAGTAACTGCCAACCATAATCTGGAGCCCCGACAGAACAAAGCTTTTTAATCTCCTTGGTTTCCTGAGTTAATCATACTAAAAATGAATGATGCAAGTTACAACATTCTGGAATGCACCACAATTTAAAATTCAATATTATTTTAAACTGAAGTATTGTTACTAATGACAAAAATGTTACCTGAGATCTTGTAAATTCCAAAACAGGTGGAAAAGTAATGCAATCTGTAATTTTCTGAAATGCCGTGTCGTTGTAATCGAATTCAAAGCGTTTCAGTTGAAATGTAAGAATTTGTGGCAAGTGCTTAAAATAGTATCTCTGAAAAATGTAAGGTAGAGATGAGTTTTACTTTTCCTGTTTCATGAATGCAAAGCTGAAAATTAGCAGATCTCTTTGCTATACATTTCAAACGTTGCAGCCATCCACTCTTTGTGTTGTAAATCCTCATGTGAATACATTTCATATGGACTTCCCCATTGTATGTACTTGACAGATCTTACCAGTGAAGACACTGCACTGACATCTGGCAGTACTAAAGGACTCAAGGAGATGACTTGTCCATGAACAAATATTATTTTTACCATTCAGCTGCTTCTACTGTTCCTCTGATTTGCAGCATGAAGAATTACAGAAATACCAGGATGACTGATTGGAATACTTACTGATGTTGTTTCAGTCTTCATATCACAGATGTTACAATAACATTTGTTGTCACCTTCCATTTTTTCCTCCTTCAAAAACTGTTCAAGACCCTTTTCCTTGAAGAAGAAAGGAACAGGATAGTGAAAAGGTACCAGATGATGTCTATTTTGTTCAGAGATACAGCGTGAAACAGGCCCTTCAGGCCCAATGAGCTGCCCCACCAGGCAACCCTCCTGTTTAACCCTCGCCTGATCAGAGGACAATTCACAATGACCAGTTAACCTACTACCCAGTAAGTCTTTGGAACGCGAAGGAAACCGGAGCACCCGGAGGAAAGCCACATGCTCACAGGAAGGATGTACAAATATCTTACGGATGGAATCAGAACCGAACTCCAAATTCTGCCACCCGAACTGTAGTAGGGTCGCGCTAACCGTTACGCTACCGTGGTGCCCCAATTCTAAAACACTTAGTCAGCTGTAGTATTGGCTTCAATGCATGCTGTAACTGGTAGTTACTGCACAAATAGACCCTCTACTCAATGCTAAAACCTAGTATATTAATAATAGGCAAATTGTAAATGGCAATACCACTGGATATTAAGACGAGATGGTTCGTCTCTCTTGTTAGAGGTGACCAATACAAGGCCCAGGTGAGGCACAATTGTTACCTGAAAACTTAACGTACCAGGCTGCTAATGTGTGAAAATACTTTGAATTTCACAGAGAGTTACTGTTAAAAAATATTAATCAACAAGGAATTCTATTATGAGAAGTAATTATTTTAGAAATTAATTCTGTGATTAAAATAGTTAAAATGTTTAAAAATATTGAAGTTGACAATTAATCATACTTATACTAACTCTCAGAGATGTCCGTCTTCACTAAAATGTAACTCGATTTATTTAGGCTTGTCCCAACTCTCAACTGGTGCAGGTCAGTGAGCAGATTTTCCATCATAACTGGTGGGGAAACTCCAATCTAGCCACTACTCTCCAGGAGAGGTTCTATACTGGAATGCAGTCAAGGTGATACCATCAACTTTCCAAATTGTTGACAAAACTACCCAACTGATTTCTCAACACTTTGCCAAAACTGAATTAAAAAAGAATGAATATGCAAGATCTTTCTGAGGTCTAAAGAGATTAGGTGTCCCTAAATTTTTTGATCATTTACTCTCTTCCTTTAGGATTAAGTGTTCAATGTTTTGAGGTAGGAAACAATACATGTGGTCAGTCAGTTAGTTAATTAGCAATACAGTGTGGAGTCCGCCCCTCTGGCTCTTCCAGCCACGTTGCCCCAGTAAACCCACAACCCCAATTAACCCCAACCTAATCACAGGACAATTTACAATGACCAAGTAACCTACGACCCCATACATTAGAGACTATGGGAGCTAAAGGAGAAATCCCACACAATCCATGGGGAGAACGTATAAACTCTCACAGAACGGCGCTGGAAATAAACTCCAAACACGAGAACGTCCTGTGTTGTAATAGCATCACACTAGTCGCTACTCTATCATGGCTCCAAGGTTGCTCATGTTAACAATCCCATCCTTCTTGAATTTACAAAAATAGAAGCCTACAGATTTGTCACTGTTTTAAACATCAGTTATGTGAATTATCATTGTGAAACAATGGATAGTTAATTTGTAAATTGTCCAGACTCATCTTCATGAAACCAACATAAAATGTGATGTCAAACTCACCACAGGAAAGTAATCGATTGCTCTAGTTTTAAAAAAAGTTTGACTTATTTTCCTCGTATTTTTTTACTTACCATGGATTCAAACTTTTCTGCAGCATCAGCTGAGCAAACAGATAGAGGTATATCCAGGAAAAAAGTGTCTTCATCCATGGATTGTGTGCATTTTAAACACTTCAATGAGTTAACCATGATGACCTGATAAACCTACAAGACATAACCCAATGAGAACTGAGCCTGTGATCCATCAGTTGGAACTTTATACAAGGAAACTGATACTTTATAAATTGCTCTCAAAAATACAGATTCCTCATTTGTTTGATTAAGGTGTACAATAAACATCCTTAAGGGATGAACACCACATGAATATGATACCTTGTGAACAAGACTGTATGGCTGCTCTTGTTCAGCTCCAGGTGGAACTACACAGCCATTGTTCTCCCTGTGACACTGGAGTCATTGCTCTCCTGAACCAGAATCAGGTTAATTATCACTGATATGTGTTGTGAAATTTGCTGTTTTAGACAGCAGTACAGTAACAGATGTAAAAATTACCATAATGTACAATAACTACATTCCTAAGGTTGTCATGGCAGGGCTGGTAGTGGGGACAAGTTCCCACTATCTATAAACTGTTCCAAATGGCGAGCGACTCCAACAGCCTCTGAAAACCAAGTCCAACTCTTGCCCTTCACGTAGACCCGGCAGAACTGTTTCTACTGACAAGAGAAGGGGCCAAGGCAGGCCACTGGCACCTGCTTCGGAGAGCTGGGGCTTGTCAGGCTTGGACAGCAGCCCACCTTGCAGAGGAAAACTCTGATTTTAAACCCCTGCTGCCTTGCGGCCATACCCACCCACGGGAAAGGCTTTGGATGTAAACCCCGAGGAAGAAATCTGGAGCCGGGGTCCCTAAGGTAGTTTGATGTTGTTTATAACTTCACTCTGGCAACCTCTGCGATGACACTGGTGGCCAAGCTGTATCTGTACCTGTCCTTCCCTTGGTCTACATCGGTGACGTGGAGAGGGGGAGCCCACTGCATGGACAACAGCGAGTTCCTCAAATCTTCCCACCCCGGCTTGCGCCCTGGAGAGGACACAGCCCACCAGAGGCACAAACCCATGATCCCCTGGGATCGACGACTGCCTGCTATGTACAATAAATAAATGAACTGTAGAAAAGAGGAATTGTGAGGTTGTGATCATAAGTTTACTGGTCGTTCAGAAATCTGATGGCAGAGGGGAATCAGAATCAGATTTAATATCACCAGCATATGCCATGAACTTTGTTAACTTTACAGCAACAGTACAATGAAATACATGACAAATAAACATGGTGAAAACAATCTGAATTACAGTACATATCTATCTATATATATACCTCCTTTCCGATGGTAACAGAGTGAAGAGGGCATGTCCTGGGTGGAGAGGATTGTTAATGATGGATGCCACCTTCCTAAGGCACCACTCCTCGAAGGTGTCTTGGACACTACGGAGGCTGATACTCTTGATGGATCTGACTAATTTTCCAACTTTCTGCAACATATTGTGATCTTGTGTAGTAGCGACCCCCCCATCCGACAGACGGTGATGCAGCCCGCCTGAATGCATTTGTAGTTTTCCGCTGTTTTAGCTGACAAACCAAGGCTCCTCAAACTCCTAAGGAAATATAGCCGCTGCTTGCCTTCTGTATACCTGCATCAATATGTTGTGTCCTGGTTATGTCCTCAGCGATACTGACACCCAGGAACTTGAAATTGCTCACTCTCTCCACTTCTAATCCCTCTTGAGGATCGGTTTGTCTAGAAGGTGTGTCTAAACCTCTGAGGGTGAGTCTTCAGGCTCTTGTACCTCCTTCCCATATCCCAGATGGTGAGGGTCCCTAATGATGGATGCCACCTTCGTGAAGCACCACCTTTTGAAGATGCCCACGATGGTGGGAGGTCTGTGCCTGTGATGGAGCTGGATGAGTTTACAACCCTCTGCAGCCCCTTTTCACCTTGCACATTGGAGCCTCCACACCAGGTGGCAATGCAACCAGTCAGAATGCTTTCTCCAGTACATATGTAGAAATTTGTCAGAGGCTTTGGTGACATAACAGATATCCTCAAACTCTGCAGCCTTCTTCATGATTGTATCAATGTGTTGGGCCCGGTATAGATCCTCTGAGATGCTGAAGTTCAGGAACTTGAAACCACTCACCCTTTTCACTTCTGACGCTGAGGACTGGAGTGTGTTCTCCTAACTTCCCTTCCTGAAGTCCACAATAAATTTCCTGGCCTTGCTGACATTAAGTCCAAGATTGTCGTTGCTACTCCACTCAACCAGCCTATACTAGGCTCTATCTCACTCCCATAATCTTCTTATTGCCGTCTGAGATTCTGCCAACAATAGGTGTGTCATCAGTGAATTTATAGATGGTGATTGAGCTGTGTCAAGTCACACCCTATTCTCTAAAGGATTCATGGCCTATCAATACGTACAGACTTGAAACATTGACTAATGTGAGAATTGTATAGCTGCCTTATAAAAATGTCTGATGGGATCAATATCAGTATTTTTCAGGAGTACAGCATAAGACATTGAATTAATATGGTGAAGCGGAGTATAATTTTTCATCAGGAAGACAACAAAAGTAATCAAAGGTGATAAAGGTATAGTGATAGATATTTATCAATCGATTGCCTATTTCCTTCCTCCATCTTTCTCAGCACTCGCCAGTGACAAGACATTTCACTGTGCAAAGATGGTGTGGTTAACCTTGAGGAATGTCAGACACTCTGTGACCATTGTGTGTGCTTGAGATGGAAATTTGAGCTGACTGAAGGGGAGGAGGCCGTAAGGGTGGGTCACTCTCTGGAAGGTCAGTGCATGAATAGTCATAACCAGTGGCTCTGGCAGAGAAAGACCAGATCAGTGAATGAATTGTAACCATGGCAGAAATATATCAATAAAAATCAGTTTATGAATACAGTACAAATCATTCATTGGACACAGAGTCATACAGCACAGAAGCACAGAAACAGGCCCTTTGGCCCAATCGATCCATGCTGACCAAGATGTCCATTCAAGCTAAACCGAGTTGCAAGTATTTGGCAAAAATCTTTTTCAACCTTCCCATGTACCTGTCCCACTATCTTTTCAAGGCTGTTACTGTAGATGACTCAACCACTTGGCTTCACATCTTACCCGGGATTTTAAAAACATTCAAAAATGATTCACTCTATGTCCTAGACCAAGGGAGAATGGGTGATCAACTGAAGATTGAGCAAAGTGTTGAAGGAACATTCAAGGAAACAGGTTGTAAAGAATGACAGGTACTTGTATAGAAATAATGCTAAAGAAGGAAACAGGAAAATGAAAATGAAAAGTACAGATCAAATTACAGGTAAACCGAGGCACATTTTAAAAACAAATCAATTATCAGTATCATAACAGATCAATTTTACCTTCAGAATATTATGGTCCTGATCCATTTTGCTACTCAGCTTGTTCACCAGACTGCGAAAACATTCCTCTATATCTCTCTGTATGTAAACTTCACAAAACGGTTTTAAAAAAGTGTTAAAATAAGCATACAAGTTCAAATAATACAGTTGCTTATATTAGCATCCATTTCCCAATTAATGTTCTGTGAATATTAATTTTATAATATAAATATCAAACGTATGAATTTGAAGTAATAAACTGAAAATGATAGAGGCATTCAGCCGGTCAAACAGCCTCCCTGGAGAGAGAAGAGTCGAGCCAATGTTTCAGGTTGACAACCTTCCATCAGATTTTGATGAAAAATCATCAATTTGGTTTTTTTGCTTTGCATTTGCAGAAATCCTTTCAGTACATCAAGTCTGCACCAACCACCCATTTACACAAATCCCATTTTATTTTATGAGTCACTGGAGAACAATTATTCCATTACGTATCACTGGTAAATTTCTGGTTTATGGGCATCCTGGCCAGACTCTTTATGCACCTCCTCCCTTCATCCCTTCCACCACTTTCTGCCTGGTCTTGCTGAAACCCAGCAGGAAACTTCCGGGAGTAATGGTAATTCTGTCACTCAGACTGGGGATGTTATACTGATCTCACCTTTTGCTTAATACCCAAATCTGCCAGCTAACAGTTGCAAATCTCAATAAATACCATAAGAAATTCCGCAGTTTAAATTTTTAAATAAATTTTGCAATGGGATTTGAACTCAGCTCTCTGGAGATCTCTGGTAACTTAACCTCTGTGCCATCCTATTGCTGTATTTCAATCCTGACAAATAACGGGAACTCCAAGCAAATTTACACATGTATTTGTTGAGCGTATGGAGTTTGAAACTATTTTTAGTTCATCGAAATGCCTTTCTTTTGTGAGTCACAAAACTGACCCCAACTATGGAAGATTTCAATCATAAATATATCAAGCAGCAGAATGGTATGGATTTGAGAAACTTTGTTTAAATCAGTAAACTGGCATACTGCTAACTGATGAAAGCATGGATGTGTCTATTGCTTACCATTCAAATTCAATTGGGAGGTCAACTGTTCTGTGCTCAAGGACCGTTCATTCCCATCTGATAATCGTTCAAACAGACATCGCAACTCACAAATTAATGAATCTTCTTCTTTGCAGCTGCAATAATATGAAACAGTGAAATTTTACATTGCTTAAAACCTCTGAGAGGGTCAGCAACTTTAAACTCCGCAGTGCTATCATTTCCGAGGACCTGTCCTGGGCCCAGCATTTCAGAGCAATTCTGAAGAAAGCACGGCAGCACCTCCACGAAGATTGAGGATGACATCTCAAACTCCAGCCAACCTCTGTAGCTGTGTAGTGACGAGTTTATTGACTGGCTGCATCATGGTCTGGTACGGAAACACCAATGCCATTGCACTGAGAATCCGATAACAGAGTAGTGGATACAGCCCAGTCCATCACAGGTAAAGCCCTCCTTGCCAGTGAGCACATCTACATGGAGTTCTGTCGCAGGGAACCTGCATCCATCATCAGGAACACCCACCACCCAGGACATGCTCTCTGCTCCTGTTGCCATCAGGAAGATACAGGAATGCAAGGACTCACACAGCCAGGTTCAGGAACAGTTATTACCCTTCAACCATCTGTCAGGGTTCGGTCCGTGAAGACTGCGTTCCAATTCACTGTCCAGTCCATGGACTCCGGTTTCTGGGTCTTCCGGCTGTCGCTCGTTTCATTTGGGCTTAATCATAGGCACCTGATGCTCATCTTGGGGCTGGGAATATAAGTGGCCCTGGGTTCGAGTGTGGGTGCTGGTTCATCTCATCAGTATCCCATCCTTGCCTCTGTGGGGTAAGTCAGGCTGTCTTCGCCACTACCCTGCAGTTCGATCTGTCCCTTCCTGTCCTTGCCTCCATTGGGTAAGCCAGGCTACCTTCACAGTTACCCTGAGGCTGGACTGTTCCCTTCCCTTCCCCTTCCTTCTGAAGTTTCGCCTGCAACCCGTGTCTGGAGCCTCGCCCGCAACCCGTGTCTGGAGCCTTGCCTGCAACCCGTGTCTGGAGTCTCGCCTGCAACCTGTGTCTGGAGCCTCGCCCGCAACCCGTGTCTGGAGCCTCACCCGCAACCTGTGTCCTGAGCCAGAAGTTCGTTCCTTGAGACCAGGTATCGGGAGGCTTTGCACATTACAGCCAGGGACTTTAACCAGGCCAGCCTCAGAAAGGCGCTGCCAAAGTAATATCAACATGTCTCCTGCCCCACTAGAGACCTGAATATACTTGACCACTGCTACACAGCAGTCAAGGATGCCTACCGTTCCATCCCACGACCTCACTTCGGAAAATCGTACCATCAGGTTGTACTCCTCCTCCCAGCTTACAAACAGAAACTGAAGCAGGAGGTCACAGTGTCAAAAGTAGTGTCGCATTGGATGGAGGAAACGGATGAGGTCCTCCATGATTCCTTTGAATCACTGGACTGGTTAGTATTCAAGGATTCAGCAGCTAACCTCGATGAGTATGCCTCAGCTGTCACGGACTTTATCTGGAAATGCACAGAGGACCATGTGTCTTGCACGACGATCCGGGTATTCCCAAACCGGAAACCTTGGATGATTATGAAGTCAAATCCCTTTTGAAGGCTAGAGCTGAGGCTTTTAGGTCCGGGGATACCAGTCGCTAAATGGAATCCAGGCGTGAACTCTGGAAAGCCATTAACGGCACCAAGAGGCAATATTTAGTGAATTTGGAAGGCCAGGCTAATCAGAGGGATGCTGGTAGGCAGTGGCAGGGTCTAAATGAGATCACTGGGTGCAAAGAAAAGGCTGGGAATATCAATAGCTGTGGCACTTCTCTTCATGACGAACTTAACGTATTCTACGCAAGATTCGAACAGAAGAGGAGAGTCCCACTCCCTCCGGATGAACCGGATCTGGTGGCATCGAGGTTCATCCTCACTGAGAAGGCTGTTAGAAGGACCTTCCTGAAGATAAATCCAATGAAGGCGACGGGCCCAGATGGCGTCCCAGGACGGGTTCTCTGGGCCTGTGCAAGCGAGCTAGCTGGAGACATCTTCGTGGACATCTTCAACCGCTCCTTGCTTCAGTCTAAGATCCCCTCGTGTTTTAGGAAGGCAACGATAATCCCAGTGCCAAAGAAGAGCAAGGTGGCATGCCTGAATGACTATCAACCTGTGGCTTTGACATCAACTGCTATGAAGTGCTTCGAGCGATTGGTTATGGCACACATCAACCACAGCCTACCGGTCAACCTCGATGCTTTGCAGTTCGCCTACCAGAGCAACAGGTCAATGGCTGATGCATCTTTCTGGCCCTACATTCCTCCTTAGAACACCTGGAGAATAAAAACGCATATGTAATGCTCCTTTTCATTGACTACAGCTCTGCCTTCAATACCATCATTCCAAATAAACTGATTCCTAAGCTCCGGAACCTGGGCCTTAGCACTCAGATCTGCAGCTGGATCTTCAACTTCCTCACAGACAGGACCCAGGCTGTAAAAATAGGGGACAAGCTCTCCTCTACAATCACTCTGAGCACTGGTGCCCCACAAGGCTGTGTACTCAGCCCCCTGCTGTACTCACTGTACACCCATGATTGTGTAGCCAAATTTCCATCGAACTCAAAATATGACGCCCCACACAGACTTCCAATCTGCCCGACGCAGGCCTCTCATGGTGTGAGTTGATGTTCCCCTCCCCCCCCAATATATAAGTTTGCTGATGACACCACAATTGTAGGCCATATCTCAGGTAATGATGAGTTTGAGTACAGAGAGGAAATTAAGAACCTGGTGGCATGGTGCAAAGACAATAACCTATCCCTCAACGTCAGCAAGACGAAGGAATTGGTTGTTGACTTCAGAAGGAGTAGCGGACCACATGACCCCATTTACATCGGTGGTGTGCAAGTGGAACAGGTCAAAAGCTTTAAATTCCTTGGGGTCAATATCACAAATGACCTGACTTGGTCCAACCAAGCAGGCCCACCGGCGCCTTTACTTCCTGAGAAAACTAAAGAAATTTGGCCTGTCCCCTAAAACCCTCACTAATTTTTATAGATGCACCGTAGAAAGCATTCTTTTAGGGTGCATCACGACCTGGTATGGAAGTTGTCCTGTCCAAGACCGAAAGAAGCTGCAGAAGATCGTGAACACAGCCCAGCACATCACACAAACCAATCTTCTGTCCTTGGACTCACTTTACACCGCACGCTGTCGGAGCTGTGCTGCCAGGATAATCAAGGACACGACCCACCCAACCAACACAGCTTTCATCCCTCTTCCCTCCAGGAGAAGGCTCAGGAGCTTGAAGACTCGTACGGCCAGATTTGGGAACAGCTTCTTTCCAACTGTGATAAGACTGCTGAATGGATCCTGACCCGGATCTGGGCCGTACCCTCCAAATATCCAGACCTGTCTCTCGGTTTTTTTGCACTACCTTACTTTCCCTTTTCTATTTTTTATTTATAATTTATAATTTAAATTTTTAATATTTACTATCGATTTGTACTCCAGGGAGTGCGAAGCACAGAATCAAATATCGCTGTGATGATTGTACCCCCTAGTATTCATTGTTTGGTGACAATAAAGTATAAATTATGAAGTCCCGAGTCCAAGGTTTCAAGGTTCCTGTCATCCCAAGTCCAAGGCTCGGCTGTTCCTGAGTACCAAGTCAAGGTTTCGTGTTCTCGTCCTGTCCATGTGCTTCATCCTGTGCTGGAGTTCTCTCGACCTGTATTGGAGTTACCTCATCCTGCCCAGGAGTCTCTCATTCTGTCCTGTAGCCTCACCCAGTCTTGTCTCCCAAGACCATGTCATGTCTTCGCCTCATTCCGGAGTCCGAGCCCGAATCAAGTCCCAGGTTCTGGGTCCCTGTCCAGTCTCTGGCTCGGAGTCCAAACCCAAGCCTCATCATGTTCTTGCCTCAAAGAACCCAAGCCTCATCATGTCCTCGCCTCGAAGAACCCAAGCCATGAAGAACTCAAGCCATGTCCAGTCCTGTAGCCACGTCATGTCCTCGCCTAATTCCGGGGTCCAAGCCCCAGTCAAGACCCAGGTTCTGGGTACTTGCCCAGTCTCCAGCTCAGAGTCCAAGCCCAGGCTCCTAGTTCCCAGTTCCTTGTCCTAGTCCCGCTTGCCTAGCCAATGTCCTAGCCCAAGTCTGTGTTCTTGTACCCGCTCTCTAGTCAAGTTCTGTTCCTAACACCTCAGTGTCTGTGTCTTGCATTTGGGTCTGCTCCCAGTGCCCCACCTTATGACACCATCAGCTCTTGAACCAGAGGATAACTTCACTCAACTTCACTTGCCCATCACTGAACTGTTCCCACAACCTCTGCACTCACTTTCAAGGACTCTGCATCTCGTGTTCTCCGTATTTATTGACTTTTTTCTCTTTTACATTTTTCTTTTGTATTTACAAGATTGGTGCCTTTTGCACACTGGTTGTCTGCCCTATTGGGTGCAGTCTTTACCTAATTGTATGATGGTTATTGAATTTATTGAGTATGCCTGCAAGAAATTGAATCTCATGGTTGTGTTTGGTGATATATATGTACTTCGGTAATAAATTTACTTTGACCCACACCATGTGTTACCCCTTTGATAAAAATAAGCAATTAGTTTAATGTTTTCCCTTTACAAATTCATGATGATGATTTTACCAGTGTCTTCCAAAAAATTATTGAACTCAGAAATTTTTCCCAATGATGTGGCCACCACAAGTATCAATTTGATGCACATTTTAATTTTGAAATGGCCCTGTACCTACAGAATAAATGTTACGTTCTTAAGCCCCCTATTATTTTTAGAATTGAGTTAGTGAATCATGACTATATAATCAATAAGCAATAGAAACTACTGCTGCTGTAAACCATGAACTCCCATTTGTCCCCCATAGGACCACCCTGAGCTGCTGAATATTTCCAACATGTTCTGTACTTGTCTTACTCTTGAATAAAAGTACTGAACTCACGGTCATCCCCATTACATTCCTTCCCCTGGTAATCCCTTACTTACAGTTATCTGGGTTGCATTCCCCATTCTAAATAAACATTCATCACCAACTTTTAAGTTCTAAACTTTTTATCAATCTGGATATTTATTTTTCCCAAAACTCCAGTGTAGAAATGGCATCATTGGCATAACTGGTCGATGTTGACCAAGACTTACATCTAAGCTAGTTCCATTTGTCTTTGTTCAGTTAGTATCCCTATAAATGTCTCTTACTGAAGTACCTTCATACACAGTATTTCTATATAAAAATGTGACAAATAGAGTAGTCATAACGTAATCCACAATCCTACTTGGTAATGCATTCTTTAACTTCCTGGGTCATGAACCATGTTTGAAGTAATGTGTTCAGATAACATGTGGCTCCCTGATTTTTCAATCCAACAAAATGTTTACCTGTAACAAAACCAGGAAAAAAGTGGAAAAGTTGTTTAATATCCAAATAACATCAATTCAGTTTCAGGTGGTTCCTTATAACAATCCTCACAATGTAAGAAAGTATAGCAAAAAGCTTTATGATAAACAGGGAAATTTCAAAACAGCACACGCAGAATGCTGGGGGAACTCAGCAGGACAGGCAGCATCTATGGAAGAGTTCTGCTGAAGGGTCTTGGCCCGAAATCATTGCTCAGATTTCCAACATCTGCACATTCCAACACAGAAGGGCAATGTTATGATAATTGTGGAGGATTTTAACATGCGAGTGGATTGGGAAAATCAGGTCGGCACTGGATCTCAAGAGAGAATTTGTAGAATGTCTGCAAGATGGCTTTCTAGAACAGCTTGTTGTTGAGCCCACGAGGGGATCGGCTGTACTGGATTGGGTATTGTGTAATGAACCGGAGTTGATTAGAGAGATTGAGGTGAAGGATTCCTTAGCAGACATGATTGAGTTCACTGTGAAATTTGAAAAAGAGAAGCCGAAATCTGATGTGTCGGTATTTCAGTGGAGTAAAGGAGATTACAGTGGCATGAGAGAGGAACTGGCCAAAGTTGACTGGAAAGGGATACTAATGGGAAAGACGACAGAGCAGCAGTAGCTGGAGTTTATGCGAGAATTGAGGAAGGTGCAAGACAAGTATATTCCAAAAAAGAAGAAATTTTCGAATGGAAAAAGGATGCAACCGTGGTTGGCAAGAGAGGTCAAAGCCAAAGTTAAAGCAAAGGAGAGGGCATACAAGGAAGCAAAAGTTAGTGGGAAGACAGAGGATTGGGAAGTTTGCAAAACCTTACAAAAGGAAACTAAGAAGGTCATTAAGAGGGAAAAGACTAACTATGAAAGGAAGCTAGAAAATAATATCAAAGAGGATACTAAAAGCTTTTTCAAGTATATAAAGAGTAGAAGACAGGTGAGAGTAGATATAGGACTGATAGAAAATGATGCTGGAGAAATTGTAATGGGAGATAAGGAGATGGCAGAGGAACTGAATGAGTATTTTGCATCAGTCTTCACTGAGGAAGACATCAGCAGTATACCGGACACTCAAGGGTGGCAGGGAAGAGAAGTGTGCGCAGTCACAAATACGACAGAGAAAGTACTCAGGAAGCTGAATAGTCTAAAGGTAGATAGATCTCCCGGACCAGATGGAATGCACCCGCGCGTTCTGAAGGAAGTAGTTGTGGAGATTGTGGAGGCATTAGCAATGATCTTTCAAAAGTCGGTAGATTCTGGCATTGTTCCGGAGGACTGGAAGATTGCAAGTGTCACTCCGCTATTTAAGAAGGGGGCAAGGAGGCAAAAAGGAAATTATAGACCAGTTAGATTGACGTTGGTGGTTGGGACATTGTTGGAGTCGATTGTCAAAGATGAGGTTACAGAGTACCTGGAGGCATATGACAAGATAGGCAGAACTCAGCATGGATTACTTAAAGGAAAATCCTGCCTGACAAACCTATTACAATCTTTTGAGAAAATTACCAGTAGACTTGACAAGGAAGATACAGTGGATATTGCATATTTGGATTTTCAGAAGGCCTTTGACAAGGTGGCACACATGAGGCTACTTAACAAGATAAGAGCCCATGAAATTACGGGAAAGTTACATACGAGGATAGAGCGTTGGCTGATGGGCAGGAAACAGAGAGTGGGAATAAATGGATCCTATTCTGGTTGGTTGCCGGTTACCAGTGGTGTTCCACAGGGGTCCGTGTTGGGGCCGCTTCTTTTTACATTGTACATCAACGATTTGGATTATGGAATAATGGCTTTGTGGCTAAGTTTGCTGATGATACGAAGATAGGTGGAGGGGCCGGTAGTGCTGAGGAAATGGAGAGTCTGCAGAGAGACTTGGATAGATTGGAAGAATGGGCAAAGAAGTGGCAAATGAAATACAATGTTGGAAAGTGTATGGTTATGTACTTTGGCAGAAGAAATAAATGGGCAGACTATTATTTAAATGGGGAAAGAATTCAAAGTTCTGAGATGCAACGGGACTTGGGAGTCCTTGTACAGGATACCCTCAAAGTTAACCTCCAGGTTGAGTTGGTAGTGAAGAAGGCGAATGCAATGTTCGCATTCACTTCTAGAGGAATAGAGTATAGGAGCAGGGATGTGATGTTGAGGCTCTATAAGGTGCTGGTGAGACCTCACTTGGAGTACTGTGGGCAGTTTTGGTCTCCTTATTTAAGAAAGGATGTGCTGACACTGGAGAGAGTACAGAGAAGATTCACTAGAATGATTCCGGGAATGAGAGTGTTAACATTTGCGGAACGTTTGTCCGCTCTTGGACTATATTCTTTGGAGTTTAGAAGAATGAGGGGAGACCTCATAGAAACATTTTGAATGTTGAAAGGGATGGACAGAGTGGATGTGGCAAAGTTGTTTCCCATGATGGGCGAGTCTAGTACGAGAGGGCATGACCTAAGGATTGAAGGGCGCCCATTCAGAACAGAAATGCGAAGAAATTTTTTAGTCAGAGGGTGGTGAATCTATGGAATTTGTTGCCACGGGCAGCAGTGGAGGCCAAGTTATTGGGTGTATTTAAGGCAGAGATTGATAGGTATCTGAGTAGCCAGGGCATCAAAGGTTATGGTGAGAAGGCGGGGGAATGGGACTAAATGGGAAAATGGATCAGCTCATGATAAAATGGTGAAGCAAACACAATAGGCCGAATGGCCAACTTCTGCTCCTTTGTCTTATGGTCTTATGGTCTTATTTCTCTTGTTTGTGAAAGGACAAGGTATAATTGGGTAAAAGAAGATGATATATATGTGTACTGTAGATTGCTTGAGATAAAGCCCAGGGTAGGCCTTGCCGACCCTTCAAACTGCTCAGCCCAGCAACCCCCAAATTAACCCTAACCCATTCAGATGACAATTTACCATCACCAATTAACCTACCAACTGATGTGTGAGAATATTAGAGATGTTCCACCAGCAACTGAATCAGACACATAGAAAAGTATTTTAAACAGGAGTTTGGAAACAGAAAGGTGGAACATTTTTGAGAATTATTCAGAGAATGTCAAGAGCCAAGAGTGCAAAGGTTGAATAAATGACTGCTAGGTTAAAACAGCGAAATGAGCAGTTCCAGGTTCAGTGTTACAGTAATACAGAAACTCTTGAACAGCATGAACAGGCAAGAGAAGAGATTGCTGAGCCTCTGGTTCGGATCTTTATGTCCTCATTGTCCATGGGAATGGTACCGGAGGATTGGAGGGAGGCGAATGTTGTCCCCTTGTTCAAAAAAGGTAGTAGGAATAATTATAGACCAGTGAGCCTTACGTCTGTGGTGGGAAAGCTGTTGGAAAAGATTCTTACAGATAGGATCTATAGGCATTTAGAGAATCATCGTCTGATCGGGGACAGTCAGCATGGCGTTGTGAAGGGAAGATCGTGTCTAACAAGCCTTATAAGAGTTCTTTGAGGAGATGACCAGGCATATAGATGAGGATAGTGCAGTGGATGTGATCTATATGGATTTTAGAAAGGCATTTGACAAGGTTCCACACGGTAGGCTTATTCAGAAAGTTAGAAGGCATGGGATCCAGGGAAGTTTGGCCAGGTAGATTCAGAATTGGCTTGCCTGCAGAAGGCAGAGGGTCGTGATGGAGGGAGTACATTCAGATTGGAGGATTGTGACTAGTGGTGTCCCACAAGGATCTGTTCTGGGACCTCTACTTCTTGTGATTTTTATTAACGACCTGGATGTGGGGGTAGAAGGGTGGGTTGGCAAGTTTGCAGATGACACAAAGGTTGATGGTGTTGTAGATAGTGTAGAGGATTGTCAAAGATTGCAGAGACACATTGATAGGATGCAGGAGTGGGCTGAGAAGTGGCAGATGGAGTTCAACCCGGAGAAGTGTGAGGTGGTACACTTTGGAAGGACAAACTCCAAGGCAGAGTACAAAGTAAATGGCAGGATACTTGCTAGTGTGGAGGAGCAGAGGGATCTCGGGGTACATGTCTACAGAGCCCTGAAAGTTGCCTCACAGGTGGATAGGGTAGTTAAGAAAGCTTATGGGGTGTTAGCTTTCATAAGTCGAGAGGTAGAGTTTAAGAGTCACGATGTAATGATGCAGCTCTATAAAACTCTGGTTAGGCCACACTTGGAGTACTGTGTCCAGTTCTGGTCACCTCACTATAGGAAGGATGTGGAAGCATTGGAAAGGGTACAGAGGAGATTTACCGGGATGCTGTCTGGTTTAGAAAGTTTGCATTATGATCAGAGATTAAGGGAGCTAGGGCTTTACTCTTTGGAGAGAAGGAGGATGAGAGGAGACATGATAGAGGTGTACAAGATAATAAGAGGAATTAATAGAGTGGATAGCCAGTGCCTCTTCCCCAGGGCACCACTGCTCAATATAAGAGAGCATGGCTTTAAGGTCAGGGGTGGGAAGTTCAAGGGGGATATTAGAGGAAGGTTTTTTACTCAGCGAGTGGTTGGTGCGTGGAATGCACTGCCTGAGTCAGTGGTGGAGGCAGATACACTAGTGAAGTTTAAGAGACTACTAGACAGGTATATGGAGGAACTTAAGGTGGGGGCTTATATGGGAGGCAGGGTTTGAGGGTCGGCACAACATTGTGGGCCGAAGGGCCTGTACTGTGCAGTACTATTCTATGTTCTATGTTCCATGGAAGACTAGGGCAGAGGGAAATCATTTGAGAACTTTCAAAATGACGCCCTACACCGACAATATGAATGTGGTATAACTACTGATCGCGTTCTTTTAAAGTCTTCATCCACCACTGAACGCTGATCCTTGAGTTATGAAGTGCCATTCCACTTCGAATTGACTTCTCACCCTCGTCTCTCCCCACCCCCACAACTCCGCACGGGGCCGTTGCTTTCATCGGCTAACCGGGTTCGTTGCCCAGCATTTTCGTGCGGTCTGCAAAACATTACCAATACTACCTACAACAGACAGACAGAGAGAGAGAAAAAGAAAGTGAGATAGAGCTGTTCTGCAACGCATCATGCTTAAATTCAACCAGAGAATTCAAAACTGAAAGTTTGTCTTTACAGTAACATATAGATGGTTAAGGGTGATTTACGCTTCATACGTTGATAGCCGATAGACTTTCGGAAATAGTGCCCGGCAGGTATCCATTTGCGTACCCAACTGCAAATCCAACTGCAAATCCAACTGCATATCCAACTGCAAATCCATCTGGAAATCCATCTGTAGAACGGATGCAGGCGTCGCGGCAAAGTTCTGCAAAGAATCACCAAGAACATCATCACGAATTACTAGTTGAAAGCTGCAACAGTCATTCAGGATTTTGGCGCCTAATATACTTCTCTACTAATGTCTTTTTGTCACTTGTTAGCATCTTACATATATATGACACTTCCTGGTTCACTTTCTCTGAACGATGGGGCGGTCTCCACAGAGCGGAAAAAATAAGGCAGTTACAGGTTTAGTATACTATGGCGCCCACTTGCGTTCGTTACAAGCATGTTGTGCAGAGAAATATTGCTTTATCTGCAATTGGCGCCGGATCTTTCAGGCGGGATTTAAACCAATTTGTTTTGATTTGGATTTCAGGAGCGGGGAGCCCTTCGAATATGTTCTGGACCCAGTAGTATTGGCCATCCAATTCCGTGTGTGAGAGCGGAGGACGACCTTAATCCACCCCACTCGCCTTTGAATGCATCTATTAACACAAATTTTATGCGGTTACGCGTGTCTTTTTATTCCTGGGCCACTTGCAATTGCTAGCAGCCGAGTTCTAACGAGAAGGAAGTTAAGCCATTCGAACAGGAAACTAATTGGCCAATAAGACATTGCTGACAACCGGCAGGGGTGAGACACCCTCCCCAGAGAGCTGAGAACTGTTAGCAGACCGCAAATGGTGCATGTACAGTCAGGCGACCAAGGTTGATTATGCACATAAACACCGGGAGGGGGGGGGGGGCTGAAGTCCTGGGTCAATTCGGACAGCTCATTAAGGTTGTTCAGAAGTTTGCAGATGCTCAGTAAATTTCACTCTCGATCAAATCAGGAGAGTTCCAGACATGGAATGAGATTTTGAGAAGGTCCAGCTGTATGGTGGAGTCAGGGGCAAAGTTTCCCACCCTATGAATCTGAGGTGGTGCTGGAAATAAGGGGTGATATCACAACATTAGCTGGAAACAAGACTTTTTTTGTGCCAAGAGTTGTATTTATTCTACTGGGTGGTACAATTCACTGGCTCAAAAGGTGCTGTTGAAGTAACTTAATGAGAAGCCCAGATAAATGAGATTTCTTGGAATCATATTGCTCAGTTACAGGCATCTTGCCCATGTCATCCATGTTGATTGTGATGCCTATCCGTGTTAATTCTATTTGTCCACTTCAGGTCTGTATTCCTCAATGCCTCTTCTGTTCAAGCAGCTTGTCCAAATCATTTTTCAAGCTTTGTGATTGTATCTGCCTCTGTTGCTCCCTCCAGAATCAGGTTTATGTTCACTGACATATGTTATGGCATTTGTTGTTTTGTTTCAGCAGTATAGTGCAAGATGTAAACAATCACTACAGTCACAATAACTGAAGAGATCCCGCACAGTGAGTACAGGAAGTTAGAGAAGAGGCTGAAGTAGTCCAAAGTAGTCATCTCTGGATTCCTGCCGGTGCCACGTGTTAGTTAGGGCAGGAATAGGATGACGAATGGAACAGATTAATGAGTGGCTGAGGAACTAGTTCAGGGGGCAGGGTTTCAGCTTCTTGAATAATTGGAACCATTTCTGGGGCAAGGGTAACCTGTAAAAGAGGGACAGTTTGCAAGTAAACTAGAAGGGAACCGATATCCTGGCTGGGAGGTTCACTAGTGCTACTTGGGAGGGTTGAAACTACTTTAGCCGGATGTGGGAAGCAGAGCACCAGGTCAGAAAGTGGAGGGATGGAGAGGAAGGTAGATGTCTGGGCAAGTGAAAATGGACAGGAGCATAGTAATAGATAAGATGGGATGGATAGTGCGAAATGTGTCTATTTTAATGCTAGGACTAAAATTTATGGATAAAGGGAATGAACTTTTAGCATGGATCAGTACATGGAACTGTGGTGTTGTGGCCATTACAGACACTTGGTTGAGAGAGGGACAGGAATGGGTGCCTAATATTCCAGGGTTTCAATATTTTTGGAAAGATAGGGATATAAAGAGGAGAGGGAGTTGAATGACGACTCAGGGTAAGTATCACAGCTGCACTCAGAGGAGACGTATTGGAGGGCTCGTATGAATGGGTAGAATTAAAAAAAATAGAAAACACTGATGGGAATGTACTGCAGACTCACAATAGTCACTGGGATATTGAGGAACAGATATGCAGGCAGGTTTATATACAGGAAGGATGTCGAGCCTTTGGAGAGAGTGCGGAAGAGGTTTACCAGGATGTTGCCTGGATTAGAGGGCATGTGCTATCACAAGAGGTTGGACAAACTTGGGTTGTTTTCTCTGGCATGGCAGAGGATGAGGTGAGATCTGACAGATCTCCAAGATTGAGGGAGGCATAGATGGAGTAGACAGACAGTAACTTTGTCCCAGGTTTGAAATGTCTAATACCAGAGGTTATGCATTTAAGGGGAGAGGGGGTAATTTCAAAGTAGATATGAGGGGCAATATTTTTTTTTATTAAAAAAAACAGATACTGGTGGGTGCCTCAATTGTGCTGCCTTGTGTGGTGGTAGAGACAGAAACATTAGAGAATTCTGAAAGACATTTAGAAAGGCATATGAATGCGAGAAAAAAGAAGGATATGGACATTGTGCAGGCAGGAGGAACTAATTTATTTAGCCATTTGTCTAATTAACTTAGTTGGTTCAGCTCTGAATTATGGACCAAGAGGTCTGCTCCAGGGCTGTACCACTCTGTGTTCTTGGTTCTATAAAGATAAACAGGTAGATGGATGGTGCAAAAGAGGAGTCATAAAGTACAGTTCATAGACCATCCATAAATCGATGGTGGAGGGGAAGAAGCTGTTCCTAAAACATTAAGCCTGGGTCTTCAGTCTCCTGTACCTCCATGATGCTGATAAAGAGAAGATTGAATGTTCCAGATGGTGAGGGTCTTTAATGATTTTAATTTATAAAATCTTTTTTATTATTAAAGTTAAAAAAATACATTAATGTAATCAAGTCAATATTTCAATATGTACAATGAAGTACATTAGCAAATAGCTGTCACAATGAGGTGCTGGGAACAGAACCCAAATGCGAGACACAGACACTGAAGTACAAGGAACAGGACTTGACTAGAGTAGAGATGCGACAGGATTCAGGCAAGGAGCAGGGACAAGAACACAGAGTTGGGCTAGGGAAAGTGGGACCAGGACAAGGAAAGCAACACACATCAAAGTTGCTGGTGAATGCAGCAGGCTAGGCAGCATCTCTAGGAAGAGGTGCTGCCTGGCCTGCTGCATTCACCAGCAATTTTGATGTGTGTTGCTTGAATTTCCAGCATCTGCAGAATTCCTGTTGTTTGCCAGGACAAGGAAACATGGACTAGAAGACAAGGCTTGGACTCCAAGCCCAAGACTGGACAAGGACCCAGAACCTGGGTCTTGCCTCAGGCTTGGACCCCAGAATCAGGCGAGGACATGACATGGCTTGGGCTCTTGCAGCTCGGCCGCAGGATCCTCGAGGCTTGGGCTCTTGCAGCTCAGAGACAGACTGGGAACTAAACATCAACATAGAGCCAGGACTTATCCTTCAACAAGCCAGGACTCATCTTTAACATGACACTAACATGAAACAGGACAGAACATAGACAGAGCCAGGACTTATCCAAAGACAAGCCAGGACTCAACTTCTCCACACCAAGGTGGGGCAGGTCCATCTGTTGGGTAATGGCAGGACAGCCAGACTTACCCAATAGAGGCAAAGACAAGACATGTCTCCCCACAGGACAACAGCAAAACAGCCTGACTTACCCCACAGAGGCAAGGATAAGAAGAGACAAACACCAAAGAACAACAGACAGTTCCATCTCTGCTCTGGGGTAGCTCCAAGTCTCAGTTCAGCCAGCAACCTCAGCTGGCTACAGAAACAGCCAGATCCCTACTTAGCTCAGAGTGGCTAGCAGCCACTCAGCTGGCCTGGGAAACAGCCAAATCCATACTGCAAAGACTACTCCTACAAGTGGCAGCAAGGCTCCATGAAGCAGTGGCCCTCCAACCAGGCCTAGAGATCACAAATGACTTCATCAGCAAGTTGGTCAAACAAGACAAACCAACAGCCCACATGCAGTCCCAAGGCTACTTATATTGCAAGCCCAAAGATGGGAATCAGGTGCAAGTGATTAAATCAAACAAGGGACAGCTGGAAGACCCGGAGTCCTGAGTCCACGGACTGCACCGTGAACCAGAATGCGGTCTTCATGGACCAGACCATGACAATAACTGATTAACAAAGCTAAGCAATATATCAATAATAATAAGAAAAAATAAACCATAGAAACCATAGAAAAACAGCACAGAAACAGGCCTTTTGGCCCTTCTTGGCTGTGCCGAACCATTTTCTGCCTTGTCCCACTGACCTGCATACGGACCATATCCCTCCATACACCTCCCATCCATGTATCTGTCCAACTTATTCTTAAATATTAAAAAAGAACCCGCATTTACCACCTCTTCTGGCAGCTCATTCCATACTCCCACCACTCTTTGTGTGAAGAAGCCCCCCCCTAATGTTCCCTTTAAACTTTCCCCCCCTCACCCTTAACCCATGTCCTCTGGTTTTTTTCTCCTCTTGCCTCAGTGGAAAAAGTCTGCTTGCATTCACTCTATCTATACCCATCATAATTTTATATACTTCTATCAAATCTCCCCTCCTTCTACGCTCCAGGGAATAAAGTCCTAACCTATTCAACCTTTCTCTGTAACTGAGTTTCTCAAGTCCCGGCAACATCCTTGTAAACCTTCTCTGCACTCTTTCAACCTTATTTATATCCTTCCTGTAATTTGGTGACCAAAACTGAACACAATACTCCAGATTCGGCCTCACCAATGCCTTATACAACCTCATCATAACATTCCAGCTCTTATACTCAATACTTTGATTAATAAAGGCCAATGTACCAAAAGCTCTCTTTACGACCCTATCTACCTGTGATGCTACTTTTAAGGAATTTTGTATCTGTATTCCCAGATCCCTCTGTTCTACTGCACTCCTCAGTGCCTTACCATTAACCCTGTATGTTCTACCTTGGTTTGTTCTTCCAACGTGCAATACCTCACACTTGTCAGTATTAAACTCCATCTGCCATTTTTTAGCCCATTTTTCCAGCTGGTCCAAGTCCCTCTACAGGCTCTGAAAACCTTCCTCACAGTCTACTACACCTCCAATCTTTGTATCATCAGCAAATTTGCTGATCCAATTTACCACATTATCATCCAGATCATTGATATAGATGACAAATAACAATGGACCCAGCACTGATCCCTGTGGCACACTACTAGTCACAGGCCTCCACTCGGAGAAGCAATTCTCTACTACCACTCTTTGGCTTCTTCCATTGAGCCAATGTCTAATCCAATTTACCACCTCTCCATGTATACCTAGTGACTGAATTTTCCTAACTAACCTCCCATGCGGGACCTTGTCAAAGGATTTACTGAAGTCCATGTAGACAATATCCACTGCCTTCCCTTCATCCACTTTCCTGGTAACCTCCTCGAAAAACTCCAATAGATTGGTCAAACATGACCTACCACGCACAAAGCCATGTTGACTCTCCTTAGTAAGCCCCTGTCTTTCCAAATGCTTGTAGAGTCTGTCTCTTAGCACTCCCTCCAATAACTTACCTGCTACCGACATTAAACTTACTGGCCTATAATTTCCCGGATTACTTTTCGATCCTTTTTTAAACAACGGAACAACATGAGCCACTCTCTAATCCTCCGGCACCTCACCTGTAGACAGCAACATTTTAAATATTTCTGCCAGTGCCCCTACAATTTCAGCACTAGTCTCCTTCAAGGTCCGAGGGAACACTCTGTCAGGTCCCGGGGATTTATCCACTTTAATTTTCCTCAAGACAGCAAGCACCTCCTCCTTTTCAATCTGTACAGTTTCCATGATCTCACTAATTGTTTCCCTTAACTCCATAGACTTCATGCCAGTTTCCTTAGTAAATACAGATGCAAAAAACCTATTTAAGATCTCCCCTATTTCCTTTGGTTCCACACATAGCCGACCACTCTGATCTTCAAGAGGACCAATTTTATCCCTTACAATCCTTTTGCTCTTAATATACCTGTAAAAGCTCTTTGGATTATCCTTCACTTGGACTGCCAAGGCAACCTCATGTCTTCTTTTAGCCCTCCTGATTTCTTTCTTAAGTATTTTCTTGCACTTCTTATACTCCTCAAGCACCTTATTTACTCCCTGTTTCCTATACATGTCATACAACTCCCTCATCTTCGTTATCAGAGTTGCAATATCCCTTGAGAACCAAGGTTCGTTATTCCTATTCACTTTACCTTTAATCCCGAGAGGAACATACAAGCTCTGCACTCTCAAAATTTCTCCTTTGAAGGCTTCCCACCTACCGATCACACCTTTGCCAGAGAACAACCTGTCCCAATCCAGGTTTTTTAGATCCTTTCTCATTTCTTCAAATTTGGCCTTCTTCCAGTTCAGAACCTCGACCCTAGGACCAGATCTATCCTTGTACATGATCAAGTTGAAACTAACGGTGTTATGATCACTGGAACCAAAGTGCTCCCCTACACAGACTTCCGTCACTTGTCCTAACTCGTTTCCTAACAGAAGATGCAATATTGCATCCCCTCTAGTTGGTCCCTCTATATATTGATTTAGAAAACTTTCCTGAACACATTTTACAAACTCTAAACCACCTAGACCCTTAACAGTATGGGAGTCCCAATCAATATATGGAAAAATAAAATCCCCTACCACCACAACTTTATGTTTTCTGCAGTTACCTGCTATCTCTCTGCAGATTTACTCTTCCAATTCTCGTTGACTATTGGGTGGTCTGTAATACAATCCCACTAATGTGGCCATACTTTTCCTGTTTCTCAGCTCCACCCATCTTAAAGTGTTAAGAATTTTTTTGAAAGAAAAAAAGAAAGAAAAAAAGATCTGCTACTAACTGAGAGAAAATAAAAAACCCTACTAACTAAAAAAAACAAAAGGAAAAACCCATTGGGAGCACAACCCCAGAGCTATACGTCATACAAGCTTCCATGAAAGAAAAACATCAGTCCACCAACTGAAATCCATTTAAACAAAAATCAGAAGGAAACCATATTAATTAACTCAAATCAGATGATAGTAGTGGGCAAATGAACCCCACCTTTTCTCAAAATCACTTAGAGGATCAAAAGTTCGACTTCTGATTTTCTCCAAACTAAGACATAGCATCACCTGAGAGAACCATTGTATTAAAGTAGGAGCAGAAGCATCCTTCCATTTCAACAAAATAACCCTTCTGGCCAATAACGTAACAAATGCAATTACATGTTGGTCTGATAGAGAAATACGATGAATGTATTCAGGGATTATACCAAACAAAACTGTCAATTTATTAGGTTGTAAATTAATTTTTAAAACTTTAGAAATTGCAGAAAAAATAGATTTCCAAAAACGTTTAGATACGGAACACGACCAAAACGTGTGTGTCAATGTAGCTGTCTCAGTTTTACATCTATCACACTGACTATCAACATTAGGAAACATTTTAGACAGTCTCTCCTTTGTCAAATAGTATCAATTTACAATTTTAAATTGAATTAAAGAGTGACTGGCACAGATCGAAGAAGAGTTAATCAACTTCAAAATCCGCAACCAATCCTCTGTTATCAAGGTCATGTTAAGCTCTCTCTCCCAATCTTGCTTAATCTTAAGTGAAGGGTAATTGTGCTGTTGTAACAATAAATTATAAATTTTCCCAATAAAATCTTTCACTGTAGGGTTCATTCTTAAAATAACATCTAACAGGTCAGAATCCTATATATATATGGAAAATTACTTAAATCTTCTTGTAAGAAGTGTCTGACCTGAAGCTGTTGCAGGAAATGTGAATACAACAGAGAGTAGTTAGTTACTAATTTCTCAAAAGACATCAATTGGCCATCTTGGAACAGATCCATGAAGGAATAAAATCCTTTATTCCTCCAAAGAAGAAAGGTACAATCACTTAATGAAAGTTTAAATAAATAATTTTGATAAATTAAACTAAAAAGTTTAAATGTTTTGAGATTTAAAAAATTACGGATCTGAAACCAAATTTGTAATGACTGCTTAATCACAGGATATAAATTTAAATTAGCAATTTTGGCCAGTTGTACAGGTAGAGAAGCTCCTAATAATGAGGTTAAGTGAAACTGTTTCACAGCTTTCAATCCGAATCAGCCCAAGGTGGTCGTTCATTTTCATCAGCATAATATAACCAAAAACACATATAACGTATATTAACAGTCCAATAATACATTCTTAAATTAGGCAGAGCAAGACCTCCATCCTTTTTTAATTTTTGTAAATGATATTTAGCAATTCTTGGTCTTTTATTATTCCAAACAAAAGATGAAATAGTAGAGTCAACCTGATCAAAATACTTCTTAGTTAAAAAAGGGATATTTTGAAATACATATAAAAATTTTGGTAAAATCATCATTTTAACAGCATGAATTCGACCGGCTAATGAAAGTGTAAGTGGATTCCATCTACAAAATAATTGCTTCATAAAATCCACTAAGGGAACCAAATTAGCTTTATAAAGGTCTCCATAATTTTTAGTGATGATAATACCTAAATATTTGAAAGAGTCCGTAACTCTAAAAGGAATGTCATCATATATAGAAGCAGAATCATTTAGGGGAAACAATTCACTTTTATGAAGGTTTAGTTTATATTCCGAAAACTTTCGAAATTCGTTTAATAGTTTCAATAAACTAGGAATGGATTCTTCAGGATTTGAAATATAAACTTAGAGATCATCAGCATAAAGGGAGATCTTATGAATAGTCCCATTTATGAAAATTCCATGGATATCTTTAGCTTCATGAAGTGCAATAGCTGAGGGTTCCAGCACCAAGTTAAATAACAAGGGACTTAACGGACATCCTTGTTTTGTACCCCACGAAAGCCAAAAAAAGGAGATCTGCAATTATTGGTAATAACAGTAGCAATAGGGCTTCTATGTATCATTCTGATCCATTTATTAAAATTAATACCAAAGCCGAATTTCTCTAAAACGTTAAATAAGTATTTCCATTCAACTCTGTCAAATGCCTTTTCAGTATCGAGAGAGACAACACATTGGGGAGCCTTAGAAAAGGATGAACATATAACATTTAACAGTCTCCGAACATTAGAGGAGGAATAACGGCCTTTTACTAAATCTGTTTGGTCCTGAGAGATAACTTCAGCTAGAATATTCTCCAGCCAATCAGCCATTATTTTTGAAAGAATTTTAGCACCCACATTTAATAATGAAATAGGTCTATATGAGGCACAGTCAATAAGGTCTTTATCTTTCTTAAGAATTAAAGAAGTAGAAGCTTCATAAAATGTGGGAGGTAACTCTCCTATCAAAAAAGAATCTTTAAGCATTTCCAACATAAATGGAGAAAGCAATTTTTCAAATTTTTTATAAAATCCTACACAATAACCATTCAGTTCAGGAGCTTTACCGGATTGCATTGAAAAAATAGCTTTCTGAATTTCGTTTTCAGTAATAGCAGCATCAAGAGTTTGTTGATCTTCAACAGAAATTCGAGAAAAATGGACCTTTTGTAAAACGGCATTCATTTTAGAAGAATGAACTAGAAACTGAGATTTATAAAGTTCAATGTAAAAGTCTTGAAAAATTTTCTTAATGTCTTCATAATTACATGCTAAACTACCATCTCCTTTACGAATTTTTAAAATTTGTCTTTTGGCTCTAGCTGCCTTTAATTGAGATGCTAATAGCTTATTATTTTTATCTCCAAACACATAAAATTGACTTTTCAATTTAAGCAAATTTCTTTCAATAAGTTAAGTTAATAATAAATTATATTGTGATTGGAGTTCAACCCTTTGTTTGAATAAATCAATATTAGGAGAGATTGCATAAATATTATACAAGTCTTTAATTTGTTTTGAAATCTTATCTAACTCTGTTTTTGTCTGTATCTTAAGCTTAGCTAAATAGGAGATTATCTGACCGTGCAAATATGCTTTAAATGTATCCCATATAATCAATTTCATCACATCTCCCGTATTATTAAAAAAGAAAAGAAATCTTTTATCTGAGTCTCAATAAATTTGGCGAAGTCCAAACTTTGTAATAAATTTTCTGGAAAACACCAAGGCAAATTTGCAATACCGACATCATTCAATTCAAAACTAAGCTTAAAGGCGCATGATCCGAGAAAACGATAGCATCATATTCACATTTCTGGACTTTGGACAGAAATCAGAGATCGGCAGTAAAATAATCGATTTTCGAATATTTTTGTGAACATGTGAAAAAAAGAATAATCTCTGTCATTAGGATGTAAATGTCTCCAAACTTCAACCAGGACATAATCAATTAAAAAAGAGTTAATAAGTGATGCAGAACAACTCAGAAGCCGCTGATTGGTTGAACTCTTGTCAATCAAAGGATTTAAACAACAGTTGAAATCGCCATCCATTAACAGCGTATATTCATTTAAATCCGGCAATAAAGCAAATATATATTTTTTAAAAGGGATCATCTACATTAGGTCCACATAAATTAACCAGAACAATTTTTCTATTACAAATTGTTCCTTACAACAATTAAAAATCTACCATTAATATCTGACACAATGTCTTCTTGGATAAATAAAATATTAGATTTAATAAAAATAGATACTCCCTTTGTTTTATTTTGACAAGTAGCGTGAAATTGAAGGTCCTTCCACATTTAAAAAAATCTATTTTGATTGCAGGTTTTGATACGCGTTTCTTGAACAAAAATTATATCGAGTTGGAATCGATTAATGATTTTAAAAGTCTTCTTTCGCTTAATAGGATGATTCCAACCACGTACATTCCAACTTATAACGTTTATCTGTTTTTCCACCATAAAAATTTTACATTTTATTTAACACATAAATACATGCATACCAGCGCGGGCTAATCAAAACTGGCGGTGATAAGTATAAACATATACAAAACACATATGCTCCAGAACTCCGTAATGGGAAAAAATACAATAAAGAAAACTAAAATGAATCCTACAATTAATCTTATAACTCAAAACTAACCCCAGTCTTCCCACCACCCCGAAAAACCCAAAATTCAGCAAAAAAAGCCGAAATGCATCCCCATAGAAGTAAAAAAGAGAGACTCCATGAGCTGCCCATTTTATAATGATGATCTTAAAAGCTTTCCTTAATTCCTCCCCCCAGTTACAAAAAAAAAACACAGGGCCCTAAAATAGGAAAGCCCTGCAGAGGAAAAAAAATGTTTATACCTAATCCTCAAAAATAAGCTGGGGAATGCAGAAACAATCTCCAAAAATGTCAAAACAATAAAATTAAACAAAGAGAAGAATGCCTATGTAATCTCTAACGAAGAAAAATCAGCGCCATTTTCCATTTAACTTACACGCCCAATGAAAAACTGTTTTTAGAAAAGAAACTAAATATCTATCGACTGAGCACTCCCAACTATGTATATATAAGAAAAAGTCCTTATGAACTATGAAAACTATCACTTAATTAATTAATGGAAAAAAAGGAGTATAGAAACAAATAGTAAAACCGGTTAACAATCTGTCCGCTGTGTTAATTCGCTCAGTAAATCAAACAGATATCGGAAAAGTCATTCATCAGTCACATCAACAAGTTAACATGTTCCTTAAATGGTCCATCGATCAAAGGACAACTTAAGCAAATCAAAAATCTTCAAAGCTTGTTTTCTTTCCAAAATAACAATTATTCAGCAGACCTAAAACCATTTAAACCTCAGCTGCAACCGAAATAGAGTTAACATAGTCCAAGGCCGCTTTGGGGTCCAGAAAAACACCTGGAGTCAAATCTTTGGGAAATAATTTTAGTTGGGCTAGATAGCGAAGTGATGGGAATAATCCCTTATCATAGGCTAACTTCATGGTTGGAGCGAATTTAGACCACAGGTCCATAACTTCCCATGGATAATCTTCATAAAAACGAATCTCGGAACCCTTGAATTTAAAAACTCTGTGTTTACTTGCATATTTCATGATTTGGTCTTTAACTCTGAAACGAAGAAAGCAGACCAAAACTGACCTTGGTTTATTCAAATCCTGAGATTTCGAAGTGAAAATTCTATGCGCTCTTTCAATATTGGGAGGTTGAGGTAAAATATCCAGAAACAGAGATTGAAACAAGTAAGCAAAATAGTCCAATAAATCCCCACTCTCTGATCCTTCCTTCAGTCCAACAATTCGAATATTATTCCGACAAGATCTTGCTTCCAAATCGATAATCTTATGTTGAGACCTTCCCAAGTGGGCTGAAATATCCGCTGTCTGACGTTTCGTCTCTTTAAGATCAGAATTCAAGGAAATAATATTTTCCCGCACAAATTGAAAACTCTCTCATAACGACTTCACCTCAGAAGAGGTAGCATCAAGTTTTACCATGTTGTTGTCTATTTTCCTGTCAAGAGCCATCAGTGAATGTTCTAAACGCTCAGCCCAAACAGGCATATCCTCTGATTTTCCTCTCGAAGTTTTCCCCTTTCCATTGCTGGATTCAGGAAGCTGCTTTCTACTTCTTAAAGCTGGTGACATAAAAACAACTATTCCCCTCTAAGATCCGACAAATAATAATTAAAAATTCAAAGTTTAAACTGGGGAAAGGAAGAATTAATCGCAGCCACACAAAATGTGTGTCACTCCATTGGGCAGTAGGCAGTTGTCGCCAGATCTTTCAGGTGGAATTTAAAACCAATTTGTTTTGATTTGGATTTCAGGAGCGGGGACCCCTTCAATTATGTCCTGGACGCAGTAGTATTGGCCATCCAATTCCGTGTGTGAGAGTGGAGGACGATTTTAATCCACCCCACCTGCCTTTGAATGCATCTATTTACACAAATTTTATGCGGTTAAGTGAGTCTTTTTATTCCTGGGCCTCCTGCAAGGGCTAGCAGCCGAGTTGTAACAAGAAGGAAGTTAAGACATTCGGACAGGAAACTAAATGGGTGATAGGACATTGCTGACAACTGGCAGAGGTGAGACAACCTCCCCAGAGAGCTGAGAACTGTTGGCAGACCGGAAATGGCGCATGTACAGTCAGGTGACCAAGGTTGATTATGCACATAATCACCGGGCTGGTGGGCTGAAGTCCTGGGTCAATTCGGACAACTCATGAAGTTTGTCCAGAAGTTTGCAGATCCTCAGTAAATTTCACTTTTGATCAAATCAGGAGAGTAGCAGACATGAAATGGGATTTTGAGAAGTTCCAGCTGTATGGTGCAGTCAGGGGCAAAGTTTCCCACCCTATGAATCTGAGGTGGTGCTGGAAATAAGGGGTGATACCACAACATCAGCGGGAAACAAGACTTTTTTGAGCTAAATGTTGTATTTGTTCTTCTGGATGGTACAACTCACTGGCTCAGAAGGTACTGTGAAGTAACTTAATGAGAAGCCTAGATAAATGAGATTTCTTGGAATCATATCGCTCAGTTACAGGTCTCTTGCCCATGTCATCCATGTTGATCATGATGCCTATCCGTGTTAATTCTATTTGTCCACGTCGGGTCTGTATTCCTCAATGCCTGCTCTGTCCAAGCAACTTGTCCAAATCATTTTTTTAAGCCTTGTAATTGTATCTGCCTCTATTGCTCCCTCCAGAATCAGAATCAGGTTTATGTTCACTGACATATGTTATGGCATTTGTTGTTTTGTTTCAGCAGTATAGTGCAAGATGTAAACAATCACTACAGTCACAATAACTGAAGAGATCCCGCACAGTGAGTATAGGAAGTTAGAGAAGAGGCTGAAGTAGTCCAAAGTAGTCATCTCTGGATTCCTGCCGGTGCCACGTGTTAGTCAGGGCAGGAATAGGATAACGAATGGAACAGATTAATGAGTGGCTGAGGAACTAGTTCAGGGGGCAGGGTTTCAACTTCTTGAATATTTGGAACCATTTCTGGGACAAGGGTAACCTGTAAAAGAGGGACAGTTTGCAACTAAACTGGAAGGGAACCGATATCCTGGCTGGGAGGTTCACTAGTGCTACTTGGGAGGGTTGAAACTACTTTAGCCGGATGTGGGAAGCAGAGCACCAGGTCAGAAAGTGGAGGGATGGAGAGGAAGGTAGATGTCTGGGCAAGTGAAAATGGACAGGACCATAGTAATAGATAAGATGGGATGGATAGTGTGAAATGTGTCTATTTTAATGCTAGGTGTATTATAGGTAAAGGGGATGAACTTTTAGCATGGATCAGTACATGGAACTGTGGTGTTGTGGCCATTACAGACACTTGGTTGAGAGAGGGACAGGAATGGGTGCTTAATATCCCAGGGTTTCAATGTTTTAGGAAAGATAGAGAGGGATATAAAAGAGGAGGGGGAATTGAATGACGACTCAGGGAGAGTCTCATAGCTGCACTCAGAGGGGACATAATGGAAGGCTTGTATAAATGGGTAGAATTAAAAAGTAGGAGACACTCTGATGGGATTATGCTACAGACACAATAGTCACTGGGATATTGAGGAACAGATATGCAGGCAGGTTTATATACAGGAAGGATGTCGAGCCTTTGGAGAGAGTGCGGAAGAGGTTTACCAGGATGTTGCCTGGATTAGAGGGCATGTGCTATCACAAGAGGTTGGACAAACTTGGGTTGTTTTCTCTGGCATGGCAGAGGATGAGGTGAGATCTGACAGAGATTTCCAAGATTGAGAGAGGCATAGATGGAGTAGACAGACAGTAACTTTTTCCCAGGTTTGAAATGTCTAATACCAGAGGTTATGCATTTAAGGTGAGAGAGGGATTTGAGGGACAAAGTAGATATGAGGGGCAATGTTTTTCCACAGATACTGATGGGTGCCTGGAATGTGCTGCCTTGTGTGATGGTTGATAGAGACAGAAATATTAGAGAATTCTGGGAGACATTTAGAAAGGCACATGAATGTGAGAAAAAAGAATGATATGGACATTGTGCAGGCAGGAGGGACTAATTTATTTACGTAAACACGAGGAATTCTGCAGATGCTGGAAACTCAAGCGACACACATCAAAGTTACTGGTGAACGCAGCAGGCCAGGCAGCATCTCTAGGAAGAGGTACAGTTGAGGTTTCGGGCCAAGGCCCTTCGTCAGGGCTAACTGAAGGAATAGCTAGTAAGAAATTTGAAAGTGGGAGGGGGGAGGGGGAGATCCCAAATGATAGGAGAAGACAGGAGGGGGAGGCATGGAGCCAAGAGCTGGACAGGTGATTGGCAAAAGAATATGAGAGGATCATGGGACAGGAGGTCCAGGGAGAAGGAAAAGGGGAGAGAGGAAAAGGGGGAGGTGGGGAAAAACCCAGAGGATGGGCAAGGGGTATAGTCAGTGGGACAGAGGGAGAAAAAGGAGAGAGAGAGAAAGAATGTATGTATATAAATAAATAACGGATGGGGTACGAGGGGGAGGTGGGGCATTAGCGGAAGTTAGAGAAGTCAATGTTCATGCCATCAGGTTGGAGGCTACCCAGACGGAATATAAGGTGTTGTTCCTCCAACCTGAGTGTGGCTTCATCTTTACAGTAGAGGAGGCCGTGGATAGACATATCAGAATGGGAAAGGGATGTGGAATTAAAATGTGTGGCCACTGGGAGATCCTACTTTCTCTGGCGGACAGACCGTGGGTGTTCCGCAAAACGATCTCCCAGTCTGCATCAGGTCTCGCCAATATATAGAAGGCCACATCGGGAGCACCGGACGCAGTATATCACCCCAGCCGACTCACAGGTGAAGTGTCGCCTCACCTGGAAGGTCTGTCTAGGGCACCGAATGGTGGTAAGGGAGGAAGTGTAAGGGCATGTGTAGCACTTGTTCCACTTACAAGGATAAGTGCCAGGAGGGAGACCAGTGAGGAGGGATGGGGGGGATGAATGGACAAGGGAGTCATGTAGGGAGCGATCCCTGCGGAAAGCGGGGGGGGGGGGGTAGGGAAAGATGTGCTTAGTGGTGGGATCCCGTTGGAGGTGGCGGAAGTTACGGAGAATAATTTGTTGGACCCGGATACAGAGAATAATATGTTGGACCCGGATACGGAGAATAATATGTTGGACCCGGATATGTTGGGCACCTTGTTCCCATTCCAACCTTACACCTTCCAAACGCTCTGCTCTCCACTCCCTCCGCACTAATCGTAACCTTACTATTAAACCCGCCGATAAGGGGGGTGCTGTTGTAGTCTGGTGTACTAACCTCTACCTTGCTGAGGCATAGCGACAAGTCGCGGTTACCTCTTCTTATTTACCCCTCGATCGTGACCCCACTAAGGAGCACCAGGCCATTGCCTCCCACACCATCACCAACTTTATCTGCTCAGGGGATCTCACATCTACTGCTACCAACCTTATAGTTCCCACACCTCGCACTTCCCGTTTCTACCTCCTACCCAAGATCCACAAACCTGCCTGTCCTGGCAGACCTATTGTCTCAGCTTGCTCCTGCCCAACCAAACTCGTTTCTGCATACCTCGACACGGTTTTATCCCCCCTTGTTCAATCCTTCCTACCTATGTTCACGTCACTTCTCAAGCTCTTAATCTTTTCGATGATTTTAAGTTCCCTGGCCCCCACCACTTTATTTTCACCATGGACGTCCAGTCCCTATTTACTTCCATCCCCCATCAGGAAGGTCTCCGCTTCTTTTTGGATTCCAGACCTAATCAATTCCCCTCTACCACCACTCTGCTCCGTCTAGTGGAATTAGTCCTTACTCTTAATAATTTCTCCTTCGGCTCCTCCCACTTCCTCCAAACTAAAGATGTAGCTCTGGGCACCCGTATGAGTCCTAGCTAAGCCTGTCTTTTTGTTGGCTTTGTGGAACGATCTATGTTCCAAACCTATTCTGGTATCTGTCCCCCACTTTTCCTTCGCTACATTGACAACTGGATTGACGCTGCTACCTGCATGCATGCGGAGCTCGTTGACTTCATTAACTTTGTCTCCAACTTTCACCCTGCCCTCAAGTTTACCTGGTCCATTTCCAACACCTCCCTCCCCCTTCTAGATCTTTCTGTCTCAATCTCTTGAGACAGCTTATCTACTGATGTCTACTATAAACCTACTGACTCTCACAGCTATCTGGATTATTACTCTTCTCACCCTGTCTCTTGCACAAAATGCCATCCCCTTCTCGCAATTCCTCTGTCTCCGCCGCATCTGCTCTCAGGATGAGGCTTTTCATTCCAGGACGAGGGAGATGTCCTCCTTTTTTAAAGAAAAAGGGCTTCCCTTCCTCCACCATCAACTCTGCTCTCAAACGCATCTCCCCCATTTCACGCACATCTGCTCTCACTCCATCCTCCTGTCACCCCACTAGGAATAAGCTTCCCCTGGTCCTCACCTACCGCCCCACCAGCCTCCGGGTCCAACATATTATTCTCCATAATTTCCGCCACCTCCAACGGGAACCCACCACTAAGCACAACTTTCCCTCCCCCTCCCCCATCTCTCTGCTTTTCTCTGGGATCGCTCCCTACGCGACTCCCTTGTCCATTTGTGCCCCCATCCCTCCCCACTGATCTCCCTCCTGGCACTTATCCTTGCAAGCGGAACAAGTGCTACACATGCCCTTACATTTCCTCCCTTACCACCATTCAGGGCCCCAAACAGTCCTTCCAGGTGAGGCGACACTTCACCTGTGAGTCGGCTGGGGTGATATACTGCGTCCGGTGCTCCCGATGTGGCCTCCTATATATTGGCGAGACCTGACTCAGATTGAGAGATCATTTTGCTGAACATCTACGCTCTGTCCGCCAGAGAAAGCAGGATCTCCCAGTGGCCACACATTTTAATTCCACATCCCATTCTCATTCTGATATGTCTATCCACAGCCTCCTCTACTGTAAAGATGAAGCCACACTCAGTTTGAAGGAACAACACCTTATATTCCGTTTGGGTAGCCTCCAACCTGATGGCATGAACATTGACTTCGCTAACTTCCGCTAATGCCCCACCTCCCCCTCGTACCCCATCCGTTATTTATTTATATACACACATTCTTTCTCTCTCTCTCCTTTTTCTCCCTCTGTCCCTCTGACTATACCCCTTGCCCATCCTCTGGGTTTCACTCCCCCTTCCCCTTTTCCTCTCTCTCCTTTTCCTTCTGCCTGGGCCTCCTGTCTCATGATCCTCTCATATCCCTTTTGCCAATCACCTGTCCATCTCTTGGCTCCATCCCTCCTCCTCCTGTCTTCTCCTATCATTTTGGATCTCCCCCTCCCCCTCCCACTTTCAAATCTCTTACTAGCTGTTCTTTCAGTTAGTCCTGATGAAGGGTCTCGGCCCAAAACGTCAACTGTACTTCTTCCTAGAGATGCTGCCTGGCCTGCTGCGTTCACCAGCAACTTTGATGTGTGTTGACTAATTTACTTAGCCATTTGTCTAATTAACTTAGTTGGTTCAGATCTGAATTATGGGCCAAGTGGTCTGCTCCAGGGCTGTACCATTCTGTGTTCTTTCTTCTATAAAGATAAACAGGTAGATGGATGGTGCAAAAGAGGAGTCATAAAGTACAGTTCATAGGTTCATGGACCATCCATAAATTGATGGTGGAGGGGAAGAAGCTGTTCCTAAAACATTGAGTATGGGTCTACAGGCTCCTGTACCTCCATGATGTTAGTAATGAGAAGATGGAATGTCCCAGATAGTGAGGATCCTTAATGATGGATGCCTCTTTCTTTAGACATTACCTTTTGAAGATATCCTCGATGGTTGGAGGGCTGAGCCTGTGATGGACCCGGATGAGTTTACAGCTCTCTGCATCCTTTTCCAGTCATACACATTGGAACCACCGTACCAGGAGGTGATAAGACCATAAGACAATAAGACATAGGAACAGAATTAACGCATTTGGCCCATCAAGTCTGCTCCGTCATTCAATCATGGCTGATCCTTTTTTCCCCCTCCCCAGCCTTCTCCCAATAACCTTTGACACCATGGCCAATCAAGAAACTGTCAATCTCTGCCTTTGTCATGGTCCAGATCGGGGTCCCTTTAAATTTACCCTGTTTATGTTACAATCCGGACCGTTGATTCCCTGTTTTCTCATGTCCCTCGGCTTTGGTGATTGGAGGCAATTAATGCTTGGCTGAACCAGTAGTTTATAGTCTCCGGCTTTCAGCCGTTCAGCGTGGGAGCGTCTGCAAAGTCATCAAAGGTACGGTGTGCCGATGTCATCTGGCCGGAGCAAGCCTAGTCTCCGCCCGAAGCGAGTGCCGGTAATTCGCCTCTCTTCACCGGTGCAACCCTGTCCAGTTACCTCGCTGAAGCGAGCCTGCAAAGTTTCCTCATCAAGGTGGGTCCATCAGTTAACCTGCCGGAGAGAATCAGGAGCCGCTGTCTACTGTTCCTGGGCCGAATCGAGAGCCCGGCACTACCCGGAGGTTCCAAGTACCACATCCTGGCTCCGGCGGCATCCAAGTACCATGTCCAAGTCCTGGCTCCAGCGACATCCATGTACCACGTCCAAGTCCAAGTCCTGGCTCTGGCAGCATCCAATTACCACGTCCAAGTCCAAGTCCTGACCCTGGCGGCATCCGAGTACCTAGTCAATTCCTGGCCCTGGCGGTCTGTGATTCCTGTCCTACCCCCCTGTCTGGATCCCTTCTCTGCCCCTCTCGCCTCTCGCCCTCACCTGCACCTCAGTCTAGTTCTATCACTGGAGCTAGATAGGAACTGTGTTGTTCTTTGGTGTTTGTCTTGTCTTGTCCTCGCCACCATGAGGTAAGTCAGGCCGTCTTGCCGTTGCTCCATCGGGGGGTCATGTCTTGTCTTGTCTTGTCCTCGCCTCTGTGGGGTAAGTCAGGCCGTCTTGCTGTTGCCCCACAGGGGGGTCATGAGTCCCAGTCCTTTGTCCTGTTCCCAAGGAGGGGTCCCGGCTCTCTGTTCTGTGTGTGAGTCCTGGCACTATGTCCTGTTTCAAGGAGGGGTCCCGACTCTATGTTCTGTGTATGTGTCCATGGTTCCATGTTCCTTCTCTCCCTAGCCCATGTCATATCCATGCCTGGTTCTGGGGTCCGAGCCCGAGGCAAGATCCAGGTACTGGGTCCTTGCCCAGTCTCTGGCTCGGAGTCCATACCATAACCTCACAAGATGTGTCTTGCATTTGGGTCCACTCTTGCTCCCAATGCCCCCGCCATTGTGACAGCCTTAAATACAACCAACGACCTGGCCTCCACAGCTGACTGTGATAACAAATTCCACAAATTCATCACCTTTGGTTGAAGAAATTTCTCCACATCTCTATTTTAAATGGATGCCCCTCGATCCTTAGACTGTGCCCTCTTGTCCGAGACTCCCCCACCATTGGAAACATCCATTCCACATCTACTTTGTCTAGGCCTTTCAGCTTTCAAAAGGTTTCAATGGGATCAGCCCTCAACTATTCTAAATTCCAGTAAGTACAGACCCACAGCCATCAAATGTTCTTCATTTTATTCCTGGAATCATCCCTGTGAATCTCCCTGAACCCTTTCCAATGCCAGCACATCTTTTCTTACATAAGGAGCCCAAAACTGTTCCAATTTAGAAAATAGTCTGCTCATTAATTTCTTCCAACAAAGTACATGACCATGCCTTTTTCCACATTGTATTTCATTTGCCACTTTCTTGCCTATTTTCCAAAGCCAAGTCCTTCTTCAGTCTTCCTGTTTCCTCAACACTACCTGCCCCTCCACCAATCTTCATAACATTCACAAACTTGGCAGAAAAGCCATCTATTCCATCATCTAAATCATTGATATATAGCACCTCTAGTTACTGGCTGCCAACCAGAAAAGGATCCTTTATTTCCCCAATTGTTGCCTCCAACCAATCAGCTAATGTTCTAATCATGCCTGTAACTTTCCTGTAATACCATGGGCTCGAACAAACCTGCCCACGAGAATATTGGTCCCCTTTGGGTTCATCTGCAATCCATTGTTTTTGTGCAGGTCATACCTCCCTCAGAAGAGATCCCAATGATTTATAAACCTGAAGTCCTGACCTCTGCACCAGCTTCTCAGCTACCCATTTATCTGCCAAAATGTCCTATTTCTACCCTTACTAGCACATGCCACAGGTAGCAATTGAGAAATTACTACCCTGGAGGTCCTGCTTCTCAGCTTTCTACCTAGCTCTCCAAATTCTCTAATCAGGACCTCTTTGCTTTTCTTTCCTAAGTCCCTGGTACCAATATATACCAAGACATCTGGTAGTTCTCCATCCCCCTCCAAAATGCTGTGGACACGATCTGAGATGTCCCTGACCCTGGCACCTGGGATGCAACATATCATCCCATGTCCTGTCCAGGTCCACAGAATCTCCATTCTGTTCCTCTGGCTATTGAGTCCCCTGTCACTAACGGTTTCCTCTTCCGCCTCTGTCCCTTCTGCACCACCGACCCATGCTCGGTGTCAGTAACCTGCTCTCCGAAGCATTCCCCTGAGAAGTCATCCCCACGACCGTATCCAAACTGGTACACTTACTATTGAGGAGAAAGGCCACGGGGTGCTCTGCACTAACTAGCTATTCACCATCCCATTCCTTCTCCTGACAGTCACACTGCTACTCACCTCCTGCAACTTAGGGGTGGCCACTTCCCTGTCATTCTGATCGGTGATCTCCTCACTCTCCTGTACAAGCCAAAGGTCATCCGGCTGCCGCTCCAGATCCCTAACATGGAATTCAAGGAGCTGCAGCTGGATGCACTTCATACAGATGTAGTTCGCTGGGAGACAATGAGTCTCCCAAGTCTCCAAGTGAACAATGTCTATTTAAATGACACTAAATATCCCTGAGACAGCAAAAAAAGGGGGAAAAACAGACTTACACATACAACTTACCCAGAGTCGAAGCCTCCTTTGAGCCAAAGCTTGATGCTACCTGTGAGGAACCTCCTTGCTGTGCGCTGCTCCTGCTGCTGATTGGGCTGCCAGAATGAGACCAAATGCCAGCGAAACTCTCCTTTTAAACTAGCGCCGTCGATCTGCGAGAAACCTCCTCACTATGCACTGCTTATTGCAGCCACTCAGAATGCTCTCATTGGTACATATCATGAAACTTGCTGGAGTCTTTGGTGACATGCCAAATCTTAATGAAGCACAGCTGCTTTCTTCATGATTGTGATTGTATCAATGTGTTGGGCCCAGGATAGATCCTCTGAGAAGCTGATGCCCAGGAATTTGAAGCTGCTCACATTTTCCACTGCTGACCCCTCAATGAGGATCAGAATCTAGTTTCCAGGTTCTCCTTCCTGAAGTTCATAATCACGTGCAAGGTTATCGCTGTGGCACCACTCCGCCAAATAAACCATCTCATTCCTGTATATCTCCTCATCACCATCTTCCAGATAACCACTACTCTTTAAGTTAAAAACCTATTCATCAGATTGTCTTTAATTTTCTTTTCTCTCTCCCTAGAACTCTGCGGTTGAGTAGCAGACTCCCCTACCCTTGTAAAACAATTCTGGCTCCCTATCCTATTGTAGCCCCCCTGGCCAACCTCAGGGTCGCTCGGCTCACTGTCGTCTAGGGAAACAGCCCTTGGCCCCGCCAAACTGGGTAATCAGTTTGTGTGGATGCTGTGTGATGTACCCCACCCTGCCCAAATAACAGACAATACATCAGATACGATTAAATGATTTACAGTTTATAAATATTACTGGAACTATATAATTAATAGAGAATAAAATATAAAAGGAAAATAAAAGGTGCCACACTTATCAAAGTTCAATCTCTTCATGCACAAACAGTTGGAGCTCAGGACCCTTCTTCTTCACCCTGCGGCCTCTCGGACCACCTCGACCGGCCGCCTGGGACTAACAAAGGTGGTCGACCAGACGCTCCACACGAGCCCGTCTCCGTCTCCTCTCCTCACCGAATGCCCTCCTCGGGTCCGACCCCGTTAGCAGACTCACAGCACCTGGTTCACCCTCTGTCTTTCTCGCCCGCCTTCTGCCCCAAAACCCCACGCATACAGTATCTTCAAATACACCAAAAACATAACAACTATCCCAAGTGGTTCGTAACATATTCTTATCACACGCCTAACCCAAAAAAAGCTGCTAGCGCAAAAACTTTCTCAGCGTTTAACATAACAAAGAAACATTCCCAAGTATAACATAACAAAGAAGCCATTTTAATTAGCCTAAGCAGTAACATAAGAGACGAAACCCCCTTACACTCTCCCCTCACCAAATAAAGTCATGTCCTCATGACTTCGAAATAACTCGCCAAACAGTCCTGCAGATACACAACACACACATACACAGATACACACAGTGACAGTGCTCCCCAAACAGTGGACCTTACGCCCGTCCCACAGGCGTTACATAGGCCAACCTTTCTGGGAGCTTCCTAATCCTCCAAGACCTCCGTACCCCCCACATAAACCCAAAAGGCTCAGACACTACTAGGGATACCTCGGGCCTGCCTGCCAACTCCTCTCTCACTCAGGCCACCATTACAATTCGGAACCCCCTGTCCCATGTCCGGGGCCCCACTCCTTTTCCTTCCTGGTCCTGCCACAACTCAGATTGCCCACAGCTAGCCCTCTCCACTACATCTGACTCAGTGAGAGAAGGACCAAAGGTCGAGTCGAGTTGCTTCTGAGGACGTGTGTAGCAGCCTTGAGCCGGTACTGAATTTAAGCGAAACCCAGCGGTGGTACAGCCTGGGGAAAGTAGCTGAGGGTGAGACCCTCTTAGTAGATGCTCTGAACTACCACGAGGGAGGGGAGTTGACCGCTGAAGACACCTCAGTGAGAGAGAGGATGCGGCAACTGGACCCTGGCGCCGTGGAAGATGGAGGCAACGTGTGTGCGGATTATGCGACGTGGTTTAATGTGTTGGATCTGAGGAGTGGATGTTGCCAGATCCCAAGGAGTGCGGCTGTCGAGCCGAAGACGGCCGTTATTAGTTCCCTAGCATTCTTCCAATCCGAAAAGATGCCGAATGGCATATCTGGAACCCCTGCATCCTTCCTGCGGAGCATGAGGAAGACCATGGGGGAAGTGAAGGTGTGTGGAGTTTTGACTTATGTGGATGACCGCCTAGAGCTCGGATTTGCCTGGGGGGACTACGAAGCGAGGCGAGTGGCTGAGCCCGGGTGACCAAAGCAAAGTGCCAAATGTGGAGGAGTTTTTGGCCGGAGGAGTTTGGTGCAATGTGAGAAAAATGACCCGACATACCAGTTGAAATTCCTGGTGTTGGAACAGACGGTAGTGGACCTGGGGATGGAAACCCAGGTCGTCAATCTGAATGAGACACAGGGGAGAGAGGGGATTTGCACCGCTGAACTGAGTGCTCAGAAATGGCAGCCGGAGACTGAGTGCCGCACTTGTGGGACGACCATTGCAGACTTGGAATTTATGCTTGTCAACGTGGAGAAGGAGCAATGGAATTCCAAGCCGACACTGTGGTCACGTACTGATGAATTAATCCAGCGAGAAGAAACAATGACCCACCTTCGAAGGGATCAGCAGAAACTCAAGACATCGATTCAGGAAAGATTGGAAGACTTACAAGTTGGGGAAGATCAAGGAAGTGTTCTGACTAAGGCCAACAGAAAACCGAGAGCCCAGGGAGGGGAGTTTGACTACACTCCCAAGGAGGTGAAGAAATGGAGGACAGATCTCGGAAAAGGGAGGCCGACACTTGAAAGGAACCTGAAGATGACTATCGCAAGTTTAAATGGAGTGGAAAAACTGAAAGTTGACCTGGAAGATGTCATCAGGAAGAAAAAACTGGAGGCTGAACATCCTTTAACTGCTGCTTTTCAGGTCAGGGTGGAAGAAGCTGGTGGGGTAATGGCGTCCCAGATTGAGATGGCCAAGAACCTTGAGTCAGTACTGCTGAGGCTGTGGCAAGAGTTGAAGAAGTCCCCGAAGAAACTGACGCCTCGACTGCAGGAGGCTGAAGGGGTAGCCCCGGCTAAATGTTTCAGTTTGGAGAAACTTAAACAGCAGTTACCGATCGAGGGAATGAGGAAGAATACGGATTCGAAGGATGATGTGCTGGACATGTGGTATAGGCTGCCTTTCGCTAACTTCCCCATGATTGAGGAAGAGACCTTTGGCCCTTCTCCCACTGAGTCAGGTGTAGTGGGGAGGGCTAGCTGTGGGCAGTCTGAGTTACGGCAGGATCTGGAAGGAAAAGAAGCAGGGCCCCGGACATGGGATAGGGGGTTCCGAGTTGGAATGGTGGCCTGAGTGAGAGAGGAGTTGGCAAGCAGGCTCGAGGTATCCCTAGTAGTGTCTGAGCCTTTTGGGTTTAGGTGAGGGGGTACGGAGGTCTAGGAGGGTTAAGAAGCTCCCAGATAGGTTGGCCTATTTAGCACCTGTGGGACGGGTGTAAGGTCCACTGTTTGGGGAGCACTGTCACTGTGTGTATCTGTGTATGTGTGTGTTGTGTGTCTGCAGGACTGGTTGGCGAGTTATTTAGAAGTCATGAGGACGTGACTTTATTTGGTGGGAGGAGAGTGTAAGGGGGTTTCGTCTTTTATGTTACTGTGTAGGCTAATTAGAATGGCTTCTTTATTATGTTATACTTGGGAATGCTTCTTTGTTATGTTAAACGCTGAGAAAGTCCTCCCGCTAGCAGTTTGTTTGAATCACGTTACTGATAGGAAGATGTTATGAACCAATTGGGATGGTTGTTATGTTTTTGGTGTATCTGTAAGATATTGTATGCGCGGGGTTTTGGGGCAGAAGGTGGGAGAGAGAGATAGAGGAAGGACCAGGTGCTGTGAAGTCCGCTAACGGGGTCAGACCCCGAGGAGGGCATTCGGCGAGGAGACGGAGACAGACTCATGTGGAGCGTCTGGTTGACCACCATTGTTGGTCCCAGGCGGCCGGCCAAGGTGGTCCGAAGGGTCGCAGGGTAAAGAAGAAGGGTCCGGAGCTCCAACTGTTTGTGCACGAAGATATTGAACTTTGATAAGTGTGGCGCCTTTTATTTTCCTTTTATATTTTATTCTCTATTAATTATATAGTTCCAGTAATATCTATAAACTGTAAATCATTTAATCGTATCTGGTGTATTGTCTGTTATTTGGGCGGGGTGGGGTACATCACACAGCATCCACGCAAACTTATTACCCAGTTTGGCGGGGCCGAGGGCTGTTTCCCTAGACGACAGTGAGCCAAGCGACCCTAAGGGTGGCCGGGGGGCTACATGCAAAAAAGGAAATTAGTGCGAGTACATTTAAATGAATAAATGGAAACAGAAAGAAAAATAAATTGTTCAAATCACAAAATGTAGCCCAAAAGCTCTGATGTGTTACCCACTCACATCCATCAGATGTTTAATCCATACTAAAGTACTTGCAATGAGCCTTTATAATTTAAATTATACAACATTCAGAAAAATGTTGGTTACTCACCGAGAAACACAGCATCACAGGAGATGGAGAGCTTATCCTTCAGTGGTGTATACAGTCGTGAGACATAGGTTGAAGACGTGAAGGGAAAAATCTAACAGACACCTAAAGAGCAACTTCTTCATGCAGAAGGAGGTGAGTGTATGAAACCTGTTGCCAGGGAAATTACTTGATGAGTGAGTTGGGTGAAAGGGCCTGTTCCTGTGCTGAATCACTCTATCAGTCCGTGATTGTTGTCCTTCACAGTGGTTTAAATACGTACTGTATGCATTTAAAGTATGCTGTCAATATATTTAGTAATTCTATCTACTAAAATCACCTTACAATAACACCATTAACAGATAATAAGGATATTAGAAGATAGTTTATAGTTATAACATTGCTGAAGTCCACATCCCTGCATAGATTTACATATCTAAGAAATATATCTAATATTTACATCATTTTAATGAATCCGAATCAGAATCAGGTTTATTATCACTGGCATGTGTCGTGAAATTTGTTAACTTCCAGTTCAATGTAATACAAAATATAGAAGGAGAGAAAACAATAATAAACATATAAGTAAATCAATTAAAGTATACGTATAATGAATAAATAAAAAATCATGCAAAAACAGAAATAATATGTATTAAAAAGTGAGGTAGTGTTCACGGTTCAATGTCCATTTAGGAATCGGATGGCAGAGGGAAAGAAGCTGCTCCTGAATCACTGAGCATGTGCCTTCAGGCTTCTGTACCTCCTCACTGATGGTAATAGTGAGAAAAGGGCACGGCCTGCGTGCTGGGGGTCCTTAACAATGGACGCTGCCTTCCTAAGACACTGCTCCTTGAAAATACCCTGGGTACTTTGTAGGCTAGTACCCAAGGTGGAGCTGACTAAATTTACAACCCTCTGCAGCTTCTATCGGTCCTGTGCAGTAGCCCGCCAACCCCCCATACCAGACAATGAAGTATGCTGTCAGAAAGCTCTCCATGGTACCTCTATACAAGTTTTTGAGTGTTCTTGTTGACATACCAAATCTCTTCAAACTCCTAATAAAGTATAGACACTGTCTTGTCTTCTTTGCAGCTGCACTAATATGTTGGGAACAGGTTAGGTCCTCAGAGATCTTGACACCCAGGAACTTGAAACTACTCACTCTCTCACTTCTGATCCCTCTATGAGGATTGGTATGTGTTCCTTCATCTTACCCTTCCTGAAGTCCACAATCAGCTCTTTCGTCTTACTAACGTCGAGTGCAAGGTTGTTGTAGCCCTCTGATCTCTGTCTGAGATTCTACCAACAATGGTTGTATCATCAGCAAATTTATAGATGGTTTTTGATCTGTACTTAGCCACGTACTCATAGGTATAGAGAGAGTAGAGCAGTGGGCTAAGCACACACCCCTGAGGTGCACCAGTGTTGATCATCAGCGAGCAGCAGATAATATCACCAATCCTCACAGTGGTGAACTTAATTTTAGGTTGCAACCAATATAGTTGTGTGGTTAACACTCGTATTGATGACATTGACCACTTCCTTCTGCTGTACTGCTCATATCAACTTGATTTCATCTCTGTCTCCAGTCATGGAACCAGAACTTTTGCAGGCCATCTGACATGTACACCAGCAGTGTTCCGAAGAGGTTTGAAGGTTGGCTGTCTAGCCCACAAGATATACTGTATGTGTAAACTCCCTGAGAAACTTTGGGTGAGGTACATAATTTTTGTACTTGAATTCTTCACAGCTTGCTCCTGTTGTAGCTTCATTGGGTAGGGGACGACATCTAATGCACAGATGTTAGACAGGGTGAATGGGGGACCCCAGGGAGACAGGGAACCAGAGCTTGACAAACCCAGACAGAGCCTTATATACTGCAATTGTAGTAAGCTGTCCTTACTCCTGAACTCATATCTTTTCTCAATAAATCCCAATATTTGTCTTCCTAATTACTTGTTTCACCTGCACGTTGGCATTGATTGACTGCCGAATGAGAACACCTGGGATCCTTTGAACATCAACATTATTCAATCTCTCAACATTCCAAAAACACTCTACTTTTCTGTATTGTGCCACATTCCTGTGCCCTCAGTCAGTTTGCCTTTTCTCACTGAAACCCCTTTTCATTCTCCTTCAGATTCTTCATCCAACCCAGTTATGTCTTGTCAGCAAACCAAGAAATACAACATTTGATCTCCTCAGTCAAAATGTTGCTGTAGTTCCTGAATAGTTGAATGCCAAGTGCTGATCCCTGCTTTAACCTATCAGACACAGCCTGATGACCTGAGTGTGACATTCATTCCTACTCTTAGGTTTCTGTCCAATTACTAGTTCCCAGTTCATGTCAGAATATTACACCCAACTCCAACCGTCTTGACAAGGTCTTCAATGAAACTTCATTGAAAACCTCCAAAACGTCAAAACATGATGCCTGCTGGATCTCTATTATCTATTCTGTAGTCACTTTCTCAAAAACTCTTACTAAAAGCATCAAATATGACACATTATTCATAAATCTTCTCAATCCTATTACTTTGCTGTTATGTTATTGCATCTTTCATTATAGATCCCATTATTTTCTTTGTTCATCAGGCTGTCAGATTGGTATCGAGTGTGTCCCTGAGTTGATACATGTTTGACCACAGGAGCAGTGCTGTGATATACTAGGATTGCTTAAGGGGCATAAAGCTTCTCAACCAGCCATTGAATTGGGGGACATTTTGATAATGATGTATCTCAATCCCTTGATAGCCCAGCCAAATCCACTATCAAACTCTGGCTTCTCTCTTGCTCCTTTATAAAATAGTGTGATCACATTTCTAAACCTCCACTCTCCAATCTAACTCTGTGAGATTTTTAATTCTCTCTTTGCTGGGTGCTCGGTGAGGCTGTCCCTCACTGCCCACTCTTTGTCATATCTGCTGCTCTCTAACTCACCACCACAGCCAAGTATGCCCCACCCACCCACTATATCCCTCACCTGGTCTCACCTCTCACCTACTAGCTTATATTCTCCCCCATCTTCTTATTCTGGTTTCTGTCCCCTTCCTTTAAGTCCTGATGAAGGGTCTCAGCCCAGTACGTTGACTGTTTACTCCCCTCCATAGAGGCTGATTTCCTTCAGCATTTTGTGTGCGTTCAAGATTTCATGCACCTGCAGAATCTCTTGTGTTTATACAGAGGGCCCAGCTTAGACCATAAGACCATAAGACATAGGAGCAGGATTAGGCCAATTAGCCCATTGAGTCTGCTCCACCATTCCATCATGGCTGATCTCGGATCCCACTCAACCCCATACACCTGCCTTCCCGCTATCACCTTTGATGCCCTGAACAATTAGGAAACTATCAACTTTCACTTTAAATATATCCACAGACTTGGCCTCCGCAGCTGTCTGTGGCAGAGCATTCCACAGGTTCACTATCTCGCTAAAAAAAATTCCTCCTTACCTCTGCTCTAAAAGATCACTCCTCAATTTCCAGGCTGTGCCCTCTAATTCTGGACACCCTCATCATAGGAAACATCCTCTCCACAGCTACCTTATCCAGTCCTTCAACATTCGGTATGTTTCAATGAGATCCCCTCACATTCTTTTAAATTCTAGTGAGTACAGTCCCAAAGTTGCCAAACTCTTCTCATATGTTAACCCCTTCATTCCCAGAATCATCCTGCTGAACCTCCTCTGGATTCTCTCCAATGAAAGCACATACTTTCTGAGATATGGGGCCTAAAACTGTTGACAATACTCCAAGTACAGCCTGATTAGTGCCTTATAAAGCCCCAGAATTAACTCCTAATTTTTTATATTTTATTCCCCTTGAAATGAATGCCAACATTGCATTTGCCTTCTTTACCACAGATTCAACCAGTAAATTAACCTTCTGGCAGTCCTGTGCTAGGATTCCCAAGTCCCTTTGCACCACTGATGTTTGAATTTTCTCCCCGTTTAGGTAATAGCCTGAACTTTTGTTCCTTTTACCAAAATACGCTATCAGACATTTCCCAGCGCTATATTCCATTGGCCACTTTTTTACCCATTCTTCCAATTTGTCTAAGTCCTTCTGCAATTCCATTGCTTCCTCAGCACTACATACCATTGCTCCTATCTTCATATCATCTGTAAACTTTGCCTCAAAGCCATCACTAGACACTAGACACTAGACACTAGAATACTACAGCACAGTACAGGACCTTCGGCCCTTGATGTTGTGCCGACCCATATATTCCTTTAAAAAAAAGTACTAAACCCACACTACCCCATAACCCTCTATTTTTCTTTCCTCCATGTGCCTGTCAAAGAGGCTCTTTATTACCCCTAATGTTTTAGCCTCCATCACCATCCCTGGCAAGTCATTCCAGGCACCCACAACCTTCCGTGTAAAAAATTTACTCCTGATGTCTCCCTAAACTTCCCTCCCTTAACTTTGTACATATGCCCTCTGGTGTTTGCTATTCGTGCCCTGAGAAACAGGTACTGGCTATCCACCCTATCTATGCCTCTCATAATCTTGTAGACCTCTATCAAGTCCCCTCTCATCCTTCTACGCTCCAAAGAGAAAAGTCCCAGCTCTGCGAACCTTGCCTCATAAGACTTGTTTTCCAATCCAGGCAACATCCTGGTAAATCTCCTCTGCACCCTCTCCATAGCTTCCACGTCCTTCCTATAATGAGGTGACTAGAACTGAACACAATACTCTAAGTGTGGTCTCACCAGAGATTTGTAGAGTTGCAACATGACCTCTCTACTCTTGAACTCAATCCCCCTATTAATGAAGCCTAGCATCCCATAGGCCTTTTTAACTATCCCATCAACCTGTGCAGTGACCTTGAGGGATGTATGGATTTGAACCCCAAGGTCCCTCTGTTCATCCACACTCTTAAATAACAGACCATTAACCCTGTAGTCAGCCTTCTGGTTTGTCCTTCCAAAATGCATCACTTCACACTTATCCGGATTGAACTCCATGTGCCACTTTTCTGCCCAACTCTGCATCCTGTCTATATCCTCTTGTAACCTTCGACAACCTACAGCTCCATCCACAACTCCTCCAACCTTTGTGTCATCTGCAAACTTACTCACCCTTCCTTCCGCCTCTTCATCCAGGTCACTTATAAAAATAACAAAGAGCAGGGGTCCCAGGACAGATCCTTGCGGCACTCCACTAGTCACCGACCTCCAGGCAGAATACTTTCCTTCCACTACTACCCTCTACTTTCTTCCTGTAGGCCAATGTTTTATCCAAACAGCCAAGGTTCCGCTGATCCCATGCCTCATGACTTTCTGGATGAGTCTCTCATGGGGGACCTTGTCAAATGCCTTGCTAAAATCCATGTGGACCACATCTACCACCCTACCCTCATCAATTTCTTTTGTTACCTCTTCAAAAAACTCAGTTAAGCTCGTGAGGCACGACCTTTCCTTCACAAAGCCATGTTGACTATCCTTGAGTGGATTGTACTTCTCCAAATGCTCATAGATCCTATCCTTAAGAATCCTTTCCAATAGTTTGCAGACCACCGACATAAAACTCACCAGTCTATAGTTCCCAGGATTTTCCCTATTACCTTTTTTAAACAAGGAAACTACATTTGCCATTCTCCAATCCTCCGGCACCTCCCCTGCAGTCAAAGAGGATTCAAAGATCATAGCTACTGCTCCAGCGATCTCTTCTCTCACTTCCCACAGCAACCTGGGGTATATCACGTCCGGCCCTGTGGACTTATTAATCTTGATGTTTTTAAGAAGATCCAACACTTCTTCTTCCTTAATCTCCACATTGTCCAGCACACCGGCCTGTTCTATTTCGACCTCACCCTGATCAAGATCCTTTTCAATTGTGAATACTGAAGCAAAGTATTCATTTAGGACCTCCCCAACCTCCTCCGCCTGCAGGCACATGTTGCCTTCTTTATCCTTTAGCGGTCCCACCTTCATTCTTGTCATCCTTCTTTTTTTCACATATGCATAGAACGCCTTGGGATTCTCCTTAATCCTACATGCCAAGGCCTTTTCATGCCCCCTTCAAGCTCTCCTAAGTCCTTTCTTAAGCTCCTTCCTGGCTACCCTATATTTCTCATGAGCCCCTCCTGCTTCCTGCTTCTTATATCTAACATAGGCTTCCTTCTTCCTCTTGATGAGTTGCCTCACGTGTTTCGTCAGCCACGGTTCCCTTTTCCTACCATTTTTTCCTTGTCTCAGTGGGACAAACCTATCCTGAACCCAAGCACAAGTGGTCCCTAAACTTCCTCCACATTACTTCTGTGGTTTCACCCTTGAACATCTGTTTCCAATTTACTCTTGCTAGTTCCTGCCTCATCCCTCCATAGTTAGCCCTTCCCCAGTTAAGCACTTTCCCATTTTGTCTGTTTTTATCCTTTTCCATAGCTATGCTGAAGCTAAGGGAGTTGTGGTCACTGTCACCAAAATGCTCCCCCACCAAGAGGTCTGCCACCTGACCAGGTTCATTACCCAGAACTAGATCCAGTATAGTCTCTCCTCTCATCGGCTGGTCCACATTTAGAAATAACGTGATAAATAACAGTCCCAATACTGACCCCTGAGGAACACCACTAGTAACTGGCTGCCAACAAGAAAAGGCTCCCTTTATTCCCACTCACCTCCTCCTGTCTGTCAGACATACCTCCATTCACACCAGTATCTTACCTGCAATGCCATGGGATTTTTTTGTTGTTAAGCAGCCTCATGTGTGGCACATTATCAAATGCCTTCTGAAGATCCAAATAAATGACATCCAATGCCTCTCCTTTGTCTGGATATTTTTTCTTTCTCAGTCTTAACCCTTCCCAAATGTTACTGATGTATCATAGAAAGGATTCTATTTGGATGCAAAGCCGCCTCGTTTGGCAACTGCTCTATACACGAACACAAGAATCTGCAGAGTTGTCAGCATATCATGGAAATCAGAGTCTCCTCTGTGGATACTGTCTACACTTCTCACTGCCTCAATAAAGCAGGCAGAATAATCGAAGGGCCCACCCACCCTGGATATTTTCTCTTCTCCCCTCCTGCATCAGGCAAAACTTACAAAAGCTTGAAAGCACGTATCACCAGGCTCATGGGCAGCTTCTACCCCACTGTTATCAGACTCTTTCAGGTACCAATTTTACAAGATGGAATCTTGGCCACACAACCTATGTTCTTATGATCTTGCACTTTATCATTTCCCTGCTCTGCACTTTCTCTGTAGATTTTATAGTTTATTCTGCATTATTATTCTTTTCTCTTGTTCTACTGCAATGCACTGTGTAATGATTTGATCTGTATGAACAGGACTGAAGACCAACTATTGACTGTATCTTGGTACATGTGACAATAATAAACCTTGGGGAAAACAGCCAGGGGGAAAACGCTATATCTAGTAAAAGCCCTGCTCGCGAAAGGTGCAACTGGTTTCCATTGTGTCACTGGGTTTGCAAACTTGGGAATGGTGGAGGTGGGATTATTCATTTATCTTGCTCCCTTGTCCAATAAAGAGAAATATTACGGGGAGAAACACATATAAATCATGAAAATGACACTTCCTGCATTTCCCTAGAAAATTCAGTAATGTTACTTTTGAACTTCTATAAACACAAATCCTCTCTCTGCTGACTCCTATAATGCATTCTCACATTTATGGGAGCTTCCTTTGAACACTGTCCCACTCCTGCTATCTTGCCTTGAGCACTCTCACTGTTCCACTAACCTTGCAAAGGTCATACCAGTCCTGGTGATGACTTGTTGACTTTGACCTTTCCATTGGCACTACCTTGAAATAGTGTCCCAGACTACAGCCATCCATACCACAGCTATCCGTGTACTTATCCAAACTTATCTTAAATGTTACAATTAAACCCACATCTACCATTTCCACTGGCAGTTCATTCCACACTCGCACCATCACCTGAGTGAAAAATTTCACTCTCAGGTTTCCCTTAAGTATTTCATTTTTCGCCCTTAATCTATGACTTCGAACTCTAGTCTCACCCAACCTCAGGGGGAAAGATATAAATATGTTTGTTGTCATCATTGGGTTGGTAGGGAGACATCTCTTTGTAATGGGAGATTGTACATTCATAGAGCTATAGAGTCGGGTAACTGGGCCACCTCATCCACGTTGACCAAGCTAAATCCATATCATGTTATTTGGCCCACATGTATTATTTCTATTCTTTAATGCTGCCTTGATGGACTGATGTGATGAAATAAAATACATATGGAGGATGTACAAGTGACAATAATAAACCAACCTAATTGTTGTTTTGGGGATTTAAGAAACTCATAGATAGGCACATGGATGAATGAAAAATAGAGGGTTACGTAGCAGAGGGTAGGGTTTTATTGCTCTTAAAATAGGTTACAAGGTCTGCACAACACTGTGGGCCAAAGGGCCTGTGGTGTGCTGTAATGTTCTATGTTAATTTACCAGTTTAGACACCCTAAATCTTTCCTAACCATATAAAAATGTGCTTTGAACATGTAATTCTACTTACCTCTACCACTTTCTCTTACAGCTGGTTCCATATACCCAAAAACCTCTGCGTGAAAAGCTCAACTCTCAGGTCCCTTTTAAATCTTTTCCTTCTCATCCTATATTGATGCCAACTATATTTAGACTCCCCTACTATGGGGGTGAAGAAGATTGTAGCCATCCATCTGATCTATGCCCTTCAAGATTTTATAAATCTCTGTAAGGTCACCCTTCAGCCTTTTCCACTTCAGGGAAAACAGTGCCAGCTTATGCCATCCCTCCTTATAAATCAAACCCTGTAATCCCAACAACATCCTTGGGAACTTCCCTGCATCTCTCTAGCTAAATCACATCCTACCTACAGGATGGTGACCAGAATTGCACACAAAACCACAGATGGGATTTCCTGCCTCTCAGGATCTTTTCCATCAACTTACCAACCACTGAAGTAAGACTCACTGGTCTATAATTTCCTGGGCTATCTCTACTCCCTTTCTTGAATAAGGGAGCAACATCTGCAACCCCCCAATCCTCTGGAACCTCTTCCATCCCCATTGATGATGAAAAGATCATAGCCAGAGGCTCAGCAATCTCCTTTCTCACCTCTCACTGTAGCCTGGGGCTACAACTCATCCGGTCCCAGAGACTTATCTAACTTGATACTTTCCAAAAGCTCCAGCACATCCTCTTTCTTAATGTCTATCTGCTCAAGCTTTACAAGTTTTTCAGTCTGCTGTAAGTCATCCCTACAATCGCCAAGATGCTTTTCTGTAGTGAATACTGAAGCAAAGTATTCATGAAGTGCCTCTGCCATCTCCTCCGGTTCCATACACACTTTTCCACTGTCACACTTGACTGGTGCAAGATTACTACTTTCTTGAAAAAAGCTGTACCTAGCACATTTGCTATTCACTGTGTTATTTGGAGACAACCTGTTGCAAAAAGAGCTAAGTGATCAGCTGAACAGATCATTAAATATTGTCATCACAACAGTAAATATAAACAAGTCTCAATGCTTTCAGTTCTCGACCTTTTTGAAAGCTTTGTATTGAGAATGATGAATAGTCTGAACCCTTGCTGTTGCACACAGAGATCAGATGGCTCACAAAAGGAAACTGCCTGAGATGCTATTATGAGTTTTTGAAACTGTTATAAACTTCCTTGAAGACACAAATGCTTCATTCAGTAATCAGCTCAAGAACATTAGGTGTGACATTGCTTATTTGTCAGAATCATTTGCAAAGTTTAAAGAAATCAATCTCCAATTGCAAGAAAATGATATGGATCTTACCAAAGTGAAATCAGTCGTTTCTACATTTCTGTCTAAAAGTTGGAAGAGTAATAAAGAATACCTGATGATAAACTTCAGTTATATTGTGCTCACTTGGATAAGCTGCATAAAGACATGTCAGAGAGAGTTCAGGAGAGTTCTCGATCCAAATTCCAGGTTGGGTAATAAATCCATTGTTGAACATTTGTAATGAGGAATTAACAGGAAGGATGAAGGAAGAACTGATCTTTCCACAGAATGACTTTGAGCCGAAGTTGAGCTTCAATATAATCATATCAAGACATTTGACTGCAGAAATAGATTTCTGAGCACTATCCTCTAACCTGCACTGTGGAAAAAAAGGTCAAGATGTGCTTTATTGCCTTTCCAATATCATATTAAGTGGAGTATGGTTTTAGAGCAGTCACTCAACTTCTTTCAAAGCAACAAACTGCAAATTACTGAACGTGAGAATCTAAGATTCCTTCTGAGTGAAATTCAGCCTGATGTTGAGAAGCTGATATCACTACATCAAGCCCATCCATCTCATTGAAAGGTGAAAAAGCAATGAAGTAGTGAATAGTTGGATTCCTAATATGCACTCTAAAATTGTTGATGAAAATTGTTTTTATTGCAATTCCTAAAATAATTTTATTTGTAGATTTAAGTAGATTTATATAATTTTTATGATTATTTCTCACTGCATTGAATTTGCAGTTCCTATTTTCTTTCACTGTGTATCCTAAATGAAAATTCTTGATATGTTTTATGTTATGGCCAGAAAGGGAATGTGGGGTTCGTAACCCAAAAAAGTTAGGGAAACACTGCTCTGGGCCATTGGACATAGGAGGAGAATTAGGCAATTTGGTCCATCAAGTCTGCTCTGACATTTAATCATGGCAGATTAATGTTCCCTTTATCCCCATTTTCCCGCCTTCTTCCTGTAACATATAACACCCTTACTAATGAAGCACCTATCAACCTCCACTTTAAATATACCCAATGACTTGGCCTCCACAACCATCTGGAGCTGCAGAAATTGCTCCTCACCTCTGTTCCAAAGGGATATCCTTCGATTCCGAGGCTGTGCCCTCTGGTCCTTCACTCTGCCACTATAGGTCAGATGCCTCAAAAGTCCCATACCAGATGGTGATGCAGCTGGTCAGGACATTTTCAATGGTTCTCTTGAAAAAATTGGTTAAAATGGTGAGGGGGAACCCATTTTAATTCTATTTTCCAGTCCCATTCCAATACGTCAGTTCGCGACTTCCCCTACTGCCATGGAGGCCACTCCCAGGTTGGAAGAGCAACACCTTTGGTGCCCCTCCTCCTTCCCTTTCTCCCATGATTCCTGTAATTACTGCATGATAGTAATAGCAAGAGGAGAGCATAGCCTGGATGATGTGGGTTCTTGATGATGGACAGTATACATTGGAGCATTATGTTGCAGTATTCTAAATAGTTCAGTGCCTACACATAATAAATTCAAAGGACTAGAGTTTAAAAATGATACAAATTGCATCTCTCCCTCTCTTTCCCTCTCCCCCCACTCTCTCTTCAATCTCTCCTCCAGCAACTTATATAGAAGAAAGACTTCTGGATTCTGCAGAGCATGGTTAAAGGGCATTAAACAGCATTGGTTTGAAACTCAAATAAGCAATAAAAGCTTTCCTTCAAAATCCAAAAATGCAAATAATAGCAGAAAACATTAGCAGTTTTCAGAACTTGAAATATTAATTGTTTCTTTCCTAATAAGTGCTATTCAACCCGCTGATTACCAGGTTACAACATTTTGTGATTTTTATGTCACATTTCTAAAATTTGCAGTCCTTTTGGTATCAGTCTTTGCTTTAGTGTCTGTGTGATACATTGCCCACAGGAGCCAAAATAGTACAAGCAGAAATGGTCAGTTTTGATACGAGCGGAAAGAGCGTTTTCCTAAAATTAGACAGTTCGATATTGAGTCTCATAATTCTGCAGGCTCATATTATTCCTATAAGCAATAGCATCTTCTGTATTTCAAAGTCAAAGTCAAGTTTATTGTCATACTCACAAGTACATTTATGCACAGGTACAATGAAAAGGGTTAATTGCAGATGCATCACAGGCACGCAGCATCACGCAGACTGAGTGGGCCACTGCCACTCGTTCCAAAGGGAAACATGAAGGGTGGTTCATTCCAGTGCTTGGACCAGGAGACCCAAGGTGTGAGGACCCTCTGCTATTGTGCCCTCAATTCCCATATTACTCACAATATGTGTTTGCTTGGCTCTGGGTGGCCGGGACACTAAAAGGTGATGTCATGGTCTCTGACTATCCACACCCAGCAGGAGTCATCCTAAAGCTTCAGGACGTTTGTTCCTCTGGGAATGTGTCTACGGATCTCCTGTGTTGCAGCCTCTGAATGAGCCAGGATCCCGGGAGCCCAGCCTTCTCCAGGCTCCATGCTGTAGCCTGCAGGCCCTACAGGTGGTTCAGCGTCTGGATGGGAGCAGCATTTATGTACAGGCTTCTGGGCCACTGGATGTCAATGTGTTTCTGCTGGCATGACCATAGGCTCAGAGAGTGAATGGTACAATGGATAGTGTCCAATTCCAAACTTGGGATGTGGTTAAGTCTGTGCATCTCCAGACAGTAGGACCAGAGTGCAGTGCTCTGCAGATAGGGCAGGACCCTCTCCTTGGTCTCTCTGTCTCATTGACACTCTGCTTCCCGTTGGTGCATGGGAGACAGATTGACACTCTTGGCCACATCTGCCAGGGTCTGATAAACGAACAGCTGGCTCCCTCAGCTGCTCTGAGCTCCACCCTCTGGAATAGATGATCCACATGGAGACAATCCAGATTTCCTTGTGAAATCAGGGGTAGGGGGGGGTTACCAGGCCGAGCACCCAGACAATGACCTTTCCACTCAGACCTCAGGCAGGCAAAAAGCTGAAAGACCTAGAGGTACATAAGTCACCTGGACCAGAAGAACTGCACCCTAGGGTTCTGAAAGAAGTAGCGTTGGAGATTGTGGTGACATCAGAAATGATCTTTCAAAAATTATTGGACTCTGGCATGGTACCTGAGGACTGGAAAATTGCAAATGTCACTTCACTCCTTAAGAAAGGAGGAAAGTAGCAAAAAGGAAATTATAGACCAGTTAGTCTGACCTCAGTGGTTGGGAAGATGTTAGAGTCAATTGTTAATGATGAGGTGATGGAGTACTTGGTGACACAGGACAAGACAGTACAAAGTCAGCATGGTTTCCTTAAGGGAAAATCCTGCCTGCTGAACCTGTAATAATTCTTTGAGGAGATTACAAGTAGGATAGATAAAGGAAATGCAGTGGATGTTGTATAATTGGGTTAAAAGCACTGGTAAGGCTTCTGGTTCCGGGGCGACTAGTCACAACTCGAATAGCAGCAGTACTCTCAATGGATACCATTAAATATTCCCGTTTCAGCCTGATACAGCTAAAAAGCACATTTGTTTCCAAGGTCAGTACAGTCAATAAAGATGCGTTAATGCATTTAAACGAACTGCTGCTGCTTAAAACTGACGGAAGCAACACCGATTGTAATCAGAAGTGCCCATAGAGGATTCCTCGGAGGAAATATGGGTGTAGATCAAGGGTTGCAAGTGCATTTAAGGAAATGGGGTTTTAAACTCCCTCCACCGACTATCTTGCTGACGAATGTTGCAGTCTCTGCTGAATAAGATTGATTATCTCAGAGCTAGCGTGCTGAATAAGAGGGACATTAGGACCGTGTGTGTCCTTTTTTTTCCACAGAATCCTGGTTAGCCCCTTCCGTACCAGATGCAGCAATCCAGATCGACGGGTTTACTATACACTGCAGGATAGATCTAGAGTTTCTCAAACGCAAAGGTGGAGGAGTATGCCTCATGATCAGCTCTTCTTGGTGCACAAATGTATCAGTGCTGTCCCAGTTCTGCTCACCAGACCTGGAATATCCAGCAGTAAAGTGCCACCCTTTTTACCAACCACGAGAGTTCTCTGGAGTTATTTTGGTAGCAGTTTGCATTCCAACTCAGGCCAATGTCAAGCAGGCTTTAGGTGATGGTATCAACTTGCATGAAACAGCGCATCCTAACGCCATTGTTAAAGCACATCAAAACACCAGTGAACAAGTGTAAAGCAGAAGAAATAATTGTTACTCTGGATCCGATAGTACAAAATAAAGAGAAGAATACAAAGAATATAATCATTAAAGCACAATAAATATAAATACCCCATGACAGCTTATATCGATTGATTGTATGATCATGAAGTGACGCTAGGCACAGGAGTGTCTGTACATAAGGGGTCCTGACAGGAGATGATAAAGTAGGGTGGTGGGAGGTGTGGAAGCATTGGTTCGTGGGTGGAGGTGTTGATCAGCCTTGCTGCTTGGGGAAAGTAAATGTTTTTGAGTCTGGTGGTTCTGGGATGGATGATAAGTCGCCTCATCCTGATGGGAATAGGACAAGCAATCCATGAGGAGGGTCGGTGGGATCCCATTCCACACCTTTCTCTATATATATCCTTGATGGTGGGTAGGCTGGTGCAGGAGATGTGTTGGGCAGTTTTCTCTACCCGTTGTAGAACCTTCCTATCTGTCATGTAGTAGCTTGCTTACCGTGCAGTGTTGCAACATGTTAGGAAGCAATCTTCTGTGGATCTGTAGAATGACATGCGTGTAGATGTGCATAGTCCAGCTGTGTACCACATCCTCAGAAAGTCAAGGTATTGGTGAACTTTCATAATTGTGTAGGATGTGTTTACTTGTACACACACGCGAACATTGACAAACCCCACCCCCCTACCACCCTCCACCATTGATTCTCCCTAAAGCCACTTCCCCACAGAGTAATTTATAGAAGCCAATTAAGCTCACTGCCAGCATATCCTTGGGATATGGGAGTTAACCAGGGTGCCCAGTGGAATCCCATGCAGAGTAAATGCAAATTCCATGCAGACAGCATGAGAGATCTAAATCAGTGACCAATGCACTGGAGCTGTGAGGCAGCTGCACTACTGCTGCAGCACTGCTCTTTCTCTTTGAGATTTCTTTTGATTCTGAAATCAGGTGTCTGTGATTCTGAGTCTGAGCAAATGAAGAGTTTTTCTGCTATTTTTTCAAAACATAATATCCTTGTTCTTTTTTTCAAGGCTGCACATGAAAGAAATCACTCAAAGTGAGGTATATTTTCAGACTAAGACGGCTACATAGTCTTGTACATGGATAAAGTCAAAGATATGTTCAAAAATCATGCTGAACTCCAAGTCAAAAGTTACAGAAATCTGTTTGTGTAAATAATATCATCTGTAAAGAAAAATATACATTTCTCTGTCGTATCCTTTAGCAAAAGTTCTAAAACAAAGTACCAAAATCTGAAATAAATATTGAAAAAACTGAAATTATTCAACAGGTTAGGAAACAACTGTGGGAAGAGAAACAGGGTTAACATTTCAGGTCAATGAAAAGTTTTGATCTAAAACATCGATGCTGTTTCTCTTTCTTCAGATGCTGCCTGACCTGCTGAGTATTCACAGCATTTTCTGTATTCAATTTCACCTTTCAACTGAGTTTTGGCCAGTACTTCTAAGAAAATTAGCCCATTTTCCAAAATGCTTACAGATATTGGCCATGCCCTGTATTGTGGTAAAGAAGTTACTTGCTTGAATGGAAAATGCTGAATATGTCTTGTCTGCTTGATGGCATCAAAATTAACTCAGTCTGGTCAATTTGTCAGAGGTGTAAATGCAAAAGACTGGCCAGAGCAAAGAAAAGTGAAATTAATGATACCTTTCTGTTGCATTTCTATGCTTTAGGAGAAAAGGTATGAATTGTTTGCAATATGGCACCACAGTGAAAGCTATGGAAGTGGCCACTATTATGCTGAAATCAAATCAGACTCTGGTGACTGGTACAATTTTAATGATGAAGATGTTAAAAAGGTAAAGATCGTAAGAACAGAAAGAAAAGTTTTCTAAACTACTAAATGAGAGTTAGTTTTTCAGTTCGAGGAAAAGATTGCTGTGTTTTATTCTATGGCATTTTCTCAGTTTGTGTTCTGGAATGAAATTAAGTTACTTCAAAAGCAGCATTATACCTCACAAAAAGGGAGATGATTATGTTGTTGGAGGTTAATCATCCCATTCATAAAGTACGAGATCACTGTAGGAGCTGAGTCGGAACTTTACTTACTTAGTTCTTGATAATTCCATGCCAGCTTGTTTTGGAGATCAAATGTAAACATTTATAATATTACAGGATTAACGTTAAACACATCAGACCGATCATGTGAGCTACCAGACAGTGGCTTTTTCTTTATTCATTTGTAGAATGGCATTGTCATTACCCCTGAGAGAGTGCTGAGTCACCTGTTTCATCTCCGCACTCTAAGTATTCCTGTTCCTACAACGCTGTGAGGTGGAGGGTTCCCAGAATTAGACCCAGAAATAATGTAAAAATGATTACATATCTCGACATTGAGAGAGTGTGCAACTTCGTATAGAATTGAGAAAAGCTGACAAATAAGCTTCCTCAGATAGACCATTATTTCACTGAATTTATTGTTGATTCTTTCTGAATAATCATCACATTCATTGTGTTAGTGCTTTTAGAGATGAACTCATGTCATATAACTTCCTGACAGACAGTAACATTTTGATGGGTTTTTTTGCATGTTGTCAATGAATATTTATTCATTATGACATTTCATTAAGGAAAACAATATCCCTCTAAAGTAATGACCAAATTCATTGAATGCATAATCTATTGTGCAAGAAATTTTAGAGTTAACAAGTATTGTTACATTATTTTTGAAGGTCACTACACTTGAAAGAAATCACTGAAAGGACTTGCAGTTTCATATTGTCCATTAGATATATTCATGATGTGATAACTTGTTCATTGAAGGAGAAATTTTAAAATGTATTTAAATTGACCTACAAACCAGATAGAAGGGCCCAAAACTGGGAAATTCTAAAAGTTGGTAGGAATTATGTATGCTCTCTTCTTTTTTAAAACCTGAATTATTATAATATTTTCGATATCGGAAACTACTTACGTGCTTATGTACAGACTGATTGATACTAACCCTAAGGCAGGTTTGACAATTTTTTGAACTCACTGGTAATTTATTTATCATTGACTTGCATACTACCATGCAATGGCTTTATAAACTTTGTTAATTATAGTATTATAAGATCAAATTTTTTTCTTGCATTTTCATGCATTTTGATGACCATAATTCCACCACCTTGGAATAAACCGAATAATATGCGAACTTTTTATTAATTAAGTGGACAGAGCAACATATAACAGAGGATGAGAGGTGACCTGATAGAGGTGTATAAGATGATAAGAGGCATTGATCGTGTGGATAGTCAGAGGCTTTTTCTCCAGGGCTGAAATGGTTAACACGAGAGAGCACAGTTTTAAGGTCTTGGAAGTAAGTACAAGGAGTTGTCAGGGGTGAGTTTTTTACACAGAGAGTGGTGAGTGCGTGGAATGGGTGGCCAGCAACGGTGGTGGAGACAGATACGATAGGGTTTTTTAAGAGACTCCTGGATAGGTACATGGAGCTTAGGAAAATAGAGGGCTATGGGCAACCGTAGTTAATATCTAAGTAAGTACAGGTTCAGCACAGCATTGTGCTGTAGGTTTTCTCTGTTTCTATGTTTCTATGCAAAATGCTGGAGGATGTCAGGAGGTCAGGCAGCATATTCCAAGGGGAATGAATAGTCAACAACTTGGGCCAAGACTGTTTATTCCCCTTCATAGATGCTGTCTGAATTGCTGAGTTCCACCAACATTTTGTGTGTTGCTCTGGATTTCCAGCATCTCCAGAATCTCCTGTGTTAATTGCGCATATATTCTGAGGCTGTGTTAGCCTCAGTTTTTTTATATTATATTCTTAGCCTCTGAGCTTAGACTCTGCACATCTTCCACATGGGAAACTTCCTCTCCACATATACTCTATCAAGGCCTTTCACCATTTGATAAGTTTCGATGAGTTCATCCCTCATTCTTCTGAATTCTAGTGTATATAGGCTCAAAGCCATCATACACTCTTCATATGACAATTCATTCACTCCTGGAATCATTTTTTGTGAACCTCCTTTAAACACTCTCCAGTTTCAGCACATCTTTTCTGAGGGTAAGACCATAACACCATAAGACATGGGAGAATTAAGCCATCTGGCTCATCAAGTCTGCTCTGCCATTCAATCATGGCTGATCCTTTATTTTGTTCTCCTCAACCCCAGTTCCCGGCCTTCTCCCCGTAACCTTTGATGCCATGTCCAATCAAGAACCTATGAATCTCTGCCTTAAATACACCCAATGACCTGGCCTCCACAGCTGCTTTTGGGAACAAATTCCACAAATTCACTACTTTTGGCTAAAGAAATTTCTCCGCAACCCTGTTTTGAAAGGGCTCCCCTCTAACCTGAATCTGTACCCTCTTGTCCTAGACTCTCCCACCATGTGAAACATCCTTTTCTCATTACTCTGTCAAGGCCTTTCAACATTCGAAAGGTTTCAATGTGATCCCTCCCCCCCCCCCATCCTTCTGAATTTCAGTGAGTACAGACCCAGAGCCATCAAATGTTCCTCATATAATAACCCTTTCATTCCTGGAATCAACCTTGTGAACCTCCTCTGGACCCTCTCCAATGCCAGCATTTCTTTTCTAAGATGAGGGGCCCAAAACTGTTCACAGTACTCAAGGTGAAAATCTAGCAGAGGGAAAAAAAAAATAAAATTTTAAAAATAATAAATAAAGAAGTAAATCAATTACATACATTGAATAGATTAAAATAAAAATGTGCAAAAACAGAAATACTCTATATTTAAAAGAAGTGAGGTAGTGTCCAAAGATTCGTTGTCCATTTAGGAATCGGATGGCAGAAGGGAAGAAGCTGTTCCTGAATTGCTGAGTGTGTGCCTTCAGGCTTCTGTACCTCCTACCTGATGGTAACAGTGAGAAAAGGACATGCCCTGGGTGCTGGAGGTCCTTAGTAATGGATGCTGCATTTCTGAGACACCACTCCCTAAAGATGTCCTGGGCACTTTGTAGGCTCGTACTCAAGATGGAGCTGACTAGATTTACAACCTTCTGCAGCTTCTTTTGGATTGTGGGAATGATGATATTAAATGCTGAGGTATAGTCGATGGAAAAAGCACACACCTCAGATGGTTGAGGAAGTTTGGTATGAGCCCCAAAATCCTAAGAACTTTCTACGGAGGCACAATTGAGAGCATCCTGACTGATTGCATCACTGCCTGGTATTGGAATTGTACCTCTGCAAAGAGTGATGCAGACAGCCCAGCGCATCTGTAGTTGTGAATTTGCCATGATTCAGGACAGTTATAAGGACAGGTGTGTAAAAGAGGCCCGTAGGATCATTGGGGACCCAAGCCATCCCAACCACAATCTATTCCAGCAGCTATAATCCAGGAAGCGGTACTGCAGCATAAAAGCCAGGACCAATAGGCTCCGGGCCAGTTTCTTCCACCAGGTCGTCAGAGTGATGAACTCACGCTGACTTGAGTGTACTCTATATTACGTTGATTGTTCTATTTACTATAAATTATTGTAAATTACTATGATTGCACATTTAACATTTAGACGGAGATGTAGCATAAAGATTTTTACTCCTCATGTATGTGAAGGATGTGAGAAATAAAGTCAATTCACTCCAATTCAACTCAATGAACAGCATCCTGACATAGGTGTTTCTGTTGTCCAGGTGGTCTAAAGCCGTGTGTAGAGTCATTAAGATTGCCTCTGCCTTTGACCTATTGTGGCAATAGGCAAATGGCAATGGGTCCAGGTCGATGCTGAGGCAGAAGTTCAGTCTAGTCATGACCAACCTCTCAAAGCATTTCATCACTGTAGGTATGAGTGCTACCAGGCGATAGTCATTAAGGCAGTTTACATTATTCTTCTTAGGCACTGGTATAATTGTTGCCTTTTTGAGACAAGTGGGAATCTCCACCCGTAGCAGTGAGAGGTTAAAAGTATCCTTGAATACTCCAGCTAGTTGCTTGGCACAGGTTTTCAGAGCCTTACCAGGTACTCCATCGGGCCCTTCCACCTTGCGAGGATTCACTCTCTTTAAAGACAGCCTAACATCAGCCTCTGAGACAGAGATCACAGGGTCATCAGGTGTACCAGGGATCTTCACAGCTGTAAATGTGTTCTCCCTTTCAAAGCGTGCACAGAAGGCATTGAGTTCATCTGGTAGAGAAACATCGTTGCTATTCATGCTAAAGGGTTTCGCTTTGTAGGAAACAATGCTTTGCAGACTCTGCCAGAGTTGCTGTGCATCCAATGTCACCTCCAACCTCATTTGAAATTGTCTCCTTGCCCTTGAAATAGCCCTCTACAAATCATACCTGGTTTTCTGGTATAGGCCTGGGTTGCCAGACTTGAATGCCACAGATCTAGCCTTCAGCAGACGACGTACCTCCTGGTTCATCCATGGCTTTTGGTTTGGGAATGTACAGTGAGTCTTTGTAGGCACACACTCATCACACAGGTTTTAATGAAGTCAGTAACAGTTGCAGCATATTCATCCAGATTCGAAGATGAATCCCTGAATACAGTCCAGTCTACCGATTCAAAGCAGTCCTGTAGGCGCACCTGTGCTTCCCTTGTCCATAACTTCTTGGTCCTCACTGCTGGTGCAGTCTCCTGTCTCTGCCTATACTCAGGGAGTAGAAGTACAGCTAGGTGATCAGACTTCCCAAAGTGAGGGCGTGGAATAGCACGGTAGGTGTCCTTGATGGTGGTATAGCAATGGTCAAGTGTGTTTCCTCTGGTACCGCAAGTGATCTGTTGATGGTAACTGTTTAGTAATTTTTTTTCAGACTGGTCTGGTTAAAATGTCCCAAATCAATGGCAAGACCAGCATTTCTTACTCATTTCTAACTGAGTGACTTGTGAGGTTATTTCAGAAGGCATTGAAGAGTCTGTCACATAAAATGAAGCCTGAATGACAGACTTCTTGCCCCAAAAGCCTTTAGTAAACCAAATGGGTTTTTATGACCATCTGGAAGCTTCTGTTACTAACATTTTCATTTCTAAAACCTGTTGTTTTTTTTATTGCACTCCAAATGAAACTGAATTGAAATCTGCAGTTCAAATTTAAATTTAAACACATTGCATTGGGATTTGAACTCAGCTCTCTGGATTGCGAGACTAGGTCTTGGTAACTTAACCTCTCTGAAGAAGAAGAAGAAGAAGAAAGCCCTTAACTCCAAGTGGAGTCATTGGGACGCCGTCATGACGCCATTGTTTTTTAGCAGGCTTTCTTGTTTTTACGCGGCCGAGTTGCTAGCTCGACGCTCAACCCAGCACGGATGGAAAGCGTACAAGGGAGCCGGCTGAATTCAAACTCAGGAGCCTTTGCAGCAAAGTCCGGCGCTGATGCCACTACGCCGCCAGCCAGCCACTTAACCTCTGTGCCATCATATAATTTCAACCCTGATGTATAATTGGAACTCCAAGCAAATTTACACAAGTACTGTCTTGAGAATAAAGAGTTTGATACAATTTTTAGTTCATCAAATTGTCTTTCTTTTGTGAGTCCACAAAACTGATCCCAACTATGGAACAATTCAAATAGAAATAGATCAAACAGCAATGAATTTGAGAAACATTTTTAATCAATAAACTGGAATATTATCAACTAATGAAAGCATGGATGTGTCCATTGCTTACCATTCAAATTCAACTGGGGGGGTCAACTTTTCTGTGCTCAAGGACCATTCATTTTGGGCACATAAACATTAAAGGAATGTCATTTCATGTGTCACTAAAATTGAGCAATCAGAAAGTAGGAAAACATGTAGCATGTATTGTTATATGAGCTTCCGGACCTAGCAAGCTTTAGAATTCTAATCTTCTATAACCTGAAAGAGACTATTTACACTTTTTAATGTAAACACTATAATGGTGAAGTTTGTACCCATGAAATTGAACTGCATTGGACAGCTGCTTTCAGAGCAACAGGCACCAATTAGTTTTGGATTACTTCCAGCACTTGTCCCTGCACATTTTTGGAAGACATCTATTGTCTCTCACATTCAGAAGGTTGCTGTGCATTGCAGGCATATGTAGATTTGCTTGTGTATCATGTCCTACACCACTTTGAAACCAAAGGTTTGAAAAACTGTAATTCAGCTGGCACCCTATATTAAATGTCTGCAGAGAACCTGAAGGCAAACGGCAGGTAGAAATCCCCAAATTCTTTATGAATCTCAGCCTTCCCTCCATCCCATCAATAACCTGTGTAGTTTGAAGGATCTGATTACTGTCATGTTTGTTGGCAAGGTGTTATGAAGATCTGCAGATTCCAATCTGACTTTGATTAGCCCAAACTAGCTTTAACTGGTAATGTACCTGAAACAAAGCTGGAGTCCATGAATAATCATCGAATTTCGCAATAATGAAATTACCAATAACAACCAGCTGAAAAAATATGTCAATGAGTCACAGAAAGAATTTGGGGATACTGTAAATGTTGGAAAATGTAATAGCAACGGTCAATTAGTCTGTGCTCATTGGAGCTGCTGCAGAGCGCACACAATACATGTGGTAACGTAGCCCTTATTGTAGAGCCTTCTCCACTCTTCAGTGGGCACAGGATGCAGAAGTGAGGAGACTCCATTAGCAGCCATTCTTGATCCAGCACAGAGGGCAGAGACCATGGTATGGAAACAGTGTTCTGGAAACCTGCCATTAACCATCGAGGTGTACTACCACTGGTCGCAAATCAGCTGCTCTTTGAGTGAGTGAAATCCTACATGTTCTCCACATTCTGAAGCATGGTGCGCAAGGCTATGAGCTCAGTCAATGGTTCTCTGCTACACTGGGGTGTCAGCAGTTCTGTATGACATCCTGCATGTGCACTGGCTGCTGCTTTCTGTTGGAAGAAGATGAGGTAATTTGGCTCTTTTTGTGTTGTGAGTCTCGGAGATTTCAATGTTGCATTTACACAGAAACATAGAGAACCTACAGCGCACTACAAGCGCTTCGGCCCACAAAGCTGTGCCGAACATGTCCTTACCTTAGAAATTAAACAAAGCTGTGCCGAACATGTCCTTACCTTAGAAATTAATCAGGGTTACTCATAGCCCTCTATTTTTCTAAGCTTCATGGACCTATCCGGGAGCCTCTTAAAAGACCTTATCATTTCCACCCCCACCACCGTCGCCGGCAGCCGATTCCACACACTTGCCACTCGGTGAAAAAAAATTTACCCCTGACATCTCCTCTGTACTTACTCTCAAGCACCTTAAAACTGTGCCCTCTCATGCTATCCATTTCAGCCCTGGGAAAAAGCCTCTGACTATCCACATGATCAATGCCTCTCATCATCTTGTACGCCTCTATCAGGTCACCTCTTATCCTCTGTCGCTCCATGAAGAAAAGGGCGAGTTTACACAACCCATTCTCATAAGGCATGATCCCCAATCCGGGCAACATCCTTGTAAGTCACCTCTGCACCCATTCTATGGTTTCTACATCATTCCTGTAGTGAGATGACCAGAACTGAGCACAGTACTCCAAGTGGGGTCTGACCATGGTCTTATATACAGTAGCTGCACTGTTACCTCTCAGCTCTTAAACTCAATCCCACAGTTGATGAAGGCCAATGCACCATATGCCTTCTTAACCACAGAGTGAACCTGCGCAGCAGCTTTGAGTGTCCTATGGACTCGGACCCCAACAGCCCTCTGATCCTCCACACTGCAAAGAGTCTTATTATTAATACTATATTCTGCCATCATATTTGACCTACCAAGATGAACCACCTCACACTTATCTGGGTTGAACTCCATCTGCCACTTCTCAGCCCAGTTTTGCATCCTATCAATGTCCCGCTGTAACCTGTGACAGCCCTCCATACTATCCACAACACCCCCAACCTTTGTGTCATCAGAAAACTTACTAACTCATCTCTCCACTTCCTCATCCAGGTCACTTATAAAAATCGCGAAGAGGAGGGGTCCCAGAACAGATCCCTGAGGCACACCACTGGTCAGCGACCTCCATGCAGAATATGACCCATTTACAACCACTCTTTGCCTTTTGTGGCAAGCCAGTTCTGAATCCGCAAAGCAATGTCCCCTTGGATCCCATGCCTCCTTACTTTCTCGATAAGCCTTGCATGGGGTACCTTGTCAAATGCCTTGCTGAAATCCATATACACTGCATCTACTGCTCTACCTTCATCAATGTGTTTTGTCACATCCTCAAAAAATTCAATCAGGCTCGTAAGGAACGACCTGCCTTTGACAAAGCCATACTGACTATTCCTAATAATATTATGCCTCTCCAAATGTTCATAATTCCTGCCTCTCAGGATCTACTCCATCAACTTACCAACCACTGAAGTAAGACTCACTGGTCTATAATTTCCTGGGCTATCTCTACTCCTTTTCTTGAATAAGGGAACAACATCTGAAGCCCTCCAATCCTCCAGAACTTCTCCCGTCCCCATTGCTGATGCAAAGATCATTGCCAGAGGCTCAGTAATCTCTTCCCTCGCCTCCCACAGTAACCTGGGGTACATCTCGTCCGGTCCCAGTGACTTATCCAACTTGATGCTTTCCAAAAGCTCCAGTACATCCTCATTCTTTATATATATATATGCTCAAGCTTTTCAGTCTGCTGCAAGTCATCACTAGAATCACAAAGGTCCTTTTCCGTAGTGAATACTGAAGCAAAGAGTTCATTAAGTACTTCCACTATCTCCTCTGGTTCTATACACGCTTTTCCACAGTCACACTTGATTGGTCCTATTCTTGCACATCTTATCCTCTTGCTCTTCACATACTTGTAGAATGCCTTGGGGTTTTCTTTAATCCCGTTTGCCGAGGCCTTCTCATAGGCCCTTCTGGCTCTCCTCACTTCATTCTTAAACTCCTTCCTGCTAGCCTTAAAGTCTTCTAGATCTCTATCACTACCTAGTTTTTTGAAACTTTCATAAACTTTTCCTTTGTTCTTGACTAGATTTACAGCAGCCTTTGAACACCACAGTTCCTGTACCCTACCATCCTTTCCTTGTCTCATTGGAACGTACCTATGCAGAACTCCATACAAATTTCCCCCGAACATTTGCCACATTTCTTCCGAACATTTCCCTGAGAACATCTGTTTCCAATTTATGTTTCCAAGTTCCCACCTGATAGCCTCATATTTCCCCTTACTCCAATTAAGTGCTTTCCTAACTTATCTATTCCTATCCCTCTCCAATGCTGTGGCAAAGGAGGTAGATTTGTGCTCACTATCTCCAAAATGCTCTCCCACTGAGAGATCTGACACCTGACCAGGTTCACTTCCCAATACCCGATCAAGTACAGCCTCTCCTCTTGAAGACTTGTCTACATATTGTGTCAAGAAACCTTCCTGAACACACCTAACAAACTCCACCCCATCTAAACCCCTTGCTCCAGGGAGATGCAAATCAACATTTGGGAAATTAAAATCTCCCACCACGACAACTCTGTTATTGTTACACCTTTCCAGAATCTGCTCCTCAATGTCTCTGTTATTATTGGGAGGTCTATAAAAAACACCCAGTAGAGGCATTGACCCCTTCCTGTTCCTGATGTCCACCCACAGAGACTCCATACTTTTCTGAGCATTTCTGAAGAATCATCACCCCTGCTGGAAGAAAGTTGGCTAGAAAAGTACAATACTGCTTTTTACAGCCAGGAAGATGAGTGGGGAATGGAGTGCGTCAGGGGGTAGGGGTAATGTGGGAATGTGCAGTGTTAATCAATGTTGGGTTAGTGGGAAAGCTGCAATTAAATTGTTTCCTGGAGGGATATTTACCTTCATAGTCTTGAAGGCAATGCATATAGGAAAGGTGACCAGATCATTCACATTGTGCTGTCACTGGATTGTCAGGCGTGTATGCAGAGGTCAGCTTGAGGGACAGAGGGAAAGGGAAAGATGCCTTCATGTTTGCTGGCACTTTAAAATTACTGTAATCTCTCAAAATGAAGTCAAAATATTTTGCCACAAAATAAGGATTTTTTATTATATGCACAAAGTCCTTCCTTGGGACTTCCAAAGGAAAATGGAAATCCTTTCCCAGTTGGATTCAAACAAAGATGGGAAGGGGAAGACACCAGACTCAAACAATTCCTTCAAATAGTCGCACAAGGATTAGAGGTTGTTGGAGGTGAGGTTCAACCTCCAAGCTAACACTGGGTCCTCCAAGCATGTCAGTGCATAACCTTAGTTGAAACACTATGAACTAATTTGAAAATGATTTGAACAATTGCAAAATAGACACAGATCAATGAAGAACTTGAAAGCAAATCACAACCTGCCGAAAGAACAGGCAAAATGCAACCCAACATATTTGTGTGTAGCCAGCCCATGGTGAAAGAGGTGCTAATTAAATTCACATCGTTACTTCTGCAACCATTTCCAGCATCAGCCAATTGGCCATTTAGTGCCAACACACACAACTTACTTTATGTCAGTTTTACAGCTCAGTATAATGGGCTATCAGGCTAATTCGATCCAGGTTAAAATTTCGCCTTTGAAAAGAATTACGGAATCATTGAAATTTTTTGCGTAGAATGACTTTGTTCTGCTCACCGTAACCATACTGGCCATATTGCAGGAGCTATGCCTGCCAGTCGTACTTTCCGGCTCCTGACCTATAGCCTTGCAGGCTATATACTGAATTTCATTTCCAATCCGTTATCTCATTCTGCTCTAAAGTGCATTATATTTTTCATTTTTGAGCCCAGCATGAAATTTTCATTTTCCCTATCAACAGTGTAGCCAATCGGTATTTTCTCCAAACTTCTGAATTAGGCTTCTTACATGTTTTATCTGTGAGGGGATCCAGGAGTGCCCCTATTAACTGTTTGAAGAGAGACAGAGAGTCATTTATCATTGATGTTTGTTTGGAAAAGAGAGAGAGACGAAGATTGATGGTTGGACTGTCACGGGAGTTAACTTTGGAGTTTTACTTTGGGGATAAAAACTGAGCAGCTCAAAGGTTGCTATGGTGACCAACAGGACTTTATTGATGTTACTTCCAAGGACTTGTTGCCTGCTTGCATTCGCTTACAGACAAAGGAAGGAGGGATACTTTGAATGACAGGTGATGCTCAGCCTGGTGAAATAAATGGGAGGTCAGATGATACAGACCTCAGACACATGATCTGGACACTGAATGAGCTTTGTTGTGCCCGCAGAGAAAATTTCTCTGCCAGTGAAAATTCAAAGGCAAGACCGGTGGGGAGTTGTCCATGTGTCCGACCCTGGCCTGGGTAGACAGCTCAACCACACCGAAGTACAGTCCCTTTTGTTGTTAAAGTCACAGTCGGTGACTTGTGAAGGATTTCGGAGGACGACGAGAAGATCGACGGTATCAGCTCACCTGAAGACTCAACTCACTCTCCCTCTCTCGCCATCGCTATTCAACTAAATTCCACGAACTGAACTTTACTCAACATCGTAAGACTGTATCTTTTTACCCCTAGACTTAAAGAAGCTTGGTTTTTCATTCATATCTTTCCACACTTACTGATTTACTTACTTATATATATAATTCTTGTTAACCTGTTTGATTTATCTTCACTTAGTTTACAGTATTGCATAGTTATTAATAAATGTTATTATGTCTCCCTTTCTCTTCACCATTTTCCACCTCGGACTTCAACTACTGCACAGAGTCTTGTCATCTTCAGAAGTTTTCTGATGACTCTGCCATAGTTGGATGCATCATCAAAAGAGATGAGGCTGAGTACAGGACTACGGTAGGAAACTTTGTCACGTGGTGTGAGCAGAATTATCTGCAGCTTAATGTGAAAGAGCCTAAGGAGCTGGTGGTAGACCTGAGGAGAGCTAAGGTACCGGTGACCCCTGTTTCCACCCAGGGGGTCAGTGTGGACATGGTGGAGGATTACAATTACCTGGGGATGCGAATTGACAATGAACTGGACCAGTCAAAGAACACTGAGGCTGTCTACAAAAAGGGTCAGAGCTGTCTCTATTTCCTGAGGAGACTGAAGTGCTTTAACATCTGCCGGACGATGCTGAGGATGTTCTACGAGTCTGTGGTGGCCAGTGCTATCATGTTTGCTTTTGTGTGCTGGGGCAGCAGGCTGAGGGTAGCAGACACCAACAGAATCAACAAACTCATTCGTAAGGCCAGTGATGTTGTGGGGATGGAACTGGACTCTCTGACGGTGGTGTCTGAAAAGAGGATGCTGTCTAAGTTGCATGCCATCTTGGACAATGTCTCCCATCCACTACATAATGTACTGGGTGGGCACAGGAGTACATTCAGCCAGAGACTCATTCCACCAAGATGCAACACAGAGCGTCATAGGAAGTCAATCCTGCCTGTGGCCATCAAACTTTACAACTCCTCCCTAGAGGGTCAGACACCCTGAGCCAATAGGCTGGTCCTGGACTTATTTCCTGGCATAATTTACATATTACTATTTAACTATTTATGGTTCTATTAATATTTAATTATTTATGGTGCAACTGTAATGATAACCAACTTCCCCCGGGATCAATAAAGTATGACTATGACTATGACTATATTACTATGACTTGACTCCAAAGTGGTTTCTATTTCTGCTGGTTTCTTTCTTTATTCCCGTCATGGGGTACGTGACATATTCAAGACTTTGACATTTATCAAGAAAAGCACTGGATTAGTACTGATCTACTGTTTATATCCAATACGCCACTTCAACATGGATCAATCTGTCAAACACCTTGTGAAGATCTATAGCATTATATTTACCCATGTTATGTGTTACCCCTTTGATAAAAAAAATTAATGTGATTTTCCCTTTACAAATTCATGATGATGATTTTACCAGTGTCTTCCGAAAAATCATTAAACACAGAACTTTTCCCCAAGTTTTTCACACCTAAGCTATTTCCATTTGACTTTGTTTGGCTAATATCCCTCTGAGAGTAGGTTTGTGTTCAGTACCTCTATGTAAAAATGCGACAAATATATTAGTCATTAGGTACTCCTCAATCCTACCTGGCAATAAATCAGAATCAGAATCAGGTTTATTATCACCGGCATGTGACGTGAAACTTGTTAACTTAGCAGCAGCAGGTCAATGCAATACATAATCTAGCAGAGAGAAAAAGTAACAACAATAAACCAAGAAGTAAATCAATTACATATATTGAATAGATTTAAAAATGTGCAAAAACAGAAAACTGTACATTAAAAAATGTGAGGTAGTGTCTAAAGATTCAATGTCCATTTAGGAATCGGATGGCGGAGGGGAAGAAGCTGTTCCTGAATCGCTGAGTGTGTGCCTTCAGGCTTCTGTACCTCCCACCTGATGGTAACATTGAGAAAGGGCATGCCCTGGGTGCTGGAGGTCCTTAATAATGGACGCTGCCTTTCTGAGACACCGCTCCCTAAAGATGTCCTGTGTACTTTGTAGGCTAGTGCCCAAGATGGAGCTGACTAGATTTACAACTCTCTGCAGCTTCTTTCAGTCCTGTGCAGTAGCTCCTCCATACCAGACAGTGATGTTGCCTGTCAGCATATTCTCCACGGCACAACTATAGAAGTTTTTGAGTGTATTTGTTGACATACCAAATCTCTTCAAACTCCAAATAAAGTAAAGTCGCTGTCTTGCCTTTTTTATGACTGCATTGATATGTTGGGACCAGGTTGGATCCTCAGGGATCTTGACACCCAGGAACTTGAAACTACTCACTCTCTCCACTTCTGATCCCTCTATGAAGATTGATATGTGTTCCCTCATCTTATCCTTCCTGAAGTCCACAATCAGTTCTTTCGTCTTACTGACATTGAGTGCCAGGTTGCTGCGGCACCACTCCACTAGCTGGCATATCTCACTCGTGTAAACCCTCTTGTCACCACCTGAGATTCTACCAACAATGGCTATATCATCAACAAATTTGTAGATGGTATTTGAGCTATGCCTAGCCACACAGTCATGTGCGTATGGAGAGTAGAGCTGTGGGCTAAGCACACATCCCTGAGGTGCGCCAGTGTTGACCTTCAGCGAGGAGGATATGTTATCACCAATCCGTACAGACTGTGGTCTTCCAGTTAGGAAGTTGAGGATTCATTTGCAGAGGAAGGTACAGAGGTCCAGGTTCTGCAACTGCTCAATCAGGATTGTGGGAATGATGGTATTAAATGCTTGTGTTGTCCAGGTGGTCTAACGTCATGTGGAGAGCCGTTGAGATTGTACCTGCCATTGACCTATTGTGGCAATAGGCAAATTGAAATTGGTCCAGGTCCTTGCTGAGGCAGGAGTTCAGTCTCGTCATGACCAACATCTCAAAGCATTTCATCATTGTCGATGTGAGTGCTACATGGCAATAGCCATTCTTTAACTTATGGGGTCATGAACCATGTTTGAAGGAATGTGTTCAGAATACATGTGGCTCCCTGATTTTTCAATCCAACAATTTTTTTTGCCTGTAATAAAGCCAGGAAGTAAATGGAAAAGTTGTTTATTGTCCAAATAACATCAATTCTGTTTCAGGTTGTTCCTTACAACAATCATCACAATGTCCAGCACGGATTCCTGTCACAGTATGTGGACAGGCTGACTAGGGGGAATGCCATACAAGATCTAGTACTAGGTAATGAACCGGGTCAGGTCACAGATCTCTCAGGGGGGTGAGCATCTGGGGGACAGTGACCACCGCTCCCTGGCCTTTAGCATTATCATGGAAAAGGATAGAATCAGAGCGGAAAGGAAAATTTTTAATTGAGGAAGGGCAAGTTATGAGGCTATAAGGCTAGAACTTGCGGGTGTGAATTGGGATGATGTTTTTGCAGGGAAATGTACTATGGACATGTGGTTGATGTTTACAGATCTCTTGCAGGATGTTAGGGATGAATTTGTCCCCGTGAGGAAGATAAAGAATGGTAGGGTGAAGGAACCATGGGTGACAAGTGAGGTGGAAAATCTACTCAGCTGGAAGAAGGCAGCATACATGAGGTTTAGGAAGCAAGGATCAGATGGGTCTATTGAGGAATATAGGGAAGCAAGAAAGGAGCTTAAGAAGGGGCTGAGAAGAGCAAGAAGGGGGCATGAGAAGGCCTTGGCGAGTAGGGTAAAGGAAAACCCCAAGGCATTCTTCAATTATGTGAAGAAAAAAAGGATGACAGGAGTGAAGGTAGGACCGATAGAGATAAAGGTGGGAAGATGTGCCTGAAGGCTGTGGAAGTGAGCGAGGTCCTCAATGAATACTTCTCTTCAGTATTCACCAATGAGAGGGAACTTGATGATGGTGAGGACAATATGAGTGAGGTTGATGTTCTGGAGCATGTTGATATTAAGAGAGAGGAGGTGTTGGAGTTGTTAAAATACATTAGGACAGATAAGTCCCCGGGGCCTGACGAAATATTCCCCAGGCTGCTCCATGAGGCGAGGGAAGAAATTGCTGAGCCTCTGGTTAGGATCTTTATGTCCTCGTTGTCCACGGGAATGGTACCGGAGGATTGGAGGGAGGCGAATGTTGTCCCCTTGTTCAAAAAAGGTAGTAGAGATAGTCCAGGTAATTATAGACCAGTGAGCCTTATGTCTGTGGTGGAAAAGCTGTTGGAAAAGATTCTTAGAAATAGGACCTATGGGCATTTAGAGAATCATGGTCTGATCAGGGACAGTCAGCATGGCTTTCTGAAGGGCAGATCGTGTCTAACAAGCCTGATAGAGTTCTTTGAGGAGGTGATCAGGCATATAGATGAGGGTAGTGCAGTGGATGTGATCTATATGGATTTTAGTAAGGCATTTGCCAAGGTTCCACATGGTAGGATTATTCAGAAAGTAAGAAGGCATGGAATCCAGGAAAGTTTGGCCAGGTAGATTCAGAATTGGCTTGCCTGCAGAAGGCAGAGGGTCGTGGTGGAGGGAGTACATTCAGATTGGAGGATTGTGACTAGTGGTGTCCCATAAGGATCTGTTCTGGGACGTCTACTTTTCGAGATTTTTATTAACGACCTGGATGTAGGGGTAGAAGGGTGGGTTGGCAAGTTTGCAGATGACACAAAGGTTGGTGGTGTTGTAGATAGTGTAGAGGATTGTCAAAGATTGCAGAGAGACATTGATAGGATGCAGAAGTGGGCTGAGAAGTGGCAGATGGAGTTCAACGCAGAGAAGTGTGAGGTGGTACACTTTGGAAGGACAAACTCCAAGGCAGAGTACAAAGTAAATGGCAGGATACTTGGTAGTGTGGAGGAGCAGAGGGATCTGGGGGTACATGTCCACAAATCCCTGAAAGTTGCCTCACAGGTGGATAGGGTAGTTAAGAAAACTTATGGGGTGTTAGCTTTCATAAGTCGAGGGTCACGATGTAATGATGCAGCTCTATAAAACTCTGGTTAGGCCACACTTGGAGTACAGTGTCCAGTTCTGGCCGCCTGACTATAGGAAGGATGTGGAAGCATTGGAAAGGGTACAGAGGAGATTTACCAGGATGCTGCCTGGTTTAGAGAGTATGCATTATGATCAGAGATTCAGGGAGCTAGGGCTTTACTCTTTGGAGAGAAGGAAGATGAGAGGAGACATGATAGAGGTATACAAGATAATAAGAGGAATAGATAGAGTGGAGAGCCAGCGTCTCTTCCCCAGGGCACCACTGCTCAATACAAGAGGACATGGCTTTAAGGTAAGGGGTGGGAAGTTCAAGGGGGATATTAGAGGAAGGTTTTTGACTCAGAGAGTGGTTGGTGCGTGGAATACACTGCCTGAGTCAGTGGTGGAGGCATATACACTAGTGAAGTTTAAGAGATTACTAGACAGATATATGGAGGAATTTAAGGTGGGAGGTTATATGGGAGGCAGGGTCTGAGGAGCGGCACAACATTGTGGACCGAAGGGCCTGTACTGTGCTGTACTATTCTATGTTCTATGTTCTATGTAATAAGGTATAGCAAACAACTTTATGATAAACAGCGAAATGACAAAGCAACACACACAAAATGCTGGAGGAACTCAGCAGGCCAGGCAGCATCTATGGATAAGAGTCCTGCTGAAGGTTCTTGGCCTAAAATGTCGGCAGTACTCTTTTCCATTGATGTTGCCTGGCCTGCTGAGTTGCTCCAGCATTTTATGTGTGTTACTTGGACTTCCAGTTCCTGCAGACTGTCTCTTGTTTGTGAAAGGACAAAGCAGACTTGGGTAAAGGAAGATGATATACATATATGAGCCGGCCATTCGAACTGTGCAGCTGAATAATCCCCACTTCAACCCTAACCCAATCAGGTGACAATTTACAATCACCAATTAACTTACCAATGTGTGTGAGAATATTGGAGATGTTCCAGCAGCAACTGAAGCAGACCAGAAAAAAAAAAATTTTAAACAGGAGTTTGGAAATAGAAAGATGGTACATTATTGAAAATTATTCAGAGAAAGTCGAGACTGGAAGTTGGATTAACGACTACCAGGTTAAAACAGTGAAATGAGCAATTCGAAGTACAGTGTTACACGAATACAGAAACTCTTGAACAGCATAGAAGACTAGGGCAGAGGGAGATCATTGGGAACTTTCAGAATGACGCCCTACACCTCCAACATGAATGTGGTACAACGACTGATCTCATTCTTTTAACTTCTTCGTCCACCACTAAATGCTGAACCTTGAGTTGTGGCGTGCCATTCTGCTTTGAATTGACTTCTCATCCTCACCTCCACCCTACCCCCAACTTCATGATAAACCGCTGCTGTCATCGTCTTATCCTGTTTGCTGCCCAACACTTTCTTGCGTCTGCAAAACATTACCAATAAAATTAAGTTATTAAGTCACTACGTACAAACAGAGAGTGTGAGAGAGAGTGCTGTTATGCAATGTATCATGCTTAAATTCGACCAGGGAATTCCTCTTATCAGTAGCTCAAAGTCGAAAGATTTGTCTTTACGGTATAATATGTATGATTAAGGGTGATTTACGCTTCATACTTTTAATGTCGGTAGACTTTTGAAACCAATTAAGCAAATAGAGCCTGGCAGGTATCCAACTATAAACCCAACACATATTCAGGAAACACACATAAAATGCTGGAGGAACTCAGCAGGTCAGGCAACATTTATGGAAAACAATACATTTAACAGATCAGCGGTGTCTTCATGAAGGGTCTCAGCCCGAAACTTCGACTGTGATTGGAATTTTTTCTGGGGCAGGGATAACCCGTACAAGAGGGACAGTTTGCAAGTAAACTGGAGGGTTGCCAATATCCTGGCTGGGAGGTTCACTTGTGTGACTTGGGAGGGTTGAAACTACTTAGGCCGGGGGATGGGATGAAGAGCAGCAGGTCAGAAAGTGGAGGGAGAGAGAGGAAGGTAGATGTTACGGCAAGTAAAAATGGACAGGAGCAAAATAATAGATAAGATGGGATGGATAGTGTGAAATGTGTGTATTTTAATGCTAGGTGTATTATGGATAAAGGGACTGAACTTTTAGCATGGATCAGCACGTGGAACTGTGGTGTTGCGGCCATTACAGACACTTGGTTGAGAGGGTCAAGAATGGGTGCTTAATATCCCAGGGTTTCAATGTTTTAGGAAAGATAGAGAGGGATATAAAAGAGGAGAGGGAGTTGAATGACGACTCAGGGTAAGTATCACAGCTGCACTCAGAGGAGACGTATTGGAGGGCTCGTATGAATGGGTAGAATTAAAAAAAATAGAAAACACTCTGATGGGAATGTACTGCAGACTCACAATAGTCACTGGGATATTGAGGAACAGATATGCAGGCAGGTTTATATACAGGAAGGATGTCGAGCCTTTAGAGAGAGTGCAGAAGAGGTTTACCAGGATGTTGCCTAGATTAGAGGGCATGTGCTATCACAAGAGGTTGGACAAACTTGGGTTGTTTTCTCTGGCATGGCAGAGGATGAGGTGAGATCTGACAGAGATATACAAGATTGTGAGAGGCATAGGTGGAGTAGACAGACAGTATCTTTTTCCCAGGGTTGAAATGTCTAACAGAGGTTATGCATTTAAGTTAACATGGGGCAAGTTCATAGCAGATGTGAGGGGCAATTTTTTTTATATACACAGACATTAGTGAGTGCCTGGAACGTGCTGCCATGTGTGGTGGTACAGGCAGAAACAGTGTAGACTTTTAAGAGACATTTAGAAAGGCACATGAATGTGAGGAAAATGGAAGGATATGGACATTGTGCAGGCAGGAGAGACTAGTTTAGTTAGCCATTTGACTAATTACTAATTTAATTGGTTCAGCACACCATTGTGAGCTGACGAGCCTGGTAGAGGGCTGTACTGTTCTATAAAGAGAAATAGATCGATAGATAGATAGTGCAAAAAAGGAATTACAAAGTCGTGTTCATAGATTCATGGACCATCCATAAATCAATGGCAGAGCGAAAGAAGCTGTTCGTAAAACATTGAGTATGGGTCTTCAGGCTCCTGTACCTCCATGATGCTAGTAATGAGAAGATGGAATGTCCCAGATGGTGAGGGTCCTTAACGATGGATGCCTTTTCCTTGAGACACTGCCTTTTGAAGATATCCTTGATGGTTGGAGGGCTGAGTCTGTGATGGATCTGGACGAGTTTACAACCCTCTACACCTTTTTCCAATCATGCACATTGGAACCGCCATACCAGCGGGTGATAAGACCGTAAGACACACGAGCAGAATTAGGCCAGTTAGTCGACCGAGTCTGCTCCATCACTCAATCATAGCTGATCCTTGCTTCCCCAGCCTTCTCCCCATAACCAATCAAGAACATATCAATCTCAGCCTTAAATACACCCAACAACCTGGCCTCCACAACTGCCTGTGATAACAGATTCACCACTCTCTGGCTAAAGAAATCTCTCCACATCTGTTTTAAATGGATGCCGCTCTGTCCTGAGGCTGTGCCTTCTTGTCCTAAACTCCCCCACCAAGGGAAACATCATTTCCATATATATTCCATCTATGCCGTTCAACATTCAAAGGGTTTTATAGAGATCTTCCATCATCCTTCTAAATTCCAGAAAATACAGACCCGGAGCTATCAAATGATCCTCATTTGGTAACCCTTCATTCCCAGAATCATCCCTGTGAACCTCCTCTGAACCTTCTCCAATGCCAGCACAACTTTTCTTTGACAAGGAAAATGATTAACAATATTCAAGGTGAACCCTCACCAGTGCCTTATAAAGTCCCAGCATCACATCCCTGCTCTTATATTCTCAATGTCTTCAAATAAATGCTAACAGTGCTTTTGCCTTCCTCACCACTGACTCAACCTGCAAGCTAACCTTTTGGGTGTTCTGCACAAGAACTCCAATGTCCCTTTGTATCTCAGATTTTTGGATTTTCTCCCCATTTAGAAAATAGTCTACATATTCATTTCTACTATTGAAGTGCATGACCATGCATTTTCCAACATTTTATTTCAATTGCCAATCTCTTGCCCATTCTCCTAACCTGTATGTCTTCTGCAGCCTTCCTCTTTCCTCAACTCTACCTGCCTATTCTCCAATCTTTGTATCATCTGCAAATTTAGAAACAAAGACATCTATTCTGTCATCTAAATCATTGATGCACAGCAAAAGAAACGGTCCCGCCACCAACCCCTGTGGAAAACCATTAGTCACTGGCAGCCAATCAGAAAGGGATTCATTTATTCCCACTCACTGCCTCTTACCAATTAGCCAGTGCTCTAAATATGTTAGCAACTTTCCTGTAATTCCATAGGCTCCTTACTTGATTAGCAGCCTCACGTGTAGCACCTTGTCAAAGGCCTTCTGAAAATCTTAATATACAACACCAATGCTTCCCCTTTATCTTTCCTCCTTGTAATCTCCTCAATGAATTCCAACAGGTTTGTCAGGCAAGATCTTCCCTTAAGGAAACCATGCTGACTTTGTCCTATCTTGTCCTGTGTCACAAAGTACTCCAAAAACTCATCCTTAACAATTGATTGCAACAACTTCCCAAACATGAAGTCAGGCTAACTGAACTGTAATTTCCTTTCTGCTGCCTCCCTCCTTTCTTAAGGTGTGGAGTGACATTTGTAAATTTTGAGTCCTCGGGAACCATGCCCGTATCAATAATTCTTGAAAGATCATTACTAATGCCTCCGCAATCTCTACCACCACCTCCTTCAGAACCCTAGGTTGCTGTTCATCTGGTCCAGGTGACTTATGTACCTTTAGGTCTTTCAACTTTTTGAGCACCTTCTCCCTTGTAATAGTAACTGCACTCACTTCCCTTTCCTCACATCCTTCAACACCTGGCATACTGCTAGTGTCTTCCACAGTGAAGACAGATGCAAAATGTGAATTTAGTTCATCTGCTATCTCCTTATCCCCTGTTATTATTTCTCTAACCTCATTTTCTAGCGGTCCTGTATACACTCTCCTATTTTTTATATACTTGAAAAAGCCTTTTCTATCCACCTCCGTGTTTGCTCGCTTGCTTTCATATTTCATCTTTTCCTTCCTAATGATTCTTCTAATTACTTTCTGTATGTTTTCAAAAGTTTCCTAATCCTCTATCTTCCTGCTAATTTATGCTCTGTTGTCTGCCCTCTCTTTTGCTTTCACATTAGCATTGCTTCCCTCAGAGCCACTGTTGTATTATTTTCCCATTTGAGTATTTCTTTGGTTTATCCTTTTATCCTTTTACTCTTTTACCACCCACTGGATCACTTGGTCTGACATGACACTGGATAGGACGCTCTCATTTGCCACCCACATCCAAAAACTCCAAGGGAAAGTTGGCTTTCGCAATTCTGTCTTGAAAAAATTAGCAGGCACGAAATGGGGAGCTGATGCTCACACACTCATATCAACTGCCCTAGCACTCTGCTATGCACCTGCAGAATACTGTGCACCTGTGTGGGGCAGATCAGCCCATGCGAAGAAAATTGACCCGTTGCTTAATGAAGCATGCTGAATAATCACAGGAACAGTGCACCCCACACCCACTAACATCATTTATAGACTTGCAGGTATTGCTCCCCCAGAGATCCGAAGACACACTACAGAAAGAATTGAAAAAGGTAAACAGAACTCGGATCCACGGCACCCACTACACCATCATGTGCCAGTTTCCAACCGCCTAAAATCGAGGAAAAGCTTTGCTACAGTGGAGGAACTACCGCACGGAACATCCCTCCAAACATACAGGATTGACCTCTGGCAACAAACAGAAGCCAGAACCCCACCAAACAATACAGTGCAAGACCCCACAGAAATGTTGCCAGACGGGGCACTGCTTGACAGACGGAAGTGGTGCACTCTCAACAGAGCGAGAGCGGGAGTTTGTAGGACGGGAGACAATATGGTGAAGTGGGGTTTAAAGACCAGCGAATCCTGTGAGTGTGGCGAAAGGGTGCAAAACATTGAATACATTCTGCACAACTGCCCACTCTCACCTGATTTAGCTGATACTGACCTGCTGACTGGTGTGACAAGCTGTGATGATTTCTTTGGTTTGGAATGCATCTATCCTGCACCTTCCTCATTTTCCCTAGAAACTCATGTCATTGCTCCTCTGTTGTCATCCCTGCCAGCATTTCCTTCCAATTTACTTTGGCAAACTTCTCTCTCATACCTCTGAAATTTTCTTTACTCCACTGAAATATGGCCATGTCAGACTTCACTTTCTCCCTATCAAATTTCAAGTTGAACTCAATGATATTTTGATCACTGCCTCCTACAGGTTCCATTACCTCAAGCTCCCTAATCACCTCCAGTTAATTACATAACACCCAATCCAGTATGGCTGATCCCCGGGTAGGGTCAATAACAAACTGCTCTAAAAAGCCATCTTGTAGGCATTCAACGGATTCCATCTCTTGAGATCCATTGCCAACCGAATTTTCTCAATCTATCTGTATGTTGTAATCTCCTATGAGTATCATAACATTGCCCTTTTGACACGACTTTTCCATTTCCCATTGTAATCTGTAGTCCACATCCCAGCTACTATTTGGTGGCCTGTATATAATGCAATCAGGGTCATTTTACCCTTGTAGTTTCAAGATCCTCTGATCTTATGTCACATTTTTCTAATGATTTCATGCCATTCTTTACAAGCAGAGCCACACCACCCTCTCTGCCTACCTTCCTATCCCTTCAATACAATAAGTAACTATGGACATTCTGCTCCCAACTACAACCATCCTTCAGCCACAATTCAGTGATAGCCACAACATCATACCTGACAATCTGTAATAGTGCAATGAGATCATCCACATTATTTCTTATACCCTGTGCATTGCGATATAACACTTTGAGTACTGTATTTGCTAGCCTTTTTGATTCTGTATCCCTAAAGCACTGATACTCACCCTGCTGGCTGCAATTTTGTCCTATCGTCTGCCTGCCCTTCCTGACAGTCCGACTGCATTCTATTTTTGCTTTTTTAACATCTGTCCTATCCTGAGTCCTTTCATTTCATTTCCCACCCCCCTGTCAAATTAGTTTAAATCCTCCCCAACAGCTCTAACAAATCTGTGCATGAGAATATTGGTCCCTTTGGGTTCAAGTGCAACTCGTCCCTTTTTGGACAGGTCATATCTCCCCCAGAGGAGATCCCAATGATTTAAAAACCTGAAGCCCTGACACCCTGCACCAGCTTCTCAGCCTCCAGATGTGCACTGCTCCCACCGCTGATTAGGCTGCGGAATGATACTGAATGCCCGCGAAGCATTCCTCTTAAATGATCGCCGCCGATCTGCGAGGAACCTCTGCTGTGCGCTGCTCCCATCAGAATCAGAATGCTCTCTATGGTACATCTCATGAACTCTGCTGGTGCCTTGCTGACATACCAAATCTCCTCAAAGCCTTAATGAAGCATAGCTGCCAACATGCTTTCTTCATGATTGTATCAATGTGTTGGGCCAGGGTATATCCTCTGAGAAGCTGATGCCATGAAATTCGAAGATGCTCACATTTTTAAACACTGACACCTCAGTAGGGACCAGAATGTGATTTCCCGATTCCCTTTCCTGAAGTTCATAATCTCTTCTTTGATCTAACTGATATTGTGCAAGGTTATTGATGTGGCACAACTCGATCACCTGAACTATCTCTCTCCTGTACATCTCCTCATCACCATCTTCTAGCCAACCATCAATAATGGGCAACAAAGACAATGTAGACTGAAAGATCAAGAATTCATCTTTATCATAGAAGATGTAACCCAGTGCACAAAATATCCAGTAAACAGGATCAACTTGTTCACATTGCCTAATTCCTTTCACCATTGTTGCCCACCCAGGATTGTTTACAAAATATTTTGACCCTTTGCCCACTTTTCATCCTTATTTATCGTCATCGTCTGAACCCTTAGTGCCTAGGTGGCACATAGGGCCTTTCCTCCATATTAATTCTTCTCATTTTATCAATGGCCCATTGGCTAATTCACTGTGGATGCATCAACAGAACCAGCCTTGCTTGGGTTCTCCAGCATTACGTTGGGGAACTGACGCTCAGATCCGAAACAAGATGAGAGCTGGAGTGGAATCTCAGACTTCAATCATTTCTGTCCAGGAAGATAGGATCCAAATTAATCTTATTGGCCCAATCTTGTCAAATCACCAGATGCCGGACACATTGGAACACAATCCTCACTGCCATTGAAGGAAAGGAAACCTTGTGCACCCAAAATATCAAGATTGATGTCATAAAATTGAAAAGGAAAATGGTTCAACGGTTTCATTTAATAGCAGAGAATATATACTGTATAAAACCTGAAATTCTTGCTCTACACAGACATCCACAAAAACAGAAGAGAACCCCAAAGAATGAATGACAGTAAAACGTTAGAACCCAAAGCTCCCTCTCACCCTGCCCTGCACAAGCAGCAGCAGAGCATCAACCCTCCCCCTCCCCCTCCCCCACTTATTTCAGCAGGAAGCATCAGCACCCACCACCCACCAAACAAGCAATTGCAAAGCCCCAAAGAGAGACCATGATCTACAATCCAACAAAAACTAATGATCACCAGACAATCCGACATGCCACAGGCTCACCCGATCCATAACAAGGGGCAGAGATGTGCCACCACCTCTCTGAAAATGTGCCAACTGTTGAAAAACAACACGGAAAATATTCTAATTATGACATAAAACTACATTTTGTAATAACTAAGCAAGGATTTGCACGAGAAAAAAAGCAGAACATTCCACACGAACAAACTCTTCTAATTTCCTCGACTGTTCATTCCCTTCCATAGACGCTGCCTGATTCGCTACATTCCTCCAACCCACCCCACACCCCGTCCCCGTATTGCGCCAGATTCCACCCTCTGCGCTCTCTTCTGTCTCTTCTACACGAAGCACGAAGCGTTCAATTGAACCCAATTTCTCACAACAAACGTCAACTTATATGCAGAAGGTATATTTCATTACTGAGGTAAACGGAGTCACAGAAGGTGTACGAAGCAACGCACTCAAACTGCTGGAGGAACTCAGCAGGCCAGGCTGCATCTATGGAACGGAGTAAATAGTCGACGTTTCGGGTCCAGATCCTTCATCAGAATATAAACCAAATCTACTTTTGGAATCACTAGTTTATATACACACATTAAAGCCACGATTGCGTCTCATGTCACTGAAGCGATATAAACACAGGTCACGACAGTTCAATTCTTCTTCAGTGTGCATTTTCAATCTCCTATTCTACAGCTCCTCCAACTAGCTCTGTTATGACGAGTATTGTGGATTTGTCCCTGATCTGGTAATCGGAGAATGATTACTCGTTTTCCAGCTGCTTGTCGCTGAAATTCAGGCGCAGATCATCCACACTCCCGACACCTTAAAAAGAGAGAAATTCAGAAAAGAACGAACCGTCAAGCAGCCCTGATTAATAAATAGTTAGATTTTTAAAATTAAGCATATCAAAGTAAAGTAAACAATGCCGCCTCGATCGGCGAAGCTACTCGGAATATCTAGCTGCCCATTGTCAACTTCCTCGTTAGACTATCTAACCAAGTTTCATCTCAGAAACTGACATGATATGTTATTCAAGTACCTAATAAAGACGGCATTTTGGTTATCAGCATTTTTTTAAAGGTAACGATCTTCATCGCATTAAATTCAGCTTCCGACTCCGATATATCAACCATAGTTCTTTCGCCTCTCAAACCAATGATGCACACTCGATAGATCTTTCCCATTTTGGTCTTAGCAACTTCAATTGCTGCTGCAATACCTGTGAAGGTCCATTAAAATGAACGGAATTTAGTTTCACTTGCTTTACGTAACTCCAGCTGAAGGGCTGGGCTGTTCGATGTTTTGTGAACCGACTAGGAGAATGAGGTTAGCAAGTCAATGTCAGAAATGGACATAATGTTGGGACATCTTTGGGAGGGGTGGGCATAAAACAGGGCAAACTTTCCTGCAGGAAAGTATTTTTAGCAGAGCATCAAGAAGTGTCCAAATAAAATGTTATACACGAGGAAAGGGGATAATTCGGAGAAAATTGCACCTGGAATGAAGTTAAAGGAATAAACCGCCTCCTTGTCGAGGAAGTGGTCAGAGGGTTTACATTTCACTGCACTTGTCTGGCGTAACCTACAATCGTAGTTTTTGATTGACGAAAACTCCCCTGTTGTGCAGGTGCATCGGATAGGAACAACTGCAGAGGAATTAGCCGCGATTTCATTGACAACAGATTGAAATTTGTTAAGCGACCGGACGAGATCACAGGTAAAATATACATCACATCATGAGTAAAATAAGGACAGACCCCCAACGCCGAGTTTGGGTGGGCAAACTCACTCTAGTGCTTGTTGTAAAAACGCAAACAACAGGAATTCCGCAGATGCTGGTAATTCAAGCAACACACATCAAAGTTGCTGGTGAACGCAGCAGGCCAGGCAGCATCTCTAGGAAGAGGTACAGACGACATTTCAGGCCGAGACCCTTCGTCAGGACTAACTGAAGGAAGAGTTAGTAAGAGATTTGAAAGTGGGAGGGGGAGGGGGAGATCCAAAATGATAGGAGAAGACAGGAGGGGGAGGGATGGAGCCAAGAGCTGGACAGGTGATTAGCAAAAGGGGATATGAGAGGATCATGGGACAGGAGGTCTGGGGAAAAAGACAAGGGGGGGAGGTGTTCTCCCCCTTGGGGGGGAAGAAGATCCTCCCTTTTGCCAATCACCTGTCCAACTCTTGGCTCCATCCCTCCCCCTCCTCTCTTCTCCTATCATTTTGGATCTCCCCCTCCCCCTCCCACTTTCAAATCTCTTACTAACTCTTCCTTCAGTTAGTCCTGATGAAGGGTCTCGGCCTGAAACATCGACTGTACCTCTTCCTAGAGATGCTGCCTGGCCTGCTGCGTTCACCAGCAACTTTGATGTTTGTTGCTAGTGCTTGTTGACAAGGAGTTGCCATCATAGATTTACAGTGCCACTGCGGCTGAAAGTGCACAGGCGATTCTACGTGGGTCTTCGGCTGGTCAAGGTCCCAGAATGGAAATAGATCTCCAGGTTAGCCCGGACCTGGTTAGGTAGACTTGGAAAGTGAGAGGCTGGTATGTTGAGAGAGCTCTTAATATCCAAAGTGTTTTGTGATATACTTGAACTATTTTTTGTTTTACACGAAAATAAATTGTTACCACAATTGCCCACTCCCATGGACCGGCAGTGATCTTTTGACCATTCGTTTGTTGAAGAACCTATTTAAATTTGCCTTAAAATATTCAAAAGATTTTGATGCCACTACGCTTCTGTGAAGAGAATTCGAAAGACTTTGAGAAAAAAAGAATCTTTTATTTTGTCTTTTTTAAAATAGCATTCCCTTCCCCCGCCCACATCAGTTCTCGATTCTCCCACAACAGAATCCCCTCCACATCCTGTCAAGGTCTTTCAGGATTTTTTATATTTAAATAAAGTCCCTCTCACATGCTCCTCTAAACTCAGCATATGCAAACCACAGACTGTTCAACTTGTCTTCAAAAGACTATCTGGTAGTTCCAGGTATTAGTTCAGTATACATTCCCTGAGCTGCTTCCAATGCATTTTAAGTCTTCTAAGTTTTGTTTCCACTTTTAAATCAAAATCAGTTCATTGTCATTGGCCTAGTGAAGTGAAAATTGAAGTTTTCGCAAATCATGTTGTTCATGAACTCAAAGATGCTACGGTGAGCACGAGTTATTACAACTTGGGGTGTTGAAGTTCCAAGTTCATTTCGGGCTCCCCCTGTAAGGAGTTTGTACGTTCTCGCCATGACTGCATAGTAGCCTATTGGTTAATAAACCCATTAAAGGTTTATGTACCCGGTCAAGTATTAGCCTAACTATTGTTTACTGTTATAATCATTTCTAATTTGTGTGTGTTTTAATTTTGTTACTTGTACTTGTCCTTCTGTGGATTAGCAATTAAACATTCTTGATTTATATTGAGTTACTCTTCCCTCTTTTGTCTGTGGTATTCTAATGTGCTACATCTCGTGTTCTTTTTCTCTGAATGTAAAATGGAAAGTCTGTTGGGTATGAAGTGTCAATTATGGTTTGTCACAAAGTTCAAAGGTCTGTCCCTTTGGGTAGGGTGTGGCTTCCTAACTATTTGCCTCAGCCCAGGAAAGGCCCAGTCCCATATCCTACATCACAGACCTCTGACACAGGATTTGCCAGCAAAGTCTGCCGAATTTGGTGGGAATTCTACAATGTTGCCAAGAATTCAGTGTCTACAAATATTACTTTCAGGTAGGAATACATCATATAACAGCTCTGACATTCCAACCTCAGGTTCCAACTATCAATAGGCAATGGACTCTTCCAGTAATGCAGACTTGACCTGCAGTGTTTTGGCACACTGAATGGTTAGAGGACACAAACCAAGTGAGACCCTGGAAGGAAAGAGGGCCCCTAGATTATTATCAGGGGAGTTGTTTTTGGGTGAGGAGTGGGGTTTTGAGATCAAGTCAGCATATATAGAGAAAGATATTGTGATTTCTTTGGCTAATTATGGCAGAAATAATTTGACATACCGGTCACTATTAATAATTTGAAAGGATTTCCAAATCATAATAGCCTTAATCAAATGTTTCTTGCTTCAAATGTTTTCAGAAATATAAACACTAAATGTAAGGTGATACTATTACATTGTCTTTGTTTAAAACTCTTGGATACTTTAGGGAGAACACAGAACTCAGTAGATGTTTGGAACGTGCTGCACTGGAGGTGATAGAAACAGAATAGGGAACCATTTCAGAAGAATTGAAACAGACACATGAACTGGAAGAGTTTGACAGAACACAGACCCTACACAAGCTGATGGGATTAGTTTATCTTGGCTTCATGGTTGGTGCAGACATGATGTACCAGTGAGCCTTTTCCTGTTCTGTACTTTTCTATGTTCTATAACAGAAAACAACCCAGAGCTCCTTCAAATCACACCAGGATACACTCCAGTCAAAATGAAAGTATATGTTTCAAACCATTGGAAAATCTGTTCCTTTCTTCACTCATATTTCTGGTAGTCTCTTTACCAATCACATCAAATTTATTGAACCATTTTATGGTGTTTTATCTAAGCAAATACTTTTAATGAAAGCACTGTTCAAGAAGTTGAGTTTGGTGTCTACTTAACACCTTAAACAAATTCTGTAGTAATTTCAGCAAAATGTTCTATTGCAGGAGATAATGACCCAAATGTCTACAGAGTGGAAATGTCCTGTGGACATGCTGTGGATCCCATTTCACTCACGGAATGGTGTCGGACCCGTATAAGTCAGGTGGATATCACAAACAATCCTTTCTGTTATATCTCTTGCTCTATCCACTTTTTAAATGGGAACGTCTTACAATACTTTTCAATGTCTATTCCAGGGTCATTTCAAATTCCACTGCCCTGCATTAATAGATGAGACAGATGAAGGATGTGGAAAGGAATGGTCCTACATGGAGGTGTGCAGACACGCATTGCTCTCTGTTGAGGAACGGCAGATTTTTGAAGAGAGGCTTGTCACTCTCACAGCTTCAAGTTACTGTGAATACAAACAGGTAAAGCAGGACTGGCATCTAACTAACTGCTAATAAATAGGGGTCATTACTGGATTTGAGAAAGCTGTGAAGCTTGGGATGGTGTGAGAGTCTGAAGAAATGAGGTAATATTCAGGGAGGTTGACAGGCAATGTTTTAAAAAGGACCACAACACAACAGAAATTTCAACATAATAAGCCAGGGTTCTGACAAGAATTTCCCAGAGATTAAAGAGAACTGAGGGATTACCTGATCAAAGTGTTTAAAATTATATGGAGATTCAAAATGATTAATCTAGAGAAAAAATTATCATTTGCGGAAGAATGCAATTTTAGATGTCTTAATACATAGCTCTCATGAAGAAATCCCATTGGGAATTCAGGAGAGACTAGAGAAAAATAAATAGTAACTGAGAACATTTGCAAAGAAGGTGAGGAAGGTGGATGAGTGCATGAAGAAATGAAGATACACTGAGGGGCTGACATGAGATAAACTGACAAGCTTTATATGTGAAAATGAATACACAGTCTGTGTTTCAGGCTGAGGCCCTTCTTCAGGATTGGAAAGGAAGGGGGAAGAGACCAGTATAAAACATGGGGGGAGTGGAAGGAGGACTAGCTGGAAGAAGATAGATGAATTCAGATGGGTGGAAAAGATAAAGAGCTGGAGAAGAAGGACTTTCCCATCAAACACACAGACAAATGGTTTTTGGACTATTGTTCAAAACCATGCGGATCCAAACCATGCAGATGAACCTCTACCTTGCAGAGGCCAGGAGGCAGCACCCCACTCCAGTCCATCATAAAATTGTATCCAACACCATCATTAACCTCATCAACATTGAAAAACTTGAAGTTCCCTTACCCTGCACTGTTCATTTCTAGCTCCCACCCAAAATCCACAAATCTGAGTGTACGAGTAGACCTATTGTATCTGCCTGCTCCGGCCCCACAGAACCTGTGTCCACACACCTCCACTCCATTCTATCCAACTTGGTTCAGTCCCATCCCAACTACATCCGCAACATCTCACACGCTCTTGCTCTTTTCAACAACTTTCTATTCCCTGGCCCCAACCATCATATTTTCACCATGCATGTCTATGCACTCTATCCCCCATCAATAAGGCCTTAAACTTTTCTGCAAAAATACAGCCAACCAGTTCCCCTCTACCACCACCCTCACCCTAAGCAATTTCTTCTTTGACTCCACCCAATCTTTCCAAACTCAAACCTGTAGCCGTGAGCAACTGCATGCCTCCCAGCTATGCCTGACTTTTCAATGGCTATGTAGAATAGTCCATGTTCCTAGCCTTCCCAAGTCATTTTCCACAACTCTTCCTGCGATACTTTGATGACTGCATTGGTGCTCCTTCCGGCACTCATGCTGAGCTTGCCAATTTCATCAACTTTGCCTCCAACTTCCATCCTGCCCTTAAATTTACTTGCTCTATTTCTGACACCTCTCTCCTTTCTTGATCTCTTTTTCTCCATCCCTGGATACAAGCTATCCACTCACAACTTTTATAAACCTACCAATTCCCACAGCTATCTTAACTATAGATCTTCTCACCCTGTCTCCTGTAAAAATGCTGTTCTTTTTTCTCAGTTCCTTCATTTCCACTGTATTTGTTCCAGGATGAGTCTTTCCTTTCCAGGGCATTAGGGATGTCCTCCTTCTTCAAAGAACAGGGTCTCCCTTTCTTCACAACTGATGTTGCCCTCACCTGCATTTTTTGCACTTCCAGACACCCACTTCTGAACAGGGGTAGGATTCCTCTTGGCCTCACCTATTATTCTCCACAACTTCCACCATCTTCAATACTAGACCAACACAACTTTACCTCCACCACCACTCTTTGCTTTCCACAGGGATCACTCCCTCTTTGATTACTATGTCCTTTCGCCCCTCCCCTTTGACCTCCTTCCTGGCACATGACAAAAATGTGATGCAACCTCCTCCTCGTTCACCTCCTCCCTTACCTCCATTCAGGGCCCCAAGCAGTCTGACTAGGTGAGACAACAATTCGCCTGCGTCTATTGTCCTCATCGATCCCCATGTGGCTTTCTCTACATTGATGAGACCTGATAAAAATAGGCGGACCACTTTGTTCTACAGCAGAATTTCCCCTTGGCCAAACAGTTTAATTCCTAACCACATCCCTGTTCCGACATGTTGGTCCATGTCCTCCTCTTTTGTCGCGATGAAGCTACTCTCAGAATGGAGGAGTAACAACTCATGTTCTGTCTCCAACCTGATGGCATGAACATCAATTTCTCCTTCAGGTAAATGTTTTCCCTTACCCTTACCAAAGGCCATAAGACATAGGAGCAGAATTAGGCCATTCATTCCATCGAGTCTGCTCTGCCATTTCATCATGGATGAATCTGGATCCATCTACCTCCTCACCATATCCTTTGATCCTCTGACTGATCAGATGATGATCAACTTCCACCTTAAATATACACACGGACTTGGCTAAAAAAAATTCCTCCTTAACTCGGTCCCAAAGAATCGCCCCTCGATTTTGAGGCTATGCCCTCTTGTTCTGGATATCCCCACCCTAGGAAATATCCTCTCCATATCCACCCTTTTCAGTCCCTTCAACATTTGGTAGGCTTCAATGATATCTCCTCGCATTCTTCTAAGTTCCAGTAAGTACAGGCCCAAAGCTGCCAAATGCTCCTCTTCTTCTATTTCCCACTTCGGCCTCTGACCTCTTCTCCTCACCTGCCTATCATCTCCTCCTGGTGCCCACTTCTACTTCCCTTTCTCTCATGGTCCACTCGCCTCTCCCATCAGATCCCTTCTTCTCCAGCCCTTTACCTTTGCCTCCCACCTTTTTATTCTGGTGACTTCCCCTTCCTTTCTAGTCCTGAAGAAGGGACTCGGCCCAAAATGTCAACTGTTTATTCATTTCCACAGCCTCCTGACCTGCTGAGTTCCTCCCGCATTTTGGTTGTTTTGTTCTGGAATTCCAGCATCTGCAGAATGTCTTGTGTTTAAGCTTTATATGTGGATCATACACACCCAGGTATTGTATCGCTTCTAGACTATTAATTCTGCAACATAATTCTCACCAATAGTACTACACAGATTTGTCAACATTTTTTTTTATCTCAGACATACTGATTGTCAATCCCTCAGTCATGTTCTAACAATGGATTCTGCATGAATTCTGTCAGAAGAAGCTTGTGGAATTCTTCAGTATGTAGATTAGAAAAATAGTTCTCTGACCTTGCATCAGGTTAGAGAAGATACAGGATCCATGATCTTTTCAGTGGAAATTGTTAGTAAGAATGAAGTTACTACATACCTTCAATTATTTGCATGTTACCCTCACTAGCCCATGGCACAGGCAGCAATCATAGATTACAACCCTGGAGGGCCTGCTTTTCAGCTTTCTAGCTAGCTCCCTAAATTCTTTCTTCAGGACCACCTCCCTTTTCCTATCTATGTCATTGGTACCAATCTATATCATGATGGCTTCCCCTCCCCCTTTAGAATGCCATGGACCCGATCTGAAATGGTCCTGACCCTGGCACCACCTGGGGCAACATATCATTTGGGTGTCTCTATCGTGTCCACAGAATCTTGTGTCTACTCATCTAACCATGGAATCCCCTATCAATACTGCAGTCCCCTTCTCCTCCATTCCCTTCTGAGCCACAGCATCAGACTCTCCTTACTTTACAGCATTCCCTACTTTATATTGTGGGGATCAGCAAAGACGATGAACCAAGAAGAAGAAAGATTTAGAGAGCTTTGGGCCAAACTCAAGCAAATGAGTATCACTCTCTGGTGGGGGGGGGGGGGAATGCTACTACACAGGATTGAAAGAAACTGCACAAAGTTGTGAACTTAGCTTCACCATGAGCACCAGCCTCTGTGGCATCCAGGCCATCTTAAAGGAACGATGCCTCAGAAAGGTGGCATCCATCACCCAGAACATGCCCCCATCTCATTGTTTCCATCAGGGAGATACAGGAGCCTGAGGGAAAACAACACAATGATTCAGGATCAGCTTCTTCCCCTCTGCCATCAGATTTCTGAATGGACAATGAGCTCTCCCTCACTACTTTTTTATTTTCATTTTTACACTTCTTACTTAGTTTAACTATTTAACATATGTATTTACTGTAATTAATGGTTTTCTCTGTTATTAGTTATTACATGTTACTGTTGCTGCATAGACTACAAATTTCATGACATATGCATATGATATTAAACCTGATCCTGATTCAGATTCTGAAATGCGATCAGTTCAGACGGATGGATTGGTTTGCACGGAGCAGTAGGACCAAAGGGCCAGTTTATGTGCTGTATCAATCAATGACTCTGTGACTCAAAGATGTGATTCCGCTGTAAATCAATGTCAGGGGAAACACAGTCTCACTCCGTGATTGTGGTATAAACCCATATGACCAAGGAATTAATCATCAGATAAATATCACTCCAGAAATCTCTCAGTGTATTTAGTACTTAGCCAATTGCTTAAATACAATGCCTACGGGGGGGGGGGGGGGGGGCGGGGGGGGGGAATCTAGATATTGTTACTGCGATAATCATTTCATGTGTAAATTACAGCAATCTTTTAATTTCTGTGGAACATCAAAATTTATCAATACAGGAGATGCCATCACATTAATTTTAAAGAAGCATATTTAAAAGCTAAGATTACATTATTATATACAGTGGATTATCAGAAGTGTATGTCCTTAATTACTAATTTCATCATCTGTCTTTGTTTAATGTCCTAGGTGTGGGAGTTATGTGGAACGGAAAGATGAGACGAACATATCAGTGACTTGTTCAGTCTGCACGGCCAACGATGGAATCCCTTTTGAATTTTACTGGCAATGTATGAAGGAGTGGAAAGGCCCAGGTCCACGCTCGGATAAATGTGACAATGAAGGATGCATTAACGTCCAGCTGGAAACCTTGAAGAACTGTGACACAAAAACTTTACCTTACAGCAATATTCAAAATTGTCCAAAAATCCGTGCTTGTCCCACTTGTGGGTTGCTGATAGAACATAAAGAAATGTGCAAATATGTTGTGTGCATCAGATGCCATGTGGAATTTTGCTTTGCCTGCGTTAACACAAAGGCAGTTTGCACTGAATCATCTGAGTATTCTTTTCATTGTGCTATACCTGTAGCCCCAAGGCAAACAAGTATTCCTATGTGGAATCATACTCAAGATCAGACCTCCAATCCCATTTCAGATTCCGATTCATTTGCAGTCCAAGTACCACTCCAAGTTACGCTCCAATTTCCACTGCAATTTACATTCCATACACTCCAATTTACACTCCAAGTTACACTCCAAGTCCCGCTCCAAGTCCCGCTCCAAGTCTCGCTCCAAGTCGCACTCCAAGTCCCACTCCAAGTTACGTTCCATACACTCCAATTTACACTCGAAGTCCCGCTCCAAGTCCCGCTCCAAGTCCCGCTCCAAGTCCTGCTCCAAGCCCTGCTCCAAGTCCTGCTCCAAGTTCCGGTCCAAGTTCCGGTCCAAGTCCCAGTCTGAACCATATTCGGAATCCTACACAAAATCCCACTCGAAATCCTGTTAAGAATCGCTTTTTAAATAGCCTTTTCAAGTATAAGTGTTGCACAATTCTATAAGTAATCAATCTAGATCGGAGATGGCTGAAGGATAAAAAATGCCGAACAGTCAGTTAAACGTTGTTAGAGCGTATTATACAATTTGCTAGACCCTTTGTTCTCTTGTGACAGATTGTTTCATTCGCTGTTCCGATGGTGATATGATCTGAGGATCCATAAGTGGAATAAATGTCATTTCATCTTCCATAAAACATCCAGCCCTGGTTTAAAGTGGATTAATGCATTATTTGTATATACAGTTTAGGTGCATGATAATCATGTCTCTTCATTTTTTCAACATTCTGTGTATAACGTGAGGAAAACATAATTGATTACCTTTGTATTTACTGTGTTCTTCTGCAAGTTCTCCCCAGACATTGAATTGGTCAACTTCCTTGCTTTATTAAGATTAAAAGTATTAACATGTGAAGTGCATCAATATTCAAATATCCAAAAATAGGCTGTTGCATTAAGTGGTGTATCAACTTGAGTTGTAATGTTATTAAAATATATTCAGCTATTTTATAATCTTTTGTAAAATAAAATTTATGTTGAGCAGAATTGTGCAAAAAGCAATTTGGCTCGAGTATATTTAAATGAATAAATGGAAACAGAAACAAAAATAAATTGTTCAAATCACAAAATGCAGCCCAAAACCTCTGACATGTTACCCACTCACATCCATCAGATATTTAATCCATACTAAAGTACTTGCAATGAGCCTTTATAATTTAAATTATGCAACATTCAGAAAAATGTTGGTTACTCACCGAGAAACACAGCATCACAGGAGATGGAGAGCTTATCCTTCAGTGGTGTATACAGTCTTGAGACATAGGTTGAAGACGTGAAGGGAAAAATCTAACAGACACCTAAAGAGCAACTTCTTCATGCAGAAGGAGGCGAGTGTATGAAACCAGTTGCCAGAGAAATTACTTGATGAGTGAGTTGGGTGAAATGGCCAGTCCATATGCTGAATTATTCTATCACTCTATGACTGTTGCCCTTCACAGTGGTTTAAGAATGTACTGTTTTCCTTTAAGTATGCTGCTCAAATATTTAGTAATTCTATACACAAGATCACCTTAGAATAATAAAACTAACAGATAGTAAAGATATTAGAAGATAGTTTATAGTTATACCATTGCTAAAGCCCAGCCAAATCCACCATCAAACTCTGGCTTCTGTCTTGCTCCTTTATAAAATAGTGTGATCACATTTCCAAACCCCCGGTCTCCAATCTACTTCTACGAGAATTTGAAATTCTCTCTTTGCTGGGTGTTTGTTGAGGTTCTCCCTCACTGCCCACTCTGTGATATCTGCTGCTGTCTGACTCACCAGAGCTCAGCACCATAGCCAGGTATGCCCCACCCACCCACTATATCCCTCACCTGGTCTCACCTCTCACCTACCAGCTTGTGCTCCCCCCATTTTCTTATTCTGGTTTCTGTCCCCTTCCTTTAAGTCCTGCCCAGTCCAGTACATTGACATTTTACTCCCTCCATTGACGTTGATTTCCTTCAGCATTTTGTGTGTGTGGTGCTCAAGATTTCAGGCGTACGCAGAATCTCTTGTATTTATACCAAGGTCCCAGCTTCGACCACAAGACATAGGAGCAGAATTGGGCCATTCAGCCCATCAAGTCAGCTTCATCATTCCATCATGGTTGATCCTGAATCCCACTCAACCCCATACACCTTTCTTCTCATCTTAACCCTTGATGTTCTGACCAATCAGGAAACTATCAACTTTCGCTCTAAATATACCCATGGACATGGCCTCCACAGCTCTCTGTGATAGAGCATTCCACAGGTTCACTGCTATTTGGCTAAAAAAAAATTCCTCCTGTTACGTACCCCGTAACTGGGTTGCCAAACCAGCAAAAATGGATCACTCAGTTGGAGTCTGGATTACTAGAACTAAGAAAGTTTTATTAAAGAAACAAGCAACACAGTAATCGAAAGGATAATAAATGCAACAGTTCAGCAATGATAAACACACATGTGCACAGAATTAAGATAACAGCATCAATCAAGCTCTATCGTTGTCTAAGGGTAAATGACCAATTTCAAAGTGACACAAAAGTCCAGTTCGATTTAATAGTTCAGTGCGCAGTAATCGCAGTGTCATGGCGATGGACAACGTGGGGGGAGGGAGAGAGAGAGAACGGGAACGACTGATCATTCAGAACGGCTTCCACTCACAGACCAGCGATATTGCTCAGAAGCAGCTTTCGGGCGGGTCCTTTGTGATGTTACCTGAGGTCACCGACGGTGACCCCTCCTCCAGATGCGGTCGATCCTCTGCAGTGAACCCGGCACCCAAGCGAGGGTGGACACACACCGGGTTCCCACTGATCGTACCTTTCCACCCTGTGCGTTTAAGGTCCGGTACTTCCCACCGACTCGTGAGAGGCGCACCGCTTCCAGGGTCTCGTTACCTCGGGTGTCGTGTGTGCGTCCTGCCTTAGCGAACCTGACCCTTTTTATCCCCCTGCTGGAGTATCGCCTGTCCATCACTTCAAACAGTTCAGGGTTCAAAGGGGGAGCTGCTCCAGACAGCTCTCTCTCCCGTCCCTTCATTACACATCTCCAGATGCTGTTTCATTGTGTTCCTTATCTCTCTCTTGAAGACAGGTGGCAGACCAACTGCTGATCACAGAGGACAGCTAACATCTTATCTATGTGTATTCTTGTCACACTTCCCCCCTTTAAGGATTTTTACCGGGAGGTAAAAATTACAAACATGAATACATTATTTGACACACACACAAATATACATCTTTATCAGCTATTTGGCTAACACAGCGAGTTTGAAGTTGTCAACACTTTGACAGACAGTCATCACATTTTCTGTTCCTTTTATATGTGTTATTAATAATCCCTTAGACCAGGCTCCAACTCAGCAAACTTCATAGTGGCCAAAAACACTGATGAACTGCGATCAATGTAACCTCTCATTTGGTTTTGTCCCGGACCACAATAACAAGGGTCGTCCCATTCCGACTCAGTTTTCTCTCGCAAGGGCTTAGTGGGAGGGGGAGGGGTAGTGACCGCAGAGTTATTGCAAAACTTCCTACAGTATCCCACCATCTCCAAAAGCCTTCTGAGGGCCCTCTTGTCTGTCGGGGTTGGGAGGTCAGCGATAGCCTGCACTGTAGCTTGCATCGCTGCCAGCTGCCCCTGTGTCACCACAATTCCCAGGTAAGTGACCCTCGTGTGGCCAAATTCATTTTTTTCAAGGTTCACTATCAAGCTGGCTTCAGACAGCCGTATTAAATTGCCAATACACACCTCTGTGTTTATCAGCCCTTTAGTCACTGAATTACTCATTATATATGGATGTTGTTTACTAGGCTGACCTATTGTAACAGACATCACCCAACATCCCAGTTCTTTACATCGCCTCGGGACAATCAAACCCACGGGTGCGAGTCGTTTAATTACTTCTGCTAAAGAGCCGCTTTGTTTGGGGATTAAGGGAGAGACCTTATCAGTAGACCTGGCCAAAACAATAGCCTTCTCCCATCTGATCGATCCCATACTAATCTTTTCAAAATGGTTTTTTTCTCTTATCAGGGGGCCCCTAGCTTCATTGATTTCCACGCTAACACCGACTAGGTTTGTTAGCATATCAAAAGCCGGTGACCGTCTCAGTTCGTGTCGGTTATGATCAATAACATTCTTCCCCCTGGGCAGCCGGTAAACCTCTTTCATGATTCCACCAACTGTTTCCTCCAGCACCGCAAAATGTCCACCGGGGGGTACCTCGTGGGCCATGTTAAAAACCTCATCCCCATAACCCTTTTGCACCACCCCCCACTCCTCATCTGCGAGTACGGTACTTGGTCTCCCTTGCTTCCTTAGCACTTCCTCCTCCGCACAATAGCCTACTAGTTCCCTTGTCAAGTCTGTGTCAGAGAGAGCTGTCTCTGCCAAAACCATCAGCCCCTTGTCTCGCTCCCACGTCTGCACAAATTCTTTCCTGGTTACTGCTACGTCTGTCCCAGCTCCCTCACTACCTCTTGTCTCACTACACTCCTTCTTTTCATTTTCTACCCCCATCTCATACAAGGTTGGCAGAAACGTTTCAGCTAAATTTACCATCGCAGCTAAATTCACTACCGCAGCCCCATGATGAACCTGTGAGTCCATGGGCGGGGCCTCACTGCTGGCAGGCTGACCTGTCAATCTCACGATTGGGAACACGACTCCCCCGGCGACGTCATTACCGAGCAAGACTTCCACGCTTTTCATCGGTAATTCGGACCTCACCCCGATCGTGACTAGTCCAGAGACCAGGTTGCTTTGTAAGTGTATCTGGTGCAAAGGGACTGACTCTGTCCCTTCCCCAACACCTTTGACCTTGACCTCCCCAATCCGGGTCTCTGAGCTAAATTCTAATACACTCTTCAGGATTAGTGACTGACACGCTCCCGTGTCTCTCCAGATCTGCACTGGAGCTGGTTTTAACCCCTCCTTCACTGACACCAATCCGGCCGAGATAAACCTCTCACGCCCTTCCTGAACTTTGGCAGACCTGTCCTTCCCTAGCGGTTCGCTTAACAGCTCAATACAGCCATTCAGAACCCCCGTTTTTCCTTTCCCCGTCTCCTTCCCTGGGGCAAAGCACCTGGACGCAAAGTGTCCGACTTTCCTGCAGTTATAACAGACGACCCCAGGAGACTTCCTACCAGACTGCTCCCGGTCTACCTTATCCTTCTCACTAGTCCCCGGCTTACTTTCTGACTTTTCCGGCGGACACTCCCCGCCGTCCTGACTACCCTTCTGGTAGCCTTTACTCGGGGCAAACTTCATTTTATGCGTCAACGCATACTCATCCGCTAACTTAGCAGTTGCGGCTAACGTGGCTGCCTCCTTCTCATCAGGGTAGGGTCTCATACCCTCAGTGACACAACCTTTAAACTGCTCAATCAGGATCAGCTGTAGCAGTCTGTCATAATCCCCCTCTACCCCCTTTGAGGTGCACCAACGCTCACAATATGTCTGCATCTCACGGGCAAACTCCAAATACGTGCGGTCCCACTGCTTCCTCGCATTCTGGAACTTCTGCCGGTATGCCTCCGGGACCAACTCATAAATCCTGAGGATGGCCTCTTTCACCACCTCATACCTCTGGGCATCTTCCGCGGACAGAGCGGAGTAAGCTTCTTGGGCTTTCCCTTTCAGCACACTCTGAAACAGCCCACTTATCCCTCGGCCAGTCCTGACTTGTAGCCACTTTTCCGAAATGGAGGAAGTACCGATCCACGTCGGTATCGTCAAATGGGGGAACCAGCCTAACCTCCTGGGTCGCCTGGAACCCTCCACCTTGGTTCGGCACGAGCCCCTGCTCGGCCCTATCTTTAACTTCTCCAGTTCAAATTCCCTTTCCCTCTGTTTCCCTCTCTCTTCTCGCTCCCATTGCCTCTCTTTCTCCTCTCTCTCCAACTGTCTCTCTCTCTCTTTCTCTTCTCTCTCCAACTGTCTCTCTCTCTCTTTCTCTTTCCTTTCTAACTCTCTCTCCTTCTCTTCTCGCTCCAACTGTCATACCCGGAACTCGTACTCGAGTCTCAGTTTTTCAAGCTGTACCTGTACCGCGTCTCCAGCAGGTTTTTCAATAGACACCACCCCCAGCTCGCCTTGGGGAAACACACCTTTAGATACATAGTGCTCTACAATAGCTCTGTATATCTCCTCTCTTCTCATTGTCGACTTCCCCTTAGCAAGATTCAACCGTTTGGCCACAGCTACCAATTCCGATTTCCTGGCCTCCAAGGTCAGCGCCTTTAGAAATTCCTCAATCTCCATTTCTGCTGTTTGTCTTTTCTTTCTTTCGGGAATTTTAACCCAATCAATTTACTCTGTCCCAAATTTAGCATTCAAAATCGTGGATGAGAACCCCACTTATGTTACGTACCCCGTAACTGGGTTGCCAAACCAGCAGAAATGAATCACTCAGTTGGAGTCTGGATTACTAGAACTAAGAAAGTTTTATTAAAGAAACAAGCAACACAGTAATCAAAAGGATAATAAATGCAACAGTTCAGCAATGATAAACACACATGTGCACAGAATTAAGATAACAGCATCAATCAAGCTCTATCATTGTCTAGGGGTAAATGACCAATTTCAAAGTGACACAAAAGTCCAGTTCGATTTAATAGTTCAGTTCACAGTAATCGTTGCCATGGTGATGGACAATGTGGGGGGAGGGAGAGAGAGAGAGAACGGGAGCGACTGATCATTCAGAACGGCTTCCACTCACAGACCAGCGATATTGCTCAGAAACAGCTTTCAGGCGGGTCCTTTGTGATGTCACCTGAGGTCACCGACTGTGACCCCTCCTCCAGATGCGGTCGATCCTCTGCAGTGAACCCGGCACCCAAGCAAGGGCGGACACACACTGGGTTCCTGCTGATCGTACCTTTCCACCTTGTGCGTTTAAGGTCCGATACTTCCCACCGACTCGTGAGAGGCGCACCGCTTCCAGGGTCTCGTTACCTCGGGTGTCGTGTGTGCGTCCTGCCTTAGCGAACCTGTCCCTTTTTATCCCCCTGCTGGGGTATCGCCTGTCCATCACTTCAAACAGTTCAGGGTTCAAAGGGGGAGCTGCTCCAGACAGCTCTCTCTCCCCCGTCCCTTCATTACACATCTCCGGATGCTGTTTCATTGTGTTCCTTATCTCTCTCTTGAAGACAGGTGGCAGACCAACTGCTGATCACAGAGGACAGCTAACATCTTATCTATGTGTATTCTTGTCACACTCCTTACCTCTGTTCCAAAATGTCACCCCTCAAGTTTAAGGCTGTGCCCTCTACTTCTGGACACCCCCATCATAGGAAATGGCTTCTCCACATCCACCTTATCCAGTCCTTTCAATGTTTGGTAGGTTTCAATGAGATCCCCCTCCACATCCTTCTAAATTCCAGTGATTACAGGCACAAAGCTGTCAAACACTCTTCAGATGTTAACCCCTTCATTCCTGGAATCATCCTAGTGAATCTCCTTTGAACGGTCTCCAATGACAACACTTCCTTTCTGAGGCATGGGGCCGAAAAACTGTTGACGATACTCCAAGTGCGGCCTGACTAATGTCTTACAAAGCCTCAGTCTTATCTACTTGTTTTTATATTTTATTCCCCTTGAAATGAATGCCAGTATAGCATTTGCCTTCTTTACCACAGATTCAACCTGTAAATTAACCTTCTGGGAGTCCTGCACGAGGACTCCCAACTCCCTTTGCACCTCTGATGTTTGAATTTTCTCCCCATTTAGGTAATAGTCTGCACTTTTGTTCCTTTTACCAAAGTGCATTATCATGCATTTTCAAACACTGTATTCCATTGGCTACTATTTTGCCCATTCTTCCAGCTTGTCTCAGTCCTTCTGCAATCACATTGCTTCCTCAGCACTACTTAACCCTGTACCTATCTTCGTATCATCTGCAAACTTTGCCACAGAGCCATCAATTCCATTATCCAAATCACTGAAAAAAAATGTGAAAAGTAGCAGACCCAACACTGACCTCTGAGGAACACTACCAGTCACTGGCAGCCAACAAGAATAGGCCCTCTTTATTCCTAATCACTGCCTCCTACCTATCAGCCATTCCTCTATCCGTGTCAGTATCTTTCCTGTACTGCCAGGGAATTTTAACTTGTTAAGCAGCCTCATGTATGGCATCTTATCAAATATCTTCTGAAAATCCAAGTAAATGACATCCACTGCATCTCCTTTGTCCACTACGCTTTTTACTTCCTCAAAGAACTCTAACAGATATGTCAGGCAAGATTTCCCTTTACAGAAACTTTGGCTGACTTTGGCTTGGTCTATCATTAATCTTCAAGTACCCCAAAACCTCATCCTTAATAGTAGAGTCCAACAATTTCCCGACCACTGATATTAGGCTAACTGGCCTATAATTTCTTTTCTTTTGCCTTCCTCCCTTTTTAATGTATGGAGTAACAATTGCAATTTTTCGGTCCTCAGGAACCATGCCAGAATTGAGTGTTTCTTGAAAGAACATAACCACTGCATCTGCTTTCTCTTCAGCAACCACTTTCAGAACTCTGGGATGTAGTCCATATGATCCAGGTGACATCACCTTAAGGCCTTTCAGCTTGCCTAGCACCCTAGCACTTTTTTATTTGTAATACCAATGCACTCACTCCTGCTCCCTGATACTCATGGACCTCTGGCACACTGCTAGTGTCTTCCACAGTGAAGACTGATGTAAAGTACTTATTAAGTTTATCCAGATTCCTTTGTTCCCCATTACTACCTCCCAGGCATCATTTTCCAGTGGTCCAATATCAACTCTCACCTCCCTTTATTGTTTATATAACTGAAAAAAAATGTTCAGTGTCCTGTTTTATATTATTGGCTAGCTTGTCTTAATATTTCATCTTTTCCTTTCTTATGGCTTTTTAGTTGCCTTTTGTTGGATTTTTAAAAAAACTTCCCAATCATCCAACTTCCCATACGCGTTGGCTACACTATCTGCCCTTTCCTTGGCTTTTTTGCAGTCCTTATCTTCCCTTGTCATCCACAGTTGTCTGTCTACCCTGCCCATTTGAGAACTTCTTCTTCTGTAGAACATATCTCGCCTGCGCCTTGTGAACTACTCCCAGAAGCTACAGCCATCTCTGCTCTGCCGTCATCTCTGCCAGTATCCACCTCCAATCCACCTGATCAAGCTCCTCTCTCATGCCTCTATAATTCCTTTTATTTCACTATGATGCTGACGCAATGGACTTATGCTTCACCCTCTCAAATTGCAGTATGAATTCAATCATATTATAATCACTGCCTCCTCAGAGTTCCTTTACCTTAAGCTCCCTAATAAAATCTGGATTATTACGCAACACCCAACCTAAGATAGACTTTCTCCGAGTAGGCTCAAGCGCAAGCTGCTCTAAAGAGCCAGCTAGTAGGCATTCAACAGATTCCCTCTCCTGTGATCCAACACCAATCTAATTTTCCCAATCCCCTTGCATACTGAAGTCCCCCCTTACAATTGTGTCATTACCCATATTATATGCCCTTTCCAGCTCTTTTTGCAATCTCAACCATGCACCTTGGCTACTTCTGTATTTAGAGGCCTATATATGATTCCCATAATTTATTTTTACCCTTGCAGTTTCTAAACTCCACGCACAAGGATTTAACATTCTCTGACCCTGTCACCTCTTTCAAAAGATGTAGTTCCATCTTCTACCAACAGAGCCACACCACTACCTATGCCTTCCTGCCTGTCCTTTTGCTAGGAAGTATGTCCTTTGATATTAAGCTCCCAGATATGACCTTCTTTCAGCCATGACTCAGTGTTGCCCACAACATCAGCTTTAGCATAGATGGGAAGAGAAAGAGAAGTGTATCTGAGTGTTAGTCATTACATTGTTTACTGTGACCACTCACCCTTGTGATGGCAATGAATAAAGAATTCTGTTTCTATCAATTACTACAATCCCCAGCTGGGACAACTGCACAGCCAGACGTAATCCAATTTCTCGCACACCATATACTGTATGTAGGTAGCACAGAGAGGGTCTGAGGAGACAGAAATGATGCAGGTTTAAATTAAGATCTGGAACAAAAGATTCCAATTAACCATATAACCATATAACATTACAGCACAGAAACAGGCCATCTCGGCCCTTCTAGTCCATGCTGAACTCTTACTCTCACCTAGTCCCACCGACCTGCACTCAGGCCATAACCATCCATTCCTTTCCTGTCCATATAACTATCCAATTTAACTTTAAATGACAATATCAAACCTGCCTCAACCAGTTATACTGGAAGCTCATTCCACAGAGTAAAGAAGGTCTCCCTCATGTTACCCCTAAACTTTTTCCCATTAACTCTCAACTCATGTCCTCTTGTTTGAATCTTCCCTACTCTCAATGGAAAAAACCTATCCACATCAACTCTATCTATCCCCCTCATAAATTTAAAAACCTCTATCAAGTCCCCCCTCAACCTTCTACACTCCAGAGAATAAAGACCCAACTTGTTCAACCTTTCTCTGTAACTTAGGTGATGAAACCCGGATAACATTCTAGTAAATCTTCTCTGTACTCTCTCTATTTTGTTGATACTTTCCTATAATTCCGTGACCAGACTGTACACAATATTCCAAATCTGGCCTTACCAACGCCTTGTACAATTTTAACATTACGTCCCAACTCCTATACTCAATGCTCTGATTTATAAAGGCCAGCATACCAAAAGCTTTCTTCACCATCCTATCCACATGACATTCTACCTTCAGGGAACTATGCACCATTATTCCTAGATCCCTCTGTTCTACTGCATTCTTCAGTGCCCTACCATTCACCATGTACGTCCTATTTTGTGGGCACATGGCCGAGTGGTTAAGGCATTCGACTAGTGATCTGAAGGTCATGAGATCGAGCCCCAGCCGAGGCAGCGTGTTGGGTCCTTGAGCAAGGCACTTAATCACACAGTGCTCTGCGATGATACTGGTGCCAAGCTGTATGGGTCCTAATGCCCTTCCCTTGGACAACATCGGTGTGGTGGAGAGGGGAGACTTGCAGAATGGACAACTGCTGGTCTTCCATACCACCTTGCCCAGGCCTGCGCCCTGGAGAGTGAAGGCTTTCCAGGCACAGATCCATGGTCTTGTAAGACTAACAGATGCCTATTTTGATTAGTCCTACCAAAATGTAGCACCTCACATTTATCAGCATTAAACTCCATCTGCCATCTTTCAGCCCGCTCTTCTAACTGGCCTAAATCTCTCTGCAAGCTTTGAAAACCTACTTCATTATCCACAACTCCACCTATCTTAGTATCATCTGCATACTTACTAATCCAATTTACCACCCTATCATCCAGATCATTAATGTATATGACAAACAACATTGGACCCAGTACAGATCCCTGAGGTACACCACTAGTCACCGGCCTCCAATCTGACAAACAGTTATCCACCACTACTCTCTGGCGTCTCCCATCCAGCCACTGCTGAATCCATTTTACTACTTCAATATTAATACCTAACGATTGAATCTTCCTAACTAACCTTATGTGTGGGACCTTGTCAAAGGCCTTATTGAAGTCCATATAGACAACATCCAACGCTTTGCCCTCATCAACTTTCCTAGTAACCTCTTCAAAAAATCCAATAAGATTTGTCAAACATGACTTCCCATGCACAAATCCGTGTTGACTGTTCCTGATCAAACCCTGTCTAGCCAGATAATTATAGATACCATCTCTAAGAATACTCTTTTTTAGATTATGAGAACACTCAGTCCTCATTTATTGTCATTTACAAATGCATGCATGCATTAAAAAATGATACAATGTTCCTCCAGAGTGATATCACAGAAAAACAGGACAAACCAAAGACAAACACTGACAAAACCGTATAATTATAACATATAGTTACAGCAGTGTGAAGCAATGCCATAATTTGATAAAGAACAGACCATGGGCAGGGTAAAAAAAAAAGTCTCAAAGTCCAGAGTCGATCGACTCCCAAGTCCTCGATAGCAGGTGGCAAAGGGAGAAACTCCCTGCCATAAACCTCTAGGCATCGACAACTGCCGATGCATTGGAAGCACCCGACCACCACCGACACTGAGTTCGTCCGTCCAAAAACTTCAAGCCTCCGACCAGCCCCTCCAATACAGCCTCCCGAGAGCCATCCTCTGCGAGCGCCTTCGACCTCGCCCCGGCTGCCGTAACAAGGAAAGCCAAGGATTCAGGGCCTTCTCCTCTGGAGCACACAGTAACAGCAGCAGCGAAGCAGGCATTTCAGAAGTTTCTCCAGATGTTCCTCCGTACTCTCACGTCTGTCTCCATCAAATCAGAATTGTGCACAGTCCCCCCTACTTGACAAATAACAGACATCACTACCAGAGTGGCCGCACGCGCTGCGTCGTGCTGCCATCTTCTCCTCCTCCCCTCCTTTCCATCAATTTACCCTTCACTGACGTCAAACTCACAGGCCGATAATTGTTAGGTTTGCTCTTAGAACCCTTTTTAAACACTGGAACAACATGAGCAATACGCCAGTCCTCCGGCACCATTCCCGTTCCTAATAACATTTGAAATATTTCTGTCAGAGCCCCTGCTATTTCCACACTAACTTCCCTCAAGGTCCTTGGGAATATCCTGTCAGGACCCAGAGACTTATCCACTTTTATATTCCTTAAAAGCTCCAGTACTTCCTCTTCTTACATCATCATAGTTTCCGTAACTTCCCTGCCTATTTCCCTTATCTTACACAATTCAATATCCTTCTTCTTAGTGAATACTGAAGAAAAGAAGTTGTTCAGAATTTCCCCCATCTCTTTTGGCTCCACACATAGCTGTCCACTCTTGATTCTCCAAGGGACCAATTTTATCCCTCACTATCCTTTTGCTATTAATATGACGGTACAAACCCTTTGGATTTATTTTCACCTTACTTGCCAAAGCAACCTTATATCTTCTTTTAGCTTTTCTAATTTCTTTCTTAAGATTCTTCTTACATCTTAGCCTATGAGGTACAGATATAAATACAGTTCAATTCTAATTAATGGCAAACTGTTACAAAGAATTGTTTTTGTGATAAATCATAGATATCAGTTTAACACTGCACATTTCCTGAACTCATCTTTGGGTCTGGAACTGGAGCACCCCTTTCAAAGTGTAGTGAGTTCAGGGAATAAATTAAATTCTACACTGTACAGTGAACTGTGAGAATTGTATTAATTAAACAGAATAAATCAATACTTTGAACACAGCTGTGAGGACATGTTGGAGGGTGTCTTCCCAATTATTTTCAAAACTGAAATGAGTTCAAGTGAAATGCATTAATTTTTCTTGTCAATGCCACAGAGATTCTCAATGATTAGTTTAAGTGATGGTCCCTTCAAGTTCAAAGTATTGTCAAAATATGTATACTGTATGTCACCATAACCTACCCTGAGATTCATTGACTTATGGACATTCACAGTAGAAACAATAAAATACATTAGAATCAATGAAAAACTATACAAATCCAAGGGCAGACAAATACCAATCTGCAAAAGACAAATTGTGCAAATACAAAAAAAACAAATAACAATAATCTAAATAAATATGCAATAAATAATATTGAAAACATGAGTTGTAGTTTCCTTTAAAGTGAGTCCATAGTTTGTACAATGAATTCAGTGTTCAGCTGAGTGAAGTTGTCCATGCTCGTTCAAGACCATAAGACCATAAGACAAAGGAGCAGAAGTCAGCCATTCGGCCCATCGAGTCTGCGCCGTCATTTTATCATGAGCTAATCCATTCTTCCATTTAGTCCCACTCCCCCGCCTTCTCACCATAACCTTTGATGCCCTGGCTACTCAGATACCTATCAATCTCTGCCTTAAATACGCCCAATGACTTGGCCTCCACTGCTGCCTGTGGCAACAAATTCCATAGATTCACCACCCTCTGACGAAAAAAATTTCTTCGCATTTCTGTTCTGAATGGGCGCCCTTCAATCCTTAAGTCATGCCCTCTCGTACTAGACTCCCCCATCATGGGAAACAACTTTGCCACATCCACTCTGTCCATGCCTTTCAACATTTGAAATGCTTCTATGAGGTCTCCCCTCATTCTTCTAAACTCCAAGGAATACAGACCAAGAGCAGACAAACGTTCCTCATACATTAACCCTCTCATTCCCGGAATCATTCTAGTGAACCTTCTCTGTACCCTCCCCAACGTCAGCACATCCTTTCTTAATTAAGGAGACCAAAACTGCCCACAGTACTCCAAGTGAGGTCTCACCAGCACCTTATAGAGCCTCAACATCACATCCCTGCTCCTATACTCTATTCCTCTAGAAATGAATGCCAACATTGCATTCGCCTTCTTCACTACCGACTCAACCTGGAAGTTAACCTTAAGGGTATCCTGTACGAGGACTCCCAAGTCCCGTTGCATCTCAGAACTTTGAATTCTTTCCCCATTTAAATAATAGTCTGTCCGTTTATTTCTTCTGCCAAAGTGCATAACCATACACTTTCCAACATTGTACTTCATTTGCCACTTCTTAGCCCATTCTTCCAATCTATCCAAGTCTCTCTGTAGACTCTCCGTTTCCTCAGCACTACCAGCCCCTCCACCTATCTTCGTATCATCAGCAAACTTAGCCACAAAGCCATTATTCCATAATCCAAATCGTTGATGTACAATGTAAAAAGAAGCGGCCCCAACACGGACCCCTGTGGAACACCACTGGTAACCGGCAGCCAACCAGAATAGGATCCCTTTATTCCCACTCTCTGTTTCCTGCCAATCAGCCAATGCTCTATCCACGTATGTAACTTTCCCGTAATTCCATGGGCTCTTATCTTGTTAAGCAGCCTTATGTGTGGCACCGTGTCAAAGGCCTTCTGAAAATCCAAATATACAACATCCACTGCATCTCCCTTGTCTTGCCTACTTGTTCAATTGTTCAGCTGTAATACCCATTCCTCAGCCTGGTGGTGTTGAATCTCAGGCTCCTGTATCTCCTTCCCAATACCAGCAGTGATGACATGTTGTATCTCCACAAAATTTATAAGGAAGTAGAGGTCCATGAGAAAAGGCAGAGCCATAGCTTCTTTATGATCATAGTTACATGCTGTACACAAGAAAAATCATCTGAAATAATAACACTGAGGAATTTAAAGCTGCTAACTTGCTCCTCCTCTGATCCCCTGATGAGTTCTGGCTCATGATCTTTGGTTTTCTCCTGCTGAAGTCAATAATCAGCTCTTTGGTTTTGCCAACACTGAGTGAGAGGCTGTTGTTGTTGCACCAATCAATCAGATTGTTAATCTCCCTCCTATATGCCAATTTGTTACCACCTTTGATCCTCACAATACCACTGTGTGTCAGCAAACTTGAATATGGCATTGGAACTGTACTTGAATATGGCATTGGAACTGTAGCTCGCAGTCATAAATATCAAGTGAGCGGAGCAGGAGAATAAGCACACTGCCTCGTGGTGCATCTCTGCTCATGGTAATCGTGGAGCAGTTGTTGGTGCCAGTCTGAACTGAATGGGCTCTACAAGTGAGAAAATTGAGGATCCAGTTTCACAAGGAGGTATAGAGGCTTAGGTCTTGGAGATTATTGATTAGTTTTGAGGAGATGTTAGTGTTGAGCCCAGAGCTGCAGTCAATGAAGAACATCTTAATGTATGCATCTTCACTGTCCAGATGTTCTAGGGCTGAGTCTCAAATGAAATGGCACCTGCTGTTGATCTGTGTGAAGGCAGACAAATTGAAGTTGATTTAAGTCACTCCTCAGGCAGGAGTTATGTTTCATGACTAACCTCTCAAAGCACTTCATCACAGTGCATGCACTATAAGTGCTAATGAATGATATTAATCACATGAATATTGCAAAATGTCCAACTGAATTACTCTTCGACAGAATGAACAAAAGACTTGACATCTGACAGTTCCTTTCAAAAGTTTATTCCAAAGCGATCTTTCTCTTTACACACATCTATCTTGACTATTGTGTGGTGGTGTGGAGATATGTCTCTGCCAAAGGAAGTGTAAGGCAGTCCTTCCCTCTGCTAGCCTGTAGGCCACCCTTGTGCAAGGTGTAGCACCTGCTTAGCCCCCTATCAAAAGGCAAAGGCAAACCACTTCTGTGGAAAAAATTTGCCAAGAATAATAATGTCAAAGACCAGGATTGTCCAGGTCATACGACACAACACATTATGATGATGATGATGATGATAATGATGATCTTGACTATTGCTCTCATCAGATTACCTGCCCACAAAGCCTTAAATTCAAAAGAAGATTTTAAGCCCGATCCGAGATAGATTGCTACAGGTCCCCTCACTATTGGGAAGTTATAATGTGTCCATCTACTCTTCAAGGGTTAACTTACTTCCTTGTCTAGTCCCTTTGGTGTGGTCTAGCTGCCAATACCTACTGCTTGGGTGTGAGACACTCACTCACTACCAGGGAGAGATGCTTCCAACAGACAACATATTTTAAAATCAATTTATTTTATTTTTAATGATATATCTTTCAGTTTAGTTAAATAGTTCTTAACCCACATTTCTCACAGAGAATTTATGATTCATGAAAGATTTCCGAATTCCAAAAGATTTATAAGCTATGAAGGGTATCAAAATACACTTGTAATTCCTATGAACTAAAAGAACATAGCAGTGAGTTGCAGACAAACAATTCATCCATCACTAAAACAAAGACTGAGGAATGAAATCTAGTTCTTCTTTCTGTCACCCATCTTTCTGACTTTCTCCTCGTCATTCCTAACAATCTCCAGTGCTTCCTGATATTTTTTTTAGATTATGACAAACTCAGTCCTCGTTTATTGTCATATAGAAATGCATACATGCATTAAGAAATGATACAACGTTTCTCCGGAGTGATATCACAGAAAACAAGACAGACCAAAGACTAACACTGACAGAACCACATAATTATAACATATAGTTACAGCAGTGCAAAGCAATACTATAATTTGATAAAGAACAGACCATTGGCACAGTAAAAATGTCTCAAAGTCCTGATCGACTCCTGAGTCCCAGGTACCAGGCGGCAAAAGGGAGAAACTCCCTGCCATAAACCTCCAAGGCATCGACAACTGCCGATGCCTTGGAAGCAGCCAACCACAGCCGACACTGAGTCTGTCCATCCGAAAACTTCAAGCCTCCGACCAGCCCCTCCGATACAGCCTCCCGAGCGCCATCCTCTGCCACGCGCCTTCGACCTAGCCCCAGCCACCGAAACAAGCAAAGCCGAGCATTCGGGGCCTTCTGCTCTGGAGATTCCGGTTACCACACAGTAGCAGCGGCAGCGAAGCAGGCATTTCAGAAGTTTCTCCAGATGTTCCTCCATACTCTCACGTCTGTTTCTATCAAATCAGAATTGTGCACGGTCCCCTACTTGACAGATTACAGATATCATTCACCAGAGAGGCTGCACGCGCTGCGGCGTGCTGCCATCTTCTCCTCCTCCTCTTATTTATATTTATATTATTTTCTATTGGATGACATCTTCTGTATCTGATATTTTCCAGATACCTTTGCTAGGTTGAAATAATTTATACAGATGGTCTCAAAGCTTCTGAGTACAATGGTGCAAATAACTCAGCTGCAGTTCCCTGGCTCAATGCAGGCCAATTAATCCAGCCCCATCGTCCACCTCATTTGGTGAACACAGACAAGAGGGCTTATGGTCTCTACACTTTGCAAACCACATCTCTGAGCAGCCAGCACCACCTGCACCGTCTGTGCTCTATAACAACACTGCTTGCACTGCTGTACTTTTCACTTCAAACTGATTGCCGCTTGCAATTTCCATGAAGAGATAAGGCTGGCTCTTGTTCAGAAAAAGAAGCTGAGCGAGGAATATCTTGTTCGAATTTTAACTTTGTGAGAAACAACTTCAACTCTTTGGAGAAGTTATGCTGCTGTATGAGAAAACTAAAGTTAGCAATAAGCTTCTCAGACCTTAGAAAGTGAATAACCATCACACTTCTTCATCCATAGCAGTTTGATGCTTCATAGTTTTACATTGGAATGTTTTAATGTCTTGTGTTTGGCCGATGCAGGGATGACGGCTCATGAGCACTTCACTTTGCAAAGCGTATCCCTTAGCCACCAACCCAGGTGTCTCTCTTACTTAAAACAGATTCTGCTTGCAATTTACATTAAGAACGGTAAACTGGTTTTTGTTTACAACAAGAAGTTGAACAACGAATGTTTCTTGTCAGTTGAAATCGAGGATTCCAGGAATGAAAGGGTAACCATAAGAGGAACATCTGGCAGATCTTGGGCTGTATTCCCTGGAGTTCAGGAGAATGAGAGGGGGTCTCATAGAAACATTCCAAATGATAAAAGGCCTAAACAGATTAGATATGGCAAGTTATTTCCCATAGTATGGGATTCTAGGACAAGAGGACATGACTTCAGGATTGAAGGATGTCCATTTAGAACAGAGATGTGGAGAAATTACTTTAGTCAGAGGGTGGTAAATCTGTGGAATTTGTTGCCATGAGTGGCTGTGGAGGCCAAGTCATTGGGTGTATTTAAGGCAGAGATAGATAGGTTCTTGATTATCCAGGGCATTAAAGGGTATGGGGTAGAAATCAGGCAAGTGGGGATGACTGGAAGAATTGGATCGGCCCATGATTGAATGGCGGAGCAGAATAGATGAATGGCCTACTTCTACTCCTATATCTTATGGTCTTATGGGATTAACTTTGTTACAAACAACTCTGACTCTTTGGGAATGTCATGTTGCTGTACAAGAAAGCTGAGGTTAGCAATAAGCCTCTCATGGCCTCGCAGTAAACATCCATCACAGTCATGCATTATTTAACAATTCTGCTCTCCAGCTGCAGGGACCTGAGCTGCATCCAGACATCAGTAGCTGTCTGCTCTCTCTGTGATGTGTGGGCTTCCCACTGTTGCTCTGGCTTCCTCCCACATCTTCACTCTGGGCAAGAATCACTGACCGGAGCCTCCGACTTAGATTCTGTCTGCTGCCAGGATCTGACCGTACGCTGCCATCAGGCAGGAGGTACAGGAGCCTGAAGACCCCACCCTAACCCCAACTCTAACTCTACCCCTGAACCTTGAGTGACAAGATCAAGAAACACAATAAGTGTGGTCTACAGTCCACGGTACCATAATGCACAATGCCAAAAGTTGAAAAAATGGCTCAATGGACTCTGATTAAGTTAACCAGAGCCTGTGTATTGTACATTTGGAGATCCCCTCTAAGTCACTCACCATTCTGACTTGGAAACATATCGCCCTTCCTTCATTGTCACTGGGTCAAAATCACAGAATTCCCTCCCTAACAGCACTGTGTGTGTATCTACTCCTCAGGGACTGGTGCGGTTCAAGAAGGCAGCTCATCACCACCTCCTCAAGGGCAACTGGAGATTGATAATAATTACTGGCTTAGCTGGCGATGCCCACATCCCGTAAATGAATAAGTTAAAAAAAACACATTGTGAATGGTCATCTGCCAACAGGATTCATAAGTTTTGTGAACAGACAAACATCTGTTTAATTTTATTGTAAATGCTCAAATTCTAATTTTGAAAGCCTTTTGTCAATTTTCAATCCAGTTTTCTCAATATAGAGATTGCAGAAGGTCCAATTTGACAAATGCTGGCAACCAATAATGCAGTTACATGAAGGTTAATTGGGTGACAGATTCATACAGCACAGACACACATCTTTCAACTCACAAAGTCTGTGTCAACAAAGACCTAATTAAAAAGTCAACGTTTCTGGCCGAGACCATTCACCAGGACTGGAAAGGAAGGGAGAAGAAGCCAGAGTAAGAAGGTGTGAGGGGTGGGGCAACAGAAGGTGTATCAGTAAGAAAGTGATAGGTGAAGCCAGTTGGGTGGAGAAGGGGGGATGAAGTAAGAAGCTGGGAGGTGATAGGTGAAAAAGGTAAAGGGCTGAAGAAGAAGGAATTTGATAGGAGAGGAGTGCAGACAATGGGAGAAATGGAAGAAAGAGGGGTACTAGGGGGAGGTGATTGGCAGGTGAGTAGAAGAAAAGAGGCAAGAGAAGGTCCAGAGTGGTGAGTTGAAGAAGAGGGAAGAAGGAGGAGAAAATTTACTGGAAGTTGGGGAAATTGATATACATACCATCAGGTTGGAGACTACCTAGACGGATAGGAGATGTTGCTCCTCCAACCCGAGAGTGACCTCATTGTGGCAGTAGAAGAGGCCATGGACTGACATGTCAGAATGGGAATGGGGATTGGATTAAATTGCGTGGCCACTGGGAAACTCTGATGTTTGCAGATAGAGCAAGGGTGCTTGACAAAGTGGCCACTTCAGTCTATGTCAGGTATCTCCAATATAGTATCACCACATTGGGAGCACCAGATACTGTAGACAATGCCAACAGATTCACAGGTGAAGTGTTTACTTACTTGGAAAGACTGTTTGGGAACTTGAATGGAGCTGAGGGATGAAGTGAATGAGCAGCTGCAGCATGTTCCTGCTTGCAGTGATAAATGACAGGATGGAGATGAGTAGGGAGGGACAAATCCAAGGGAATCACAGAGAGTAGGAGATGGTGGGTGGAAGTAGAGGTAAAGTTCTGTCTGGTGGTAGGGCCCTTTTATGTGCTCCTTATCAAACAGCTACTGGAAATCCAAGTAAAGAATGTCCTTCTGTACCTCTCTATCCACTGCTCTCATTATATCCTCAAAGAACTCCAGTAAGCTTGTCAAACAGGACCTACCTTTGCTGAATCCATGCTGTGTCTGCCCGATGGATCCATTTCTTTCCAGATGCCTCGCTATTTCTTCTTTAATGATAGTATCAAGCATTTTCCTAACTACAGATGCCTACACCTTTTTTTTGAATAGGAGCGTGACAGTAACTGAGATGGGAGAGACAACAACAGTTGCCAGGTGCTTCACCAGTCACAGCATTATGGGATAGTGGTAAAAAGGAGGCCACAGTTGAAAAAACATTTGCATTAAATTTTAGCAAGTGTTTGCCAGAAGGTATGTGGGAGACATTGGAGTCAGCTGGAAGAAAGTTCCCTGGTCAGATGAAACCAAAATTGAGCTTTTTGACCATCAACCTAAACACCATGTTAGGTGTCAGCCAAACACCACACATCTTCAAAACCTAACCATTCCTATCATGAAGTATGGTGGTGGCTGCATCATGCTGTGGGGATGCTTCACTGCAGCAGGCCCTGGAAGGCTTGTGAAGGTCAAGGATAAATACAGGGAAATTCTGGGAGAAAACGTGATGCAGTTTGGAAGAGGACTACAACTTAGGAGAAGATTTGTTTAACAGCAAGACAGTGACTCCAAACATAAAGCCAAAGCTACACAGGTATGGCTTAAAACAACAAAGTTAATGTCCTGGAATGACCAAGTCAGAGTCCAGATCTCAATCCAATTGAGAATTTGCGGTTGGGCTTAAAAAGGGCTGTTCACTCATGATCCCCATGCAATCTGACAGAGCTTGAGCTGTTTTGTAAAGAAGAATGGGGAAATATTGCAGTGTCCATGTGTGCAAAGCTGATAGAGAACTATCCACACAGACTCAAGGCTGTAATTTCTGCCAAAGATGCATCTACTAAATACTGACTTGAAGGGGGTGAATACTTACGCAATCAAATATTTAAAAACGCAAACACGAGGAAATCTTCAGCTGAATGCAGCATCTATAGGAAGAGGTACAGTCGCTGTTTCGGGCCGAGACCCTTCATCAGGACTAACTGAGCAAAGAGCTAGTAAGAGATTTGAAAGTTGGAGGGGGAGGGGGAAATCCGAAATGATAGGAGAAGACAGGAAGGGGAGGGATGGAGCCAAGAGCTGGACAGGTGATTGGCCAAAGGGTATGAGAGGATCATGGGACAGGAGGCCTAGGGAGAAAGAAAAGGGGGAGGAGGGAGACCAGAGGATGGGCAAGGGGTATAGTGAGAGGGACAGAGGGAGAAAAAGGAGACAGAGAAAAAGAAAGTGAGTATATAAATAAATAAATAAAGGATGGGGTACAAGGGGGAGGCGGGGCATTAGCGGAAGTTTGAGAAGTCAATGTTCATTCCATCAGGTTGGAGGCTACCCAGACGGAATATAAGGTGTTGTTCCTCCAACCTGAGTGTGGCTTCATCTTTACAGTAGAGGAGGCCGTGGATAGACATATCAGAATGAGAATGGGACGTGGCCTCCTCTACTGTAAAGATGAAGCCACACTCAGGTTGGAGCCATGTCCCATTCCCATTCTGATATGAATCCACCTTGCCTGGGTTGATAGCTCCACCACAGAAAAACGGTCCCCTTTGTTGAAGTCACAGTCAGTGACTTTTAAAGGATTTCGGAGGACAAAGAGAAGATTGACTGGGTCAGCTCAACTGAAGACTCAAGTCTCTCCCTCTCTCTTTCTCTCCATCACCACTCAACTCAACACTACGAACTGAGCTGAATTTTACTCATCATTGTAAGACTGCATCTATTTACCCCTAGACTTGAAGAAGCTTGGTTTTTCATATATTTCCACACTTACTTATATATAATCATTGCTAACCAGTTTTATATATTTGATTTTATATTACTGTATTATGTAGTTACTAATAAATACTATTAGTTAATAGCAATACTGGACTCCAAAGTGTTTTCCATCTCTGCTGGTTCTTTAACCCCTCACGGGGTACGCGATTGTGGGATGCCAAACAAAGTTATGTGAAGCTGTTTGTCTTGCTGTATAAATATGAACTGGGGATAACCTAAAAATCAGAGTTTTGGTGGCGGTGAAGACTGCTGCAGACTCTCCATGATATCATGTTAATAAACTCTTAAAACGAAACTCCAAGTCACTCTGGTGTTCTTACTTAGTATTTCCACGACAGAATCTGCCAACGAGGATGGGATCTCCATTAAGTGAGATCCAAGGAAAGGCAAACCAAGCGGGCCAAATTAAATAGGGGACTGCCCCAGGTGAAAGGGGGCTCGAGTCTGGACTGCCCTAGCTGGAAAAGTGGTAGTTGCCAAAGACCTCCTGGGATAAGGGAAGGTAGTCGGTAGCCTAGCGTTCAGCTGGTGACTCAGAGTAAGCCAAGACACCAGCACGGCTGAGGCTGGAAGAAGACCTGAGAAGAAAACAAGCTAGCGCTATGAAAAGAGAAGAAAAAAGAAAAGTGTAGCTACGGGAAAAAGGTAGGAGGAGACTTCAAGGTTCATAGATGGAGATTCAGTGAGTACTATTGTGTACATAGTATGTGTAACACGCTCTAAGGTTTCACTGCTAATGTAATGGCCTCTCTGTAATGTTTCACTTATAATGTAATGGTTATTCTGTAGCAGCAATGTTTGTGTTATGACTAGAGGTAACAAGGCTTTGGAATGTGGGGCTCTCCAGTAACCTTTAAGCTATGACGCTGCCAAATCATACCAAATAACATGTAAAAATACACAGCCTATATAAAGTAGAAATAATGTATGTACAGTGTAGTATCCCTTACCGGAATCGGGACAGCGCAGAGCACACTGATGGTGTGTTAGGCTGAGTCGTTGCAGGTTGGGGTGGTGCAGTGGCCCCCACCCTCCAGGCCACCAACCGATACCGATCCGCAACGCATGCAAGGGTGCAGCGGTAGCCGGGAGGCACAGAGCACATCTTTAAGAAAAAAGCCGAAATAAACATGCTAATTAATTAGGTGCCGCCCGGCACGTAATTGTCGGCCCAGATCAGTGCCAATTGCCAATTGCGTCATCTCTGATCTGGGCCGACAATTACACGTCGGGCGGCACCTAATTAATTAGCATGTTTATTTCAGCTTTTTTCTTAAAGATGTGCTGTCTGCCTCCTGGCTACCGCTGCATTCTCCACGAATCAGTATCTGTCCTTGGCCTGGGGGTTGGGGTGGTGGGACACTGGGGTGTCATCTCGTCATCGTCTGTTTCCATTGGGGCAGGCAGGTCATCTTCTATCTCTGCCCGCCTCGATGTCGAAGGTCGAGTTTCATCGTCTGCTGTGGCTGATGTGGAAGGCTTGCTTGACTGCTGAGCCTCGTGCATTTTTCTATCACACAGTTCTTAGTAAGGACTCAAACCATCTTGCAAATATCTGCTAAACCTATGTACCCTTTCAAAATTAAAGTCGTACTATATCATTGCAGCGAAAATCTCACACAGTTGCTTCACGTTCAGTTCGCAACTGCATTCGGTTTCAATTGTTATCCTTTTTTCTTCCAATTGCATCAGCTCTTCATCTATCAGATCTTGGTCATGGGATGCCAAAACCTCTTCAACATCATCTTCGTCAGCTTCCACAAGCCAAACTCACTTTGTCCTTGCTTCGTTCACCACGATTGAAGCGCTTAATTATGTCTAGTTTTACACTAAGCGTAACACCCTTACGAGCTCTTTTAGGCTTTTCCGATACCATAGAACTCGTCTTGCTTACGGCTGCTCACAGGCACCTGTTTAAGCAATGCCGGCGAGAATGCTGTTCCGAATCCGGGGGAGAGCGGCTGCTCGGGGCGCGCGCTGCCTTTTATCACGCGCTGATTTTTTATTGCGCGCTGCTTTTTTTTCTTAACAGTGAAGACTCCTTCTGAAAGCGAAAACAGGGTAATAATGTAGGTCTTTTGTAACAGTGAGGTTTCGTAAAGTGAACGTTCGAAAAGCAGGGGACACCTGTACTACTCCTCCACCACATCTGAGATCTGAGTAGCGAACCTATTGATAACCCTGATTTAATTCTTTTCACGGACGGCTCTTGGCACTGCCCAAGAGATGATCTGCTGCTGGCAGGGTATGCTACAGTAACTCTTCACAGGTAGTGGAAGCTTATGCCTTGCCAATAGGAACATCAGCGCAGCCGGCAGAACTCTATGCCGTTACCCGTGCTGGCATTTTGGCCGAAGGAAGAGTAGCCAATGTTTATAACGACTCACGTTATGTGTTTGGGGTAGCACATGACTTTGGGCAATTGTGGAAATTATACAGGATTTATCACCTCGTCGGCGAAATTGATTAAACACGCCTCCTTAGTACTGAACCCTTTAGAAGCTACTGTATACAGTTGCCACAGGCCTTAGCAATAATTAAGTGCGAGGCACACACCTCAGCCGAGGATGAGATCTTCGAGGGAAATCAGTTTGCAGACGTAGTAGCAAAACAGGTGGCCCTTCAGCAACAGCCTGTGCTGGTTGAATCGGGAAGGAAGGAGCTCCCTGTGTGTATTGATGTCCAGCAGTTGCAGGAAGCCCAAAATCTTCCCTCGCAGCAAGAGAAATGTACCTGGAGAAAATCTGGATGCTCCAAGATACCTAGCTATGGCGTCACCATAGCGCTGAGAAGTGTGCCTGCATAGTTTATTCTTGCCCTGGCTCTCCTGGCACATGGCCAGGCTCACATGGCAAAGCAGGGATGCAGCATGACATCACCCAACAATGGTATGCCCCAGGGATAACAGTAACTATCGAGAAGGTAGCACGAACATTTAGTTTGCCTGCAGCACAATAGAGGAAAGATGCCTGCTAAATTTGATCATCTTCCTCAACTGGAAATGCCTTTTGAAAACGTGCAAATTGACTTTGTACATATGCCTGCTGAAAGGAGTTTAGGTATATATTGGTAATAGTAGACATGTTTTCCAGATGGGTGGAGGCCTATCCAACTGGGGGGATGATGTAAGAACTGTGGTGAACATATTGATGAAAGAAATTATACCTAGGTTTGGAATTCCCCTAGGGATAAATAGTGATTTAATACAAATTCGTGCAGGGACTGAAGGAAGCCTTGGGGTTCCAGTGGAAATTGCATATCCCCTACCAGCTCCAGTCCTCGGGTATCAAATGGGGAAACAAAAGTGGCTTTGACAAAAGTTTGTTAGCTAAACAGCCTTGGGTGGCCAGAGGCACTGCCCTTAGTAATGTCCACTCTGCAAAATCAGAATAGAAATACAGGACGTATCCCTCATGAAATTTTGATGGGCGACCTACGACAACAGGAACTAAGCCTCCCATGACCCCAGAAAAGGTAGCGCGAACATGGGATGATGGGAAGACACTGAAAGACGCACGAGCGTTATGTCAAGAGGCAGGGAAATTGTATGAGCGGGTCCGGCACCTTTAACTGAAGGTAACGTGCATCCATTTAAGCTGGGAGATAAAATATATGTGAGATCAATGAATAAAGATTCTTTCTGCCAGGTGGAAAGGCCCCTATCTAGTGCTGACGACTCATACAGTCATTAAGGTGAAGGAGAGACGAGATTGGATACATGACAAAGTGTGCAAGTTGCACCACGACAAGGACGAAATAAACGCTGGTAGAGTAGCATCTTCCCTGATAGAAAGGAACGGCACTGAGAACTAAGAAACAAGTGTTATGAAGAGACTGGAAAATAAATCTATTCTATCCTGTAGTTCATATTATATGTATATACACCGGCCTCCCTGCTGGTTGGAAGAGAATCCTCGCTATGTATATTGGTAGGATTACAGGCCTATACTATTTCAGGCAGCGAGTCTGCTCGAAATTGTCTCAATTCCATAAAGTATCTGGTCTTGAGTAGTCTTAAGTTATGGGGAAGTACCATCACTAACCTTACAGCACTGTGCTCCCCTAACGTCTTCAAGCTCGGGCCTTAGATAATAGCTCCAGCACTACCACTGTGCCAAGAGAGGTGCATGTAAAAATACGCGTAGCCACTCATTGTTTCTCAAGCAAACCACCTACACTCACGAACTAGAGGTGGTCTTCGGATTGATGCAGGGAATAAGATTCTGGCAGGATTAATTCCCTGGTGGGGTGCAGTAAATAATGACCATACAATAGACAATATAAATTTAGAACTAGAACAGTTGGCCAATGAAACTATAGAGGGATTTGCCATTCTGGACCAGGAAATGAAAAACCTTTGACTGGTGACCTTACAGAGCAGAATGGCCCTGGACTATGTATTAGCCAGGGAAGAAGGGGTCTGCGCGTTAGTAGGGAAAGAATGTTGCACCTACATACCCGATGCTTCAGAAAATATGACCCATGTGTTAGAACATATGACACAACTGCGAGATGAAATACATAGACTGAACTCTCAGCCCCTCCAGAAAGCTGGGTTTTCTTTAGGTGGGTTAAATCAGTGCTAGGAGAAGGAATACTTCCCTGGTAGCAGCCCCTCTTTTATGGGCTCATTGTCCTGATCTGCTTAGTGGTGGTAATTTATTGTGTCATACAACTATGCATTTGTTGGGTCTGCGCCTCTCCAAAGTCAAAGACGGGGGATACGGTGGCATCACTCTATGCGCAATCTCACATCGCAGGAGAGGGGAAAGAAGAGGATAGTTATGATGAAGAGGAATGTTTAAGAATGCACCCTTACCCAGTGGGTTATGTCCCTTTTTCCGAAAGAAGGGAATATGAAACTTTTAAGTGTTGATCAGAAAGATCAACAAGGAGGGATCTGTGGTGGAAATGGTTAAAACTAGTGTATGATGGGATAAACAACAGGAATTCTGCAGATGCTGGAAATTCAAGCAACACACATAAATGTTGCTGGTGAACTTGACCATTCTGGAGCAGCTGGGCTTAATAATGCTGATGCGTGTCGAGAATAACCTTGGATGATAAGCACAGTACCAGGAACTCCAAGAAATAAAATACTAGGCGCCTGGAACCAGAAGGAAGGATGCCTGGGGGGATGGGGTGGTAAACTATGAGTCCTGATAACAGGAAGCAGGAAGAACTGTTAGGCTCGTACTGAAAGATAATTGACATGTCTTTTAAACAATTGATCATGTACTGAGCATGGGATGCCAAAGAAATTTATGTGAATTTGTTTGTCTTGCTGTATAAATATGAGCTCGGAATAACCTAAAAAATCAGAGTTCTGGTGGTGGTGGAGACTGCTGCAGACTCTCCATGATATCATGTTAAACTCATAAAATAAAACTCGAAGTCACTCTGGTGTTCTTAGTGTTTCCATGACGCTGGATCAGCAAATGTGCAGATGATACCAAGATTGAGGATGTAGTGGGCAGTGAAGAGGACTTTCAAAGCTTGCAGCAGGATCTGGACCAGCTGGAAAATGCAGTGGAACAGTGGTATCTGGGAACACAGATCCATAATTCCTTGAAGGTGATGTCACAGGTAGATAGGTCTGTAAAGAAAGCTTTTGGCACATTGGCCTTCATAAATCAAAGTACTGAGTACAGGTTATGTTGAAGTCATATAAGTGAGGCCTAATTTGGAGAATTGTGTGCGGTTTTAGTGACCTACCTACAGGAAAGATGAAAATAAGATGAAGGAGTGTACAGAAAATTTACAAGGTTGTTGCCAGAACTTGAGGACCTGTGTTATAGAGAAAGGTCAAATAGGTTAGGAATTTATTTCCTAGAGTGTGGAAGAATGAGGGAGATTTGATAGAGATTTACACAATTATGGGGGGTATAGATAGAATAAATGCAAGCAGGCTTTTTCCTCTGAGGTTGGATGAGACTTGAACAAGAGGACATGGATTACGGCTGAAAGCTTAAATGTTTAAGGGGAACATAAGGAGGGGTTTCTTCACTCAGAGAGTGGAGAGAATGTGGAAAGACCTGCCGGTGGAAGTGGTGGATCCAGCTACAATTTCAACATTTAGGAGAAATGTTGATAGCTACATGGATGGGGGGGGGTATGGAGGATGATGGTCTAGGTGAAGGTCAGTGGTGTTATTAGAGTAATAATTCACCATGGACCAGATGGACTGAAGGGCTTGTTTCTCTGCTGTACTCTTCTGACTCTGATTCTATCACCTGGGTCATTCAGTTTCTCATGGTCTCCTCTCTAAGTCAGATATTTCCATTATTCTCTCCATCCCTCGTTCTCCCTACAATTTAAGCATGGTGGTTTCTAACTTAGCTGTGGTCAAAGAACCTCAACCTGAAACATTAACTTTACTTCTCTTTCCACAGATGCCTCCTAATTGCTGAGTATTTCCAGCCTTCTTTATTTTTTGCACTGAATTTGATTGGTGCTTTTCTTAAATGTCTATATATATTTAAAATTTATTTTATATTATGTTCTGCCGAGCAACGTGGGAATACTATCGCTGGAAGTTGTGGTGACACTTGTGGGCTGCCCACCCCCAGCATACCCTTGAGTGTATTGGTTGTCAATGTAGATGACACATTTCTCTGTATGTTTTGATTTACAGATGATAAGTGAACTTGAAAATGTCACACCCATGACTTACAAAGTCCGTCTGGTTCCACCTGTGAACCAGATCGCATAGAGGCTGAAGGAATTCTTTCCAAGGTTGACTGGAGCCCATGGGCAGTACCAGTCATCCCAGTAGCCAAGGTAAGATCTGTGGTGATTTTAAGGTCACCTTTAACACAGTACCGAAAGTAGATTAATATCCTCCGCACAAGATAAAGGACTATCTTTGCAAACCTTTCTGGAGGAGAACACTGCAGCAAAGTGGACCTAACTGAGGCCTTCCTACAGATGAAGATGGAAGAAGAGTCCAAAGTGTTTCCAACCATAAGCACTCAGAAAGGGCTTTATTGCTATAATAGGCTTATTATTCCGTAAGAGGAAGAGATCTTCCACAGCGATTAAATCTTTAGGGCTGAATGGGATAATTTAAAACGTGCTATGCCTTGGGTGCCTATCTTGTAGTTGTATTATGCAGTATATTATGTATATACATGTATATAGATTACTGGAGAGCAATACATTACATATTTAAGTTGAAATGCATTCTGTTTTGAGTTGGAGTTTATAGCTAAGAAGGGAGGAGTGTAGCGTACTTAATATTTCAGTAATATTTGAGTAATAATGTTTGATTAAATCTTTGTTGATATAAACTTCGTTATGGGTGATATGTAAAACTACGTGAATGGTGTACGTCATTATGCCTCCAGGTCATTTCTAAGAGCCTCACTGAAGAAAAACTAGTTTACGAGTTACATTGGCAATAAAAAGTATTCACTCCCCTTGGAAGTTTTCATGTTTTATTGCTTTACAACATTGAATCATGGTAGTTTTAATGAAGGGCCTCGGCCCGAAACGTTGACTGTACCTCCTCCTATAGATGCTGCCTGGCCTGCTGCGTTCCACCAGCATTTTGTGTGTGTTGCTTGAATTTCCAACATCTGCAGATTTCCTCGTGTTGTAGTCTCTACAAAGTGATATAAATTAATTACAAATATAAAACAAAAACAATTTGATTGCATAAGTATTCACTCTGTTTTAGCTAGTATTTAGTAGATGCATTTTGGCAGCAATTACAGCCTTGAGTCAGTGGATAGGTCTATATCAGCTTTGCACACCTGGACATTGAAATTGTTCCCCATTCTTCTTTACAGAACTGCTCAAGCTCTGTCAGGTTGCATGGGGATTGTGAATGAACATCCCTTTTCAAGCCTAGGCGCAAATTACCCTAGGTAATTTCTAAGGTAAGGACATGTTCGGCATAGCTTTGTGGGCCGAAGGGCCTGTATTGTGCTATATGTTTTCTCTGTTTCTAAATTCTCAGTTGGATTGAAGTCTGTACTCTGACTTGGCCACTCCAGGACACTGATTTTGTTGTTTTTAATCCATTCCTGTGTAGCTTTGGCTTTATGCTTGGAGTCATTTTCTTGCCCGTAAACAAATCTTCTCCCAGTCACAGCTCTCTTGCAGACAGCATCAGGTTTTCCTCCAGGATTTTCCTGTATTTTGCTGCATTCATTTTACTCTCTACCTGCACAAGCCTTCCAGGGCCCGCTGCAGTGAAGCACACCACAGCATGATGCAGCCACCACAATTCTTTACAGTAGGGATGGTGTGCTTTTACTGATGTGCGGTTGTTTGGCTTATGCCAAACATAGTGTTTAGAAACATAGAAACATAGAAAATAGCTGCAGGAGTAGGCCATTCAGCCCTTCGAGCCTGCACTGCCATTCAGTATGATCACGGCTGATCATCCAACTCAGAACCCTGTACCAGCCTTCCCTCCGTACCCCCTGATCCCTTTAGCCACAAGGGCCATATCTAACTCCCTCTTAAATATAGCCAATGAACTGGCCTCAACTGTATCCTGTGGCAGAGAATTCCACAGATTCACCAATCTCTGTGTGAAGAAGTTTTTCCTCATCTCGGTCCTAAAAGGCTTCCCCTTTATCCTTAAACTGTGACCCCTTGTTCTGGACTTCCCCAACATTGGGAACAATCTTCCTGCATCTAGTCTGTCCAATCCCTTTAGGATTTCATACGTTTCAATAAGATCCCCCCTCAATCTTCTAAATTCCAGCAAGTATAAGCCTAGTCGATCCAGTGATATGACGCTCAATGGAAAAACATTGAGGAGTGGATACTTTCCATCTCCATACAGGCAATTTTGGCTGATAACAACCTACAAAGTTACATAAATACTATTGATATCACGTGGGTGAAATAGACTCTTAATATATGGAAAACTATTATAAAAGAATATAAACTAGAGGAAGACATTGCAATTCTTAAATAGTGAGCATATAACTTATATTTTACGCCGAATAAACTGGATGCTAGATTTAAGGACAGGACAGCTAAAGGAATAACAGCTATTTGCAATATAATGAAAGAAAGAACACTCAAACATGAGGATATCTGCAGATGCTGGAATTTCCAGAAACACACATATAAGTTGCTGGTGAACGCAGCAGGCCAGGCAGCGTTTCTCAGAAGAAGTATAGTCGACGTTTCGGGCCAAGACCCTTCGTCAGGACGGACTGAAAGAAGAGCTAGTAAGAGATTTGAAAGTGGGAAGAGGAGGTGTAGATCCGAAATGATAGAAGACAAGAGGGGGAGGGATGGAGCCAAGAGCTGGACAGTTGATTGGCAAAAGGGATATGAGAGGATCATGGGATCGATGAATCGCGTAGGGAGCGATCCCTGCAGAAAGCGGGGGGGGGGGGAGGGAAAGATGTGTTTAGTGGTGGGATCCCGTTGGAGGTGGCGGAAATTACGGAGAATAATATGTTGGACCCAGAGGCTGGTGGGGTGATAGGTGAGGACCAGGGGAACCCTATTCCTAGTGGGGTGGCGGGAGGATGGAGTGAGAGCAGATGTGCATGAAATGGGGGAGATGCGTTTGAGAGCAGAGTTGATGGTAGAGGAAGGGAAGCCCCTTTCTTTAAAAAAGGAGGACATCTCCCTCGTCCTGGAATGAAAAGCCTCATCCTGAGAGCAGATGCGGCTGAGATGGAGGAATTGCGAGAAGGGGATGGCATTTTTGCAAGAGACAGAGTGAGAAGAGGAGTAATCCAGATAGCTGTGAGAGTCCGTAGGCTTATAGTAGACATCAGTAGATAAGCTGTCTCCAGAGATAGAGACAGAAAGATCTAGAAAGGGGAGGGAGGTGTCGGAAATGGACCAGGTAAACTTGAGGGCAGGGTGAAAGTTGGAGGCAAAGTTAATGAAGTCAACGAGCTCAGCATGTGTGCAGGAAGCAGGGCCAATGCAGTCCTCGATGTCGCAAAGGAAAAGTGGGGGACAGGTACCAGAATAGGTTTGGAACATGGATTGTTCCACAAAGCCAACAAAAAGGCAGGCATAGCTGGGACCCATATGGGTGCCCATGGCTACACCTTTAGTTTGGAGGAAGTGGGAGGAGCCAAAGGAGAAATTATTAAGAGTAAGGACTAATTCCGCTAGACGGGGCAGAGTGGTGGTAGAGGGGAACTGGTTAGGTTTGGAATTCAAAAAGTGGAGAGCTTTGAGACCTTCCTGGTGGAGGATGGAAGTATGTAGGGACTAGACATCCATGGTGAAAATAAAGCGGTGGGGGCCAGGGAACTTAAAATCATCAAAAAGTTTCAAAGCATGAGAAGTGTCAAGAACACAGGTGGGAAGGGATTGAACAAGGGGGGATATTGCTAACTGCCGACAGGACATCAACCATCTTGACTTTACCACACCTTATTTCCATTCCAACCTCACTCCTTCCGAACACTCTGCTCTCCACTCCCTCTGCACAAATCCTAACCTTACTATAAAACCCGCCGATAAGATAGATAGATAGATATACTTTATTAATCCCGAGGGAAACTTGGTTTCATTACAGCCACACCAACCAAGAATAGAGCGTAAATATAGCAATACAAAAACCACCAACAATCAAACACCAAAATGCAAAACTATACCAGATGGAAAATAAGCCCAGGACCAGTCTATTGGCTCAGGGTGTCTGACCCTCCACAGGAGGAGCTGCACGTTCAATGGCCACAGGAAAGAACGACCTCCCGTGCCGCCAAGTGTTGTATCACGGTGGAATGTGGCCGAAATCCAGCAGTAAAAAGTTCAATATCCAGTCTGCAAACACGTTCCTCGATCATAATATGCCCCGGATTGCACCATCCATTGTTAATCAGATCAGTAAGCACCCCAATCCTTCACACCGCTTACCGCTCTCAGTGCACTTCTGGTCAGGCGGAACGGTATTACCCACTGAACTCCTCTTCTCCAAAAGTCTCTGTTGTCTCGACCCGGTCCTCTTTCCTCGGCTTTGTGATCCCCCTCTGCATCCTCTGTGTGTTTTCCTCCGGATTTCAGCAGGGGTGTCTGCCGCTCTGTTCGCTAAGCTGGCCAGAATTTGCTGGTCCGTGGAATACACAATGCAACCTTGCTTCTGTCCCACGTGTCAGGATGTAACCATTTCCAGCGCTAAAGAAAACCCAAATAAAACTCTCCCTACCAGCATATTAGAGAGGGTGCAGCTTCGACGTTACTGTGAGAAAAAAATACAAAAAAAAACGTAAATTAAAAAGTAAGAAGAAGAAAGTTAAAGAATAGATCGGAACGGCTGTACCAGGCTACATGCACGACAGGTGCATGCACACATCTTGGAGGAGGATGCTGTTGTAGTCTGGTGTACTGACCTCTACCTTGCCGAGGCACAGCGTCAACTCACGGATACCTCCTCTTATTTACCCCTGGATCATGACCCCACTAAGGAGCACCAGGTTGCTGTCTCTCACACTATCACCAGTTTTATCCGCTCAGGGGATCTCCCATCCGCTGCTACCAACCTTATAGTTCCCACACACCACACTTCCCATTTCTACCTCCTACCCAAGATCCACAAACCTGCCTGTCCAGGTAGACCCGTTGTCTCAGCTTGCTCCTGCTCCACCGAACTCGTTTCTGCATACCTCGACATGGTTTTATCCTCCCTTGTTCAATCCCTTCCTACCTATGTTCGTGACACTTCTCACACACTTAAACTTTTCGATGATTTTAAGTTCCCTGGCCCCCACCACTTTATTTTCACCATGGATGTCCAGTCCCTATATACTTCCATCCCCCACCAGGAAGGTCTCAAAGCTCTCTGTTTCTTTTTGGATTCTAGACCTAACCAGTTCCCCTCTACCACCACTCTGCTCCATTGTAAACAATCACTACAGTCACAACAACTGAAGAGATCCCACACAGTGAGTATAGGAAGTTAGAGAAGAGGCTGAAGAGCAGAACCTCCAAAGTAGTCATCTCTGGATTACAGCCGGTGCCACGTGTTAGTCAGGGCAGGAATAGGATGATGAGTGGAACAGATTAATGAGTAGCCGATGAACTAGTTCTGGGGGCAGGGTTTCAGCTTCTTGAATAATTGGACCCTTTTCTGGGGCAAGGGTAACCTGTAAAAGAGGGACAGTTTGCAAGTAAACTGGAAGGGAACCGATATCCTGGCTGGGAGGTTCATGAGTGCTACTTGGGAGGGTTGAAACTACTTTAGCCGGGTGTGGGAAGCAGAGCACAGGGTCAGAAAGTGGAGGGATGGAGAGGAAGGTAGATGTCAGAGCAATAGAAAATGGACAGGAGCATAGTAATAGATAAAATAGAATGGATAGTGTGAAATGTGTGTATTTTAATCCTAGGATTAAAATTTATGGATAAAGGGAATGAACTTTTAGCATGGATCAGTACTTGGAACTGTGGTGTTGTGGCCATTACAGACACTTGGTTGAGAGAGGGAGAGGAATGGGTGCTTAATATCCCAGGGTTTCAATGTTTTAGGAAAGATAGAGAGGGATATAAAAGAGGAGGGGAAGCTGCACAACTAATCAGTGACAGTATCATAGCTGCACTCAGACGAGACATAATGGAGGGCTCATATAAATGGGTAGAATTTAAAAAAATAGGAGTGTGCAATCATGTGGATGAGATTGTACAACAAACCCACAATAGTCACCAGGATATTGCAGAATATATGCAGGCAGGTTGAAATGCAGGAAGGATGTCGAGCCTTTGGAGGGAGTGCAGAAGAGGTTTACTCAGGATGTTGCCTGGATTAGAGGGCATGTACTATCACAAGTGGTTGTACAAACCTGAGCTGTTTTCTCTGTCATGGCAGAGAATGAGGTGAGATCTGACAGAGACTTCCAAGATTCTGAGAGGCATACATAGGACATACAACACTACAAGCCCTTTGGCCCACAATGTTGTGCTGACCCTTAAACCCTACTTCTCATATAAACTCCCACCTTAAATTCCTCCATATACCTGTCTAGTAGTCTCTTAAACTTCACTAGTGTATCTGCCTCCACCACTGACTCAGGCAGCGCATTCCACGCACCAACCCTCTCTGAGTGAAAAACCTTCCTCTCGAACTATCCCCCTCGAACTTCCCACCCCTTACCTTAAAGCCATGTCCTCTTGTATTGAGCAGTGGTGCCCTGAGGAAGAGGCGCTGGCTGTCCATTCTATCTATTCCTCTTAATATCTTGTATACCTCTAACATGTCTCCTCTCATTCTCTTTCTCTCCAGAAAGTAAAGCCCCAGCTCCTTTAATCTCTGATCATAATGCATACTCTCTAAACCAGGCAGCATCCTGTTAAATCTCCTCTGTACCCTCTCCAATGCTTCCACATCCTTCCTATAAGTGAGGCAACAAGAACTGGACACAGTACTCCAAGTGTGCCCTAACCAGAGTTTTATCGAACTGCATCATTCCCTCGCGACTCTTAAACTCTATCCCTCGACTTATGAAAGCTAACACCCCATAAGCTTTCTTAGCTACCCTATCTACCTGTGATGCATCTTTCAGCGATCTGTGGACATGTACCCCCAGATCCCTCTGCTCCTCCACACTTCCAAGTATCCTGCCATTTACTTTGTACTCTGCCTTGGATTTGGTGTGTACCACCTCACACTTCTCCGGGTTGAACTCCATTTGCCACTTCTCAGCCCACTTCTAAATCCTTTCAATATCTCTTTGCAATCTTCAACAATCCTCTACTCTATCCATAACACCACTAACCTTTGTGTCATCTACAAACTTGCCAACTCACCCCTCTACCCCCACATCCAGGTCGTTAATAAAAATCACGAAAAGTGGAAGTCCCAGAACCAATCCTTGTGGAACACCACTAGTCACAACCCTCCAATCCAAGTGTACTCCCTCCACCACAACCCTCTGCTTTCTGCAGGCAAGCCAATTCTGAAACCACCTGGCCAAACTTCCCTGGATCCCATGCCTTCTGACTTTCTGAATAAGCCTACCGCGTGGAACCTTGTCAAATGCCTTACTAAAACCCATGTAGATCACATCCACTGCACTACCCTCATCTATGTGCCTGGTCACCTCCTCAAAGAACTCTATCAGGCTTGTTAGAGATGATCTGCCCTTCACAAAGCCATGCTGACTGTCCCTGATCAGACCATGATTCTCTAAATGCCCATAGATCCTATCTCTAAGAAACTTTTCCAACAGCTTTCCCACCACAGACGTAAGGCTCACTGATGTATAGTTACCCAGTCTGTCCCTACTACCTTTTTTGAACAAGGGCACAACATTCGCCTCCCTCCAGTCCTCCGGTACCATTCCTGTGGACAACGAGGACATAAAGATCCTAGCCAGAGGCTCAACAATGTCTTCCCTTGCCTCGTGGAGCAGCAGGGGGAATATTCCATCAAGCCCCGGGGACTTATCCATCCGAATGCATTTAAAAACAACTCCAACATCTCCTCTCCCTTATTATCAACATGCTCCAGAACATCAACCTCACTCATATTGTCCTCACCATCATCAAGTTCCCTCTCATTGGTGAATACCGAAGAGAAGTATTCATTGAGGACCTCGCTCGCTTCCACAGCCTCCAGGCACATCTTCCCACCTTTATCTCTAATTAGTCCTATCTTCACTCCCGTCATCCTTTTGTTCTTCACATAATTGTAGAATGCCTCGGGGTTTTCCTTTACCCTACTCACCAAAGCCCTCTCATGCCCCCTTCTTGCTCTTCTCAGCCCCTTCTTAAGCTCCTTCCTTGCTTCCCTATATTCCTCAATAGACCCATCTGATCCTTGCTTCCTAAACCTCATGTATGCTGCCTTCTCCCACCTGCCTAGATTTTCCACCTCACTTGTCACCCATGGTTCCTTCACCCTACCATTCTTTATCTTCCTCACCGGGACAGATTTCTCCCTAACATCCTGCAAGAGATCCCAAAACATCGACCACATGTCCATGGTACATTTCCCTGCATAAACATCATCCCAATTAACATCCGCAAGTTCTAGCCTTATAGCCTCATAATTTGCCCTTCCCCAATTAAAAAATTTCCTGTCCTCTCTTATTCTATCCTTTTCGCTGGAGCGGTGGTCACTGCCCCCCAGATGCTCACCCACTTGGAGATCTGTGACCTGACCCGGTTCGTTACCTAATACTAGATCTAGTATGGCATTCCCCCTAGTCAGCCTGTCAAAATACTGGGACAGGAATCCATCCTGGACACACTTAACAAACTCTGCCCCGTCTAAACCATTGGAACTAACCAGGTGCCAATCAATATTACGGAAATTAAAGTCACCCATTATAAGAATCCTGTTATTTTTGCACCTTTCCAAAATCTGTCTCCCAATCTGCTCCTCAGTATCTCTGCTGCTACCAAGGGGCCTATAGAATACTCCCAATAGAGAAACTGCACCCTTCCTGTTCCTAACTTCTACCCATATTGACTCAAAAGAGGATCCTGCTACATTACCCACCCTTTCTGTAGCTCTAATAGTATCCCTGACCAGTAATGCCACTCCTCCTCCCCTTTTTCCCCCCTCTCTATGTCATAGTCCGGTCCATGAAATCTATATTCCGGTTCACGGTCCGGTCCAACGACCTTTGCTCCAGGTTTTCCTATCTACCCTATTTCTGTTCTTGTTGAGCTAATTGATGCAGCTGATGATCGTTGGAACTGGCTGCATAAATACCTTCAGAGACCCAGGTGTGGCTGCTGGATTGTTCTTGTTCTTACTCCTTGTATCCCTTGCTCTGCTTTCTGCTTCCTTGCCTGAAGCCCTGCCCTGCCCTGCCTTGTCTTGCCTGTAATTCTTGCCTCACCTGAAGTTCTTGTCTTGCCTTGCTTTGCCAGTAGCCTTGCCTTGTCTTGCTGTCTGGTCCTGGAGCCACCATGTACCTAGCTCCCTTCCTGTCCCTTGCCTCTGTCAGGTGGTGATCTGCGCCCTGCCCAGGAGGAGCCAAGCCTTGTCTCAAGTCTCCAGCCTCCTGCCAAGCATGGTGTCATCTCTTGCCTAGCCTCTAGCCTGAAGACTCCAGCCTCCGGCCTAGCCCCAAGCCTGAAGACTCCAGCCTCTAGCCTCTTGCCAAGCCAAGTCTCTAGTGTCACGTACCCCGTGACGGGGATAAAGAAACCAGCGGAAATAGAAACCACTTTGGAGTCTCATATTGCTATAAACTACTAATATTTATTAGTAACTATGCAATACAGTAATATCAAAGTAAATAAATCACACAGGTCAGCAATGATTATATATAAAAGTAAGTGTGGAATATATATGTATGAAAAAACCAAGCTTCTTTAAGTCTAGGGGTAAAAAGATACAGTCTTACGATGTTGAGTAAAGTTCAGTTCAGTTGGTGGTATTGAGTTGACTAGTGATAGAGAGAGAGAGAGAGAGAGTTGAGTCTTCAGGTGAGCTGATGCCGTCGATCTTCTCGTCGTCCTCCAAAATCCTTCACAAGTCACCGATTGTGACTTTAACCAGGGGGACCTGTTTTCCTGTGGTGGAGCTATCACCCCGGCAAGGGTGGACACATAGACAACTCCCCACCAGTCAACCTCTTCTCCTATGTTGGAATAGCAATTTGGATCAATCCGCCTGATTGATTCTCCAAAACCCACTTTTCCAGCGGGCACAATAATGTTCATTCAGTGTCCAGATCGTGTGTCCTGAGGTCTGTATCATCTGGCCTCCTATTTACTTCTCTGTGCTGAGCATCACCTGTCATTCAAAGAGTCCCTCCTTCCTTTGTCTGCAAAGAAATGCAAGCAGGCAACCTGTCCTTGAAGAAATATCAACAACCTGCTGAAAATCATAACATCGAGTGTCCACCGCCTTCGGTCACCATAGCAACTTACAAGCTGCTCGGTGCTGTCTCCAACTCCAAACTCAGTAAAAATCCAAAGTTACTTCCAATGCCTTAAAGTGACAGTCCAACTGTTGATCTTTGTCTCACACTCTCTTTTTAAAAGCAACATATTGGTGGTAAGTAACTCTGTCTCTCTCTCTCCTTTCCAAACAAACCATCAATGATGAATGTCTCTCTCTGCCTCTCTTTAAACAGTTAATAGGGGCACTCCTGGATCCCCTCACACTCCCCTTCCTCAGGGGAAAACATTGTCGAAGATGATTTTTTTAAAAAAAAATGTCCATCACAGGGTTTTAAACAATACAGGGAAAAAACGTCAGATGCCAAAGCAAAAATGTTAAGTTTTAACAAAAATGTTAAGATGTTAAGTTTTCCATTTAATATCTGGATAACTAATCAGCTATAACATTGTCAGTACCTTTCACATGTTTGATTTTTAAGTCACCTTCCTGCAATATTGGACTCCAATTTAACAACCTTCTATTCTTATCCTTCATCTTAGTACGAAACGTCAACGAATTATAACCCACGTAAACCACAAGTGGTCTCTGAGCAACAGAAAGGTTTTGACGTCTCTGATCATAGGCCTCAAAATGTTGCAAAGCCAGAATAAGTGCTAGTAATTCCTTTTCAACAGTTGAATAATTTTTTTTTGGTGTACATTAATGTTCTTTGAGAAATAAGCTACTGGATGTTCAATGTCATCCACTCCCTTCTGTAACAGTACTGCCCCAGCAGCTTCATCACCAGCACCTGTTGTTATAGAAAATGGGGTGATATACTGCGTCCGGTGCTCCCGATGTGGCCTTTTATATATTGGCGAGACCCGACGCAGACTGGGAGACAGCTTTGCTGAACACCTACGCTCTATCCGCCAGAGAAAGCAGGATCTCCCAGTGGCCACACATTTTAATTCCACATCCCATTCCCATTCTGACATGTCTATCCACGGCCTCCTCTACTGTAAAGATGAAGCCACACTCAGGTTGGAGGAACAACACCTTATATTCCGTCTGGGTAGCCTCCAACCTGATGGCATGAGCATCGACTTCTCTAACTTCCGCTAAGGCCCCACCTCCCCCTCGTACCCCATCTGTTACTTATTTTTATGCACACATTCTTTCTCTCACTCTCCTTTTTCTCCCTCTGTCCCTCTGAATATACCTCTTGCCCATCCTCTGGGTCCCCCCCTCCTTGTCTTTCTTCCTGGACCTCCTGTCCCATGATCCTTTCGTATCCCCTTTTGCCAATCACCTGTCCAGCTCTTGGCTCCATCCCTCCCCCTCCTGTCTTCTCCTATCATTTTGGATCTCCCCCTCCCCCTCCAACTTTCAAATCCCTTACTCACTCTTCCTTCAGTTAGTCCTGACGAAGGGTCTCGGCCTGAAACGTCGACTGCACCTCTTCCTACAGATGCTGCCTGGCCTGCTGCGTTCACCAGCAACTTTGATGTGTGTTGCTTGAATTTCCAGCATCTGCAGAATTCCTGTTGTTTGCGTTGAAAAATCAGGTGCTTTGAGCACAAGATGATAACACAGGATGGTTTTCAGATGTTCAAATGCCTCCTGGCAAAGGTCATTCCATTCAAATCTTTCACTCTTCCCGAGGAGTTTTGTTAGGGGGAGAGCAATGTCAGCAAAATTCTTACTTAATTTTCTATAATACCCAACCATTCCTAAAAACCGTCTCAAAGCTTTCTTGTCGGTCAGAACAGGAACTTCAGCAATTGCTTGAACCTTGGCCTGTACAGGAGCCAGTTGGCCTTGGCCCACCACATAACCCAGATATGTAACTGTGGCATGGCCAAATTCACTTTTAGCAAGGTTCACCGTAAGAGTGGCCTTGGAAAGTCCGTCAAACCGTTTCTCTACCGCTGCAATATGTTCTTCCCATGTGTCATTCCAGACCACTAAATCATTGATATGAACTCCTGTGCTTTCTAACCCTCTAATCACAGAATTAATTATTCTTTGAAATGTCTCGAGGATTTTTCATCCCGAAGTGTAAAACATTGTATTCATACAGTCTCAACTGTGTCACAAATGCTGATATCTCCTTAGCCCTCTCTGTTAAAGGAACACCCCGGTATCCTTTTAACAATTCAATCTTAATAAGGTATTTAGCCTCCCCCACTCTATCAGTACAGTCACCCATTCTCTTTCTTTGTTCTTTCTTGTTTCTAATTTCTTCAACCATTTTACTTCTCTCAAAGTTCGCTCTGTGAAGATGCCATTTCATAAGCTGGGCTAAATTCATAATGATGTCATGCAACGCACCTGCGAACCATTTCAAAACACCATTTAGTCCTTTTACTTGTTTTTCCAGTTTTGAGTCCAACTGGTGAACCTTATCAGTAATATTTTTCAAAACAATGGAATTCTGACATCTGGGTGAGTCTAGATTCAATGAGTAAACATGTTTTCACATTCCATTATCAGATTTCACGATTCCATTTTGTACTCCAACCATTCTCCTAGCTGCAATTCTAGTAAACAAGTGTCTTATTTTGACTCGACTATTTTGTAAACTTTCCTTAGCAAAGTCACAAAGCCTACTACATCCCTTCCAAAGTTCTCTGAGTAGGGTCAAAGGCCCTTTTGGCCTGTAACTGAACACAGGTTCCAACAAATTACCCTTCACTGCATTCTGAATCGAATCTCCACCACTAAATAAAAGGAGGGGAACCCCTTCATCCAAATTTTCCTCATTTCTCACACAATGACATCCACCTAAAGGCATAAGCCATGTTTATAATTTTAGCCCTGTAACCTTTCAAAACCACCACGTGACTTGCAGGCACTGTGGCTGGTCTCCACCTCCTCATCAACCCCCCATCTTTAAGATAACATCCCACTGACTCTCTCTGAACCTCCTCTCCTGTGAGAGCCATCTTCCTTAAAGCCACCATTCCAGAATCTCGCTTCTGTTCCTCGATACATTCCTTTCTCAACAAAGACAAACCTTTCTTATACATCTTACCCTTATCAGCTGTACTACCCTCTAAGTGCTGCTGAAATCTGGAAGGTAGAAAAGTCTCTAACACATCATAATAATTTAAACCTTTGGTCTTGCTATAGGCCTCAACAGCAGCTTTGCTCATTAGCTGAATTGCTGAAACACTCTTATCTTGGAGAGCTGTCAACATGCCTCCATTGTTTATTAAACTCAATACCATCATTAGGCTGATGAGAATTACGTAAACATGAAAGAGGCTAAACAATCTCTTTATCAACTTTCTCCGACCTTCACTACGCCTTACTTCCATCACAGTACACTGAAAAACAGCATGACCCTGCAGGTGCTTACTTCCAAATGTCCGAACAAAATCCAACAACCTAGCACATCCTGTCTCAGCAGGCCTTTGTCCTGCAAGCAGGGTCAAAGGTCGTGCAACCAATCCAATCTTTTCCAGCACTTTATCCAAAAGTCCAGGAACAGCACTTTTGCCATTATTTCCAACAACACTGACCTCACCAAGTTCCACTTTCTGACCAACTTTTAAAACACGGTCAGATACAAATGACTGAGAATCCTCACATTCCACTGACACCAAGGTTAACCCCTTACTCACTGAACTAAGTCCATCTGACACAAAAGGACTGTATTCCCTTTCAACCAAGTCAGGCACCTCAGACTTCAACTGAGCCTCAACATAAGGTTCAGAATCCTGTGAACTCACAGGTACTTCAACAACCTGAACACAGGCAATCGGGACAGCTGCCTCTTCTAGGCCTTCATCACTAGTCTCAATTTCAAATTCAAGGTCATCTCGAACCTCCCAGCTACTCTCTGGCCAACTCTTTTCTGGAGTAAACTCAACCTCATGGGTTAAAACTTCTTCGTCTGCTTTCTTATCAGACCCCTGCAGGGTAGGGGCATCCTCTGCAACTGGGTATGCCCTTACCTCATCAGGAACACAACGTTTAAATTCATCACACAAAACTAGCCCTTCCGAGCTGTAAAAATCATCAGGGTCTGACACTAAACCTCTTTGCTGCAACCTCTCCCTTTTAAACTGTCTCTGCCTTTCTGCCACGTGATCTTCACGTTGCTGTTTCTCCCTCTCGAGCTGTCTCTGTCCTTCTGCCTCTTCTCTCTGTTTCTCTGCCTCTCTAGCCTCTCTCTCGAGCTGTTTTAATTTCCATTCATGCTCCCTGTTTACTATTTCCAACAGAAGCTGAAGCTCATCCTCAGTAGGTTTACCTTCCACGAACAACTCTAACACCTCCTCATCAAATGTTCCCTTATCTATGTAATATTCAACTACTTTCCTTTGAATTTCTACCTTGCTCACACCCTTCTTTACCTCAATTCTCAATTCTTTAGCAACGTCCCGCAACTCATACTTTCTAGCAAACTTCAAAGTCAACAGGTCTGGTGATTTCAGAAAGTCTCTAACATCCATTTCTGCTGTTTTTCCACACAACCAAATCTAAAGGGATTTTCCCCAAATCAATGAAACCAGCCTCCCGACCAATTTGTTCATATCACAGACGCAGGCCCCAATTTATGTCACCTACCCCGTGACGGGGATAAAGAAACCAGCAGAAATAGAAATCACTTTGGAGTCTCATATTGCTATAAACTACTAATATTTATTAGTAACTACGCAATACAGTAATATAACTGTAAATCAATCACACAGGTTAGCAATGATTATATATAAAAGTAAGTGTGGAATATATATGTATGAAAAAACCAAGCTTCTTTAAGTCTAGGGGTAAAAAGATACAGTCTTACGATGTTGAGTAAAGTTCAGTTCAGTTGGTGGTATTTAGTTGAGTAGTGATGGAGAGAGAGAGAGAGTGAGTTGAGTCTTCAGGTGAGCTGATACCGTCGATCTTCTCGTCGTCCTCCGAAATCCTTCACAAGTCACCGACTGTGACTTTAACCAGGGGGACCGGTTTTCCTGTGGTGGAGCTGTCACCCCGGCAAGGGTGGACACATAGACAACTCCCCACCAGTCAACCCCTTCTCCTATGTCGGAATAGCAATTTGGATCAATCCGCCTGATTGATCCTCCAAAACCCACCTTTCCGGTGGGCACAATAATGCTCATTCAGTGTCCAGATCGTGTGTCCTGAGGTCTGTATCATCTGACCTCCTATTTATTTCTCTGTGCTGAGCATCACCTGTCATTCAAAGAGTCCCTCCTTCCTTTGTCTGCAAAGAAATATAAGCAGGCAACCTGTCCTTGAAGAAATATCAACAACCTGCTGAAAATCATAACATCGAGTGTCCACCGCCTTCGGTCACCATAGCAACTTGCGAGCTGCTCGGTGCTGTCTCCAACTCCAAACTCAGTAAAAATCCAAAGTTACTTCCAATGCCTTAAAGTGACAGTCCAACTGTTGATCTTCGTCTCTCTCTCTCTCTTTCTCTTTTTAAAAGCAGCATATGAGTGGTAAATAACTGTCTCTCTCTCCTTTCCAAACAAACCATCACCGATGAATGTCTCCCTCTGTCTCTCGTCAAACAGTTAATAGGGGTACTCCTGGATCCCCTCACACTAGCCTCTAGCCTCAGGCTTTCAGCCTGAAGACTCCAGCCTCATCCTGCCTGCCTGCCAAGCCTTGTCCTTGCCTAGTTCTGGGGTCCAAGCCAGAGGCAAGACCCAGGTACTGAGTCCTTCTCCAGTTTCTGGCTCGGAGTCCAAGCCCGGGCTCCTAGCTCTCTTGTTCAGTCCTGTTCCGGGTTCCTGTCCATGTCCTTGCCATCGCCCTGTATCCTAGTCCTGTCCCTAGTACTTCAGTGTCTGTGTCTTGCACTTGGGTCCATTCCCAGCCACCCACCTTATGACAGAACAATCCAGCCAACCATGGACCCAGCGACACAGACACTGTCGTTTTCCTCTTGCCACCTGGGGTTCCTTTCTGTTACATACCCTCCCACCGCCCGGGTCGTCCATAGTCTGGATACCCTGTTTGGTCGCCCAGAGGCTCCCATAGTGGGGGGGGGGGGGGGGGGGGGAAATACTGTCACACTCCGGTCCGTGAAGTCCGTATTCCGGTTCATGGTCCGGTCCATCGAACCTGGATCCCGGTTTTCCTATCTACCCTGTTTCTGTTCTTGTTGAGCTAATTGATGCAGCTGATGATCGTTGGGTCTGGCTGCATAAATACCTTCAGAGACCCAGGCGTGGTCGCTGGATTGTTCTTGTCCTTACTCCTTGTATCCCTTGCTCTGCCTTCTGTTTCCTCGCCTGAATCCCTGCCTTGTCTTGCCGGTAGCACTCGCCTCGCCTGAAGTTCTTGTCTTGCCTTGCTTTGCCAGTAGCCTTGCCTTGTCTTGCTGTCTGGTACTGGAGCCTCCCTGTACCTAGCTCTCCTCCTGTCCCTTGCCTCTGCCCAGGTAAGCCAGGCTGTCTTACCATTACCTGGCGTTGCTTCTGTCCCTTCCTGTCCCTTGCCTCTGTCGGGTGGTGATCTGCGCCCTGCCCAGCATGAGCCAAGCCTCGCCTCAACTCTCAAGTCTCCTGCCTCCTGCCAAGCCTCGCCTCAAGTCTCCTGCCTCCAGCCTCCAGCCTCGCCTCATCTCCTGCTTCCAGCCTCACCTCAAGTCTCCAGCCTCCAGCCTCGCCTCAAGTCTCCAGCCTCCAGCCTCCAGCCTCGCCTCAAGTCTCCAGCCTCCAGCCTGGCCTCAAGTCTCCTGCCTCCAGCCTCCCTCACTTCATCTTCAGCCTCCAGCCTCGCCTCAGGTCTCCTGCCTCCAGCCTCCAGCCTCGCCTCAAGTCTCCTGTCTCCAGCCTCCAGCCTCGCCTCAAGTCTCCTGCCTCCAGCCTCCAGCCTCCCTCACTTCATCTCCAGCCTCCTGCCAAGCCTCGCCTCATCCCTTGCCTAGCCTCTAGCCTGAAGACTCCAGCCTCTGGCCTAGCCCCAAGCCTGAAGACTCCAGCCTCTAACCTCTAGCCTCTTGCCAAGCCAAGCCAAGTCTCTAGCCTCAAGCTTCAAGCCTGAAGACTCCAGCCTCATCCTGCCTGCATGCCAAGCCTCGTCCTTGCCTAGTTCTGAGGTCCAAGCCAGAGGCAAGACCCTGGTACTAGGTCCTTGTCCAGTCTCTGGCTCAGAGTCGAAGACCGGGCTCCTAGCTCTCTTGTCCAGTCCTGTTCCAAGTTCCTGGTTTTCCTGTCCATGTCCTTACCATCACCCTGTATCCTAGTCCTGTCCCTAGTACTTCAGTGTCTGTGTCTTGCACTTGGGTCAGTTCCCAGCCACCCACCTTATGACAGAACAATCCAGCCAACCATGGACCCAGCGACACAGACACTGTCGTTTTCCTCTTGCCACCTGGGGTTCCTTTCTGTAACATACCCTCCCACCTGCCCGGGTCATCCATAATCTGGATACCCTGTTTGGTCGCCCGGAGGCTCCCGTAGAGGGGGGAATACTGTCATAGTCCGGTCTGTGAAGTCCGTATTCCCATTCACGGTCCGGTCCATCGACTCTTGCTCCAGGTTTTCCTATCTACCCTGTTTCTGTTATTGTTGAGCTAATTGATGCAGCTGATGCTCGTTGGGTCTGGCTGCATAAATACCTTCAGAGACCAGGGCGTGGCTGCTGGATTGTTCTTGTCCTTACTCCTTGTATCCCTGCTCTGCCTTCTGTTTCCTCGCCTGAAGCCCTGCCTTGTCTTGCCGGTAACTCTCGCCTCGCCTGAAGTTCTGTCTCACCTTGCTTTGCCAGAAGCCCTGCCTTCTCTTGCCGGTAACTCTCGCCCCGCCTGAAGTTCTCATCTTGCCTTGCTTTGCCAGCAGTCTTGCCTTGTCTTGCTGTCTGGTCCTGGAGCCACCCTGTACCTAGCTCCCTCCCTGTCCCTTGCCTCTGCCCAGGCAAGCCAGGCCGTCTTGCCGTTACCTGGGGTTGGTTCTGTCCCTTCCTGTCCCTTGCCTCTGTCGGGTTGTGATCCGCGCCCTGCCCAGGAGTACCACGCCCTGCCCAGGAGTACCACGCCCTGCCCAGGAGTACTGTATCCTGCCCAGGAGTACCACGCCTTGCCCTGGAGGAGCCAAGGTTCGCCTCAAGTGCTGCCTCCTGCCAAGCCTCGCCTCAGGTCTCCTGCCTCCTGCCTCCAGCCTCCAGCCTCACCTCAAGTCTCAAGTCTCCAGCCTCCTGCCAAGACTCACCTCGTCTCCGGCCTAGCCCCAAGCCTGAAGACTCCAGCCTCCGGCCTAGCCCCAAGCCTGAAGACTCCAGCCTCCGGCCAAGCCCCAAGCCTGAAGACTCCAGCCTCTCGCCCCTAGACTCTTGCCAGGCCAAGCTTATCCTCTAGCCTCTAGCCTGAAGACTCCAGCCTCATCCTGCCTGCCTGCCAAGCCTCGTACTTGCCTGGTTCTGGAGTCTGAGCCAGAGGCAAGACCCAGGTACTGGGTCCTTGTCCAGTCTCTGGCTCAGAGTCCAAGCCCGGGCTCCTAGCTCTCTTGTCCAGTCCTGTTCTGGGTTCCTGGTTTTCCTGTCCATGTCTTTGCCATCAGCCTGTATCCTAGTCCTGTCTCTAGTCCTTCAGTGTCTGTGTCTTGCACTTGGGTCCATTCCCAGCCGCCACCTTATGACACTCTATCTCTTTTAAAGCACTGAAATCCAGGAATATTGAGGATCCATTCCTGCCTTGATGCCAGCCAAGTCTCTGTAATGGCCACTACATCATAATTCCATAGAAATAGGGAAACATAGAAAATAGGTACAGGAGTAGGCCATTTGGCCCTTCGAGCCTGCACCGCCATTCAGTATGATCATCCAACTCAGTAACCTGTACCAGCCTTCCCTCCATACCCCCTGATCCCTTCAGCCACAAGGGCCATATCTAACTCCCTCTTAAATATAGCCAATGAACTGGCCTCAACTGTTTCCTGTGGCAGAGAATTCCACAGATTCACCACTCTCTGTGTGAAGAAGTTTTTCCTCACTTCCGTGCTAAAAGGCTTCCCTTTCATCCTTAAACTGTGACCCCTCGTTCTGGACTTCCCCAACATCAGGAATAATCTTCCTTCATCTAGCCTGTCCAATCCCTTTAGGATTTTATACGTTTCAATAAGATTCCCCCTCAATCTTCTAAATTCCAACGAGTAAAAGCCTAGTTGATCCAGTCTTTCATCATATGAAAGTCCTGCCATCCCAAGAATCAATCTGGTGAACCTTCTTTGTACTCCCTCTATGGCAAGAATGTCTTTCCTCAGATTAGGGGACCAAAACTGCACACAATACTCCACGTGTGGTCTCACCAAGGCCTTGTACAACTGCAGTAGTACCTCCCTGCTCCTGTACTCGAATCCTCTTGCTATGAATGCAAGCATACCATTTGCCTTTTTCACCGCCTGCTGTACCCGCATGCCCACTTTCAATGACTGGTGTATAATGACACCCAGGTCTCGTTGCACCTCCCCTTTTCCTAATCAGCCACCATTCAAATAATAAAAACAACAGGAATTCTGCAGATGCTGGAAATTCAAGCAACACACATCAAAGTTCCTGGTGAACGCAGCAGGCCAGGCAGCATCTGTAGGAAGAGGTGCAGTCGACGCTTCAGGCCGAGACCCTTCGTCAGGACTTTCAAATAATATTATTCAAATAATAATCTGTTTTCCTGTGTTTGCCACCAAAGTGGATAACCTCACATTTATCCACATTAAATTGCATCTGCCACGAATTTGCCCACTCACCTAACCTATCCAAGTCACCCTGCAGTCTCTTAACATACTCCTCACAGCTAACACTGCTGCCCAGCTTCATGTCATCTGCAAACTTGGAGATGCTGCATTTAATTCCCTCGTCTAAATCATTAATATCTATTGTAAACAACTGGAGTCCCAGCACTGAGCCTTGCGGTACCCCACTAGTCACTGCCTGCCATTCCGAAAAGGTCCCATTTATTCCCACTCTTTGCTTCCTGTCTGCCACCAATTCTCTATCCACAATAATACCTTACCCCCAATACTGTGTGCTTTAAGTTTGCACACTAATCTCCTGTGTGGGACCTTGTCATGAACCCTTTGAAAATCTAAATATACCACATCCACTGGTTCTCCCCTATCCACTCTACTAGTTATATCCTCAAAAAATTCTATGAGATTCATCAGACATGATTTTCCTTTCACAAATCCATGCTGACTTTGTCCAATGATTTCACTGCTTTCCAAATGTGCTGTTATCACATCTTTGATAACTGACTCTAGCATTTTCCCCACCACTAATGTTAGGCTAACTGGTCTATAATTCCCTGGTTTCTCTCTCCCTCCTTTTTTAAAAAGCGGGGTTACATTAGCCACCCTCCAATCCTCAGGAACTAATCCAGAATCTAAAGTGTTTTGAAAAGTTGTCACTAATGCATCCACTATTTCTTGGGCTACTTCCTTAAGCGCTCTGGGATGCAGACCATCTGGCCCTGGGGATTTATTTGCCTTTAATCCCTTCAATTTGCCTAACACCACTTCCCTAATAACACGTATTTCCCTCAGTTCCTCCATCTCACTAGACCCTCTGTCCCCTACTATTTCCGGAAGATTATTTATGTCCTCCTTAGTGAAGACAGAACCAAAGTAGTTATTCAATTGGTCTGCCATGTCCTTGTTCCCCATAATCAATTCATCTGTTTCTGTCTGTAAGGGACCTACATTTGTCTTAACCAATCTTTTTCTTTTCACATATCTATAAAAGCTTTTACAGTCCGTTTTTATGTTGCCTGCCAGTTTTCTCTCATAATCTTTTTTCCCTTTCCTAATTAAGGCCTTTGTCCTCCTCTGCTGGACTCTGAATTTCTCCCAGTCCTCAGGTGAGCCGCTTTTTCTGGCTAATTCGTATGCCTCTTCTTTGGAATTGATACTATCCCTAATTTCCCTTGTCAGCCACGCGTGCACTACCTTCCCTGATTTATTCTTTTGCCAAACTGGGATGAACAATTGTTGCAGTTCATCTATGCGATCTTTAAATGCTTGCCATTGCATATCCACCATCAACCCTTTAAGTATCATTTGCCAGTCTATCTTAGCAAATTCACGTCTCATACCTTCAAAGTTACCCTTCTTTAAGTTCAGAACCTTTGTTTCTGAATTAACTATGTCACTCTCCATCTTAATAAAGAATTCCACCATATTATGGTCACTCTTACTTAAGGGGCCTCTCACGTCAAGATTGCTAATTAACCCTTCCTCATTGCTCAAAACCCAGTCTAGAATAGCCTGCTCTCTAGTTGGTTTGTTGACATGTTGGTTCAGAAAACCATCCCGCATACATTCCAAGAAATCCTCTTCCTCAGCACCCTTACCAATTTGGTTCACCCAATTTAAATGTAGATTGAAGTCACCCATTATAACTGCTGTTCCTTTATTGCATGCATTTCTAATTTCCTGTTTAATGCCATCCCCAACCCCACTACTACTGTTAGGTGGCCTGTACACAACTCCCACCAGCGTTTTCTGCCCCTTAGTGTTATGCAGCTCTACCCATATCGATTCCACATCCTCCCGGCTAATGTCCTTCTTTTCTATTGCGTTAATCTCCTCTCTAACCAGCAATGCTACCCCACCTCCTTTTCTTCCATGTCTATCCCTCCTGAATATTGAATATCCATGAATGTTGAGCTCCCATCCTTGGTCACTCTGGAGCCATGTCTCTGTGATCCCAACTATATCATATTCATTAATAACAATCTGCACTTTTAATTCATCCACCTTGTTACGAATGCTCCTTGCATTGACACACAAAGCCTTCAGGTTTGCTTTTACAACACTCTTAGCCCTTATACAATTATGTTGAAAAGTGGCCCTTTTTGATTTTTGCCCTGGATTTGCCGGCCTGCCACTTTTACTTTTCACCTTACTACTTTTTGCCTCTATCCTCATTTTACACCCCTCTGTCGCTCTGCACTTGTTCCCATCCCCCTGTTGTGAACCAACCTCCTCTTTCCTAGTCTCTTTAATTTGATTCCCACCCTCCAACCATTCTAGTTTAAAGTCACCTCAGTAGCCCTCTCAAATCTCCCCACCAGGATATTGGTCCCCCTAGGATTCAAGTGTAACCCGTCCTTTTTGTACAGGTCACACCTGCACCAAAAGAGGTCCCAATGATCCAAAAACTTGAATCTCTGTCCCCTGCTCCAATCCCTCGGCCATGCACTTATCCTCCACCACATTGCATTCCTACTCTCACTGTCGCGTAGCACAGGCAGTAATCCCGTGATTATTATCTTTGCGGTCCTTTTTCTCAACTCCCTTCCTAACTCCCTATATTCTCCTTTCAGGGCCTCTTCCCTTTTCCTACCTATTTCATTGATACCTATATGTACCACGACCTCTGGGTCCTCACCTTCCCACTTCAGGATATCTTGGACGCGATCAGAAATATCCCGGACCCTGGCACCAGGGAGGCAAACTACCATCTGGGTCTCTGGACTGCATCCACAGAATCGCCTATCTGACCCCCTTACTATTGAGTCCCCTATTACTACTGCCCTCTTCTTCCTTTCCCTACCCTTCTGAGGTATTCCTACCCTTCTGGAATACGTACATTCCATGTATGTATCCAAGCTCTCAATTCATCACCTTTGTTCCTGATGCTTCTTGCATTGAAGTACACGTACTTTAGCCCTTCTAACTTACTACCTTTACACCCTTTATTCTGTTTCTCTTTCATGAAAGCCTCTTTATATGTTAGATCTGGCTTTACTCCATGTACTATGCTTGCAGTTCTCACATGACCTTTACCCTCCTCCACCTCACTATCTGCTCTAACACTCTGGTTCCCCTCCCCCTGCAAATCTAGTTTAAACCTCCCAGAGCAGCACTAGCAAACTTTCCGGCAAGGATGTTAGTCCCCTCCAGTTCAGGTGCAATCCGTCCTGTCGGAACAGGTCCCACCTTCCCTGGAACAAGGTCCAATTGTCCAGAAACATGAAGCCTTCCCTCCTGCACCAACTCCTTAGCCACGTATTTAACTGTATTATCTTCCTACTTCAAGCCTCACTAGCACATGGCACAGGTAGCAATCCTGAGATTGCAACCCTGGAAGTCCTGTCCTTCAACTTTGCACCTAACTTCCTAAATTCTCTTTGCAGGACCTCCTCCTTCTTCCTATCCATGTCATTGGTCCCTACATGGACCACGACATCAGGCTGCTCACCCTCCCTCTTTGGAATACCGAGAACTCTATCTGAGATATCGCGGACCTGGCACCAGGGAGGCAACAGACCATCTTGGATTCTCTTTCTTTCTTTTTAGATCTTTCTATTAATTTTCAAAATTATAAACACAATAACAATGTTGATACAAAGAGATTGGAATAATCTTAATAAACATATACAAAAAAAAATTTAAGTAACATGAGTATAATAGACTTTCAAACTCATTATGAAATTAGTCATAAAGAGAAAAAAGAAATAAAAAGAAAAAAAAATATGAACAAAGAAAAACCCCCCAAAAGAAAAAAGAAAAAAAAACTAAATACTAAAGCCTATCTGGGGTTCTCGATCTCTTCCACAGAACCTCTTATCTGTCCCCCTAACTATCGAATCCCCTATCACTACTGCTCTCCTCTTTTCCCTCCTTCCCTTCTGAGTCTCGGTGCCAGAGACACAACCACTACAACTTGTCCCTGGTATGTCCTCCCCACCAACAGTATCCAAAACGGTATACTTATTATTGATGGGAACGGCCACAGGGGTGCTCTGCTAATTCTGTCTATTCCCCTTCCCTCTCCTGACAGTCACCCAGCTACCTGCCTCCTGACTTTTAGGGGTGACTATCTCCCTGTAACTCCTGTTTATTTCTACCTCTGCCTCACGAATAATCCGAAGTTCATAGATGTAGTAGACAGACAGTATCTTTTTTCCCAGGGATGAAATATCTAATACCAGAGGTTAAGGTGACATGGGGAAAATTCAAAGCAGGGGTAAGGGACAATTTTTTTTAAATCATAGAGAGTGGTAAGTGTCTGGAATGTGTGGTGGTAGAGGCAGAAACGTTGTAGGCTTTTAAGAGACTTTTAGAAAGGCACATGAATGTGAGGAAAATGGAAGGGTATGGACATTGTACAAGCAGGAGAGACTAGTTTAGTTAGCCATTTGACGTTCAGCACACCATTGTGAGCTGATGAGCCTGGTAGAGGGCTGTACTGTTCTATAAAGATAAATAGAGAGATAGATAGTGCAAAAGAGGAATTACAAAGTCATGTTCATAGATTCAGGGACCATCCATAAATCAATGGTGGAGGGGAAGAAGCTGTTCCTAAAATGTTGAGTATCCATGACATTGGTAATGAGATGGAATGTCCCAGATGGTGAGGGTCCTTAACGATGGATGCTTCTTTCTTTAGACACTGCCATTTGAATATATCCTCGATGGTGGGAGGGCTGAGCCTGTGATGGATCCGGATGAGTTCACAGCTCTCTGCACCTTTTCCAGTCATACACATTGGAACCTCCATACCAGCAGATGATCAGACCATAAGACATAGGAGCAAAATTAGGTCATTCGGCCAATCGATTCTGCTCCACTAGCTTCTCAACCACACATTTATCTACCAAGTCATCCTGTCTCTACCCTCACTGGCACACGGCACAGGTAGCAATCCAGAAATTACTACCCTGGACGTCCTGCTTCTCAGTTTTCTGTCTAGCTCTCTAATTTCTCTCTTCAGGACACGTTTGCCTTTCCTTCCTACGTCATTGGTAACAATACCTACCAAGACACCTAGCTGCTCTCCACACACCTCCCCACCACCACCAAAAAGGCTGTGGATGCGATCCGTGACATCTCTGACCCTGGTACCTAGGAGGGAACATAACATCCGATGCACCGTTCATGTCCACATCATCTCCATTCAGTTCCTCTGACTATTGAGTTCCCTATCACTACCACTTCCCTGTTCTCCATCTTTCCCTTCTCTGTCACAGACTTGCGTTCAGTGCCAGTAACCTGGTCTCTGTGGCATTCCCCTGGGAGATAATCCCCCAAAACAGTATACTTACTATTGATGGGGATGGCCACAGGGGTTCTCTGCACTTACTGCCTGTTCACCGTTCCATTCCTTCTCCTAACAGTCACCCAGCTACCCACCTGTTACAACTTGGAGATGATTTCTGCCCTGTAACTCTGATCAATGATCTTCTCACTCTCCTCTACAAGCTGAAGGTCTTTTCTTTTCTCTCTCCATAGAACTGTGCACTTGAGTAGTAGATTCACTTACCCTTGTAAAACAATTCTGGCTCCCTATCCTATCTATGCTCCTCATAATTTTATAAACCTCTATAAGATCAGCTCCCCACCTCCTAAGTTCATGTGGGAATTAACCCAGCCTCTCCTTTTTCTCATTATAACTACAGCCCTCCAATTCAGGCGACATTTGATGAAGACACAAGAGACTGCAGATGCTGGAATCTGGAGCAACAAATAGTCTGATCAGCAGGTCGAGCAGCATTGGTAGGAGGAAAGGAATTGTCAGCATTTTGGGTGGAAACACTGCATCCAGATCCTGAACATCTGGTGAATCTCTTCTGCACTCACTCTGTGACTACCATATCTTTCCTGTAATGTCACAACCAGAACTGTACAGAATATTGAAGTGGAGTCTCTCCAACATTTTGCACAATTGGAAATGGACATCACAATAATTATACTCAGTGCCTCAGCTTGTAAAGGCCATGATTCAAGATTGAAGTTTATTATCACATGTATATCGACATATGCAGTGAAATGTGTTATTTGCTTTAACAACCAATACTCCCGAGTGTGTGCTGGGCAGCACTCAGGTGTTGCCACACATTCTGGTGCCAACATAGAATGCCCACAAAGCTTGGCAGGATAATACAGAACACAACAACAACAGCAAAACCGACCCCATTCCTCCCTCCCATCCACACACGTACACAATCCTCAAACCCCAAGACAGTCCGTCTTCATCTGCATTCAGCCTCCAGCGGATCCAGAATCAGACTCGGACATGCAGACATTGGGTCGTTATCTACCCCAGTGGACTCGCATCAATTCACAGATCCGGGCTCCTCAACCCCTAGAGCTCTGATTGAACCCTCAGGCCTCAATCCTTGTCTTTGATCCCAGAACCCACCAATCACCAAACACCAGGCTTCAAACTCTGAGCTCACTGATGGCAGAAGCCTGAATACTAGGCCTCAAATTCTGGTCTCACCTATTCTTGATGCTGGGGGTTATCGGACCTCATTCTTCCTGTCTGCATGGAATTTCAACTCTGGATCCTGCTGACATCTCGTTGACCCAGGAGTTACATTTTGCTCCCACCTTATGTCCCTTTGCCAGCTTATCGAATGGCACTCTCTTCTGGCAGATTGTTCCACATAGCCACCATGCACTGTGTAAAAAACACCTGTCTCTCAGATCATCTTTAAATCTTTCTCCTATCACCTTTTACAGAGGCCTTCTGGAAAAAGATTGTACTATCTCCCCTACCTATGCCTCTAATAACTATATAAACCTCTACAAGGTCATTGCTCAGCCTCCTTTGCACCTGGGAAACAGTTCCCAGTGTCATGGTCCAGTCCGTGAAGTCCGCATTCCGGTTCGCGGTCCGGTCCGTGGACGCAGGACTCGGGGTCTTCCAGCTGTCCCTTGTTTTGGTTGAGTTAATCATAGACAACTGATTCCCATATTGGAGCTTGGAATATAAGTAGCCTTGTGGACGACTGTGGGCTGCTGGTTTATCTTGTCAAGATGCGATGAGGTGGAGGATAAATGCGTGGCTGAGGGATTGGAGCAGGGGGCAGGGATTCAAGTTTTTGGATCATTGGGACCTCTTTTGGCGCAGGCGTGACCTGTACAAAAAGGACAGGTTGCACTTGAATCCTAGGGGGACCAATATCCTGGCAGGGAGATTAGCGGGGGCTACTGAGGTGACTTTAAACTAGAATGGTTGGGAAGTGGGAATCAAATTAAAGAGGCTAGGCGTGAGGAGGTTAGTTCACTACAGGGGGATGGGAACCAGTGCAGAGAGGCAGAGGGGTGTAAAGTGAGGATAGAAACAAAAAGTACTATGGAGAAAAGTAAAAGTGGCAGGCCGACAAATCCAGGGCAAGCATTAAAAAGGGCCACTTTTCAACATAATTGTATAAGGGCTAAGAGAGTTGTAAAAGAGCGCCTGAAGGCTTTGTGTGTCAATGCAAGGAGCATTCGTAATAAGGTGGATGAATTGAAAGTGCAGATTGTTATTAATGATTATGATATAGTTGGGATCACAGAGACATGGCTCCAGGGTGACCAGGGATGGGAGCTCAACGTTCAGGGATATTCAATATTCAGGAGGGATAGACATGAAGGAAGGGGAGGTGGGGTGGCGTTGCTGGTTAAAGAAGAGATTAACGCAATAGAAAAGAAGGACATAAGCCGGGAAGATGTGGAATCGATATGGGTAGAGCTGCGTAACACTAAGGGGCAGAAGACGCTGGTGGGAGTTGTGTACAGGCCACCTAACAGTAGTAGTGAGGTCGGAGATGGTATTAAACAGGAAATTAAAAATGTGTGCAATAAAGGAACAGCAGTTATAATGGGTGACTTCAATCTACATGTAGATTGGGTGAACCAAATTGGTAAAGGTGCTGAGGAAGAGGATTTCTTGGAATGTATGCGGGATGGTTTTTTGAACCAACATCTCGAGGAACCGACTAGAGAGCAGGCTATTCTGGACTGGGTTTTGAGCAATGAGGAAGGGTTAATTAGCAATCTTGTCGTGAGAGGCCCCTTGGGTAAGAGTGACCATAATATGGTGGAATTCTTCATTAAGATGGAGAGTGACATAGTTAATTCAGAAACAAAGGTTCTGAACTTAAAGAAGGGTAACTTTGAAGGTATGAGACGTGAATTAGCTAAGATAGACTGGCAAATGACACTTAAAGGATTGACGGTGGATATGCAATGGCAAGCATTTAAAGGTTGCATGGATGAACTACAACAAATGTTCATCCCAGTTTGGCAAAAGAATAAATCAAGGAAGGTAGTGCACCCGTGGCTGACAAGAGAAATTAGGGATAGTATCAATTCCAAAGAAGCAGTATACAAATTAGCCAGAGAAAGTGGCTCACCTGAGGACTGGGAGAAATTCAGAGTTCAGCAGAGGAGCACAAAGGGCTTAATTAGGAAGGGGAAAAAAGATTATGAGAGAAAACTGGCAGGCAACATAAAAATGGACTGTAAAAGCTTTTATAGATATGTAAAAAGGAAAAGACTGATAAAGACAAATGTAGGTCCCCTGCAGACAGAAACAGGTGAATTGATTATGGGGAGCAAGGGCATGGCAGACCAATTGAATAATTACTTTGGTTCTGTCTTCTTTAAGGAGGACATAAATAATCTTCCAGAAATAGTAGGGGACAGAGGGTCCGGTGAGATGGAGGAACTGAGCGAAATACATGTTAGTAGGGAAGTGGTGTTAGGTAAATTGAAGAGATTGAAGGCAGATAAATCCCCAGGGCCAGATGGTCTGCATCCCAGGGTGCTTAAGGAAGTAGCCCAAGAAATAGTGGATGCATTAGTGATAATTTTTCAAAACTCGTTAGATTCTGGACTAGTTCCTGAGGATTGGAGGGTGGCTAATGTAACTCCCCTTTTTAAAAAAGGAGGGAGAGAGAAACCGGGGAATTATAGACCGGTTAGCCTAACGTCGGTGGTGGGGAAACTGCTGGAGTCAGTTATCAAGGATGTGATAACAGCACATTTGGAAAGTGGTGAAATGATCGGACAAAGTCAGCATGGATTTGTGAAAGGAAAATCATGTCTGACGAATCTCATAGAATTTTTTGAGGATGTAACTAGTAGAGTGGATAGGGGAGAACCAGTGGATGTGGTATATTTGGATTTTCAGAAGGCTTTTGACAGGGTCCCACACAGGAGATTAGTGTGCAAACTTAAAGCACACGGTATTGGGGGTAAGGTATTGGTGTGGGTGGAGAGTTGGTTAGCAGACAGGAAGCAAAGAGTGGGAATAAACAGGACCTTTTCAGAATGGCAGGCAGTGACTAGTGGGGTACCGCAAGGCTCAGTGCTGGGACCCCAGTTGTTTACAATATATATTAATGACTTGGATGAGGGAATTAAATGCAGCATCTCCAAGTTTGCGGATGACACGAAGCTGGGTGGCAGTGTTAGCTGTGAGGAGGATGCTAAGAGGATGCAGGGTGACTTGGATAGGTTGAGTGAGTGGGCAAATTCATGGCAGATGCAATTTAATGTGGATAAATGTGAAGTTATCCACTTTGGTGGCAAAAATAGGAAAACAGATTATTATCTGAATGGTGGCCGATTAGGAAAAGAGGAGGTGCAACGTGACCTGGGTGTCATTATACACCAGTCATTGAAAGTGGGCATGCAGGTACAGCAGGCAGTGAAAAAGGCGAATGGTATGCTGGCATTTATAGCGAGAGGATTTGAGTACAGGAGCAGGGAGGTACTACTGCAGTTGTACAAGGCCTTGGTGAGACCGCACCTGGAGTATTGTGTGCAGTTTTGGTCCCCTAATCTGAGAAAAGACATCCTTGCCATAGAGGGAGTACAGAGAAGGTTCACCAGATTGATTCCTGGGATGGCAGGACTTTCATATGAAGAAAGAATGGATGAACTGGGCTTGTACTCGTTGGAATTTAGAAGATTGAGGGGGGATCTGATTGAAACGTATAAGATCCTTAAGGGATTGGACAGGCTAGATGTAGGAAGATTGTTCCCGATGTTGGGGAAGTCCAGAACGAGGGGTCACAGTTTGAGGATAGAGAGGAAGCCTTTTAGGACCGAGATTAGGAAAAACTTCTTCACACAGAGAGTGGTGAATCTGTGGAATTCTCTGCCACAGGAAACAGTTGAGGCCAGTTCATTGGCTATATTTAAGAGGGAGTTAGATATGGCCCTTGTGGCTACGGGGGTCAGGGGGTATGGAGGGAAGGCTGGGGCAGTGTTTTGAGTTGGATGATCAGCCATGATCATAATAAATGGCGGTGCAGGCTCGAAGGGCCGAATGGCCTACTCCTGCCCCTATTTTCTATGTTTCTATGTTTCTATACCCTGGGAGCAACCTGCCAGTGGAAGGCTAGAGTGGCCACTTGCCATCTTTAGGCCGCGTTAGGGAACCATCGCTTCATGGAGCCTTTCTGTCGGTAATCAGAGCTGTTTTGTGGTATGGATTCCTGGGCCAGCTGACTGGCTGTCAACCACTCCGAGCTAGGTAGGGATCCGGCTGTCTCCAAAGCCAGCCAAGGTCGCTGGCCGTAACTGCGACTGGGAGCAATCATGATGCAGAGGTGGAACTGTCAGTTGTTCTTTGGTGTTTGTCTCTTCTTGTCCTCGCCTCCATTGGGTAAGTCAGGCTGTTCTGCCATTGCCCTGCTGGGGGGGATCTGTCTTGTCTTCTCCTCGCCTCAGTGGGGTAAGTCAGGCCATTCTTCCATTGCCCTGCGGGGAGATCTGTCTTGTCTTGTCCTCACCTCCGTGGGGTAAGTCAGGCCGTTCTGCCATTACCCTGTGGGGAGATCTGTCTTGTCTTGTCCTCACCTCCGTGGAGTAAGTCAGGCCGTTCTGCCATTGCCCTGTGGGAGGACCTGTCTTGTCTTGTCTTGTCTTTTCTTTGCCTCTGTTGCGTAAGTCTGGCCATTCTGCCATTAACCGACGGATGGTCCTGTCCCATCTTGGTGTGGAGAAGTTGAGTCCCAGCTTGTCTAAGTATAAGTCCCGGCTCTATGTTGATGTACAGTTCCCAGACTGTCTCCGAGCTCCAGCCTCCAAGTTATCAGCCTCCGCATTCCAAGCCAAAGCCTCAAGACCCCAGCCTGTCTCCAAGCTCAAGCCTCGAGGCCCCAGCCTCTAGTCCTGTTGTCATGTCATGTCCTTGCCTGGTTCTGGGGCCTGAGCCCAAGGCAAGACCCAGGTTCTGGGTCCTTGTTCAGTCTCTGGCTCGGAGCCCAAGCAAGACTCGTAGTTCACGGTTCCTAGTCCTGGTCCCGCCTTCCCAAGCCCAAGTCTTCATTCTTGTCCCTGCTCCTTGTCTGTATCTTGTCACATCCCTACTCTAGTCAAGTCCTGTTCCTTGTGCTTCAGTGTCTGTGTCTTCCATTTGGGCTCCCCATTGTGGCACCCAGCTTACCCAATCTCTCTTTCTAACTCAAGCTCTCTGGTCTAGGCAACATTTCGATGTACCTTTTCTGCGAATCTTAATCACATCTTTCTAATAGCTTGGCAAGCAGAAATGCACACAATAGTCCAAGTGTAGACAAACCAAAGACTTTTTCAACTGTAACAATGTCCCAATTCCTCTACTCAAGTGTTCCGCTAACTACAACAACCATACATATGTCTTCTTCACACCTGTCTATCGTGTTGCCACATTCTGAGAACTTTTGTACCTGTATCTCCAGGTCTCTGTGTACTACAACATATCATGGTTCGGTCCGTGAAGTCTGCATTCTGGCTCACGGTCTGGTCCGTGGACTCAGGACTCTGGGTCTTCCAGCTGTCCCTTGTTTGTTTGATTTAATCTTAGGCATCTGATTCCCATCTTGAGGCTTGGAATATCAGTAGCCTTGGGGCTCAGAGTGGGCTGCTGGTTTGTCTTGTCAAGATTCCCTGGGAGCAACCTGCTGGTGGAAGGCTAGAGCGGCCACTTGCCATCTTAGGGCGCTTTGGAGAACCATCCCCTCATGGAACATTGCTGTCAGTAGTCGGAGTTATCTTTACGGTATGAATTTGGCTGTTTCCTGGGCCAGCTGAGTGGCTGCCAGCCACTCTGAGCTAGGTAGGGATCTGGCTGTTTCCGTAGCCAGCTGAAGTTGCTGGCTGAACTGCAACTTGGAGTAACTCCGATTCAGAGATTTAATTGTCTGTCGTTCTTTGGTGTTTGTCTCTTCTTGTCTTCTCCTCCATGGGGTAAGTCAGGCCATTCTGCCGTTGCCCTGCGGGGGGCTCTGTCTTGTCTTGTCCACAGCTCTGTTGGGTAAGTCTGGCCGTTCTGCCGTTACCCAACGGAGGGAGCTGTCCCACCTTGGTGTGGAGATAAAATTGAGTCCCGGCTTGTCTAAGGATAAATCCCGGCTCTATGACTATGTAGTGTCCAGTCTCGTGTTTGTGTTGTGTTAAAGATGAGTCCTGGCTTTTCAAAGGATAAGTCCTGGCTCTATGTTGATGTACAGTTCCCAGTCTGTCTCTGAGTTCCAGCCTCCGAGTTATCAGCCACCGCATTCCAAGACCCAAGACACCAGCCTGCAAACCCCAAGACACAAGCCTGCAAGCCTCAAGACCCAGGATCCCAGCCTGCAAGCCTCAAGACCCAAGACCCCAGCCTCAATTCTTAAAGGCCAAGACCCCAGCCTGTCTCCAAGCTCAAGTCTCAGGGCCCCAGCCTCCAGTCCTTTTCTCATGTCATGTCCTTGCCTGGTTCTGGGGCCTGAGCCCAAGGCAAGACCCAGGTTCTGGGTCCTTGTTCAGTCTCTGGCTCGGAGCCCAAGCCAGACGCCTAGTTCACGGTTCCTAGTCCTGGTCCCGCCTTCCCAAGCCCAAGTCCTCATTCTTGTCCCTACTCCTTGTCTGTATCTTGTCACGTCCCTACTCTAGTCAAGACCTGTTCCTTGTACTTCAGTGTCTGTGTCTTGCATTTGGGCTCCTCATTGTGGCACCCAGCTTATCCAATTCCTCTTTCTAACTCAAGCTCTCTGGTCTAGGCAACATTTTGATGTATCTTTTCTGCGAATCTTGATCACATCTTTCTACTAGCTTGGCAAACAGAAATGTACACAATAGTCCAAGTGTACACAAACCAAAGAATCTTTCAACTGGAACAATATGTCCCAACTCCTCTACTCAAATTCTCAGCTAACGACAACAGCCGCACATATGTCTTCCTCACACCTGTCGATTGTGTTGCCACATTCTGAGAACTTTTGTACCTGTATCTCCAGGTCTCTCTGTTCTACAACATGTCATGGCCCGGTCTGTGAAGTCTGCATTCCGGCTCAGAGTCCGGTCCATGGACTCAGGACTCTGGGTCTTCCAGCTGTCCCTTGTTTGTTTGATTTAAGCTTAGGCATCTGATTCCCATCTTGGGGCTTGGAATATAAGTAGCCTTGGGGTTGAGTGTGGGTTGCTGGTTTGTCTTGTCAAGATTCCCTGGGAGCAACCTGCCGGTGGAAGGCTAGAGCAGCCACTTGCCATCTGAGGCCGCGTTGGGGAACTATCCCCTCATGAGACTTGCTGTCAGTAGTTGGAGTTATCTTTGTGGTATGAGTTTGGCTGTTTCCATAGCCAGCTGAGGCTGCTGGCTGAACCACAACTTGGAGTAACCCCAGTGCAGAGATTTAACTGTCTGTCGTTCTTTGGTGTTTGTCTCTTCTTGGCTTCGCCTCCATGGGGTAAGTCAGGCCATTCTGCTGTTGCCCTACACGGGGCTCTGTCTTGTCTTGTCCTCAGCTCAGTTGGGTAAATCCAGCCGTTCTGCTGTTACGCAACGGAGGGACCTGTCCCACCTTGGTGTGGAGATAAAGTTGAGTCCCGGCTTGTCTAAGGATAAGTCCCAGCTCTATGTCCATGTACTGTCCAGTCTCATGTTTGTGTTGTGTTAAAGATGAGTCCTGGCTTTTTGAAGGATGAATCCCGGCTTTTCGAAGGATGAGTCTCAGCTTTTCAAAGGAAAAGTCCTGGCTGTATGTTGATGTACAGTTCCCTGTCTGTCTCCGAGCTCCAGCCTCCAAGTTATCAGCCCCCACATTCCAAGACCCAAGACCCAAGCCTGCAAGCCTCAAGACCCAAGACCCCAGCCTGCAAGTCTCAAGAACCAAGACCCCAGCCTGTCTCCAAGCTCAAGGGACAAGACCCCAGCCTGTCTCCAAGCTCAAGGAGCAAGACCCCAGCCTGTCTCCAAGCTGAAGGGCCAAGACCCCAGCCTGTCTCCAATCTGAAGGGCCAAAACCCCAGCCTGTCTCCAATCTGAAGGGCCAAGACCCCAGCCTGTCTCCAAGCTGAAGGGCCAAGACCCCAGCCTGTCTCCAAGCTGAAGGGCCAGGACCCCAGCCTGTCTCCAAGCTCAAGGGCCAGGAACCCAGCCACCTCTTGTCCTGTAGTCATGTCATGTTCTTGCCTGGTTCTGGAGCCTGAGCCCGAGGCAAGACCCAGATTCTGTGTCCTTGTTCAGTCTCTGGCTCGGAGCCCAAGCCGGGCTCCTAGTTCATGGTTCCTAGTCCTGGTCCCGCCTTCCCAAGCCCAAGTCTTCATTCTTGTCCGTGCTCCTTGTCTGTATCCTGTCACGTCCCCACTCTAGTCAAGTCCTGTTCCTTGTACTTCAGTGTCTGTGTCTTGCATTTGGCTCCACTACCAGTGCCCCCATTGTGACACAACATTCTCCGAGGCCCTATCATTTACTGTGCAGATCCAGCCACATTTTACTCAACCAAATTGCAACACCTCACACTTGTCTGTGTTAAATTCTGTCAGCCATTCCCCGCCCACTTTTCCAGTTGATATTGATCTTTATGCAAATTTAGACAACATTCTTCACAATACAATAGCACTAAGTTTAGTATCATTTGCAGACTTTCTACTCATACCACCTATATTTTCTTCCAAGTGTGATGACAAACCAAGTTATCAGAAGATGGATACCGATGAGAGAGATAAGGGAGACAATGGAGAAACATTCAAAACGCTAATAAGAGAGAAGAGAGAAATTAACGAGAGAGAGATTAACGAGAAAGAAACACACTTCAGAATATTGACAGACCGGTTCCTTTGAACCTGAACTGTTTGAAGTTTGATGGACAGGCGATACCCCAGCAGGGGGATAAAAAGAACAGGTTTGCTAAGGCTCGACACACACCACGAGATCACGAGATAACGAGACCCTGGAAGAGCGGTGTGCCCCCACAATTTGGTGGGTGTTTGGAGGTCTGGTAGCGGGAACCGACCATAGACGCACAGGGTGAAAGGGTACGATCGGCGGGAACCTGGTGTGTGTGTCCGCCCTTGCCTGGGTGCCGGGTTCACCGCGGAAGAACGGTCGTATCCGGAGCGGAGGGGTCACAGTTGGTGACCACAGAAGACATAACAAAGGGTCCACCCGAGAGCTAACTACGAAGAACATCAAAGGTCTGAATCAGATTTGAATATCTCTATCTCTCTCTCTCTCTCTCTCTCTCTCTCTCTCTCCAACGGCGCAAGAGCGATTACTGCGAACTGTACTAAGCTGAACGGAACTCTGCGTCACTTGAGTCTGTCATTTTACCCCTAGACTGCGATAGAGCTTGGTTGATTCCTATTACCCTAGTTCTGTGTACATGTGTGTTTTATCATTGCTAACCTGTTGCATTTCTATCCTTACGATTAGCGTACTGTGTTACTTATTTCTTTAATAAAACTTTATTAGCTTCTGTTAAACCAGACTCCAACTAAGTGGTCCATTTCCGCTGGTTTGGCAACCCAGTTACGGGGTACCTAACACAAGTCATTAGAATATCCAATGAACTTTAAAAGATCCTGCATTGAATTTTGTGGCATCACACTGGTAAGTTACCCAATCTGAAAAGCAATTTTCCACTGCCACTTACCACCAAGCCAATTTTGTATTCAGACTCAAACTCAAGAAGATCAACTCCAAGTCCAGGACTTATTGAGTAACATATTTTATTGTTCTTAAAGAAGTAAAAGTTCAGTTGATTGGCAAAAAAAAAGTACAACAGTGTCTCTTCCACCTAAGGCAATTGAAGAAGTTCGTCATGAGCCCCCAACTCCCCAAGACCATCTACAGTGGCATCAATGAGGGGATCCTGACTGGCTGTATCACCGTCTGGTACGGGAACTGCACCAACCTTGATCGCTGGGCACTGTGGAGAGTGGTACGGACAGCCCAGCGTACCTGTGAATGTGAACTTCCCTCCATTGAGGACATTTACAGCAGCAGGTGCGTAACGAAGGATTGGAAAATCATCAGGGACACCTATCACCCCAAGCATAAACTGTTCCAGCTGCTTCTGTCTGGCAAACAGTACCGCAGCAATAAAGCCAGGACCAACAGGCTACGGGACAGCTTCTTTCTACAAGACATTAGACATTTAAATTCACATGTTAACACATTGTAACAGAGTCATAACGCAAAGATTTTTACTCCCTCACGTTGTGGGGCTGATGTAAGATTTAAATAAATTTATTCATTCAATGCTTAATTGGCGCTGTACCAGAGCCACATAAAATCAGAGACAAAACTTTCACACGGAAAGCATAATTAAACATAAATGATAGAAAATTATTTGAGGGAAAAAATCAATTTAGAACAAAAAAACCCCAAAGGATATTGTTACCAACGTCGGGAATCAAGAACTAGAGGGCATATTTTAAAAGAGCGGGAAGAGATTTAATAAAAATTGAGAGGCAAGTTTTTCACCCAGAGACTGGTTAGAATATGGAATGAGCTGCTAAAGAAGTGGTTGAGGCAGATGTGTTAACAACATTGAAAACATACTTGGACAGGTACTGTACACAAACAAGGAGTGTTCAATTGAACGCAATTTCTCATGACAAACGTCAATGTATACCAAGCAACACACACAAAATGCTGGAGGAAGTCAGCATCTATGGAAATGAGCATACAGTCGCCGTTTCGGGCCCAGAACCTTCATCCGAACGTATTCTAAATCTACTTTTGAAAGCACTAACTTATATACACACTTTAAAGTCACGATTGCGTCTTATGTCTCTGAATCATATCACTTGCGACATAAACACAGATCGCTAAAGTTGCATTCTTCTTCAGAGTGCATTTTAAATCTTTTATTCTGGTTCTCCTCCAAGTAGCGGTAATATGATGAGTATTGTGGATTTGTTCCTGATCTGGTAATGGGAGAATGATTCCTCGTTTTCCAGTTGCTTGTCGCTATAAATGAGGCGCAGATCATCCACATTCACGACACCTTAAAAAGAGAGAAATTGAGAAAAGAACGGACCATAAGTAATCTTAAATCTAATGCAAGTATTGTAATTAATCAAACAGGTTTTAAAATCGTCAGATTCAAAAAGAAAACATTTTCAAGTCCAGAATTGTCTCGAGAAAACTGAATTCAAAGTAAGGTTTGAAACAAATATTTTAATATCGGTAAAACGTACCAATTCTGCCTCAATCGGCGAAGCTACCTGTAATATCTCGGTACGCAACTTTCCAACAGGTCAGACTGTCTAACCAATTTTCATCTCAGAAATCCATATGTTATTCAAGTACCTAATAAAGATGGCAGTTTGGTTATCAGCAATTTTTTTAATGTAATGATCTTCATCGTATTAAATTCAGCTTCCAACTCCGATAGATCCACCATAATTCTTTCGCCTTTCAAACCAATGGTGTACACTTGATACATCTTTCCCATTTTGGTCTCAGAAACTTCGATTGCTGCTGTATCGCCAGTAATGGTCTATGAAAATGAACCAGATTTAGTTTCACTTGCTTTATGTAACTCTAGCTGAAGGGCTGGGCTATTCGATGTTTTGTGAACCGGTTAGGGGATCGAGGTTAACAAGTCAATGTCAGAAGTGGGCATAATGTTACATAGAAACATAGAAACATAGAAAATAGGTGCAGGAGTAGGCCATTCGGCCCTTCGAGCCTGCACCGCCATTTATTATGATCATGGCTGATCATCCAACTCAGAACACCGCCCCAGCCTTCCCTCCATACCCACTGACCCCCGTAGCCACAAGGGCCATATCTAACTCCCTCTTAAATATAGCCAATGAACTGGCCTCAACTGTTTCCTGTGGCAGAGAATTCCACAGATTCACCACTCTCTGTGTGAAGAAGTTTTTCCTAATCTCGGTCCTAAAAGGCTTCCCCTCTATCTTCAAACTGTGACCCCTCGTTCTGGACTTCCCCAACATCGGGAACAATCTTCCTGCATCTAGCCTGTCCAATCCCTTTAGGATCTTATACGTTTCAATCAGATCCCTCCTCAATCTTCTAAATTCCAATGAGTACAAGCCCAGTTCATCCAGTCTTTCTTCATATGAAAGTCCTGCCATCCCAGGAATCAATCTGGTGAACCTTCTCTGTACTCCCTCTATGGCAAGGATGTCTTTCCTCAGATTAGGGGACCAAAACTGCACACAATACTCCAGGTGTGGTCTCACCAAGGCCTTGTACTACTGCAGTAGTACCTCCCTGCTCCTGTACTCAAATCCTCTCGCTATAAATGCCAGCATACCATTCGCCTTTTTCACCGCCTGCTGTACCTGCATGCCTACTTTCAATGACTGGTGTATAATGACATCCAGGTCTCGTTGCACCTCCCCTTTTCCTAATCGGCCACCATTCAGATAATAATCTGTTTTCCTATTTTTGCCACCAAAGTGGATAACTTCACATTTATCCACATTAAATTGCATCTGCCATGAATTTGCCCACTCACCCAACCTATCCAAGTCACCCTGCATCCTCTTAGCATCCTCCTCACAGCTAACACTGCCACCCAGCTTCGTGTCATCCGCAAACTTGGAGATGCTGCATTTAATTCCCTCATCCAAGTCATTAATATATATTGTAAACAACTGGGGTCCCAGCACTGAGCCTTGCGGTACCCCACTAGTCACCGCCTGCCATTCTGAAAAGGTCCCGTTTATTCCCACCCTTTGCTTCCTGTCTGCTAACCAACTCTCCACCCACACCAATACCTTACCCCCAATACCATGTGCTTTAAGTTTGCACACTAATCTCCTGTGTGGGACCTTGTCAAAAGCCTTTTGAAAATCCAAATATACCACATCCACTGGTTCTCCCCTATCCACTCTACTAGTTACATCCTCAAAAAATTCTATGAGATTCGTCAGACATGATTTTCCTCTCACAAATCCCTGCTGACTTTGTCCGATCATTTCACCGCTTTCCAAATGTGCTGTTATCACATCCTTGATAACTGACTCCAGCAGTTTCCCCACCACCGACGTTAGGCTAACCAGTCTATAATTCCCTGGTTTCTCTCTCCCTCCTTTTTTAAAAAGTGGAGTTACATTAGCCACCCTCCAATCCTCAGGAACTAGTCCAGAATCTAACGAGTTTTGAAAAATTATCACTAATGCATCCACTATTTCTTGGGCTACTTCCTTAAGCACCCTGGGATGCAGACCATCTGGCCCTGGGGATTTATCTGCCTTCAATCCCTTCAATTTACCTAACACCACTTCCCTACTAACATGTATTTCGCTCAGTTCCTCCATCTCACTGGACCCTCTGTCCCCTACTATTTCTGGAAGATTATTTATGTCCTCCTTAGTGAAGACAGAACCAAAGTAATTATTCAATTGGTCTGCCATGTCCTTGCTCCTCATAATCAATTCACCTGTTTCTGTCTGCAGGGGACCTACATTTGTCTTTATCAGTCTTTTCCTTTTTACATATCTATAAAAGCTTTTACAGTCCGTTTTTATGTTGCCTGCCAGTTTTCTCTCATAATCTTTTTTCCCCTTCCTAATTAAGCCCTTTGTCCTCCTCTGCTGAACTCTGAATTTCTCCCAGTCCTCAGGTGAGCCACTTTCTGGCTAATTTGTATGCTTCTTCTTTGGAATTGATACTATCCCTAATTTCTCTTGTCAGCCACGGGTGCACTACCTTCCTTGATTTATTCTTTTGCCAAACTGGGATGAACATTTGTTGCAGTTCATCCATGCAACCTTTAAATGCTTGCCATTGCATATCCACCGTCAATCCTTTAAGTGTCATTTGCCAGTCTGTTTTAGCTAATTCACGTCTCATACCTTCAAAGTTACCCCTCTTTAAGTTCAGAACCTTTGTTTCTGAATTAACTATGTCACTCTCCATCTTAATGAAGAATTCCACCATATTATGGTCACTCTTACCCAAGGGGCCTCTCACGACAAGATTGCTAATTAACCCTTCCTCATTGCTCAAAACCCAGTCCAGAATAGCATGCTCTCTAGTTGGTTCCTCGACATGTTGGTTCAAAAAACCATCCCGCATACATTCCAAGAAATCCTCTTCCTCAGCACCTTTATATTGGGATATCTCTGGGAGGGGGGGGCATAAAACAGGACAAACTTTCCTGTGAGCCGTATTTTTAACAAAGCAACAAAAAGTGTCCAAATAAAATGTTAAACACGAGGAGAAGGGAAGATTTTACCGATGCAAACAATAGATTGGAGAAGCATTGCACCAGGAAGGAAGTTAAAGGAATAAACCGCCTCCTTTTCGAGGGAGTGGTCGGAGGGTTTACATTTCACTGCACTTGTTTGGCGTAAGCTACAATCGTATTTTCTGATCGACACAAACTCCCCTGTTGTGAAGGTGCATCGGACGGGAACGGGTGCAGAGAAAATGTCCAATGATTCCAATGACAACAGACTGAAATTTGTTAAGCGACCGGACGAGGTCACAGGTAAAATAAGCGTCACACCATGCGTAAAATAAGGACTGACCCCCCCCCCCCATTGCGGAGTCTGGGTGGGCAAGTTCACTCGAGTGTCTTGTACATCCCAGATTTACGCTGCCGCTTGGAGCTGAAAATCTACGCGCAATTCTACGTGTGTAGAATCCGGATCCAGACCCCCGCGCAGCGGCCGCTGAATGGCTAATTGTCTTTGGCTGATCGGGGACCCAGGATGGAAATAGGTCTTTGACTAAGTCCAAACCTGGTTAGCTAGAGTTCGACAGTGACAGATCAGTGTATGTTGAGAGCTTTTAATAATACCCAAAGTGCTTTTGATATATTTGAACTAGTTTTGGTTTGCCACGCAATAAAATCGTTATCTCAATTCCCCACTCACATCTACCGACAGTAAACTTTCAACCACTTGTTTGTTGAGAAGCTATCTAACTTTGCCTTAACATATTCGAAGATTTGGACGCTATTACGCTTCTGTGAAGAGAATTCTAAAGACTTTAATTTAAAAAAATATTTTTTCTGTCCTTAGAAGGCAACCCTTATTTTTAAATATCGTCCCTCACGCCCACACCAGTTCTCAATTCTCCAACAAGAGAATCCCCTCTACATCATGTCAAGATCTTTCAGGATTTTTTTAATACTTGAATAAAGTCCCTCTCACATGCTCCCCTAAATTCAGTACGTACAAACCATAGTCTCTTTCTGCTAGTTCCGGGTATTAGTTCGGTATACATTCCCAGAGCTGCTTCCAATGCATTTTATGTCTTCTGAGTTTTTCTCCACTTCTGAATCAGAATCAGTTTATGATCATTGTCTTATGGGAAGTGAAAACTGATGTTTTCCCAAATCAAGTTGTTCATGAACTTGAAGACGCCACAGTAGCGTAGCGGTTAGCACGAGCTATTACAACTCGGGGCGTCGAATTTCCGAGTTCATTTCGGGTTCCGCCTGTAAGGAGTTTGTACATCCTCGCCATGACGGCGAAGTAGCCTATCGGTTAGTAGCCTAAATGGCCATTGTAAATTGTCCTGCTTTGTGTTGGGCTGGTGTTAAATAGGTGGGCTGCTGGCCGACATAGTTTGTTGGGCTGGAGGTGCCTGTTCCTTGCTGCATCTCTCAGTAATGAAAGACATTTATGGCAATACAGTCCGCTTAATCGGTAGAATTCGATTTTTCATAAAACCTTAGCATTGTGTAATTTTGCTTCTATTTCAAGGTTCAAAAGTTCTAACAAATCCTTCAAAAGTAAGTAATGTCAATGTTCTTTGCTATCATTTCATGGTATGTGCCTGCAAATTGTTTGGTTTTATTTTAATCTATCTGATTAAAGTCATTCTATCGAAAATAGAGCATATTCTTTCATTGAAATAAAATTGTCTTTTACCTTTAACCCATAAATAGTATGTACACCATCAAGTATTAGGCTAACTATTGTTTACTTTTATAATTATTTCTAATTTGTGTGTGTTTTATTTTTGTTACTTGTACTTTTTGTTCTGTGCATTAGCAATCAAACATTGTTAATTTATGTTGAGTTACTCTTCCCTCTTGTGTCTGTGGTATCGTAATGTGCTACATATCATGTTCTTTTTCTCTGAGTGTAAAATGGAAAGCCTGTTGGGTATGCAGTGTCAGTTATGGATTGTCACAAAGTTCAAAAATCTGTCCCTTTGGGTAGGTGTGGCTTCCTAACTATATGCCTCAGGCTAGGAAAGGCCCAGTCCCATATCCCACATCACGGACCTCTGATACAGGATTTGCCATGAAAGTCTGCTATACTTGATGAGAATTCAGCAATGTTGTCAAGATTTCAGTGTTCTACAAATATTACTTTCAGGTAGGAATACATCATATAGCAGCTCTGACATTCCAGCCTCACATCCCAACCATCGATCGGCAATGCCCTTTTCCAGTGACGCAGACATGACCTGCAGGGTTTTGGCACACTGATTGGCAAGAGGACACAAACCAAGTGAGACGCTGGAAGGAAAGAGGGTCCCTAGGTTATTATCAGCGGAGTTGAGTTTCGGTAAGGAGTGGGGGTGGGGGGGTTGAGATATAGAGAAAGATACTGTGTTTTCTTTGCTTAATTTTGGCAGAAATAACGTGACATGCCAGTGACTATTAATAATTTGAAAGGATTTTCACATCATAATCCAATGGTTCTTGCTTCTAATGTTTTCAGAAATTTAAAAACTAAATTTAAGGTGATACTATTACATTTGTATAGGGTCATTGTCTTTGTTTAAAACCCTTGGATACTTTAGGGAGAACACAGAAATTAGTAGATGTTTGGAACATGCTGCCGTGGAGGTGATAGAAACAGATATGCAGCAGTATTGAAGAAGAATTTAAACAGACATATGAACTGGAAGAGTTTGACAGAACACAGACCCTATGCAAGCAGATGGGATTAGTTTATCTTGGCTTCATGGTTGGTGCAGACATGATGTATCAATGAGCCTTTTCCTGTTCTGTACTTTTCTATGTTCTATAACAGAAAACAACCCAGAGCTCCTTCAAATCACACCAGGATACACTCCAGTCAAAATGAAAATATGTGTTTTGTAACCATTGGAAAATCTGTTCCTTTCTTCACTCACATTTCAGGTAGCCACTTCACCAATCAGATCAAATTAATTTGAACCATTTTATTTTGTTTTATCTGAGCGACTATTTTTAATAAAAGCACTATTCAAGAAATTGTGGTTGGTGAATACTCAAATCCTAAAACAAATTCTGTAGTGTTTCCAACAAGATGTTCTATTGCAGGAGATGATGACCCAAATGTCTACAGAGTGGAAATGGCCTGTGGATCCCATTTCACTCACGGAATGGTGTCGGAGCCAGATAAGTCAGGTGGATATCACAAACAATCCTTTCTGTTATATCTCATGCTCAATCCACCTTTTAAATGGGAATGTTTTACAATATTTTTTCATTTTCTATTCCAGGGTCATTTCAAATTCCACTGCCCTGCAATAATTGATGGGGCAAATGAAGGATGTGGAGAGGAATGGTCCTACATGGAGGTGTACAGACACGCATTGCTCTCTGTTGAGGAACGGCAGATTTTTGAAGAGAGGCTTGTCACTCTCGCTGCTTCAAGTTACTGTGAATACAAACAGGTAAAGCAGGACTGGCATCTAACTAACTGCTAATAAATAGGGTGTTGCAAGGAATGAGACAAACCCAAACGCAGGACACAGGCACGGAGATTAAGTTAGGATGCAGACAAGGGCGTGAGCGTTGAACGGCAAGCAGGAGGGTGAGCAGGAAAGCAGAAGGCAGGTAGAACTATCTTGACACAGAACATAGAAAGGAAAGTTGCAGATGAAAACTTTCATAGCACCTAGAGATGGAGTTACACAGGTAAACCTCGGTGCTGAAATAAAATTTATAATATTCATCTTGACACGGAGAGACTGAGTTTCACTGGTAAATCTCGGCACTGAAGCAAAACGTAGAACACACAATCGTAAGCGGCCGGGAAATGTTAAATACCACACTGGCAAAACCAGTGATCAGGCAACGAGTGGATGCAAAGCTGGGGTTCTTATGCTGCAGGTCTTGATGAAAACCAGGTGTGCTGCCATCAATGGAAATTAGGAGAAAATGGGGTATTAACGGTCAGAACCATGGCACAAACAAAGGGAATTAGGAGAAAATGGGGAATCAATGGTCGGGACCATAACAATAACCTCCCCTCTACGATAGTGTCCAGGCAAACCACCAAGCTTGTCCGGATTGTCACGGTGGAAATCTCGGATGAGGGAAGGGTCCAAGATGAAGGAATGGGGAATCCAAGTGCGCTCCTCAGGACCATCTCCCTCCCAATTGACCAGCTACTGGAGACCCCTGCCTCGGTGGCGCACATTCAGTAATTGCCAGACTATGTAAGCTGGGTAGTCGTCAATGACCCAGGCAGCTGGAGGATGTTCAGCAGGAGGGCAGAAAGGGCTGACAGACACGGGTTTCATTTGGGAGTCGTGGAACGTGGGACGAATGTGCATGGATCTGGGCAGTTTGACTTTGACCACCAAGGGGTTGATGATGCTCACAATTTTGAATGGTCCAAGATAATGAGGGATGAGTTTCTTGGATTCATTCTTGAGAGATATGTCTTTTGAAGAGAGCCAAACCTTCTGACCAGACCGATAGTTGGGCACAGGAATTCAATGGTGATCAGCAATCCTCCAGTTGCGGTCAACTGAGTGGAGCTGGGCCACACGTGCATCCTTCCAGACCTTGTGGCACCGGCGAAGATGGGCCTGAACTGAAGGCACAGCGATGTTGTCTTCATGTGCAGGAAACAGAGGGGGTTGGTAGCCGAGGAAGCATTCAAAGGGAGACATTCTGGTGATGGCGCTGACCAGGGAGTTGTGGGCATACTCCACCCAAGTTAGATGGGTGCTCCAGGATGATGAGTTATTGGTGGTTATGCAGTGCAGTGCTGCTTCCAAATCCTGGTTTGCTCGTTCCATTTGACCGTTAGTCTGTGGATGGAAACCAGAAGTCAGACTTACTAAGGCTCCAAGGACTTGGCAAAAGGACTCCAGACTTGAGAGATGAATTGAGGGCCCCAGTCAGAAATGATGTCAGAGGGAATTCCATGAAGGTGGAAGACATGATAGACAAGGTCGTTGGCTGTTTCACGGGCTATAGGGAGTTTGGGAAGGGCTATGAGTGCAAGGCTTTGGAGAAACAGTCCACCACGGTGAGTACAGCAGTGTTACCATGTGAAGGGGGTAGTCCAGTCACGAAATCCAGAGCTATGTGGGACCAAGGACAGCTAGGGACAGGTAGGGGATGAAGCAACCCAGCAGGTGATCGATGGGAGGCTTTTCCGCAGGCACATACAGAACAGGCAGAGACGAAAGAGCAAGTGTTAGCATCCATGGAGAGCCACCAGAAATGTTGCTTCAGAAGGGACAGAGTTCGATCGATTCCAGGATGGCAGACAAAACAGTGAGTATGCCCCCACTGGAGACCTGAGACAGAACAGAGTCAGGCACGAAGAAGCGATTGGGGGGTCCATTGCCTGAGTCTGGTTGAGTCCGTTGGGCCTCCTTGATTATGGATTCGATCTCCCAGGTGAGGGCAGCCACAACACAGGATGGTGGAAGGATGTTCTCGGGGTTGGGAAAGCCCTCCTCGGAGACGTATTGATGGGAGAGAGCATCGGGCTTCCTGTTCTTGGAACCAGGACAACAGGTGAGTGTGAATCTGAAACGGCCAAAAGAAAATGCCCAACAAGCTTGGCAGGAATTCAGGTGTTTAGCGGTTTTGACGTATGCCAGGTTCTTATGGTCTGTCCAGACGATGAATGGATGTTCAGCTCCCTCCAGTGAGTACCTCCACTCCTCCTAGGCAAGTTTGACAGCCAGCAACTCCCGGTTCCCAACGTTGTAGTTCCTTTCGGCGGGGGATAGACGGCGAGAGAAGAAGACACAGGGATGGAGCTTTTGGTTTGGGATGGAGCATTGGGAGACAATCGCTCCCATCCCAGAGCTGGAGGCGTCAACTTCCACAATGAATTGGCAAGAGGGGTCAGGTTGGACCAGGATGGGAGCGGAAGTGAAACATCTCTTCAGCTCCGAGAAGGCTGAGTCTGCTTCGGGGGTCCAGTGAAAAGGGGTCACAGGATACGTGAGTCGAGTAAGAGGCGCTGCCACCAGGCTGTAATCCCTGATGAAGCGACGGTAGGAGTTTGCGAACCCCAGAAATCGCTGGAGTTGTTTGAGCGTCGTGGGTTTTGGCCACTCTGCCACCGCCCAGATCTTTTCGGGATCCGCCCTCACCTGCCCACTCTCAATGATGTACCTCAGGAAACTGACAGAACAGGCATGGAACTCGCATTTCTCTGCCCTAACGAAGAGCTTGTTCTCCAAAAACCTCTGAAGAACCTGATGGACATGGTGGGTGTGTTCCTGAAGACTGCGGGAGAAGATTAGGATGTCATCCAAATAAATGAAAACGAAATGGTTAATAAGGTCCCTAAGGACATCGTTTACCAGGGCTTGGAAGACGCAGGGGGCATCAGTGAGACCGAATGGCATGACCAGATATTCGAAATGACCGGGGGGGGGGAGGGGGATGTTAAAAGCTGTTTTCCATTCATCTCCCTCCCTTAGCCCCTTAGCCTGACCAGGTGATAGGCATTTCGCAAGTCCAACTTACAGAAAATTGTGGCTCCGTGAAGGGGTTCAAAAGCAGAGTTGATAAGGGGCAGGGGATGTTCTTTATGGTGATGCTGTTCAGGCCCCGATAGTCAATGCAGAGGCACAGTGAACCGTCTTTCTTCCTCACAAAGAAGAAACCTGCACCTACCGGGGAAGATGAGGGTCGGATAATGCCAGCCGCGAGAGAGTCATTTACGTAAGCCTCCATTGCTTCCCTTTCTGGTCGGGACAGGTTATACTGCCGACTGGTGGGTAGTGAGGCTCCGGGGAGATGGTCAATTGTACAATCGTAAGGGCAATGTGGAAGCAGGGAAAGAGCCCGTTGCTTGCTAAACACTTCTCCCAGATCGTGATACTCTACTGGAACCTTGGATAAGTCAGGGAGTTCAGAGGTGGACAAGGTCACGGTGACCTCCACTGGGGAAAGGGCTGATTGCGGACAAGTGGAATGGCAGAGTGAACTCCAGCCGACTATCTTCCCAGTGGGCCAGTCGCTGTGGGGGTTATGATGGCTTAACCAGAGATAGCCAAGAACTACAGGGGCTTGAGGAGAGGATATTAAATTGAATCATACCTGTTCCCAATGGTTTCCGGAGAGAAGAAGAGGTAGGGGTTCTTTGCAGTGTGTGACTTGGGCCAGTAGTCTACTGTCCAGTGCCCAGGCTTCCAGGGGTGCACACAGTGGCTCACGAGGAATTCCAGCCTGGAAGGCTAAGTTTTCATCCAAGACGTTTCCCTCAGTGCTGGAGTCCATTAGTGCTAAAAGAGGCAAGGACTGTTGGTTGTAACCCAAAGTGGCTTGAAGCTGCTTCTGGGGTCAGGGTACGGAAGGGAATGTTGTCTGGCTCACCAGGGTCCCCCCTGCTACTGGTGAGCCTTCCCTTTTGGCCGAAGGGGACAGGTAGCGCGAAATGGCCAGACTGGCTGCAATATAGACCTTCACCCGCTCTCAATCTCCGGAGTCGCTCTGCGGGGGAAAGGCGATTCCATCCCAGCTGCATGGGCTGCTCTCCCGGGGCGGTGGAAATGGCTGGGCTGGGAGCTACTCTGGGAGCAGGTGGAGGAGAGAAGCTTGTTCTGGCGGGAGGCAGTAATGAGTGCCGAGGAGTGGCCAAAGTTGGTGGACGACCAGTTCTTCCTCTATGGCGTTCTCGGAAACGATTGTCCAATCTGGTGGCCAGGGAGATCAAGGATCCAGGCTGTCGGTGTCATCTTTTGCCGCTAACTCGTCATTCATCATGTCGCTGAGAACATTCCGAAATACCCCTTGGAGTGCCTCATCGTTCCACCCGAGTCGGCCACTAATGTCCGGAACTCCACGGATATTTGGCAACACTGCATGAGCCCTGGCGGAGACTGAGTCGACGCTTGGCGGCATCTTCACCACAGACAGGGTGGTCAAAGAAATTTCTAATTTCCGTGATAAAGGTGGTGAAGGAAGAGCAGATCTCCGGTTGATTATCCCAAACACCTGTGGCCCACGCTAAGGCACTTCCCCGCAACAACCCCATGATATAAGCAATGTTTGACTTATCCGTGGAGTACGTGGATGACTGCTATTCGAACACCAAGGAGCACTGAAGAAGGAAGGCCCGGCACTTCTCCGAATCTCCAGCGTAGTGCTCCGGTTCAGGTACATGAGGCTGTCTTGGCGGGAGTGTTGCTGACACCTAGGGGGTTGCCGCTACAGGCTGGCTGGGCTGGTTAGACAGAGTTCCAGGAGTGGGTTGGGTAAACTGAGTGGATAAACGGTCCACCTGGTCACTGATCTGCGTGATGTGAGCAGACAGGGAACGGAGGTTCTCCATGACCTCCCAAAGTTGGTCATGCTGTCCCAGTAGGGAACCCTGGCTGGCGAGGGCTTGCTGAAGGGTATTCGTGTCCGCTGGGTCCATGGTGGCCAGATCGTTCTGTTGCAAGAAATGAGGCGAACTCAAGCGCAGGACAGAGGCAGGGAGATTCAGTTAGGATGCAGACGAGGGCGTGAGCGTTGAACAGCGAACAGGAGGGTGAGCAGGAAAGCAGAAGGCAGGCAGAACTATCTTGACATGGAGTGTAGAAAGGAAAGCAGCAGACAAAACCTTTCTTAGCACAGAGAGACAGAGTTACACAGGTGAACCTCGTGCTGAAGTAAAACTTAGAAAGCTTATCTTGACACGGAGAGACTGAGTTTCACAGGTAAACCTCAGAATTGAAGCAAAACGTAGAAAACACAATCCTATGCAGCTGGGAAACGTTAATTATCACATTGGCAAAACCAATGATCTGGCAACTAGTGGGTGCAAAGCCAGGGTTCTTATGCTGCAGGTCTTGATGAAAACTAGGTGTGCCGCCATCAAAGGAAATTAGGAGAAAATGCGGAATTAATGGTCGGAACCGTGGCACAAACAAAGGGAATTAGGAGAAAATGGGGAATTAACGGTCGGGACCATGACATAGGGGTCATTACTGGATTTGAGAAAGCTCGGAGCTTAGAATAATGTGAGTGTCTGAAGAAATGAGTTAATATTCAGGGAAGCTGACAGGCAATGTTTTAAAAAGGAGCCACTATTTAACATAATTTTTAAAATAATAAGCTGGGGTTCTCACAAGGGTTTCCCAGAGACTCTAACAATGAATAGGTTAACTGACCACTTTTGCTGCAAAAGAGAACCGAGGGATTACCTGATCAAAGGATTTGAAATTATAAGGAGATTTGATATGATCAATGTAGAGAAGAAATTTTCACTTGTGGAGGAATACAATTTTGGATATCTGAATACAAAGCTTTCACGAAGGAATATCATTGGAAATTCAGGAGAAACTAAAGAAAAATACGTAGTAACTGAGATCAATTCCAAAGAAGGTGAGGAAGGTGGATGAGTACATGAAAAAATGAAGATACACTGACGGGCTGACATGAAATAAACTGACAAACTTTATATGTGGAAATGATAAAACAATCGGTGTTTCGGTTGAGACCCGCCTTCAGGATTGGAAAGGAAGGGAGAAGACACCAGAATAAAAATGTGGAGGAAGGGGAAGGAGGACCAGCTAGAAGGTGATAGATGAACTGAGATGGCTGGGAAAGGTAAAGGGTTGGGGAAGGAGGACTTTCCCATCAAACGCACAGAGAAAGGGATACTGTTGTAGTGTGGCGGACTGACCCCCACTCTCAACCATCAAAAAATTGTCTCCAGCATCATCACTAACGTCATCAGTTCTGGAGATCTCCTATCCACTGCCAGTGAATTCATCGCTCCCTTACCCTGCACTGCATATTTCTAGCTCCTACCCAAAATCCACAAACCTGGGTGTACAAGTAGACCTGTTGACCCTGCCTGCTTCTGCCCGAGAGAACTCATGTCCACATACCTCAACTCCATTCTACCCACTTGGTTCAGTCCCATCCCACATATGTCTGCTACACTTCACATGCTCTTGATGTCTTCAACAACTTTCAATTTCCTGGCCCCAACCACCTCATTTTCACCATGGGCATCGATACCTCTATCCCCCATCAAGAAGGCCTTAAATCTTTCTGCAAAAAAAACCTAACCAGTTCCCCTTCACTACCACCCTCCTGGCAGAACTGTCCTCACCCTCAACAATTTCTCATTTGGCTCTTCTAAATCTCTCCAAACTCAAGTGTTAGCTATGGGTCCTAGCTGTGCCTGCCTTTTCAATGGCTACATAGTATGTTCCACTTCTCTTCCTGTGATACTTTGATGACTGCATTGATGCTCCTTGTACACCCTTGATGAGATCGTCAATTTCATCAATTTTGCCTCCAACTTCCAAACTGCTCTTCAATATACTTGGTCCATTTCTGACACCTCTCTCTTTTCTCAATCTTCCTTTCTCCATCTCTGGATACAAACCATCTCATCACAACTTTTATAAACCTACCAATTTCCACAGCTATCTTGACTATAACTCTTCTCACCCTGTCTCCTGTAAAAATGCTTCTTCTCTTTTCCCAGTTTCTTCATTTCCACTGTATTTGTTCCAGGATGAGGCTTTCCTTTCCAAGACATCAGAGATGTCCTCCTTCTTCAAAGAGCTGAGTTTCCCTTCCTCCACCATTGATGCTGCCCTCAGCTGCATCTCCTCCATTTCCGGACACCCACATCTTAACGGGGTAGAATTCCTCTTGGCTTCACCTATTATTCTCCACAATTTCCACCATCCCAACACATCTTTACCTACATCCCCACTCTCTGCGTTCTATAGGGTATGCTCCCTCTATGATTTTCGAGTCCATTCATCCCTCCCCTCTGATCTCCTTCCTGGCATACGATAAAATGCGACACAGCCTCCTCCTTATTCACCTACTCCCTTAACTTCATTCAAGGCCCCAAGCAGTCCTACTAGGTGAGACAACACTTCACCTGTGAATGTATTGGGGTCATCTATTCCACTCAGCAATCCCAATGTGGCCTTCTCTGCATTGGTGAGACCTGATGGAAATTGTGGGACAACTTTGTTGTGCACCTCTGCTACACCGCCAAAAACAGAATTTCCCTTTGGCAAAACACTTCAATTCCTATCGCCATTCCTGTTCCGAAATGTTGTTCGATGGACTCCTCTTTTGTCATGATGAGGCTGCACTCAGGGTGGAGGAGAAACAACTCATGTTCTGTCTGGGTAGCCTCCAACCTGATGGCATGAACATCAATTTCTCCTTCTGGTAAATCTTTTCCCTCACCTTTCCCTCTTAGACCATAAGACACAGGAGCAGAATTTGCCGTTTCATCCCATTAAGTCTGCTCCTCCATCTAATCATCGCTGATCCTGGATCCCACTCAACCCCATACATCTGCCTTCATTACCGTATCCTTTGATCTCCTCACTGTTCAGGAAATGATCAAATTCCGCCCTAAATATACACATGGACTTGACCTCCACTGCAGTCTGTGGCAGAGCATCCCACAGATTTTCTATTCTTTGGCTGAGAAAAATCCTCCTTACCTCTGTTCTAAAGGGCCGCCCCTCAATTTTGAGGCTGTGTCCTCTAGTTCTGGACACCCTCACTACAGGAAACATCATCTCCATGTCCACCCTATCTAGTCTTTTTAAATTTGGAACGTTTCAATGAGATCCCCCTGTGTTCTTCTAAATTCCAATGAATACCGGCCCAAAGCTGACAAACGCTCTTCTTCTATTTCCCACTTCGGCCTCTGACCTCTTCTCCTCACCTGCCTATCATCTCCTCCTGGTGCTCACTCCTACTTCCCTTTCTCTCATGATCCACTCTCCTCTCATACCACATCCCTTCTCTAGCCCTTTACCTTTGCCACCCACCTGGCTTCACCTGTCACCTTTCAGCTAGTCCTTCTTCCCTTCCCCACGTTTTTATTCTGACATCTTCCACTTCTTTTCCAGTCCTGAAGAATCTTGACCGAAACGTCAACTGTTCATTCTTTTCTATAGATGCAGCCTGACCTGCTGAGTTCCTCCAGCATTTTGTGTGTGTTGCTCTGGAATTCCAGCATCTGCAGAATCTCTTGTCTTTAAGCTTTATATCTGGATCATACACACCCAGGTATTGGTTCACTTCTGGACTGTTAATTCTGCAACATGATTCTCACCAATAGTTCTACACAGAATTGTCAGCATTTTTTATTGGTGCTCATGAATGTGCAAGTCCCAGAATGTCAGTTCCTCAGTCATGTTCTAACAAAGAATTCTGCATGGATTCTTTCAGAAGGAGCTTGTGGAATTCATAGTATGTAGATGAGAAGAACAGTTCTCTGATCTTGCATAAGGTTAGAGAAGATACAGGGTCCATAAACTGTTCAGTGGAAATTGTCGGTAGAATGAAGATATTGCATACCTTCAATGATTTGCATATTACCCTCACTAGCCCGTGGCACAGGCAGCAATCATAGATTACAACCCTGGAGGTCCTGCTTTTCAGCTTTCTACTTAGCTCCCTAAAATCTCTCTTCAGGACCTCCTCCCTTTTCCTATCTATGTCATTGGTGCCAATCTATATCATGATGGCTTCCCCTCCCCCTTTAGAATGCCATGGACCCGATCTGAAATGGTCCTGACCCTGGCACCACCTGGGGCACATACCATTTGGGTGTCTCTATCGTGTCCACAGAATCTTGTGTCTACTCATCTAACCATGGAATCCCCTATCAATACTGCAGTCCTCTTCTCCTCCATTCCCTTCTGAGCCACAGCATCAGACTCTCCTTACTTTACAGCATTCGCTACTTTATATTGTGGGGATCAGCAAAGACGATGAACCAAAAACAGGAAAGATTTAGAGAGCTTTGGGCCAAACTCAAGCAAATGAGTATCACTCTCTGGTGGAGGGGGGAGTGGGGGGGGGAATGCTCCTACACAGGATTGAAAGAAACTGCACAAAGTTGTGAACTTAGCTTCACCATGAGCACCAGCCTCTATGGCATCCAGGCCATCTTAAAGGAACGATGCCTCAAAAAGGTGGCATCTGTCATGACGGACTTTCATCACCCAGAACATGCCCCCATCTCATTGCTTCCATCAGGGAGATACAGGAGCCTGAGGGAAAACAACACAATGATTCAGGATCAGCTTCTTCCCCTCTGCCATCGGATTTCTGAATGGACAATGAGCTCTCCCTCACTACTTTTTTATTTTCATTTTTACACTTCTTACTAAGTTTAACTATTTAACATATATATTTATTGTAATTCATGGTTTCCTCTCTGTACTTATTTATTGCATTTACTGTTGCTGCAAAGACTACAAATTTCGCCACACACGCCAGTGATATTAAACCTGATCCTGATTCAGATTCTGAAATGCGATCAGTTCAGACAGATGGATTGGTTTGCATGGAGCAGTTGGACCAAAGGGCCAGTTTATGTGCTGTATCAATCAATGACTCTGTGACTCAAAGATGTGATTCCGCTGTAAATCAATGTCAGGGGAAACACAGTCTCACTCAGTGATTGTGGTATAAACCCATATGACCAAGTGTTACATACCTCGTGGGTATCTTGTGATTGCCTTATGACCATGATGTAATTGAGTATCTTGTGAGTATGATGTAATGGTCTTGTGATGGTGGGGAGGTGTAATTTTCCCACCAGGGTGAGGTCACATGATGTAATTTTCCCACCGGTGTGAGATCACATGATGGCATGTTCCCAACAGGTATACAAAGAGGATACCCTTGATGTCAAGCAGTTAATTTGTCAGTTAATTTGTTAGTTACTTTTTTATGCTGCATACTCGTCTCATGATGCAGTTTCATTTTAAAGTGGAGTTTATACATTCTATTGTAAGGTACAAAAACCTGGTGCCAGCAGTTTTGCCAATCGCTGCCAGTTTTTGTTTGTTGCACCTTTGATTTACCTTTACAGTCTAGTATTGGAGAGTGAAGACCTTAGTAGAGTACAGGAACCTGAAGGAATGAGTAAAGTTGGTGTCATTCGGTGGTTTTATAAAGGGTCGACCATATTGCATTTTCGTTCAGGAATAGTGGCCTGCATCTGAGATAACCCGTGCAAGATCAGGAAAATTTGTGCAGTGTTCACCCTCCAGGAAAAGATCCGTTCCTTTGAGCTGTTTTATTTTTTCTGTCATGAATTCTTTGGACAAGGCATCTCGCAGCTGGGATCAGCAGTAATGTCACGTCTTCGAAGCAATCAGTTTTCAGGGAAGTCTCTCCTTACTGACTGTATAAATCACTTGGACTTTCGAATTTACCACTTTAAGACTGTATTGGAATTTACCACTTTAAGAACTGTTCCAGAGTTTGGCTCTTTGTGAAATTGCTGTATAGCATTTAACTTCCGGTTAAGTTAGTTGTTTGTTTACTTTTCACTAGTGTTGAGCAGAGTTTAATAAATGTTTATGTTTGTTTATAAAACCTGACTGAATTCTATGTTCATCGTTGCCGACCACGTAAAACCAAGGAATTAATCATCAGATGAATATCACTCCAGAAATCTCTCAATATATTTAGTACTTAGCCAACTGTTTAGGTGTAACACTTCTGGGGTGGGTGAGGGGGGTGGGGTTGGGGATCTCAAGATTGTTACTGTGATAATGATTTCATGTTGCAAACTTTTAATTTGTGTGGAACATCAAAAATTATCAATACAGGAGATGCCATAACATTAATTTTGAAGAAGCACATTTAAAAGCTAAGATTACATTATTATATACAGTGGATTATCAGAAGTGTATGTCCTTAATTACTAATTTCATCATCTGTCTTTGTTTAGTGTCCTAGGTGTGGGAGTTATGTGGAATGGAAAGATGAGACGAACATATCAGTGACTTGTTCAATCTGCACGGCCAACGATGGAACCCCTTTTGAATTTTGCTGGCAATGTATGAAGAAATGGAAAGGCCCAGGTCCACGCTCGGATAAATGTGATAATGAAGGATGCATTAATGTCCAGCTGGAAACCTTGAAGAACTGTGACACAAAAACTTTACCTGACAGCAATATTCAAAATTGTCCTACAATCCGTGCTTGTCCCACTTGTGGGTTGCTGATAGAACATAAAGAAATGTGCAAATATGTCATGTGCATCAGATGCCATGTGGAATTTTGCTTTGCCTGCGTTAACACAAAGGCAATTTGCAGTAAATCATCTGAGTATTCTCTTCATTGTGCTGTACCTGTAGCCCCAAGGCAAACAAGTATTCCAGTGTGGAATCGTACTCAAGATCAAACCTCCAATCTCACTTCAGATTCCGATTCATTTGGCAGTCCAAATCCCACTCAAAATCCCACTCTAAATTTTTTTCTAAATCATATTCAAAATCCCATTCAAAATCCTGTTCAGAGTCCAACTTTAAATTCCTCTTTAAATTCTAATAGCCATCCCAAGGACGAGAGTTGTATAATTCTATGACAAAACAATCCAGATCAGAGATTGCTGAAGGTACAAAAACGCAGAATAGTCATTTAAACATTGTAATATGCCTGACCCTTTGTTCTCTTGTGCCAGATTGTTTCATTCATTGTTCCCATGGTGATGTGATCTGAGAATCCATAAGTAGCGTAAATAATTGTCATTTCATCTTCCATAAAACATGCAGCTCTGATTTAAAGTGGACTAATTCATTATGTGCATATACAGCTTAAATTCACAATATTCATGTCTCTTCATTTTTCTGCAACATTCTGTGTATAATGTGAGGAAAGCATTATTGATTTTGTTTGTATTTACTGTGTTCTTCTGCAGGTACATAGAACATAGAAATCTGCAGCACATTACAGACCCTTCGGCCCACAATGTTGTGCCAACCGTGTAACCTACTCAAGAAACTGCCTAGAATTTCCCTGCCACATAGCCCTCTATTTTTCTGAGCTGTATGCTCCCTTCTAAGAGTCTTTTAAAAGACACTATTGTGTCGGCCTCTACCACCATCGCCAGCAGTGCATTCCACACACCCACAACGTACCTCAGGCATGTTCCTTGTTCCTACATCCAAGCTCCTTAAAACTATGTCCCCTCGTGTTAGATTGCTCAGCCCTGTGAAAAAACCTCTGGGTATCCACACGGTCAACGCCTCTCATCATCTTATCAGATCACTTTTCATTCTCCGTCACTTCAAGGAGAATACACCAAGTTCACTCAACCTATTTTCATAAGGCATGCTCTCTAATCCTTGCAAATCTCCTCTGCACTGTCTCTATAGTATCCACATCATTCCTGTAGTGAGGTGACCAGAACTGAACACAATACTCTAAGTGGGGTCTAACCACTTATATAGCTTTAACATTACGTCACTGCTCTTGAACTCAATCCCACAGTTGATGAAGGCCATCACACCATACGCTTTCTTAACAGCACTGTAAACGTGTGCTGCAGTTTGACTGTCCTGTTAACACGGACCCCACGATCTCGCATATCCCCCACATAGCCAAGAGTATTACTGTACCATTAAAATTGTATTCTGTCTTCAAACTTGACCTACCAAAATGAAGTACTTCACACTTAGCTGGGCTGAACTCCATCTGCCACTTCCCAGCCCAGTTCTGCATCCTGTCGATGTCCCACTGGAATCTCTGACAGCCTTCCAGACTAGCCACAATGCCCCCAAATTTTGTATCATCAGCAAACTTACTAACCCACCCTTCTACTTCCTCATCCAGGCCATTTAAAAAATCACAAAGAGGAGGGGTCCCAGAACAGATCCCTGCAGAACACCACTGGTCACTGACCTCCATGCTGATTACGAAACATCTACAACCACCCTTTACCTTCTGTGGGCAAGCCAATTCTCAATCTACTGAGTACTTCCCGGACATAGAGTTATTCTACCTTCTTGCTTTATTAAGTTTAAAAGTATTAACATGTGCATCAATATTCAAATATCCAAAAATAGGCTGCTGCATTAAGTAGCGTGTTATCTTGAGTTGAAATATTATTAACATATATTCAACTATTTTATGATCATTTATAAAATAAAATTTATGTTGGGCAGAATTGTACAAAAAGCAATTTGGCGCACGTATTTTGTTTTGTAATTTATTTTTTATTGAATTTCATCATCAGACAAACATTTCCACAAGATGTATTTCAGAATCTGTACATATATATCATATAATCATATTTGTCACAAATCTCCACATAATATTTATCTGAGGTATATACTTATAGAAAGGAGAGGAAAGAAAGAAAAATCGAGTGAAGAAAACTAAGTACAGAGCAGGGAGTGATCTTTTTTTTTGCAACATATTCATTGACTTGTGAGACTAAAATCTGGCCTATGAGGTGTTATGTAGTTAAACCATTTTTTCAGTATGAATAAAATTGTTCCACTTTATGATTAACAGATGCTGTTATCGTCTCCATTTTGTAAATGTCCATTGTAATTTCCATGCATACATTTAAAGTTGGGCTGTGGTGACCCACTTTCTAGCACACACGAACTGCGCAGAGAGGCCGGCCCCAAAAAGGGCGCCAGGCCATCTTCACCAGCAGGGGGAAAATCCCACGCGCGGAAAGGGTCTGCAGTTATGCATTCCCCACAGCAGTCCCGCCCAGGGAGGGCGGGAACGGGAAGGCTTTAAAGCAGGTCGCAAAGTTTGAATAAATCTCTTTTATCACAACTCTAACTCACCGACTATGTGTGGTTATTTTAGCGCTGTGTGTTGCACACCACTACAGGGCTCTCCTGTGATAATCATTTCCTGGTTAGGATCTTTTTACCAGCCACCAGCAGTACATTCATTAAATATTTATCTCTTTTCAACCATTCTTGAGGTATATACCCAAAATATATGGCCTTACTCTCTAAGGGTGTTTCACATTTAAAGGTGTCTTGTAGGGCATTATGTATCCCACTCCAATAGTCTTTGATTACGGGGAATTCCCACAAAATATGATAATCGTTTGCATTTTGATTTTCACAATTTCTCCAGCAAGCAGGGGGGTTACTATCATAATGGGATTTCTGAGAGGGTGTAAGAAAATATCTTATCAAGTTTTTCAACACAAACTCCTCCATTTCTGTGAACTGGTACACTTCCATAGTATATTTAAATGAATAAAGGGAAATAGAAACAAAAATAAAATTTTCAAATCACAAAATGCAGCCAAAACCCTCTGTTACCCACTCACATCCATCAGATGTTCACTCCATTATAAAGTACTTGCAAGGAGTCTTTATAATTTGAATTATTCACTATTCAGAAAAATGTTGGTTACTCACTGAGAAGCACAGCATCACAGGAAATGGAGAGCTTATCCTTCAGTGGTGTATACAGTCTTGAGACATAGGCTGAAGATGAGAAGGGAAAAATCTAACAGACACCTGAAGAGCAACTTCTTCATGCAGAAGGAGGTGAGTGTATGAAACCTGTTGCCAGAGAAATTACTTGAAGAATGAGTTGGATGAGAGAGCCTGTTCCTCTGCTGAATTACTCTATCAGTCTGTGATTGTTGCCCTTAACAGTGTTTTAAATATGTACTGTATGCATTTAAGTATACTACTCATATGTTTAATAATTCTACACACTGAAGTCATCTTACAATAATACAATTAACAGATAATAAAGGTACCAGAGGATAGTTTATAGTTATAACATTACTAAAGCCCATATCACTGCTAAGATATATCTAAGAGCTGTTTCTAATATTTGCAACATTTTAATCAGTGGTGTACCTAATGTTAACCTGCTACCAATATAGTTGTACGGTTAACATTTGTAATGACAGAATTCCCACTTCCTTCTGCTGTACCGTCCACATCAACTTGCTTTCATCTCTGTCTCCAGTCACTGCACCAGAACTTTTGCTGGCCATCTGACATGTACACCAGCAGTGTTCTGAAGAGGTTTGAAGGTTGACTAGCCAGTCTCGAGATGTACGTGTAAACTCTCTGAGAAAATTCGGGTGAGGTACATCGCCAATTTTTGTACTTGACTTCTCTTCTTCACAGCTTATTCTTGTTGTAGATACATTGGGTAGGGTGACATCTAATGTACAGACATCAGACACGGTGAATGGGGGACACCAGGGAGACAGGGAACCAGAGCTCGACAAACCCAGACAGGGCCTTATAAGTCCATGAGCCAGCAGGGTCGGTTGGTACCATTTGAGGGGAATAATGTTCATCGTGATTTTTGGCAAGGTATACATCTCTAGAGTTAGAAAATATGTGATAGCATTGCACCAGTGGTAGCTTTATTACTTCAAATAAGTAATCACTTTTTGTATATATTCCATATTAATATCAGTACAGCAGAAAATGTTACCCCACCCCCCAAAAGGTAAAAGACCTCATTTGGAGAGATTTCTGGAGTTTTAACAATGTCATGATATTTTCCATATTGTTGTATCAAATCAAAACAATCTTAAACTTTTGTCATAGCATATAGAATTACAGTACAATAATTCAAATGTGGGGTTCCAATAGGCCATAACCTAGGACCCATTTGGTTGTAAAATGAGTATATTTAATCAAAGACTGCTTTACATACTTTGTTTTCCATACTTTCATAACCTATTAATAATCATAATAATTTTCCAAGTCTTCCACATCTTCCGCATCTTCATCTGAACTTTCCACACTTTCTGAGGTGGATGCCTGGTTCTCACAGTCTGCCAGTCTACACATGTCAGTACGCCTGAGGCCATTTGCAACACACATACATCTTGGGAATGAACATTTTTCTGGACAGTTACAGGCCTGTAGTTCCAGGACAGCATCGGGTGCTGGCTGGCCTTCTTTCCAGTGCACCACCAACTGTTCATCTTCCTCTTCTCTCTCCATCTTCCATTCTGTGTCAACAGGGGTTGGCATTTGTTGGTCCTTCTCCAAACATCTTCTGCATATACCAGCCTGGTAGTTGGTTCATTGTGCATGTTTTGTTAAGCAGTCCTTGCACGGTGGGAGTTGATGACTTTTGATTTCACCTTTTTTGGCACAGAAAAGGTGATGCCTGAGCTCATTGACGTTGGTGGTCAATGCTTTTGGGGCATACAGGAGACATGTAAATGCCTCCAGTTTGTCCATCAGTTCTGGGGAGAGGTCCCATTCCTGACCGAATTCTAAGAATGTGTCCTGAGTTTCCCTGTTGCTGGTCAGAAGTTTTAGGGCACTTGTCTTCCCTTTGCCTGTAAAAGTGCTTACAGTGTCACATCCTGTATATGCGTGCAACCCAATGAGAGCCCTACGAACCTCTGTGCCCACAGTGGCAGCAACCTTCCTGATGTCTACAAGCCTTGTACGGGTTCTAGTGTCACACTTCTGGAACAATGGGGCCTCAATCTTGTCACAAAATGTTAAGGACATGATAACGACATCTGTGTCTTCTGAGCAGATCACTACAGATTGGTATCCCTCTCTTGTGGCATGGGCAGCATGGAGAAGTAGGCAGCCATCTGCTTCTTCTTGTTGACACTGAAGAGCTGACACCTCCTCACTGTCTTGAGATGTGATTCTGTAACATTTGTCATTCACATTTGCATACAGAATCTTCTCCTGTAGCTTTGTTCTGTACTCCGCCTTCCTCCATTCATGGACTATGAAGCTAATGAGATTATTTTTGTTACTGACTTTAGTCAGGAAGTTCCTCCACCGCCTCATCATCTGTGTGCCTGTGATACCTTGCAACTCATGATCAGTCTCTTCACCCCGTAGAGATCTTTCACTATTCTTGATAGAATTCTCCTTGTATGTGTCGAACACAACATCTATTCTGCTATTCCAGCGGTCCCCAACCACCGAGCCGCGGACCGGTACCGGGCCTCAAAGCATGTGCTTCCGGGCCGTAAGGAAATGATATGATTCAGCTGCACCTTTCCTCATTCCCTGTCACGCACTGTTGAACTTGAACATAGGGTTGCCAACTGTCCCGTATTTGCTGGGACATCCCATATATTGGGCTAAATTGGTTTGTTCCATATTTCCCCCGCTAAGGTAGAGCGTTCCTATGAAACCTTTCTTGCTGAAATGGCGTGAAGTGAAGAAGCAATTACCACTAATTTATTTGGGAAAAATTTTTGAGCGTTCCCAGACCCAAAAAATAACCTAACAAATCATACCAAATAACACATAAAACAGAAAATAAATAACTCTAACATATAGTAAAAGCAGGAATGATATGATAAATACACAGCCTATATATAGTAGAAATAATGTATGTACAGTATAGTTGGGAAGATGAAGGCAAAACCGATTTGTGGGGGAAAAAACCAGCACGTATGCGCATGTGCACGTCACACAAGGCTTCATGGTTATGGTAGACTTACCAGGAGTAAAATGTCCCGAGATTTGACTACTACTTTTGTCCCTTATTTGGGAGTGAGAAAGTTGGCAGCCCCAACTGTAAAAGACGTATTGAGGTGAGTTTAACCCTACTTGAACAACCCACCACCCCTGCCCCCCCACCCCCCCAGTCGGCGGGTCTGCAAGAATATTGTCAATATTAAAATGCTCCATGGTGCAAAAAAAGGTTCGGACCCCTGTGCTACTCTGACTGCCTTCCCTCAGAGCCACACCCCGAATTGTTGTGGCAACATCTCTGAAAGGAACTTGATCACCTTTCACTCTTTGGACCAAGTTCATTCCATTACCCACTGTAGCAGAGTTTCCTGGGAGTTGCTCTTCTACTGCTACATTTTTTTGCAAGTTTGTGGCTAAAGTAGCTTTATTTGTCTTTCTCAGCAATCCTTCTGGTGTGGACAGGGCTCAGGGCACTGGTCCAACGGGATGAGAAAGGATATCCTCCATACGTAGACTGCACCCTTGTGCCATCGTTATGATGTATCCAAACAAAGACCTGTCTGCTTTCAAGATGATCGCCCTTCCATTTGATTTCACCTCTCTTCTTACACATACCACTGAATGTTTTCAGCTTGTTGGTTTTCATTGGGTCATGGAATTTCTTTGCTGGTGGATCTTCCTCTAGTCTCTCATCTTTGAAGGTTGCATAGCATTGCTCACCAACCGCATATGCCTTCATCAGGTCGAAGGCAATGTCCTTGGGGGCTGCCTTTGCCATAGAGATTCTAATGAGGTCCCAATTCTCTGCAAATAGGTTGACCCATTCATGTATGAGGCTAACCTCTGCTGAAACTGCTTCCTCATCTTTCTGGATTCTTGGCCGCTGTAGCTCTGCATGACAAAGCTCTGATTTGTTGCCTTGCACCATCTCCCTTAACTGTCCCAGGAATGCACTGCGGTGCTCAGCTGTTATGTAGTAACGCTTGTTAGCTCCAGCATTCAGGCTGAACCGTGATGTGCCTCCAGGAGTCTGTGTGTCTTTGTTCACTGTGGCTTCAATAGTCTGGTCCAGAGGGATCTGCCCAAAGGGATTGTTACTTGACAGCTGCACTGAGAATTGGCCTGTCTTGAAGGCCTCACACACAGAAGGATTCTTCTCTGGGAGGTTCATCATCTGAGCAAAGTAAGGGGACAAGTACCTGGAGTAATTCATCTTATCATAGACAAAGCACCATGGGATCATGGTTCTTATAACATGGAGGTGCAACTCCCAGTCTGCCTCACGAGAGACACACAGAAACCCAAGTACTAAGTTTTCTATCATGTCAATGTATGATATCCAGAATGCAGATCGCTCTCCATTGTTGTGATGGAGGTGTTCCAGAAAGTCTGTCCACAAGGTTATCAGCTCAGCTAAGAGTGGACTTCACAGCAGATTGCTCAACTTCTGTTGGTTCAAATCACTGGCCATGTCATTCACATGGTGTAAGAATGATTTGATCATCCCATTCCTCTCTGGAACATTGTCCTCAACCCATGGTGTGACCTCTGCCCATGCGAGTCTCATCAGTGCTTCATAGATCTACTTGTAGACCCTGACAGCACGACTGTCGTGTTTACCATCAAGGACTCCATTGATGGACCCCTCTGCAACAATTCCAGCCTCTATGCATACGTCCTTTAGTCCAGCATCCCAAAGTCGCTTTCCTAGGATGGCTAAGGCATTACATATGGTATGGAATGTCCCCATCCTGAGAAGAATGTTGGAGAAGCGCCCTTTGTGCTTCCAGGCAATTTCAGTGGCTCTTGCATAGAGTGCTTGATCCATGACTACCACAATTGTTCCTAGGTGAAGTTCCTTCCTGAGTAGCTCTGATTGGTTCAGGATTTCAAATACTGTGGTCAACTCTGTGGCTGGTGAATTGATGGTTGACAAATACCCAACAATATCTTGTAAGATTGGTTCTTGGTCCCTGGTGCTGATATTAAAACCAGTCCAGCTTGGGATTGTCTGATACTTTGGATCTGTTTACCTTGCAAGTGTCCACACCAGGTTCTTCTTCCAGGCATGAAAGCTACCACCGCTGCAATGCTATCACATATTTTCTAGCACTAGGGGTATCTACCTTGCCAAAAATCACTATAAGAATTATTCCCCCCAGATGGTACCGGTGGCCCAAATTTGGGGTCCTAGCTCATGGACTATATATACTGCAATTGTGGTAAGCTATCTTTACTCCTGTACTTATATCTTTTCTCAATAAATTCCAACATTTATCTTCCTAATTACTTATTTCACCTGTATGTTGGCTTTGATTGACTTCAGAATGAGAACCCCTGGGATCCTTTGAACATTAACATTATTCAATCTCTCAACATTTTAAAAACACTCCACTTTTCTGTATTGAGCCACATTCCTGTGTCCTCAGTCAGTTTGCCTTTATCCCACTGAAACCCCTTTTCATTCTCCTTCAGATTCTTCATCCAACCCAGTTATGTCTTGTCAGCAAACCAAGAAATACAAAATGGCAGAGCAGATTTGATGGGCCGAAAGGCCGGCTTCTGCTCCTTTGTCTTATGGTCTAACATTTGATCCTCTCAGTCAAAATGTTGCTGTAGTTCCTTTCTTTTCTTTTTCAATATTTTATTGATTTCTTACATAAAAGAATACAGAGTACAGTAGGATATATAATATATATATCGATTACAATATATCTGCAATCACAAATATAGTCTCATTACCCCATATCCATATACATTAAATTTAAACATAATATTGAAAAGAGATAATGTTATTATACAAAAAAAGTCTAACCCACTACCAGAAAAAAACAGCTGTTTGGTTAAAAAAAAAGAAAAGGAAAAAATCCTTATCATATAATAAAACATATTGTTAGCCAACATCTGTGCTTAATAGCAAATCAAAGATTTTGAAAATAATTCAAGAGAGAGCCCCACAATGTTAAAAAATCTTGTCTAGGTTCAGAAATTGAACAGCGAATCTTCTCTAAGTTTAAGCAAGACATAACATCATGTAACCAATGAGTACGAGTAGGCGGAGTGGCATCCTTCCACTTCAGCAACAATGCCCTCCTGGCTATAACAGAAATAAAGGCCAAAATATGCAAATCGTGTGACTCCAAAATAATATCATTTCCTCCAACAATACCAAATAAGGCAGTCAAAGGATTAGGTTTAAAATTTACTTTAAAAAGCACCAAAAAAGTTTAGAATACTCCCTTCCAATATTTTTCAAGACTTGGACAAGACCAAAACATATGAATTAGTGAAGCTTCTCCATTATTACATCTATCACAATAAGGAGATATATCCAAATAAAAATGAGAGAGCTTATCTTTAGTCATGTGTGTCACAATGGGGGGCGTGGACAACGGACCCAAATGCAAGACACAGACACTGAAGTACAAGGAACAGGACTTGACTAGAGTAGGGACGTGACAGGATACAGACAAGGAGCAGGGACAAGAACGCAGACTTGGTCTAGGACATGGACAAGACATGACTGCAGGACTGGAGGCTGGGGTCATGAGGCTTGGAGACAGGCTTGGGGTCTTGAGGCTGGAGGCTTGGAGACAGGCTTGGGGTCTTGAGCCTGGAGGCTTGGAGACAGGCTTGGGGTCTTGAGGCTGCAGGCTGGAGTCTTGGGTCATGGAAAGCGGAGGCTGATAACTCGGAGACTGGAGCTCAGAGACAGACTGGGAACTGTACGTCAACATGGAGCCGGGACTTATCCTTCGAAAAGCTGGGACTCATCTTCAACACGACACCAACCTGAGACAGGACAGTACACAAACATAGAGCCAGGGCTTATACTTAGACAAGCCGGGACTCAACTTCATCTCCACATCAAGGTGGGACAGGACCATCCGTTGGGTAATGGCAGAACGGCCGGACTTATCCAACAGAGGCAAAGACAAGACAAGTCAAGACAGGTCCCCCCACAGGCAACGGCAGAACGGCCTGACTTACCCCATGGAGGCGCGGACAAGACAGATCCCCGTGCAGGGCAACAGCTGAATGGCCTGACTTACCCCACAGAGGCAAGGACAAGACAAGGCAGATCCCCCCACAGGACAATGGCAGAACGGCCTGATTTAACCCACGGAGGAAAGGACAAGAAGAGACAACCACCGAAGAACGACAGACAGTTCCATCTCTGCATTGATGATTGAACTCGACAGTGGTGCAGGTGAGGTATCCAGGCAGAGAGTCAGGCGAGGGGGAAAAAGACAGGGAGGGGAACAGGACAGTCCAGCCAGGAATCCCTGGTTTGCTGAGGTATTTATGTCTCAGCTCCAAAACGAGAATCATGTGCCCACAACAGAAACCAGGGAAAACCAGAAATCCCGGAAGAAGGAACCACGGACTGGACCGTGAACCAGAACACGCACTTCACGGACCGGACCACGACAATGTGTGCCCTATGAAACACTTTAAATTGTAGAAGGGAATAATGGGCACATAACGATGAGGTATTAACCAATTTAAAAATTTCATTCCAATTATCCTCAGAAATTGGAATCTGTAAATCTTGTTCCCGGAGATTTTTAATTTTATCAAAAGGAATATATCACATTCCCAACAAAATACCATAAATATTAGATATAGATACATTATGGAAGGGTTTCAAATTAAAAATTGTATCAAGTAAATTCTTAACTGGACTTTTAGGAAATGTATGCACTTGAGAATGCAAAAAGCCTCTAATTTGTAAATATCAAAAAAAGTGGATTTTGGGTAGGCTATACTTAGCTGACAATTGTTCAAATGAAGAGAGGCTGTCACCAACAAACAAGTCCTGAAAGCATTTAATACCCAATCTATTCCACTCTTTAAAAACTACATCAGTCATCGAAGGTTTAAAAAAAAGTTAGAAGAAATGGGACTTGAAAGTGAAAAACTCAATAAACCAAAATATTTTCTAAATTTTACCCAGATCCTCAAGCTGTGTTTAACTACAAAATTATCAGTGAAATTACTTAAAGATAAAGGAATTGAGGATCTGAGAAGAGAAATGATAGAAAATTTATTAACAAACTTAGCTTCTAAAGAAACCCAGACCGGACAGTCCTCTCGATTAATATAATATAACTAAAACGTAAGATTCCGTATACTGACTGCCCAGTAATAAAACACAAGACAAACCAAGACTAAATAAACCGGCAAAAACCACATAATTATAACATATAGTTACAACAGTGCAAAGCAATACCGTAATTTGATAAAGAACAGACCATGGGCACGGTAAAAAAAAATCAAGAAATTTTATTTTTCCATATATAAGAAGATATAATAGAATCCAGAGAATCAAAAAAGGATTTAGGAATAAAAACAGGTATGGCCTGAAATAAATATAAAAAATTAGGCAAAATATTCATTTTAATAGAATTAATTCGGCCAATCAACGATAAAGAGAGGAATGACCAATTTGATATTGCCTTCTTAACATAATTCAGAAGTGTAAAAAATTTTTCTTTGAAAAAGAATTTATAATTCCTAGTAATTATTACGCCCAAATAAGTAAATTGATTTCTTACAATTTTAAAAGGAAGGTTAGTATTAACTAATACCAAATTATTCAAAGGAAAAAGTTCACTCCTATGAAAGTTCAGTTTATATCTTGAAAACTGGCTGAAGCAGGAGAGTAAAGAAAGTACAGAAGTAAAGAAGACTCTACATTAGAAATGTAGAGCAAAAGGTTATCAGCATAAAGCGACACTTTGTGAGTAATACCCCTCCTTTAAATACTAGCGATATCATTAGATACCTAGAAAGCAATAGCTAAAGGTTCTAAGACCAAATAAAAAAGCAAAGGACTCAAAGGACAACCTTGTCTGGTTCTACGTTGAAGTTAAAATGGTTTAGAATTCTAAAAGTTAGTAAGAACCTGAGCGGAGGGAGATAAATAAAGTAATTTAATCCATCGAATAAAATCGCGCCCAAAGTTATATTTTTCTAAAGTTTTAAATAAATAATTCAACCCAATTCAAAGGCTTTCTCAGCATCTAAGGATATCACCCATTCCGATATCTCTTTAGAAGGAGAATAAACAACATTCAATAAATGATGAATATTAAAGTGGGAGTATCAATTTTTGTTAAGTCCAGTCTGATCATCAGAAATAATAGATGGCAAAATATTTTCAATCCTACAAGCCAAAAGTTTAGATAAAATTTTAGTATCAACATTAAGTAAGGAAATTGGTCTATAAGTAGAACATTCAGTTGGATCCTTATTCTTTTTAAGAATATTCGAAATAGAGGCTTCATAGAAGGATTGTGGCAACCTACCTAATTTAAAAGAGTCTGAAAGGACTGAATATAAGTGAGGTATAAGCAAAGAGGTAAAAGGCCTTATAAAACTCTCCAGAAAATCCATCAGGACCCGGAGCCTTCCCCGAATGCAAAGAGTGAACAACCTTGGCAATTTCCTCATAAGAAATGGGTTGATCCAGCAATTTTCGATTATCATCAGAAAGTGCAGGAATGTTTAATCGATCTAAGAAATTATTCATTACAGTATTATATTTAGGAGGATCAGAACTATAAAGTTTAGAATAGAATTCTCTAAAAGTATTGTTTATTTCTAAATGATCAGATATTTTATCACCATTAGCTTTACAATTTGGCATTTAACTATAAAGGTCTTTAACTGGTTAGCCACTAGTTTGTCCGTTTTATCTCCATGAACATAAAATTAGACTTTTATCTTTTAAAAGCTGAGTTTCAATTGGATAAGTTAAAAGCAGATCATATTTAGTTTTAATTTCAACGCGTCTTTTATGTAAAGCAGGATCTGGAGCCAAAGCATATTTTTGGTCTAATTCTTTCAACTGATTGGCTAATTCAATTCTCTCCTTATTAGCTTTTTTCTTAACACTTGCAGAAAAATAAATAATTTGTCCTTTAATATAAGCCTTAAATGCATCCCATAAAATAAGGCTAGAAGTCTCTTCTCGCATATTCTCTTCAACAAAAAGAGTACTTTGTCTCTCCAAAAATTTTAAAAAATCCTTATCAGATAACAGAGTTGAATTAAAATGCCAGAATCTCTTTATTCGGGAGACACCCAGAAGATTTAAAGATAAAAACACAGGAGCATGATCTGAAGCAACAACTTCTTTATATTCACAGGATCGAACCAATGGAATCAATTGACTATCAACAAAAAAAAATCAATCCTGGAATAAGTATGATGAACATGAGAAAAAAATGAGTACTTTCTATCCGTTGGATGCAAACAGCACCAAACATCAACAATATCACATTTCATTAAAAAGATTGGATAAAGCAGGAATATCTACTAAAAATCAATTATTTAAAAGATGAACGATCTAAAACAGGGTCTAAACAACAGTTAAAGTCTCTTAAAACCAGAGAATACAGACATAAATCTGGTAAAAGTGAAAAAAAGTGTTCCAAAAAACCTGGATCATCTATATTTGGGGCATACAAATTAGCAAAAACCATTAATTTATTATCTAATTTCCCTGACACTATAACAAAATGCCCACTGGTATCAGACACAACATTATGTTGAACGAAAGAAATTGAATTGTCCATAAGAATCGAAACTCCTCTAGCCTTAGCCTGCAAGGAGAAATGAAACCAAAACTTTTCTAATGGCTGAAAGGACGTAAATTATCACATTTATGAACATGTGTTTCTTGTAAAAAAATTGAGACATTCAATTTCTTAATATAATTAAATATCTTATTACGTTTCACAGGATGGTTTAATCATTTCACATGAAAACTAAGTAAATTAATAGTATGGTCCATTTTAAATATTGCTTAAAAGAGAGCTTAGAATAAAAACTGCTGGAATGTATATTAAATCCAAACAATGAACTTGAAGATAAAGTAACCAAGCAACAAATGAAGCTAAGGGAACCGAACAGCTGATAGAAAAGAAAAGAACCACCCCCACTCCCCCATCCAAAGAAAGAAAGTCAACGAAAGGGCAGTCAATGGTAGGATACTTGGTAGTGTGGAGGAGCAGAGGGATCTGCGGGTACATGTTCATAAATCTCTGAAAGTTGCTTCACAGGTAGATAGGGTAGTTAAGAAAGCTTTTGGGGTGTTAGCTTTCATAAGTCGAGGGATAGATTTTAAGAATCGTGGGGTAATGATGCAGTTCTATAAAACTCTGGTTAGGCCACACTTGGAGTACCGAGTCTAGTTCTGGTCGCCTCACTATAGGAAGGATGTGGAAGCATTGAGAAGGGTACAGAGGAGATTTACCAGGATGCTGCCTGGTTTAGAGAGTATGCATTATGATCAGATCTTTGGAGAGAAGGAGGATGAGAGAAGATATGATAGAGATATACAAGATATTAAGAGGAATAGATAGAGTGGACAGCCAGTGCCTCTTCCCCAGGGCACCACTGCTCAGTACAAGAGGACGTGGCTTTAAGATAAGGGGTGGGAAGTTCAAGGGGGATATTAGAGGAAGGTTTTTTTACTCAGAGAGTGGCTGGTGCATAGAATGCGCTGCCTGAGTCAGTGGTGGAGGCAGATACCCTAGTGAAATTTAAGAGACTTCTAGACAGGTATATGGAGAAATTTAAGGTGGGGGGTTCTATGGGAGGTAGAGTTTAAGGGCTGAAGAGCCTGTACTGTTCTGTACAATTCTATGTTCTATATTCTAATATTACCCTCCCTAAACAATCTACTGGCTGAGCTCCAAAAAATTTCCAAGCCAAACTGCATTCCAACAAGACACAACAAAAAAGAGCAAAATTAAACTTATTAAAAAAAATCATGAAAAAATATAGTATAAAATATTAAAAAGAACTAAGAAAAATCAGAACATATTAATTTAGAAAGTATTATCTCAATGAAAACTTACTAATGTTGTCCTTAATTTTCTAAGCAAAGAAATAAAAATACAAATAAAAAGATACGAAGGTATACCAAAAGTAAAAAAAAATTGTTCACAAAAGAAAGTAATGAACAGTTAGACTGCTGATTCTCAAAAAAGGATCCATCAGGCAGGCGCGACATAGATTTATGTAGCGAATTATTCAACAGTTACACTTCTGATACTGATTCGGAAATTAAGAAATCGTGCACCTCTTGAGTCGAAAGGAACCATTTCTGAGAGCCATTTTTCAAAATGATTCTAAGGTGAGCGGGGTAATGAAGAGAGGGATTTAAAACCTTTATTATACAACTCCGACATAACTTTTTAAAACTTGAAGTGTTCACTCAACACCTCTGGTGAAAAATCCTCCACAATTCTGATCTTCTGGCCTTCATAATCAATCATACCTTTCAGGAATTAAAAGTTCCTTTGTTTGAAACTCGTGAAGACAAATTATCATTGAACGGGGTTGTTCTCCTGGAGGAGGTCTAGATACTGGCGATCTATGAGCTCGGTCTATTTTAGGTGGAGATTTTTAAATATTTGGAAATAAATTAGCCAAAATTGTTTGCAAAAAATTCTGCCGCCTTCTATTAACTCTTTAAAACCCAGAATACGTAAATTATTTCTTCTGTTTCTATTTTCTAAGTCGATAGTCTTTTGTCTTAATGTTTCATTAACCTTTGACTTTTTATCACAGATCTTTTCCAGGTCATCAACCTTTGTATCCAATATCGTCAAAGTGTCTTCATTCTCTTTTATACATTTATCATTTTCACTTAAATTTTTTTGAATATCATCCAACTTTACATCCATTCATTTAAATTCAGCGCTGAGTTGCCAGAATTTCTGCTGGAACTTCTCCGAAAGTTCACTTTTATTCTTCCGAGGTGTCTCCATAAGGGATTCCAAAGTTACAGGAGGGTTCTCTTCTTTTTCAGTAGCTTTGGCACGTAAAACATCGTAAAACAATATTCCGTTTAAAAGAAAGTTTTCAAAACAAGTTGGAAACAGTAAATTAAGCAGAGTAGGAGCAATTATAAAAACACTGATACTCCATCAACAGCCAGTAGGTTTCTGCTGTAGTTCCTGAATAGTTGAATGCCAAGTGCTGATCCCTGCTGTAACTGATTAGACACAGCCTGACCTTCTGAGTGCGACATTCATTCCTTCTCTTCGGTTTCTGACCAATTACCAGTTCCTAGTTCATGTCAGAATATTACACCTAACTCCAACCCATCTTGACAAGGTCTTCTATGGGACTTATTGAAGGCCTTCAAAAAGTCAAAACATGATGCCTGCTGGATCCCCATGATCTATGCTCTCTTTGCTGGGTGTTCGGTGAGGCGCACCCTCACTGCCCACTCTTTGTGCTATCTGCTGCTCTCTGACTCACCGAACTCTGGAGAAAAGTACAGTCGACATTTCGGGTTGAAACCTTTCAGCTGGACTGCTCACCTGTCTCCTACCAGCTTGTCCTTCCCCCATTTTGAGGACACTCTGACCTGGACTCCTGTCCTAAATACTTCATTAACTGCCCCTGACATCTAATACACCATCCCTGTCCCTCAACTCTGACCTATCTCCTAACTCCATGTGCTGTCCCCAAAACCATCCCTTCTAACCTAAACAAGTAAATCTAAACCAAAACCTTGATGGTCCATGTGTCCTCTTACAACATTATGGCACAGTAAATACTTTACTGCATTCTCATTGGCTGAGCAGCAGTTTCATTAATCATGTGTCATCTTACTTCCTGCACTCTCCTAGGCTTAGCCATCCCACCAGCATTCTCATTCACCTGGCCACAAGAACAACCTCTCACTCACTGTCAACAAGAGTAAGAAGCTGATTATTGACTTCCAGAGGAGAAAACCAGAAGTCCATGAACCAGTTCTCATTGGGGGATTGGAGGTGGAGAGAGCCAACTGCTTTAACATAGTGTTATATTTTCATAAAATGTGTCCTGGGACCAGCACAGAAGTGTAATTACAAAGAAAGCATGACAGCACCTCTACTTCCTTAGAAGTTTGCAAAGATTCAGGATGACATTGTAAATTTGACAAACTTCTATAGATTTGTGATGGAGAGTATATTGACTGGCTGCATCACAGCCTGCTATGGGAACACCAAGCCCTTGAATGGAAAATCGTACAAAACCCAGTGGATAAGGACCAGTCCATCCAAATAAAGATCTCCTCAGCTTTAAGCACATCTACATGGAGCGCTGTTACAGGAAAGCAGCGTCCATCAAGGACCCCCACCATCCAGGTCACATAGTCTTCTCACTCCTGCCATCAGAAAGAAGGTGCAGGAGTCAGGATGTACACCACCGAGTTCAGGAACAGTTATTACCCCTCAACCCGCAGGCTCTTGAACCAGTGTGGATATCTTCACTTACCCATCACTGAACTGTTCCCATAACCTATGCACTCACTTTGAAGGGCTCATCATCTCATCTTCTCAATATTTATTTCTCTCTTATTTATTAATATAATTTCTTTTTCTTTCTTGCACAAATGCACTTAGAAACAATTCCTCAATTGAATCATTTGATATAACCATATATAACCATATAACAATTACAGCATGGAAACAGGCCATCTCAGCCCTTCTAGTCCGTGCCGAACTCCTACTCTCACCTAGTCCCACCGACCTGCACTCAGCCCATAACCCTCCATTCCTTTCCTGTCCATATATCTATCCAATTTAACTTTAAATGACAACATAGAACCTGCCTCAACCACTTCTGCTGGAAGCTCGTTCCACACAGCTACCACTCTCTGAGTAAAGAAGTTCCCCCTCATGTTACCCCTAAACTTTTGTCCTCTAATTCTCAACTCATGCGCTCTTGTTTGAATCTTCCCCACTCTCAATGGAAAAAGTCTAACCACGTCAACTCTATCAATCCCCCTCATAATTTTAAACACCTCTATCAAGTCTCCCCTCAACCTTCTACACTCCAAAGAATAAAGACCTAACTTGTTCAACCTTTCTCTGTAACTTAGGAGATGAAACCCAGGCAACATTTTAGTAAACCTCCTCTGTACTCTCTCAATTTTATTGACATCTTTCCTATAATTTGGTGACCAGAACTGTACACAATACTCCAGATTTGGCCTTACCAATGCCCTATACAGTTTCAACATTACATCACAACTCCTATACTCAATGCTCTGATTAATAAAGGCCAGCATACCAAAAGCTTTCTTCACCACCCTATCCACATGAGATTCCATCTTCAGGGAACTATGCACCATTATTCCTAGATCCCTCTGTCCTAAAGCATTCTTTAATGCCCTACCATTTACCATGTATGTCCTATTTTGATTAGTTCTACCAAAATGTAGCACCTCACATTTTTCAGCGTTAAATTCCATCTGCCATCTTTCAGCCCACTCTTCTAATGGTCCTAAATCTCTCTGCAAGTTTTGAAAACCTACCTCATCATCCACAACACCACCTATCTTAGTATCATCTGCATACTTACTCATCCAATTTACCATCCCATCATCTAGATCATTAATATATATGACAAACAACATTGGACCCAGTACAGATCCTCGAGGCACACCGCTACACACCGTCCTCCAATCTGACACACAGTTATCCACCACTACTCTCTGGCGTCTCCCATCTAGCCACTGCTGAATCCATTTTACTACTTCCATATTAATACCTAACGATTGAACCTTCCTAACTAACTTTCCATGTGGAACCTTGTCAAAGGCCTTACTGAAGTCCTCAATAGTGATTTGAATATTTCATCAAGCACAAATCCTCACCATATAAATAGTACAAGTCAGAATTTATTTAACCCTCCAGGAATATTTACTTCTGAATATTAACTGAGCCTATCAATTCAAAGAGGATCTAAATAATTCACAGTTATCTGCCTCACCATTCTGGCCAAAACACAAGTAATCCATTATGTGGAATAAACCCAAAATCCTGCTTGTGGCATTGACATCAACAGGGTCTCTGATCCTCTGCATCCAAAGGCCTTGTGGCAGAATGAACTGACTGTCCCAATCCGCTGAATCGGTCACTAAATCCAGTCATTCCATCCTTGGCTAGAATTGCTTCCATATAAATGCAGACAATTCTATTAGGAACTCTTTGCATTTACCTGTACAATCCATATTTCTATGAGTATGGTCATTTTCAAAATAACCCGTATGGAAATTGGATCATTGAGTGTTGAGTTTTCTGTAATGTATAATAGAACGAAAGTGAAAGAGTGGAATGTGGTGGTAATCATACTCAGGATTAAATGACATATATGGATTAGCAGTTTATGCCCAATTTCTCAAGATAATTAATGTTTGCAGTATCTAATCTGACAGAGCAACTGGGAAAGAGCTGGGCGAGGCTGCAGGAGTTAGATAAGTGGGTGACTGTCAGGGAAAGGAAGGGAAGAGCTCAGATAGTAGAGAGCAACCCTGTGGCCATCCCTCTCAGTAATCATTATCACATTTTCAATACTGTTGAGGGCTGAGACCTGATAGAGGACGATCACAGCGATCGGCTCTCTGGCACTGAGCCTGGTTCTGTGGTGCAGAAGGGAGAGAAGAAGATGAGGAATGTGGTAGTCATAGGGGATTCCGTAGTGAGAGGATCAGACAAGAGGTTCTGTCAGACTGACAGAAATACCCACATGGTGTGTTACCTTCCAAGTGCCAGGATATGGGATCGTTCGGATCGGGGGGCAGAGTATTCCGAAGGGACAGAGGGAACAGCCAGAAGTCTTGGTACATGTTGGTACCAATGACATAGGTAGAAAAAGGGAGGAGGTCTTGAAGAGACAATTCAGTGAGTTGGGTGGGAAGCTGAAAAGCAGGACCTCCAGGGTAGTAATCTTGGGATTGCTGCCTGTGCCATGTGCTAATGAGTGCAAGAATAGCATGATCAGGTATATTGTTGCATGGCTGAGAGACTGGTGTAGGGTGAAGGGCTTCCGGTTCCTGGATCATTGGGGCATCTTCTGGGGGAGGTATGACCTGTACAAAAAGGATGGGTTACACCTGAACCCAAAGGGGTCAAATATCCTAGCAGGTAGGTTTAATAGAGCTGTTAGGGAGGGTTTGAACTAATTTGCAGGGGGATGGGGACCGGATTGATAGGGCTGAGGAAGGGGAAAACAGAAATAAATCAAAGATAGCGTGCAACAGAGATGATAGAAAGGAAAGGCAGGAGATGAGGCATAATCACAACCAGTGGGATGAGTTACAGGGCAATAAAGGCATGGTGCAGTTAAAAAAGAAATCAACTAATAGAAGCCGGAAAGTGTTGTATTTGAATGCATGCAACATAAGAAATAAAATGGATGATCTAGAAATTTAGCTACAGATTGGCAAGTATGACATTGTGGCCATCTCTGAAACTTGGCTAAAGGATGGCTGCAACTGGGAGTTGAATGTCCAAGGATATACCGTGTATCGGAAAGATAGGTTAGTAGGCAGAGAGGGTGGTGTCGCCATGTGTATAAGAAATAATATTAAATCATTAGAAGAGGATGACAAAGGATCAGAAGGTGTAGAGTCTCTATGGGTCGAGTTAAGAAATGGCAAGTATAAAAGGACCTTAATGGCAGTTGTATACAGGCCTCTGAACAACAGCCAGGATGTGGATTACAAATTACAGCAGGAGATAGTAAAGGCATGTCAGAAGGCCAATGTCATGATAATCATTGGGAATTTTATCATGAAAGTGGACTTGGAAAACCATGCCAGTACTGGACCTCAGGAGAAAGAATTTGCAGAATGTCTAAGGGATTGCTTTTTAAAACAGCTTATTATTGAGCCCAGTAGGGAATCGGCTGTGCTGGATTGGGTGTTGTGCAGTGATCCGGAGGTGATAAGAGAACTTAAAATTAAGGAACCCTTAGGGAACAGTGATCACAATATGATTGAGCTTACTTTGAAATTTGAGAAGGAGAAGCTAAATTCCAATATATCGATATTCCGGTGGAATAAAGGAAATTACAATGGCATGAGAGGGGAACTGGCCAAGGTTGACTGGAAGGGGACACTGGCAGGAAGGACAACAGAGCAGCAATGGCTGGAGTTTCTGTGAAAAATAAGGGAAGTGCAAGACAGATATATTTTAAATAAGAAGAAATTTTCAAGGAAAGAAGGACACTACCCCGGCTGACAAATGAAGTCAGAGCCATAGTAAAAGCAAAAGAGAGGGCATACAAGGAAGCCAGGGCTGGTGGGAAGATAGAGGATTGGGGAGCTTTTAGAAACTTGCAGAACGAAACTAGGAAGGTCATTTGGAAGGAAAAGATGACTTATGAGAGGATGCTGGTGATTAATATCAAAGGAGATACTAATACCTTTTTAAGTATATAAAAGGTAAAAGAGAGTTGATGATAGATATAGGACCAATACAAAAAGAAACTGGAGGTATTGTAATGAGAGATGCAGAGATGGCAGAGTAACTGAATGCATATTTTGCATCAGTCTTCACAGTGGAAGACATCTGCAGTAGACCAAACATTCCATAGTGTCAGGGAAATGAAGTATGTGCAGTGAAAATTACGAATGAGAAGGTGCTCAGGAAGCTTAATGGTCTGAGGGTGGATAAATCTCCTGGACCTGATGGAATGCACCTCTGGGTTCTGAAGGAAGTAGCTAGAGAAAATGCAAAGACAATAACAATGATCTTTCAAGAATTGATAGATTCTGGTATTGTACCAGATGACTGGAAAATTGCAAATGTTACTCCGATATCTAAGAAGGGTGGGAGGTGCCAGAAAGGAAACTATAGACCTGTTAGGCTGACGTCAATGGTTGAGACGTTGTTGGAATCGCTTGTCAGGGATGAGATTACGGAGTACCTGGAGGCACATGACAAGATAAGCCAAAGCCAGTATGGTTTCCTGAAAGGAAAATCCTGCCTGACTAACCTACTGCATTTTTTTGAGGAAATTACAAGCAGGGTAGACAAAGGAGATGCAGTAGATGTGGGGTACTTGGATTTTCAGAAGGTGCCGCACATGAGGCTGCTTAGCAAGATAAGAGCCCATGGAATTACAGGGGAGTTACATAGTCATAGTCATACTTTATTGATCCTGGGGGAAATTGGTTTTCGTTACAGTTGCACCATAAATAATAAATAGTGATAGAACCATAAATAGTTAAATATTAATATGTAAATTATGCCAGTAAATTATGAAATAAGTCCAGGACCAGCCTATCAGCTCAGGGTGTCTGACCCTTCAAGGGAGGAGTTGTAAAGTTTGATGGCCACAGGCAGGAATGACTTCCTATGACGCTCTGCTGCATCTCGGAGGATTGAGTCTCTGGCTGAATGTACTCCTGTGCCCACCCAGTACATTATGTAGCGAATGGGAGACATTGACCAAGATGGCATGCAACTTAGACAGCATCCTCTTTTCAGACACCACCATCAGAGAGTCCAGTTCCATCCCTACAACATCACTGGCCTTGCGAATGAACCAGGGGCATATCTATGGAAAATAGCGCCTATGGCAAACACTGAAATTGCGCCCCTGTCCAAACATCTGACACCTATAACTTTACCATAATATCAGCTCAAAAATGTAAGTCAAGCTCGTCAATCTTTTAATTAACAAATTATGGTTCTACATGAAAAGTATAACTGCACCTTCTTTGTTTTCACTGAAGCAAATTGGTCTATGATGTGATCAAAGTCAATTTTTTCAGTTTCTTCTCTGTCTGCACTCAGCAGAACAAGATCACAGAGTCTGCCTTGACCCATGGAGGCTTTCAAATACAAAGGTATTAGTTTTAACTTGCTGAATGATCTCTCACAGCTGGCGATGGAAATTGAATAGCATTATCTGAATAGCAGTGCGAAGATTGGGGAAGACGCACTCATCTCCATACTAAACGATAAATTCAAGGAGCTCTTCGGGTCTTGATATTTTCATGTTGACTCACCTTGATAGCAACGTTCTGCAATCCAAAATTTCTTCATATAGCTGCTGTCCATCAACACCAGAGCTGTACAATTCGCCCAAATTTTCGCACTTCTTCTTTAGGTCGTTACTGTCGGTGCCATAAAACAATCCCTCGACATCGAGAAAGAACCCAAACTTGGCTTCAGTGTCGTGCAAACGAGCGAGCCTTTCGTCCATTTCTCTGTGAAGGCGGTCGAGTGTTCCCTTCATGACTCCTTCCATTTCCCTCTTAGCTGTTAACCCAGCGTCTCTCGAGTTCTCATCAGCCATTCGTTTATTTTGTCTCCGAAGTCTTTCAACTTCAATATTCCATTCTTGACAGAGACCGACTCGTTCTTCAAGTGACTCACTGACCAACACTTCCCTTTCATCATAAAGTGATCTCTAAGGGCTTTCAAATCCAGGGCAGCATCTTGGAAGTTCATGCTAGGGTCCTGCAGCCTCTTTTGAATACAGTCAATGCAAATAAGTACTTTGTTCCAAAATCCTATCAAAATCAGAAAATCATAACTCAATATCCAGTTGTACAGCTGCCTTGCATCATTTCTTGTTTCACTGGTCTCTTTTTCATTGTCTATCATGTCCTGGAGAATTTGAAGTATCTCCTCAAGGTACTTGTTGACGGGCTTCACTGCTTCTGTCCTTGCATTCCACCTGGTTTCGGACTCTGACTTAACAACCAGAGGCACGTGTTTTTGAGTTTTTCCGAGCGCTGTGTTGAACAAGAGAAAAACACGTAGAGAGCTTCAATGGTTCCAAAAAATGTGACCATCATTGTATCCTGCTTGGCTGCATGTACACCCATCAAGTTGAGTGAGTGATTGTCACAATTCACAAACACTGCCAGGTTGTTTTTCTCACTTATTCTTTGATGAACACCACTTCTGTGTCCAGCCATCACAGCAGCATTGTCATAGCACTGTGACTGACAATCTTGTAGCTCCATTTCATCCATCTCTAGCTGTTTCAAGACATCTTCAACCAAGCTCTCAGCATCCTTCTAGCTTATCTGGATAAAACCAAGGAAGGACTCTCTAACACGGACTGTTTTCCTCTCAAAATCAACTTCTACATACCTCACTACTTCTAACATCTGCTCATAGTGTGCCTGATCAGAAGTAGTGTCGAACATGAGACCATATTTCTTGGCTTTACGAATGCTTCTCAGTAAACTCTGGTGAACGGTGGATGCCATCACGTAGATGAATTCATTCTGGACACCCGGTGAAAGATAAGATCTGGATCCAGGATGACTTTCCAAATGAGTGACGTGTTCTTTTATGACAGGGTCAAAGATGGCCAGTAGTTTCAGTAAGCCAAGGAAATTTTCCACATTGGAGTCATTGTCTAGCTGAAATGCCTCCTGTGTCCTCGCAAAGCCAGGTTCTGAGTCACAAGGAATTTTATGCAGTGAACGATTCTCACCAAGATATCATGCCACTTCTGCTTTTCCTTCTCAATCTGTGACTGAAATACCGATTCAATAACTCCTGTTTCCAGCTAAATTTATTTCCATTTCTTTCCACTGTGTGAAGTATTCCTGATGATTATTGGCATTTTCATGAACACTAATCCTTTCAGGTGTTTTCCAATGGTTGAATCCACTTTCCTGCTCCAATGAAGATTGATGGTCTGACCGGGAATAGAGAAGACAACTGATACAAAATGCAGATGTTTTAGAAGAGGAATAGACCAGCCATGAGCGAGTCACTTCCTCACCATGACCATTTCCCAATTTCCTCTTGAACCAAGTTTTGTTCATTGAGTGGTTCTTTGTGGGTAGGAAAGGCCCCTCACTGTTCTGGAAATACTTCAAAACCCAGCTTTATTATTTCTGTTCTCAACACATCAGGCAGAATTGCTTTTCCAGTATCCTTGTCGAACTTCAGAAGTCCAATGTCATGCTGTTCAATCACTTCTGGTATGACAGTTCGAGGCTCTTGTACACCATCCAGTTCACTAGGTTCAGTGTCGTCAGGTTCAATCTCGTCAATAAACTCAACATCACCACCACCACCATTGTCTTCCCCTCCTGTCATGTCCACGTTCTCTGTGGCAGCCTCATTCTTAATCTCGTCATACTCGGATCTGTCTGACTTGACTTCCTCCTCGGCTTGTGACACATTTGTACTTGATCCACTTTTGGATTCTATTAAACTTGTAGCAGGTGCAGGCGACTCCATGGAACGTGTCGAACTACTTGTTTTGGGCTTTTCAAAGAAGGGCATGAAGAACTTGCTCGACTTCTTGACTTCCTCCACCTCCAACTTTCGTCTCTTCCATCCTTCAGCTCCACTTTCCTTCTTCTTTGTGAAGAAACATTTCATGGTCTTCTTACACAATGCTCTGAAATAAGGTCATCGTAGTGTTTCTCACCCATGATAATCAAAGACAGATCATACATCTGAAAAAAATTCTTTTTTCACTATCCGAGGATGGCTTGTCTGACTTTAATAGAAACTGCTCAGTTGGGGCCCCCTTCAAGAGGCGCCTAGGGCACGTGCCATACCTGCCATACCTTAGATACGCCACTGGGAGTTACTAGCATGGGTGGAGCACTGGCTGATTGGCAGAAAACAGAGAAGGAATAAAGGGATCCTATTCTGGCTGGCTGCCAGTTACCAATGGAGTTCCACAGGGGTCAGTGTTAGGACCGCTGCTTTTTTTGATGTACGTCAGTGATTTGGACTATGGGATTAATGGATTTGTGGCTAAATTTGCTGATGATACAAAGGTAGGTGGAGGAGTGGGTAGTGTTGAGGAAACAGAGAGCCTGCAGAGAGACTACGATAGATTATGGGAATGGGCAAAGAAGTGGCAAATGAAATTCAATGCTGGAAAGTGTATGGTCCTGCACTTTGGTGGAAGAAATAAATGGGTAGACTATTATTTGGATGGGGAGAGAATTCAAAATGCAGAGATGCAAAGGGACTTGGGAGTCCTTGTGCAGGATATCCTAACCTCCAGGTTGAGTCAGTTGTGAAGAAGATTAATGCAATGTTGGCATTCATGTCTAGGGGTATAGAATATAAGAACAGGGATATGATGTTGAGATCCATGCCTTTAAGGGATACATGCCCCTCACTACCATTCAGGGCCACAGACAGTCCTTCCAGGTGAGGCAACACTTCACCTGTGAGTCGGCTGGGGTGATATACTGCGTCCGGTGCTCCCAATGCGGCCTTCTATATATTGGCGAGACCCGATGCAGACTGGGAGGTCGTTTCGCTGAACACCTGTGCTCTGTCCGCCAGAGAAAGCAGGATCTCCCAGTGGCCACACATTTTAATTCCACATCCCATTCCCATTCTGATATATTTATCCACGGCCTCCTCTACTGTAAAGATGAAGCCACCCTCAGGTTGGAGGAACAACACTTTATATTCCATCTGGGTAGTCTCCAACCTGATGGCATGAACAATGACTTCTCAAACTTCCGCTAATGCCCCACCTGCCCCTCGTACCCCATCCATTATTTATTTATCTATATATATACACACACATTCTTTTTCTCTCTCTCCTTTTTCTCCCTCTGTCCCTCTCACTATACCCCTTGCCCATCCACTGGGCTTCCCCCCCTTCCCCTTTTCTTTCTCCCAAGGCCTCCTGTCCCATGATCCTCCCTTTTGCCAATCAATTGTCCTGCTCTTGGCTCCATCCCTCCCCCTCCTGTCTTCTCCTATCATTTTGGATCTCCCGCTCCCCCTCCCACTTTCAAATCTCTTACTAGCTCTTCTTTCAGTTAGTCCTGATGAAGGGTCTCGGCCCGAAACGTCGACTGTACCTCTTCCTAGAGATGCTGCCTGGCCTGCTGCGATCACCAGCAACTTTGATGTGTGTTGCTTATATGATGTTGAGGCCCTTTAAGGCACTTGTGAGACCAAACTTGGAGTATTGTGTGCATTTTGGGGCTCCTCATTTTAGAAAGGATATACAGACATTGGAGCGGGTTCAGAGAAGATGCACAAGAATGATTCCAGGCATGAAAGAGTTACCGTATGAGGAATGTCTGGCAGCTCATGGGCTGTATTCCCTGGAGTTCAGGAGAATGAGGGGGGATCTCATCGAAACAATCTGAATGTTAAAAGGCCTGAACAGCTTAGATAGGGCGAAGTTATTTCCCATGGTAGGGGAGTCTAGGACAAGAGGGCACGACTTCAGGATTGAACGATGTCCATTTAGAACAGAGATGTGGAGAAATTACTTTAGTCAGAGGGTGGTAAATCAGTGGAATTTATTGCCTCGAGTGTCTGTGGAGGCAGAGATAGATAGGTTCTTGATTAGCCACGGCATCAAAGAGTATGGGGAGAAAGCACGGGAGTGGGGATGACTGGAAGAATTAGACCAGCTCATGATTGAATGGCAGAGCAGACTCAATGGGCCGCATGGCCTACTTCTGTTCCTATATTTTGTGGTCTTATGGTCTTATGGTGTAGTTTAGAAAGTTGTTGAAGGAAAAGATAGTGTGGCCAAATTGTTGTTGTCGTTCATTTCTACACCTTCTGGCACATTGGGTGGTAGTTTTGCTGTTTCCGTAGCATCTGACTGTTTTTTTCACAAGGTCAAGTTGCTAGCTGAATGCTCAACCCAGCTCAGGTGGAAAGTGTTGAAAGATCTGTCCGGATTTGAACTCAGGACCATTCACCTTGAAGTCCAGTGCTGATGTAACTACACCATTGGCCCAGCGATGCAACAGTTAAGTTTGTTGCCTCACAACTGAAGGGACCTGGCTTTGATCCCGACATCAGGTTACTGTGTGGCTGGATGCTCTTCCTGTGAACACATTGCACCATCTGATTGCTCCAATTTGTCTCACGTTCCAATGGACAATCTCACATTCTGACAGGTGAATGAGAAAATAGAACATAGAATGGTACAGCACAGCAACAGGCCCTTCGGCCCACAATGCTGTGCTAAACTAATTAAATCAGTAATAAAATGTCCAACAAAACTAGTGCTTTCTGCCTACACAATGTCCATGATCTTCCATTTCCTGCACATTCATGTGTCTATCTAACACCTGTTGTGTTTGCCTCCACCACCACCCTCGACAGCGCATTCCAGGCATCCACCAATCTTGTACTGCACGTGTCCTTTGAAATTACCCCCCCTCACCTTAAATACATGTCCTCTGCTATTAAACATTTCAACCCTGGTAAATGTTACTGACTGTCTATTCTGCCTATGTCTCTCAGAATATTATGAATATCTATCAGGTCTCCCCTCGGCATCCGTCGTTTCAGAGAAAAGAGTCCAAGTTTGTCAGCCTCTCCAGAGAGCACATGCTCTCTAATCCAGGCAGCATCATGGTAAATCTGTTCTGCACGCTTTCCAAAGTATTGACATCATTCCTATAATGGGGCAATCTGAACTGAATGAAATACTCCTGAAGCGGAGTTTTATAAAGCTGCAGCATCACATCTTGACACTTGAACTCAGGTCCTGAAGTAATAAAGGCAAGCTGCCATATGCCTTCTTTACCGCCCTGTCAACATGAATCCCGAGATCCATCTGCAAATCAACACTGTGAAGTGTCTTGCGATTAACAGTCTTCTGTCCCTTTACATTCAATCTGCCAAAGTGCAACCCTTCACATTTGGCTGGGTTATACTCTGTCTGCCATTTCTTTGCCCATATCTGCAACTGATCCACATGCCGCTATATCCGTAGGTGGTCTTCTACGTTGTTTACAACACCAACATCCATCTCATCTTAATGACACACCCATCTATATTTCAATGCAGGTAGTATATTGATATAAGGTCACAAACAGCAGAGGTCCAAGTACAGATCACTGTGCAAATCAACTAGTCACAGACATCCAACCAGAATAAGGCCCTTCAATCACCACCCTCTGTCCTCTACAGGCAAGCAAATTCTGCATCTGAACAGCCAATTAACCATGGATGTCATGCATTTTAATCTTAGGACTTGGGAGTCCCCGTGCAGGATTCCCTAAAAGTTAATTAGCAGATTGAGTCGGTAATGAGGGAGGCAATTGCAATGTTAGCAACCATTTCGAGAAGACTGGAATATAAAAACAAGGGTGTAACGCTGAGGGTGTAACGCTATAAAGCACTGGTGAGGCCTCACTTGGAGTACTGTGAGCAGTTTTGGGCTCCTTATGTAAGAAAAGATATGCGGATATTGGAGAGATTTTGAGGAAGTTCACAAAAATGATTCTGCGATTAAAAGGTTTGTCATGTAAGGTGTGTTTGATGGCACTGGGCTTCTGCTCACTGGAATTCAGAAGAACAAGGGTATCGTTGTTGAAACTTCTCACGTGTTTAAAGGTCTTGATACAGTGGATGTGGAGAGGATGTTTCCAATGGTGAGAGAGTCTAAAACCAGAGGACACAGCCTCAGAATAGAGAGGTGTCCTTTTAGAATGGAGATGAAAAGGAATTTCTTCAATCAGAGAGTGGTGAATCTGTGAAATTCATTGCCACAGGTGTGAAGGTCAAGTCATTGGGTATACATAAGACAGAGCTTGACAGATTGTTGATTAGTCAGGGCCTGACAGGATGCGGGGAGAAGGAAAGTGCATAATCCATGATGAAATGGTGGAGCAGACTTAATGAGACATACTGGGTAAGTTAATTGGACCTTGTAAAAAATTGTCCCAATTAGGGTTTAGCTGAGCTGATGGGCACCACAGCTCGGTGGACAGAAAGTGTCTATTCCACTCTTTATTGCTAAATAAATTAGTAAGTGTGGTCTAGGGTCTACTGTATCATAATACACAAGGACAAAAGATGAAGAAATGGCTCAATGTACACCGGTTAGATTAACCAGAGCCTGTGTACTGTAGAGTATAAATGGTCATTTGCCAACGGAAATCACAAGCTTTGTGAACAGACTAGCATCTGCTGAAATTTATTGTGCAGGTAGAAATTCTAATTTTGAAAGCCTTTTGTCAATTTTCAATCTGGTGTTCTCAATATAGAGATTACAGAAAGTCCAATTTGACAAATATTGGTAACCAATAATGCAGTTACATGAAGGTTAATTGGGTGACAAATTCAAACAGCACAGACACACATCTTTCAGCCCACAAAGTCTATGTCAAAGTCAAAGTCCACAAGGACCGAATTACACTGTAACACAGTGAAAATGCTGGAGGAACACAGCAGATCAGGCAGCATCTATGGGAATGAATAAAAAGTCAACATTTCTGGCCGAGACCGTTCATCAGGACTGGAAGGGAAGGGAGAAGAAGCCAGAGCAAGAAGGCGTGAGGGGTGGGGGAGCAGAAGGGGTACAAGCTAGAAAATGATGAGCGAAGCCGGTTGTGTGGAGAAGGGGGATGAAGTAAGAAGCTGTGAGGTGACGGGTGAAAAACGTAAAGGGCTGAAGAACGCTAACAACAGGAATTCTGCAGATGCTGGAAATTCAAGCAACACACATCAGAGTTGCTGGTGAACGTAGCAGGCCAGGCAGCATCTCTAGGAAGAGGCACAGTCGATGTTTCAAAGGGTCTCGGCCTGAAACGTCGACTGTACCTCTTCCTAGAGATGCCGCCTGGCCTGCTGCGTTCACCAGCAACTTTGAAGGGCTGAAGAAGGAGGAATTTGTTAGGAGAGGATAAGTGCCAGGCTGCAGATTTGTGGGGAGGGACAAATCCCAGGGAATCACAGAGAGTGGGCGGAGGTAGAGGTGAAGTTGTGTTTAGTGTATGGTCCTGTGTTTGTGTTTGGTGTATGGTCCTGTGTTTCTGTTTGGTGTATGGTCCTGTGTTTGTGTTGGGTATATGGTCCTGTGTTTGTGTTTGGTGTATGGTCCTGTGTTTGTGTTTGGTGTATGGTCCTGTGTTTGTGTTGAGTATATGGTCCTCTGTTTGTGTTGGGTGTATGGAAGCTGTGGAGAATGATGTGCTGGTGGTGGGTCTCATAGGGTGGTAGGAGAGGGCAAGAGGGCCTGTGACCCTGTTAAGGTGACGGGAAGGTGGAGTGAGGGCAGATGTTCAGGAAATGGAGGAGATGTGGATGATTTCTCCTGCAATGGTAATTTTGCCACTCCCCCTTCCCTCTTCTTCAATTCGCGACTCCAGCCTCCCTCTTCCTTCTTCTCCTCACATTCTCCTGGTGTCCATCCTCCTTCCGATTTCACATGGTTCCCTCTCCTCTCCAATTACATTCCTTCTTCTTCATCCCTTTTCTTTTCACACTTATCACCTCCCACTTTCTTACTTCATCCATTCCCCCCCCCCCCACCCACCTGGCTTCATCTATCACCCTGTCGCTTGTACTCCTTCCCCTCTCCCGACCTTCTTATTCTGGTTTCTTCACCCACACTTTCCCATCCTGATGAAGGGCCTCAGCCCAAAACATCAACTGTTTATTCAATTCCATTGATGCTGCCTGACCTGAGTTTCTCCAGCATTGACTGTGTGTTTCTCTGGATGTTCAGCATCTGCAGAATCTCATGTGTTCCCTACTACACTAATCCCTTTTATCAGCATCTGGTTGACAAACTTCAGTAATTCAAGTGCTTGTTTTTAACATTCAGTCAATCTGATCTCCAGTGGTCAGGTGGATCAATCCCTTGATTTATTATTTGTTTGGGGAAGAGAAGAATGCCTTTCCTCCACTCCCACTGTGGCAAAGGGATTGGCAAAAATACCTGGCTCTCAAACCAAGGACAAGGAAGTGTTTGCATGGATTAGCAGTGGAGGGTCCCAGGAACATATGAGAGAGTGCATAATGCAAAGCACAGAATGTCATTAAGATTGACGAACAAAGAGCTAGTCAGAGGATGGGAAAACAGAGCTGATAAGTCACTGGGGAGAGAACTGAGTTGTTGAGGCATATTGATAAGTGACATCTGGGAGGAAATGCTAAACAATGAGACACTTAAAAGTAAACAACTTAAGTGGTTGGGTGAAGGGGATTTCCTCTCTCTAAATGTGCTTACAGTAAATAAAAAGAGAACCTTTATCAGACTTAGAAAACAACAATCAGACCACCACTGTGCTGATGCGATTGGCCAAACATTCACATTTCATTGCATTTGTTTGGCAAAAAAACAAAAATAAATTGTTTTGCACATCTACATTTGAGTGTTGTGAAGGTTCTACTGAAATCTTTCGACATATTAGTTGAGACTCAGGAACTAGAAACGGAATCAGCCCAGAACCACCATAACCACAATGATGGTACACGGAAGTTTGTACAAAGAAGTAGAGTCATCGGGTCATAGAAATATACAGCACAGAAACAGACGGGAGGACTGTAATGGGGTGGAGTCGGTGGCTCACCTCTTTGCACACCGTGGGTTCGCAAAGAAGGTGTGGAAGAGAATGGAAGGGACAGTACTAAGATTCATGCGCAGCAGCTGCGTTACCGAGGACTCCGTGATCTACGGGCTGTTCCCGGGGACGCACACGGAGACCAACATCCGGTGCTGCTGGCAGATCATCAATTCGGTGAAAGACGCTCTTTGGTCGGCCCGAAACTTGATGGTCTGCCAGCTGACGGAGATGTCCGTGACTGAATGCTGCCGACTGGCACACTCTCGTCTGCAGGAGTACGTGCTGAGGGATGCACTCAAGCTTGGTGCAGCCACCGCGAAGGCCCGGTGGGGAAGGACCACAGTTTAACGTTCATCACCCGTAGGAGGGGGAGAGGTTGGGTGGAGAGGAGACCTACCCTCATCAGCGGTGTGGACAGATAATCAACATGGTGCCCAAGGAGTGGGTGGAATTGTTAATTTGGGAAAGTATTAGAGCCATTGCCTGCCTTTATTGTTGAAAATTTTGATTGTTAATAAGTCTTAACTCTTGACCAAGGGTTGAGAGTAAACGCATGATTTACTGTAAACATCTTTCATTTGTAAATGAACAGAGAGTCAACGCAAAATTTTTATTGTTAATAACTGTATTGAATAAGGACTCACAGTCAACGAATAGTTTTCTTTTCCTGTATGTAATTATTTTTATTTTGTAATATTTCTGAATAAAGTATTTTTGGGAAAAAAAATCTACCAGCACATGGAGATGTCCGTGGGAGAATGCTGTCGACTGGCACATTCTTGGTTACAGGAGTACGTGCTGGGAGACGCACTGAAACTCGGTGCAGCCACCGCAAGGGCCCGGTGGGGAAGGACCACAGTGTAGGTTTCTCCACCCGTGGGAGTGGGAGGGGTCGGGGGCAGGGAGTATACCCCTCAACAATGATATGGTAAGCTGAACTACTGGAGTGCCACGTGGGTGGCTATAAATACGGATATGTACTGACTATAATGGAAACATATGTAAAGGATGGAAAGTTATTGAATGCTTTATTGTATATATTTATTTTTGAATAAAGTATATTTTGAAATATAAAAAAATTAGTAGTGCAGTCCAGGTCAACGGGTGGGAAACAGACAGTTTCCCCATCAGGTCTGGAGTCAGGCAGGGCTGTCCCCTCTCCTCTGTCTTGTTTGTCTGCTGCATAGAACCCTTTGCCGAAGCCATCAGGAGGGATGGGTGCATAAGAGGGGTGACGCTGCCAGGCAGTGGAGGGACCCAAGTGAAAACCTCCCTGTACATGGACGATGTCACCGTCTTCTGCTCTGATCCGAGGTCGGTTCGCAGGCTGATTGGCATCTGCGAACAGTTTGAGCTGGCGTCGGGGGCCAGGGTCAACCGCACGAAGAGCGAAGCCATGCTCTTCGGCAACTGGCCCGACCGATCCAGTGTCCCCTTCACCATCATGTCTGATCACGTGAAGGTGTTGGGGATCTGGTTTGGAGGGGCGGAGGTGTGCAACAAGGACTGGCAGGAGCGGACTGCCAAAGTGAAACAGAAACTGGGACTGTGGGGAGGGCGCTCCCTGTCGATAACGGGCAAGAACCTGGTCATCAGGTGTGAGGTGCTGTCAGGGCTGCTGTACTTGGCGCAGGTGTGGCCCGTCCCCAACTCCTACAGCTCAGAAATCACCCGAGCTGTCTTCAGATTCGTCTGGGGATCTAAGATGGAGCGGGTGAGATGGACCGTCATGCACAAGTCCCTGGACAACGGGGGGCAAGAACATTCCCAATGTCGCCCTCATCCTGATGGCCAGCTTCGTATGTGGCTGCATCAGGTTGTGTGTAGAACCCAGGTATGTGGGCACCAAGTACCACTATGTGCCCAGGTTCTACCTGTCACCCTGGCTACGAAGGATGGGTCTGGCCCCACTCCCGCGCAATGCCCCAGTCAGCTGGTCGTTGCCGGCATACCTGTCCTACGTAGCAAAGTTCTTCCAGGAGAACACCTTTGACCACAGAGCCATCACGCAGTGGTCGGCACATAATGTCCTGCAGGCACTGCAGGAGAAGGACGTGATGGACACAGTGGGGTGGTTCCCTGAGCAGACCGTCCAGTTCATCTGGCAAAATGCCTCATCGCCAGATCTCACCAACAGGCACAAAGACCTCGCCTGGCTGGCGGTGAGAGGGGCCTTCCCAGTCAGAGCCCTCCTGTACGCCCGGAACGTTATCTCCGCACCCCACTGCCCACGAGAGGACTGCAGTGAGGAGGAGTCTGTGATCCACCTCTTTGCACACTGTCAGTTCGCAAAGAGGGTGCGGAGGAGGATGGATGGACTAGTGTCACGTTTCATCCCCAGCAGCTGTGTAACAGAGGACTCTCTGATCTACGGGCTGTTCCCTGGGACGCACACGGAGACCAACATCCGCTGCTGCTGGCAGATCATCAACTCGGTGAAAGACTCTCTTTGGTCGGCCCGAAACTTGATGATCTACCAGCACATGGAGATGTCAGTGGGAGAATGCTGCCGACTGGCACATTCTCGGCTGCAGGAGTACGTGCTGAGGGACGCACTGAAACTTGGTGCAGCCACCGCAAGGGCCCGGTGGGGAAGGACCACAGTATAGGTTTCTTCACCCGCGGGAGTGGGAGGGGTCGGGTGGCGGGGAGTATACCCCTCAACAATGATGTGGTAAGGTGAACAACTGGAGTGCCACGTAGGTGGCCATAAGTACAGATATGTACTGACTATAATGGAAATGTATGTAAAGGATGGAAAGTAATTGAATGGTTTATTGTATATATTTATTTTTGAATAAAGTATATTTTGAAATAAAAAAAAAATTAGTCTGTGCTGAACCACTTAAGCAGCTTTGTCCCATCGACCTGCTCTGGAACTACTGCCCTCTATACCCCTACCATCTATATACTTGTCCAAACTTCTCTTAAAAATTAAAATCAAACTCACATGTACCATTTGCACTACCAGTTCATTCCACCCTCTCAAGACCCTCTGAGTGAAGTTTCTTCTCAAGTTCCTCTGAAAATTTTCACCTTTCACCATTAACTCATAACCTCTATTTGTACTCCCACCCAGCCTCAGTGGAAGAAGCTTGGTAGCATTTACCCTATCTATACCCCTCATAATTTTGTATAACTCTATCAAAAGTCCCCTTAGTCCGAACATATTCAATCTTTCCTTACAACTCAGGTCCTCCAATCCCAGTAACATCCTTATAAATTTCCTCTGTCCTATTTTTTACCTTACTTACATCTTTCCTGTAGGTAAGTGACTGAACCTGCACACAATACTCCAAATTAGGCCTCACCAATGTCTCATACAACTTCAACATGACATCCCATCTCCTATACTCAACACTTTGATTTGTGAAGGCCAGTTGCCAAAAGCTTTCTTTATGACCCAGTCTATATGTGATGCCACTATCAATGAGTTATGGACCTCAGTTCCCAGAATCCTTTGTTCTACAGCACTACTCAATGCCCTATTGTTCACTGTGTAAGACCTTCCCTGGTTGATCCCACTGAACACCTTGCACTTGTCTGAATTAAATTCCATTTGCAATTTTTCATCAAGGTTTCCATCTGGTCTAGATCCAGCTAAAAGCTCTGATCATTTTCCTCACTGCCCACTACACCCACAATCTTTGTGTCATCTGCATATTTGCTGATCCTGTTAACCACATTATCATCCAGACCATTGAGATAGATGACAAACAACAACAGACCCAGCACTGATCCCTACAGCTCACCATTAGTCACAGGCCTCAAATCAGAGAGGCA